>NW_027473326.1:1352911-2705822 GCF_050947335.1 Megachile rotundata
GTGGTTGTGTGACTGTGTGATTGTGTGATTGTGACTGTGTGATTGTGTGATTGTGTGATTGTGTGATAGTGTGATTGTGTGATTGTGTGATTGTGACTGTGTGATTGTGGGATTGTGTGATAGTGTGATTGTGTGATTGTGTGACTGTGTGATTGTGTGATTGTGTGATTGTGTGATAGTGTGGTTGTGTGATTGTGTGATTGTGTGATTGTGTGATTGTGTGATTGTGTGATTGTGTGATTGTGTGATTGTGTGATTGAGTGATTGTGTGCTTGTGTGATTGTGTGATTGTGTGATTGTGTGATTGAGTGATTGTGTGCTTGTGTGATTGTATACTTGTGTGATTGTGTGATTGTATACTTGTGTGATTGTGTGATTGTGTGATTGTGCGATTGCGTGCTTGTGTGATTGTTCGATTGTGATTGTGTGATTGTGTGATTGTGTGATTGTGTGATTGCGTGATTGTGTGATTGTGTGATTGTGTGATTGTGTGATTGTGTGATTGTGTGATTGTGTGATTGTGTGATTGTGTGATTGTGTGATTGTGTGATTGTGTGATTGTGTGATTGTGTGATTGTGTGATTGCGTGATTGTGATTGCGTGATTGCGATTGCGTGATTGTGATTGCGTGATTGTGTGATTGTGTGATTGTGTGGTTGTGTGATGGTGTGATTGTGTGATTGTGTGAATGTGTGATTGCGTGATCGTGTGATTGTGTGATCGTGTGACCGTGTGATCGTGTGATCGTGTGATTGTGTGATTGTGTGATTTTGCGATTGTGTGATTGTGTGATTGTGTGATTGTGTGAGTGTGTGATTGTGTGATTGAGTGATTGTGTGCTTGTGTGATTGCGTGGTTGTGTGATTGTGTGATTAGGCGATTGTGTGATTGTGTGATTGTGTGATTGTGTGATTGTGTGACTGTGTGATTGTGTGACTGTGTGATTGTGTGATTGTGTGTTTGTGTGATTGTGTAATTGTGATTGTGCGATTGTGATTGTGTGATTGTGTGATTGTGTGATTGTGTGATTGTGTGATTTTTTGATTGTGTGATTGTGTGATTGTGTGATTGTGTGATTGTGTGATTGTGTGATTGTGTGATTGTGTGATTGTGTGATAGTGTGATTGTGTGATTGTGTGATTGTGACTGTGTGATTGTGTGATTGTGTGATAGTGTGATTGTGTGATTGTGTGACTGTGTGATTGTGTGATTGTGTGATTGTGTGATAGTGTGGTTGTGTGATTGTGTGATTGTGTGATTGTGTGATTGTGTGATTGTGTGATTGTGTGATTGTGTGATTGAGTGATTGTGTGCTTGTGTGATTGTGTGATTGTGTGATTGTGTGATTGAGTGATTGTGTGCTTGTGTGATTGTATACTTGTGTGATAGTGTGATTGTATACTTGTGTGATTGTGTGATTGTGTGATTGTGTGATTGTGCGATTGCGTGCTTGTGTGATTGTGTGATTGTGATTGTGTGATTGTGTGATTGTGTGATTGTGTGATTGCGTGATTGTGTGATTGTGTGATTGTGTGATTGTGTGATTGTGTGATTGTGTGATTGTGTGATTGTGTGATTGTGTGATTGTGTGATTGTGTGATTGTGTGATTGTGTGATTGTGTGATTGTGTGATTGTGTGATTGTGTGATTGTGATTGTGTGATTGTGATTGTGTGATTGTGATTGTGTGATTGTGATTGTGTGATTGTGATTGTGTGATTGTGTGAGTGTGTGATTGTGTGATTGAGTGATTGTGTGATTGTGTGATTGTGTGATTGTGTGGTTGTGTGATTGTGTGATTGTGTGATTGTGTGATTGTGTGATTGTGTGATTGTGACTGTGTGATTGTGTGAGTGTGTGATTGTGTGATTGTGTGATTGTGTGCTTGTGTGATTGTGTGGTTGTGTGGTTGTGTGATTGTGTGATTGTGTGATTGTGTGATTGTGTGATTGTGTGATTGTGTGATTGGGTGATTGTGTGATTGCGTGATTGTGTGATTCTGTGATTGTGTGATTGTGTGATTTTGTGATTGTGTGATTGTGTGATTGCGTGATTGTGTGATTGTGTGATTGTGTGATTGTGTGATTGTGTGAGTGTGTGATTGTGTGATTGTGTGATTGAGTGATTGTGTGCTTGTGTGATAGTATACTTGTGTGATTGTGTGATTGTATACTTGTGTGATTGTGTGATTGTGTGATTGTGCGATTGCGTGCTTGTGTGATCGTGTGATTGTGATTGTGTGATTGTGTGATTGTGTGATTGTGTGATTGCGTGATTGTGTGATTGCGTGATTGTGTGATTGTGTGATTGTGTGATTGTGTGATTGTGTGATTGTGTGATTGTGTGATTGTGTGATTGTGTGATTGTGTGATTGTGTGATTGAGTGATTGTGTGATTGTGTGATTGTGTGAATGTGTGATTGTGTGACCGTGATTGTGTGATTGTGTGATTGTGTGATTTTGTGATTGTGTGATTGTGTGATTGTGTGATTGTGTGATTGTGTGATTGTGTGGTTGTGTGACCGTGATTGTGTGATCGTGATTGTGTGATCGTGATTGTGTGATCGTGATTGTGTGATCGTGATTGTGTGATTGCGTGATTGTGATTGTGTGATTGTGTGACTGTGTGATTGTGTGATTGTGTGATTGTGTGATTTTGTGATTGAGTGATTGTGTGATTGTGTGATTGTGTGATTGTGTGATTGATGATTGTGTGATTGTGTGATTGTGTGATTCCGTGATTGTGTGATTGTGTGATCGTGTGATTGTGTGATTGTGTGATTGTGTGGTTGTGTGACCGTGATTGTGTGACCGTGATTGTGTGATCGTGATTGTGTGATCGTGATTGTGATTGTGTGATTGTGTGATTGTGTGATGGTGTGATTGTGTGATTGTGTGAATGTGTGATTGCGTGATCGTGTGTTTGTGTGATCGTGTGATCGAGTGATCGTGTGATTGTGTGATTGTGTGATTTCGCGATTGTGTGATTGTGTGATTGTGTGATTGTGTGAGTGTGTGATTGTGTGATTGAGTGACTGTGTGCTTGTGTGATTGTGTGGCTGTGTGATTGTGTGATTAGGCGATTGTGTGATTGTGTGATTGTGTGATTGTGGGACTGTGTGATTGTGTGATTGTGTGATTGTGTGATTGTGTAATTGTGATTGTGCGATTGTGATTGTGTGATTGTGTGATTGTGTGATTGTGTGATTTTGTGATTGTGTGATTGTGTGATTGTGTGATTGTGTTATTGTGTGATTGTGTGATTGTGTGATTGTGTGATTGTGTGATTGTGTGATTGTGCGATTGTGATTGTGTGATTGTGTGATTGTGTGATTGTGTGATTGTGTGATTGTGTGATTGTGTGATTGTGTGATTGTGTGATTGTATGATTGTGTGATTGTGTGATTGTGGGATTGTGTGATTGTGTGATCGTGATTGTGTGATCGTGATTGTGCGATTGCGTGCTTGTGACTGTGTGATTGTGTGATTGTGACTGTGTGATTGTGTGATTGTGTGATTGTGTGATAGTGTGATTGTGTGATTGTGTGATTGTGACTGTGTGATTGTGTGATTGTGTGATAGTGTGATTGTGTGATTGTGTGACTGTGTGATTGTGTGATTGTGTGATTGTGTGATAGTGTGGTTGTGTGATTGTGTGATTGTGTGATTGTGTGATTGTGTGATTGTGTGATTGTGTGATTGTGTGATTGTGTGATTGTGTGATTGAGTGATTGTGTGCTTGTGTGATTGTGTGATTGTGTGATTGTGTGATTGAGTGATTGTGTGCTTGTGTGATTGTATACTTGTGTGATTGTGTGATTGTATACTTGTGTGATTGTGTGATTGTGTGATTGTGCGATTGCGTGCTTGTGTGATTGTGTGATTGTGATTGTGTGATTGTGTGATTGTGTGATTGTGTGATTGCGTGATTGTGTGATTGTGTGATTGTGTGATTGTGTGATTGTGTGATTGTGTGATTGTGTGATTGTGTGATTGTGTGATTGTGTGATTGTGTGATTGTGTGATTGTGTGATTGTGTGATTGTGTGATTGTGTGATTGTGTGATTGTGTGATTGTGTGATTGTGTGATTGTGATTGTGTGATTGTGATTGTGTGATTGTGATTGTGTGATTGTGATTGTGTGATTGTGTGAGTGTGTGATTGTGTGATTGAGTGATTGTGTGATTGTGTGATTGTGTGATTGTGTGGTTGTGTGATTGTGTGATTGTGTGATTGTGTGATTGTGTGATTGTGTGATTGTGTGATTGTGTGATTGTGACTGTGTGATTGTGTGAGTGTGTGATTGTGTGATTGAGTGATTGTGTGCTTGTGTGATTGTATACTTGTGTGATTGTGTGATTGTATACTTGTGTGATTGTGTGATTGTGTGATTGTGCGATTGCGTGCTTGTGTGATTGTTCGATTGTGATTGTGTGATTGTGTGATTGTGTGATTGTGTGATTGCGTGATTGTGTGATTGTGTGATTGTGTGATTGTGTGATTGTGTGATTGTGTGATGGTGTGATTGTGTGATTGTGTGATTGTGTGATTGTGTGATTGTGTGATTGTGTGATTGTGTGATTGTGTGATTGTGTGATTGTGTGATTGTGTGATTGCGTGATTGTGATTGCGTGATTGCGATTGCGTGATTGTGATTGCGTGATTGTGTGATTGTGTGATTGTGTGGTTGTGTGATGGTGTGATTGTGTGATTGTGTGAATGTGTGATTGCGTGATCGTGTGATTGTGTGATCGTGTGATCGTGTGATCGTGTGATCGTGTGATTGTGTGATTGTGTGATTTTGCGATTGTGTGATTGTGTGATTGTGTGATTGTGTGAGTGTGTGATTGTGTGATTGAGTGATTGTGTGCTTGTGTGATTGCGTGGTTGTGTGATTGTGTGATTAGGCGATTGTGTGATTGTGTGATTGTGTGATTGTGTGATTGTGTGACTGTGTGATTGTGTGACTGTGTGATTGTGTGATTGTGTGATTGTGTGATTGTGTAATTGTGATTGTGCGATTGTGATTGTGTGATTGTGTGATTGTGTGATTGTGTGATTGTGTGATTTTTTGATTGTGTGATTGTGTGATTGTGTGATTGTGTGATTGTGTGATTGTGTGATTGTGTGATTGTGTGATTGTGTGATAGTGTGATTGTGTGATTGTGTGATTGTGACTGTGTGATTGTGTGATTGTGTGATAGTGTGATTGTGTGATTGTGTGACTGTGTGATTGTGTGATTGTGTGATTGTGTGATAGTGTGGTTGTGTGATTGTGTGATTGTGTGATTGTGTGATTGTGTGATTGTGTGATTGTGTGATTGTGTGATTGAGTGATTGTGTGCTTGTGTGATTGTGTGATTGTGTGATTGTGTGATTGAGTGATTGTGTGCTTGTGTGATTGTATACTTGTGTGATAGTGTGATTGTATACTTGTGTGATTGTGTGATTGTGTGATTGTGTGATTGTGCGATTGCGTGCTTGTGTGATTGTGTGATTGTGATTGTGTGATTGTGTGATTGTGTGATTGTGTGATTGCGTGATTGTGTGATTGTGTGATTGTGTGATTGTGTGATTGTGTGATTGTGTGATTGTGTGATTGTGTGATTGTGTGATTGTGTGATTGTGTGATTGTGTGATTGTGTGATTGTGTGATTGTGTGATTGTGTGATTGTGTGATTGTGTGATTGTGATTGTGTGATTGTGATTGTGTGATTGTGATTGTGTGATTGTGATTGTGTGATTGTGTGAGTGTGTGATTGTGATTGTGTGATTGTGTGAGTGTGTGATTGTGTGATTGAGTGATTGTGTGATTGTGTGATTGTGTGATTGTGTGGTTGTGTGATTGTGTGATTGTGTGATTGTGTGATTGTGTGATTGTGTGATTGTGACTGTGTGATTGTGTGAGTGTGTGATTGTGTGATTGTGTGATTGTGTGCTTGTGTGATTGTGTGGTTGTGTGGTTGTGTGATTGTGTGATTGTGTGATTGTGTGATTGTGTGATTGTGTGATTGTGTGATTGGGTGATTGTGTGATTGCGTGATTGTGTGATTCTGTGATTGTGTGATTGTGTGATTTTGTGATTGTGTGATTGTGTGATTGCGTGATTGTGTGATTGTGTGATTGTGTGATTGTGTGATTGTGTGAGTGTGTGATTGTGTGATTGTGTGATTGAGTGATTGTGTGCTTGTGTGATAGTATACTTGTGTGATTGTGTGATTGTATACTTGTGTGATTGTGTGATTGTGTGATTGTGCGATTGCGTGCTTGTGTGATCGTGTGATTGTGATTGTGTGATTGTGTGATTGTGTGATTGTGTGATTGCGTGATTGTGTGATTGCGTGATTGTGTGATTGTGTGATTGTGTGATTGTGTGATTGTGTGATTGTGTGATTGTGTGATTGTGTGATTGTGTGATTGTGTGATTGTGTGATTGTGTGATTGTGTGATTGAGTGATTGTGTGATTGTGTGATTGTGTGAATGTGTGATTGTGTGACCGTGATTGTGTGATTGTGTGATTGTGTGATTTTGTGATTGTGTGATTGTGTGATTGTGTGATTGTGTGATTGTGTGATTGTGTGGTTGTGTGACCGTGATTGTGTGATCGTGATTGTGTGATCGTGATTGTGTGATCGTGATTGTGTGATCGTGATTGTGTGATTGCGTGATTGTGATTGTGTGATTGTGTGACTGTGTGATTGTGTGATTGTGTGATTGTGTGATTTTGTGATTGAGTGATTGTGTGATTGTGTGATTGTGTGAATGTGTGATTGTGTGATTGTGTGACCGTGATTGTGTGATTGATGATTGTGTGATTGTGTGATTGTGTGATTCCGTGATTGTGTGATTGTGTGATCGTGTGATTGTGTGATTGTGTGATTGTGTGGTTGTGTGACCGTGATTGTGTGACCGTGATTGTGTGATCGTGATTGTGTGATCGTGATTGTGTGATCGTGATTGTGATTGTGTGATTGTGTGATTGTGTGATGGTGTGATTGTGTGATTGTGTGAATGTGTGATTGCGTGATCGTGTGTTTGTGTGATCGTGTGATCGAGTGATCGTGTGATTGTGTGATTGTGTGATTTCGCGATTGTGTGATTGTGTGATTGTGTGATTGTGTGAGTGTGTGATTGTGTGATTGAGTGATTGTGTGCTTGTGTGATTGTGTGGCTGTGTGATTGTGTGATTAGGCGATTGTGTGATTGTGTGATTGTGTGATTGTGTGATTGTGGGACTGTGTGATTGTGTGATTGTGTGATTGTGTGATTGTGTAATTGTGATTGTGCGATTGTGATTGTGTGATTGTGTGATTGTGTGATCGTGTGATTTTGTGATTGTGTGATTGTGTGATTGTGTGATTGTGTTATTGTGTGATTGTGTGATTGTGTGATTGTGTGATTGTGTGATTGTGTGATTGTGCGATTGTGATTGTGTGATTGTGTGATTGTGTGATTGTGTGATTGTGTGATTGTGTGATTGCGTGATTGCGTGATTGTGTGATTGTGTGATTGTGTGATTGTGTGATTGTGTGATTGTGTGATTGTGTGATTGTGTGATTGTGTGATTGTGTGATTGTGTGATTGTGTGATTGTGTGATTGTGTGATTGTGTGATTGTGTGATTGTGTGATTGTGTGATTGTGATTGTGTGATTGTGATTGTGTGATTGTGATTGTGTGATTGTGATTGTGTGATTGTGTGAGTGTGTGATTGTGTGATTGAGTGATTGTGTGATTGTGTGATTGTGTGATTGTGTGGTTGTGTGATTGTGTGATTGTGTGATTGTGTGATTGTGTGATTGTGTGATTGTGTGATTGTGTGATTGTGACTGTGTGATTGTGTGAGTGTGTGATTGTGTGATTGAGTGATTGTGTGCTTGTGTGATTGTGTGGTTGTGTGGTTGTGTGATTGTGTGATTGTGTGATTGTGTGATTGTGTGATTGTGTGATTGTGTGATTGTGTGATTGGGTGATTGTGTGATTGCGTGATTGTGTGATTCTGTGATTGTGTGATTGTGTGATTTTGTGATTGTGTGATTGTGTGATTGCGTGATTGTGTGATTGTGTGATTGTGTGATTGTGTGATTGTGTGAGTGTGTGATTGTGTGATTGTGTGATTGAGTGATTGTGTGCTTGTGTGATAGTATACTTGTGTGATTGTGTGATTGTATACTTGTGTGATTGTGTGATTGTGTGATTGTGCGATTGCGTGCTTGTGTGATCGTGTGATTGTGATTGTGTGATTGTGTGATTGTGTGATTGTGTGATTGCGTGATTGTGTGATTGTGTGATTGTGTGATTGTGTGATTGTGTGATTGTGTGATTGTGTGATTGTGTGATTGTGTGATTGTGTGATTGTGTGATTGTGTGAGTGTGTGATTGTGTGATTGTGTGATTGTGTGATTGTGTGATTGAGTGATTGTGTGATTGTGTGATTGTGTGAATGTGTGATTGTGTGACCGTGATTGTGTGATTGTGTGATTTTGTGATTGTGTGATTGTGTGATTGTGTGATTGTGTGATTGTGTGGTTGTGTGACCGTGATTGTGTGATCGTGATTGTGTGATCGTGATTGTGTGATCGTGATTGTGTGATTGCGTGATTGTGATTGTGTGATTGTGTGACTGTGTGATTGTGTGATTGTGTGATTGTGTGATTTTGTGATTGAGTGATTGTGTGATTGTGTGATTGTGTGAATGTGTGATTGTGTGATTGTGTGACCGTGATTGTGTGATTGATGATTGTGTGATTGTGTGATTGTGTGATTGTTTGATTGTGTGATTGTGTGATTGTGTGATTGTGATTGTGTGATTGTGATTGTGTGATTGTGTGATCGTGTGATTGTGTGATTGTGTGACTGAGTGATTGTGTGACTGTGTGACTGTGTGATTGAGGATATGCGTGATTGTGTGACCATGTTTGTGTGACCGTGATTGTGTGACCGATTGTGTGACCGTGAATGTGTGAATGCGTGATTGTGATTGCGTGATTGTGATTCCGTGATTGTGTGATTGTGTGATCGTGTGATTGTGTGATTGTGTGATTGTGTGGTTGTGTGACCGTGATTGTGTGACAGTGATTGTGTGATCGTGATTGTGTGATCGTGATTGTGTGATCGTGATTGTGATTGTGTGATTGTGTGATTGTGTGAAGGTGTGATTGTGTGATTGTGTGAATGTGTGATTGCGTGATCGTGTGATTGTGTGATCGTGTGATCGAGTGATCGTGTGATTGTGTGATTGTGTGATTTTGCGATTGTGTGATTGTGTGATTGTGTGATTGTGTGAGTGTGTGATTGTGTGATTGAGTGATTGTGTGCTTGTGTGATTGTGTGGCTGTGTGATTGTGTGATTAGGCGATTGTGTGATTGTGTGATTGTGTGATTGCGTGATTGTGGGACTGTGTGATTGTGTGATTGTGTGATTGTGTGATTGTGTAATTGTGATTGTGCGATTGTGATTGAGTGATTGTGTGATTGTGTGATTGTGTGATTTTGTGATTGTGTGATTGTGTGATTGTGTGATTGTGTTATTGTGTGATTGTGTGATTGTGTGATTGTGTGATTGTGTGATTGTGTGATTGTGCGATTGTGATTGTGTGATTGTGTGATTGTGTGATTGTGTGATTGTGTGATTGTGTGATTGTGTGATTGTGTGATTGTGTGATTGTGTGATTGTGTAATTGTGATTGTGCGATTGTGATTGAGTGATTGTGTGATTGTGTGATTGTGTGATTGTGTGATTGTGTGATTTTGTGATTGTGTGATTGTGTGATTGTGTGATTGTGTGATTGTGTGATTGTGTGATTGTGTGATTGTGTGATTGTGTGATTGTGTGATTGAGTGATTGTGTGCTGGTGTGATTGTGTGATTGTGTGATTGTGATTGCGTGATTGTGATTGTGTGATTGTGATTGTGTGATTGTGATTGTGTGATTGTGATTGTGTGATTGTGATTGTGTGATTGTGATTGTGTGATTGTGATTGTGTGATTGTGATTGTGTGATTGTGATTGTGTGATTGTGATTGTGTGATTGTGATTGTGTGATTGTGATTGTGTGATTGTAATTGTGTGATTGTGATTGTGTGATTGTGATTGTGTGATTGTGATTGTGTGATTGTGATTGTGTGATTGTGATTGTGTGATTGTGTGATTGTGCGATTGCGTGCTTGTGTGATTGTGTGATTGTGATTGTGTGATTGTGTGATTGTGTGATTGTGTGATTGTGTGATTGTGTGATTGTGTGATTGTGTGATTGTGTGATTGTGTGATTGTGTGATTGTGTGATTGTGTGATTGTGTGATTGTGTGATTGTGTGATTGTGTGATTGTGTGATTGTGTGATTGTGTGATTGTGTGATTGTGTGATTGTGATTGTGTGATTGTGATTGTGTGATTGTGATTGTGTGATTGTGTGAGTGTGTGATTGTGTGATTGAGTGATTGTGTGATTGTGTGATTGTGTGATTGTGTGGTTGCGTGATTGTGTGATTGTGTGATTGTGTGATTGTGTGATTGTGTGATTGTGACTGTGTGATTGTGTGAGTGTGTGATTGTGTGATTGAGTGATTGTGTGCTTGTGTGATTGTGTGGTTGTGTGGTTGTGTGATTGTGTGATTGTGTGATTGTGTGATTGTGTGAGTGTGTGATTGTGTGCTTGTGTGATTGTGTGGTTGTGTGGTTGTGTGATTGTGTGATTGTGTGATTGTGTGATTGTGTGATTGTGTGATTGTGTGATTGGGTGATTGTGTGATTGTGTGATTGTGTGATTGTGTGATTGTGCGATTGTGTGATTGTGTGATTGTGTGATTGTGTGATTGTGTGATTGTGTGATTGTGTGGTTGCGTGATTGGGTGATTGTGTGATTGTGTGATTGTGTGATTGTGCGATTGTGATTGTGTGATTGTGTGATTGTGTGATTGTGTGATTGTGTGATTGTGTGATTGTGTGATTGTGTGATTGTGTGATTGTGTGATTGTGTGATTGTGTGATTGTGTGATTGTGTGATTGTGGGATTGTGTGATTGTGTGATTGTGATTGTGTGATTGTGATTGTGTGATTGTGATTGTGTGATTGTGTGGTTGTGTGACCGTGATTGTGTGACCGTGATTGTGTGACCGTGATTGTGTGATCGTGATTGTGTGATCGTGATTGTGTGATCGTGATTGTGATTGTGTGATTGTGTGATTGTGTGATGGTGTGATTGTGTGATTGTGTGAATGTGTGATTGCGTGATCGTGTGATTGTGTGATCGTGTGATCGAGTGATCGTGTGATTGTGTGATTGTGTGATTTTGCGATTGTGTGATTGTGTGATTGTGTGATTGTGTGAGTGTGTGATTGTGTGATTGAGTGATTGTGTGCTTGTGTGATTGTGTAGCTGTGTGATTGTGTGATTAGGCGATTGTGTGATTGTGTGATTGTGTGATTGTGGGACTGTGTGATTGTGTGATTGTGTGATTGTGTGATTGTGTAATTGTGATTGTGCGATTGTGATTGTGTGATTGTGTGATTGTGTGATTTTGTGATTGTGTGATTGTGTGATTGTGTGATTGTGTTATTGTGTGATTGCGTGATTGTGTGATTGTGTGATTGTGTGATTGTGTGATTGTGTGATTAGGTGATTGTGTGATTGTGTGATTGTGTGATTGTGTGATTTTGTGATTGTGTGATTGTGTGATTGTGTGATTGTGTGATTGTGTGATTGTGTGATTGTGTGATTGTGTGATTGTGTGATTGTGTGGTTGTGTGGTTGTGTGATTGTGTGATTGTGTGATTGTGTGATTGTGTGATTGTGTGATTGTGTGATTGTGTGATTGGGTGATTGTGTGATTGCGTGATTGTGTGATTCTGTGATTGTGTGATTGTGTGATTTTGTGATTGTGTGATTGTGTGATTGCGTGATTGTGTGATTGGGTGATTGTGTGATTGTGTGATTGTGTGAGTGTGTGATTGTGTGATTGTGTGATTGAGTGATTGTGTGCTTGTGTGATAGTATACTTGTGTGATTGTGTGATTGTATACTTGTGTGATTGTGTGATTGTGTGATTGTGCGATTGCGTGCTTGTGTGATCGTGTGATTGTGATTGTGTGATTGTGTGACTGTGTGATTGTGTGATTGCGTGATTGTGTGATTGTGTGATTGTGTGATTGTGTGATTGTGTGATTGTGTGATTGTGTGATTGTGTGATTGTGTGATTGTGTGATTGTGTGAGTGTGTGATTGTGTGATTGTGTGATTGTGTGATTGTGTGATTGAGTGATTGTGTGATTGTGTGATTGTGTGATTGTGTGATTGCGTGATTGTGTGATTCTGTGATTGTGTGATTGTGTGATTTTGTGATTGTGTGATTGTGTGATTGCGTGATTGTGTGATTGTGTGATTGTGTGATTGTGTGATTGTGTGAGTGTGTGATTGTGTGATTGTGTGATTGAGTGATTGTGTGCTTGTGTGATAGTATACTTGTGTGATTGTGTGATTGTATACTTGTGTGATTGTGTGATTGTGTGATTGTGCGATTGCGTGCTTGTGTGATCGTGTGATTGTGATTGTGTGATTGTGTGATTGCGTGATTGTGTGATTGTGTGATTGTGTGATTGTGTGATTGTGTGATTGTGTGATTGTGTGATTGTGTGATTGTGTGATTCCGTGATTGTGTGATTGTGTGATCGTGTGATTGTGTGATTGTGTGATTGTGTGGTTGTGTGACCGTGATTGTGTGACCGTGATTGTGTGATCGTGATTGTGTGATCGTGATTGTGTGATCGTGATTGTGATTGTGTGATTGTGTGATTGTGTGATGGTGTGATTGTGTGATTGTGTGAATGTGTGATTGCGTGATCGTGTGTTTGTGTGATCGTGTGATCGAGTGATCGTGTGATTGTGTGATTGTGTGATTTCGCGATTGTGTGATTGTGTGATTGTGTGATTGTGTGAGTGTGTGATTGTGTGATTGAGTGATTGTGTGCTTGTGTGATTGTGTGGCTGTGTGATTGTGTGATTAGGCGATTGTGTGATTGTGTGATTGTGTGATTGTGTGATTGTGGGACTGTGTGATTGTGTGATTGTGTGATTGTGTGATTGTGTAATTGTGATTGTGCGATTGTGATTGTGTGATTGTGTGATTGTGTGATCGTGTGATTTTGTGATTGTGTGATTGTGTGATTGTGTGATTGTGTTATTGTGTGATTGTGTGATTGTGTGATTGTGTGATTGTGTGATTGTGTGATTGTGCGATTGTGATTGTGTGATTGTGTGATTGTGTGATTGTGTGATTGTGTCATTGTGTGATTGTGTGATTGCGTGATTGTGTGATTGTGTGATTGTGTGATTGTGTGATTGTGTGATTGTGTGATTGTGTGATTGTGTGATTGTGTGATTGTGTGATTGTGTGATTGTGTGATTGTGTGATTGTGTGATTGTGTGATTGTGTGATTGTGTGATTGTGTGATTGTGATTGTGTGATTGTGATTGTGTGATTGTGATTGTGTGATTGTGATTGTGTGATTGTGTGAGTGTGTGATTGTGTGATTGAGTGATTGTGTGATTGTGTGATTGTGTGATTGTGTGGTTGTGTGATTGTGTGATTGTGTGATTGTGTGATTGTGTGATTGTGTGATTGTGTGATTGTGTGATTGTGACTGTGTGATTGTGTGAGTGTGTGATTGTGTGATTGAGTGATTGTGTGCTTGTGTGATTGTGTGGTTGTGTGGTTGTGTGATTGTGTGATTGTGTGATTGTGTGATTGTGTGATTGTGTGATTGTGTGATTGTGTGATTGGGTGATTGTGTGATTGCGTGATTGTGTGATTCTGTGATTGTGTGATTGTGTGATTTTGTGATTGTGTGATTGTGTGATTGCGTGATTGTGTGATTGTGTGATTGTGTGATTGTGTGATTGTGTGAGTGTGTGATTGTGTGATTGTGTGATTGAGTGATTGTGTGCTTGTGTGATAGTATACTTGTGTGATTGTGTGATTGTATACTTGTGTGATTGTGTGATTGTGTGATTGTGCGATTGCGTGCTTGTGTGATCGTGTGATTGTGATTGTGTGATTGTGTGATTGTGTGATTGTGTGATTGCGTGATTGTGTGATTGTGTGATTGTGTGATTGTGTGATTGTGTGATTGTGTGATTGTGTGATTGTGTGATTGTGTGATTGTGTGATTGTGTGATTGTGTGAGTGTGTGATTGTGTGATTGTGTGATTGTGTGATTGTGTGATTGAGTGATTGTGTGATTGTGTGATTGTGTGAATGTGTGATTGTGTGACCGTGATTGTGTGATTGTGTGATTTTGTGATTGTGTGATTGTGTGATTGTGTGATTGTGTGATTGTGTGATTGTGTGATTGTGTGGTTGTGTGACCGTGATTGTGTGATCGTGATTGTGTGATCGTGATTGTGTGATCGTGATTGTGTGATTGCGTGATTGTGATTGTGTGATTGTGTGACTGTGTGATTGTGTGATTGTGTGATTGTGTGATTTTGTGATTGAGTGATTGTGTGATTGTGTGATTGTGTGAATGTGTGATTGTGTGATTGTGTGACCGTGATTGTGTGATTGATGATTGTGTGATTGTGTGATTGTGTGATTGTTTGATTGTGTGATTGTGTGATTGTGTGATTGTGATTGTGTGATTGTGATTGTGTGATTGTGTGATCGTGTGATTGTGTGATTGTGTGACTGAGTGATTGTGTGACTGTGTGACTGTGTGATTGAGGATATGCGTGATTGTGTGACCATGTTTGTGTGACCGTGATTGTGTGACCGATTGTGTGACCGTGAATGTGTGAATGCGTGATTGTGATTGCGTGATTGTGATTCCGTGATTGTGTGATTGTGTGATCGTGTGATTGTGTGATTGTGTGATTGTGTGGTTGTGTGACCGTGATTGTGTGACAGTGATTGTGTGATCGTGATTGTGTGATCGTGATTGTGTGATCGTGATTGTGATTGTGTGATTGTGTGATTGTGTGAAGGTGTGATTGTGTGATTGTGTGAATGTGTGATTGCGTGATCGTGTGATTGTGTGATCGTGTGATCGAGTGATCGTGTGATTGTGTGATTGTGTGATTTTGCGATTGTGTGATTGTGTGATTGTGTGATTGTGTGAGTGTGTGATTGTGTGATTGAGTGATTGTGTGCTTGTGTGATTGTGTGGCTGTGTGATTGTGTGATTAGGCGATTGTGTGATTGTGTGATTGCGTGATTGTGGGACTGTGTGATTGTGTGATTGTGTGATTGTGTGATTGTGTAATTGTGATTGTGCGATTGTGATTGAGTGATTGTGTGATTGTGTGATTGTGTGATTTTGTGATTGTGTGATTGTGTGATTGTGTGATTGTGTTATTGTGTGATTGTGTGATTGTGTGATTGTGTGATTGTGTGATTGTGTGATTGTGCGATTGTGATTGTGTGATTGTGTGATTGTGTGATTGTGTGATTGTGTGATTGTGTGATTGTGTGATTGTGTGATTGTGTGATTGTGTGATTGTGTGATTGTGTGATTGTGTAATTGTGATTGTGCGATTGTGATTGAGTGATTGTGTGATTGTGTGATTGTGTGATTGTGTGATTGTGTGATTTTGTGATTGTGTGATTGTGTGATTGTGTGATTGTGTGATTGTGTGATTGTGTGATTGTGTGATTGTGTGATTGTGTGATTGAGTGATTGTGTGCTGGTGTGATTGTGTGATTGTGTGATTGTGATTGCGTGATTGTGATTGTGTGATTGTGATTGTGTGATTGTGATTGTGTGATTGTGATTGTGTGATTGTGATTGTGTGATTGTGATTGTGTGATTGTGATTGTGTGATTGTGATTGTGTGATTGTGATTGTGTGATTGTGATTGTGTGATTGTGATTGTGTGATTGTAATTGTGTGATTGTGATTGTGTGATTGTGATTGTGTGATTGTGATTGTGTGATTGTGATTGTGTGATTGTGATTGTGTGATTGTGTGATTGTGCGATTGCGTGCTTGTGTGATTGTGTGATTGTGATTGTGTGATTGTGTGATTGTGTGATTGTGTGATTGTGTGATTGTGTGATTGTGTGATTGTGTGATTGTGTGATTGTGTGATTGTGTGATTGTGTGATTGTGTGATTGTGTGATTGTGTGATTGTGTGATTGTGTGATTGTGTGATTGTGTGATTGTGTGATTGTGTGATTGTGTGATTGTGATTGTGTGATTGTGATTGTGTGATTGTGATTGTGTGATTGTGTGAGTGTGTGATTGTGTGATTGAGTGATTGTGTGATTGTGTGATTGTGTGATTGTGTGGTTGCGTGATTGTGTGATTGTGTGATTGCGTGATTGTGGGACTGTGTGATTGTGTGATTGTGTGATTGTGTGATTGTGTAATTGTGATTGTGCGATTGTGATTGAGTGATTGTGTGATTGTGTGATTGTGTGATTTTGTGATTGTGTGATTGTGTGAGTGTGTGATTGTGTGATTGTGTGCTTGTGTGATTGTGTGGCTGTGTGATTGTGTGATTAGGCGATTGTGTGATTGTGTGATTGTGTGATTGCGTGATTGTGGGACTGTGTGATTGTGTGATTGTGTGATTGTGTGATTGTGTAATTGTGATTGTGCGATTGTGATTGAGTGATTGTGTGATTGTGTGATTGTGTGATTTTGTGATTGTGTGATTGTGTGATTGTGTGATTGTGTGATTGTGTGATTGTGTGATTGTGTGATTGTGTGATTGTGTGATTGTGTGATTGTGTGATTGTGTGATTGTGATTGTGTGATTGTGATTGTGTGATTGTGATTGTGTGATTGTGATTGTGTGATTGTGTGAGTGTGTGATTGTGTGATTGAGTGATTGTGTGATTGTGTGATTGTGTGATTGTGTGGTTGTGTGATTGTGTGATTGTGTGATTGTGTGATTGTGTGATTGTGTGATTGTGTGATTGTGTGATTGTGACTGTGTGATTGTGTGAGTGTGTGATTGTGTGATTGAGTGATTGTGTGCTTGTGTGATTGTGTGGTTGTGTGGTTGTGTGATTGTGTGATTGTGTGATTGTGTGATTGTGTGATTGTGTGATTGTGTGATTGTGTGATTGGGTGATTGTGTGATTGCGTGATTGTGTGATTCTGTGATTGTGTGATTGTGTGATTTTGTGATTGTGTGATTGTGTGATTGCGTGATTGTGTGATTGTGTGATTGTGTGATTGTGTGATTGTGTGAGTGTGTGATTGTGTGATTGTGTGATTGAGTGATTGTGTGCTTGTGTGATAGTATACTTGTGTGATTGTGTGATTGTATACTTGTGTGATTGTGTGATTGTGTGATTGTGCGATTGCGTGCTTGTGTGATCGTGTGATTGTGATTGTGTGATTGTGTGATTGTGTGATTGTGTGATTGCGTGATTGTGTGATTGTGTGATTGTGTGATTGTGTGATTGTGTGATTGTGTGATTGTGTGATTGTGTGATTGTGTGATTGTGTGATTGTGTGATTGTGTGAGTGTGTGATTGTGTGATTGTGTGATTGTGTGATTGTGTGATTGAGTGATTGTGTGATTGTGTGATTGTGTGAATGTGTGATTGTGTGACCGTGATTGTGTGATTGTGTGATTTTGTGATTGTGTGATTGTGTGATTGTGTGATTGTGTGATTGTGTGATTGTGTGATTGTGTGATTGTGTGGTTGTGTGACCGTGATTGTGTGATCGTGATTGTGTGATCGTGATTGTGTGATCGTGATTGTGTGATTGCGTGATTGTGATTGTGTGATTGTGTGACTGTGTGATTGTGTGATTGTGTGATTGTGTGATTTTGTGATTGAGTGATTGTGTGATTGTGTGATTGTGTGAATGTGTGATTGTGTGATTGTGTGACCGTGATTGTGTGATTGATGATTGTGTGATTGTGTGATTGTGTGATTGTTTGATTGTGTGATTGTGTGATTGTGTGATTGTGATTGTGTGATTGTGATTGTGTGATTGTGTGATCGTGTGATTGTGTGATTGTGTGACTGAGTGATTGTGTGACTGTGTGACTGTGTGATTGAGGATATGCGTGATTGTGTGACCATGTTTGTGTGACCGTGATTGTGTGACCGATTGTGTGACCGTGAATGTGTGAATGCGTGATTGTGATTGCGTGATTGTGATTCCGTGATTGTGTGATTGTGTGATCGTGTGATTGTGTGATTGTGTGATTGTGTGGTTGTGTGACCGTGATTGTGTGACAGTGATTGTGTGATCGTGATTGTGTGATCGTGATTGTGTGATCGTGATTGTGATTGTGTGATTGTGTGATTGTGTGAAGGTGTGATTGTGTGATTGTGTGAATGTGTGATTGCGTGATCGTGTGATTGTGTGATCGTGTGATCGAGTGATCGTGTGATTGTGTGATTGTGTGATTTTGCGATTGTGTGATTGTGTGATTGTGTGATTGTGTGAGTGTGTGATTGTGTGATTGAGTGATTGTGTGCTTGTGTGATTGTGTGGCTGTGTGATTGTGTGATTAGGCGATTGTGTGATTGTGTGATTGCGTGATTGTGGGACTGTGTGATTGTGTGATTGTGTGATTGTGTGATTGTGTAATTGTGATTGTGCGATTGTGATTGAGTGATTGTGTGATTGTGTGATTGTGTGATTTTGTGATTGTGTGATTGTGTGATTGTGTGATTGTGTTATTGTGTGATTGTGTGATTGTGTGATTGTGTGATTGTGTGATTGTGTGATTGTGCGATTGTGATTGTGTGATTGTGTGATTGTGTGATTGTGTGATTGTGTGATTGTGTGATTGTGTGATTGTGTGATTGTGTGATTGTGTGATTGTGTAATTGTGATTGTGCGATTGTGATTGAGTGATTGTGTGATTGTGTGATTGTGTGATTGTGTGATTGTGTGATTTTGTGATTGTGTGATTGTGTGATTGTGTGATTGTGTGATTGTGTGATTGTGTGATTGTGTGATTGTGTGATTGTGTGATTGAGTGATTGTGTGCTGGTGTGATTGTGTGATTGTGTGATTGTGATTGCGTGATTGTGATTGTGTGATTGTGATTGTGTGATTGTGATTGTGTGATTGTGATTGTGTGATTGTGATTGTGTGATTGTGATTGTGTGATTGTGATTGTGTGATTGTGATTGTGTGATTGTGATTGTGTGATTGTGATTGTGTGATTGTGATTGTGTGATTGTGATTGTGTGATTGTAATTGTGTGATTGTGATTGTGTGATTGTGATTGTGTGATTGTGATTGTGTGATTGTGATTGTGTGATTGTGATTGTGTGATTGTGTGATTGTGCGATTGCGTGCTTGTGTGATTGTGTGATTGTGATTGTGTGATTGTGTGATTGTGTGATTGTGTGATTGTGTGATTGTGTGATTGTGTGATTGTGTGATTGTGTGATTGTGTGATTGTGTGATTGTGTGATTGTGTGATTGTGTGATTGTGTGATTGTGTGATTGTGTGATTGTGTGATTGTGTGATTGTGTGATTGTGTGATTGTGTGATTGTGATTGTGTGATTGTGATTGTGTGATTGTGATTGTGTGATTGTGTGAGTGTGTGATTGTGTGATTGAGTGATTGTGTGATTGTGTGATTGTGTGATTGTGTGGTTGCGTGATTGTGTGATTGTGTGATTGCGTGATTGTGGGACTGTGTGATTGTGTGATTGTGTGATTGTGTGATTGTGTAATTGTGATTGTGCGATTGTGATTGAGTGATTGTGTGATTGTGTGATTGTGTGATTTTGTGATTGTGTGATTGTGTGAGTGTGTGATTGTGTGATTGTGTGCTTGTGTGATTGTGTGGCTGTGTGATTGTGTGATTAGGCGATTGTGTGATTGTGTGATTGTGTGATTGCGTGATTGTGGGACTGTGTGATTGTGTGATTGTGTGATTGTGTGATTGTGTAATTGTGATTGTGCGATTGTGATTGAGTGATTGTGTGATTGTGTGATTGTGTGATTTTGTGATTGTGTGATTGTGTGATTGTGTGATTGTGTGATTGTGTGATTGTGTGATTGTGTGATTGTGTGATTGTGTGATTGTGTGATTGGGTGATTGTGTGATTGCGTGATTGTGTGATTCTGTGATTGTGTGATTGTGTGATTTTGTGATTGTGTGATTGTGTGATTGCGTGATTGTGTGATTGTGTGATTGTGTGATTGTGTGATTGTGTGAGTGTGTGATTGTGTGATTGTGTGATTGAGTGATTGTGTGCTTGTGTGATAGTATACTTGTGTGATTGTGTGATTGTATACTTGTGTGATTGTGTGATTGTGTGATTGTGCGATTGCGTGCTTGTGTGATCGTGTGATTGTGATTGTGTGATTGTGTGATTGTGTGATTGTGTGATTGTGTGATTGTGTGATTGTGTGATTGTGTGATTGTGTGATTGTGTGATTGTGTGATTGTGTGATTGTGTGATTGTGTGATTGTGTGATTGTGTGATTGTGTGATTGTGTGATTGTGTGATTGTGTGATTGTGATTGTGTGATTGTGATTGTGTGATTGTGATTGTGTGATTGTGTGAGTGTGTGATTGTGTGATTGAGTGATTGTGTGATTGTGTGATTGTGTGATTGTGTGGTTGCGTGATTGTGTGATTGTGTGATTGTGTGATTGTGTGATTGTGTGATTGTGACTGTGTGATTGTGTGAGTGTGTGATTGTGTGATTGAGTGATTGTGTGCTTGTGTGATTGTGTGGTTGTGTGGTTGTGTGATTGTGTGATTGTGTGATTGTGTGATTGTGTGAGTGTGTGATTGTGTGATTGAGTGATTGTGTGCTTGTGTGATTGTGTGGTTGTGTGGTTGTGTGATTGTGTGATTGTGTGATTGTGTGATTGTGTGATTGTGTGATTGTGTGATTGGGTGATTGTGTGATTGTGTGATTGTGTGATTGTGTGATTGTGCGATTGTGTGATTGTGTGATTGTGTGATTGTGTGATTGTGTGATTGTGTGATTGTGTGGTTGCGTGATTGGGTGATTGTGTGATTGTGTGATTGTGTGATTGTGCGATTGTGATTGTGTGATTGTGTGATTGTGTGATTGTGTGATTGTGTGATTGTGTGATTGTGTGATTGTGTGATTGTGTGATTGTGTGATTGTGTGATTGTGTGATTGTGTGATTGTGTGATTGTGGGATTGTGTGATTGTGTGATTGTGTGATTGTGTGATTGTGTGATTGTGTGATTAGGTGATTGTGTGATTGTGTGATTGTGTGATTGTGTGATTTTGTGATTGTGTGATTGTGTGATTGTGTGATTGTGTGATTGTGTGATTGTGTGATTGTGTGATTGTGTGATTGTGTGATTGTGTGGTTGTGTGGTTGTGTGATTGTGTGATTGTGTGATTGTGTGATTGTGTGATTGTGTGATTGTGTGATTGTGTGATTGGGTGATTGTGTGATTGCGTGATTGTGTGATTCTGTGATTGTGTGATTGTGTGATTTTGTGATTGTGTGATTGTGTGATTGCGTGATTGTGTGATTGGGTGATTGTGTGATTGTGTGATTGTGTGAGTGTGTGATTGTGTGATTGTGTGATTGAGTGATTGTGTGCTTGTGTGATAGTATACTTGTGTGATTGTGTGATTGTATACTTGTGTGATTGTGTGATTGTGTGATTGTGCGATTGCGTGCTTGTGTGATCGTGTGATTGTGATTGTGTGATTGTGTGACTGTGTGATTGTGTGATTGCGTGATTGTGTGATTGTGTGATTGTGTGATTGTGTGATTGTGTGATTGTGTGATTGTGTGATTGTGTGATTGTGTGATTGTGTGATTGTGTGATTGTGTGAGTGTGTGATTGTGTGATTGTGTGATTGTGTGATTGTGTGATTGAGTGATTGTGTGATTGTGTGATTGTGTGAATGTGTGATTGTGTGACCGTGATTGTGTGATTGTGTGATTTTGTGATTGTGTGATTGTGTGATTGTGTGATTGTGTGATTGTGTGATTGTGTGATTGTGTGGTTGTGTGACCGTGATTGTGTGATCGTGATTGTGTGATCGTGATTGTGTGATCGTGATTGTGTGATTGCGTGATTGTGATTGTGTGATTGTGTGACTGTGTGATTGTGTGATTGTGTGATTGTGTGATTTTGTGATTGAGTGATTGTGTGATTGTGTGATTGTGTGAATGTGTGATTGTGTGATTGTGTGACCGTGATTGTGTGATTGATGATTGTGTGATTGTGTGATTGTGTGATTGTTTGATTGTGTGATTGTGTGATTGTGTGATTGTGATTGTGTGATTGTGATTGTGTGATTGTGTGATCGTGTGATTGTGTGATTGTGTGACTGAGTGATTGTGTGACTGTGTGACTGTGTGACTGTGTGATTGAGGAACTGCGTGATTGTGTGACCATGTTTGTGTGAGCGTGATTGTGTGACCGATTGTGTGACCGTGAATGTGTGAATGCGTGATTGTGATTGCGTGATTGTGATTCCGTGATTGTGTGATTGTGTGATCGTGTGATTGTGTGATTGTGTGATTGTGTGGTTGTGTGACCGTGATTGTGTGACCGTGATTGTGTGATCGTGATTGTGTGATCGTGATTGTGTGATCGTGATTGTGATTGTGTGATTGTGTGATTGTGTGATGGTGTGATTGTGTGATTGTGTGAATGTGTGATTGCGTGATCGTGTGATTGTGTGATCGTGTGATCGAGTGATCGTGTGATTGTGTGATTGTGTGATTTTGCGATTGTGTGATTGTGTGATTGTGTGATTGTGTGAGTGTGTGATTGTGTGATTGAGTGATTGTGTGCTTGTGTGATTGTGTGGCTGTGTGATTGTGTGATTAGGCGATTGTGTGATTGTGTGATTGTGTGATTGCGTGATTGTGGGACTGTGTGATTGTGTGATTGTGTGATTGTGGGATTGTGGGATTGTGTGATTGTGTGATTGTGACTGTGTGATTGTGTGAGTGTGTGATTGTGTGATTGAGTGATTGTGTGCTTGTATGATTGTGTGGTTGTGTGATTGTCTGATTGTGTGATTGTGTGATTGTGTGATTGTGTGATTGTGTGATTGTGTAATTGTGATCGTGCGATTGTGATTGTGTGATTGTGTGATTGCGTGATTGTGTGATTGTGTGATTGTGTAATTGTGAGATTGTGTGACTGTGTGCTTGTGTGATTGTGTGATTGTGTGATTGTGATTGTGTGATTGTGATTGTGTGATTGTGATTGTGTGATTGTGATTGTGTGATTGTGATTGTGTGATTGTGATTGTGTGATTGTGATTGTGTGATTGTGATTGTGTGATTGTGATTGTGTGATTGTGATTGTGTGATTGTGATTGTGTGATAGTGATTGTGTGATTGTGACTGTGCGATTGTGTGAGTGTGTGATTGTGTGATTGTGTGATTGTGTGATTGTGTGATTGTGTGATTGTGTGATCGTGTGATTGTGTGATTGTGTGATTGTGTGATTGTGTGATTGTGTGATTGTGTGATTGTGTGATTGTGTGATTGTGTGATTGTGTGATTGTGTGATTGTGTGATTGTGTGATAGTGTGATTGTGTGATTGTGTGATTGTGTGATTGTGTGATTGTGTGATTGTGTGATTGTGTGATTGTGTGATTGTGTGATTGTGTGATTGTGTGATTGCGTGATTGTGTGATTGTGTGATTGTGTGATTGTGTGATTGTGTGATTGTGTGATTGTGTGATTGTGTGATTGTGTGATTGTGTGATTGTGTGATTTTGTGATTGTGTGATTGTGTGATTGTGTGATTGTGTGATTGTGTGATTGTGTGATTGTGTGATTGTGTGATTGTGTGATTGTGTGATTGTGTGATTGTGTGATTGTGTGATTGTGTGATTGTGTGATTGTGTGATTGTGTGATTGTGTGGTTGTGCGATCGTGATTGTGTGATCGTGATTGTGTGATCGTGATTGTGCGATTGCGTGCTTGTGACTGTGTGATTGTGTGACTGTGTGATTGTGTGATTGTGACTGTGTGATTGTGTGATTGTGTGATTGTGTGATAGTGTGATTGTGTGATTGTGTGATTGTGACTGTGTGATTGTGGGATTGTGTGATAGTGTGATTGTGTGATTGTGTGACTGTGTGATTGTGTGATTGTGTGATTGTGTGATAGTGTGGTTGTGTGATTGTGTGATTGTGTGATTGTGTGATTGTGTGATTGTGTGATTGTGTGATTGTGTGATTGTGTGATTGAGTGATTGTGTGCTTGTGTGATTGTGTGATTGTGTGATTGTGTGATTGAGTGATTGTGTGCTTGTGTGATTGTATACTTGTGTGATTGTGTGATTGTATACTTGTGTGATTGTGTGATTGTGTGATTGTGCGATTGCGTGCTTGTGTGATTGTTCGATTGTGATTGTGTGATTGTGTGATTGTGTGATTGTGTGATTGTGTGATTGCGTGATTGTGTGATTGTGTGATTGTGTGATTGTGTGATTGTGTGATTGTGTGATTGTGTGATTGTGTGATTGTGTGATTGTGTGATTGTGTGATTGTGTGATTGTGTGATTGTGTGATTGCGTGATTGTGATTGCGTGATTGCGATTGCGTGATTGTGATTGCGTGATTGTGTGATTGTGTGATTGTGTGGTTGTGTGATGGTGTGATTGTGTGATTGTGTGAATGTGTGATTGCGTGATCGTGTGATTGTGTGATCGTGTGATCGTGTGATCGTGTGATCGTGTGATTGTGTGATTGTGTGATTTTGCGATTGTGTGATTGTGTGATTGTGTGATTGTGTGAGTGTGTGATTGTGTGATTGAGTGATTGTGTGCTTGTGTGATTGCGTGGTTGTGTGATTGTGTGATTAGGCGATTGTGTGATTGTGCGATTGTGTGATTGTGTGATTGTGTGACTGTGTGATTGTGTGATTGTGTGATTGTGTGATTGTGTAATTGTGATTGTGCGATTGTGATTGTGTGATTGTGTGATTGTGTGATGTGTGATTGTGTGATTGTGTGATTGTGTGATTTTTTGATTGTGTGATTGTGTGATTGTGTGATTGTGTGATTGTGTGATTGTGTGATTGTGTGATTGTGTGATTGTGTGATTGTGTGATAGTGTGATTGTGTGATTGTGTGATTGTGACTGTGTGATTGTGTGATTGTGTGATAGTGTGATTGTGTGATTGTGTGACTGTGTGATTGTGTGATTGTGTGATTGTGTGATAGTGTGGTTGTGTGATTGTGTGATTGTGTGATTGTGTGATTGTGTGATTGTGTGATTGTGTGATTGTGTGATTGTGTGATTGAGTTATTGTGTGCTTGTGTGATTGTGTGATTGTGTGATTGTGTGATTGAGTGATTGTGTGCTTGTGTGATTGTATACTTGTGTGATAGTGTGATTGTATACTTGTGTGATTGTGTGATTGTGTGATTGTGTGATTGTGCGATTGCGTGCTTGTGTGATTGTGTGATTGTGATTGTGTGATTGTGTGATTGTGTGATTGTGTGATTGTGTGATTGTGTGATTGTGTGATTGTGTGATTGTGTGATTGTGTGATTGTGTGATTGTGTGATTGTGTGATTGTGTGATTGTGTGATTGTGTGATAGTGTGGTTGTGTGATTGTGTGATTGTGTGATTGTGTGATTGTGTGATTGTGTGATTGTGTGATTGTGTGATTGTGTGATTGAGTGATTGTGTGCTTGTGTGATTGTGTGATTGTGTGATTGTGTGATTGAGTGATTGTGTGCTTGTGTGATTGTATACTTGTGTGATTGTGTGATTGTGTACTTGTGTGATTGTGTGATTGTGTGATTGTGTGATTGTGTGATTGTGTGATTGTGTGATTGTGTGATTGTGTGATTGTGTGATTGTGTGAGTGTGTGATTGTGTGATTGTGTGATTGTGTGATTGTGTGATTGAGTGATTGTGTGATTGTGTGATTGTGTGATTGTGTGAATGTGTGATTGTGTGACCGTGATTGTGTGATTGTGTGATTGTGTGATTGTGTGATTGTGTGATTGTGTGATTGTGTGGTTGTGTGACCGTGATTGTGTGATCGTGATTGTGTGATCGTGATTGTGTGATCGTGATTGTGTGATTGCGTGATTGTGATTGTGTGATTGTGTGACTGTGTGATTGTGTGATTGTGTGATTGTGTGATTTTGTGATTGAGTGATTGTGTGATTGTGTGATTGTGTGAATGTGTGATTGTGTGATTGTGTGACCGTGATTGTGTGATTGATGATTGTGTGATTGTGTGATTGTGTGATTGTTTGATTGTGTGATTGTGTGATTGTGTGATTGTGATTGTGTGATTGTGATTGTGTGATTGTGTGATCGTGTGATTGTGTGATTGTGTGACTGAGTGATTGTGTGACTGTGTGACTGTGTGACTGTGTGATTGAGGAACTGCGTGATTGTGTGACCATGTTTGTGTGACCGTGATTGTGTGACCGATTGTGTGACCGTGAATGTGTGAATGCGTGATTGTGATTGCGTGATTGTGATTCCGTGATTGTGTGATTGTGTGATCGTGTGATTGTGTGATTGTGTGATTGTGTGGTTGTGTGACCGTGATTGTGTGACCGTGATTGTGTGATCGTGATTGTGTGATCGTGATTGTGTGATCGTGATTGTGATTGTGTGATTGTGTGATTGTGTGATGGTGTGATTGTGTGATTGTGTGAATGTGTGATTGCGTGATCGTGTGATTGTGTGATCGTGTGATCGAGTGATCGTGTGATTGTGTGATTGTGTGATTTTGCGATTGTGTGATTGTGTGATTGTGTGATTGTGTGAGTGTGTGATTGTGTGATTGAGTGATTGTGTGCTTGTGTGATTGTGTGGCTGTGTGATTGTGTGATTAGGCGATTGTGTGATTGTGTGATTGTGTGATTGCGTGATTGTGGGACTGTGTGATTGTGTGATTGTGTGATTGTGGGATTGTGGGATTGTGTGATTGTGTGATTGTGACTGTGTGATTGTGTGAGTGTGTGATTGTGTGATTGAGTGATTGTGTGCTTGTATGATTGTGTGGTTGTGTGATTGTCTGATTGTGTGATTGTGTGATTGTGTGATTGTGTGATTGTGTGATTGTGTAATTGTGATTGTGCGATTGTGATTGTGTGATTGTGTGATTGCGTGATTGTGTGATTGTGTGATTGTGTAATTGTGAGATTGTGTGACTGTGTGCTTGTGTGATTGTGTGATTGTGTGATTGTGTGATTGTGATTGTGTGATTGTGATTGTGTGATTGTGATTGTGTGATTGTGATTGTGTGATTGTGATTGTGTGATTGTGTGATTGTGTGATTGTGATTGTGTGATTGCGATTGTGTGATTGTGATTGTGTGATTGTGATTGTGTGATTGTGATTGTGTGATTGTGATTGTGTGATAGTGATTGTGTGATTGTGACTGTGCGATTGTGTGAGTGTGTGATTGTGTGATTGTGTGATTGTGGAATTGTGATTGTGTGATTGCGTGATTGTGTGATTGTGTGATTGTGTGATTGTGTGATCGTGTGATCGTGTGATTGTGTGATTGTGTGATTGTGTGATTGTGTGATTGTGTGATTGTGTGATTGTGTGATAGTGTGATTGTGTGATTGTGTGATTGTGTGATTGTGTGATTGTGTGATTGTGTGATTGTGTGATTGTGTGATTGTGTGATTGTGTGATTGTGTGATTGTGTGATTGTGCGATTGTGCGATTGTGTGATTGTGTGATTGTGTGATTGTGTGATTGTGTGATTGTGTGGTTGCGTGATTGGGTGATTGTGTGATTGTGTGATTGTGTGATTGTGTGATCGTGTGATTGTGTGATTGTGTGATTGTGTGATTGTGTGATTGTGTGATTGTGTGATTGTGTGATTGTGTGATTGTGTGATTGTGTGATTGTGTGATTGTGTGATTGTGTGATTGTGTGATTGTGTGGTTGTGTGACCGTGATTGTGTGACCGTGATTGTGTGATCGTGATTGTGCGATCGTGTTAGTGTGACCGTGAATGTGTGATTGCGTGATTGTGATTGCGTGATTGCGATTGCGTGATTGTGATTGCGTGATTGTGTGATTGTGTGATTGTGTGGTTGTGTGATGGTGTGATTGTGTGATTGTGTGAATGTGTGATTGCGTGATCGTGTGATTGTGTGATCGTGTGATCGTGTGATCGTGTGATCGTGTGATTGTGTGATTGTGTGATTTTGCGATTGTGTGATTGTGTGATTGTGGGATTGTGTGAGTGTGTGATTGTGTGATTGAGTGATTGTGTGCTTGTGTGATTGCGTGGTTGTGTGATTGTGTGATTAGGCGATTGTGTGATTGTGTGATTGTGTGATTGTGTGACTGTGTGATTGTGTGATTGTGTGATTGTGTGATTGTGTAATTGTGATTGTGCGATTGTGATTGTGTGATTGTGTGATTGTGTGATTGTGTGATTGTGTGATTGTGTGATTGTGTGATTGTGTGATTGTGTGATTGTGTGATTGTGTGATTGTGTGATTGTGTGATTGTGAGATTGTGTGATTGTGTGATTGTGTGATTGTGTGATTGTGTGATTGTGTGATTTTGTGATTGTGTGATTGTGTGATTGTGTGATTGTGTGATTGTGTGATTGTGTGATTGTGTGATTGTGTGATTGTGTGATTGTGTGATTGTGTGATTGTGTGGTTGTGCGATCGTGATTGTGTGATCGTGATTGTGTGATCGTGATTGTGCGATTGCGTGCTTGTGACTGTGTGGTTGTGTGACTGTGTGATTGTGTGATTGTGACTGTGTGATTGTGTGATTGTGTGATTGTGTGATAGTGTGATTGTGTGATTGTGTGATTGTGACTGTGTGATTGTGGGATTGTGTGATAGTGTGATTGTGTGATTGTGTGACTGTGTGATTGTGTGATTGTGTGATTGTGTGATAGTGTGGTTGTGTGATTGTGTGATTGTGTGATTGTGTGATTGTGTGATTGTGTGATTGTGTGATTGTGTGATTGTGTGATTGAGTGATTGTGTGCTTGTGTGATTGTGTGATTGTGTGATTGTGTGATTGAGTGATTGTGTGCTTGTGTGATTGTATACTTGTGTGATTGTGTGATTGTATACTTGTGTGATTGTGTGATTGTGTGATTGTGCGATTGCGTGCTTGTGTGATTGTTCGATTGTGATTGTGTGATTGTGTGATTGTGTGATTGTGTGATTGCGTGATTGTGTGATTGTGTGATTGTGTGATTGTGTGATTGTGTGATTGTGTGATTGTGTGATTGTGTGATTGTGTGATTGTGTGATTGTGTGATTGTGTGATTGTGTGATTGTGTGATTGTGTGATTGCGTGATTGTGATTGCGTGATTGCGATTGCGTGATTGTGATTGCGTGATTGTGTGATTGTGTGATTGTGTGGTTGTGTGATGGTGTGATTGTGTGATTGTGTGAATGTGTGATTGCGTGATCGTGTGATTGTGTGATCGTGTGACCGTGTGATCGTGTGATCGTGTGATTGTGTGATTGTGTGATTTTGCGATTGTGTGATTGTGTGATTGTGTGATTGTGTGAGTGTGTGATTGTGTGATTGAGTGATTGTGTGCTTGTGTGATTGCGTGGTTGTGTGATTGTGTGATTAGGCGATTGTGTGATTGTGTGATTGTGTGATTGTGTGATTGTGTGACTGTGTGATTGTGTGACTGTGTGATTGTGTGATTGTGTGTTTGTGTGATTGTGTAATTGTGATTGTGCGATTGTGATTGTGTGATTGTGTGATTGTGTGATTGTGTGATTGTGTGATTTTTTGATTGTGTGATTGTGTGATTGTGTGATTGTGTGATTGTGTGATTGTGTGATTGTGTGATTGTGTGATTGTGTGATAGTGTGATTGTGTGATTGTGTGATTGTGACTGTGTGATTGTGTGATTGTGTGATAGTGTGATTGTGTGATTGTGTGACTGTGTGATTGTGTGATTGTGTGATTGTGTGATAGTGTGGTTGTGTGATTGTGTGATTGTGTGATTGTGTGATTGTGTGATTGTGTGATTGTGTGATTGTGTGATTGAGTGATTGTGTGCTTGTGTGATTGTGTGATTGTGTGATTGTGTGATTGAGTGATTGTGTGCTTGTGTGATTGTATACTTGTGTGATAGTGTGATTGTATACTTGTGTGATTGTGTGATTGTGTGATTGTGTGATTGTGCGATTGCGTGCTTGTGTGATTGTGTGATTGTGATTGTGTGATTGTGTGATTGTGTGATTGTGTGATTGCGTGATTGTGTGATTGTGTGATTGTGTGATTGTGTGATTGTGTGATTGTGTGATTGTGTGATTGTGTGATTGTGTGATTGTGTGATTGTGTGATTGTGTGATTGTGTGATTGTGTGATTGTGTGATTGTGTGATTGTGTGATTGTGATTGTGTGATTGTGATTGTGTGATTGTGATTGTGTGATTGTGATTGTGTGATTGTGATTGTGTGATTGTGTGAGTGTGTGATTGTGTGATTGAGTGATTGTGTGATTGTGTGATTGTGTGATTGTGTGGTTGTGTGATTGTGTGATTGTGTGATTGTGTGATTGTGTGATTGTGTGATTGTGACTGTGTGATTGTGTGAGTGTGTGATTGTGTGATTGTGTGATTGTGTGCTTGTGTGATTGTGTGGTTGTGTGGTTGTGTGATTGTGTGATTGTGTGATTGTGTGATTGTGTGATTGTGTGATTGTGTGATTGGGTGATTGTGTGATTGCGTGATTGTGTGATTCTGTGATTGTGTGATTGTGTGATTTTGTGATTGTGTGATTGTGTGATTGCGTGATTGTGTGATTGTGTGATTGTGTGATTGTGTGATTGTGTGAGTGTGTGATTGTGTGATTGTGTGATTGAGTGATTGTGTGCTTGTGTGATAGTATACTTGTGTGATTGTGTGATTGTATACTTGTGTGATTGTGTGATTGTGTGATTGTGCGATTGCGTGCTTGTGTGATCGTGTGATTGTGATTGTGTGATTGTGTGATTGTGTGATTGTGTGATTGCGTGATTGTGTGATTGCGTGATTGTGTGATTGTGTGATTGTGTGATTGTGTGATTGTGTGATTGTGTGATTGTGTGATTGTGTGATTGTGTGATTGTGTGATTGTGTGATTGAGTGATTGTGTGATTGTGTGATTGTGTGAATGTGTGATTGTGTGACCGTGATTGTGTGATTGTGTGATTGTGTGATTTTGTGATTGTGTGATTGTGTGATTGTGTGATTGTGTGATTGTGTGATTGTGTGGTTGTGTGACCGTGATTGTGTGATCGTGATTGTGTGATCGTGATTGTGTGATCGTGATTGTGTGATCGTGATTGTGTGATTGCGTGATTGTGATTGTGTGATTGTGTGACTGTGTGATTGTGTGATTGTGTGATTGTGTGATTTTGTGATTGAGTGATTGTGTGATTGTGTGATTGTGTGAATGTGTGATTGTGTGATTGTGTGACCGTGATTGTGTGATTGATGATTGTGTGATTGTGTGATTGTGTGATTCCGTGATTGTGTGATTGTGTGATCGTGTGATTGTGTGATTGTGTGATTGTGTGGTTGTGTGACCGTGATTGTGTGACCGTGATTGTGTGATCGTGATTGTGTGATCGTGATTGTGATTGTGTGATTGTGTGATTGTGTGATGGTGTGATTGTGTGATTGTGTGAATGTGTGATTGCGTGATCGTGTGTTTGTGTGATCGTGTGATCGAGTGATCGTGTGATTGTGTGATTGTGTGATTTCGCGATTGTGTGATTGTGTGATTGTGTGATTGTGTGAGTGTGTGATTGTGTGATTGAGTGACTGTGTGCTTGTGTGATTGTGTGGCTGTGTGATTGTGTGATTAGGCGATTGTGTGATTGTGTGATTGTGTGATTGTGGGACTGTGTGATTGTGTGATTGTGTGATTGTGTGATTGTGTAATTGTGATTGTGCGATTGTGATTGTGTGATTGTGTGATTGTGTGATTGTGTGATTTTGTGATTGTGTGATTGTGTGATTGTGTGATTGTGTTATTGTGTGATTGTGTGATTGTGTGATTGTGTGATTGTGTGATTGTGTGATTGTGCGATTGTGATTGTGTGATTGTGTGATTGTGTGATTGTGTGATTGTGTGATTGTGTGATTGTGTGATTGTGTGATTGTGTGATTGTATGATTGTGTGATTGTGTGATTGTGGGATTGTGTGATTGTGTGATCGTGATTGTGTGATCGTGATTGTGCGATTGCGTGCTTGTGACTGTGTGATTGTGTGATTGTGACTGTGTGATTGTGTGATTGTGTGATTGTGTGATAGTGTGATTGTGTGATTGTGTGATTGTGACTGTGTGATTGTGTGATTGTGTGATAGTGTGATTGTGTGATTGTGTGACTGTGTGATTGTGTGATTGTGTGATTGTGTGATAGTGTGGTTGTGTGATTGTGTGATTGTGTGATTGTGTGATTGTGTGATTGTGTGATTGTGTGATTGTGTGATTGTGTGATTGTGTGATTGAGTGATTGTGTGCTTGTGTGATTGTGTGATTGTGTGATTGTGTGATTGAGTGATTGTGTGCTTGTGTGATTGTATACTTGTGTGATTGTGTGATTGTATACTTGTGTGATTGTGTGATTGTGTGATTGTGCGATTGCGTGCTTGTGTGATTGTGTGATTGTGATTGTGTGATTGTGTGATTGTGTGATTGTGTGATTGCGTGATTGTGTGATTGTGTGATTGTGTGATTGTGTGATTGTGTGATTGTGTGATTGTGTGATTGTGTGATTGTGTGATTGTGTGATTGTGTGATTGTGTGATTGTGTGATTGTGTGATTGTGTGATTGTGTGATTGTGTGATTGTGTGATTGTGTGATTGTGTGATTGTGATTGTGTGATTGTGATTGTGTGATTGTGATTGTGTGATTGTGATTGTGTGATTGTGTGAGTGTGTGATTGTGTGATTGAGTGATTGTGTGATTGTGTGATTGTGTGATTGTGTGGTTGTGTGATTGTGTGATTGTGTGATTGTGTGATTGTGTGATTGTGTGATTGTGTGATTGTGTGATTGTGACTGTGTGATTGTGTGAGTGTGTGATTGTGTGATTGAGTGATTGTGTGCTTGTGTGATTGTATACTTGTGTGATTGTGTGATTGTATACTTGTGTGATTGTGTGATTGTGTGATTGTGCGATTGCGTGCTTGTGTGATTGTTCGATTGTGATTGTGTGATTGTGTGATTGTGTGATTGTGTGATTGCGTGATTGTGTGATTGTGTGATTGTGTGATTGTGTGATTGTGTGATTGTGTGATGGTGTGATTGTGTGATTGTGTGATTGTGTGATTGTGTGATTGTGTGATTGTGTGATTGTGTGATTGTGTGATTGTGTGATTGTGTGATTGTGTGATTGCGTGATTGTGATTGCGTGATTGCGATTGCGTGATTGTGATTGCGTGATTGTGTGATTGTGTGATTGTGTGGTTGTGTGATGGTGTGATTGTGTGATTGTGTGAATGTGTGATTGCGTGATCGTGTGATTGTGTGATCGTGTGATCGTGTGATCGTGTGATCGTGTGATTGTGTGATTGTGTGATTTTGCGATTGTGTGATTGTGTGATTGTGTGATTGTGTGAGTGTGTGATTGTGTGATTGAGTGATTGTGTGCTTGTGTGATTGCGTGGTTGTGTGATTGTGTGATTAGGCGATTGTGTGATTGTGTGATTGTGTGATTGTGTGATTGTGTGACTGTGTGATTGTGTGACTGTGTGATTGTGTGATTGTGTGATTGTGTGATTGTGTAATTGTGATTGTGCGATTGTGATTGTGTGATTGTGTGATTGTGTGATTGTGTGATTGTGTGATTTTTTGATTGTGTGATTGTGTGATTGTGTGATTGTGTGATTGTGTGATTGTGTGATTGTGTGATTGTGTGATTGTGTGATAGTGTGATTGTGTGATTGTGTGATTGTGACTGTGTGATTGTGTGATTGTGTGATAGTGTGATTGTGTGATTGTGTGACTGTGTGATTGTGTGATTGTGTGATTGTGTGATAGTGTGGTTGTGTGATTGTGTGATTGTGTGATTGTGTGATTGTGTGATTGTGTGATTGTGTGATTGTGTGATTGAGTGATTGTGTGCTTGTGTGATTGTGTGATTGTGTGATTGTGTGATTGAGTGATTGTGTGCTTGTGTGATTGTATACTTGTGTGATAGTGTGATTGTATACTTGTGTGATTGTGTGATTGTGTGATTGTGTGATTGTGCGATTGCGTGCTTGTGTGATTGTGTGATTGTGATTGTGTGATTGTGTGATTGTGTGATTGTGTGATTGCGTGATTGTGTGATTGTGTGATTGTGTGATTGTGTGATTGTGTGATTGTGTGATTGTGTGATTGTGTGATTGTGTGATTGTGTGATTGTGTGATTGTGTGATTGTGTGATTGTGTGATTGTGTGATTGTGTGATTGTGTGATTGTGTGATTGTGATTGTGTGATTGTGATTGTGTGATTGTGATTGTGTGATTGTGATTGTGTGATTGTGTGAGTGTGTGATTGTGTGATTGAGTGATTGTGTGATTGTGTGATTGTGTGATTGTGTGGTTGTGTGATTGTGTGATTGTGTGATTGTGTGATTGTGTGATTGTGTGATTGTGACTGTGTGATTGTGTGAGTGTGTGATTGTGTGATTGTGTGATTGTGTGCTTGTGTGATTGTGTGGTTGTGTGGTTGTGTGATTGTGTGATTGTGTGATTGTGTGATTGTGTGATTGTGTGATTGTGTGATTGGGTGATTGTGTGATTGCGTGATTGTGTGATTCTGTGATTGTGTGATTGTGTGATTTTGTGATTGTGTGATTGTGTGATTGCGTGATTGTGTGATTGTGTGATTGTGTGATTGTGTGATTGTGTGAGTGTGTGATTGTGTGATTGTGTGATTGAGTGATTGTGTGCTTGTGTGATAGTATACTTGTGTGATTGTGTGATTGTATACTTGTGTGATTGTGTGATTGTGTGATTGTGCGATTGCGTGCTTGTGTGATCGTGTGATTGTGATTGTGTGATTGTGTGATTGTGTGATTGTGTGATTGCGTGATTGTGTGATTGCGTGATTGTGTGATTGTGTGATTGTGTGATTGTGTGATTGTGTGATTGTGTGATTGTGTGATTGTGTGATTGTGTGATTGTGTGATTGTGTGATTGTGTGATTGTGTGATTGAGTGATTGTGTGATTGTGTGATTGTGTGAATGTGTGATTGTGTGACCGTGATTGTGTGATTGTGTGATTGTGTGATTTTGTGATTGTGTGATTGTGTGATTGTGTGATTGTGTGATTGTGTGATTGTGTGGTTGTGTGACCGTGATTGTGTGATCGTGATTGTGTGATCGTGATTGTGTGATCGTGATTGTGTGATCGTGATTGTGTGATTGCGTGATTGTGATTGTGTGATTGTGTGACTGTGTGATTGTGTGATTGTGTGATTGTGTGATTTTGTGATTGAGTGATTGTGTGATTGTGTGATTGTGTGAATGTGTGATTGTGTGATTGTGTGACCGTGATTGTGTGATTGATGATTGTGTGATTGTGTGATTGTGTGATTCCGTGATTGTGTGATTGTGTGATCGTGTGATTGTGTGATTGTGTGATTGTGTGGTTGTGTGACCGTGATTGTGTGACCGTGATTGTGTGATCGTGATTGTGTGATCGTGATTGTGTGATCGTGATTGTGATTGTGTGATTGTGTGATTGTGTGATGGTGTGATTGTGTGATTGTGTGAATGTGTGATTGCGTGATCGTGTGTTTGTGTGATCGTGTGATCGAGTGATCGTGTGATTGTGTGATTGTGTGATTTCGCGATTGTGTGATTGTGTGATTGTGTGATTGTGTGAGTGTGTGATTGTGTGATTGAGTGATTGTGTGCTTGTGTGATTGTGTGGCTGTGTGATTGTGTGATTAGGCGATTGTGTGATTGTGTGATTGTGTGATTGTGTGATTGTGGGACTGTGTGATTGTGTGATTGTGTGATTGTGTGATTGTGTAATTGTGATTGTGCGATTGTGATTGTGTGATTGTGTGATTGTGTGATCGTGTGATTTTGTGATTGTGTGATTGTGTGATTGTGTGATTGTGTTATTGTGTGATTGTGTGATTGTGTGATTGTGTGATTGTGTGATTGTGTGATTGTGCGATTGTGATTGTGTGATTGTGTGATTGTGTGATTGTGTGATTGTGTGATTGTGTGATTGCGTGATTGCGTGATTGTGTGATTGTGTGATTGTGTGATTGTGTGATTGTGTGATTGTGTGATTGTGTGATTGTGTGATTGTGTGATTGTGTGATTGTGTGATTGTGTGATTGTGTGATTGTGTGATTGTGTGATTGTGTGATTGTGTGATTGTGTGATTGTGATTGTGTGATTGTGATTGTGTGATTGTGATTGTGTGATTGTGATTGTGTGATTGTGTGAGTGTGTGATTGTGTGATTGAGTGATTGTGTGATTGTGTGATTGTGTGATTGTGTGGTTGTGTGATTGTGTGATTGTGTGATTGTGTGATTGTGTGATTGTGTGATTGTGTGATTGTGTGATTGTGACTGTGTGATTGTGTGAGTGTGTGATTGTGTGATTGAGTGATTGTGTGCTTGTGTGATTGTGTGGTTGTGTGGTTGTGTGATTGTGTGATTGTGTGATTGTGTGATTGTGTGATTGTGTGATTGTGTGATTGTGTGATTGGGTGATTGTGTGATTGCGTGATTGTGTGATTCTGTGATTGTGTGATTGTGTGATTTTGTGATTGTGTGATTGTGTGATTGCGTGATTGTGTGATTGTGTGATTGTGTGATTGTGTGATTGTGTGAGTGTGTGATTGTGTGATTGTGTGATTGAGTGATTGTGTGCTTGTGTGATAGTATACTTGTGTGATTGTGTGATTGTATACTTGTGTGATTGTGTGATTGTGTGATTGTGCGATTGCGTGCTTGTGTGATCGTGTGATTGTGATTGTGTGATTGTGTGATTGTGTGATTGTGTGATTGCGTGATTGTGTGATTGTGTGATTGTGTGATTGTGTGATTGTGTGATTGTGTGATTGTGTGATTGTGTGATTGTGTGATTGTGTGATTGTGTGATTGTGTGAGTGTGTGATTGTGTGATTGTGTGATTGTGTGATTGTGTGATTGAGTGATTGTGTGATTGTGTGATTGTGTGAATGTGTGATTGTGTGACCGTGATTGTGTGATTGTGTGATTTTGTGATTGTGTGATTGTGTGATTGTGTGATTGTGTGATTGTGTGGTTGTGTGACCGTGATTGTGTGATCGTGATTGTGTGATCGTGATTGTGTGATCGTGATTGTGTGATTGCGTGATTGTGATTGTGTGATTGTGTGACTGTGTGATTGTGTGATTGTGTGATTGTGTGATTTTGTGATTGAGTGATTGTGTGATTGTGTGATTGTGTGAATGTGTGATTGTGTGATTGTGTGACCGTGATTGTGTGATTGATGATTGTGTGATTGTGTGATTGTGTGATTGTTTGATTGTGTGATTGTGTGATTGTGTGATTGTGATTGTGTGATTGTGATTGTGTGATTGTGTGATCGTGTGATTGTGTGATTGTGTGACTGAGTGATTGTGTGACTGTGTGACTGTGTGATTGAGGATATGCGTGATTGTGTGACCATGTTTGTGTGACCGTGATTGTGTGACCGATTGTGTGACCGTGAATGTGTGAATGCGTGATTGTGATTGCGTGATTGTGATTCCGTGATTGTGTGATTGTGTGATCGTGTGATTGTGTGATTGTGTGATTGTGTGGTTGTGTGACCGTGATTGTGTGACAGTGATTGTGTGATCGTGATTGTGTGATCGTGATTGTGTGATCGTGATTGTGATTGTGTGATTGTGTGATTGTGTGAAGGTGTGATTGTGTGATTGTGTGAATGTGTGATTGCGTGATCGTGTGATTGTGTGATCGTGTGATCGAGTGATCGTGTGATTGTGTGATTGTGTGATTTTGCGATTGTGTGATTGTGTGATTGTGTGATTGTGTGAGTGTGTGATTGTGTGATTGAGTGATTGTGTGCTTGTGTGATTGTGTGGCTGTGTGATTGTGTGATTAGGCGATTGTGTGATTGTGTGATTGTGTGATTGCGTGATTGTGGGACTGTGTGATTGTGTGATTGTGTGATTGTGTGATTGTGTAATTGTGATTGTGCGATTGTGATTGAGTGATTGTGTGATTGTGTGATTGTGTGATTTTGTGATTGTGTGATTGTGTGATTGTGTGATTGTGTTATTGTGTGATTGTGTGATTGTGTGATTGTGTGATTGTGTGATTGTGTGATTGTGCGATTGTGATTGTGTGATTGTGTGATTGTGTGATTGTGTGATTGTGTGATTGTGTGATTGTGTGATTGTGTGATTGTGTGATTGTGTGATTGTGTAATTGTGATTGTGCGATTGTGATTGAGTGATTGTGTGATTGTGTGATTGTGTGATTGTGTGATTGTGTGATTTTGTGATTGTGTGATTGTGTGATTGTGTGATTGTGTGATTGTGTGATTGTGTGATTGTGTGATTGTGTGATTGTGTGATTGAGTGATTGTGTGCTGGTGTGATTGTGTGATTGTGTGATTGTGATTGCGTGATTGTGATTGTGTGATTGTGATTGTGTGATTGTGATTGTGTGATTGTGATTGTGTGATTGTGATTGTGTGATTGTGATTGTGTGATTGTGATTGTGTGATTGTGATTGTGTGATTGTGATTGTGTGATTGTGATTGTGTGATTGTGATTGTGTGATTGTGATTGTGTGATTGTAATTGTGTGATTGTGATTGTGTGATTGTGATTGTGTGATTGTGATTGTGTGATTGTGATTGTGTGATTGTGATTGTGTGATTGTGTGATTGTGCGATTGCGTGCTTGTGTGATTGTGTGATTGTGATTGTGTGATTGTGTGATTGTGTGATTGTGTGATTGTGTGATTGTGTGATTGTGTGATTGTGTGATTGTGTGATTGTGTGATTGTGTGATTGTGTGATTGTGTGATTGTGTGATTGTGTGATTGTGTGATTGTGTGATTGTGTGATTGTGTGATTGTGTGATTGTGTGATTGTGTGATTGTGTGATTGTGATTGTGTGATTGTGATTGTGTGATTGTGATTGTGTGATTGTGTGAGTGTGTGATTGTGTGATTGAGTGATTGTGTGATTGTGTGATTGTGTGATTGTGTGGTTGCGTGATTGTGTGATTGTGTGATTGTGTGATTGTGTGATTGTGTGATTGTGACTGTGTGATTGTGTGAGTGTGTGATTGTGTGATTGAGTGATTGTGTGCTTGTGTGATTGTGTGGTTGTGTGGTTGTGTGATTGTGTGATTGTGTGATTGTGTGATTGTGTGAGTGTGTGATTGTGTGCTTGTGTGATTGTGTGGTTGTGTGGTTGTGTGATTGTGTGATTGTGTGATTGTGTGATTGTGTGATTGTGTGATTGTGTGATTGGGTGATTGTGTGATTGTGTGATTGTGTGATTGTGTGATTGTGCGATTGTGTGATTGTGTGATTGTGTGATTGTGTGATTGTGTGATTGTGTGATTGTGTGGTTGCGTGATTGGGTGATTGTGTGATTGTGTGATTGTGTGATTGTGCGATTGTGATTGTGTGATTGTGTGATTGTGTGATTGTGTGATTGTGTGATTGTGTGATTGTGTGATTGTGTGATTGTGTGATTGTGTGATTGTGTGATTGTGTGATTGTGTGATTGTGTGATTGTGGGATTGTGTGATTGTGTGATTGTGATTGTGTGATTGTGATTGTGTGATTGTGATTGTGTGATTGTGTGGTTGTGTGACCGTGATTGTGTGACCGTGATTGTGTGACCGTGATTGTGTGATCGTGATTGTGTGATCGTGATTGTGTGATCGTGATTGTGATTGTGTGATTGTGTGATTGTGTGATGGTGTGATTGTGTGATTGTGTGAATGTGTGATTGCGTGATCGTGTGATTGTGTGATCGTGTGATCGAGTGATCGTGTGATTGTGTGATTGTGTGATTTTGCGATTGTGTGATTGTGTGATTGTGTGATTGTGTGAGTGTGTGATTGTGTGATTGAGTGATTGTGTGCTTGTGTGATTGTGTAGCTGTGTGATTGTGTGATTAGGCGATTGTGTGATTGTGTGATTGTGTGATTGTGGGACTGTGTGATTGTGTGATTGTGTGATTGTGTGATTGTGTAATTGTGATTGTGCGATTGTGATTGTGTGATTGTGTGATTGTGTGATTTTGTGATTGTGTGATTGTGTGATTGTGTGATTGTGTTATTGTGTGATTGCGTGATTGTGTGATTGTGTGATTGTGTGATTGTGTGATTGTGTGATTAGGTGATTGTGTGATTGTGTGATTGTGTGATTGTGTGATTTTGTGATTGTGTGATTGTGTGATTGTGTGATTGTGTGATTGTGTGATTGTGTGATTGTGTGATTGTGTGATTGTGTGATTGTGTGGTTGTGTGGTTGTGTGATTGTGTGATTGTGTGATTGTGTGATTGTGTGATTGTGTGATTGTGTGATTGTGTGATTGGGTGATTGTGTGATTGCGTGATTGTGTGATTCTGTGATTGTGTGATTGTGTGATTTTGTGATTGTGTGATTGTGTGATTGCGTGATTGTGTGATTGGGTGATTGTGTGATTGTGTGATTGTGTGAGTGTGTGATTGTGTGATTGTGTGATTGAGTGATTGTGTGCTTGTGTGATAGTATACTTGTGTGATTGTGTGATTGTATACTTGTGTGATTGTGTGATTGTGTGATTGTGCGATTGCGTGCTTGTGTGATCGTGTGATTGTGATTGTGTGATTGTGTGACTGTGTGATTGTGTGATTGCGTGATTGTGTGATTGTGTGATTGTGTGATTGTGTGATTGTGTGATTGTGTGATTGTGTGATTGTGTGATTGTGTGATTGTGTGATTGTGTGAGTGTGTGATTGTGTGATTGTGTGATTGTGTGATTGTGTGATTGAGTGATTGTGTGATTGTGTGATTGTGTGATTGTGTGATTGCGTGATTGTGTGATTCTGTGATTGTGTGATTGTGTGATTTTGTGATTGTGTGATTGTGTGATTGCGTGATTGTGTGATTGTGTGATTGTGTGATTGTGTGATTGTGTGAGTGTGTGATTGTGTGATTGTGTGATTGAGTGATTGTGTGCTTGTGTGATAGTATACTTGTGTGATTGTGTGATTGTATACTTGTGTGATTGTGTGATTGTGTGATTGTGCGATTGCGTGCTTGTGTGATCGTGTGATTGTGATTGTGTGATTGTGTGATTGCGTGATTGTGTGATTGTGTGATTGTGTGATTGTGTGATTGTGTGATTGTGTGATTGTGTGATTGTGTGATTGTGTGATTCCGTGATTGTGTGATTGTGTGATCGTGTGATTGTGTGATTGTGTGATTGTGTGGTTGTGTGACCGTGATTGTGTGACCGTGATTGTGTGATCGTGATTGTGTGATCGTGATTGTGTGATCGTGATTGTGATTGTGTGATTGTGTGATTGTGTGATGGTGTGATTGTGTGATTGTGTGAATGTGTGATTGCGTGATCGTGTGTTTGTGTGATCGTGTGATCGAGTGATCGTGTGATTGTGTGATTGTGTGATTTCGCGATTGTGTGATTGTGTGATTGTGTGATTGTGTGAGTGTGTGATTGTGTGATTGAGTGATTGTGTGCTTGTGTGATTGTGTGGCTGTGTGATTGTGTGATTAGGCGATTGTGTGATTGTGTGATTGTGTGATTGTGTGATTGTGGGACTGTGTGATTGTGTGATTGTGTGATTGTGTGATTGTGTAATTGTGATTGTGCGATTGTGATTGTGTGATTGTGTGATTGTGTGATCGTGTGATTTTGTGATTGTGTGATTGTGTGATTGTGTGATTGTGTTATTGTGTGATTGTGTGATTGTGTGATTGTGTGATTGTGTGATTGTGTGATTGTGCGATTGTGATTGTGTGATTGTGTGATTGTGTGATTGTGTGATTGTGTCATTGTGTGATTGTGTGATTGCGTGATTGTGTGATTGTGTGATTGTGTGATTGTGTGATTGTGTGATTGTGTGATTGTGTGATTGTGTGATTGTGTGATTGTGTGATTGTGTGATTGTGTGATTGTGTGATTGTGTGATTGTGTGATTGTGTGATTGTGTGATTGTGTGATTGTGATTGTGTGATTGTGATTGTGTGATTGTGATTGTGTGATTGTGATTGTGTGATTGTGTGAGTGTGTGATTGTGTGATTGAGTGATTGTGTGATTGTGTGATTGTGTGATTGTGTGGTTGTGTGATTGTGTGATTGTGTGATTGTGTGATTGTGTGATTGTGTGATTGTGTGATTGTGTGATTGTGTGATTGTGACTGTGTGATTGTGTGAGTGTGTGATTGTGTGATTGAGTGATTGTGTGCTTGTGTGATTGTGTGGTTGTGTGGTTGTGTGATTGTGTGATTGTGTGATTGTGTGATTGTGTGATTGTGTGATTGTGTGATTGTGTGATTGGGTGATTGTGTGATTGCGTGATTGTGTGATTCTGTGATTGTGTGATTGTGTGATTTTGTGATTGTGTGATTGTGTGATTGCGTGATTGTGTGATTGTGTGATTGTGTGATTGTGTGATTGTGTGAGTGTGTGATTGTGTGATTGTGTGATTGAGTGATTGTGTGCTTGTGTGATAGTATACTTGTGTGATTGTGTGATTGTATACTTGTGTGATTGTGTGATTGTGTGATTGTGCGATTGCGTGCTTGTGTGATCGTGTGATTGTGATTGTGTGATTGTGTGATTGTGTGATTGTGTGATTGCGTGATTGTGTGATTGTGTGATTGTGTGATTGTGTGATTGTGTGATTGTGTGATTGTGTGATTGTGTGATTGTGTGATTGTGTGATTGTGTGATTGTGTGAGTGTGTGATTGTGTGATTGTGTGATTGTGTGATTGTGTGATTGAGTGATTGTGTGATTGTGTGATTGTGTGAATGTGTGATTGTGTGACCGTGATTGTGTGATTGTGTGATTTTGTGATTGTGTGATTGTGTGATTGTGTGATTGTGTGATTGTGTGATTGTGTGATTGTGTGGTTGTGTGACCGTGATTGTGTGATCGTGATTGTGTGATCGTGATTGTGTGATCGTGATTGTGTGATTGCGTGATTGTGATTGTGTGATTGTGTGACTGTGTGATTGTGTGATTGTGTGATTGTGTGATTTTGTGATTGAGTGATTGTGTGATTGTGTGATTGTGTGAATGTGTGATTGTGTGATTGTGTGACCGTGATTGTGTGATTGATGATTGTGTGATTGTGTGATTGTGTGATTGTTTGATTGTGTGATTGTGTGATTGTGTGATTGTGATTGTGTGATTGTGATTGTGTGATTGTGTGATCGTGTGATTGTGTGATTGTGTGACTGAGTGATTGTGTGACTGTGTGACTGTGTGATTGAGGATATGCGTGATTGTGTGACCATGTTTGTGTGACCGTGATTGTGTGACCGATTGTGTGACCGTGAATGTGTGAATGCGTGATTGTGATTGCGTGATTGTGATTCCGTGATTGTGTGATTGTGTGATCGTGTGATTGTGTGATTGTGTGATTGTGTGGTTGTGTGACCGTGATTGTGTGACAGTGATTGTGTGATCGTGATTGTGTGATCGTGATTGTGTGATCGTGATTGTGATTGTGTGATTGTGTGATTGTGTGAAGGTGTGATTGTGTGATTGTGTGAATGTGTGATTGCGTGATCGTGTGATTGTGTGATCGTGTGATCGAGTGATCGTGTGATTGTGTGATTGTGTGATTTTGCGATTGTGTGATTGTGTGATTGTGTGATTGTGTGAGTGTGTGATTGTGTGATTGAGTGATTGTGTGCTTGTGTGATTGTGTGGCTGTGTGATTGTGTGATTAGGCGATTGTGTGATTGTGTGATTGCGTGATTGTGGGACTGTGTGATTGTGTGATTGTGTGATTGTGTGATTGTGTAATTGTGATTGTGCGATTGTGATTGAGTGATTGTGTGATTGTGTGATTGTGTGATTTTGTGATTGTGTGATTGTGTGATTGTGTGATTGTGTTATTGTGTGATTGTGTGATTGTGTGATTGTGTGATTGTGTGATTGTGTGATTGTGCGATTGTGATTGTGTGATTGTGTGATTGTGTGATTGTGTGATTGTGTGATTGTGTGATTGTGTGATTGTGTGATTGTGTGATTGTGTGATTGTGTGATTGTGTGATTGTGTAATTGTGATTGTGCGATTGTGATTGAGTGATTGTGTGATTGTGTGATTGTGTGATTGTGTGATTGTGTGATTTTGTGATTGTGTGATTGTGTGATTGTGTGATTGTGTGATTGTGTGATTGTGTGATTGTGTGATTGTGTGATTGTGTGATTGAGTGATTGTGTGCTGGTGTGATTGTGTGATTGTGTGATTGTGATTGCGTGATTGTGATTGTGTGATTGTGATTGTGTGATTGTGATTGTGTGATTGTGATTGTGTGATTGTGATTGTGTGATTGTGATTGTGTGATTGTGATTGTGTGATTGTGATTGTGTGATTGTGATTGTGTGATTGTGATTGTGTGATTGTGATTGTGTGATTGTAATTGTGTGATTGTGATTGTGTGATTGTGATTGTGTGATTGTGATTGTGTGATTGTGATTGTGTGATTGTGATTGTGTGATTGTGTGATTGTGCGATTGCGTGCTTGTGTGATTGTGTGATTGTGATTGTGTGATTGTGTGATTGTGTGATTGTGTGATTGTGTGATTGTGTGATTGTGTGATTGTGTGATTGTGTGATTGTGTGATTGTGTGATTGTGTGATTGTGTGATTGTGTGATTGTGTGATTGTGTGATTGTGTGATTGTGTGATTGTGTGATTGTGTGATTGTGTGATTGTGTGATTGTGATTGTGTGATTGTGATTGTGTGATTGTGATTGTGTGATTGTGTGAGTGTGTGATTGTGTGATTGAGTGATTGTGTGATTGTGTGATTGTGTGATTGTGTGGTTGCGTGATTGTGTGATTGTGTGATTGCGTGATTGTGGGACTGTGTGATTGTGTGATTGTGTGATTGTGTGATTGTGTAATTGTGATTGTGCGATTGTGATTGAGTGATTGTGTGATTGTGTGATTGTGTGATTTTGTGATTGTGTGATTGTGTGAGTGTGTGATTGTGTGATTGTGTGCTTGTGTGATTGTGTGGCTGTGTGATTGTGTGATTAGGCGATTGTGTGATTGTGTGATTGTGTGATTGCGTGATTGTGGGACTGTGTGATTGTGTGATTGTGTGATTGTGTGATTGTGTAATTGTGATTGTGCGATTGTGATTGAGTGATTGTGTGATTGTGTGATTGTGTGATTTTGTGATTGTGTGATTGTGTGATTGTGTGATTGTGTGATTGTGTGATTGTGTGATTGTGTGATTGTGTGATTGTGTGATTGTGTGATTGTGTGATTGTGTGATTGTGATTGTGTGATTGTGATTGTGTGATTGTGATTGTGTGATTGTGATTGTGTGATTGTGTGAGTGTGTGATTGTGTGATTGAGTGATTGTGTGATTGTGTGATTGTGTGATTGTGTGGTTGTGTGATTGTGTGATTGTGTGATTGTGTGATTGTGTGATTGTGTGATTGTGTGATTGTGTGATTGTGACTGTGTGATTGTGTGAGTGTGTGATTGTGTGATTGAGTGATTGTGTGCTTGTGTGATTGTGTGGTTGTGTGGTTGTGTGATTGTGTGATTGTGTGATTGTGTGATTGTGTGATTGTGTGATTGTGTGATTGTGTGATTGGGTGATTGTGTGATTGCGTGATTGTGTGATTCTGTGATTGTGTGATTGTGTGATTTTGTGATTGTGTGATTGTGTGATTGCGTGATTGTGTGATTGTGTGATTGTGTGATTGTGTGATTGTGTGAGTGTGTGATTGTGTGATTGTGTGATTGAGTGATTGTGTGCTTGTGTGATAGTATACTTGTGTGATTGTGTGATTGTATACTTGTGTGATTGTGTGATTGTGTGATTGTGCGATTGCGTGCTTGTGTGATCGTGTGATTGTGATTGTGTGATTGTGTGATTGTGTGATTGTGTGATTGCGTGATTGTGTGATTGTGTGATTGTGTGATTGTGTGATTGTGTGATTGTGTGATTGTGTGATTGTGTGATTGTGTGATTGTGTGATTGTGTGATTGTGTGAGTGTGTGATTGTGTGATTGTGTGATTGTGTGATTGTGTGATTGAGTGATTGTGTGATTGTGTGATTGTGTGAATGTGTGATTGTGTGACCGTGATTGTGTGATTGTGTGATTTTGTGATTGTGTGATTGTGTGATTGTGTGATTGTGTGATTGTGTGATTGTGTGATTGTGTGGTTGTGTGACCGTGATTGTGTGATCGTGATTGTGTGATCGTGATTGTGTGATCGTGATTGTGTGATTGCGTGATTGTGATTGTGTGATTGTGTGACTGTGTGATTGTGTGATTGTGTGATTGTGTGATTTTGTGATTGAGTGATTGTGTGATTGTGTGATTGTGTGAATGTGTGATTGTGTGATTGTGTGACCGTGATTGTGTGATTGATGATTGTGTGATTGTGTGATTGTGTGATTGTTTGATTGTGTGATTGTGTGATTGTGTGATTGTGATTGTGTGATTGTGATTGTGTGATTGTGTGATCGTGTGATTGTGTGATTGTGTGACTGAGTGATTGTGTGACTGTGTGACTGTGTGATTGAGGATATGCGTGATTGTGTGACCATGTTTGTGTGACCGTGATTGTGTGACCGATTGTGTGACCGTGAATGTGTGAATGCGTGATTGTGATTGCGTGATTGTGATTCCGTGATTGTGTGATTGTGTGATCGTGTGATTGTGTGATTGTGTGATTGTGTGGTTGTGTGACCGTGATTGTGTGACAGTGATTGTGTGATCGTGATTGTGTGATCGTGATTGTGTGATCGTGATTGTGATTGTGTGATTGTGTGATTGTGTGAAGGTGTGATTGTGTGATTGTGTGAATGTGTGATTGCGTGATCGTGTGATTGTGTGATCGTGTGATCGAGTGATCGTGTGATTGTGTGATTGTGTGATTTTGCGATTGTGTGATTGTGTGATTGTGTGATTGTGTGAGTGTGTGATTGTGTGATTGAGTGATTGTGTGCTTGTGTGATTGTGTGGCTGTGTGATTGTGTGATTAGGCGATTGTGTGATTGTGTGATTGCGTGATTGTGGGACTGTGTGATTGTGTGATTGTGTGATTGTGTGATTGTGTAATTGTGATTGTGCGATTGTGATTGAGTGATTGTGTGATTGTGTGATTGTGTGATTTTGTGATTGTGTGATTGTGTGATTGTGTGATTGTGTTATTGTGTGATTGTGTGATTGTGTGATTGTGTGATTGTGTGATTGTGTGATTGTGCGATTGTGATTGTGTGATTGTGTGATTGTGTGATTGTGTGATTGTGTGATTGTGTGATTGTGTGATTGTGTGATTGTGTGATTGTGTGATTGTGTGATTGTGTGATTGTGTAATTGTGATTGTGCGATTGTGATTGAGTGATTGTGTGATTGTGTGATTGTGTGATTGTGTGATTGTGTGATTTTGTGATTGTGTGATTGTGTGATTGTGTGATTGTGTGATTGTGTGATTGTGTGATTGTGTGATTGTGTGATTGTGTGATTGAGTGATTGTGTGCTGGTGTGATTGTGTGATTGTGTGATTGTGATTGCGTGATTGTGATTGTGTGATTGTGATTGTGTGATTGTGATTGTGTGATTGTGATTGTGTGATTGTGATTGTGTGATTGTGATTGTGTGATTGTGATTGTGTGATTGTGATTGTGTGATTGTGATTGTGTGATTGTGATTGTGTGATTGTGATTGTGTGATTGTAATTGTGTGATTGTGATTGTGTGATTGTGATTGTGTGATTGTGATTGTGTGATTGTGATTGTGTGATTGTGATTGTGTGATTGTGTGATTGTGCGATTGCGTGCTTGTGTGATTGTGTGATTGTGATTGTGTGATTGTGTGATTGTGTGATTGTGTGATTGTGTGATTGTGTGATTGTGTGATTGTGTGATTGTGTGATTGTGTGATTGTGTGATTGTGTGATTGTGTGATTGTGTGATTGTGTGATTGTGTGATTGTGTGATTGTGTGATTGTGTGATTGTGTGATTGTGTGATTGTGTGATTGTGATTGTGTGATTGTGATTGTGTGATTGTGATTGTGTGATTGTGTGAGTGTGTGATTGTGTGATTGAGTGATTGTGTGATTGTGTGATTGTGTGATTGTGTGGTTGCGTGATTGTGTGATTGTGTGATTGCGTGATTGTGGGACTGTGTGATTGTGTGATTGTGTGATTGTGTGATTGTGTAATTGTGATTGTGCGATTGTGATTGAGTGATTGTGTGATTGTGTGATTGTGTGATTTTGTGATTGTGTGATTGTGTGAGTGTGTGATTGTGTGATTGTGTGCTTGTGTGATTGTGTGGCTGTGTGATTGTGTGATTAGGCGATTGTGTGATTGTGTGATTGTGTGATTGCGTGATTGTGGGACTGTGTGATTGTGTGATTGTGTGATTGTGTGATTGTGTAATTGTGATTGTGCGATTGTGATTGAGTGATTGTGTGATTGTGTGATTGTGTGATTTTGTGATTGTGTGATTGTGTGATTGTGTGATTGTGTGATTGTGTGATTGTGTGATTGTGTGATTGTGTGATTGTGTGATTGTGTGATTGTGTGATTGTGTGATTGTGATTGTGTGATTGTGATTGTGTGATTGTGATTGTGTGATTGTGATTGTGTGATTGTGTGAGTGTGTGATTGTGTGATTGAGTGATTGTGTGATTGTGTGATTGTGTGATTGTGTGGTTGTGTGATTGTGTGATTGTGTGATTGTGTGATTGTGTGATTGTGTGATTGTGTGATTGTGTGATTGTGACTGTGTGATTGTGTGAGTGTGTGATTGTGTGATTGAGTGATTGTGTGCTTGTGTGATTGTGTGGTTGTGTGGTTGTGTGATTGTGTGATTGTGTGATTGTGTGATTGTGTGATTGTGTGATTGTGTGATTGTGTGATTGGGTGATTGTGTGATTGCGTGATTGTGTGATTCTGTGATTGTGTGATTGTGTGATTTTGTGATTGTGTGATTGTGTGATTGCGTGATTGTGTGATTGTGTGATTGTGTGATTGTGTGATTGTGTGAGTGTGTGATTGTGTGATTGTGTGATTGAGTGATTGTGTGCTTGTGTGATAGTATACTTGTGTGATTGTGTGATTGTATACTTGTGTGATTGTGTGATTGTGTGATTGTGCGATTGCGTGCTTGTGTGATCGTGTGATTGTGATTGTGTGATTGTGTGATTGTGTGATTGTGTGATTGCGTGATTGTGTGATTGTGTGATTGTGTGATTGTGTGATTGTGTGATTGTGTGATTGTGTGATTGTGTGATTGTGTGATTGTGTGATTGTGTGATTGTGTGAGTGTGTGATTGTGTGATTGTGTGATTGTGTGATTGTGTGATTGAGTGATTGTGTGATTGTGTGATTGTGTGAATGTGTGATTGTGTGACCGTGATTGTGTGATTGTGTGATTTTGTGATTGTGTGATTGTGTGATTGTGTGATTGTGTGATTGTGTGATTGTGTGATTGTGTGGTTGTGTGACCGTGATTGTGTGATCGTGATTGTGTGATCGTGATTGTGTGATCGTGATTGTGTGATTGCGTGATTGTGATTGTGTGATTGTGTGACTGTGTGATTGTGTGATTGTGTGATTGTGTGATTTTGTGATTGAGTGATTGTGTGATTGTGTGATTGTGTGAATGTGTGATTGTGTGATTGTGTGACCGTGATTGTGTGATTGATGATTGTGTGATTGTGTGATTGTGTGATTGTTTGATTGTGTGATTGTGTGATTGTGTGATTGTGATTGTGTGATTGTGATTGTGTGATTGTGTGATCGTGTGATTGTGTGATTGTGTGACTGAGTGATTGTGTGACTGTGTGACTGTGTGATTGAGGATATGCGTGATTGTGTGACCATGTTTGTGTGACCGTGATTGTGTGACCGATTGTGTGACCGTGAATGTGTGAATGCGTGATTGTGATTGCGTGATTGTGATTCCGTGATTGTGTGATTGTGTGATCGTGTGATTGTGTGATTGTGTGATTGTGTGGTTGTGTGACCGTGATTGTGTGACAGTGATTGTGTGATCGTGATTGTGTGATCGTGATTGTGTGATCGTGATTGTGATTGTGTGATTGTGTGATTGTGTGAAGGTGTGATTGTGTGATTGTGTGAATGTGTGATTGCGTGATCGTGTGATTGTGTGATCGTGTGATCGAGTGATCGTGTGATTGTGTGATTGTGTGATTTTGCGATTGTGTGATTGTGTGATTGTGTGATTGTGTGAGTGTGTGATTGTGTGATTGAGTGATTGTGTGCTTGTGTGATTGTGTGGCTGTGTGATTGTGTGATTAGGCGATTGTGTGATTGTGTGATTGCGTGATTGTGGGACTGTGTGATTGTGTGATTGTGTGATTGTGTGATTGTGTAATTGTGATTGTGCGATTGTGATTGAGTGATTGTGTGATTGTGTGATTGTGTGATTTTGTGATTGTGTGATTGTGTGATTGTGTGATTGTGTTATTGTGTGATTGTGTGATTGTGTGATTGTGTGATTGTGTGATTGTGTGATTGTGCGATTGTGATTGTGTGATTGTGTGATTGTGTGATTGTGTGATTGTGTGATTGTGTGATTGTGTGATTGTGTGATTGTGTGATTGTGTGATTGTGTGATTGTGTGATTGTGTAATTGTGATTGTGCGATTGTGATTGAGTGATTGTGTGATTGTGTGATTGTGTGATTGTGTGATTGTGTGATTTTGTGATTGTGTGATTGTGTGATTGTGTGATTGTGTGATTGTGTGATTGTGTGATTGTGTGATTGTGTGATTGTGTGATTGAGTGATTGTGTGCTGGTGTGATTGTGTGATTGTGTGATTGTGATTGCGTGATTGTGATTGTGTGATTGTGATTGTGTGATTGTGATTGTGTGATTGTGATTGTGTGATTGTGATTGTGTGATTGTGATTGTGTGATTGTGATTGTGTGATTGTGATTGTGTGATTGTGATTGTGTGATTGTGATTGTGTGATTGTGATTGTGTGATTGTAATTGTGTGATTGTGATTGTGTGATTGTGATTGTGTGATTGTGATTGTGTGATTGTGATTGTGTGATTGTGATTGTGTGATTGTGTGATTGTGCGATTGCGTGCTTGTGTGATTGTGTGATTGTGATTGTGTGATTGTGTGATTGTGTGATTGTGTGATTGTGTGATTGTGTGATTGTGTGATTGTGTGATTGTGTGATTGTGTGATTGTGTGATTGTGTGATTGTGTGATTGTGTGATTGTGTGATTGTGTGATTGTGTGATTGTGTGATTGTGTGATTGTGTGATTGTGTGATTGTGTGATTGTGATTGTGTGATTGTGATTGTGTGATTGTGATTGTGTGATTGTGTGAGTGTGTGATTGTGTGATTGAGTGATTGTGTGATTGTGTGATTGTGTGATTGTGTGGTTGCGTGATTGTGTGATTGTGTGATTGCGTGATTGTGGGACTGTGTGATTGTGTGATTGTGTGATTGTGTGATTGTGTAATTGTGATTGTGCGATTGTGATTGAGTGATTGTGTGATTGTGTGATTGTGTGATTTTGTGATTGTGTGATTGTGTGAGTGTGTGATTGTGTGATTGTGTGCTTGTGTGATTGTGTGGCTGTGTGATTGTGTGATTAGGCGATTGTGTGATTGTGTGATTGTGTGATTGCGTGATTGTGGGACTGTGTGATTGTGTGATTGTGTGATTGTGTGATTGTGTAATTGTGATTGTGCGATTGTGATTGAGTGATTGTGTGATTGTGTGATTGTGTGATTTTGTGATTGTGTGATTGTGTGATTGTGTGATTGTGTGATTGTGTGATTGTGTGATTGTGTGATTGTGTGATTGTGTGATTGGGTGATTGTGTGATTGCGTGATTGTGTGATTCTGTGATTGTGTGATTGTGTGATTTTGTGATTGTGTGATTGTGTGATTGCGTGATTGTGTGATTGTGTGATTGTGTGATTGTGTGATTGTGTGAGTGTGTGATTGTGTGATTGTGTGATTGAGTGATTGTGTGCTTGTGTGATAGTATACTTGTGTGATTGTGTGATTGTATACTTGTGTGATTGTGTGATTGTGTGATTGTGCGATTGCGTGCTTGTGTGATCGTGTGATTGTGATTGTGTGATTGTGTGATTGTGTGATTGTGTGATTGCGTGATTGTGTGATTGTGTGATTGTGTGATTGTGTGATTGTGTGATTGTGTGATTGTGTGATTGTGTGATTGTGTGATTGTGTGATTGTGTGATTGTGTGAGTGTGTGATTGTGTGATTGTGTGATTGTGTGATTGTGTGATTGAGTGATTGTGTGATTGTGTGATTGTGTGAATGTGTGATTGTGTGACCGTGATTGTGTGATTGTGTGATTTTGTGATTGTGTGATTGTGTGATTGTGTGATTGTGTGATTGTGTGATTGTGTGATTGTGTGGTTGTGTGACCGTGATTGTGTGATCGTGATTGTGTGATCGTGATTGTGTGATCGTGATTGTGTGATTGCGTGATTGTGATTGTGTGATTGTGTGACTGTGTGATTGTGTGATTGTGTGATTGTGTGATTTTGTGATTGAGTGATTGTGTGATTGTGTGATTGTGTGAATGTGTGATTGTGTGATTGTGTGACCGTGATTGTGTGATTGATGATTGTGTGATTGTGTGATTGTGTGATTGTTTGATTGTGTGATTGTGTGATTGTGTGATTGTGATTGTGTGATTGTGATTGTGTGATTGTGTGATCGTGTGATTGTGTGATTGTGTGACTGAGTGATTGTGTGACTGTGTGACTGTGTGATTGAGGATATGCGTGATTGTGTGACCATGTTTGTGTGACCGTGATTGTGTGACCGATTGTGTGACCGTGAATGTGTGAATGCGTGATTGTGATTGCGTGATTGTGATTCCGTGATTGTGTGATTGTGTGATCGTGTGATTGTGTGATTGTGTGATTGTGTGGTTGTGTGACCGTGATTGTGTGACAGTGATTGTGTGATCGTGATTGTGTGATCGTGATTGTGTGATCGTGATTGTGATTGTGTGATTGTGTGATTGTGTGAAGGTGTGATTGTGTGATTGTGTGAATGTGTGATTGCGTGATCGTGTGATTGTGTGATCGTGTGATCGAGTGATCGTGTGATTGTGTGATTGTGTGATTTTGCGATTGTGTGATTGTGTGATTGTGTGATTGTGTGAGTGTGTGATTGTGTGATTGAGTGATTGTGTGCTTGTGTGATTGTGTGGCTGTGTGATTGTGTGATTAGGCGATTGTGTGATTGTGTGATTGCGTGATTGTGGGACTGTGTGATTGTGTGATTGTGTGATTGTGTGATTGTGTAATTGTGATTGTGCGATTGTGATTGAGTGATTGTGTGATTGTGTGATTGTGTGATTTTGTGATTGTGTGATTGTGTGATTGTGTGATTGTGTTATTGTGTGATTGTGTGATTGTGCGATTGTGATTGTGTGATTGTGTGATTGTGTGATTGTGTGATTGTGTGATTGTGTGATTGTGTGATTGTGTGATTGTGTGATTGTGTGATTGTGTGATTGTGTGATTGTGTAATTGTGATTGTGCGATTGTGATTGAGTGATTGTGTGATTGTGTGATTGTGTGATTGTGTGATTGTGTGATTTTGTGATTGTGTGATTGTGTGATTGTGTGATTGTGTGATTGTGTGATTGTGTGATTGTGTGATTGTGTGATTGTGTGATTGAGTGATTGTGTGCTGGTGTGATTGTGTGATTGTGTGATTGTGATTGCGTGATTGTGATTGCGTGATTGTGATTGCGTGATTGTGATTGTGTGATTGTGATTGTGTGATTGTGATTGTGTGATTGTGATTGTGTGATTGTGATTGTGTGATTGTGATTGTGTGATTGTGATTGTGTGATTGTGATTGTGTGATTGTGATTGTGTGATTGTGATTGTGTGATTGTAATTGTGTGATTGTGATTGTGTGATTGTGATTGTGTGATTGTGATTGTGTGATTGTGATTGTGTGATTGTGATTGTGTGATTGTGTGATTGTGCGATTGCGTGCTTGTGTGATTGTGTGATTGTGATTGTGTGATTGTGTGATTGTGTGATTGTGTGATTGTGTGATTGTGTGATTGTGTGATTGTGTGATTGTGTGATTGTGTGATTGTGTGATTGTGTGATTGTGTGATTGTGTGATTGTGTGATTGTGTGATTGTGTGATTGTGTGATTGTGTGATTGTGTGATTGTGTGATTGTGTGATTGTGTGATTGTGTGATTGTGATTGTGTGATTGTGATTGTGTGATTGTGATTGTGTGATTGTGTGAGTGTGTGATTGTGTGATTGAGTGATTGTGTGATTGTGTGATTGTGTGATTGTGTGGTTGCGTGATTGTGTGATTGTGTGATTGTGTGATTGTGTGATTGTGTGATTGTGACTGTGTGATTGTGTGAGTGTGTGATTGTGTGATTGAGTGATTGTGTGCTTGTGTGATTGTGTGGTTGTGTGGTTGTGTGATTGTGTGATTGTGTGATTGTGTGATTGTGTGAGTGTGTGATTGTGTGCTTGTGTGATTGTGTGGTTGTGTGGTTGTGTGATTGTGTGATTGTGTGATTGTGTGATTGTGTGATTGTGTGATTGTGTGATTGGGTGATTGTGTGATTGTGTGATTGTGTGATTGTGTGATTGTGCGATTGTGTGATTGTGTGATTGTGTGATTGTGTGATTGTGTGATTGTGTGATTGTGTGGTTGCGTGATTGGGTGATTGTGTGATTGTGTGATTGTGTGATTGTGCGATTGTGATTGTGTGATTGTGTGATTGTGTGATTGTGTGATTGTGTGATTGTGTGATTGTGTGATTGTGTGATTGTGTGATTGTGTGATTGTGTGATTGTGTGATTGTGTGATTGTGTGATTGTGTGATTGTGGGATTGTGTGATTGTGTGATTGTGATTGTGTGATTGTGATTGTGTGATTGTGATTGTGTGATTGTGTGGTTGTGTGACCGTGATTGTGTGACCGTGATTGTGTGACCGTGATTGTGTGATCGTGATTGTGTGATCGTGATTGTGTGATCGTGATTGTGATTGTGTGATTGTGTGATTGTGTGATGGTGTGATTGTGTGATTGTGTGAATGTGTGATTGCGTGATCGTGTGATTGTGTGATCGTGTGATCGAGTGATCGTGTGATTGTGTGATTGTGTGATTTTGCGATTGTGTGATTGTGTGATTGTGTGATTGTGTGAGTGTGTGATTGTGTGATTGAGTGATTGTGTGCTTGTGTGATTGTGTAGCTGTGTGATTGTGTGATTAGGCGATTGTGTGATTGTGTGATTGTGTGATTGTGGGACTGTGTGATTGTGTGATTGTGTGATTGTGTGATTGTGTAATTGTGATTGTGCGATTGTGATTGTGTGATTGTGTGATTGTGTGATTTTGTGATTGTGTGATTGTGTGATTGTGTGATTGTGTTATTGTGTGATTGCGTGATTGTGTGATTGTGTGATTGTGTGATTGTGTGATTGTGTGATTAGGTGATTGTGTGATTGTGTGATTGTGTGATTGTGTGATTTTGTGATTGTGTGATTGTGTGATTGTGTGATTGTGTGATTGTGTGATTGTGTGATTGTGTGATTGTGTGATTGTGTGATTGTGTGGTTGTGTGGTTGTGTGATTGTGTGATTGTGTGATTGTGTGATTGTGTGATTGTGTGATTGTGTGATTGTGTGATTGGGTGATTGTGTGATTGCGTGATTGTGTGATTCTGTGATTGTGTGATTGTGTGATTTTGTGATTGTGTGATTGTGTGATTGCGTGATTGTGTGATTGGGTGATTGTGTGATTGTGTGATTGTGTGAGTGTGTGATTGTGTGATTGTGTGATTGAGTGATTGTGTGCTTGTGTGATAGTATACTTGTGTGATTGTGTGATTGTATACTTGTGTGATTGTGTGATTGTGTGATTGTGCGATTGCGTGCTTGTGTGATCGTGTGATTGTGATTGTGTGATTGTGTGACTGTGTGATTGTGTGATTGCGTGATTGTGTGATTGTGTGATTGTGTGATTGTGTGATTGTGTGATTGTGTGATTGTGTGATTGTGTGATTGTGTGATTGTGTGATTGTGTGAGTGTGTGATTGTGTGATTGTGTGATTGTGTGATTGTGTGATTGAGTGATTGTGTGATTGTGTGATTGTGTGATTGTGTGATTGCGTGATTGTGTGATTCTGTGATTGTGTGATTGTGTGATTTTGTGATTGTGTGATTGTGTGATTGCGTGATTGTGTGATTGTGTGATTGTGTGATTGTGTGATTGTGTGAGTGTGTGATTGTGTGATTGTGTGATTGAGTGATTGTGTGCTTGTGTGATAGTATACTTGTGTGATTGTGTGATTGTATACTTGTGTGATTGTGTGATTGTGTGATTGTGCGATTGCGTGCTTGTGTGATCGTGTGATTGTGATTGTGTGATTGTGTGATTGCGTGATTGTGTGATTGTGTGATTGTGTGATTGTGTGATTGTGTGATTGTGTGATTGTGTGATTGTGTGATTGTGTGATTCCGTGATTGTGTGATTGTGTGATCGTGTGATTGTGTGATTGTGTGATTGTGTGGTTGTGTGACCGTGATTGTGTGACCGTGATTGTGTGATCGTGATTGTGTGATCGTGATTGTGTGATCGTGATTGTGATTGTGTGATTGTGTGATTGTGTGATGGTGTGATTGTGTGATTGTGTGAATGTGTGATTGCGTGATCGTGTGTTTGTGTGATCGTGTGATCGAGTGATCGTGTGATTGTGTGATTGTGTGATTTCGCGATTGTGTGATTGTGTGATTGTGTGATTGTGTGAGTGTGTGATTGTGTGATTGAGTGATTGTGTGCTTGTGTGATTGTGTGGCTGTGTGATTGTGTGATTAGGCGATTGTGTGATTGTGTGATTGTGTGATTGTGTGATTGTGGGACTGTGTGATTGTGTGATTGTGTGATTGTGTGATTGTGTAATTGTGATTGTGCGATTGTGATTGTGTGATTGTGTGATTGTGTGATCGTGTGATTTTGTGATTGTGTGATTGTGTGATTGTGTGATTGTGTTATTGTGTGATTGTGTGATTGTGTGATTGTGTGATTGTGTGATTGTGTGATTGTGCGATTGTGATTGTGTGATTGTGTGATTGTGTGATTGTGTGATTGTGTGATTGTGTGATTGTGTGATTGCGTGATTGTGTGATTGTGTGATTGTGTGATTGTGTGATTGTGTGATTGTGTGATTGTGTGATTGTGTGATTGTGTGATTGTGTGATTGTGTGATTGTGTGATTGTGTGATTGTGTGATTGTGTGATTGTGTGATTGTGTGATTGTGTGATTGTGATTGTGTGATTGTGATTGTGTGATTGTGATTGTGTGATTGTGATTGTGTGATTGTGTGAGTGTGTGATTGTGTGATTGAGTGATTGTGTGATTGTGTGATTGTGTGATTGTGTGGTTGTGTGATTGTGTGATTGTGTGATTGTGTGATTGTGTGATTGTGTGATTGTGTGATTGTGTGATTGTGACTGTGTGATTGTGTGAGTGTGTGATTGTGTGATTGAGTGATTGTGTGCTTGTGTGATTGTGTGGTTGTGTGGTTGTGTGATTGTGTGATTGTGTGATTGTGTGATTGTGTGATTGTGTGATTGTGTGATTGTGTGATTGGGTGATTGTGTGATTGCGTGATTGTGTGATTCTGTGATTGTGTGATTGTGTGATTTTGTGATTGTGTGATTGTGTGATTGCGTGATTGTGTGATTGTGTGATTGTGTGATTGTGTGATTGTGTGAGTGTGTGATTGTGTGATTGTGTGATTGAGTGATTGTGTGCTTGTGTGATAGTATACTTGTGTGATTGTGTGATTGTATACTTGTGTGATTGTGTGATTGTGTGATTGTGCGATTGCGTGCTTGTGTGATCGTGTGATTGTGATTGTGTGATTGTGTGATTGTGTGATTGTGTGATTGCGTGATTGTGTGATTGTGTGATTGTGTGATTGTGTGATTGTGTGATTGTGTGATTGTGTGATTGTGTGATTGTGTGATTGTGTGATTGTGTGATTGTGTGAGTGTGTGATTGTGTGATTGTGTGATTGTGTGATTGTGTGATTGAGTGATTGTGTGATTGTGTGATTGTGTGAATGTGTGATTGTGTGACCGTGATTGTGTGATTGTGTGATTTTGTGATTGTGTGATTGTGTGATTGTGTGATTGTGTGATTGTGTGATTGTGTGATTGTGTGGTTGTGTGACCGTGATTGTGTGATCGTGATTGTGTGATCGTGATTGTGTGATCGTGATTGTGTGATTGCGTGATTGTGATTGTGTGATTGTGTGACTGTGTGATTGTGTGATTGTGTGATTGTGTGATTTTGTGATTGAGTGATTGTGTGATTGTGTGATTGTGTGAATGTGTGATTGTGTGATTGTGTGACCGTGATTGTGTGATTGATGATTGTGTGATTGTGTGATTGTGTGATTGTTTGATTGTGTGATTGTGTGATTGTGTGATTGTGATTGTGTGATTGTGATTGTGTGATTGTGTGATCGTGTGATTGTGTGATTGTGTGACTGAGTGATTGTGTGACTGTGTGACTGTGTGATTGAGGATATGCGTGATTGTGTGACCATGTTTGTGTGACCGTGATTGTGTGACCGATTGTGTGACCGTGAATGTGTGAATGCGTGATTGTGATTGCGTGATTGTGATTCCGTGATTGTGTGATTGTGTGATCGTGTGATTGTGTGATTGTGTGATTGTGTGGTTGTGTGACCGTGATTGTGTGACAGTGATTGTGTGATCGTGATTGTGTGATCGTGATTGTGTGATCGTGATTGTGATTGTGTGATTGTGTGATTGTGTGAAGGTGTGATTGTGTGATTGTGTGAATGTGTGATTGCGTGATCGTGTGATTGTGTGATCGTGTGATCGAGTGATCGTGTGATTGTGTGATTGTGTGATTTTGCGATTGTGTGATTGTGTGATTGTGTGATTGTGTGAGTGTGTGATTGTGTGATTGAGTGATTGTGTGCTTGTGTGATTGTGTGGCTGTGTGATTGTGTGATTAGGCGATTGTGTGATTGTGTGATTGCGTGATTGTGGGACTGTGTGATTGTGTGATTGTGTGATTGTGTGATTGTGTAATTGTGATTGTGCGATTGTGATTGAGTGATTGTGTGATTGTGTGATTGTGTGATTTTGTGATTGTGTGATTGTGTGATTGTGTGATTGTGTTATTGTGTGATTGTGTGATTGTGTGATTGTGTGATTGTGTGATTGTGTGATTGTGCGATTGTGATTGTGTGATTGTGTGATTGTGTGATTGTGTGATTGTGTGATTGTGTGATTGTGTGATTGTGTGATTGTGTGATTGTGTGATTGTGTGATTGTGTAATTGTGATTGTGCGATTGTGATTGAGTGATTGTGTGATTGTGTGATTGTGTGATTGTGTGATTGTGTGATTTTGTGATTGTGTGATTGTGTGATTGTGTGATTGTGTGATTGTGTGATTGTGTGATTGTGTGATTGTGTGATTGTGTGATTGAGTGATTGTGTGCTGGTGTGATTGTGTGATTGTGTGATTGTGATTGCGTGATTGTGATTGTGTGATTGTGATTGTGTGATTGTGATTGTGTGATTGTGATTGTGTGATTGTGATTGTGTGATTGTGATTGTGTGATTGTGATTGTGTGATTGTGATTGTGTGATTGTGATTGTGTGATTGTGATTGTGTGATTGTGATTGTGTGATTGTAATTGTGTGATTGTGATTGTGTGATTGTGATTGTGTGATTGTGATTGTGTGATTGTGATTGTGTGATTGTGATTGTGTGATTGTGTGATTGTGCGATTGCGTGCTTGTGTGATTGTGTGATTGTGATTGTGTGATTGTGTGATTGTGTGATTGTGTGATTGTGTGATTGTGTGATTGTGTGATTGTGTGATTGTGTGATTGTGTGATTGTGTGATTGTGTGATTGTGTGATTGTGTGATTGTGTGATTGTGTGATTGTGTGATTGTGTGATTGTGTGATTGTGTGATTGTGTGATTGTGTGATTGTGTGATTGTGATTGTGTGATTGTGATTGTGTGATTGTGATTGTGTGATTGTGTGAGTGTGTGATTGTGTGATTGAGTGATTGTGTGATTGTGTGATTGTGTGATTGTGTGGTTGCGTGATTGTGTGATTGTGTGATTGTGTGATTGTGTGATTGTGTGATTGTGACTGTGTGATTGTGTGAGTGTGTGATTGTGTGATTGAGTGATTGTGTGCTTGTGTGATTGTGTGGTTGTGTGGTTGTGTGATTGTGTGATTGTGTGATTGTGTGATTGTGTGAGTGTGTGATTGTGTGCTTGTGTGATTGTGTGGTTGTGTGGTTGTGTGATTGTGTGATTGTGTGATTGTGTGATTGTGTGATTGTGTGATTGTGTGATTGGGTGATTGTGTGATTGTGTGATTGTGTGATTGTGTGATTGTGCGATTGTGTGATTGTGTGATTGTGTGATTGTGTGATTGTGTGATTGTGTGATTGTGTGGTTGCGTGATTGGGTGATTGTGTGATTGTGTGATTGTGTGATTGTGCGATTGTGATTGTGTGATTGTGTGATTGTGTGATTGTGTGATTGTGTGATTGTGTGATTGTGTGATTGTGTGATTGTGTGATTGTGTGATTGTGTGATTGTGTGATTGTGTGATTGTGTGATTGTGTGATTGTGGGATTGTGTGATTGTGTGATTGTGATTGTGTGATTGTGATTGTGTGATTGTGATTGTGTGATTGTGATTGTGTGATTGTGTGGTTGTGTGACCGTGATTGTGTGACCGTGATTGTGTGACCGTGATTGTGTGATCGTGATTGTGTGATCGTGATTGTGTGATCGTGATTGTGATTGTGTGATTGTGTGATTGTGTGATGGTGTGATTGTGTGATTGTGTGAATGTGTGATTGCGTGATCGTGTGATTGTGTGATCGTGTGATCGAGTGATCGTGTGATTGTGTGATTGTGTGATTTTGCGATTGTGTGATTGTGTGATTGTGTGATTGTGTGAGTGTGTGATTGTGTGATTGAGTGATTGTGTGCTTGTGTGATTGTGTAGCTGTGTGATTGTGTGATTAGGCGATTGTGTGATTGTGTGATTGTGTGATTGTGGGACTGTGTGATTGTGTGATTGTGTGATTGTGTGATTGTGTAATTGTGATTGTGCGATTGTGATTGTGTGATTGTGTGATTGTGTGATTGTGTGATTTTGTGATTGTGTGATTGTGTGATTGTGTGATTGTGTTATTGTGTGATTGCGTGATTGTGTGATTGTGTGATTGTGTGATTGTGTGATTGTGTGATTAGGTGATTGTGTGATTGTGTGATTGTGTGATTGTGTGATTTTGTGATTGTGTGATTGTGTGATTGTGTGATTGTGTGATTGTGTGATTGTGTGATTGTGTGATTGTGTGATTGTGTGATTGTGTGGTTGTGTGGTTGTGTGATTGTGTGATTGTGTGATTGTGTGATTGTGTGATTGTGTGATTGTGTGATTGTGTGATTGTGTGATTGGGTGATTGTGTGATTGCGTGATTGTGTGATTCTGTGATTGTGTGATTGTGTGATTTTGTGATTGTGTGATTGTGTGATTGCGTGATTGTGTGATTGGGTGATTGTGTGATTGTGTGACTGTGTGAGTGTGTGATTGTGTGATTGTGTGATTGAGTGATTGTGTGCTTGTGTGATAGTATACTTGTGTGATTGTGTGATTGTATACTTGTGTGATTGTGTGATTGTGTGATTGTGCGATTGCGTGCTTGTGTGATCGTGTGATTGTGATTGTGTGATTGTGTGACTGTGTGATTGTGTGATTGCGTGATTGTGTGATTGTGTGATTGTGTGATTGTGTGATTGTGTGATTGTGTGATTGTGTGATTGTGTGATTGTGTGATTGTGTGATTGTGTGAGTGTGTGATTGTGTGATTGTGTGATTGTGTGATTGTGTGATTGAGTGATTGTGTGATTGTGTGATTGTGTGAATGTGTGATTGTGTGACCGTGATTGTGTGATTGTGTGATTTTGTGATTGTGTGATTGTGTGATTGTGTGATTGTGTGATTGTGTGATTGTGTGATTGTGTGGTTGTGTGACCGTGATTGTGTGATCGTGATTGTGTGATCGTGATTGTGTGATCGTGATTGTGTGATTGCGTGATTGTGATTGTGTGATTGTGTGACTGTGTGATTGTGTGATTGTGTGATTGTGTGATTTTGTGATTGAGTGATTGTGTGATTGTGTGATTGTGTGAATGTGTGATTGTGTGATTGTGTGACCGTGATTGTGTGATTGATGATTGTGTGATTGTGTGATTGTGTGATTGTTTGATTGTGTGATTGTGTGATTGTGTGATTGTGATTGTGTGATTGTGATTGTGTGATTGTGTGATCGTGTGATTGTGTGATTGTGTGACTGAGTGATTGTGTGACTGTGTGACTGTGTGACTGTGTGATTGAGGAACTGCGTGATTGTGTGACCATGTTTGTGTGAGCGTGATTGTGTGACCGATTGTGTGACCGTGAATGTGTGAATGCGTGATTGTGATTGCGTGATTGTGATTCCGTGATTGTGTGATTGTGTGATCGTGTGATTGTGTGATTGTGTGATTGTGTGGTTGTGTGACCGTGATTGTGTGACCGTGATTGTGTGATCGTGATTGTGTGATCGTGATTGTGTGATCGTGATTGTGATTGTGTGATTGTGTGATTGTGTGATGGTGTGATTGTGTGATTGTGTGAATGTGTGATTGCGTGATCGTGTGATTGTGTGATCGTGTGATCGAGTGATCGTGTGATTGTGTGATTGTGTGATTTTGCGATTGTGTGATTGTGTGATTGTGTGATTGTGTGAGTGTGTGATTGTGTGATTGAGTGATTGTGTGCTTGTGTGATTGTGTGGCTGTGTGATTGTGTGATTAGGCGATTGTGTGATTGTGTGATTGTGTGATTGCGTGATTGTGGGACTGTGTGATTGTGTGATTGTGTGATTGTGGGATTGTGGGATTGTGTGATTGTGTGATTGTGACTGTGTGATTGTGTGAGTGTGTGATTGTGTGATTGAGTGATTGTGTGCTTGTATGATTGTGTGGTTGTGTGATTGTCTGATTGTGTGATTGTGTGATTGTGTGATTGTGTGATTGTGTGATTGTGTAATTGTGATTGTGCGATTGTGATTGTGTGATTGTGTGATTGCGTGATTGTGTGATTGTGTGATTGTGTAATTGTGAGATTGTGTGACTGTGTGCTTGTGTGATTGTGTGATTGTGTGATTGTGATTGTGTGATTGTGATTGTGTGATTGTGATTGTGTGATTGTGATTGTGTGATTGTGATTGTGTGATTGTGATTGTGTGATTGTGATTGTGTGATTGTGATTGTGTGATTGTGATTGTGTGATTGTGATTGTGTGATTGTGATTGTGTGATTGTGATTGTGTGATAGTGATTGTGTGATTGTGACTGTGCGATTGTGTGAGTGTGTGATTGTGTGATTGTGTGATTGTGTGATTGTGTGATTGTGTGATTGTGTGATCGTGTGATTGTGTGATTGTGTGATTGTGTGATTGTGTGATTGTGTGATTGTGTGATTGTGTGATTGTGTGATTGTGTGATTGTGTGATTGTGTGATTGTGTGATTGTGTGATAGTGTGATTGTGTGATTGTGTGATTGTGTGATTGTGTGATTGTGTGATTGTGTGATTGTGTGATTGTGTGATTGTGTGATTGTGTGATTGTGTGATTGCGTGATTGTGTGATTGTGTGATTGTGTGATTGTGTGATTGTGTGATTGTGTGATTGTGTGATTGTGTGATTGTGTGATTGTGTGATTGTGTGATTTTGTGATTGTGTGATTGTGTGATTGTGTGATTGTGTGATTGTGATTGTGTGATCGTGATTGTGCGATTGCGTGCTTGTGACTGTGTGATTGTGTGACTGTGTGATTGTGTGATTGTGACTGTGTGATTGTGTGATTGTGTGATTGTGTGATAGTGTGATTGTGTGATTGTGTGATTGTGACTGTGTGATTGTGGGATTGTGTGATAGTGTGATTGTGTGATTGTGTGACTGTGTGATTGTGTGATTGTGTGATTGTGTGATAGTGTGGTTGTGTGATTGTGTGATTGTGTGATTGTGTGATTGTGTGATTGTGTGATTGTGTGATTGTGTGATTGTGTGATTGAGTGATTGTGTGCTTGTGTGATTGTGTGATTGTGTGATTGTGTGATTGAGTGATTGTGTGCTTGTGTGATTGTATACTTGTGTGATTGTGTGATTGTATACTTGTGTGATTGTGTGATTGTGTGATTGTGCGATTGCGTGCTTGTGTGATTGTTCGATTGTGATTGTGTGATTGTGTGATTGTGTGATTGTGTGATTGTGTGATTGCGTGATTGTGTGATTGTGTGATTGTGTGATTGTGTGATTGTGTGATTGTGTGATTGTGTGATTGTGTGATTGTGTGATTGTGTGATTGTGTGATTGTGTGATTGTGTGATTGTGTGATTGCGTGATTGTGATTGCGTGATTGCGATTGCGTGATTGTGATTGCGTGATTGTGTGATTGTGTGATTGTGTGGTTGTGTGATGGTGTGATTGTGTGATTGTGTGAATGTGTGATTGCGTGATCGTGTGATTGTGTGATCGTGTGATCGTGTGATCGTGTGATCGTGTGATCGTTTGATTGTGTGATTGTGTGATTTTGCGATTGTGTGATTGTGTGATTGTGTGATTGTGTGAGTGTGTGATTGTGTGATTGAGTGATTGTGTGCTTGTGTGATTGCGTGGTTGTGTGATTGTGTGATTAGGCGATTGTGTGATTGTGTGATTGTGTGATTGTGTGATTGTGTGACTGTGTGATTGTGTGATTGTGTGATTGTGTGATTGTGTAATTGTGATTGTGCGATTGTGATTGTGTGATTGTGTGATTGTGTGATTGTGTGATTGTGTGATTGTGTGATTGTGTGATTTTTTGATTGTGTGATTGTGTGATTGTGTGATTGTGTGATTGTGTGATTGTGTGATTGTGTGATTGTGTGATAGTGTGATTGTGTGATTGTGTGATTGTGACTGTGTGATTGTGTGATTGTGTGATAGTGTGATTGTGTGATTGTGTGACTGTGTGATTGTGTGATTGTGTGATTGTGTGATTGAGTGATTGTGTGCTTGTGTGATTGTATACTTGTGTGATTGTGTGATTGTGTACTTGTGTGATTGTGTGATTGTGTGATTGTGTGATTGTGTGATTGTGTGATTGTGTGATTGTGTGATTGTGTGATTGTGTGATTGTGTGAGTGTGTGATTGTGTGATTGTGTGATTGTGTGATTGTGTGATTGAGTGATTGTGTGATTGTGTGATTGTGTGAATGTGTGATTGTGTGACCGTGATTGTGTGATTGTGTGATTTTGTGATTGTGTGATTGTGTGATTGTGTGATTGTGTGATTGTGTGATTGTGTGGTTGTGTGACCGTGATTGTGTGATCGTGATTGTGTGATCGTGATTGTGTGATCGTGATTGTGTGATTGCGTGATTGTGATTGTGTGATTGTGTGACTGTGTGATTGTGTGATTGTGTGATTGTGTGATTTTGTGATTGAGTGATTGTGTGATTGTGTGATTGTGTGAATGTGTGATTGTGTGATTGTGTGACCGTGATTGTGTGATTGATGATTGTGTGATTGTGTGATTGTGTGATTGTTTGATTGTGTGATTGTGTGATTGTGTGATTGTGATTGTGTGATTGTGATTGTGTGACTGTGTGATCGTGTGATTGTGTGATTGTGTGACTGAGTGATTGTGTGACTGTGTGACTGTGTGACTGTGTGATTGAGGAACTGCGTGATTGTGTGACCATGTTTGTGTGACCGTGATTGTGTGACCGATTGTGTGACCGTGAATGTGTGAATGCGTGATTGTGATTGCGTGATTGTGATTCCGTGATTGTGTGATTGTGTGATCGTGTGATTGTGTGATTGTGTGATTGTGTGGTTGTGTGACCGTGATTGTGTGACCGTGATTGTGTGATCGTGATTGTGTGATCGTGATTGTGTGATCGTGATTGTGATTGTGTGATTGTGTGATTGTGTGATGGTGTGATTGTGTGATTGTGTGAATGTGTGATTGCGTGATCGTGTGATTGTGTGATCGTGTGATCGAGTGATCGTGTGATTGTGTGATTGTGTGATTTTGCGATTGTGTGATTGTGTGATTGTGTGATTGTGTGAGTGTGTGATTGTGTGATTGAGTGATTGTGTGCTTGTGTGATTGTGTGGCTGTGTGATTGTGTGATTAGGCGATTGTGTGATTGTGTGATTGTGTGATTGCGTGATTGTGGGACTGTGTGATTGTGTGATTGTGTGATTGTGGGATTGTGGGATTGTGTGATTGTGTGATTGTGACTGTGTGATTGTGTGAGTGTGTGATTGTGTGATTGAGTGATTGTGTGCTTGTATGATTGTGTCGTTGTGTGATTGTCTGATTGTGTGATTGTGTGATTGTGTGATTGTGTGATTGTGTGATTGTGTAATTGTGATTGTGCGATTGTGATTGTGTGATTGTGTGATTGCGTGATTGTGTGATTGTGTGATTGTGTAATTGTGAGATTGTGTGACTGTGTGCTTGTGTGATTGTGTGATTGTGTGATTGTGATTGTGTGATTGTGATTGTGTGATTGTGATTGTGTGATTGTGATTGTGTGATTGTGTGATTGTGATTGTGTGATTGTGATTGTGTGATTGTGATTGTGTGATTGTGATTGTGTGATTGTGATTGTGTGATTGTGATTGTGTGATTGTGATTGTGTGATAGTGATTGTGTGATTGTGACTGTGCGATTGTGTGAGTGTGTGATTGTGTGATTGTGTGATTGTGGAATTGTGATTGTGTGATTGTGTGATTGTGTGATTGTGTGATTGTGTGATTGTGTGATCGTGTGATCGTGTGATTGTGTGATTGTGTGATTGCGTGATTGTGTGATTGTGTGATTGTGTGATTGTGTGATAGTGTGATTGTGTGATTGTGTGATTGTGTGATTGTGTGATTGTGTGATTGTGTGATTGTGTGATTGTGTGATTGTGTGATTGTGTGATTGTGTGATTGTGTGATTGTGCGATTGTGCGATTGTGTGATTGTGTGATTGTGTGATTGTGTGATTGTGTGATTGTGTGGTTGCGTGATTGGGTGATTGTGTGATTGTGTGATTGTGTGATTGTGTGATCGTGTGATTGTGTGATTGTGTGATTGTGTGATTGTGTGATTGTGTGATTGTGTGATTGTGTGATTGTGTGATTGTGTGATTGTGTGATTGTGTGATTGTGTGATTGTGTGATTGTGTGATTGTGTGATTGTGTGGTTGTGTGACCGTGATTGTGTGACCGTGATTGTGTGATCGTGATTGTGCGATCGTGTTAGTGTGACCGTGAATGTGTGATTGCGTGATTGTGATTGCGTGATTGCGATTGCGTGATTGTGATTGCGTGATTGTGTGATTGTGTGATTGTGTGGTTGTGTGATGGTGTGATTGTGTGATTGTGTGAATGTGTGATTGCGTGATCGTGTGATTGTGTGATCGTGTGATCGTGTGATCGTGTGATCGTGTGATTGTGTGATTGTGTGATTTTGCGATTGTGTGATTGTGTGATTGTGGGATTGTGTGAGTGTGTGATTGTGTGATTGAGTGATTGTGTGCTTGTGTGATTGCGTGGTTGTGTGATTGTGTGATTAGGCGATTGTGTGATTGTGTGATTGTGTGATTGTGTGACTGTGTGATTGTGTGATTGTGTGATTGTGTGATTGTGTAATTGTGATTGTGCGATTGTGATTGTGTGATTGTGTGATTGTGTGATTGTGTGATTGTGTGATTGTGTGATTGTGTGATTGTGTGATTGTGTGATTGTGTGATTGTGTGATTGTGTGATTGTGTGATTGTGTGATTGTGTGATTGTGTGATTGTGTGATTGTGTGATTGTGTGATTTTGTGATTGTGTGATTGTGTGATTGTGTGATTGTGTGATTGTGTGATTGTGTGATTGTGTGATTGTGTGATTGTGTGATTGTGTGATTGTGTGATTGTGTGATTGTGTGGTTGTGCGATCGTGATTGTGTGATCGTGATTGTGTGATCGTGATTGTGCGATTGCGTGCTTGTGACTGTGTGATTGTGTGACTGTGTGATTGTGTGATTGTGACTGTGTGATTGTGTGATTGTGTGATTGTGTGATAGTGTGATTGTGTGATTGTGTGATTGTGACTGTGTGATTGTGGGATTGTGTGATAGTGTGATTGTGTGATTGTGTGACTGTGTGATTGTGTGATTGTGTGATTGTGTGATAGTGTGGTTGTGTGATTGTGTGATTGTGTGATTGTGTGATTGTGTGATTGTGTGATTGTGTGATTGTGTGATTGTGTGATTGAGTGATTGTGTGCTTGTGTGATTGTGTGATTGTGTGATTGTGTGATTGTGTGATTGTGTGATTGTGTGATTGTGTGATTGTGTGATTGTGTGATTGTGTGATTGTGTGATTGTGTGATTGCGTGATTGTGATTGCGTGATTGCGATTGCGTGATTGTGATTGCGTGATTGTGTGATTGTGTGATTGTGTGGTTGTGTGATGGTGTGATTGTGTGATTGTGTGAATGTGTGATTGTGTGATTGTGTGATTGTGTGATTGTGTGATTGTGTGATTGTGTGATTTTGTGATTGTGTGATTGTGTGATTGTGTGATTGTGTGATTGTGTGATTGTGTGATTGTGTGATTGTGTGATTGTGTGATTGTGTGATTGTGTGATTGTGTGATTGTGTGATTGTGTGACTGTGTGATTGTGTGATTGTGTGATTGTGTGATAGTGTGGTTGTGTGATTGTGTGATTGTGTGATTGTGTGATTGTGTGATTGTGTGATTGTGTGATTGTGTGATTGAGTGATTGTGTGCTTGTGTGATTGTGTGATTGTGTGATTGTGTGATTGAGTGATTGTGTGCTTGTGTGATTGTATACTTGTGTGATTGTATACTTGTGTGATAGTGTGATTGTATACTTGTGTGATTGTGTGATTGTGTGATTGTGTGATTGTGCGATTGCGTGCTTGTGTGATTGTGTGATTGTGATTGTGTGATTGTGTGATTGTGTGATTGTGTGATTGCGTGATTGTGTGATTGTGTGATTGTGTGATTGTGTGATTGTGTGATTGTGTGATTGTGTGATTGTGTGATTGTGTGATTGTGTGATTGTGTGATTGTGTGATTGTGTGATTGTGTGATTGTGTGATTGTGTGATTGTGTGATTGTGTGATTGTGTGATTGTGATTGTGTGATTGTGATTGTGTGATTGTGATTGTGTGATTGTGATTGTGTGATTGTGATTGTGTGATTGTGATTGTGTGATTGTGATTGTGTGATTGTGTGAGTGTGTGATTGTGTGATTGAGTGATTGTGTGATTGTGTGATTGTGTGATTGTGTGGTTGTGTGATTGTGTGATTGTGTGATTGTGTGATTGTGTGATTGTGTGATTGTGACTGTGTGATTGTGTGAGTGTGTGATTGTGTGATTGTGTGATTGTGTGCTTGTGTGATTGTGTGGTTGTGTGGTTGTGTGATTGTGTGATTGTGTGATTGTGTGATTGTGTGATTGTGTGATTGTGTGATTGGGTGATTGTGTGATTGCGTGATTGCGTGATTCTGTGATTGTGTGATTGTGTGATTTTGTGATTGTGTGATTGTGTGATTGCGTGATTGTGTGATTGTGTGATTGTGTGATTGTGTGATTGTGTGAGTGTGTGATTGTGTGATTGTGTGATTGAGTGATTGTGTGCTTGTGTGATAGTATACTTGTGTGATTGTGTGATTGTATACTTGTGTGATTGTGTGATTGTGTGATTGTGCGATTGCGTGCTTGTGTGATCGTGTGATTGTGATTGTGTGATTGTGTGATTGTGTGATTGTGTGATTGTGTGATTGTGTGATTGTGTGATTGTGTGATTGTGTGATTGTGTGATTGCGTGATTGTGATTGCGTGATTGCGATTGCGTGATTGTGATTGCGTGATTGTGTGATTGTGTGATTGTGTGGTTGTGTGATGGTGTGATTGTGTGATTGTGTGAATGTGTGATTGTGTGATTGTGTGATTGTGTGATTGTGTGATTGTGTGATTGTGTGATTGTGTGATTGTGTGATTGTGTGATTGTGTGATTGTGTGATTGTGTGATTGAGTGATTGTGTGATTGTGTGATTGTGTGAATGTGTGATTGTGTGACCGTGATTGTGTGATTGTGTGATTGTGTGATTTTGTGATTGTGTGATTGTGTGATTGTGTGATTGTGTGATTGTGTGATTGTGTGGTTGTGTGACCGTGATTGTGTGATCGTGATTGTGTGATCGTGATTGTGTGATCGTGATTGTGTGATCGTGATTGTGTGATTGCGTGATTGTGATTGTGTGATTGTGTGACTGTGTGATTGTGTGATTGTGTGATTGTGTGATTTTGTGATTGAGTGATTGTGTGATTGTGTGATTGTGTGAATGTGTGATTGTGTGATTGTGTGACCGTGATTGTGTGATTGATGATTGTGTGATTGTGTGATTGTGTGATTCCGTGATTGTGTGATTGTGTGATCGTGTGATTGTGTGATTGTGTGATTGTGTGGTTGTGTGACCGTGATTGTGTGACCGTGATTGTGTGATCGTGATTGTGTGATCGTGATTGTGTGATCGTGATTGTGATTGTGTGATTGTGTGATTGTGTGATGGTGTGATTGTGTGATTGTGTGAATGTGTGATTGCGTGATCGTGTGTTTGTGTGATCGTGTGATCGAGTGATCGTGTGATTGTGTGATTGTGTGATTTCGCGATTGTGTGATTGTGTGATTGTGTGATTGTGTGAGTGTGTGATTGTGTGATTGAGTGATTGTGTGCTTGTGTGATTGTGTGGCTGTGTGATTGTGTGATTAGGCGATTGTGTGATTGTGTGATTGTGTGATTGTGTGATTGTGGGACTGTGTGATTGTGTGATTGTGTGATTGTGTGATTGTGTAATTGTGATTGTGCGATTGTGATTGTGTGATTGTGTGATTGTGTGATTGTGTGATTTTGTGATTGTGTGATTGTGTGATTGTGTGATTGTGTTATTGTGTGATTGTGTGATTGTGTGATTGTGTGATTGTGTGATTGTGTGATTGTGCGATTGTGATTGTGTGATTGTGTGATTGTGTGATTGTGTGATTGTGTGATTGTGTGATTGTGTGATTGTATGATTGTGTGATTGTGTGATTGTGGGATTGTGTGATTGTGTGATCGTGATTGTGTGATCGTGATTGTGCGATTGCGTGCTTGTGACTGTGTGATTGTGTGATTGTGACTGTGTGATTGTGTGATTGTGTGATTGTGTGATAGTGTGATTGTGTGATTGTGTGATTGTGACTGTGTGATTGTGTGCTTGTGTGATTGTGTGATTGTGTGATTGTGTGATTGAGTGATTGTGTGCTTGTGTGATTGTATACTTGTGTGATTGTGTGATTGTATACTTGTGTGATTGTGTGATTGTGTGATTGTGCGATTGCGTGCTTGTGTGATTGTGTGATTGTGATTGTGTGATTGTGTGATTGTGTGATTGTGTGATTGCGTGATTGTGTGATTGTGTGATTGTGTGATTGTGTGATTGTGTGATTGTGTGATTGTGTGATTGTGTGATTGTGTGATTGTGTGATTGTGTGAATGTGTGATTGCGTGATCGTGTGTTTGTGTGATCGTGTGATCGAGTGATCGTGTGATTGTGTGATTGTGTGATTTCGCGATTGTGTGATTGTGTGATTGTGTGATTGTGTGAGTGTGTGATTGTGTGATTGAGTGATTGTGTGCTTGTGTGATTGTGTGGCTGTGTGATTGTGTGATTAGGCGATTGTGTGATTGTGTGATTGTGTGATTGTGTGATTGTGGGACTGTGTGATTGTGTGATTGTGTGATTGTGTGATTGTGTAATTGTGATTGTGCGATTGTGATTGTGTGATTGTGTGATTGTGTGATTGTGTGATTTTGTGATTGTGTGATTGTGTGATTGTGTGATTGTGTTATTGTGTGATTGTGTGATTGTGTGATTGTGTGATTGTGTGATTGTGTGATTGTGCGATTGTGATTGTGTGATTGTGTGATTGTGTGATTGTGTGATTGTGTGATTGTGTGATTGTGTGATTGTGTGATTGTGTGATTGTATGATTGTGTGATTGTGTGATTGTGGGATTGTGTGATTGTGTGATCGTGATTGTGTGATCGTGATTGTGCGATTGCGTGCTTGTGACTGTGTGATTGTGTGATTGTGACTGTGTGATTGTGTGATTGTGTGATTGTGTGATAGTGTGATTGTGTGATTGTGTGATTGTGACTGTGTGATTGTGTGCTTGTGTGATTGTGTGATTGTGTGATTGTGTGATTGAGTCATTGTGTGCTTGTGTGATTGTATACTTGTGTGATTGTGTGATTGTATACTTGTGTGATTGTGTGATTGTGTGATTGTGCGATTGCGTGCTTGTGTGATTGTGTGATTGTGATTGTGTGATTGTGTGATTGTGTGATTGTGTGATTGCGTGATTGTGTGATTGTGTGATTGTGTGATTGTGTGATTGTGTGATTGTGTGATTGTGTGATTGTGTGATTGTGTGATTGTGTGATTGTGTGATTGTGTGATTGTGTGATTGTGTGATTGTGTGATTGTGTGATTGTGTGATTGTGTGATTGTGTGATTGTGATTGTGTGATTGTGATTGTGTGCTTGTGTGATTGTGTGGTTGTGTGGTTGTGTGATTGTGTGATTGTGTGATTGTGTGATTGTGTGATTGTGTGATTGTGTGATTGTGTGATTGGGTGATTGTGTGATTGCGTGATTGTGTGATTCTGTGATTGTGTGATTGTGTGATTTTGTGATTGTGTGATTGTGTGATTGCGTGATTGTGTGATTGTGTGATTGTGTGATTGTGTGATTGTGTGAGTGTGTGATTGTGTGATTGTGTGATTGAGTGATTGTGTGCTTGTGTGATAGTATACTTGTGTGATTGTGTGATTGTATACTTGTGTGATTGTGTGATTGTGTGATTGTGCGATTGCGTGCTTGTGTGATCGTGTGATTGTGATTGTGTGATTGTGTGATTGTGTGATTGTGTGATTGCGTGATTGTGTGATTGTGTGATTGTGTGATTGTGTGATTGTGTGATTGTGTGATTGTGTGATTGTGTGATTGTGTGATTGTGTGATTGTGTGATTGTGTGAGTGTGTGATTGTGTGATTGTGTGATTGTGTGATTGTGTGATTGAGTGATTGTGTGATTGTGTGATTGTGTGAATGTGTGATTGTGTGACCGTGATTGTGTGATTGTGTGATTTTGTGATTGTGTGATTGTGTGATTGTGTGATTGTGTGATTGTGTGATTGTGTGATTGTGTGGTTGTGTGACCGTGATTGTGTGATCGTGATTGTGTGATCGTGATTGTGTGATTGCGTGATTGTGATTGTGTGATTGTGTGACTGTGTGATTGTGTGATTGTGTGATTGTGTGATTTTGTGATTGAGTGATTGTGTGATTGTGTGATTGTGTGAATGTGTGATTGTGTGATTGTGTGAGCGTGATTGTGTGATTGATGATTGTGTGATTGTGTGATTGTGTGATTGTTTGATTGTGTGATTGTGTGATTGTGTGATTGTGATTGTGTGATTGTGATTGTGTGATTGTGTGATCGTGTGATTGTGTGATTGTGTGACTGAGTGATTGTGTGACTGTGTGACTGTGTGATTGAGGATATGCGTGATTGTGTGACCATGTTTGTGTGACCGTGATTGTGTGACCGATTGTGTGACCGTGAATGTGTGAATGCGTGATTGTGATTGCGTGATTGTGATTCCGTGATTGTGTGATTGTGTGATCGTGTGATTGTGTGATTGTGTGATTGTGTGGTTGTGTGACCGTGATTGTGTGACAGTGATTGTGTGATCGTGATTGTGTGATCGTGATTGTGTGATCGTGATTGTGATTGTGTGATTGTGTGATTGTGTGAAGGTGTGATTGTGTGATTGTGTGAATGTGTGATTGCGTGATCGTGTGATTGTGTGATCGTGTGATCGAGTGATCGTGTGATTGTGTGATTGTGTGATTTTGCGATTGTGTGATTGTGTGATTGTGTGATTGTGTGAGTGTGTGATTGTGTGATTGAGTGATTGTGTGCTTGTGTGATTGTGTGGCTGTGTGATTGTGTGATTAGGCGATTGTGTGATTGTGTGATTGTGTGATTGCGTGATTGTGGGACTGTGTGATTGTGTGATTGTGTGATTGTGTGATTGTGTAATTGTGATTGTGCGATTGTGATTGAGTGATTGTGTGATTGTGTGATTGTGTGATTTTGTGATTGTGTGATTGTGTGATTGTGTGATTGTGTTATTGTGTGATTGTGTGATTGTGTGATTGTGTGATTGTGTGATTGTGTGATTGTGCGATTGTGATTGTGTGATTGTGTGATTGTGTGATTGTGTGATTGTGTGATTGTGTGATTGTGTGATTGTGTGATTGTGTGATTGTGTGATTGTGTGATTGTGTGATTGTGGGATTGTGTGATTGTGTGATTGTGTGATTGTGTGATTGTGTGATTGTGTGATTGTGTGATTGTGTGATTGTGTGAGTGTGTGATTGTGTAATTGAGTGATTGTGTGCATGTGTGATTGTGTGATTAGGTGATTGTGCGATTGCGTGATTGTGTGATTGTGTGATCGTGTGATTGTGTGATTGTGTGATTGTGTGGTTGTGTGACCGTGATTGGGTGACCGTGATTGTGTGATCGTGATTGTGTGATCGTGATTGTGATTGTGTGATTGTGTGATTGTGTGAGTGTGTGATTGTGTGATTGAGTGATTGTGTCCTTGTGTGATTGTGTGGTTGTGTGGTTGTGTGATTGTATGATTGTGTGATTGTGTGATTGTGTGATTGGTTGATTGTGTGATTGCGTGATTGTGTGATTCTGTGATTGTGTGATTGTGTGATTTTGTGATTGTGTGATTGTGTGATTGCGTGATTGTGTGATTGTGTGATTGTGTGATTGTGTGATTGTGTGATTGTGTGAGTGTGTGATTGTGTGATTGTGTGATTGAGTGATTGTGTGCTTGTGTGATTGTATACTTGTGTGATTGTGTGATTGTATACTTGTGTGATTGTGTGATTGTGTGATTGTGCGATTGCGTGCTTGTGTGATTGTGTGATTGTGTGATTGTGTGATTGTGTGATTGTGTGACTGTGTGATTGTGTGATTGTGTGATTGTGTGATTGTGTGATTGTGTGATTGTGTGATTGTGTGATTGTGTGATTGAGTGATTGTGTGCTTGTGTGATTGTTCGATTGTGATTGTGTGATTGTGTGATTGTGTGATTGTGTGATTGCGTGATTGTGTGATTGTGTGATTGTGTGATTGTGTGATTGTGTGATTGTGTGATTGTGTGATTGTGTGATTGTGTGATTGTGTGATTGTGTGATTGTGTGATTGTGTGATTGCGTGATTGTGATTGCGTGATTGCGATTGCGTGATTGTGATTGCGTGATTGTGTGATTGTGTGATTGTGTGGTTGTGTGATGGTGTGATTGTGTGATTGTGTGAATGTGTGATTGCGTGATCGTGTGATTGTGTGATCGTGTGATCGTGTGATCGTGTGATCGTGTGATTGTGTGATTGTGTGATTTTGCGATTGTGTGATTGTGTGATTGTGTGATTGTGTGAGTGTGTGATTGTGTGATTGAGTGATTGAGTGCTTGTGTGATTGCGTGGTTGTGTGATTGTGTGATTAGGCGATTGTGTGATTGTGTGATTGTGTGATTGTGTGATTGTGTGACTGTGTGATTGTGTGATTGTGTGATTGTGTGATTGTGTAATTGTGATTGTGCGATTGTGATTGTGTGATTGTGTGATTGTGTGATTGTGTGATTGTGTGATTGTGTGATTTTTTGATTGTGTGATTGTGTGATTGTGTGATTGTGTGATTGTGTGATTGTGTGATTGTGTGATTGTGTGATTGTGTGATTGTGTGATAGTGTGATTGTGTGATTGTGTGATTGTGACTGTGTGATTGTGTGATTGTGTGATAGTGTGATTGTGTGATTGTGTGACTGTGTGATTGTGTGATTGTGTGATTGTGTGATAGTGTGGTTGTGTGATTGTGTGATTGTGTGATTGTGTGATTGTGTGATTGTGTGATTGTGTGATTGTGTGATTGAGTGATTGTGTGCTTGTGTGATTGTGTGATTGTGTGATTGTGTGATTGAGTGATTGTGTGCTTGTGTGATTGTATACTTGTGTGATAGTGTGATTGTATACTTGTGTGATTGTGTGATTGTGTGATTGTGTGATTGTGCGATTGCGTGCTTGTGTGATTGTGTGATTGTGATTGTGTGATTGTGTGATTGTGTGATTGTGTGATTGCGTGATTGTGTGATTGTGTGATTGTGTGATTGTGTGATTGTGTGATTGTGTGATTGTGTGATTGTGTGATTGTGTGATTGTGTGATTGTGTGATTGTGTGATTGTGTGATTGTGTGATTGTGTGATTGTGTGATTGTGTGATTGTGTGATTGTGTGATTGTGTGATTGTGTGATTGTGATTGTGTGATTGTGATTGTGTGATTGTGATTGTGTGATTGTGATTGTGTGATTGTGATTGTGTGATTGTGTGAGTGTGTGATTGTGTGATTGAGTGATTGTGTGATTGTGTGATTGTGTGATTGTGTGGTTGTGTGATTGTGTGATTGTGTGATTGTGTGATTGTGTGATTGTGTGATTGTGACTGTGTGATTGTGTGAGTGTGTGATTGTGTGATTGTGTGATTGTGTGCTTGTGTGATTGTGTGGTTGTGTGGTTGTGTGATTGTGTGATTGTGTGATTGTGATTGTGTGATTGTGATTGTGTGATTGTGACTGTGTGATTGTGCGATTGTGTGATTGTGTGATTGGGTGATTGTGTGATTGCGTGATTGTGTGATTCTGTGATTGTGTGATTGTGTGATTTTGTGATTGTGTGATTGTGTGATTGCGTGATTGTGTGATTGTGTGATTGTGTGATTGTGTGATTGTGTGAGTGTGTGATTGTGTGATTGTGTGATTGAGTGATTGTGTGCTTGTGTGATAGTATACTTGTGTGATTGTGTGATTGTATACTTGTGTGATTGTGTGATTGTGTGATTGTGTGATTGTGTGATTGTGTGAGTGTGTGATTGTGTGATTGTGTGATTGAGTGATTGTGTGCTTGTGTGATTGTATACTTGTGTGATTGTGTGATTGTATACTTGTGTGATTGTGTGATTGTGTGATTGTGCGATTGCGTGCTTGTGTGATTGTGTGATTGTGTGATTGTGTGATTGTGTGATTGTGTGACTGTGTGATTGTGTGATTGTGTGATTGTGTGATTGTGTGATTGTGTGATTGTGTGATTGTGTGATTGTGTGATTTTGTGATTGTGTGATTGTGTGATTGTGTGATTGTGTGATTGTGTGATTGTGTGGTTGTGTGACCGTGATTGTGTGATCGTGATTGTGTGATCGTGATTGTGTGATCGTGATTGTGTGATCGTGATTGTGTGATCGTGATTGTGTGATTGCGTGATTGTGATTGTGTGATTGTGTGACTGTGTGATTGTGTGATTGTGTGATAGTGTGATTGTGTGATTGTGTGACTGTGTGATTGTGTGATTGTGTGATTGTGTGATAGTGTGGTTGTGTGATTGTGTGATTGTGTGATTGTGTGATTGTGTGATTGTGTGATTGTGTGATTGTGTGATTGAGTGATTGTGTGCTTGTGTGATTGTGTGATTGTGTGATTGTGTGATTGAGTGATTGTGTGCTTGTGTGATTGTATACTTGTGTGATAGTGTGATTGTATACTTGTGTGATTGTGTGATTGTGTGATTGTGTGATTGTGCGATTGCGTGCTTGTGTGATTGTGTGATTGTGATTGTGTGATTGTGTGATTGTGTGATTGTGTGATTGCGTGATTGTGTGATTGTGTGATTGTGTGATTGTGTGATTGTGTGATTGTGTGATTGTGTGATTGTGTGATTGTGTGATTGTGTGATTGTGTGATTGTGTGATTGCGTGATTGTGATTGCGTGATTGCGATTGCGTGATTGTGATTGCGTGATTGTGTGATTGTGTGATTGTGTGGTTGTGTGATGGTGTGATTGTGTGATTGTGTGAATGTGTGATTGCGTGATCGTGTGATTGTGTGATCGTGTGATCGTGTGATCGTGTGATCGTGTGATTGTGTGATTGTGTGATTTTGCGATTGTGTGATTGTGTGATTGTGTGATTGTGTGAGTGTGTGATTGTGTGATTGAGTGATTGAGTGCTTGTGTGATTGCGTGGTTGTGTGATTGTGTGATTAGGCGATTGTGTGATTGTGTGATTGTGTGATTGTGTGATTGTGTGACTGTGTGATTGTGTGATTGTGTGATTGTGTGATTGTGTAATTGTGATTGTGCGATTGTGATTGTGTGATTGTGTGATTGTGTGATTGTGTGATTGTGTGATTGTGTGATTGTGTGATTTTTTGATTGTGTGATTGTGTGATTGTGTGATTGTGTGATTGTGTGATTGTGTGATTGTGTGATTGTGTGATTGTGTGATTGTGTGATAGTGTGATTGTGTGATTGTGTGATTGTGACTGTGTGATTGTGTGATTGTGTGATAGTGTGATTGTGTGATTGTGTGACTGTGTGATTGTGTGATTGTGTGATTGTGTGATAGTGTGGTTGTGTGATTGTGTGATTGTGTGATTGTGTGATTGTGTGATTGTGTGATTGTGTGATTGTGTGATTGTGTGATTGAGTGATTGTGTGCTTGTGTGATTGTGTGATTGTGTGATTGTGTGATTGAGTGATTGTGTGCTTGTGTGATTGTATACTTGTGTGATAGTGTGATTGTATACTTGTGTGATTGTGTGATTGTGTGATTGTGTGATTGTGCGATTGCGTGCTTGTGTGATTGTGTGATTGTGATTGTGTGATTGTGTGATTGTGTGATTGTGTGATTGCGTGATTGTGTGATTGTGTGATTGTGTGATTGTGTGATTGTGTGATTGTGTGATTGTGTGATTGTGTGATTGTGTGATTGTGTGATTGTGTGATTGTGTGATTGTGTGATTGTGTGATTGTGTGATTGTGTGATTGTGTGATTGTGTGATTGTGTGATTGTGATTGTGTGATTGTGATTGTGTGATTGTGATTGTGTGATTGTGTGAGTGTGTGATTGTGTGATTGAGTGATTGTGTGATTGTGTGATTGTGTGATTGTGTGGTTGTGTGATTGTGTGATTGTGTGATTGTGTGATTGTGTGATTGTGTGATTGTGACTGTGTGATTGTGTGAGTGTGTGATTGTGTGATTGTGTGATTGTGTGCTTGTGTGATTGTGTGGTTGTGTGGTTGTGTGATTGTGTGATTGTGTGATTGTGTGATTGTGTGATTGTGTGATTGGGTGATTGTGTGATTGCGTGATTGTGTGATTCTGTGATTGTGTGATTGTGTGATTTTGTGATTGTGTGATTGTGTGATTGCGTGATTGTGTGATTGTGTGATTGTGTGATTGTGTGATTGTGTGAGTGTGTGATTGTGTGATTGTGTGATTGAGTGATTGTGTGCTTGTGTGATAGTATACTTGTGTGATTGTGTGATTGTATACTTGTGTGATTGTGTGATTGTGTGATTGTGCGATTGCGTGCTTGTGTGATCGTGTGATTGTGATTGTGTGATTGTGTGATTGTGTGATTGTGTGATTGCGTGATTGTGTGATTGCGTGATTGTGTGATTGTGTGATTGTGTGATTGTGTGATTGTGTGATTGTGTGATTGTGTGATTGTGTGATTGTGTGATTGTGTGATTGTGTGATTGAGTGATTGTGTGATTGTGTGATTGTGTGAATGTGTGATTGTGTGACCGTGATTGTGTGATTGTGTGATTTTGTGATTGTGTGATTGTGTGATTGTGTGATTGTGTGATTGTGTGATTGTGTGGTTGTGTGACCGTGATTGTGTGATCGTGATTGTGTGATCGTGATTGTGTGATCGTGATTGTGTGATCGTGATTGTGTGATTGCGTGATTGTGATTGTGTGATTGTGTGACTGTGTGATTGTGTGATTGTGTGATAGTGTGATTGTGTGATTGTGTGACTGTGATTGTGTGATTGTGTGATTGTGTGATAGTGTGGTTGTGTGATTGTGTGATTGTGTGATTGTGTGATTGTGTGATTGTGTGATTGTGTGATTGTGTGATTGAGTGATTGTGTGCTTGTGTGATTGTGTGATTGTGTGATTGTGTGATTGAGTGATTGTGTGCTTGTGTGATTGTATACTTGTGTGATAGTGTGATTGTATACTTGTGTGATTGTGTGATTGTGTGATTGTGTGATTGTGCGATTGCGTGCTTGTGTGATTGTGTGATTGTGATTGTGTGATTGTATACTTGTGTGATTGTGTGATTGTGTGATTGTGTGATTGTGTGATTGTGTGATTGTGTGATTGTGTGATTGTGTGATTGTGTGATTCTGTGATTGTGTGATTGTGTGATTGTGTGATTGTGTGATTGTGATTGTGTGATTGTGATTGTGTGATTGTGATTGTGTGATTGTGATTGTGTGATTGTGTGATTGCGTGATTGTGTGATTGTGTGATTGTGTGATTGTGTGATTGTGTGATTGTGTGATTGTGTGATTGTGTGATTGTGTGATTGTGTGATTGTGTGATTGTGTGATTGTGTGATTGTGTGATTCTGTGATTGTGTGATTGTGTGATTGTGTGATTGTGTGATTGTGATTGTGTGATTGTGATTGTGTGATTGTGATTGTGTGATTGTGATTGTGTGATTGTGATTGTGTGATTGTGTGAGTGTGTGATTGTGTGATTGAGTGATTGTGTGATTGTGTGATTGTGTGATTGTGTGATTGTGTGATTGTGTGGTTGTGTGATTGTGTGATTGTGTGATTGTGTGATTGTGTGATTGTGTGATTGTGACTGTGTGATTGTGTGAGTGTGTGATTGTGTGATTGTGTGATTGTGTGATTGTGTGATTGTGTGATTTTGTGATTGTGTGATTGTGTGATTGTGTGATTGTGTGATTGTGTGATTGTGTGGTTGTGTGACCGTGATTGTGTGATCGTGATTGTGTGATCGTGATTGTGTGATCGTGATTGTGTGATCGTGATTGTGTGATTGCGTGATTGTGATTGTGTGATTGTGTGACTGTGTGATTGTGTGATTGTGTGATTGTGTGATTTTGTGATTGAGTGATTGTGTGATTGTGTGAGTGTGTGATTGTGTGATTGAGTGATTGTGTGCTTGTGTGATTGTGTGGCTGTGTGATTGTGTGATTAGGCGATTGTGTGATTGTGTGATTGTGTGATTGTGTGATTGTGGGACTGTGTGATTGTGTGATTGTGTGATTGTGTGATTGTGTAATTGTGATTGTGCGATTGTGATTGTGTGATTGTGTGATTGTGTGATTGTGCGATTTTGTGATTGTGTGATTGTGTGATTGTGTGATTGTGTTATTGTGTGATTGTGTGATTGTGTGATTGTGTGATTGTGTGATTGTGTGATTGTGCGATTGTGATTGTGTGATTGTGTGATTGTGTGATTGTGTGATTGTGTGATTGTGTGATTGTGTGATTGTGTGATTGTCTGATTGTATGATTGTGTGATTGTGTGATTGTGGGATTGTGTGATTGTGTGATCGTGATTGTGTGATCGTGATTGTGCGATTGCGTGCTTGTGACTGTGTGATTGTGTGACTGTGTGATTGTGTGATTGTGACTGTGTGATTGTGTGATTGTGTGATTGTGTGATAGTGTGATTGTGTGATTGTGTGATTGTGACTGTGTGATTGTGTGATTGTGTGATAGTGTGATTGTGTGATTGTGTGACTGTGTGATTGTGTGATTGTGTGATTGTGTGATAGTGTGGTTGTGTGATTGTGTGATTGTGTGATTGTGTGATTGTGTGATTGTGTGATTGTGTGATTGTGTGATTGAGTGATTGTGTGCTTGTGTGATTGTGTGATTGTGTGATTGTGTGATTGAGTGATTGTGTGCTTGTGTGATTGTATACTTGTGTGATTGTGTGATTGTATACTTGTGTGATTGTGTGATTGTGTGATTGTGCGATTGCGTGCTTGTGTGATTGTGTGATTGTGATTGTGTGATTGTGTGATTGTGTGATTGTGTGATTGCGTGATTGTGTGATTGTGTGATTGTGTGATTGTGTGATTGTGTGATTGTGTGATTGTGTGATTGTGTGATTGTGTGATTGTGTGATTGTGTGATTGTGTGATTGTGTGATTGTGTGATTGTGTGATTGTGTGATTGTGTGATTGTGTGATTGTGTGATTGTGTGATTGTGATTGTGTGATTGTGATTGTGTGATTGTGATTGTGTGATTGTGATTGTGTGATTGTGTGAGTGTGTGATTGTGTGATTGAGTGATTGTGTGATTGTGTGATTGTGTGATTGTGTGGTTGTGTGATTGTGTGATTGTGTGATTGTGTGATTGTGTGATTGTGTGATTGTGTGATTGTGTGATTGTGTGATTGTGACTGTGTGATTGTGTGAGTGTGTGATTGTGTGATTGAGTGATTGTGTGCTTGTGTGATTGTGTGGTTGTGTGGTTGTGTGATTGTGTGATTGTGTGATTGTGTGATTGTGTGATTGTGTGATTGTGTGATTGTGTGATTGGGTGATTGTGTGATTGCGTGATTGTGTGATTCTGTGATTGTGTGATTGTGTGATTTTGTGATTGTGTGATTGTGTGATTGCGTGATTGTGTGATTGTGTGATTGTGTGATTGTGTGATTGTGTGAGTGTGTGATTGTGTGATTGTGTGATTGAGTGATTGTGTGCTTGTGTGATAGTATACTTGTGTGATTGTGTGATTGTATACTTGTGTGATTGTGTGATTGTGTGATTGTGCGATTGCGTGCTTGTGTGATCGTGTGATTGTGATTGTGTGATTGTGTGATTGTGTGATTGTGTGATTGCGTGATTGTGTGATTGTGTGATTGTGTGATTGTGTGATTGTGTGATTGTGTGATTGTGTGATTGTGTGATTGTGTGATTGTGTGATTGTGTGAGTGTGTGATTGTGTGATTGTGTGATTGTGTGATTGTGTGATTGAGTGATTGTGTGATTGTGTGATTGTGTGAATGTGTGATTGTGTGACCGTGATTGTGTGATTGTGTGATTTTGTGATTGTGTGATTGTGTGATTGTGTGATTGTGTGATTGTGTGATTGTGTGATTGTGTGGTTGTGTGACCGTGATTGTGTGATCGTGATTGTGTGATCGTGATTGTGTGATCGTGATTGTGTGATTGCGTGATTGTGATTGTGTGATTGTGTGACTGTGTGATTGTGTGATTGTGTGATTGTGTGATTTTGTGATTGAGTGATTGTGTGATTGTGTGATTGTGTGAATGTGTGATTGTGTGATTGTGTGACCGTGATTGTGTGATTGATGATTGTGTGATTGTGTGATTGTGTGATTGTTTGATTGTGTGATTGTGTGATTGTGTGATTGTGATTGTGTGATTGTGATTGTGTGATTGTGTGATCGTGTGATTGTGTGATTGTGTGACTGAGTGATTGTGTGACTGTGTGACTGTGTGACTGTGTGATTGAGGAACTGCGTGATTGTGTGACCATGTTTGTGTGACCGTGATTGTGTGACCGATTGTGTGACCGTGAATGTGTGAATGCGTGATTGTGATTGCGTGATTGTGATTCCGTGATTGTGTGATTGTGTGATCGTGTGATTGTGTGATTGTGTGATTGTGTGGTTGTGTGACCGTGATTGTGTGACAGTGATTGTGTGATCGTGATTGTGTGATCGTGATTGTGTGATCGTGATTGTGATTGTGTGATTGTGTGATTGTGTGAAGGTGTGATTGTGTGATTGTGTGAATGTGTGATTGCGTGATCGTGTGATTGTGTGATCGTGTGATCGAGTGATCGTGTGATTGTGTGATTGTGTGATTTTGCGATTGTGTGATTGTGTGATTGTGTGATTGTGTGAGTGTGTGATTGTGTGATTGAGTGACTGTGTGCTTGTGTGATTGTGTGGCTGTGTGATTGTGTGATTAGGCGATTGTGTGATTGTGTGATTGTGTGATTGCGTGATTGTGGGACTGTGTGATTGTGTGATTGTGTGATTGTGTGATTGTGTGATTGTGTGATTGTGTAATTGTGATTGTGCGATTGTGATTGAGTGATTGTGTGATTGTGTGATTGTGTGATTTTGTGATTGTGTGATTGTGTGATTGTGTGATTGTGTGATTGTGTGATTGTGTTATTGTGTGATTGTGTGATTGTGTGATTGTGTGATTGTGTGATTGTGCGATTGTGATTGTGTGATTGTGTGATTGTGTGATTGTGTGATTGTGTGATTGTGTGATTGTGTGATTGTGTGATTGTGTGATTGTGTGATTGTGTGATTGTGTGATTGTGTGATTGTGGGATTGTGTGATTGTGTGATTGTGTGATTGTGTGATTGTGTGATTGTGTGATTGTGTGAGTGTGTGATTGTGTAATTGAGTGATTGTGTGCATGTGTGATTGTGTGATTAGGTGATTGTGCGATTGCGTGATTGTGTGATTGTGTGATCGTGTGATTGTGTGATTGTGTGATTGTGTGGTTGTGTGACCGTGATTGTGTGACCGTGATTGTGTGATCGTGATTGTGTGATCGTGATTGTGTGATCGTGATTGTGATTGTGTGATTGTGTGATTGTGTGAGTGTATGATTGTGTGATTGAGTGATTGTGTCCTTGTGTGATTGTGTGGTTGTGTGGTTGTGTGATTGTATGATTGTGTGATTGTGTGATTGTGTGATTGGTTGATTGTGTGATTGCGTGATTGTGTGATTCTGTGATTGTGTGATTGTGTGATTTTGTGATTGTGTGATTGTGTGATTGCGTGATTGTGTGATTGTGTGATTGTGTGATTGTGTGATTGTGTGATTGTGTGAGTGTGTGATTGTGTGATTGTGTGATTGAGTGATTGTGTGCTTGTGTGATTGTATACTTGTGTGATTGTGTGATTGTATACTTGTGTGATTGTGTGATTGTGTGATTGTGCGATTGCGTGCTTGTGTGATTGTGTGATTGTGTGATTGTGTGATTGTGTGATTGTGTGATTGTGTGATTGTGTGATTGTGTGATTGTGTGATTGTGTGATTGTGTGATTGTGTGATTGTGTGATTGTGTGATTGTGTGATTGTGTGATTGTGTGATTGTGTGATTGTGTGATTGTGTGATTGTGTGATTGTGTGATTGTGTGATTGTGTGATTGTGTGATTTTGTGATTGTGTGATTGTGTGATTGTGTGATTGTGTGATTGTGTGATTGTGTGATTGTGTGATTGTGTGATTGTGTGATTGTGTGATTGTGTGATTGTGTGATTGTGTGATTGTGTGATTGTGTGATTGTGTGATTGTGTGATTGTGTGGTTGTGTGATTGTGTGATTGTGTGGTTGTGCGATCGTGATTGTGTGATCGTGATTGTGTGATCGTGATTGTGCGATTGCGTGCTTGTGACTGTGTGATTGTGTGACTGTGTGATTGTGTGTTTGTGACTGTGTGATTGTGTGATTGTGTGATAGTGTGATTGTGTGATTGTGTGATTGTGACTGTGTGATTGTGGGATTGTGTGATAGTGTGATTGTGTGATTGTGTGACTGTGTGATTGTGTGATTGTGTGATTGTGTGATAGTGTGGTTGTGTGATTATGTGATTGTGTGATTGTGTGATTGTGTGATTGTGTGATTGTGTGATTGTGTGATTGTGTGATTGAGTGATTGTGTGCTTGTGTGATTGTGTGATTGTGTGATTGTGTGATTGAGTGATTGTGTGCTTGTGTGATTGTATACTTGTGTGATTGTGTGATTGTATACTTGTGTGATTGTGTAATTGTGTGATTGTGCGATTGCGTGCTTGTGTGATTGTTCGATTGTGATTGTGTGATTGTGTGATTGTGTGATTGTGTGATTGCGTGATTGTGTGATTGTGTGATTGTGTGATTGTGTGATTGTGTGATTGTGTGATTGTGTGATTGTGTGATTGTGTGATTGTGTGATTGTGTGATTGTGTGATTGTGTGATTGTGTGATTGTGTGATGGTGTGATTGTGTGATTGTGTGATTGTGTGATTGTGTGATTGTGATTGTGTGATTGTGATTGTGTGATTGTGATTGTGTGATTGTGATTGTGTGATTGTGTGAGTGTGTGATTGTGTGATTGAGTGATTGTGTGATTGTGTGATTGTGTGATTGTGTGGTTGTGTGATTGTGTGATTGTGTGATTGTGTGATTGTGTGATTGTGTGATTGTGACTGTGTGATTGTGTGAGTGTGTGATTGTGTGATTGAGTGATTGTGTGCTTGTGTGATTGTGTGGTTGTGTGGTTGTGTGATTGTGTGATTGTGTGATTGTGTGATTGTGTGATTGTGTGATTGTGTGATCGTGTGATTGTGTGATTGTGTGACTGAGTGATTGTGTGACTGTGTGACTGTGTGACTGTGTGATTGAGGAACTGCGTGATTGTGTGACCATGTTTGTGTGACCGTGATTGTGTGACCGATTGTGTGACCGTGAATGTGTGAATGCGTGATTGTGATTGCGTGATTGTGATTCCGTGATTGTGTGATTGTGTGATCGTGTGATTGTGTGATTGTGTGATTGTGTGGTTGTGTGACCGTGATTGTGTGACAGTGATTGTGTGATCGTGATTGTGTGATCGTGATTGTGTGATCGTGATTGTGATTGTGTGATTGTGTGATTGTGTGAAGGTGTGATTGTGTGATTGTGTGAATGTGTGATTGCGTGATCGTGTGATTGTGTGATCGTGTGATCGAGTGATCGTGTGATTGTGTGATTGTGTGATTTTGCGATTGTGTGATTGTGTGATTGTGTGATTGTGTGAGTGTGTGATTGTGTGATTGAGTGACTGTGTGCTTGTGTGATTGTGTGGCTGTGTGATTGTGTGATTAGGCGATTGTGTGATTGTGTGATTGTGTGATTGCGTGATTGTGGGACTGTGTGATTGTGTGATTGTGTGATTGTGTGATTGTGTGATTGTGTGATTGTGTAATTGTGATTGTGCGATTGTGATTGAGTGATTGTGTGATTGTGTGATTGTGTGATTTTGTGATTGTGTGATTGTGTGATTGTGTGATTGTGTTATTGTGTGATTGTGTGATTGTGTGATTGTGTGATTGTGTGATTGTGTGATTGTGCGATTGTGATTGTGTGATTGTGTGATTGTGTGATTGTGTGATTGTGTGATTGTGTGATTGTGTGATTGTGTGATTGTGTGATTGTGTGATTGTGTGATTGTGTGATTGTGTGATTGTGTGATTGTGTGATTGTGTGATTGTGGGATTGTGTGATTGTGTGATTGTGTGATTGTGTGATTGTGTGATTGTGTGATTGTGTGAGTGTGTGATTGTGTAATTGAGTGATTGTGTGCATGTGTGATTGTGTGATTAGGTGATTGTGCGATTGCGTGATTGTGTGATTGTGTGATCGTGTGATTGTGTGATTGTGTGATTGTGTGGTTGTGTGACCGTGATTGTGTGACCGTGATTGTGTGATCGTGATTGTGTGATCGTGATTGTGTGATCGTGATTGTGATTGTGTGATTGTGTGATTGTGTGAGTGTGTGATTGTGTGATTGAGTGATTGTGTCCTTGTGTGATTGTGTGGTTGTGTGGTTGTGTGATTGTATGATTGTGTGATTGTGTGATTGTGTGATTGGTTGATTGTGTGATTGCGTGATTGTGTGATTCTGTGATTGTGTGATTGTGTGATTGTGTGATTTTGTGATTGTGTGATTGTGTGATTGCGTGATTGTGTGATTGTGTGATTGTGTGATTGTGTGATTGTGTGATTGTGTGAGTGTGTGATTGTGTGATTGTGTGATTGAGTGATTGTGTGCTTGTGTGATTGTATACTTGTGTGATTGTGTGATTGTATACTTGTGTGATTGTGTGATTGTGTGATTGTGCGATTGCGTGTTTGTGTGATTGTGTGATTGTGTGATTGTGTGATTGTGTGATTGTGTGATTGTGTGATTGTGTGATTGTGTGATTGTGTGATTGTGTGATTGTGTGATTGTGTGATTGTGTGATTGTGTGATTGTGTGATTGTGTGATTGTGTGATTGTGTGATTGTGTGATTGTGTGATTGTGTGATTGTGTGATTGTGTGATTGTGTGATTGTGTGATTGTGTGATTTTGTGATTGTGTGATTGTGTGATTGTGTGATTGTGTGATTGTGTGATTGTGTGATTGTGTGATTGTGTGATTGTGTGATTGTGTGATTGTGTGATTGTGTGATTGTGTGATTGTGTGATTGTGTGATTGTGTGGTTGTGTGATTGTGTGATTGTGTGGTTGTGCGATCGTGATTGTGTGATCGTGATTGTGTGATCGTGATTGTGCGATTGCGTGCTTGTGACTGTGTGATTGTGTGACTGTGTGATTGTGTGATTGTGACTGTGTGATTGTGTGATTGTGTGATAGTGTGATTGTGTGATTGTGTGATTGTGACTGTGTGATTGTGGGATTGTGTGATAGTGTGATTGTGTGATTGTGTGACTGTGTGATTGTGTGATTGTGTGATTGTGTGATAGTGTGGTTGTGTGATTATGTGATTGTGTGATTGTGTGATTGTGTGATTGTGTGATTGTGTGATTGTGTGATTGTGTGATTGTGACTGTGTGATTGTGGGATTGTGTGATAGTGTGATTGTGTGATTGTGTGACTGTGTGATTGTGTGATTGTGTGATTGTGTGATTGCGTGATTGTGTGATTGTGTGATTGTGTGATTGTGTGATTGTGTGATTGTGTGATTGTGTGATTGTGTGATTGTGTGATTGTGTGATTGTGTGATGGTGTGATTGTGTGATTGTGTGATTGTGTGATTGTGTGATTGTGATTGTGTGATTGTGATTGTGTGATTGTGATTGTGTGATTGTGATTGTGTGATTGTGTGAGTGTGTGATTGTGTGATTGAGTGATTGTGTGATTGTGTGATTGTGTGATTGGGTGATTGTGTGATTGCGTGATTGTGTGATTGTGTGATTCTGTGATTGTGTGATTGTGTGATTTTGTGATTGTGTGATTGTGTGATTGCGTGATTGTGTGATTGTGTGATTGTGTGATTGTGTGATTGTGTGAGTGTATGATTGTGTGATTGTGTGATTGAGTGATTGTGTGCTTGTGTGATAGTATACTTGTGTGATTTTGTGATTGTATACTTGTGTGATTGTGTGATTGTGTGATTGTGCGATTGCGTGCTTGTGTGATCGTGTGATTGTGATTGTGTGATTGTGTGATTGTGTGATTGTGTGATTGTGTGATTGCGTGATTGTGCGATTGTGTGATTGTGTGATTGTGTGATTGTGTGATTGTGTGATTGTGTGATTGTGTGATTGTGTGATTGTGTGATTGTGTGATTGTGTGATTGTGTGATTGTGTGATTTTGTGATTGTGTGATTGTGTGATTGTGTGATTGTGTGATTGTGTGATTGTGTGATTGTGTGATTGTGTGATTGTGTGATTGTGTGATTGTGTGATTGTGTGATTGTGTGATTGTGTGATTGTGTGATTGTGTGATTGTGTGGTTGTGTGATTGTGTGATTGTGTGGTTGTGCGATCGTGATTGTGTGATCGTGATTGTGTGATCGTGATTGTGCGATTGCGTGCTTGTGACTGTGTGATTGTGTGACTGTGTGATTGTGTGATTGTGACTGTGTGATTGTGTGATTGTGTGATAGTGTGATTGTGTGATTGTGTGATTGTGACTGTGTGATTGTGGGATTGTGTGATAGTGTGATTGTGTGATTGTGTGACTGTGTGATTGTGTGATTGTGTGATTGTGTGATAGTGTGGTTGTGTGATTATGTGATTGTGTGATTGTGTGATTGTGTGATTGTGTGATTGTGTGATTGTGTGATTGTGTGATTGAGTGATTGTGTGCTTGTGTGATTGTGTGATTGTGTGATTGTGTGATTGAGTGATTGTGTGCTTGTGTGATTGTATACTTGTGTGATTGTGTGATTGTATACTTGTGTGATTGTGTAATTGTGTGATTGTGCGATTGCGTGCTTGTGTGATTGTTCGATTGTGATTGTGTGATTGTGTGATTGTGTGATTGTGTGATTGCGTGATTGTGTGATTGTGTGATTGTGTGATTGTGTGATTGTGTGATTGTGTGATTGTGTGATTGTGTGATTGTGTGATTGTGTGATTGTGTGATTGTGTGATTGTGTGATTGTGTGATGGTGTGATTGTGTGATTGTGTGATTGTGTGATTGTGTGATTGTGTGATTGTGATTGTGTGATTGTGATTGTGTGATTGTGATTGTGTGATTGTGATTGTGTGATTGTGTGAGTGTGTGATTGTGTGATTGAGTGATTGTGTGATTGTGTGATTGTGTGATTGTGTGGTTGTGTGATTGTGTGATTGTGTGATTGTGTGATTGTGTGATTGTGTGATTGTGTGATTGTGTGATTGTGACTGTGTGATTGTGTGAGTGTGTGATTGTGTGATTGAGTGATTGTGTGCTTGTGTGATTGTGTGGTTGTGTGGTTGTGTGATTGTGTGATTGTGTGATTGTGTGATTGTGTGATTGTGTGATTGTGTGATTGGGTGATTGTGTGATTGCGTGATTGTGTGATTGTGTGATTCTGTGATTGTGTGATTGTGTGATTTTGTGATTGTGTGATTGTGCGATTGCGTGATTGTGTGATTGTGTGATTGTGTGATTGTGTGATTGTGTGAGTGTGTGATTGTGTGATTGTGTGATTGAGTGATTGTGTGCTTGTGTGATAGTATACTTGTGTGATTTTGTGATTGTATACTTGTGTGATTGTGTGATTGTGTGATTGTGCGATTGCGTGCTTGTGTGATCGTGTGATTGTGATTGTGTGATTGTGTGATTGTGTGATTGTGTGATTGCGTGATTGTGCGATTGTGTGATTGTGTGATTGTGTGATTGTGTGATTGTGTGATTGTGTGATTGTGTGATTGTGTGATTGTGTGATTGTGTGATTGTGTGATTGTGTGATTGTGTGATTGTGTGATTGAGTGATTGTGTGATTGTGTGATTGTGTGAATGTGTGATTGTGTGACCGTGATTGTGTGATTGTGTGATTGTGTGATTTTGTGATTGTGTGATTGTGTGATTGTGTGATTGTGTGATTGTGATTGTGTGATTGTGATTGTGTGATTGTGTGATCGTGTGATTGTGTGATTGTGTGACTGAGTGATTGTGTGACTGTGTGACTGTGTGACTGTGTGATTGAGGAACTGCGTGATTGTGTGACCATGTTTGTGTGACCGTGATTGTGTGACCGATTGTGTGACCGTGAATGTGTGAATGCGTGATTGTGATTGCGTGATTGTGATTCCGTGATTGTGTGACTGTGTGATCGTGTGATTGTGTGATTGTGTGATTGTGTGGTTGTGTGACCGTGATTGTGTGACCGTGATTGTGTGATCGTGATTGTGTGATCGTGATTGTGAGATCGTGATTGTGATTGTGTGATTGTGTGATTGTGTGATTGTGTGAATGTGTGATTGCGTGATCGTGTGATTGTGTGATCGTGTGATCGAGTGATCGTGTGATTGTGTGATTGTGTGATTTTGCGATTGTGTGATTGTGTGATTGTGTGATTGTGTGAGTGTGTGATTGTGTGATTGTGTGATTGTGTGATTGTGTGATTGTGTGATTGTGTGATTGTGTGATTGTGTGATTGTGTGATTGTGTGATTGTGTGATTGTGTGATTGTGTGATTGTGTGATTGTGTGATGGTGTGATTGTGTGATTGTGTGATTGTGTGATTGTGTGATTGTGATTGTGTGATTGTGATTGTGTGATTGTGATTGTGTGATTGTGATTGTGTGATTGTGTGAGTGTGTGATTGTGTGATTGAGTGATTGTGTGATTGTGTGATTGTGTGATTGTGTGGTTGTGTGATTGTGTGATTGTGTGATTGTGTGATTGTGTGATTGTGTGATTGTGTGATTGTGACTGTGTGATTGTGTGAGTGTGTGATTGTGTGATTGAGTGATTGTGTGCTTGTGTGATTGTGTGGTTGTGTGGTTGTGTGATTGTGTGATTGTGTGATTGTGTGATTGTGTGATTGTGTGATTGTGTGATTGGGTGATTGTGTGATTGCGTGATTGTGTGATTCTGTGATTGTGTGATTGTGTGATTTTGTGATTGTGTGATTGTGTGATTGCGTGATTGTGTGATTGTGTGATTGTGTGATTGTGTGATTGTGTGAGTGTGTGATTGTGTGATTGTGTGATTGAGTGATTGTGTGCTTGTGTGATAGTATACTTGTGTGATTTTGTGATTGTATACTTGTGTGATTGTGTGATTGTGTGATTGTGCGATTGCGTGCTTGTGTGATCGTGTGATTGTGATTGTGTGATTGTGTGATTGTGTGATTGTGTGATTGCGTGATTGTGCGATTGTGTGATTGTGTGATTGTGTGATTGTGTGATTGTGTGATTGTGTGATTGTGTGATTGTGTGATTGTGTGATTGTGTGATTGTGTGATTGTGTGATTGTGTGATTGTGTGATTGAGTGGTTGTGTGATTGTGTGATTGTGTGAATGTGTGATTGTGTGACCGTGATTGTGTGATTGTGTGATTGTGTGATTTTGTGATTGTGCGATTGTGTGATTGTGTGATTGTGTGATTGTGTGATTGTGTGGTTGTGTGACCGTGATTGTGTGATCGTGATTGTGTGATCGTGATTGTGTGATCGTGATTGTGTGATTGCGTGATTGTGATTGTGTGATTGTGTGACTGTGTGATTGTGTGATTGTGTGATTGTGTGATTTTGTGATTGAGTGATTGTGTGATTGTGTGATTGTGTGATTGTGTGAATGTGTGATTGTGTGATTGTGTGACCGTGATTGTGTGATTGATGATTGTGTGATTGTGTGATTGTGTGATTGTGTGATTGTGTGATTGTGTGATTGTGTGATTGTGTGATTGTGTGATTGTGATTGTGTGATTGTGATTGTGTGATTGTGATTGTGTGATTGTGATTGTGTGATTGTGATTGTGTGATTGTGTGAGTGTGTGATTGTGTGATTGAGTGATTGTGTGATTGTGTGATTGTGTGATTGTGTGGTTGTGTGATTGTGTGATTGTGTGATTGTGTGATTGTGTGATTGTGTGATTGTGACTGTGTGATTGTGTGATTGTGTGATTGTGTGATTGTGACTGTGTGATTATGTGAGTGTGTGATTGTGTGACTGTGTGATTGTGTGATTGTGTGATTGTGCGATTGCGTGCTTGTGTGATTGTGTGATTGTGATTGTGTGATTGTGTGATTGTGTGATTGTGTGATTGCGTGATTGTGTGATTGTGTGATTGTGTGATTGTGTGATTGTGTGATTGTGTGATTGCGTGATTGTGTGATTGTGTGATTGTGTGATTGTGTGATTGTGTGATTGTGTGATTGTGTGATTGTGTGATTGTGTGATTGTGTGATTGTGTGATTGTGTGATTGTGTGATTGTGTGATTGTGTGATTGTGTGATTGTGTGCTTGTGTGATAGTATACTTGTGTGATTGTGTGATTGTATACTTGTGTGATTGTGTGATTGTGTGATTGTGCGATTGCGTGGTTGTGTGATCGTGTGATTGTGATTGTGTGATTGTGTGATTGTGTGATTGTGTGATTGCGTGATTGTGTGATTGTGTGATTGTGTGATTGTGTGATTGTGTGATTGTGTGATTGTGTGATTGTGTGATTGTGTGATTGTGTGATTGTGTGATTGTGTGATTGTGTGATTATGTGATTGAGTGATTGTGTGATTGTGTGATTGTGTGATTGTGTGAATGTGTGATTGTGTGACCGTGATTGTGTGATTGTGTGATTGTGTGATTTTGTGATTGTGTGATTGTGTTATTGTGTGATTGTGTGATTGTGTGATTGTGTGATTGTGTGGTTGTGTGACCGTGATTGTGTGATCGTGATTGTGTGATCGTGATTGTGTGATCGTGATTGTGTGATTGCGTGATTGTGATTGTGTGATTGTGTGACTGTGTGATTGTGTGATTGTGTGATTGTGTGATTTTGTGATTGAGTGATTGTGTGATTGTGTGATTGTGTGATTGTGTGAATGTGTGATTGTGTGATTGTGTGACCGTGATTGTGCGATTGATGATTGTGTGATTGTGTGATTGTGTGATTGTTTGATTGTGTGATTGTGTGATTGTGTGATTGTGATTGTGTGATTGTGATTGTGTGATTGTGTGATCGTGTGATTGTGTGATTGTGTGACTGAGTGATTGTGTGACTGTGTGACTGTGTGACTGTGTGATTGAGGAACTGCGTGATTGTGTGACCATGTTTGTGTGGCCGTGATTGTGTGACCGATTGTGTGACCGTGAATGTGTGAATGCGTGATTGTGATTGCGTGATTGTGATTCCGTGATTGTGTGATTGTGTGATCGTGTGATTGTGTGATTGTGTGATTGTGTGGTTGTGTGACCGTGATTGTGTGACCGTGATTGTGTGATCGTGATTGTGTGATCGTGATTGTGTGATCGTGATTGTGATTGTGTGATTGTGTGATTGTGTGATGGTTTGATTGTGTGATTGTGTGAATGTGTGATTGCTTGATCGTGTGATTGTGTGATCGTGTGATCGAGTGATCGTGTGATTGTGTGATTGTGTGATTTTGCGATTGTGTGATTGTGTGATTGTGTGATTGTGTGAGTGTGTGATTGTGTGATTAGGCGATTGTGTGATTGTGTGATTGTGTGATTGTGTGATTGTGTGATTGTGGGACTGTGTGATTGTGTGATTGTGTGATTGTGTAATTGTGTAATTGTGATTGTGCGATTGTGATTGTGTGATTGTGTGATTGTGTGATTGTGTGATTTTGCGATTGTGTGATTGTGTGATTGTGTGATTGTGTTATTGTGTGATTGTGTGATTGTGTGATTGTGTGATTGTGTGATTGTGTGATTGTGCGATTGTGATTGTGTGATTGTGTGATTGTGTGATTGTGTGATTGTGTGATTGTGTGATTGTGTGATTGTGTGATTGTGTGATTGTGTGATTGTGTGATTGTGTGATTGTGGGATTGTGTGATTGTGTGATTGTGTGATTGTGTGATTGTGTGATTGTGTGATTGTGATTGTGTGATTGTGATTGTGTGATTGTGTGATCGTGTGATTGTGTGATTGTGTGACTGAGTGATTGTGTGACTGTGTGACTGTGTGACTGTGTGATTGAGGAACTGCGTGATTGTGTGGCCATGTTTGTGTGACCGTGATTGTGTGACCGATTGTGTGACCGTGATAGTGTGACCGTGAATGTGTGAATGCGTGATTGTGATTGCGTGATTGTGATTCCGTGATTGTGTGATTGTGTGATCGTGTGATTGTGTGATTGTGTGATTGTGTGGTTGTGTGACCGTGATTGTGTGACCGTGATTGTGTGATCGTGACTGTGTGATCGTGATTGTGTGATCGTGATTGTGATTGTGTGATTGTGTGATTGTGTGATGGTGTGATTGTGTGATTGTGTGATTGTGTGATTGTGTGATTGTGTGATTGTGTGATTGTGTGATTGTGCGATTTTGTGATTGTGTGATTGTGTGATTGTGTGATTGTGTGATTGTGTGATTGTGTGATTGTGTGATTGTGTGATTGTGTGATTGAATGATTGTGTGCTGGTGTGATTGTGTGATTGTGTGATTGTGTGCTTGTGTGATTGTGTGATTGTGATTGTGTGATTGTGATTGTGTGATTGTGATTGTGTGATTGTGATTGTGTGATCGTGTTAGTGTGACCGTGAATGTGTGATTGCGTGATTGTGATTGCGTGATTGCGATTGCGTGATTGCGATTGCGTGATTGTGATTGCGTGATTGTGTGATTGTGTGATTGTGTGGTTGTGTGATGGTGTGATTGTGTGATTGTGTGAATGTGTGATTGCGTGATCGTGTGATTGTGTGATCGTGTGATTGTGTGATTGCGTGATTGTGTGATTGTGTGATTGTGTGATTGTGTAATTGTGAGATTGTGTGATTGTGTGCTTGTGTGATTGTGTGATTGTGTGATTGTGATTGTGTGATTGTGATTGTGTGATTGTGATTGTGTGATTGTGATTGTGTGATTGTGATTCTGTGATTGTGATTGTGTGATCGTGATAGTGTAATCGTGATTGTGTGATCGTGATTGTGATTGTGTGATTGTGTGATTGTGTGATTGTGTGATTGTGTGATTGTGTGATTGTGTGATTGTGTGATTGTGTGATTGTGTGATTGTGTGATTGTGTGATTGTGCGATTGTGTGATTGTGCGATTGTGTGATTGTGTGATTGTGTGATTGTGTGATTGTGTGATTGTGTGGTTGCGTGATTGGGTGATTGTGTGATTGTGTGATTGTGTGATTGTGTGATTGTGTGATTGTGTGATTGTGTGATTGTGTGATTGTGTGATTGTGTGATTGTGTGATTGTGTGATTGTGTGATTGTGTGATTGTGTGATTGTGTGATTGTGTGATTGTGTGATTGTGTGATTGTGTGATTGTGTGGTTGTGTGACCGTGATTGTGTGACCGTGATTGTGTGATCGTGATTGTGTGATCGTGTTAGTGTGACCGTGAATGTGTGATTGCGTGATTGTGATTGCGTGATTGCGATTGCGTGATTGTGATTGCGTGATTATGTGATTGTGTGATTGTGTGGTTGTGTGATGGTGTGATTGTGTGATTGTGTGAATGTGTGATTGCGTGATCGTGTGATTGTGTGATCGTGTGATCGTGTGATCGTGTGATCGTGTGATTGTGTGATTGTGCGATTTTGCGATTGTGTGATTGTGTGATTGTGTGATTGTGTGAGTGTGTGATTGTGTGATTGAGTGATTGTGTGCTTGTGTGATTGCGTGGTTGTGTGATTGTGTGATTAGGCGATTGTGTGATTGTGTGATTGTGTGATTGTGTGATTGTGTGACTGTGTGATTGTGTGATTGTGTGATTGTGTGATTGTGTAATTGTGATTGTGCGATTGTGATTGTGTGATTGTGTGATTGTGTGATTGTGTGATTGTGTGATTGTGTGATTGTGTGATTTTGTGATTGTGTGATTGTGTGATTGTGTGATTGTGTGATTGTGTGATTGTGTGATTGTGTGATTGTGTGATTGTGTGATTGTGTGATTGTGTGATTGTGACTGTGTGATTGTGTGATTGTGTGATAGTGTGATTGTGTGATTGTGTGACTGTGTGATTGTGTGATTGTGTGATTGTGTGATAGTGTGGTTGTGTGATTGTGTGATTGTGTGATTGTGTGAGTGTGTGATTGTGTGATTGAGTGATTGTGTGCTTGTGTGATTGCGTGGTTGTGTGATTGTGTGATTAGGCGATTGTGTGATTGTGTGATTGTGTGATTGTGTGATTGTGTGATTGTGTAATTGTGATTGTGCGATTGTGATTGTGTGATTGTGTGATTGTGTGATTGTGTGATTGTGTGATTGTGTGATTGTGTGATTTTGTGATTGTGTGATTGTGTGATTGTGTGATTGTGTGATTGTGTGATTGTGTGATTGTGTGATTGTGTGATTGTGTGATTGTGTGATTGTGTGACTGTGTGATTGTGTGATTGTGTGATTGTGTGATTGTGTGATGGTGTGATTAGGTGATTGTGTGATTGTGTGATTGTGTGATTGTGTGATTTTGTGATTGTGTGATTGTGTGATTGTGTGATTGTGTGATTGTGTGATTGTGTGATTGTGTGATTGTGTGATTGTGTGATTGTGTGATTGAGTGATTGTGTGCTGGTGTGATTGTGTGATTGTGTGATTGTGTGCTTGTGTGATTGTGTGATTGTGATTGTGTGATTGTGATTGTGTGATTGTGATTGTGTGATTGTGATTGTGTGATCGTGTTAGTGTGACCGTGAATGTGTGATTGCGTGATTGTGATTGCGTGATTGCGATTGCGTGATTGCGATTGCGTGATTGTGATTGCGTGATTGTGTGATTGTGTGATTGTGTGGTTGTGTGATGGTGTGATTGTGTGATTGTGTGAATGTGTGATTGCGTGATCGTGTGATTGTGTGATCGTGTGATTGTGTGATTGCGTGATTGTGTGATTGTGTGAATGTGTGATTGTGTAATTGTGAGATTGTGTGATTGTGTGCTTGTGTGATTGTGTGATTGTGTGATTGTGATTGTGTGATTGTGATTGTGTGATTGTGATTCTGTGATTGTGATTGTGTGATCGTGATTGTGTGATCGTGATTGTGTGATCGTGATTGTGATTGTGTGATTGTGTGATTGTGTGATTGTGTGATTGTGTGATTGTGTGATTGTGTGATTGTGTGATTGTGTGATTGTGTGATTGTGTGATTGTGTGATTGTGTGATTGTGCGATTGTGCGATTGTGTCATTGTGTGATTGTGTGATTGTGTGATTGTGTGATTGTGTGGTTGCGTGATTGGGTGAGTGTGTGATTGTGTGATTGTGTGATTGTGTGATTGTGTGATTGTGTGATTGTGTGATTGTGTGATTGTGTGATTGTGTGATTGTGTGATTGTGTGATTGTGTGATTGTGTGATTGTGTGATTGTGTGATTGTGTGATTGTGTGATTGTGTGATTGTGTGATTGTGTGATTGTGTGATTGTGTGATTGTGTGATTGTGTGATTGTGTGATTGTGTGGTTGTGTGACCGTGATTGTGTGACCGTGATTGTGTGATCGTGATTGTGTGATCGTGTTAGTGTGACCGTGAATGTGTGATTGCGTGATTGTGATTGCGTGTTTGCGATTGCGTGATTGTGATTGCGTGATTGTGTGATTGTGTGATTGTGTGGTTGTGTGATGGTGTGATTGTGTGATTGTGTGAATGTGTGATTGCGTGATCGTGTGATTGTGTGATCGTGTGATCGTGTGATCGTGTGATCGTGTGATTGTGTGATTGTGTGATTTTGCGATTGTGTGATTGTGTGATTGTGTGATTGTGTGAGTGTGTGATTGTGTGATTGAGTGATTGTGTGCTTGTGTGATTGCGTGGTTGTGTGATTGTGTGATTAGGCGATTGTGTGATTGTGTGATTGTGTGATTGTGTGATTGTGTGACTGTGTGATTGTGTGATTGTGTGATTGTGTGATTGTGTAATTGTGATTGTGCGATTGTGATTCTGTGATTGTGTGATTGTGTGATTGTGTGATTGTGTGATTGTGTGATTGTGTGATTTTGTGATTGTGTGATTGTGTGATTGTGTGATTGTGTGATTGTGTGATTGTGTGATTGTGTGATTGTGTGATTGTGAGATTGTGTGATTGTGTGATTGTGTGATTGTGTGATTGTGTGATTGTGTGATTGTGTGATTGTGTGATTGTGTGATTGTGTGATTGTGTGGTTGTGTGATTGTGTGATTGTGCCATTGTGTGGATGTGCGATCGTGATTGTGTGATCGTGATTGTCTGATCGTGATTGTGTGATCGTGATTGTGTGATCGTGATTGTGCGATTGCGTGCTTGTGACTGTGTGATTGTGTGATTGTGATTGTGTGATTGTGTGATTGTGTGATTGTGTGATTGTGTGATTGTGTGATTGTGTGATTGTGTGATTGTGTGATTGTGTGATTGTGTGATTGTGTGATTGTGATTGTGTGATTGTGATTGTGTGATTGTGATTGTGTGATTGTGAGTGTGTGATTGTGTGAGTGTGTGATTGTGTGATTGAGTGATTGTCTGATTGTGTGATTGTGTGATTGTGTGGTTGTGTGATTGTGTGATTGTGTGATTGTGTGATTGTGTGATTGTGTGATTGTGTGATTGTGTGATTGTGACTGTGTGATTGTGTGAGTGTGTGATTGTGTGATTGTGTGATTGTGTGCTTGTGTGATTGTGTGGTTGTGTGGTTGTGTGATTGTGTGATTGTGTGATTGTGTGATTGTGTGATTGTGTGATTGTGTGATTGGGTGATTGTGTGATTGCGTGGTTGTGTGATTCTGTGATTGTGTGATTGTGTGATTTTGTGATTGTGTGATTGTGTGATTGCGTGATTGTGTGATTGTGTGATTGTGTGATTGTGTGATTGTGTGAGTGTGTGATTGTGTGATTGTGTGATTGTGTGATTGAGTGATTGTGTGCTTGTGTGATAGTATACTTGTGTGATTGTGTAATTGTATACTTGTGTGATTGTGTGATTGTGTGATTGTGCGATTGCGTGCTTGTGTGATCGTGTGATTGTGATTGTGTGATTGTGTGATTGTGTGATTGTGTGATTGCGTGATTGTGTGATTGCGTGATTGTGTGATTGTGTGATTGTGTGATTGTGTGATTGTGTGATTGTGTGATTGTGTGATTGTGTGATTGTGTGATTGTGTGATTGTGTGATTGTGTGATTGAGTGATTGTGTGATTGTGTGATTGTGTGAATGTGTGATTGTGTGACCGTGATTGTGTGATTGTGTGATTGTGTGATTTTGTGATTGTGTGATTGTGTGATTGTGTGATTGTGTGATTGAGTGATTGTGTGCTTGTGTGATTGTATACTTGTGTGATAGTGTGATTGTATACTTGTGTGATTGTGTGATTGTGTGATTGTGTGATTGTGCGATTGCGTGCTTGTGTGATTGTGTGATTGTGATTGTGTGATTGTGTGATTGTGTGATTGTGTGATTGCGTGATTGTGTGATTGTGTGATTGTGTGATTGTGTGATTGTGTGATTGTGTGATTGTGTGATTGTGTGATTGTGTGATTGTGTGATTGTGTGATTGTGTGATTGTGTGATTGTGTGATTGTGTGATTGTGTGATTGTGTGATTGTGTGATTGTGATTGTGTGATTGTGATTGTGTGATTGTGATTGTGTGATTGTGATTGTGTGATTGTGATTGTGTGATTGTGTGAGTGTGTGATTGTGTGATTGAGTGATTGTGTGATTGTGTGATTGTGTGATTGTGTGGTTGTGTGATTGTGTGATTGTGTGATTGTGTGATTGTGTGATTGTGTGATTGTGACTGTGTGATTGTGTGAGTGTGTGATTGTGTGATTGTGTGATTGTGTGCTTGTGTGATTGTGTGGTTGTGTGGTTGTGTGATTGTGTGATTGTGTGATTGTGTGATTGTGTGATTGTGTGATTGTGTGATTGGGTGATTGTGTGATTGCGTGATTGTGTGATTCTGTGATTGTGTGATTGTGTGATTTTGTGATTGTGTGATTGTGTGATTGCGTGATTGTGTGATTGTGTGATTGTGTGATTGTGTGATTGTGTGAGTGTGTGATTGTGTGATTGTGTGATTGAGTGATTGTGTGATTGTGTGATAGTATACTTGTGTGATTGTGTGATTGTATACTTGTGTGATTGTGTGATTGTGTGATTGTGCGATTGCGTGCTTGTGTGATCGTGTGATTGTGATTGTGTGATTGTGTGATTGTGTGATTGTGTGATTGCGTGATTGTGTGATTGCGTGATTGTGTGATTGTGTGATTGTGTGATTGTGTGATTGTGTGATTGTGTGATTGTGTGATTGTGTGATTGTGTGATTGTGTGATTGTGTGATTGTGTGATTGAGTGATTGTGTGATTGTGTGATTGTGTGAATGTGTGATTGTGTGACCGTGATTGTGTGATTGTGTGATTGTGTGATTTTGTGATTGTGTGATTGTGTGATTGTGTGATTGTGTGATTGTGTGATTGTGTGGTTGTGTGACCGTGATTGTGTGATCGTGATTGTGTGATCGTGATTGTGTGATTGCGTGATTGTGATTGTGTGATTGTGTGACTGTGTGATTGTGTGATTGTGTGATTGTGTGATTGTGTGATTGTGTGATTTTGTGATTGTGTGATTGTGTGATTGTGTGATTGTGTGATTGTGTGATTGTGTGATTGTGTGATTGTGTGATTGAGTGATTGTGTGCTGGTGTGATTGTGTGATTGTGTGATTGTGTGATTGCGTGATTGTGTGATTGTGTGATTGTGTGATTGTGTGATGGTGTGATTAGGTGATTGTGTGATTGTGTGATTGTGTGATTGTGTGATTGTGTGATTGTGTGATTTTGTGATTGTGTGATTGTGTGATTGTGTGATTGTGTGATTGTGTGATTGTGTGATTGTGTGATTGTGTGATTGAGTGATTGTGTGCTGGTGTGATTGTGTGATTGTGTGATTGTGTGCTTGTGTGATTGTGTGATTGTGATTGTGTGATTGTGATTGTGTGATTGTGATTGTGTGATTGTGATTGTGTGATTGTGATTGTGTGATTGTGATTGTGTGATTGTGATTGTGTGATCGTGTTAGTGTGACCGTGAATGTGTGATTGCGTGATTGTGATTGCGTGATTGCGATTGCGTGATTGCGATTGCGTGATTGTGATTGCGTGATTGTGTGATTGTGTGATTGTGTGGTTGTGTGATGGTGTGATTGTGTGATTGTGTGAATGTGTGATTGCGTGATCGTGTGATTGTGTGATCGTGTGATTGTGTGATTGCGTGATTGTGTGATTGTGTGATTGTGTGATTGTGTAATTGTGAGATTGTGTGATTTTGTGCTTGTGTGATTGTGTGATTGTGTGATTGTGATTGTGTGATTGTGATTGTGTGATTGTGATTGTGTGATTGTGATTGTGTGATTGTGATTTTGTGATTGTGATTGTGTGATCGTGATAGTGTAATCTCGATTGTGTGATCGTGATTGTGATTGTGTGATTGTGTGATTGTGTGATTGTGTGATTGTGTGATTGTGTGATTGTGTGATTGTGTGATTGTGTGATTGTGTGATTGTGTGATTGTGTGATTGTGTGATTGTGCGATTGTGTGATTGTGTGATTGTGTGATTGTGTGATTGTGTGATTGTGTGATTGTGTGGTTGCGTGATTGGGTGATTGTGTGATTGTGTGATTGTGTGATTGTGTGATTGTGTGATTGTGTGATTGTGTGATTGTGTGATTGTGTGATTGTGTGATTGTGTGATTGTGTGATTGTGTGATTGTGTGATTGTGTGATTGTGTGATTGTGTGATTGTGTGATTGTGTGGTTGTGTGACCGTGATTGTGTGACCGTGATTGTGTGATCGTGATTGTGTGATCGTGTTAGTGTGACCGTGAATGTGTGATTGCGTGATTGTGATTGCGTGATTGCGATTGCGTGATTGTGATTGCGTGATTGTGTGATTGTGTGATTGTGTGGTTGTGTGATGGTGTGATTGTGTGATTGTGTGAATGTGTGATTGCGTGATCGTGTGATTGTGTGATCGTGTGATCGTGTGATCGTGTGATCGTGTGATTGTGTGATTGTGCGATTTTGCGATTGTGTGATTGTGTGATTGTGTGATTGTGTGAGTGTGTGATTGTGTGATTGAGTGGTTGTGTGCTTGTGTGATTGCGTGGTTGTGTGATTGTGTGATTAGGCGATTGTGTGATTGTGTGATTGTGTGATTGTGTGATTGTGTGACTGTGTGATTGTGTGATTGTGTGATTGTGTGATTGTGTAATTGTGATTGTGCGATTGTGATTGTGTGATTGTGTGATTGTGTGATTGTGTGATTGTGTGATTGTGTGATTGTGTGATTTTGTGATTGTGTGATTGTGTGATTGTGTGATTGTGTGATTGTGTGATTGTGTGATTGTGTGATTGTGTGATTGTGTGATTGTGACTGTGTGATTGTGTGATTGTGTGATAGTGTGATTGTGTGATTGTGTGACTGTGTGATTGTGTGATTGTGTGATTGTGTGATAGTGTGGTTGTGTGATTGTGTGATTGTGTGATTGTGTGAGTGTGTGATTGTGTGATTGAGTGATTGTGTGCTTGTGTGATTGCGTGGTTGTGTGATTGTGTGATTAGGCGATTGTGTGATTGTGTGATTGTGTGATTGTGTGATTGTGTGATTGTGTAATTGTGATTGTGCGATTGTGATTGTGTGATTGTGTGATTGTGTGATTGTGTGATTGTGTGATTGTGTGATTGTGTGATTTTGTGATTGTGTGATTGTGTGATTGTGTGATTGTGTGATTGTGTGATTGTGTGATTGTGTGATTGTGTGATTGTGTGATTGTGTGATTGTGTGATTGTGTGATTGTGTGATTGTGTGATTGGGTGATTGTGTGATTGCGTGATTGTGTGATTCTGTGATTGTGTGATTGTGTGATTTTGTGATTGTGTGATTGTGTGATTGCGTGATTGTGTGATTGTGTGATTGTGTGATTGTGTGATTGTGTGAGTGTGTGATTGTGTGATTGTGTGATTGAGTGATTGTGTGCTTGTGTGATAGTATACTTGTGTGATTGTGTGATTGTATACTTGTGTGATTGTGTGATTGTGTGATTGTGCGATTGCGTGCTTGTGTGATCGTGTGATTGTGATTGTGTGATTGTGTGATTGCGTGATTGTGTGATTGCGTGATTGTGTGATTGTGTGATTGTGTGATTGTGTGATTGTGTGATTGTGTGATTGTGTGATTGTGTGATTGTGTGATTGTGTGATTGTGTGATTGTGTGATTGAGTGATTGTGTGATTGTGTGATTGTGTGAATGTGTGATTGTGTGACCGTGATTGTGTGATTGTGTGATTGTGTGATTTTGTGATTGTGTGATTGTGTGATTGTGTGATTGTGTGATTGTGTGATTGTGTGGTTGTGTGACCGTGATTGTGTGATCGTGATTGTGTGATCGTGATTGTGTGATTGCGTGATTGTGATTGTGTGATTGTGTGACTGTGTGATTGTGTGATTGTGTGATTGTGTGATTGTGTGATTGTGTGATTTTGTGATTGTGTGATTGTGTGATTGTGTGATTGTGTGATTGTGTGATTGTGTGATTGTGTGATTGTGTGATTGAGTGATTGTGTGCTGGTGTGATTGTGTGATTGTGTGATTGTGTGATTGCGTGATTGTGTGATTGTGTGATTGTGTGATTGTGTGATGGTGTGATTAGGTGATTGTGTGATTGTGTGATTGTGTGATTGTGTGATTGTGTGATTTTGTGATTGTGTGATTGTGTGATTGTGTGATTGTGTGATTGTGTGATTGTGTGATTGTGTGATTGTGTGATTGAGTGATTGTGTGCTGGTGTGATTGTGTGATTGTGTGATTGTGTGCTTGTGTGATTGTGTGATTGTGATTGTGTGATTGTGATTGTGTGATTGTGATTGTGTGATTGTGATTGTGTGATTGTGATTGTGTGATTGTGATTGTGTGATCGTGTTAGTGTGACCGTGAATGTGTGATTGCGTGATTGTGATTGCGTGATTGCGATTGCGTGATTGCGATTGCGTGATTGTGATTGCGTGATTGTGTGATTGTGTGATTGTGTGGTTGTGTGATGGTGTGATTGTGTGATTGTGTGAATGTGTGATTGCGTGATCGTGTGATTGTGTGATCGTGTGATTGTGTGATTGCGTGATTGTGTGATTGTGTGATTGTGTGATTGTGTAATTGTGTGATTGTGTGATTGTGTGATTGTGCGATTGTGTGATTGTGTGATTGTGTGATTGTGTGATTGTGTGATTGTGTGATTGTGTGGTTGCGTGATTGGGTGATTGTGTGATTGTGTGATTGTGTGATTGTGTGATTGTGTGATTGTGTGATTGTGTGATTGTGTGATTGTGTGATTGTGTGATTGTGTGATTGTGTGATTGTGTGATTGTGTGATTGTGTGATTGTGTGATTGTGTGATTGTGTGATTGTGTGATTGTGTGGTTGTGTGACCGTGATTGTGTGACCGTGATTGTGTGATCGTGATTGTGTGATCGTGTTAGTGTGACCGTGAATGTGTGATTGCGTGATTGTGATTGCGTGATTGCGATTGCGTGATTGTGATTGCGTGATTGTGTGATTGTGTGATTGTGTGGTTGTGTGATGGTGTGATTGTGTGATTGTGTGAATGTGTGATTGCGTGATCGTGTGATTGTGTGATCGTGTGATCGTGTGATCGTGTGATCGTGTGATTGTGTGATTGTGCGATTTTGCGATTGTGTGATTGTGTGATTGTGTGATTGTGTGAGTGTGTGATTGTGTGATTGAGTGATTGTGTGCTTGTGTGATTGCGTGGTTGTGTGATTGTGTGATTAGGCGATTGTGTGATTGTGTGATTGTGTGATTGTGTGATTGTGTGACTGTGTGATAGTGTGATTGTGTGATTGTGTGATTGTGTAATTGTGATTGTGTGATTGTGTGATTGTGTGATTGTGTGATTGTGTGATTGTGTGATTGTGTGATTGTGTGATTGTGTGATTTTGTGATTGTGTGATTGTGTGATTGTGTGATTGTGTGATTGTGTGATTGTGTGATTGTGTGATTGTGTGATTGTGTGATTGTGTGATGGTGTGATTGTGACTGTGTGATTGTGTGATTGTGTGATAGTGTGATTGTGTGATTGTGTGACTGTGTGATTGTGTGATTGTGTGATTGTGTGATAGTGTGGTTGTGTGATTGTGTGATTGTGTGATTGTGTGAGTGTGTGATTGTGTGATTGAGTGATTGTGTGCTTGTGTGATTGCGTGGTTGTGTGATTGTGTGATTAGGCGATTGTGTGATTGTGTGATTGTGTGATTGTGTGATTGTGTGATTGTGTAATTGTGATTGTGCGATTGTGATTGTGTGATTGTGTGATTGTGTGATTGTGTGATTGTGTGATTGTGTGATTGTGTGATTTTGTGATTGTGTGATTGTGTGATTGTGTGATTGTGTGATTGTGTGATTGTGTGATTGTGTGATTGTGTGATTGTGTGATTGTGTGATTGTGTGACTGTGTGATTGTGTGATTGTGTGATTGTGTGATTGTGTGATGGTGTGATTAGGTGATTGTGTGATTGTGTGATTGTGTGATTGTGTGATTTTGTGATTGTGTGATTGTGTGATTGTGTGATTGTGTGATTGTGTGATTGTGTGATTGTGTGATTGTGTGATTGTGTGATTGAGTGATTGTGTGCTGGTGTGATTGTGTGATTGTGTGATTGTGTGCTTGTGTGATTGTGTGATTGTGATTGTGTGATTGTGATTGTGTGATTGTGATTGTGTGATTGTGATTGTGTGATCGTGTTAGTGTGACCGTGAATGTGTGATTGCGTGATTGTGATTGCGTGATTGCGATTGCGTGATTGCGATTGCGTGATTGTGATTGCGTGATTGTGTGATTGTGTGATTGTGTGGTTGTGTGATGGTGTGATTGTGTGATTGTGTGAATGTGTGATTGCGTGATCGTGTGATTGTGTGATCGTGTGATTGTGTGATTGCGTGATTGTGTGATTGTGTGAATGTGTGATTGTGTAATTGTGAGATTGTGTGATTGTGTGCTTGTGTGATTGTGTGATTGTGTGATTGTGATTGTGTGATTGTGATTCTGTGATTGTGATTGTGTGATCGTGATTGTGTGATCGTGATTGTGTGATCGTGATTGTGATTGTGTGATTGTGTGATTGTGTGATTGTGTGATTGTGTGATTGTGTGATTGTGTGATTGTGTGATTGTGTGATTGTGTGATTGTGTGATTGTGTGATTGTGTGATTGTGCGATTGTGCGATTGTGCGATTGTGTGATTGTGTGATTGTGTGATTGTGTGATTGTGTGATTGTGTGGTTGCGTGATTGGGTGAGTGTGTGATTGTGTGATTGTGTGATTGTGTGATTGTGTGATTGTGTGATTGTGTGATTGTGTGATTGTGTGGTTGCGTGATTGGGTGAGTGTGTGATTGTGTGATTGTGTGATTGTGTGATTGTGTGATTGTGTGATTGTGTGATTGTGTGATTGTGTGATTGTGTGATTGTGTGATTGTGTGATTGTGTGATTGTGTGATTGTGTGATTGTGTGATTGTGTGATTGTGTGATTGTGTGATTGTGTGATTGTGTGATTGTGTGATTGTGTGATTGTGTGATTGTGTGATTGTGTGATTGTGTGATTGTGTGATTGTGTGGTTGTGTGACCGTGATTGTGTGACCGTGATTGTGTGATCGTGATTGTGTGATCGTGTTAGTGTGACCGTGAATGTGTGATTGCGTGATTGTGATTGCGTGTTTGCGATTGCGTGATTGTGATTGCGTGATTGTGTGATTGTGTGATTGTGTGGTTGTGTGATGGTGTGATTGTGTGATTGTGTGAATGTGTGATTGCGTGATCGTGTGATTGTGTGATCGTGTGATCGTGTGATCGTGTGATCGTGTGATTGTGTGATTGTGTGATTTTGCGATTGTGTGATTGTGTGATTGTGTGATTGTGTGAGTGTGTGATTGTGTGATTGAGTGATTGTGTGCTTGTGTGATTGCGTGGTTGTGTGATTGTGTGATTAGGCGATTGTGTGATTGTGTGATTGTGTGATTGTGTGATTGTGTGACTGTGTGATTGTGTGATTGTGTGATTGTGTGATTGTGTAATTGTGATTGTGCGATTGTGATTCTGTGATTGTGTGATTGTGTGATTGTGTGATTGTGTGATTGTGTGATTTTGTGATTGTGTGATTGTGTGATTGTGTGATTGTGTGATTGTGTGATTGTGTGATTGTGTGATTGTGTGATTGTGTGATTGTGTGATTGTGTGATTGTGTGATTGTGTGATTGTGTGATTGTGTGATTGTGTGATTGTGTGATTGTGTGATTGTGTGATTGTGTGATTGTGTGATTGTGTGATTGTGTGATTGTGTGATTGTGTGATTGTGTGATTGTGTGATTGTGCCATTGTGTGGATGTGCGATCGTGATTGTGTGATCGTGATTGTCTGATCGTGATTGTGTGATCGTGATTGTGTGATCGTGATTGTGCGATTGCGTGCTTGTGACTGTGTGATTGTGTGATTGTGATTGTGTGATTGTGTGATTGTGTGATTGTGTGATTGTGTGATTGTGTGATTGTGTGATTGTGTGATTGTGTGATTGTGTGATTGTGTGATTGTGTGATTGTGATTGTGTGATTGTGATTGTGTGATTGTGATTGTGTGATTGTGATTGTGTGATTGTGATTGTGTGATTGTGTGAGTGTGTGATTGTGTGATTGAGTGATTGTGTGATTGTGTGATTGTGTGATTGTGTGGTTGTGTGATTGTGTGATTGTGTGATTGTGTGGTTGTGTGACCGTGATTGTGTGACCGTGATTGTGTGATCGTGATTGTGTGATCGTGATTGTGTGATCGTGATTGTGATTGTGTGATTGTGTGATTGTGTGATGGTGTGATTGTGTGATTGTGTGAATGTGTGATTGCGTGATCGTGTGTTTGTGTGATCGTGTGATCGAGTGATCGTGTGATTGTGTGATTGTGTGATTTCGCGATTGTGTGATTGTGTGATTGTGTGATTGTGTGAGTGTGTGATTGTGTGATTGAGTGATTGTGTGCTTGTGTGATTGTGTGGCTGTGTGATTGTGTGATTAGGCGATTGTGTGATTGTGTGATTGTGTGATTGTGTGATTGTGGGACTGTGTGATTGTGTGATTGTGTGATTGTGTGATTGTGTAATTGTGATTGTGCGATTGTGATTGTGTGATTGTGTGATTGTGTGATTGTGTGATTTTGTGATTGTGTGATTGTGTGATTGTGTGATTGTGTTATTGTGTGATTGTGTGATTGTGTGATTGTGTGATTGTGTGATTGTGTGATTGTGCGATTGTGATTGTGTGATTGTGTGATTGTGTGATTGTGTGATTGTGTGATTGTGTGATTGTGTGATTGTGTGATTGTGTGATTGTATGATTGTGTGATTGTGTGATTGTGGGATTGTGTGATTGTGTGATCGTGATTGTGTGATCGTGATTGTGCGATTGCGTGCTTGTGACTGTGTGATTGTGTGACTGTGTGATTGTGTGATTGTGACTGTGTGATTGTGTGATTGTGTGATTGTGTGATAGCGTGATTGTGTGATTGTGTGATTGTGACTGTGTGATTGTGTGATTGTGTGATAGTGTGATTGTGTGATTGTGTGACTGTGTGATTGTGTGATTGTGTGATTGTGTGATAGTGTGGTTGTGTGATTGTGTGATTGTGTGATTGTGTGATTGTGTGATTGTGTGATTGTGTGATTGTGTGATTGAGTGATTGTGTGCTTGTGTGATTGTGTGATTGTGTGATTGTGTGATTGAGTGATTGTGTGCTTGTGTGATTGTATACTTGTGTGATTGTGTGATTGTATACTTGTATGATTGTGTGATTGTGTGATTGTGCGATTGCGTGCTTGTGTGATTGTGTGATTGTGATTGTGTGATTGTGTGATTGTGTGATTGTGTGATTGCGTGATTGTGTGATTGTGTGATTGTGTGATTGTGTGATTGTGTGATTGTGTGATTGTGTGATTGTGTGATTGTGTGATTGTGTGATTGTGTGATTGTGTGATTGTGTGATTGTGTGATTGTGTGATTGTGTGATTGTGTGATTGTGATTGTGTGATTGTGATTGTGTGATTGTGATTGTGTGATTGTGATTGTGTGATTGTGTGAGTGTGTGATTGTGTGATTGAGTGATTGTGTGATTGTGTGATTGTGTGATTGTGTGGTTGTGTGATTGTGTGATTGTGTGATTGTGTGATTGTGTGATTGTGTGATTGTGTGATTGTGTGATTGTGACTGTGTGATTGTGTGAGTGTGTGATTGTGTGATTGAGTGATTGTGTGCTTGTGTGATTGTGTGGTTGTGTGGTTGTGTGATTGTGTGATTGTGTGATTGTGTGATTGTGTGATTGTGTGACTGTGTGATTGTGTGATTGGGTGATTGTGTGATTGCGTGATTGTGTGATTCTGTGATTGTGTGATTGTGTGATTTTGTGATTGTGTGATTGTGTGATTGCGTGATTGTGTGATTGTGTGATTGTGTGATTGTGTGATTGTGTGAGTGTGTGATTGTGTGATTGTGTGATTGAGTGATTGTGTGCTTGTGTGATAGTATACTTGTGTGATTGTGTGATTGTATACTTGTGTGATTGTGTGATTGTGTGATTGTGCGATTGCGTGCTTGTGTGATCGTGTGATTGTGATTGTGTGATTGTGTGATTGTGTGGTTGTGCGATCGTGATTGTGTGATCGTGATTGTGTGATCGTGATTGTGCGATTGCGTGCTTGTGACTGTGTGATTGTGTGACTGTGTGATTGTGTGATTGTGACTGTGTGATTGTGTGATTGTGTGATAGTGTGATTGTGTGATTGTGTGATTGTGACTGTGTGATTGTGGGATTGTGTGATAGTGTGATTGTGTGATTGTGTGACTGTGTGATTGTGTGATTGTGTGATTGTGTGATAGTGTGGTTGTGTGATTATGTGATTGTGTGATTGTGTGATTGTGTGATTGTGTGATTGTGTGATTGTGTGATTGTGTGATTGAGTGATTGTGTGCTTGTGTGATTGTGTGATTGTGTGATTGTGTGATTGAGTGATTGTGTGCTTGTGTGATTGTATACTTGTGTGATTGTGTGATTGTATACTTGTGTGATTGTGTAATTGTGTGATTGTGCGATTGCGTGCTTGTGTGATTGTTCGATTGTGATTGTGTGATTGTGTGATTGTGTGATTGTGTGATTGCGTGATTGTGTGATTGTGTGATTGTGTGATTGTGTGATTGTGTGATTGTGTGATTGTGTGATTGTGTGATTGTGTGATTGTGTGATTGTGTGATTGTGTGATTGTGTGATTGTGTGATGGTGTGATTGTGTGATTGTGTGATTGTGTGATTGTGTGATTGTGTGATTGTGATTGTGTGATTGTGATTGTGTGATTGTGATTGTGTGATTGTGATTGTGTGATTGTGTGAGTGTGTGATTGTGTGATTGAGTGATTGTGTGATTGTGTGATTGTGTGATTGTGTGGTTGTGTGATTGTGTGATTGTGTGATTGTGTGATTGTGTGATTGTGTGATTGTGACTGTGTGATTGTGTGAGTGTGTGATTGTGTGATTGAGTGATTGTGTGCTTGTGTGATTGTGTGGTTGTGTGGTTGTGTGATTGTGTGATTGTGTGATTGTGTGATTGTGTGATTGTGTGATTGTGTGATTGGGTGATTGTGTGATTGCGTGATTGTGTGATTGTGTGATTCTGTGATTGTGTGATTGTGTGATTTTGTGATTGTGTGATTGTGTGATTGCGTGATTGTGTGATTGTGTGATTGTGTGATTATGTGATTGTGTGAGTGTGTGATTGTGTGATTGTGTGATTGAGTGATTGTGTGCTTGTGTGATAGTATACTTGTGTGATTTTGTGATTGTATACTTGTGTGATTGTGTGATTGTGTGATTGTGCGATTGCGTGCTTGTGTGATCGTGTGATTGTGATTGTGTGATTGTGTGATTGTGTGATTGTGTGATTGCGTGATTGTGCGATTGTGTGATTGTGTGATTGTGTGATTGTGTGATTGTGTGATTGTGTGATTGTGTGATTGTGTGATTGTGTGATTGTGTGATTGTGTGATTGTGTGATTGTGTGATTTTGTGATTGTGTGATTGTGTGATTGTGTGATTGTGTGATTGTGTGATTGTGTGATTGTGTGATTGTGTGATTGTGTGATTGTGTGATTGTGTGATGGTGTGATTGTGTGATTGTGTGATTGTGTGATTGTGTGATTGTGTGGTTGTGTGATTGTGTGATTGTGTGGTTGTGCGATCGTGATTGTGTGATCGTGATTGTGTGATCGTGATTGTGCGATTGCGTGCTTGTGACTGTGTGATTGTGTGACTGTGTGATTGTGTGATTGTGACTGTGTGATTGTGTGATTGTGTGATAGTGTGATTGTGTGATTGTGTGATTGTGACTGTGTGATTGTGGGATTGTGTGATAGTGTGATTGTGTGATTGTGTGACTGTGTGATTGTGTGATTGTGTGATTGTGTGATAGTGTGGTTGTGTGATTATGTGATTGTGTGATTGTGTGATTGTGTGATTGTGTGATTGTGTGATTGAGTGATTGTGTGCTTGTGTGATTGTGTGATTGTGTGATTGTGTGATTGAGTGATTGTGTGCTTGTGTGATTGTATACTTGTGTGATTGTGTGATTGTATACTTGTGTGATTGTGTAATTGTGTGATTGTGCGATTGCGTGCTTGTGTGATTGTTCGATTGTGATTGTGTGATTGTGTGATTGTGTGATTGTGTGATTGCGTGATTGTGTGATTGTGTGATTGTGTGATTGTGTGATTGTGTGATTGTGTGATTGTGTGATTGTGTGATTGTGTGATTGTGTGATTGTGTGATTGTGTGATTGTGTGATTGTGTGATGGTGTGATTGTGTGATTGTGTGATTGTGTGATTGTGTGATTGTGATTGTGTGATTGTGATTGTGTGATTGTGATTGTGTGATTGTGATTGTGTGATTGTGTGAGTGTGTGATTGTGTGATTGAGTGATTGTGTGATTGTGTGATTGTGTGATTGTGTGGTTGTGTGATTGTGTGATTGTGTGATTGTGTGATTGTGTGATTGTGTGATTGTGTGATTGTGACTGTGTGATTGTGTGAGTGTGTGATTGTGTGATTGAGTGATTGTGTGCTTGTGTGATTGTGTGGTTGTGTGGTTGTGTGATTGTGTGATTGTGTGATTGTGTGATTGTGTGATTGTGTGATTGTGTGATTGGGTGATTGTGTGATTGCGTGATTGTGTGATTGTGTGATTCTGTGATTGTGTGATTGTGTGATTTTGTGATTGTGTGATTGTGTGATTGCGTGATTGTGTGATTGTGTGATTGTGTGATTGTGTGATTGTGTGAGTGTGTGATTGTGTGATTGTGTGATTGAGTGATTGTGTGCTTGTGTGATAGTATACTTGTGTGATTTTGTGATTGTATACTTGTGTGATTGTGTGATTGTGTGATTGTGCGATTGCGTGCTTGTGTGATCGTGTGATTGTGATTGTGTGATTGTGTGATTGTGTGATTGTGTGATTGCGTGATTGTGCGATTGTGTGATTGTGTGATTGTGTGATTGTGTGATTGTGTGATTGTGTGATTGTGTGATTGTGTGATTGTGTGATTGTGTGATTGTGTGATTGTGTGATTGTGTGATTGAGTGATTGTGTGATTGTGTGATTGTGTGAATGTGTGATTGTGTGACCGTGATTGTGTGATTGTGTGATTGTGTGATTTTGTGATTGTGTGATTGTGTGATTGTGTGATTGTGTGATTGTGTGATTGTGTGATTGTGTGGTTGTGTGACCGTGATTGTGTGATCGTGATTGTGTGATCGTGATTGCGTGATCGTGATTGTGTGATTGCGTGATTTTGATTGTGTGATTGTGTGACTGTGTGATTGTGTGATTGTGTGATTGTGTGATTTTGTGATTGAGTGATTGTGTGATTGTGTGATTGTGTGATTGTGTGAATGTGTGATTGTGTGATTGTGTGACCGTGATTGTGTGATTGATGATTGTGTGATTGTGTGATTGTGTGATTGTTTGATTGTGTGATTGTGTGATTGTGTGATTGTGATTGTGTGATTGTGATTGTGTGATTGTGTGATCGTGTGATTGTGTGATTGTGTGACTGAGTGATTGTGTGACTGTGTGACTGTGTGACTGTGTGATTGAGGAACTGCGTGATTGTGTGACCATGTTTGTGTGACCGTGATTGTGTGACCGATTGTGTGACCGTGAATGTGTGAATGCGTGATTGTGATTGCGTGATTGTGATTCCGTGATTGTGTGATTGTGTGATCGTGTGATTGTGTGATTGTGTGATTGTGTGGTTGTGTGACCGTGATTGTGTGACCGTGATTGTGTGATCGTGATTGTGTGATCGTGATTGTGTGATCGTGATTGTGATTGTGTGATTGTGTGATTGTGTGATTGTGTGAATGTGTGATTGCGTGATCGTGTGATTGTGTGATCGTGTGATCGAGTGATCGTGTGATTGTGTGATTGTGTGATTTTGCGATTGTGTGATTGTGTGATTGTGTGATTGTGTGAGTGTGTGATTGTGTGATTGTGTGATTGTGTGATTGTGTGATTGTGTGATTGTGTGATTGTGTGATTGTGTGATTGTGTGATTGTGTGATTGTGTGATTGTGTGATTGTGTGATTGTGTGATGGTGTGATTGTGTGATTGTGTGATTGTGTGATTGTGTGATTGTGTGATTGTGATTGTGTGATTGTGATTGTGTGATTGTGATTGTGTGATTGTGATTGTGTGATTGTGTGAGTGTGTGATTGTGTGATTGAGTGATTGTGTGATTGTGTGATTGTGTGATTGTGTGGTTGTGTGATTGTGTGATTGTGTGATTGTGTGATTGTGTGATTGTGTGATTGTGTGATTGTGACTGTGTGATTGTGTGAGTGTGTGATTGTGTGATTGAGTGATTGTGTGCTTGTGTGATTGTGTGGTTGTGTGGTTGTGTGATTGTGTGATTGTGTGATTGTGTGATTGTGTGATTGTGTGATTGTGTGATTGGGTGATTGTGTGATTGCGTGATTGTGTGATTCTGTGATTGTGTGATTGTGTGATTTTGTGATTGTGTGATTGTGTGATTGCGTGATTGTGTGATTGTGTGATTGTGTGATTGTGTGATTTTGTGAGTGTGTGATTGTGTGATTGTGTGATTGAGTGATTGTGTGCTTGTGTGATAGTATACTTGTGTGATTTTGTGATTGTATACTTGTGTGATTGTGTGATTGTGTGATTGTGCGATTGCGTGCTTGTGTGATCGTGTGATTGTGATTGTGTGATTGTGTGATTGTGTGATTGTGTGATTGCGTGATTGTGCGATTGTGTGATTGTGTGATTGTGTGATTGTGTGATTGTGTGATTGTGTGATTGTGTGATTGTATGATTGTGTGATTGTGTGATTGTGTGATTGTGTGATTGTGTGATTGTGTGATTGTGTGATTGAGTGGTTGTGTGATTGTGTGATTGTGTGAATGTGTGATTGTGTGACCGTGATTGTGTGATTGTGTGATTGTGTGATTTTGTGATTGTGTGATTGTGTGATTGTGTGATTGTGTGATTGTGTGATTGTGTGGTTGTGTGACCGTGATTGTGTGATCGTGATTGTGTGATCGTGATTGTGTGATCGTGATTGTGTGATTGCGTGATTGTGATTGTGTGATTGTGTGACTGTGTGATTGTGTGATTGTGTGATTGTGTGATTTTGTGATTGAGTGATTGTGTGATTGTGTGATTGTGTGATTGTGTGAATGTGTGATTGTGTGATTGTGTGACCGTGATTGTGTGATTGATGATTGTGTGATTGTGTGATTGTGTGATTGTGTGATTGTGTGATTGTGTGATTGTGTGATTGTGTGATTGTGTGATTGTGATTGTGTGATTGTGATTGTGTGATTGTGATTGTGTGATTGTGATTGTGTGATTGTGATTGTGTGATTGTGTGAGTGTGTGATTGTGTGATTGAGTGATTGTGTGATTGTGTGATTGTGTGATTGTGTGGTTGTGTGATTGTGTGATTGTGTGATTGTGTGATTGTGTGATTGTGTGATTGTGACTGTGTGATTGTGTGATTGTGTGATTGTGTGATTGTGACTGTGTGATTGTGTGAGTGTGTGATTGTGTGATTGTGTGATTGTGTGATTGTGTGATTGTGCGATTGCGTGCTTGTGTGATTGTGTGATTGTGATTGTGTGATTGTGTGATTGTGTGATTGTGTGATTGCGTGATTGTGTGATTGTGTGATTGTGTGATTGTGTGATTGTGTGATTGTGTGATTGCGTGATTGCGTGATTGTGTGATTGTGTGATTGTGTGATTGTGTGATTGTGTGATTGTGTGATTGTGTGATTGTGTGATTGTGTGATTGTGTGATTGTGTGATTGTGTGATTGTGTGATTGTGTGATTGTGTGATTGTGTGATTGTGTGATTGTGTGCTTGTGTGATAGTATACTTGTGTGATTGTGTGATTGTATACTTGTGTGATTGTGTGATTGTGTGATTGTGCGATTGCGTGGTTGTGTGATCGTGTGATTGTGATTGTGTGATTGTGTGATTGTGTGATTGTGTGATTGCGTGATTGTGTGATTGTGTGATTGTGTGATTGTGTGATTGTGTGGTTGTGTGACCGTGATTGTGTGACCGTGATTGTGTGACCGTGATTGTGTGATCGTGATTGTGTGATCGTGATTGTGTGATCGTGTTAGTGTGACCGTGAATGTGTGATTGCGTGATTGTGATTGCGTGATTGCGATTGCGTGATTGTGATTGCGTGATTGTGTGGTTGTGTGATTGTGTGGTTGTGTGATGGTGTGATTGTGTGATTGTGTGAATGTGTGATTGCGTGATCGTGTGATTGTGTGATCGTGTGATCGTGTGATCGTGTGATCGTGTGATTGTGTGATTGTGCGATTTTGCGATTGTGTGATTGTGTGATTGTGTGATTGTGTGAGTGTGTGATTGTGTGATTGAGTGATTGTGTGCTTGTGTGATTGCGTGGTTGTGTGATTGTGTGATTAGGCGATTGTGTGATTGTGTGATTGTGTGATTGTGTGATTGTGTGACTGTGTGATTGTGTGATTGTGTGATTGTGTGATTGTGTAATTGTGATTGTGCGATTGTGATTGTGTGATTGTGTGATTGTGTGATTGTGTGATTGTGTGATTGTGTGATTGTGTGATTGTGTGATTGTGTGATTGTGTGATTGTGACTGTGTGATTGTGACTGTGTGATTGTGTGATTGTGTGATAGTGTGATTGTGTGATTGTGTGACTGTGTGATTGTGTGATTGTGTGATTGTGTGATAGTGTGGTTGTGTGATTGTGTGATTGTGTGATTGTGTGAGTGTGTGATTGTGTGATTGAGTGATTGTGTGCTTGTGTGATTGCGTGGTTGTGTGATTGTGTGATTAGGCGATTGTGTGATTGTGTGATTGTGTGATTGTGTGATTGTGTGATTGTGTAATTGTGATTGTGCGATTGTGATTGTGTGATTGTGTGATTGTGTGATTGTGTGATTGTGTGATTGTGTGATTGTGTGATTTTGTGATTGTGTGATTGTGTGATTGTGTGATTGTGTGATTGTGTGATTGTGTGATTGTGTGATTGTGTGATTGTGTGATTGTGTGACTGTGTGATTGTGTGATTGTGTGATTGTGTGATTGTGTGATGGTGTGATTAGGTGATTGTGTGATTGTGTGATTGTGTGATTGTGTGATTTTGTGATTGTGTGATTGTGTGATTGTGTGATTGTGTGATTGTGTGATTGTGTGATTGTGTGATTGTGTGATTGAGTGATTGTGTGCTGGTGTGATTGTGTGATTGTGTGATTGTGTGCTTGTGTGAATGTGTGATTGTGATTGTGTGATTGTGATTGTGTGATTGTGATTGTGTGATTGTGATTGTGTGATCGTGTTAGTGTGACCGTGAATGTGTGATTGCGTGATTGTGATTGCGTGATTGCGATTGCGTGATTGCGATTGCGTGATTGTGATTGCGTGATTGTGTGATTGTGTGATTGTGTGGTTGTGTGATGGTGTGATTGTGTGATTGTGTGAATGTGTGATTGCGTGATCGTGTGATTGTGTGATCGTGTGATTGTGTGATTGCGTGATTGTGTGATTGTGTGAATGTGTGATTGTGTAATTGTGAGATTGTGTGATTGTGTGCTTGTGTGATTGTGTGATTGTGTGATTGTGATTGTGTGATTGTGATTCTGTGATTGTGATTGTGTGATCGTGATTGTGTGATCGTGATTGTGATTGTGTGATTGTGTGATTGTGTGATTGTGTGATTGTGTGATTGTGTGATTGTGTGATTGTGTGATTGTGTGATTGTGTGATTGTGTGATTGTGTGATTGTGTGATTGTGTGATTGTGTGATTGTGTGATTGTGTGATTGTGCGATTGTGCGATTGTGCGATTGTGTGATTGTGTGATTGTGTGATTGTGTGATTGTGTGGTTGCGTGATTGGGTGAGTGTGTGATTGTGTGATTGTGTGATTGTGTGATTGTGTGATTGTGTGATTGTGTGATTGTGTGATTGTGTGATTGTGTGATTGTGTGATTGTGTGATTGTGTGATTGTGTGATTGTGTGATTGTGTGATTGTGTGATTGTGTGATTGTGTGATTGTGTGATTGTGTGATTGTGTGATTGTGTGATTGTGTGGTTGTGTGACCGTGATTGTGTGACCGTGATTGTGTGATCGTGATTGTGTGATCGTGTTAGTGTGACCGTGAATGTGTGATTGCGTGATTGTGATTGCGTGTTTGCGATTGCGTGATTGCGATTGCGTGATTGTGTGATTGTGTGATTGTGTGGTTGTGTGATGGTGTGATTGTGTGATTGTGTGAATGTGTGATTGCGTGATCGTGTGATTGTGTGATCGTGTGATCGTGTGATCGTGTGATCGTGTGATTGTGTGATTGTGTGATTTTGCGATTGTGTGATTGTGTGATTGTGTGATTGTGTGAGTGTGTGATTGTGTGATTGAGTGATTGTGTGCTTGTGTGATTGCGTGGTTGTGTGATTGTGTGATTAGGCGATTGTGTGATTGTGTGATTCTGTGATTGTGTGATTGTGTGACTGTGTGATTGTGTGATTGTGTGATTGTGTGATTGTGTAATTGTGATTGTGCGATTGTGATTCTGTGATTGTGTGATTGTGTGATTGTGTGATTGTGTGATTGTGTGATTGTGTGATTGTGTGATTTTGTGATTGTGTGATTGTGTGATTGTGTGATTGTGTGATTGTGTGATTGTGTGATTGTGTGATTGTGTGATTGTGTGATTGTGTGATTGTGTGATTGTGTGATTGTGTGATTGTGTGATTGTGTGATTGTGTGATTGTGTGATTGTGTGATTGTGTGATTGTGTGATTGTGTGATTGTGTGATTGTGTGATTGTGTGATTGTGTGATTGTGTGATTGTGTGATTGTGTGATTGTGTGATTGTGTGATTGTGTGATTGTGTGATTGTGTGATTGTGTGATTGTGTGATTGTGTGATTGTGCCATTGTGTGGATGTGCGATCGTGATTGTGTGATCGTGATTGTCTGATCGTGATTGTGTGATCGTGATTGTGTGATCGTGATTGTGCGATTGCGTGCTTGTGACTGTGTGATTGTGTGATTGTGACTGTGTGATTGTGTGATTGTGTGATAGTGTGATTGTGTGATTGTGTGATTGTGACTGTGTGATTGTGTGATTGTGTGATTGTGTGATTGTGTGATTGTGTGATTGTGTGATTGTGTGATTGTGTGATTGTGTGATTGTGTGATTGTGTGATTGTGTGATTGTGTGATTGTGATTGTGTGATTGTGATTGTGTGATTGTGATTGTGTGATTGTGTGAGTGTGTGATTGTGTGATCGAGTGATTGTGTGATTGTGTGATTGTGTGATTGTGTGGTTGTGTGATTGTGTGATTGTGTGATTGTGTGATTGTGTGATTGTGTGATTGTGTGATTGTGACTGTGTGATTGTGTGAGTGTGTGATTGTGTGATTGAGTGATTGTGTGCTTGTGTGATTGTGTGGTTGTGTGGTTGTGTGATTGTGTGATTGTGTGATTGTGTGATTGTGTGATTGTGTGATTGTGTGATTGGGTGATTGTGTGATTGCGTGATTGTGTGATTCTGTGATTGTGTGATTGTGTGATTTTGTGATTGTGTGATTGCGTGATTGTGTGATTGTGTGATTGTGTGATTGTGTGATTGTGTGAGTGTGTGATTGTGTGATTGTGTGATTGAGTGATTGTGTGCTTGTGTGATAGTATACTTGTGTGATTGTGTGATTGTATACTTGTGTGATTGTGTGATTGTGTGATTGTGCGATTGCGTGCTTGTGTGATCGTGTGATTGTGATTGTGTGATTGTGTGATTGTGTGATTGTGTGATTGCGTGATTGTGTGATTGTGTGATTGTGTGATTGTGTGATTGTGTGATTGTGTGATTGTGTGATTGTGTGATTGTGTGATTGTGTGATTGTGTGATTGTGTGATTGTGTGATTGTGTGATTGTGTGATTGAGTGATTGTGTGATTGTGTGATTGTGTGAATGTGTGATTGTGTGACCGTGATTGTGTGATTGTGTGATTGTGTGATTTTGTGATTGTGTGATTGTGTGATTGTGTGATTGTGTGATTGTGTGGTTGTGTGACCGTGATTGTGTGATCGTGATTGTGTGATCGTGATTGTGTGATCGTGATTGTGTGATTGCGTGATTGTGATTGTGTGATTGTGTGACTGTGTGATTGTGTGATTGTGTGATTGTGTGATTTTGTGATTGAGTGATTGTGTGATTGTGTGATTGTGTGAATGTGTGATTGTGTGATTGTGTGACCGTGATTGTGTGATTGATGATTGTGTGATTGTGTGATTGTGTGATTGTTTGATTGTGTGATTGTGTGATTGTGTGATTGTGATTGTGTGATTGTGATTGTGTGATTGTGTGATCGTGTGATTGTGTGATTGTGTGACTGAGTGATTGTGTGACTGTGTGACTGTGTGACTGTGTGATTGAGGAACTGCGTGATTGTGTGACCATGTTTGTGTGACCGTGATTGTGTGACCGATTGTGTGACCGTGATAGTGTGACCGTGAATGTGTGAATGCGTGATTGTGATTGCGTGATTGTGATTCCGTGATTGTGTGATTGTGTGATCGTGTGATTGTGTGATTGTGTGATTGTGTGGTTGTGTGACCGTGATTGTGTGACCGTGATTGTGTGATCGTGATTGTGTGATCGTGATTGTGTGATCGTGATTGTGATTGTGTGATTGTGTGATTGTGTGATGGTGTGATTGTGTGATTGTGTGAATGTGTGATTGCGTGATCGTGTGATTGTGTGATCGTGTGATCGAGTGATCGTGTGATTGTGTGATTGTGTCATTTTGCGATTGTGTGATTGTGTGATTGTGTGATTGTGTGAGTGTGTGATTGTGTGATTGAGTGATTGTGTGCTTGTGTGATTGTGTGGCTGTGTGATTGTGTGATTAGGCGATTGTGTGATTGTGTGATTGTGTGATTGTGTGATTGTGGGACTGTGTGATTGTGTGATTGTGTAACTGTGATTGTGCGATTGTGATTGTGTGATTGTGTGATTGTGTGATTGTGTGATTTTGTGATTGTGTGATTGTGTGATTGTGTGATTGTGTTATTGTGTGATTGTGTGATTGTGTGATTGTGTGATTGTGTGATTGTGTGATTGTGTGATTGTGCGATTGTGATTGTGTGATTGTGTGATTGTGTGATTGTGTGATTGTGTGATTGTGTGATTGTGTGATTGTGTGATTGTGTGATTGTGTGATTGTGTGATTGTGTGATTGTGTGATTGTGTGATTGTGGGATTGTGTGATTGTGTGATTGTGATTGTGTGATTGTGATTGTGTGATCGTGTTAGTGTGACCGTGAATGTGTGATTGCGTGATTGTGATTGCGTGATTGTGATTGCGTGATTGCGATTGCGTGATTGCGATTGCGTGATTGTGATTGCGTGATTGTGTGATTGTGTGATTGTGTGATTGTGTGATGGTGTGATTAGGTGATTGTGTGATTGTGTGATTGTGTGATTGTGTGATTGTGTGATTGTGTGATTTTGTGATTGTGTGATTGTGTGATTGTGTGATTGTGTGATTGTGTGATTGTGTGATTGTGTGATTGTGTGATTGTGTGATTGTGTGATTGTGTGATTGAGTGATTGTGTGCTGGTGTGATTGTGTGATTGTGTGATTGTGTGCTTGTGTGATTGTGTGATTGTGATTGTGTGATTGTGATTGTGTGATTGTGATTGTGTGATTGTGATTGTGTGATTGTGATTGTGTGATTGTGATTGAGTGATTGTGATTGTGTGATTGTGATTGTGTGATTGTGATTGTGTGATTGTGATTGTGTGATTGTGTGATTGTGCGATTGCGTGCTTGTGTGATTGTGTGATTGTGATTGTGTGATTGTGTTATTGTGTGATTGTGTGATTGTGTGATTGTGTGATTGTGTGATTGTGTGATTGTGTGATTGTGTGATTGTGTGATTGTGTGATTGTGTGATTGTGTGATTGTGTGATTGTGTGATTGTGTGATTGTGTGATTGTGTGATTGTGTGATTGTGTGATTGAGTGATTGTGTGCTGGTGTGATTGTGTGATTGTGTGATTGTGTGCTTGTGTGATTGTGTGATTGTGATTGTGTGATTGTGATTGTGTGATTGTGATTGTGTGATTGTGATTGTGTGATTGTGATTGTGTGATTGTGATTGTGTGATTGTGATTGTGTGATTGTGATTGTGTGATTGTGATTGTGTGATTGTGATTGTGTGATTGTGATTGTGTGATTGTGATTGTGTGATTGTGATTGTGTGATTGTGATTGTGTGATTGTGATTGTGTGATTGTGTGATTGTGCGATTGCGTGCTTGTGTGATTGTGTGATTGTGATTGTGTGATTGTGTGATTGTGTGATTGTGTGATTGTGTGATTGTGTGATTGTGTGATTGTGTGATTGTGTGATTGTGTGATTGTGTGATTGTGTGATTGTGTGATTGTGTGATTGTGTGATTGTGTGATTGTGTGATTGTGTGATCGTGTGATTGTGTGATTGTGTGATTGTGTGATTGTGTGATTGTGTGATTGTGTGATTGTGTGATTGTGTGATTGTGTGATTGTGTGATTGTGTGATTGTGTGATTGTGATTGTGTGATTGTGATTGTGTGATTGTGATTGTGTGATTGTGTGAGTGTGTGATTGTGTGATTGAGTGATTGTGTGATTGTGATTGTGTGATTGTGATTGTGTGATTGTGATTGTGTGATTGTGTGGTTGTGTGACCGTGATTGTGTGACCGTGATTGTGTGATCCTGATTGTGTGATCGTGTTAGTGTGACCGTGAATGTGTGATTGCGTGATTGTGATTGCGTGATTGCGATTGCGTGATTGCGATTGCGTGATTGTGATTGTGTGATTGTGTGATTGTGTGATTGTGTGATGGTGTGATTAGGTGATTGTGTGATTGTGTGATTGTGTGATTGTGTGATTGTGTGATTTTGTGATTGTGTGATTGTGTGATTGTGTGATTGTGTGATTGTGTGATTGTGTGATTGTGTGATTGTGTGATTGTGTGATTGAGTGATTGTGTGCTGGTGTGATTGTGTGATTGTGTGATTGTGTGCTTGTGTGATTCTGTGATTGTGATTGTGTGATTGTGATTGTGTGATTGTGATTGTGTGATCGTGTTAGTGTGACCGTGAATGTGTGATTGCGTGATTGTGATTGCGTGATTGCGATTGCGTGATTGCGATTGCGTGATTGTGATTGCGTGATTGTGTGATTGTGTGATTGTGTGATTGTGTGATGGTGTGATTAGGTGATTGTGTGATTGTGTGATTGTGTGATTTTGTGATTGTGTGATTGTGTGATTGTGTGATTGTGTGATTGTGTGATTGTGTGATTGTGTGATTGTGTGATTGAGTGATTGAGTGATTGTGTGCTGGTGTGATTGTGTGATTGTGTGATTGTGATTGCGTGATTGTGATTGTGTGATTGTGATTGTGTGATTGTGATTGTGTGATTGTGATTGTGTGATTGTGATTGTGTGATTGTGATTGTGTGATTGTGATTGTGTGATTGTGATTGTGTGATTGTGATTGTGTGATTGTGATTGTGTGATTGTGATTGTGTGATTGTAATTGTGTGATTGTGATTGTGTGATTGTGATTGCGTGATTGTGATTGTGTGATTGTGATTGTGTGATTGTGATTGTGTGATTGTGATTGTGTGATTGTGATTGTGTGATTGTGGCTGTGTGATTGTGTGAGTGTGTGATTGTGTGATTGTGTGATTGTGGAATTGTGATTGCGTGATTGTGTGATTGTGTGATTGTGTGATTGTGTGATGGTGTGATTAGGTGATTGTGTGATTGTGTGATTGTGTGATTGTGTGATTGTGTGATTGTGTGATTTTGTGATTGTGTGATTGTGTGATTGTGTGATTGTGTGATTTTGTGATTGTGTGATTGTGTGATTGTGTGATTGTGTGATTGTGTGATTGTGTGATTGTGTGATTGTGTGATTGTGTGATTGTGTGATTGTGTGATTGTGTGATTGTGTGATTGTGTGATTGTGTGATTGTGGGATTGTGTGATTGTGGGATTGTGTGATTGTGTGATTGTGATTGTGTGATTGTGATTGTGTGATTGTGATTGTGTGATTGTGTGGTTGTGTGACCGTGATTGTGTGACCGTGATTGTGTGATCGTGATTGTGTGATCGTGTTAGTGTGACCGTGAATGTGTGATTGCGTGATTGTGATTGCGTGATTGCGATTGCGTGATTGCGATTGCGTGATTGTGATTGCGTGATTGTGTGATTGTGTGATTGTGTGATTGTGTGATGGTGTGATTAGGTGATTGTGTGATTGTGTGACTGTGTGATTGTGTGATTGTGTGATTGTGTGATTTTGTGATTGAGTGATTGTGTGATTGTGTGATTGTGTGATCGTGTGATTGTGTGATTGTGTGACTGAGTGATTGTGTGACTGTGTGACTGTGTGACTGTGTGATTGAGGAACTGCGTGATTGTGTGACCATGTTTGTGTGACCGTGATTGTGTGACCGATTGTGTGACCGTGATAGTGTGACCGTGAATGTGTGAATGCGTGATTGTGATTGCGTGATTGTGATTGCGTGATTGTGTGATTGTGTGATCGTGTGCTTGTGTGATTGCGTGGTTGTGTGATTGTGTGATTAGGCGATTGTGTGATTGTGTGATTGTGTGATTGTGTGATTGTGTGATTGTGTAATTGTGATTGTGCGATTGTGATTGTGTGATTGTGTGATTGTGTGATTGTGTGATTGTGTGATTGTGTGATTTTGTGATTGTGTGATTGTGTGATTGTGTGATTGTGTGATTGTGTGATTGTGTGATTGTGTGATTGTGTGATTGTGTGATTGTGTGATTGTGTGATTGTGTGACTGTGTGATTGTGTGGTTGTGTGATGGTGTGATTGTGTGATTGTGTGAATGTGTGATTGCGTGATCGTGTGATTGTGTGATCGTGTGATTGTGTGATTGCGTGATTGTGTGATTGTGTGAATGTGTGATTGTGTAATTGTGAGATTGTGTGATTGTGTGCTTGTGTGATTGTGTGAGTGTGTGATTGTGATTGTGTGATTGTGATTGTGTGATTGTGATTGTGTGATTGTGATTGTGTGATCGTGTTAGTGTGACCGTGAATGTGTGATTGCGTGATTGTGATTGCGTGATTGTGATTGCGTGATTGCGATTGCGTGATTGCGATTGCGTGATTGTGATTGCGTGATTGTGTGATTGTGTGATTGTGTGATTGTGTGATGGTGTGATTAGGTGATTGTGTGATTGTGTGATTGTGTGATTGTGTGATTGTGTGATTGTGTGATTTTGTGATTGTGTGATTGTGTGATTGTGTGATTGTGTGATTGTGTGATTGTGTGATTGTGTGATTGTGTGATTGTGTGATTGTGTGATTGTGTGATTGAGTGATTGTGTGCTGGTGTGATTGTGTGATTGTGTGATTGTGTGCTTGTGTGATTGTGTGATTGTGATTGTGTGATTGTGATTGTGTGATTGTGATTGTGTGATTGTGATTGTGTGATTGTGATTGTGTGATTGTGATTGAGTGATTGTGATTGTGTGATTGTGATTGTGTGATTGTGATTGTGTGATTGTGATTGTGTGATTGTGTGATTGTGCGATTGCGTGCTTGTGTGATTGTGTGATTGTGATTGTGTGATTGTGTTATTGTGTGATTGTGTGATTGTGTGATTGTGTGATTGTGTGATTGTGTGATTGTGTGATTGTGTGATTGTGTGATTGTGTGATTGTGTGATTGTGTGATTGTGTGATTGTGTGATTGTGTGATTGTGTGATTGTGTGATTGTGTGATTGTGTGATTGTGTGATTGAGTGATTGTGTGCTGGTGTGATTGTGTGATTGTGTGATTGTGTGCTTGTGTGATTGTGTGATTGTGATTGTGTGATTGTGATTGTGTGATTGTGATTGTGTGATTGTGATTGTGTGATTGTGATTGTGTGATTGTGATTGTGTGATTGTGATTGTGTGATTGTGATTGTGTGATTGTGATTGTGTGATTGTGATTGTGTGATTGTGATTGTGTGATTGTGATTGTGTGATTGTGATTGTGTGATTGTGATTGTGTGATTGTGATTGTGTGATTGTGATTGTGTGATTGTGATTGTGTGATTGTGATTGTGTGATTGTGTGATTGTGCGATTGCGTGCTTGTGTGATTGTGTGATTGTGATTGTGTGATTGTGTGATTGTGTGATTGTGTGATTGTGTGATTGTGTGATTGTGTGATTGTGTGATTGTGTGATTGTGTGATTGTGTGATTGTGTGATTGTGTGATTGTGTGATTGTGTGATTGTGTGATTGTGTGATTGTGTGATTGTGTGATCGTGTGATTGTGTGATTGTGTGATTGTGTGATTGTGTGATTGTGTGATTGTGTGATTGTGTGATTGTGTGATTGTGTGATTGTGTGATTGTGTGATTGTGATTGTGTGATTGTGATTGTGTGATTGTGATTGTGTGATTGTGTGAGTGTGTGATTGTGTGATTGAGTGATTGTGTGATTGTGATTGTGTGATTGTGATTGTGTGATTGTGATTGTGTGATTGTGTGGTTGTGTGACCGTGATTGTGTGACCGTGATTGTGTGATCCTGATTGTGTGATCGTGTTAGTGTGACCGTGAATGTGTGATTGCGTGATTGTGATTGCGTGATTGCGATTGCGTGATTGCGATTGCGTGATTGTGATTGTGTGATTGTGTGATTGTGTGATTGTGTGATGGTGTGATTAGGTGATTGTGTGATTGTGTGATTGTGTGATTGTGTGATTGTGTGATTTTGTGATTGTGTGATTGTGTGATTGTGTGATTGTGTGATTGTGTGATTGTGTGATTGTGTGATTGTGTGATTGTGTGATTGAGTGATTGTGTGCTGGTGTGATTGTGTGATTGTGTGATTGTGTGCTTGTGTGATTCTGTGATTGTGATTGTGTGATTGTGATTGTGTGATTGTGATTGTGTGATCGTGTTAGTGTGACCGTGAATGTGTGATTGCGTGATTGTGATTGCGTGATTGCGATTGCGTGATTGCGATTGCGTGATTGTGATTGCGTGATTGTGTGATTGTGTGATTGTGTGATTGTGTGATGGTGTGATTAGGTGATTGTGTGATTGTGTGATTGTGTGATTGTGTGATTGTGTGATTTTGTGATTGTGTGATTGTGTGATTGTGTGATTGTGTGATTGTGTGATTGTGTGATTGTGTGATTGTGTGATTGAGTGATTGAGTGATTGTGTGCTGGTGTGATTGTGTGATTGTGTGATTGTGATTGCGTGATTGTGATTGTGTGATTGTGATTGTGTGATTGTGATTGTGTGATTGTGATTGTGTGATTGTGATTGTGTGATTGTGATTGTGTGATTGTGATTGTGTGATTGTGATTGTGTGATTGTGATTGTGTGATTGTGATTGTGTGATTGTGATTGTGTGATTGTAATTGTGTGATTGTGATTGTGTGATTGTGATTGCGTGATTGTGATTGTGTGATTGTGATTGTGTGATTGTGATTGTGTGATTGTGATTGTGTGATTGTGATTGTGTGATTGTGGCTGTGTGATTGTGTGAGTGTGTGATTGTGTGATTGTGTGATTGTGGAATTGTGATTGCGTGATTGTGTGATTGTGTGATTGTGTGATTGTGTGATGGTGTGATTAGGTGATTGTGTGATTGTGTGATTGTGTGATTGTGTGATTGTGTGATTGTGTGATTTTGTGATTGTGTGATTGTGTGATTGTGTGATTGTGTGATTTTGTGATTGTGTGATTGTGTGATTGTGTGATTGTGTGATTGTGTGATTGTGTGATTGTGTGATTGTGTGATTGTGTGATTGTGTGATTGTGTGATTGTGTGATTGTGTGATTGTGGGATTGTGTGATTGTGGGATTGTGTGATTGTGTGATTGTGATTGTGTGATTGTGATTGTGTGATTGTGATTGTGTGATTGTGTGGTTGTGTGACCGTGATTGTGTGACCGTGATTGTGTGATCGTGATTGTGTGATCGTGTTAGTGTGACCGTGAATGTGTGATTGCGTGATTGTGATTGCGTGATTGCGATTGCGTGATTGCGATTGCGTGATTGTGATTGCGTGATTGTGTGATTGTGTGATTGTGTGATTGTGTGATGGTGTGATTAGGTGATTGTGTGATTGTGTGACTGTGTGATTGTGTGATTGTGTGATTGTGTGATTTTGTGATTGAGTGATTGTGTGATTGTGTGATTGTGTGATCGTGTGATTGTGTGATTGTGTGACTGAGTGATTGTGTGACTGTGTGACTGTGTGACTGTGTGATTGAGGAACTGCGTGATTGTGTGACCATGTTTGTGTGACCGTGATTGTGTGACCGATTGTGTGACCGTGATAGTGTGACCGTGAATGTGTGAATGCGTGATTGTGATTGCGTGATTGTGATTCCGTGATTGTGTGATTGTGTGATCGTGTGCTTGTGTGATTGCGTGGTTGTGTGATTGTGTGATTAGGCGATTGTGTGATTGTGTGATTGTGTGATTGTGTGATTGTGTGATTGTGTAATTGTGATTGTGCGATTGTGATTGTGTGATTGTGTGATTGTGTGATTGTGTGATTGTGTGATTGTGTGATTTTGTGATTGTGTGATTGTGTGATTGTGTGATTGTGTGATTGTGTGATTGTGTGATTGTGTGATTGTGTGATTGTGTGATTGTGTGATTGTGTGATTGTGTGACTGTGTGATTGTGTGGTTGTGTGATGGTGTGATTGTGTGATTGTGTGAATGTGTGATTGCGTGATCGTGTGATTGTGTGATCGTGTGATTGTGTGATTGCGTGATTGTGTGATTGTGTGAATGTGTGATTGTGTAATTGTGAGATTGTGTGATTGTGTGCTTGTGTGATTGTGTGAGTGTGTGATTGTGATTGTGTGATTGTGATTGTGTGATTGTGATTGTGTGATTGTGATTGTGTGATTATGATTGTGTGATTGTGATTGTGTGATTGTGATTGTGAGATTGTGATTGTGTGATTGTGATTGTGTGATTGTGATTGTGTGATTGTGATTGTGTGATTGTGATTGTGTGATTGTGGCTGTGTGATTGTGTGAGTGTGTGATTGTGTGATTGTGTGATTGTGGAATTGTGATTGTGTGATTGTGTGATTGTGCGATTGTGTGATTGTGTGATTGTGTGATTGTGTGATTGTGTGATTGTGTGATTGTGTGATTGTGTGATTGTGTGATTGTGTGATTGTGTGATTGTGTGATTGTGTGATTGTGTGATTGTGTGATTGTGTGATTGAGTGATTGTGTGCTTGTGTGATTGTGTGATTGTGTGATTGTGATTGTGTGATTGTGATTGTGTGATTGTGATTGTGTGATTGTGATTGTGTGATTGTGATTCTGTGATTGTGATTGTGTGATCGTGATTGTGTGATCGTGATTGTGTGATCGTGATTGTGATTGTGTGATTGTGTGATTGTGTGATTGTGTGATTGTGTGATTGTGTGATTGTGTGATTGTGTGATTGTGTGATTGTGTGATTGTGTGATTGTGTGATTGTGTGATTGTGTGATTGTGTGATTGTGCGATTGTGCGATTGTGTGATTGTGTGATTGTGTGATTGTGTGATTGTGTGATTGTGTGATTGTGTGGTTGCGTGATTGGGTGATTGTGTGATTGTGTGATTGTGTGATTGTGTGATTGTGTGATTGTGTGATTGTGTGATTGTGTGATTGTGTGATTGTGTGATTGTGTGATTGTGTGATTGTGTGATTGTGTGATTGTGTGATTGTGTGATTGTGTGATTGTGTGATTGTGTGATTGTGTGATTGTGTGATTGTGTGATTGTGTGATTGTGTGGTTGTGTGACCGTGATTGTGTGACCGTGATTGTGTGATCGTGATTGTGTGATCGTGTTAGTGTGACCGTGAATGTGTGATTGCGTGATTGTGATTGCGTGTTTGCGATTGCGTGATTGTGATTGCGTGATTGTGTGATTGTGTGATTGTGTGGTTGTGTGATGGTGTGATTGTGTGATTGTGTGAATGTGTGATTGCGTGATCGTGTGATTGTGTGATCGTGTGATCGTGTGATCGTGTGATTGTGTGATTGTGTGATTTTGCGATTGTGTGATTGTGTGATTGTGTGATTGTGTGAGTGTGTGATTGTGTGATTGAGTGATTGTGTGCTTGTGTGATTGCGTGGTTGTGTGATTGTGTGATTAGGCGATTGTGTGATTGTGTGATTGTGTGATTGTGTGATTGTGTGACTGTGTGATTGTGTGATTGTGTGATTGTGTGATTGTGTAATTGTGATTGTGCGATTGTGATTGTGTGATTGTGTGATTGTGTGATTGTGTGATTGTGTGATTGTGTGATTGTGTGATTTTGTGATTGTGTGATTGTGTGATTATGTGATTGTGTGATTGTGTGATTGTGTGATTGTGTGATTGTGTGATTGTGTGATTGCGTGATTGTGTGATTGTGTGATTGTGTGATTGTGTGATTGTGTGATTGTGTGATTGTGTGATTGTGTGATTGTGTGATTGTGTGATTGTGTGATTGTGTGATTGTGTGATTGTGATTGTGATTGTGTGATTGTGATTGTGTGATTGTGATTGTGTGATTATGATTGTGTGATTGTGATTGTGTGATTGTGATTGTGTGATTGTGATTGTGTGATTGTGATTGTGTGATTGTGATTGTGTGATTGTGGCTGTGTGATTGTGTGAGTGTGTGATTGTGTGATTGTGTGATTGTGGAATTGTGATTGTGTGATTGTGTGATTGTGCGATTGTGTGATTGTGTGATTGTGTGATTGTGTGATTGTGTGATTGTGTGATTGTGTGATTGTGTGATTGTGTGATTGTGTGATTTGTGTGATTGTGTGATTGTGTGATTGTGTGATTGTGTGATTGTGTGATTGTGTGATTGTGTGATTGTGTGATTGTGTGATTGTGTGATTGTGTGATTGTGTGATTGTGTGATTGTGTGATTGTGTGATTGTGTGATTGTGTGATTGAGTGATTGTGTGCTTGTGTGATTGTGTGATTGTGTGATTGTGATTGTGTGATTGTGATTGTGTGATTGTGATTGTGTGATTGTGATTGTGTGATTGTGATTGTGTGATTGTGATTGTGTGATTGTGATTCTGTGATTGTGATTGTGTGATCGTGATTGTGTGATCGTGATTGTGTGATCGTGATTGTGATTGTGTGATTGTGTGATTGTGTGATTGTGTGATTGTGTGATTGTGTGATTGTGTGATTGTGTGATTGTGTGATTGTGTGATTGTGCGATTGTGCGATTGTGTGATTGTGTGATTGTGTGATTGTGTGATTGTGTGATTGTGTGGTTGCGTGATTGGGTGATTGTGTGATTGTGTGATTGTGTGATTGTGTGATTGTGTGATTGTGTGATTGTGTGATTGTGTGATTGTGTGATTGTGTGATTGTGTGATTGTGTGATTGTGTGATTGTGTGATTGTGTGATTGTGTGATTGTGTGATTGTGTGATTGTGTGATTGTGTGATTGTGTGATTGTGTGATTGTGTGATTGTGTGATTGTGTGGTTGTGTGACCGTGATTGTGTGACCGTGATTGTGTGATCGTGATTGTGTGATCGTGTTAGTGTGACCGTGAATGTGTGATTGCGTGATTGTGATTGCGTGTTTGCGATTGCGTGATTGTGATTGCGTGATTGTGTGATTGTGTGATTGTGTGGTTGTGTGATGGTGTGATTGTGTGATTGTGTGAATGTGTGATTGCGTGATCGTGTGATTGTGTGATCGTGTGATCGTGTGATCGTGTGATCGTGTGATTGTGTGATTGTGTGATTTTGCGATTGTGTGATTGTGTGATTGTGTGATTGTGTGAGTGTGTGATTGTGTGATTGAGTGATTGTGTGCTTGTGTGATTGCGTGGTTGTGTGATTGTGTGATTAGGCGATTGTGTGATTGTGTGATTGTGTGATTGTGTGATTGTGTGATTGTGTGATTGTGTGATTGTGTGATTGTGTGATTGTGTGATTGTGTGATTGTGTGATTGTGTGATTGTGTGATTGTGTGATTGTGTGATTGTGTGATTGTGCCATTGTGTGGATGTGCGATCGTGATTGTGTGATCGTGATTGTCTGATCGTGATTGTGTGATCGTGATTGTGTGATCGTGATTGTGCGATTGCGTGCTTGTGACTGTGTGATTGTGTGATTGTGACTGTGTGATTGTGTGATTGTGTGATTGTGTGATAGTGTGATTGTGTGATTGTGTGATTGTGACTGTGTGATTGTGTGATTGTGTGATTGTGTGATTGTGTGATTGTGTGATTGTGTGATTGTGATTGTGTGATTGTGACTGTGTGATTGTGATTGTGTGATTGTGTGAGTGTGTGATTGTGTGATCGAGTGATTGTGTGATTGTGTGATTGTGTGATTGTGTGGTTGTGTGATTGTGTGATTGTGTGATTGTGTGATTGTGTGATTGTGTGATTGTGTGATTGTGTGATTGTGACTGTGTGATTGTGTGAGTGTGTGATTGTGTGATTGAGTGATTGTGTGCTTGTGTGATTGTGTGGTTGTGTGGTTGTGTCATTGTGTGATTGTGTGATTGTGTGATTGTGTGATTGTGTGATTGTGTGATTGGGTGATTGTGTGATTGCGTGATTGTGTGATTCTGTGATTGTGTGATTGTGTGATTTTGTGATTGTGTGATTGTGTGATTGTGTGATTGTGTGATTGTGTAATTGTGTGAGTGTGTGATTGTGTGATTGTGTGATTGAGTGATTGTGTGCTTGTGTGATAGTATACTTGTGTGATTGTGTGATTGTATACTTGTGTGATTGTGTGATTGTGTGATTGTGCGATTGCGTGCTTGTGTGATCGTGTGATTGTGATTGTGTGATTGTGTGATTGTGTGATTGTGTGATTGCGTGATTGTGTGATTGTGTGATTGTGTGATTGTGTGATTGTGTGATTGTGTGATTGTGTGATTGTGTGATTGTGTGATTGTGTGATTGTGTGATTGTGTGATTGTGTGATTGTGTGATTGAGTGATTGTGTGATTGTGTGATTGTGTGAATGTGTGATTGTGTGACCGTGATTGTGTGATTGTGTGATTGTGTGATTTTGTGATTGTGTGATTGTGTGATTGTGTGATTGTGTGATTGTGTGGTTGTGTGACCGTGATTGTGTGATCGTGATTGTGTGATCGTGATTGTGTGATCGTGATTGTGTGATTGCGTGATTGTGATTGTGTGATTGTGTGACTGTGTGATTGTGTGATTGTGTGATTGTGTGATTTTGTGATTGAGTGATTGTGTGGTTGTGTGACCGTGATTGTGTGATCGTGATTGTGTGATCGTGATTGTGTGATCGTGATTGTGTGATTGCGTGATTGTGATTGTGTGATTGTGTGACTGTGTGATTGTGTGATTGTGTGATTGTGTGATTTTGTGATTGAGTGATTGTGTGATTGTGTGATTGTGTGATTGTGATTGTGTGATTGTGTGATCGTGTGATTGTGTGATTGTGTGACTGAGTGATTGTGTGACTGTGTGACTGTGTGACTGTGTGATTGAGGAACTGCGTGATTGTGTGACCATGTTTGTGTGACCGTGATTGTGTGACCGATTGTGTGACCGTGATAGTGTGACCGTGAATGTGTGAATGCGTGATTGTGATTGCGTGATTGTGATTCCGTGATTGTGTGATTGTGTGATCGTGTGATTGTGTGATTGTGTGATTGTGTGGTTGTGTGACCGTGATTGTGTGACCGTGATTGTGTGATCGTGATTGTGTGATCGTGATTGTGTGATCGTGATTGTGATTGTGTGATTGTGTGATTGTATGATGGTGTGATTGTGTGATTGTGTGAATGTGTGATTGCGTGATCGTGTGATTGTGTGATCGTGTGATCGAGTGATCGTGTGATTGTGTGATTGTGTGATTTTGCGATTGTGTGATTGTGTGATTGTGTGATTGTGTGAGTGTGTGATTGTGTGATTGAGTGATTGTGTGCTTGTGTGATTGTGTGGCTGTGTGATTGTGTGATTAGGCGATTGTGTGATTGTGTGATTGTGTGATTGTGTGATTGTGGGACTGTGTGATTGTGTGATTGTGTAACTGTGATTGTGCGATTGTGATTGTGTGATTGTGTGATTGTGTGATTGTGTGATTTTGTGATTGTGTGATTGTGTGATTGTGTGATTGTGTTATTGTGTGATTGTGTGATTGTGTGATTGTGTGATTGTGTGATTGTGTGATTGTGCGATTGTGATTGTGTGATTGTGTGATTGTGTGATTGTGTGATTGTGTGATTGTGTGATTGTGTGATTGTGTGATTGTGTGATTGTGTGATTGTGTGATTGTGTGATTGTGGGATTGTGTGATTGTGTGATTGTGTGATTGTGTGATTGTGTGATTGTGTGATTGTGTGATTAGGCGATTGTGTGATTGTGTGATTGTGTGATTGTGTGATTGTGTGATTGTGTGATTGTGTGATTGTGTGATTGTGTGAATGTGTGATTGCGTGATCGTGTGATTGTGTGATCGTGTGATCGAGTGATCGTGTGATTGTGTGATTGTGTGCTTGTGTGATTGTGTGGCTGTGTGATTGTGTGATTAGGCGATTGTGTGATTGTGTGATTGTGTGATTGTGTGATTGTGGGACTGTGTGATTGTGTGATTGTGTAACTGTGATTGTGCGATTGTGATTGTGTGATTGTGTGATTGTGTGATTGTGTGATTTTGTGATTGTGTGATGGTGTGATTGTGTGATTCTGTTATTGTGTGATTGTGTGATTGTGTGATTGTGTGATTGTGTGATTGTGTGATTGTGCGATTGTGATTGTGTGATTGTGTGATTGTGTGATTGTGTGATTGTGTGATTGTGTGATTGTGTGATTGTGTGATTGTGTGATTGTGCGATTGTGTGATTGTGTGATTGTGTGATTGTGTGATTGTGTGATTGTGTGATTGTGTGGTTGCGTGATTGCGTGATTGTGTGATTGTGTGATTGTGTGGTTGTGTGATGGTGTGATTGTGTGATTGTGTGAATGTGTGATTGCGTGATCGTGTGATTGTGTGATCGTGTGATTATGTGATTGCGTGATTGTGTGATTGTGTGAATGTGTGATTGTGTAATTGTGAGATTGTGTGATTGTGTGCTTGTGTGATTGTGTGATTGTGTGATTGTGATTGTGTGATTGTGATTGTGTGATTGTGATTGTGTGATTGTGATTGTGTGATTATGATTGTGTGATTGTGATTGTGTGATTGTGATTGTGTGATTGTGATTGTGTGATTGTGATTGTGTGATTGTGATTGTGTGATTGTGATTGTGTGATTGTGATTGTGTGATTGTGGCTGTGTGATTGTGTGAGTGTGTGATTGTGTGATTGTGTGATTGTGGAATTGTGATTGTGTGATTGTGTGATTGTGCGATTGTGTGATTGTGTGATTGTGTGATTGTGTGATTGTGTGATTGTGTGATTGTGTGATTGTGTGATTGTGTGATTGTGTGATTGTGTGATTTGTGTGATTGTGTGATTGTGTGATTGTGTGATTGTGTGATTGTGTGATTGTGTGATTGTGTGATTGTGTGATTGTGTGATTGTGTGATTGTGTGATTGTGTGATTGTGTGATTGTGTGATTGTGTGATTGTGTGATTGTGTGATTGTGTGATTGTGTGATTGAGTGATTGTGTGCTTGTGTGATTGTGTGATTGTGTGATTGTGATTGTGTGATTGTGATTGTGTGATTGTGATTGTGTGATTGTGATTGTGTGATTGTGATTCTGTGATTGTGATTGTGTGATCGTGATTGTGTGATCGTGATTGTGTGATCGTGATTGTGATTGTGTGATTGTGTGATTGTGTGATTGTGTGATTGTGTGATTGTGTGATTGTGTGATTGTGTGATTGTGTGATTGTGTGATTGTGTGATTGTGTGATTGTGTGATTGTGTGATTGTGTGACTGTGCGATTGTGTGATTGTGTGATTGTGTGATTGTGTAATTGTGATTGTGCGATTGTGATTGTGTGATTGTGATTGTGTGATTGTGATTGTGTGATTGTGATTGTGTGATTGTGATTGTATGATTGTGATTGTGTGATTGTGATTGTGTGATTGTGATTGTGTGATTGTGATTGTGTGATTGTGTGATTGTGCGATTGCGTGCTTGTGTGATTGTGTGATTGTGATTGTGTGATTGTGTGATTGTGTGATTGTGTGATTGTGTGATTGTGTGATTGTGTGATTGTGTGATTGTGTGATTGTGTGATTGTGTGATTGTGTGATTGTGTGATTGTGTGATTGAGTGATTGTGTGCTGGTGTGATTGTGTGATTGTGTGATTGTGATTGTGTGATTGTGATTGTGTGATTGTGTGATTGTGTGATTGTGATTGTGTGATTGTGATTGTGTGATTGTGATTGTGTGATTGTGATTGTGTGATTGTGATTGTGTGATTGTGTGATTGTGTGATTGTGTGATTGTGTGATTGTGTGATTGTGTGATTGTGTGATTGTGTGATTGTGTGATTGTGTGATTGTGTGATTGTGTGATTGTGTGATTGAGTGATTGTGTGCTTGTGTGATTGTGTGATTGTGTGATTGTGATTGTGTGATTGTGATTGTGTGATTGTGATTGTGTGATTGTGATTCTGTGATTGTGATTGTGTGATCGTGATTGTGTGATCGTGATTGTGTGATCGTGATTGTGATTGTGTGATTGTGTGATTGTGTGATTGTGTGATTGTGTGATTGTGTGATTGTGTGATTGTGTGATTGTGTGATTGTGTGATTGTGTGATTGTGTGATTGTGTGATTGTGTGATTGTGTGACTGTGCGATTGTGTGATTGTGTGATTGTGTGATTGTGTAATTGTGATTGTGCGATTGTGATTGTGTGATTGTGATTGTGTGATTGTGATTGTGTGATTGTGATTGTGTGATTGTGATTGTGTGATTGTGATTGTGTGATTGTGATTGTGTGATTGTGATTGTGTGATTGTGATTGTGTGATTGTGTGATTGTGCGATTGCGTGCTTGTGTGATTGTGTGATTGTGATTGTGTGATTGTGTGATTGTGTGATTGTGTGATTGTGTGATTGTGTGATTGTGTGATTGTGTGATTGTGTGATTGTGTGATTGTGTGATTGTGTGATTGTGTGATTGTGTGATTGTGTGATTGTGTGATTGTGTGATTGTGTGATTGTGTGATTGTGTGATTGTGTGATTGTGTGATTGTGTGATTGTGTGATTGTGTGATTGTGTGATTGTGTGATTGTGTGATTGTGTGATTGTGTGATTGTGTGATTGTGATTGTGTGATTGTGATTGTGTGATTGTGTGAGTGTGTGATTGTGTGATTGAGTGATTGTGTGATTGTGATTGTGTGATTGTGATTGTGTGATTGTGATTGTGTGATTGTGTGGTTGTGTGACCGTGATTGTGTGACCGTGATTGTGTGATCCTGATTGTGTGATCGTGTTAGTGTGACCGTGAATGTGTGATTGCGTGATTGTGATTGCGTGATTGCGATTGCGTGATTGCGATTGCGTGATTGTGATTGTGTGATTGTGTGATTGTGTGATTGTGTGATGGTGTGATTAGGTGATTGTGTGATTGTGTGATTGTGTGATTGTGTGATTGTGTGATTTTGTGATTGTGTGATTGTGTGATTGTGTGATTGTGTGATTGTGTGATTGTGTGATTGTGTGATTGTGTGATTGTGTGATTGAGTGATTGTGTGCTGGTGTGATTGTGTGATTGTGTGATTGTGTGCTTGTGTGATTCTGTGATTGTGATTGTGTGATTGTGATTGTGTGATTGTGATTGTGTGATCGTGTTAGTGTGACCGTGAATGTGTGATTGCGTGATTGTGATTGCGTGATTGCGATTGCGTGATTGCGATTGCGTGATTGTGATTGCGTGATTGTGTGATTGTGTGATTGTGTGATTGTGTGATGGTGTGATTAGGTGATTGTGTGATTGTGTGATTGTGTGATTGTGTGATTTTGTGATTGTGTGATTGTGTGATTGTGTGATTGTGTGATTGTGTGATTGTGTGATTGTGTGATTGTGTGATTGTGTGATTGTGTGATTGTGTGATTGAGTGATTGTGTGCTGGTGTGATTGTGTGATTGTGTGATTGTGATTGTGTGATTGTGATTGTGTGATTGTGATTGTGTGATTGTGATTGTGTGATTGTGATTGTGTGATTGTGATTGTGTGATTGTGATTGTGTGATTGTGATTGTGTGATTGTGATTGTGTGATTGTGATTGTGTGATTGTGATTGTGTGATTGTGATTGTGTGATTGTGATTGTGTGATTGTGATTGTGTGATTGTGATTGTGTGATTGTGATTGTGTGATTGTGATTGTGTGATTGTGATTGTGTGATTGTGATTGTGTGATTGTGATTGTGTGATTGTGATTGTGTGATTGTGATTGTGTGATTGTGATTGTGTGATTGTGATTGTGTGATTGTGATTGTGTGATTGTGATTGTGTGATTGTGATTGTGTGATTGTGTGATTGTGCGATTGCGTGCTTGTGTGATTGTGTGATTGTGTGATTGTGTGATTGTGTGATTGTGTGATTGTGTGATTGTGTGATTGTGTGATTGTGTGATTGTGTGATTGTGTGATTGTGTGATTGTGTGATTGTGTGATTGTGTGATTGTGTGATTGAGTGATTGTGTGATTGTGTGATTGTGTGAATGTGTGATTGTGTGACCGTGATTGTGTGATTGTGTGATTGTGTGATTTTGTGATTGTGTGATTGTGTGATTGTGTGATTGTGTGATTGTGTGATTGTGTGGTTGTGTGACCGTGATTGTGTGATCGTGATTGTGTGATCGTGATTGTGTGATCGTGATTGTGTGATTGCGTGATTGTGATTGTGTGATTGTGTGACTGTGTGATTGTGTGATTGTGTGATTGTGTGATTTTGTGATTGAGTGATTGTTTGATTGTGTGATTGTGTGAATGTGTGATTGTGTGATTGTGTGACCGTGATTGTGTGATTGATGATTGTGTGATTGTGTGATTGTGTGATTGTTTGATTGTGTGATTGTGTGATTGTGTGATTGTGATTGTGTGATTGTGATTGTGTGATTGTGTGATCGTGTGATTGTGTGATTGTGTGACTGAGTGATTGTGTGACTGTGTGACTGTGTGACTGTGTGATTGAGGAACTGCGTGATTGTGTGACCATGTTTGTGTGACCGTGATTGTGTGACCGATTGTGTGACCGTGATAGTGTGACCGTGAATGTGTGAATGCGTGATTGTGATTGCGTGATTGTGATTCCGTGATTGTGTGATTGTGTGATCGTGTGATTGTGTGATTGTGTGATTGTGTGGTTGTGTGACCGTGATTGTGTGACCGTGATTGTGTGATCGTGATTGTGTGATCGTGATTGTGTGATCGTGATTGTGATTGTGTGATTGTGTGATTGTATGATGGTGTGATTGTGTGATTGTGTGAATGTGTGATTGCGTGATCGTGTGATTGTGTGATCGTGTGATCGAGTGATCGTGTGATTGTGTGATTGTGTGATTTTGCGATTGTGTGATTGTGTGATTGTGTGATTGTGTGAGTGTGTGATTGTGTGATTGAGTGATTGTGTGCTTGTGTGATTGTGTGGCTGTGTGATTGTGTGATTAGGCGATTGTGTGATTGTGTGATTGTGTGATTGTGTGATTGTGGGACTGTGTGATTGTGTGATTGTGTAACTGTGATTGTGCGATTGTGATTGTGTGATTGTGTGATTGTGTGATTGTGTGATTTTGTGATTGTGTGATTGTGTGATTGTGTGATTGTGTTATTGTGTGATTGTGTGATTGTGTGATTGTGTGATTGTGTGATTGTGTGATTGTGCGATTGTGATTGTGTGATTGTGTGATTGTGTGATTGTGTGATTGTGTGATTGTGTGATTGTGTGATTGTGTGATTGTGTGATTGTGTGATTGTGTGATTGTGTGATTGTGGGATTGTGTGATTGTGTGATTGTGTGATTGTGTGATTGTGTGATTGTGCGATTGTGATTGTGTGATTGTGTGATTGTGTGATTGTGTGATTGTGTGATTGTGTGATTGTGTGATTGTGTGATTGTGTGATTGTGCGATTGTGTGATTGTGTGATTGTGTGATTGTGTGATTGTGTGATTGTGTGGTTGCGTGATTGCGTGATTGTGTGATTGTGTGATTGTGTGGTTGTGTGATGGTGTGATTGTGTGATTGTGTGAATGTGTGATTGCGTGATCGTGTGATTGTGTGATCGTGTGATTATGTGATTGCGTGATTGTGTGATTGTGTGAATGTGTGATTGTGTAATTGTGAGATTGTGTGATTGTGTGCTTGTGTGATTGTGTGATTGTGTGATTGTGATTGTGTGATTGTGATTGTGTGATTGTGATTGTGTGATTGTGATTGTGTGATTGTGATTGTGTGATTATGATTGTGTGATTGTGATTGTGTGATTGTGATTGTGTGATTGTAATTGTGTGATTGTGATTGTGTGATTGTGATTGTGTGATTGTGATTGTGTGATTGTGATTGTGTGATTGTGATTGTGTGATTGTGATTGTGTGATTGTGGCTGTGTGATTGTGTGAGTGTGTGATTGTGTGATTGTGTGATTGTGGAATTGTGATTGTGTGATTGTGTGATTGTGCGATTGTGTGATTGTGTGATTGTGTGATTGTGTGATTGTGTGATTGTGTGATTGTGTGATTGTGTGATTGTGTGATTGTGTGATTGTGTGATTTGTGTGATTGTGTGATTGTGTGATTGTGTGATTGTGTGATTGTGTGATTGTGTGATTGTGTGATTGTGTGATTGTGTGATTGTGTGATTGTGTGATTGTGTGATTGTGTGATTGTGTGATTGTGTGATTGTGTGATTGAGTGATTGTGTGCTTGTGTGATTGTGTGATTGTGTGATTGTGATTGTGTGATTGTGATTGTGTGATTGTGATTGTGTGATTGTGATTGTGTGATTGTGATTCTGTGATTGTGATTGTGTGATCGTGATTGTGTGATCGTGATTGTGTGATCGTGATTGTGATTGTGTGATTGTGTGATTGTGTGATTGTGTGATTGTGTGATTGTGTGATTGTGTGATTGTGTGATTGTGTGATTGTGTGATTGTGTGATTGTGTGATTGTGTGACTGTGTGATTGTGTGATTGTGTGATTGTGTGATTGTGTAATTGTGATTGTGCGATTGTGATTGTGTGATTGTGTGATTGTGTGATTGTGTGATTGTGTGATTGTGTGATTTTGTGATTGTGTGATTGTGTGATTGTGTGATTGTGTGATTGTGTGATTGTGTGATTGTGTGATTGTGTGATTGTGTGATTGTGTGATTGTGTGATTGTGTGATTGTGTGATTGTGTGATTGTGTGATTGTGTGATTGTGTGATTGTGTGATTGTGTGATTGTGTGATTGTGTGATTGTGTGATTGTGTGATTGTGTGATTGTGTGATTGTGTGATTGTGTGATTGTGTGATTGTGTGATTGTGTGATTGTGCCATTGTGTGGATGTGCGATCGTGATTGTGTGATCGTGATTGTCTGATCGTGATTGTGTGATCGTGATTGTGTGATCGTGATTGTGCGATTGCGTGCTTGTGACTGTGTGATTGTGTGATTGTGACTGTGTGATTGTGTGATTGTGTGATTGTGTGATAGTGTGATTGTGTGATTGTGTGATTGTGACTGTGTGATTGTGTGATTGTGTGATTGTGTGATTGTGTGATTGTGTGATTGTGTGATTGTGTGATTGTGTGATTGTGTGATTGTGTGATTGTGTGATTGTGTGATTGTGTGATTGTGTGATTGTGTGATTGTGTGATTGTGATTGTGTGATTGTGATTGTGTGATTGTGATTGTGTGATTGTGTGAGTGTGTGATTGTGTGATCGAGTGATTGTGTGATTGTGTGATTGTGTGATTGTGTGGTTGTGTGATTGTGTGATTGTGTGATTGTGTGATTGTGTGATTGTGTGATTGTGACTGTGTGATTGTGTGAGTGTGTGATTGTGTGATTGAGTGATTGTGTGCTTGTGTGATTGTGTGGTTGTGTGGTTGTGTGATTGTGTGATTGTGTGATTGTGTGATTGTGTGATTGTGTGATTGTGTGATTGGGTGATTGTGTGATTGCGTGATTGTGTGATTCTGTGATTGTGTGATTGCGTGATTTTGTGATTGTGTGATTGTGTGATTGCGTGATTGTGTGATTGTGTGATTGTGTGATTGTGTGATTGTGTGATTGTGTGAGTGTGTGATTGTGTGATTGTGTGATTGAGTGATTGTGTGCTTGTGTGATAGTATACTTGTGTGATTGTGTGATTGTATACTTGTGTGATTGTGTGATTGTGTGATTGTGCGATTGCGTGCTTGTGTGATCGTGTGATTGTGATTGTGTGATTGTGTGATTGTGTGATTGTGTGATTGCGTGATTGTGTGATTGTGTGATTGTGTGATTGTGTGATTGTGTGATTGTGTGATTGTGTGATTGTGTGATTGTGTGATTGTGTGATTGTGTGATTGTGTGATTGTGTGATTGTGTGATTGTGTGATTGAGTGATTGTGTGATTGTGTGATTGTGTGAATGTGTGATTGTGTGACCGTGATTATGTGATTGTGTGATTGTGTGATTTTGTGATTGTGTGATTGTGTGATTGTGTGATTGTGTGATTGTGTGGTTGTGTGACCGTGATTGTGTGATCGTGATTGTGTGATCGTGATTGTGTGATCGTGATTGTGTGATTGCGTGATTGTGATTGTGTGATTGTGTGACTGTGTGATTGTGTGATTGTGTGATTGTGTGATTTTGTGATTGAGTGATTGTTTGATTGTGTGATTGTGTGAATGTGTGATTGTGTGATTGTGTGACCGTGATTGTGTGATTGATGATTGTGTGATTGTGTGATTGTGTGATTGTTTGATTGTGTGATTTTTGTGATTGTGTGATTGTGATTGTGTGATTGTGTGATCGTGTGATTGTGTGATTGTGTGACTGAGTGATTGTGTGACTGTGTGACTGTGTGACTGTGTGATTGAGGAACTGCGTGATTGTGTGACCATGTTTGTGTGACCGTGATTGTGTGACCGATTGTGTGACCGTGATAGTGTGACCGTGAATGTGTGAATGCGTGATTGTGATTGCGTGATTGTGATTCAGTGATTGTGTGATTGTGTGATCGTGTGATTGTGTGATTGTGTGATTGTGTGGTTGTGTGACCGTGATTGTGTGACCGTGATTGTGTGATCGTGATTGTGTGATCGTGATTGTGTGATCGTGATTGTGATTGTGTGATTGTGTGATTGTATGATGGTGTGATTGTGAGATTGTGTGAATGTGTGATTGCGTGATCGTGTGATTGTGTGATCGTGTGATCGAGTGATCGTGTGATTGTGTGATTGTGTGATTTTGCGATTGTGTGATTGTGTGATTGTGTGATTGTGTGAGTGTGTGATTGTGTGATTGAGTGATTGTGTGCTTGTGTGATTGTGTGGCTGTGTGATTGTGTGATTAGGCGATTGTGTGATTGTGTGATTGTGTGATTGTGTGATTGTGGGACTGTGTGATTGTGTGATTGTGTAACTGTGATTGTGCGATTGTGATTGTGTGATTGTGTGATTGTGTGATTGTGTGATTTTGTGATTGTGTGATTGTGTGATTGTGTGATTGTGTTATTGTGTGATTGTGTGATTGTGTGATTGTGTGATTGTGTGATTGTGTGATTGTGCGATTGTGATTGTGTGATTGTGTGATTGTGTGATTGTGTGATTGTGTGATTGTGTGATTGTGTGATTGTGTGATTGTGTGATTGTGTGATTGTGTGATTGTGTGATTGTGTGATTGTGGGATTGTGTGATTGTGTGATTGTGATTGTGTGATTGTGATTGTGTGATCGTGTTAGTGTGACCGTGAATGTGTGATTGCGTGATTGTGATTGCGTGATTGCGATTGCGTGATTGCGATTGCGTGATTGTGATTGCGTGATTGTGTGATTGTGTGATTGTGTGATTGTGTGATGGTGTGATTAGGTGATTGTGTGATTGTGTGATTGTGTGATTTTGTGATTGTGTGATTGTGTGATTGTGTGATTGTGTGATTGTGTGATTGTGTGATTGTGTGATTGTGTGATTGTGTGATTGTGTGATTGTGTGATTGTGTGATTGAGTGATTGTGTGCTGGTGTGATTGTGTGATTGTGTGATTGTGTGCTTGTGTGATTGTGTGATTGTGATTGTGTGATTGTGATTGTGTGATTGTGATTGTGTGATTGTGATTGTGTGATTGTGATTGTGTGATTGTGATTGTGTGATTGTGATTGAGTGATTGTGATTGTGTGATTGTGATTGTGTGATTGTGATTGTGTGATTGTGATTGTGTGATTGTGTGATTGTGCGATTGCGTGCTTGTGTGATTGTGTGATTGTGATTGTGTGATTGTGTGATTGTGTGATTGTGTGATTGTGTGATTGTGTGATTGTGTGATTGTGTGATTGTGTGATTGTGTGATTGTGTGATTGTGTGATTGTGTGATTGTGTGATTGTGTGATTGTGTGATTGTGTGATTGTGTGATTGTGTGATTGAGTGATTGTGTGCTGGTGTGATTGTGTGATTGTGTGATTGTGTGCTTGTGTGATTGTGTGATTGTGATTGTGTGATTGTGATTGTGTGATTGTGATTGTGTGATTGTGATTGTGTGATTGTGATTGTGTGATTGTGATTGTGTGATTGTGATTGTGTGATTGTGATTGTGTGATTGTGATTGTGTGATTGTGATTGTGTGATTGTGATTGTGTGATTGTGATTGTGTGATTGTGATTGTGTGATTGTGTGATTGTGCGATTGCGTGCTTGTGTGATTGTGTGATTGTGATTGTGTGATTGTGTGATTGTGTGATTGTGTGATTGTGTGATTGTGTGATTGTGTGATTGTGTGATTGTGTGATTGTGTGATTGTGTGATTGTGTGATTGTGTGATTGTGTGATTGTGTGATTGTGTGATTGTGTGATTGTGTGATTGTGTGATTGTGTGATTGTGTGATTGTGTGATTGTGTGATTGTGTGATTGTGTGATTGTGTGATTGTGTGATTGTGTGATTGTGATTGTGTGATTGTGATTGTGTGATTGTGTGAGTGTGTGATTGTGTGATTGAGTGATTGTGTGATTGTGATTGTGTGATTGTGATTGTGTGATTGTGTGGTTGTGTGACCGTGATTGTGTGACCGTGATTGTGTGATCCTGATTGTGTGATCGTGTTAGTGTGACCGTGAATGTGTGATTGCGTGATTGTGATTGCGTGATTGCGATTGCGTGATTGCGATTGCGTGATTGTGATTGTGTGATTGTGTGATTGTGTGATTGTGTGATGGTGTGATTAGGTGATTGTGTGATTGTGTGATTGTGTGATTGTGTGATTGTGTGATTTTGTGATTGTGTGATTGTGTGATTGTGTGATTGTGTGATTGTGTGATTGTGTGATTGTGTGATTGTGTGATTGTGTGATTGAGTGATTGTGTGCTGGTGTGATTGTGTGATTGTGTGATTGTGTGCTTGTGTGATTCTGTGATTGTGATTGTGTGATTGTGATTGTGTGATTGTGATTATGTGATTGTGATTGTGTGATCGTGTTAGTGTGACCGTGAATGTGTGATTGCGTGATTGTGATTGCGTGATTGCGATTGCGTGATTGCGATTGCGTGATTGTGATTGCGTGATTGTGTGATTGTGTGATTGTGTGATTGTGTGATGGTGTGATGGTGTGATTAGGTGATTGTGTGATTGTGTGATTGTGTGATTGTGTGATTGTGTGATTTTGTGATTGTGTGATTGTGTGGTTGTGTGATAGTGTGATTGTGTGATTGTGTGATTGTGTGATTGAGTGATTGTGTGCTGGTGTGATTGTGTGATTGTGTGATTGTGATTGTGTGATTGTGATTGTGTGATTGTGATTGTGTGATTGTGATTGTGTGATGGTGATTGTGTGATTGTGATTGTGTGATTGTGATTGTGTGATTGTGATTGTGTGATTGTGATTGTGTGATTGTGATTGTGTGATTGTGATTGTGTGATTGTGATTGTGTGATTGTGATTGTGTGATTGTGATTGTGTGATTGTGATTGTGTGATTGTGTGATTGTGCGATTGCGTTCTTGTGTGATTGTGTGATTGTGATTGTGTGAATTTGTGATTGTGTGATTTTGTGATTGTGTGATTGTGTGATTGTGTGATTGTGTGATTGTGTGATTGTGTGATTGTGTGATTGTGTGATTGTGTGATTGTGATTGTGTGATTGTGATTGTGTGATTGTGATTGTGTGATTGTGTGAGTGTGTGATTGTGTGATTGAGTGATTGTGTGATTGTGTGATTGTGTGATTGTGTGGTTGCGTGATTGTGTGATTGTGTGATTGTGTGATTGTGTGATTGTGTGATTGTGACTGTGTGATTGTGTGAGTGTGTGATTGTGTGATTGAGTGATTGTGTGCTTGTGTGATTGTGTGGTTGTGTGGTTGTGTGATTGTGTGATTGTGTGATTGTGTGATTGTGTGAGTGTGTGATTGTGTGATTGAGTGATTGTGTGCTTGTGTGATTGTGTGGTTGTGTGGTTGTGTGATTGTGTGATTGTGTGATTGTGTGATTGTGTGATTGTGTGATTGTGTGATTGGGTGATTGTGTGATTGTGTGATTGTGTGATTGTGTGATTGTGTGATCGTGTGATCGAGTGATCGTGTGATTGTGTGATTGTGTGATTTTGCGATTGTGTGATTGTGTGATTGTGTGATTGTGTGAGTGTGTGATTGTGTGATTGAGTGATTGTGTGCTTGTGTGATTGTGTAGCTGTGTGATTGTGTGATTAGGCGATTGTGTGATTGTGTGATTGTGTGATTGTGGGACTGTGTGATTGTGTGATTGTGTGATTGTGTGATTGTGTAATTGTGATTGTGCGATTGTGATTGTGTGATTGTGTGATTGTGTGATTGTGTGATTTTGTGATTGTGTGATTGTGTGATTGTGTGATTGTGTTATTGTGTGATTGTGTGATTGTGTGATTGTGTGATTGTGTGATTGTGTGATTGTGTGATTGGGCGATTGTGATTGTGTGATTGTGTGATTGTGTGATTGTGTGATTGTGTGATTGTGTGATTGTGTGATTGTGTGATTGTGTGATTGTGTGATTGTGTGATTGTGGGATTGTGTGATTGTGTGATTGTGATTGTGTGATTGTGATTGTGTGATTGTGATTGTGTGATTGTGTGGTTGTGTGACCGTGATTGTGTGACCGTGATTGTGTGATCGTGATTGTGTGGTCATGTTAGTGTGACCGTGAATGTGTGATTGCGTGATTGTGATTGCGTGATTGCGATTGCGTGATTGCGATTGCGTGATTGTGATTGCGTGATTGTGTGATTGTGTGATTGTGTGATTGTGTGATGGTGTGATTAGGTGATTGTGTGATTGTGTGATTGTGTGATTGTGTGATTTTGTGATTGTGTGATTGTGTGATTGTGTGATTGTGTGATTGTGTGATTGTGTGATTGTGTGATTGTGTGATTGTGTGATTGAGTGATTGTGTGCTGGTGTGATTGTGTGATTGTGGGATTGTGTGCTTGTGTGATTGTGTGATTGTGATTGTGTGATTGTGATTGTGTGATTGTGATTGTGTGATTGTGATTGTGTGATCGTGTTAGTGTGACCGTGAATGTGTGATTGCGTGATTGTGATTGCGTGATTGCGATTGCGTGATTGTGATTGCGTGATTGTGTGATTGTGTGATTGTGTGGTTGTGTGATGGTGTGATTGTGTGATTGTGTGAATGTGTGATTGCGTGATCGTGTGATTGTGTGATCGTGTGATTGTGTGATTGCGTGATTGTGTGATTGTGTGATTGTGTGATTGTGTAATTGTGAGATTGTGTGATTGTGTGCTTGTGTGATTGTGTGATTGTGTGATTGTGATTGTGTGATTGTGATTGTGTGATTGTGATTGTGTGATTGTGATTGTGTGATTGTGATTGTGTGATAGTGATTGTGCGATTGTGATTGTGTGATTGTGATTGTGTGATTGTGTGATTGTGTGATTGTGCGATTGCGTGCTTGTGTGATTGTGTGATTGTGATTGTGTGATTGTGATTGTGTGATTGTGTGATTGTGTGATTGTGTGATTGTGTGATTGTGTGATTGTGTGATTGTGTGATTGTGTGATTGTGTGATTGTGTGATTGTGTGATTGTGTGATTGTGTGATTGTGTGATTGTGTGATTGTGTGATTGTGTGATTGTGTGATTGTGTGATTGTGCGATTGTGTGATTGTGTGATTGTGTGATTGTGTGATTGTGTGATTGTGTGATTGTGTGGTTGCGTGATTGGGTGATTGTGTGATTGTGTGATTGTGTGATTGTGTGATTGTGTGATTGTGTGATTGTGTGATTGTGTGATTGTGTGATTGTGTGATTGTGTGATTGTGTGATTGTGTGATTGTGTGATTGTGTGATTGTGTGATTGTGTGATTGTGTGATTGTGTGATTGTGTGATTGTGTGGTTGTGTGACCGTGATTGTGTGACCGTGATTGTGTGATCGTGATTGTGTGATCGTGTTAGTGTGACCGTGAATGTGTGATTGCGTGATTGTGATTGCGTGATTGCGATTGCGTGATTGTAATTGCGTGATTGTGTGATTGTGTGATTGTGTGGTTGTGTGATGGTGTGATTGTGTGATTGTGTGAATGTGTGATTGCGTGATCGTGTGATTGTGTGATCGTGTGATCGTGTGATCGTGTGATCGTGTGATTGTGTGATTGTGCGATTTTGCGATTGTGTGATTGTGTGATTGTGTGATTGTGTGAGTGTGTGATTGTGTGATTGAGTGATTGTGTGCTTGTGTGATTGCGTGGTTCTGTGATTGTGTGATTAGGCGATTGTGTGATTGTGTGATTGTGTGATTGTGTGATTGTGTGACTGTGTGATTGTGTGATTGTGTGATTGTGTGATTGTGTAATTGTGATTGTGCGATTGTGATTGTGTGATTGTGTGATTGTGTGATTGTGTGATTGTGTGATTGTGTGATTGTGTGATTGTGTGATTTTGTGATTGTGTGATTGTGTGATTGTGTGATTGTGTGATTCTGTGATTGTGTGATTGTGTGATTGTGTGATTGTGTGATTGTGTGATTGTGTGATTGTGTGATTGTGACTGTGTGATTGTGTGATTGTGTGATAGTGTGATTGTGTGATTGTGTGACTGTGTGATTGTGTGATTGTGTGATTGTGTGATAGTGTGGTTGTGTGATTGTGTGATTGTGTGATTGTGTGAGTGTGTGATTGTGTGATTGAGTGATTGTGTGCTTGTGTGATTGCGTGGTTGTGTGATTGTGTGATTAGGCGATTGTGTGATTGTGTGATTGTGTGATTGTGTGATTGTGTGATTGTGTAATTGTGATTGTGCGATTGTGATTGTGTGATTGTGTGATTGTGTGATTGTGTGATTGTGTGATTGTGTGATTTTGTGATTGTGTGATTGTGTGATTGTGTGATTGTGTGATTGTGTGATTGTGTGATTGTGTGATTGTGTGATTGTGTGATTGTGTGATTGTGTGATTGTGTGACTGTGTGATTGTGTGATTGTGTGATTGTGTGATTGTGTGATTGTGTGATTGTGTGATTGTGTGATTGTGTGATTGTGTGATTGTGTGATTGTGTGATTGTGTGATTGTGTGATTGTGTGATTATGTGATTGCGTGATTGTGTGATTGTGTGATTGTGTGATTGTGTGATGGTGTGATTAGGTGATTGTGTGATTGTGTGATTGTGTGATTGTGTGATTTTGTGATTGTGTGATTGTGTGATTGTGTGATTGTGTGATTGTGTGATTGTGTGATTGAGTGATTGTGTGCTGGTGTGATTGTGTGATTGTGTGATTGTGTGCTTGTGTGATTGTGTGATTGTGATTGTGTGATTGTGATTGTGTGATTGTGATTGTGTGATTGTGATTGTGTGATTGTGATTGTGTGATCGTGTTAGTGTGACCGTGAATGTGTGATTGCGTGATTGTGATTGCGTGATTGCGATTGCGTGATTGCGATTGCGTGATTGTGATTGCGTGATTGTGTGATTGTGTGATTGTGTGGTTGTGTGATGGTGTGATTGTGTGATTGTGTGAATGTGTGATTGCGTGATCGTGTGATTGTGTGATCGTGTGATTGTGTGATTGCGTGATTGTGTGATTGTGTGAATGTGTGATTGTGTAATTGTGAGATTGTGTGATTGTGTGCTTGTGTGATTGTGTGATTGTGTGATTGTGATTGTGTGATTGTGATTGTGTGATTGTGATTGTGTGATTGTGATTGTGTGATTATGATTGTGTGATTGTGATTGTGTGATTGTGATTGTGTGATTGTGATTGTGTGATTGTGATTGTGTGATTGTGATTGTGTGATTGTGATTGTGTGATTGTGATTGTGTGATTGTGGCTGTGTGATTGTGTGAGTGTGTGACTGTGTGATTGTGTGATTGTGGAATTGTGATTGTGTGATTGTGTGATTGTGCGATTGTGTGATTGTGTGATTGTGTGATTGTGTGATTGTGTGATTGTGTGATTGTGTGATTGTGTGATTGTGTGATTGTGTGACTTGTGTGATTGTGTGATTGTGTGATTGTGTGATTGTGTGATTGTGTGATTGTGTGATTGTGTGATTGTGTGATTGTGTGATTGTGTGATTGTGTGATTGTGTGATTGTGTAATTGTGTGATTGTGTGATTGAGTGATTGTGTGCTTGTGTGATTGTGTGATTGTGTGATTGTGATTGTGTGATTGTGATTGTGTGATTGTGATTGTGTGATTGTGATTGTGTGATTGTGATTCTGTGATTGTGATTGTGTGATCGTGATTGTGTGATCGTGATTGTGTGATCGTGATTGTGATTGTGTGATTGTGTGATTGTGTGATTGTGTGATTGTGTGATTGTGTGATTGTGTGATTGTGTGATTGTGTGATTGTGTGATTGTGTGATTGTGTGATTGTGTGATTGTGTGATTGTGTGATTGTGCGATTGTGCGATTGTGTGATTGTGTGATTGTGTGATTGTGTGATTGTGTGATTGTGTGGTTGCGTGATTGTGTGATTGTGTGATTGTGTGATTGTGTGATTGTGTGATTGTGTGATTGTGTGATTGTGTGATTGTGTGATTGTGTGATTGTGTGATTGTGTGATTGTGATTGTGTGATTGTGATTGTGTGATTGTGATTGTGTGATTGTGATTGTGTGATTGTGATTGTGTGATTGTGATTGTGTGATTGTGGCTGTGTGATTGTGTGAGTGTGTGATTGTGTGATTGTGTGATTGTGGAATTGTGATTGTGTGATTGTGTGATTGTGCGATTGTGTGATTGTGTGATTGTGTGATTGTGTGATTGTGTGATTGTGTGATTGTGTGATTGTGTGATTGTGTGATTGTGTGATTGTGTGACTTGTGTGATTGTGTGATTGTGTGATTGTGTGATTGTGTGATTGTGTGATTGTGTGATTGTGTGATTGTGTGATTGTGTGATTGTGTGATTGTGTGATTGTGTGATTGTGTGATTGTGTGATTGTGTGATTGTGTGATTGAGTGATTGTGTGCTTGTGTGATTGTGTGATTGTGTGATTGTGATTGTGTGATTGTGATTGTGTGATTGTGATTGTGTGATTGTGATTGTGTGATTGTGATTCTGTGATTGTGATTGTGTGATCGTGATTGTGTGATCGTGATTGTGTGATCGTGATTGTGATTGTGTGATTGTGTGATTGTGTGATTGTGTGATTGTGTGATTGTGTGATTGTGTGATTGTGTGATTGTGTGATTGTGTGATTGTGTGATTGTGTGATTGTGTGATTGTGTGATTGTGTGATTGTGCGATTGTGCGATTGTGCGATTGTGTGATTGTGTGATTGTGTGATTGTGTGATTGTGTGGTTGCGTGATTGTGTGATTGTGTGATTGTGTGATTGTGTGATTGTGTGATTGTGTGATTGTGTGATTGTGTGATTGTGTGATTGTGTGATTGTGTGATTGTGTGATTGTGTGATTGTGTGATTGTGTGATTGTGTGATTGTGTGATTGTGTGATTGTGTGATTGTGTGATTGTGTGGTTGTGTGACCGTGATTGTGTGACCGTGATTGTGTGATCGTGATTGTGTGATCGTGTTAGTGTGACCGTGAATGTGTGATTGCGTGATTGTGATTGCGTGTTTGCGATTGCGTGATTGTGATTGCGTGATTGTGTGATTGTGTGATTGTGTGAGTGTGTGATTGTGTGATTGAGTGATTGTGTGCTTGTGTGATTGCGTGGTTGTGTGATTGTGTGATTAGGCGATTGTGTGATTGTGTGATTGTGTGATTGTGTGATTGTGTGACTGTGTGATTGTGTGATTGTGTGATTGTGTAATTGTGATTGTGCGATTGTGATTGTGTGATTGTGTGATTGTGTGATTGTGTGATTGTGTGATTGTGTGATTTTGTGATTGTGTGATTGTGTGATTGTGTGATTGTGTGATTGTGTGATTGTGTGATTGTGTGATTGTGTGATTGTGTGATTGTGTGATTGTGTGATTGTGTGATTGTGTGATTGTGTGATTGTGTGATTGTGTGATTGTGTGATTGTGTGATTGTGTGATTGTGTGATTGTGTGATTGTGTGATTGTGTGATTGTGTGATTGTGTGATTGTGTGATTGTGTGATTGTGTGATTGTGTGATTGTGTGATTGTGCCATTGTGTGGATGTGCGATCGTGATTGTGTGATCGTGATTGTCTGATCGTGATTGTGTGATCGTGATTGTGTGATCGTGATTGTGCGATTGCGTGCTTGTGACTGTGTGATTGTGTGATTGTGACTGTGTGATTGTGTGATTGTGTGATTGTGTGATAGTGTGATTGTGTGATTGTGTGATTGTGACTGTGTGATTGTGTGATTGTGTGATTGTGTGATTGTGTGATTGTGTGATTGTGTGATTGTGTGATTGTGTGATTGTGTGATTGTGTGATTGTGTGATTGTGTGATTGTGTGATTGTGTGATTGTGTGATTGTGTGATTGTGTGATTGTGATTGTGTGATTGTGATTGTGTGATTGTGATTGTGTGATTGTGTGAGTGTGTGATTGTGTGATCGAGTGATTGTGTGATTGTGTGATTGTGTGATTGTGTGGTTGTGTGATTGTGTGATTGTGTGATTGTGTGATTGTGTGATTGTGTGATTGTGACTGTGTGATTGTGTGAGTGTGTGATTGTGTGATTGAGTGATTGTGTGCTTGTGTGATTGTGTGGTTGTGTGGTTGTGTGATTGTGTGATTGTGTGATTGTGTGATTGTGTGATTGTGTGATTGTGTGATTGGGTGATTGTGTGATTGCGTGATTGTGTGATTCTGTGATTGTGTGATTGTGTGATTTTGTGATTGTGTGATTGTGTGATTGCGTGATTGTGTGATTGTGTGATTGTGTGATTGTGTGATTGTGTGAGTGTGTGATTGTGTGATTGTGTGATTGAGTGATTGTGTGCTTGTGTGATAGTATACTTGTGTGATTGTGTGATTGTATACTTGTGTGATTGTGTGATTGTGTGATTGTGCGATTGCGTGCTTGTGTGATCGTGTGATTGTGATTGTGTGATTGTGTGATTGTGTGATTGTGTGATTGCGTGATTGTGTGATTGTGTGATTGTGTGATTGTGTGATTGTGTGATTGTGTGATTGTGTGATTGTGTGATTGTGTGATTGTGTGATTGTGTGATTGTGTGATTGTGTGATTGTGTGATTGAGTGATTGTGTGATTGTGTGGTTGTGTGAATGTGTGATTGTGTGACCGTGATTGTGTGATTGTGTGATTGTGTGATTTTGTGATTGTGTGATTGTGTGATTGTGTGATTGTGTGATTGTGTGGTTGTGTGACCGTGATTGTGTGATCGTGATTGTGTGATCGTGATTGTGTGATTGCGTGATTGTGATTGTGTGATTGTGTGACTGTGTGATTGTGTGATTGTGTGATTGTGTGATTTTGTGATTGAGTGATTGTGTGATTGTGTGATTGTGTGAATGTGTGATTGTGTGATTGTGTGACCGTGATTGTGTGATTGATGATTGTGTGATTGTGTGATTGTGTGATTGTGTGATTGTTTGATTGTGTGATTGTGTGATTGTGTGATTGTGATTGTGTGATTGTGATTGTGTGATTGTGTGATCGTGTGATTGTGTGATTGTGTGACTGAGTGATTGTGTGACTGTGTGACTGTGTGACTGTGTGATTGAGGAACTGCGTGATTGTGTGACCATGTTTGTGTGACCGTGATTGTGTGACCGATTGTGTGACCGTGATAGTGTGACCGTGAATGTGTGAATGCGTGATTGTGATTGCGTGATTGTGATTCCGTGATTGTGTGATTGTGTGATCGTGTGATTGTGTGATTGTGTGATTGTGTGGTTGTGTGACCGTGATTGTGTGACCGTGATTGTGTGATCGTGATTGTGTGATCGTGATTGTGTGATCGTGATTGTGATTGTGTGATTGTGTGATTGTGTGATGGTGTGATTGTGTGATTGTGTGAATGTGTGATTGCGTGATCGTGTGATTGTGTGATCGTGTGATCGAGTGATCGTGTGATTGTGTGATTGTGTGATTTTGCGATTGTGTGATTGTGTGATTGTGTGATTGTGTGAGTGTGTGATTGTGTGATTGAGTGATTGTGTGCTTGTGTGATTGTGTGGCTGTGTGATTGTGTGATTGGGCGATTGTGTGATTGTGTGATTGTGTGATTGTGTGATTGTGGGACTGTGTGATTGTGTGATTGTGTAACTGTGATTGTGCGATTGTGATTGTGTGATTGTGTGATTGTGTGATTGTGTGATTTTGTGATTGTGTGATTGTGTGATTGTGTGATTGTGTTATTGTGTGATTGTGTGATTGTGTGATTGTGTGATTGTGTGATTGTGTGATTGTGCGATTGTGATTGTGTGATTGTGTGATTGTGTGATTGTGTGATTGTGTGATTGTGTGATTGTGTGATTGTGTGATTGTGTGATTGTGGGATTGTGTGATTGTGTGATTGTGATTGTGTGATTGTGATTGTGTGATCGTGTTAGTGTGACCGTGAATGTGTGATTGCGTGATTGTGATTGCGTGATTGCGATTGCGTGATTGCGATTGCGTGATTGTGATTGCGTGATTGTGTGATTGTGTGATTGTGTGATTGTGTGATGGTGTGATTGTGTGATTGTGTGATTGTGTGATTGTGTGATTGTGTGATTGTGTGATTGTGTGATTGTGTGATTGTGATTGTGTGATTGTGATTGTGTGATTGTGTGAGTGTGTGATTGTGTGATTGAGTGATTGTGTGATTGTGATTGTGTGATTGTGATTGTGTGATTGTGTGGTTGTGTGACCGTGATTGTGTGACCGTGATTGTGTGATCCTGATTGTGTGATCGTGTTAGTGTGACCGTGAATGTGTGATTGCGTGATTGTGATTGCGTGATTGCGATTGCGTGATTGCGATTGCGTGATTGTGATTGCGTGATTGTGTGATTGTGTGATTGTGTGATTGTGTGATGGTGTGATGGTGTGATTAGGTGATTGTGTGATTGTGTGATTGTGTGATTGTGTGATTGTGATTGTGTGATTGTGATTGTGTGATTGTGATTGTGTGATTGTGATTGTGTGATTGTGATTGTGTGATTGTGATTGTGTGATTGTGATTGTGTGATTGTGATTGTGTGATTGTGATTGTGTGATTGTGTGATTGTGTGATTGTGCGATTGCGTTCTTGTGTGATTGTGTGATTGTGATTGTGTGAATTTGTGATTGTGTGATTGTGTGATTGTGTGATTGTGTGATTGTGTGATTGTGTGATTGTGTGATTGTGTGATTGTGTGATTGTGTGATTGTGTGATTGTGTGATTGTGTGATTGTGTGATTGTGTGATTGTGTGATTGTGATTGTGTGATTGTGATTGTGTGATTGTGATTGTGTGATTGTGTGAGTGTGTGATTGTGTGATTGAGTGATTGTGTGATTGTGTGATTGTGTGATTGTGTGGTTGCGTGATTGTGTGATTGTGTGATTGTGTGATTGTGTGATTGTGTGATTGTGACTGTGTGATTGTGTGAGTGTGTGATTGTGTGATTGAGTGATTGTGTGCTTGTGTGATTGTGTGGTTGTGTGGTTGTGTGATTGTGTGATTGTGTGATTGTGTGATTGTGTGAGTGTGTGATTGTGTGATTGAGTGATTGTGTGCTTGTGTGATTGTGTGGTTGTGTGGTTGTGTGATTGTGTGATTGTGTGATTGTGTGATTGTGTGATTGTGTGATTGTGTGATTGGGTGATTGTGTGATTGTGTGATTGTGTGATTGTGTGTTTGTGCGATTGTGTGATTGTGTGATTGTGTGATTGTGTGATTGTGTGATTGTGTGATTGTGTGATTGTGTGGTTGCGTGATTGGGTGATTGTGTGATTGTGTGATTGTGTGATTGTGCGATTGTGATTGTGTGATTGTGTGATTGTGTGATTGTGTGATTGTGTGATTGTGTGATTGTGTGATTGTGTGATTGTGTGATTGTGTGATTGTGTGATTGTGTGATTGTGTGATTGTGGGATTGTGTGATTGTGTGATTGTGATTGTGTGATTGTGATTGTGTGATTCTGATTGTGTGATTGTGATTGTGTGATTGTGATTGTGTGATTGTGTGGTTGTGTGACCGTGATTGTGTGACCGTGATTGTGTGATCGTGATTGTGTGATCGTGTTAGTGTGACCGTGAATGTGTGATTGCGTGATTGTGATTGCGTGATTGCGATTGCGTGATTGCGATTGCGTGATTGTGATTGCGTGATTGTGTGATTGTGTGATTGTGTGATTGTGTGATGGTGTGATTAGGTGATTGTGTGATTGTGTGACTGTGTGATTGTGTGATTGTGTGATTGTGTGATTTTGTGATTGAGTGATTGTGTGATTGTGTGATTGTGTGATTGTGTGATCGTGTGATTGTGTGATTGTGTGATTGTGTGGTTGTGTGACCGTGATTGTGTGACCGTGATTGTGTGATCGTGATTGTGTGATCGTGATTGTGTGATCGTGATTGTGATTGTGTGATTGTGTGATTGTGTGATGGTGTGATTGTGTGATTGTGTGAATGTGTGATTGTGATTGTGCGATTGTGATTGTGTGATTGTGTGATTGTGTGATTTTGTGATTGTGTGATTGTGTGATTGTGTGATTGTGTTATTGTGTGATTGTGTGATTGTGTGATTGTGTGATTGTGTGATTGTGTGATTGTGTGATTGGGCGATTGTGATTGTGTGATTGTGTGATTGTGTGATTGTGTGATTGTGTGATTGTGTGATTGTGTGATTGTGTGATTGTGTGATTGTGTGATTGTGTGATTGTGGGATTGTGTGATTGTGTGATTGTGATTGTGTGATTGTGATTGTGTGATTGTGATTGTGTGATTGTGTGGTTGTGTGACCGTGATTGTGTGACCGTGATTGTGTGATCGTGATTGTGTGATCATGTTAGTGTGACCGTGAATGTGTGATTGCGTGATTGTGATTGCGTGATTGCGATTGCGTGATTGCGATTGCGTGATTGTGATTGCGTGATTGTGTGATTGTGTGATTGTGTGATTGTGTGATGGTGTGATTAGGTGATTGTGTGATTGTGTGATTGTGTGATTGTGTGATTTTGTGATTGTGTGATTGTGTGATCGTGATTGTGATTGTGTGATTGTGTGATTGTGTGATTGTGTGATTGTGTGATTGTGTGATTGTGTGATTGTGTGATTGTGTGATTGTGTGATTGTGTGATTGTGTGATTGTGTGATTGTGCGATTGTGCGATTGTGTGATTGTGTGATTGTGTGATTGTGTGATTGTGTGATTGTGTGGTTGCGTGATTGTGTGATTGTGTGATTGTGTGATTGTGTGATTGTGTGATTGTGTGATTGTGTGATTGTGTGATTGTGTGATTGTGTGATTGTGTGATTGTGTGATTGTGTGATTGTGTGATTGTGTGATTGTGTGATTGTGTGATTGTGTGATTGTGTGATTGTGTGATTGTGTGATTGTGTGGTTGTGTGACCGTGATTGTGTGACCGTGATTGTGTGATCGTGATTGTGTGATCGTGTTAGTGTGACCGTGAATGTGTGATTGCGTGATTGTGATTGCGTGTTTGCGATTGCGTGATTGTGATTGCGTGATTGTGTGATTGTGTGATTGTGTGGTTGTGTGATGGTGTGATTGTTTGATTGTGTGAATGTGTGATTGCGTGATCGTGTGATTGTGTGATCGTGTGATCGTGTGATCGTGTGATCGTGTGATTGTGTGATTGTGTGATTTTGCGATTGTGTGATTGTGTGATTGTGTGATTGTGTGAGTGTGTGATTGTGTGATTGAGTGATTGTGTGCTTGTGTGATTGCGTGGTTGTGTGATTGTGTGATTAGGCGATTGTGTGATTGTGTGATTGTGTGATTGTGTGATTGTGTGACTGTGTGATTGTGTGATTGTGTGATTGTGTGATTGTGTAATTGTGATTGTGCGATTGTGATTGTGCGATTGTGATTGTGTGATTGTGTGATTGTGTGATTGTGTGATTTTGTGATTGTGTGATTGTGTGATTGTGTGATTGTGTGATTGTGTGATTGTGTGATTGTGTGATTGTGTGATTGTGTGATTGTGTGATTGTGTGATTGTGTGATTGTGTGATTGTGTGATTGTGTGATTGTGTGATTGTGTGATTGTGTGATTGTGTGATTGTGTGATTGTGTGATTGTGTGATTGTGTGATTGTGTGATTGTGCCATTGTGTGGATGTGCGATCGTGATTGTGTGATCGTGATTGTCTGATCGTGATTGTGTGATCGTGATTGTGTGATCGTGATTGTGCGATTGCGTGCTTGTGACTGTGTGATTGTGTGATTGTGACTGTGTGATTGTGTGATTGTGTGATTGTGTGATAGTGTGATTGTGTGATTGTGTGATTGTGACTGTGTGATTGTGTGATTGTGTGATTGTGTGATTGTGTGATTGTGTGATTGTGTGATTGTGTGATTGTGTGATTGTGTGATTGTGTGATTGTGTGATTGTGTGATTGTGTGATTGTGTGATTGTGTGATTGTGATTGTGTGATTGTGATTGTGTGATTGTGATTGTGTGATTGTGTGAGTGTGTGATTGTGTGATCGAGTGATTGTGTGATTGTGTGATTGTGTGATTGTGTGGTTGTGTGATTGTGTGATTGTGTGATTGTGTGATTGTGTGATTGTGTGATTGTGACTGTGTGATTGTGTGAGTGTGTGATTGTGTGATTGAGTGATTGTGTGCTTGTGTGATTGTGTGGTTGTGTGGTTGTGTGATTGTGTGATTGTGTGATTGTGTGATTGTGTGATTGTGTGATTGTGTGATTGGGTGATTGTGTGATTGCGTGATTGTGTGATTCTGTGATTGTGTGATTGTGTGATTTTGTGATTGTGTGATTGTGTGATTGCGTGATTGTGTGATTGTGTGATTGTGTGATTGTGTGATTGTGTGAGTGTGTGATTGCGTGATTGTGTGATTGAGTGATTGTGTGCTTGTGTGATAGTATACTTGTGTGATTGTGTGATTGTATACTTGTGTGATTGTGTGATTGTGTGATTGTGCGATTGCGTGCTTGTGTGATCGTGTGATTGTGATTGTGTGATTGTGTGATTGTGTGATTGTGTGATTGTGTGATTGTGTGATTGTGTGATTGTGTGATTGTGTGATTGTGTGATTGTGTGATTGTGTGATTGTGTGATTGTGTGATTGAGTGATTGTGTGATTGTGTGGTTGTGTGAATGTGTGATTGTGTGACCGTGATTGTGTGATTGTGTGATTGTGTGATTGTGTGATTGTGTGATTGTGTGATTGTGTGGTTGTGTGACCGTGATTGTGTGATCGTGATTGTGTGATCGTGATTGTGTGATCGTGATTGTGTGATTGCGTGATTGTGATTGTGTGATTGTGTGACTGTGTGATTGTGTGATTGTGTGATTGTGTGATTTTGTGATTGAGTGATTGTGTGATTGTGTGATTGTGTGAATGTGTGATTGTGTGATTGTGTGACCGTGATTGTGTGATTGATGATTGTGTGATTGTGTGATTGTGTGATTGTTTGATTGTGTGATTGTGTGATTGTGTGATTGTGATTGTGTGATTGTGATTGTGTGATTGTGTGATCGTGTGATTGTGTGATTGTGTGACTGAGTGATTGTGTGACTGTGTGACTGTGTGACTGTGTGATTGAGGAACTGCGTGATTGTGTGACCATGTTTGTGTGACCGTGATTGTGTGACCGATTGTGTGACCGTGATAGTGTGACCGTGAATGTGTGAATGCGTGATTGTGATTGCGTGATTGTGATTCCGTGATTGTGTGATTGTGTGATCGTGTGATTGTGTGATTGTGTGATTGTGTGGTTGTGTGACCGTGATTGTGTGACCGTGATTGTGTGATCGTGATTGTGTGATCGTGATTGTGTGATCGTGATTGTGATTGTGTGATTGTGTGATTGTGTGATGGTGTGATTGTGTGATTGTGTGAATGTGTGATTGCGTGATCGTGTGATTGTGTGATCGTGTGATCGAGTGATCGTGTGATTGTGTGATTGTGTGATTTTGCGATTGTGTGATTGTGTGATTGTGTGATTGTGTGAGTGTGTGATTGTGTGATTGAGTGATTGTGTGCTTGTGTGATTGTGTGGCTGTGTGATTGTGTGATTAGGCGATTGTGTGATTGTGTGATTGTGTGATTGTGTGATTGTGGGACTGTGTGATTGTGTGATTGTGTAACTGTGATTGTGCGATTGTGATTGTGTGATTGTGTGATTGTGTGATTTTGTGATTGTGTGATTGTGTGATTGTGTGATTGTGTTATTGTGTGATTGTGTGATTGTGTGATTGTGTGATTGTGTGATTGTGTGATTGTGCGATTGTGATTGTGTGATTGTGTGATTGTGTGATTGTGTGATTGTGTGATTGTGTGATTGTGTGATTGTGTGATTGTGTGATTGTGTGATTGTGTGATTGTGTGATTGTGGGATTGTGTGATTGTGTGATTGTGATTGTGTGATTGTGATTGTGTGATCGTGTTAGTGTGACCGTGAATGTGTGATTGCGTGATTGTGATTGCGTGATTGCGATTGCGTGATTGCGATTGCGTGATTGTGATTGCGTGATTGTGTGATTGTGTGATTGTGTGATTGTGTGATGGTGTGATTGTGTGATTGTGTGATTGTGTGATTGTGTGATTGTGTGATTGTGTGATTGTGTGATTGTGTGATTGTGTGATTGTGTGATTGTGATTGTGTGATTGTGATTGTGTGATTGTGTGAGTGTGTGATTGTGTGATTGAGTGATTGTGTGATTGTGATTGTGTGATTGTGATTGTGTGATTGTGTGGTTGTGTGACCGTGATTGTGTGACCGTGATTGTGTGATCCTGATTGTGTGATCGTGTTAGTGTGACCGTGAATGTGTGATTGCGTGATTGTGATTGCGTGATTGCGATTGCGTGATTGCGATTGCGTGATTGTGATTGCGTGATTGTGTGATTGTGTGATTGTGTGATTGTGTGATGGTGTGATGGTGTGATTAGGTGATTGTGTGATTGTGTGATTGTGTGATTGTGATTGTGTGATTGTGATTGTGTGATTGTGATTGTGTGATTGTGATTGTGTGATTGTGATTGTGTGATTGTGTGATTGTGCGATTGCGTTCTTGTGTGATTGTGTGATTGTGATTGTGTGAATTTGTGATTGTGTGATTGTGTGATTGTGTGATTGTGTGATTGTGTGATTGTGTGATTGTGTGATTGTGTGATTGTGTGATTGTGATTGTGTGATTGTGATTGTGTGATTGTGATTGTGTGATTGTGATTGTGTGATTGTGATTGTGTGATTGTGATTGTGTGATTGTGATTGTGTGATTGTGATTGTGTGATTGTGATTGTGTGATTGTGATTGTGTGATTGTGATTGTGTGATTGTGTGATTGTGCGATTGCGTTCTTGTGTGATTGTGTGATTGTGATTGTGTGAATTTGTGATTGTGTGATTGTGTGATTGTGTGATTGTGTGATTGTGTGATTGTGTGATTGTGTGATTGTGTGATTGTGTGATTGTGTGATTGTGTGATTGTGTGATTGTGTGATTGTGTGATTGTGTGATTGTGATTGTGTGATTGTGATTGTGTGATTGTGATTGTGTGATTGTGTGAGTGTGTGATTGTGTGATTGAGTGATTGTGTGATTGTGTGATTGTGTGATTGTGTGGTTGCGTGATTGTGTGATTGTGTGATTGTGTGATTGTGTGATTGTGTGATTGTGACTGTGTGATTGTGTGAGTGTGTGATTGTGTGATTGAGTGATTGTGTGCTTGTGTGATTGTGTGGTTGTGTGGTTGTGTGATTGTGTGATTGTGTGATTGTGTGATTGTGTGAGTGTGTGATTGTGTGATTGAGTGATTGTGTGCTTGTGTGATTGTGTGGTTGTGTGGTTGTGTGATTGTGTGAATGTGTGATTGTGTGATTGTGTGATTGTGTGATTGTGTGATTGGGTGATTGTGTGATTGTGTGATTGTGTGATTGTGTGTTTGTGCGATTGTGTGATTGTGTGATTGTGTGATTGTGTGATTGTGTGATTGTGTGGTTGCGTGATTGGGTGATTGTGTGATTGTGTGATTGTGTGATTGTGCGATTGTGATTGTGTGATTGTGTGATTGTGTGATTGTGTGATTGTGTGATTGTGTGATTGTGTGATTGTGTGATTGTGTGATTGTGTGATTGTGTGATTGTGTGATTGTGGGATTGTGTGATTGTGTGATTGTGATTGTGTGATTGTGATTGTGTGATTGTGATTGTGTGATTGTGTGGTTGTGTGACCGTGATTGTGTGACCGTGATTGTGTGATCGTGATTGTGTGATCGTGTTAGTGTGACCGTGAATGTGTGATTGCGTGATTGTGATTGCGTGATTGCGATTGCGTGATTGCGATTGCGTGATTGTGATTGCGTGATTGTGTGATTGTGTGATTGTGTGATTGTGTGATGGTGTGATTAGGTGATTGTGTGATTGTGTGACTGTGTGATTGTGTGATTGTGTGATTGTGTGATTTTGTGATTGAGTGATTGTGTGATTGTGTGATTGTGTGATTGTGTGATCGTGTGATTGTGTGATTGTGTGATTGTGTGGTTGTGTGACCGTGATTGTGTGACCGTGATTGTGTGATCGTGATTGTGTGATCGTGATTGTGTGATCGTGATTGTGATTGTGTGATTGTGTGATTGTGTGATGGTGTGATTGTGTGATTGTGCGAATGTGTGATTGCGTGATCGTGTGATTGTGTGATCGTGTGATCGAGTGATCGTGTGATTGTGTGATTGTGTGATTTTGCGATTGTGTGATTGTGTGATTGTGTGATTGTGTGAGTGTGTGATTGTGTGATTGAGTGATTGTGTGCTTGTGTGATTGTGTAGCTGTGTGATTGTGTGATTAGGCGATTGTGTGATTGTGTGATTGTGTGATTGTGGGACTGTGTGATTGTGTGATTGTGTGATTGTGTGATTGTGTAATTGTGATTGTGCGATTGTGATTGTGTGATTGTGTGATTGTGTGATTTTGTGATTGTGTGATTGTGTGATTGTGTTATTGTGTGATTGTGTGATTGTGTGATTGTGTGATTGTGTGATTGTGTGATTGTGTGATTGGGCGATTGTGATTGTGTGATTGTGTGATTGTGTGATTGTGTGATTGTGTGATTGTGTGATTGTGTGATTGTGTGATTGTGTGATTGTGTGATTGTGTGATTGTGTGATTGTGGGATTGTGTGATTGTGTGATTGTGATTGTGTGATTGTGATTGTGTGATTGTGATTGTGTGATTGTGTGGTTGTGTGACCGTGATTGTGTGACCGTGATTGTGTGATCGTGATTGTGTGATCATGTTAGTGTGACCGTGAATGTGTGATTGCGTGATTGTGATTGCGTGATTGCGATTGCGTGATTGCGATTGCGTGATTGTGATTGCGTGATTGTGTGATTGTGTGATTGTGTGATTGTGTGATGGTGTGATTAGGTGATTGTGTGATTGTGTGATTGTGTGATTGTGTGATTTTGTGATTGTGTGATTGTGTGATTGTGTGATTGTGTGATTGTGTGATTGTGTGATTGTGTGATTGTGTGATTGTGTGATTGTGTGATTGTGTGATTGAGTGATTGTGTGCTGGTGTGATTGTGTGATTGTGGGATTGTGTGCTTGTGTGATTGTGTGATTGTGATTGTGTGATTGTGATTGTGTGATTGTGATTGTGTGATTGTGATTGTGTGATCGTGTTAGTGTGACCGTGAATGTGTGATTGCGTGATTGTGATTGCGTGATTGCGATTGCGTGATTGTGATTGCGTGATTGTGTGATTGTGTGATTGTGTGGTTGTGTGATGGTGTGATTGTGTGATTGTGTGAATGTGTGATTGCGTGATCGTGTGATTGTGTGATCGTGTGATTGTGTGATTGCGTGATTGTGTGATTGTGTGATTGTGTGATTGTGTAATTGTGAGATTGTGTGATTGTGTGCTTGTGTGATTGTGTGATTGTGTGATTGTGATTGTGTGATTGTGATTGTGTGATTGTGATTGTGTGATTGTGATTGTGTGATTGTGATTGTGTGATTGTGATTGTGTGATTGTGATTGTGTGATTGTGATTGTGTGATTGTGATTGTGCGATTGTGATTGTGCGATTGTGATTGTGTGATTGTGATTGTGTGATTGTGTGATTGTGTGATTGTGCGATTGCGTGCTTGTGTGATTGTGTGATTGTGATTGTGTGATTGTGATTGTGTGATTGTGTGATTGTGTGATTGTGTGATTGTGTGATTGTGTGATTGTGTGATTGTGTGATTGTGTGATTGTGTGATTGTGTGATTGTGTGATTGTGTGATTGTGTGATTGTGTGATTGTGTGATTGTGTGATTGTGTGATTGTGTGATTGTGTGATTGTGTGATTGTGTGATTGTGTGATTGTGATTGTGTGATTGTGATTGTGTGATTGTGTGAGTGTGTGATTGCGTGATTGTGATTGCGTGATTGCGATTGCGTGATTGCGATTGCGTGATTGTGATTGCGTGATTGTGTGATTGTGTGATTGTGTGATTGTGTGATGGTGTGATTAGGTGATTGTGTGATTGTGTGACTGTGTGATTGTGTGATTGTGTGATTGTGTGATTTTGTGATTGAGTGATTGTGTGATTGTGTGATTGTGTGATCGTGTGATTGTGTGATTGTGTGACTGAGTGATTGTGTGACTGTGTGACTGTGTGACTGTGTGATTGAGGAACTGCGTGATTGTGTGACCATGTTTGTGTGACCGTGATTGTGTGACCGATTGTGTGACCGTGATAGTGTGACCGTGAATGTGTGAATGCGTGATTGTGATTGCGTGATTGTGATTCCGTGATTGTGTGATTGTGTGATCGTGTGATTGTGTGATTGTGTGATTGTGTGGTTGTGTGACCGTGATTGTGTGACCGTGATTGTGTGATCGTGTTTGTGTGATCGTGATTGTGTGATCGTGATTGTGATTGTGTGATTGTGTGATTGTGTGATGGTGTGATTGTGTGATTGTGTGAATGTGTGATTGCGTGATCGTGTGATTGTGTGATCGTGTGATCGAGTGATCGTGTGATTGTGTGATTGTGTGATTTTGCGATTGTGTGATTGTGTGATTGTCTGATTGTGTGAGTGTGTGATTGTGTGATTGAGTGATTGTGTGCTTGTGTGATTGTGTAGCTGTGTGATTGTGTGATTAGGCGATTGTGTGATTGTGTGATTGTGTGATTGTGGGACTGTGTGATTGTGTGATTGTGTGATTGTGTGATTGTGTAATTGTGATTGTGCGATTGTGATTTTGTGATTGTGTGATTGTGTGATTGTGTGATTTTGTGATTGTGTGATTGTGTGATTGTGTGATTGTGTTATTGTGTGATTGTGTGATTGTGTGATTGTGTGATTGTGTGATTGTGTGATTGTGTGATTGGGCGATTGTGATTGTGTGATTGTGTGATTGTGTGATTGTGTGATTGTGTGATTGTGTGATTGTGTGATTGTGTGATTGTGTGATTGTGTGATTGTGGGATTGTGTGATTGTGTGATTGTGATTGTGTGATTGTGATTGTGTGATTGTGATTGTGTGATTGTGATTGTGTGATTGTGTGGTTGTGTGACCGTGATTGTGTGACCGTGATTGTGTGATCGTGATTGTGTGATCATGTTAGTGTGACCGTGAATGTGTGATTGCGTGATTGTGATTGCGTGATTGCGATTGCGTGATTGTGATTGCGTGATTGTGATTGCGTGATTGTGTGATTGTGTGATTGTGTGATTGTGTGATGGTGTGATTAGGTGATTGTGTGATTGTGTGATTGTGTGATTGTGTGATTTTGTGATTGTGTGATTGTGTGATTGTGTGATTGTGTGATTGTGTGATTGTGTGATTGTGTGATTGTGTGATTGTGTGATTGTGTGATTGAGTGATTGTGTGCTGGTGTGATTGTGTGATTGTGTGATTGTGTGCTTGTGTGATTGTGTGATTGTGATTGTGTGATTGTGACTGTGTGATTGTGATTGTGTGATTGTGATTGTGTGGTCGTGTTAGTGTGACCGTGAATGTGTGATTGCGTGATTGTGATTGCGTGATTGCGATTGCGTGATTGTGATTGCGTGATTGTGTGATTGTGTGATTGTGTGGTTGTGTGATGGTGTGATTGTGTGATTGTGTGAATGTGTGATTGCGTGATCGTGTGATTGTGTGATCGTGTGATTGTGTGATTGCGTGATTGTGTGATTGTGTGATTGTGTGATTGTGTAATTGTGAGATTGTGTGATTGTGTGCTTGTGTGATTGTGTGATTGTGTGATTGTGATTGTGTGATTGTGATTGTGTGATTGTGATTGTGTGATTGTGATTGTGTGATTGTGATTGTGTGATTGTGATTGTGCGATTGTGATTGTGTGATTGTGATTGTGTGATTGTGTGATTGTGTGATTGTGCGATTGCGTGCTTGTGTGATTGTGTGATTGTGATTGTGTGATTGTGTGATTGTGTGATTGTGTGATTGTGTGATTGTGTGATTGTGTGATTGTGCGATTGTGATTGTGTGATTGTGATTGTGTGATTGTGTGATTGTGTGATTGTGCGATTGCGTGCTTGTGTGATTGTGTGATTGTGATTGTGTGAGTGTGTGATTGTGTGATTGTGTGATTGAGTGATTGTGTGCTTGTGTGATTGTATACTTGTGTGATTGTGTGATTGTGTGATTGTGCGATTGCGTGCTTGTGTGATTGTGTGATTGTGATTGTGTGATTGTGTGATTGTGTGATTGTGTGATTGTGTGATTGTGTGATTGTGTGATTGTGTGATTGTGTGATTGTGTGATTGTGTGATTGTGTGATTGTGTGATTGTGTGATTGTGTGATTGTGTGATTGTGTGATTATGTGATTGTGTGTTTGTGTGATTGTGGGATTGTGTGATTGTGTGATTGTGACTGTGTGATTGTGTGAGTGTGTGATTGTGTGATTGAGTGATTGTGTGCTTGTATGATTGTGTGGTTGTGTGATTGTCTGATTGTGTGATTGTGTGATTGTGTGATTGTGTGATTGTGTGATTGTGTGATTGTGTGATTGTGTAATTGTGATTGTGCGATTGTGATTGTGTGATTGTGTGATTGCGTGATTGTGTGATTGTGTGATTGTGTAATTGTGAGATTGTGTGATTGTGTGCTTGTGTGATTGTGTGATTGTGTGATTGTGATTGTGCGATTGTGATTGTGTGATTGTGATTGTGTGATCGTGATTGTGTGATCGTGATTGTATGATCGTGATTGTGTGATCGTGATTGTGATTGTGTGATTGTGTGATTGTGTGATTGTGTGATTGTGTGATTGTGTGATTGTGTGATTGTGTGATTGTGTGATTGTGTGATTGTGTGATTGTGTGATTGTGTGATTGTGTGATTGTGTGATTGAGTGATTGTGTGCTTGTGTGATTGTGTGATTGTGTGATTGTGTGATTGAGTGATTGTGTGCTTGTGTGATTGTATACTTGTGTGATTGTGTGATTGTATACTTGTGTGATTGTGTGATTTTGTGATTGTGCGATTGCGTGCTTGTGTGATTGTGTGATTGTGATTGTGTGATTGTGTGATTGTGTGATTGTGTGATTGTGTGATTGTGTGATTGTGTGATTGTGTGATTGTGTGATTGTGTGATTGTGTGATTGTGTGATTGTGTGGTTGTGTGACCGTGATTGTGTGACCGTGATTGTGTGATCGTGATTGTGTGATCGTGTTAGTGTGACCGTGAATGTGTGATTGCGTGATTGTGATTGCGTGATTGTGTGATTGTGTGATTGTGTGATGGTGTGATTGTGTGATTGTGTGATTGTGTGATTGTGTGAATGTGTGATTGTGTGACCGTGATTGTGTGACCGTGATTGTGTGATTGATGATTGTGTGATTGTGTGATTGTGTGATTGTGTGATTGTGTGATTGTGTGATTGTGTGATTGTGTGATGGTGTGATTGTGTGATTGTGTGAATGTGTGATTGCGTAGTCGTGTGATTGTGTGATCGTGTGATCGAGTGATCGTGTGATTGTGTGATTGTGCGATTTTGCGATTGTGTGATTGTGTGACTGTGTGATTGTGTGAGTGTGTGATTGTGTGATTGAGTGATTGTGTGCTTGTGTGATTGTGTGGCTGTGTGATTGTGTGATTAGGCGATTGTGTGATTGTGTGATTGTGTGATTGTGTGATTGTGGGACTGTGTGATTGTGTGATTGTGTGATTGTGTGATTGTGGGATTGTGTGATTGTGTGATTGTGATTGTGTGATTGTGATTGTGTGATTGTGTGGTTGTGTGACCGTGATTGTGTGACCGTGATTGTGTGATCGTGATTGTGTGATCGTGTTAGTGTGACCGTGAATGTGTGATTGCGTGATTGTGATTGCGTGATTGCGATTGCGTGATTGTGATTGCGTGATTGTGTGATTGTGTGATTGTGTGATTGTGTGATGGTGTGATTAGGTGATTGTGTGATTGTGTGATTGTGTGATTGTGTGATTGTGTGATTTTGTGATTGTGTGATTGTGTGATTGTGTGATTGTGTGATTGTGTGATTGTGTGATTGTGTGATTGTGTGATTGAGTGATTGTGTGCTGGTGTGATTGTGTGATTGTGTGATTGTGTGCTTGTGTGATTGTGTGATTGTGATTGTGTGATTGTGATTGTGTGATTGTGATTGTGTGATTGTGATTGTGTGATTGTGATTGTGTGATTGTGATTGTGTGATTGTGATTGTGTGATTGTGATTGTGTGATTGTGATTGTGTGATTGTGATTGTGTGATTGTGATTGTGTGATTGTGATTGTGTGATTGTGATTGTGTGATTGTGATTGTGTGATTGTGATTGTGTGATTGTGATTGTGTGATTGTGATTGTGTGATTGTGATTGTGTGATTGTGATTGTGTGATTGTGATTGTGTGATTGTGATTGTGTGATTGTGATTGTGTGATTGTGATTGTGTGATTGTGATTGTGTGATTGTGATTGTGTGATTGTGATTGTGTGATTGTGATTGTGTGATTGTGATTGTGTGATTGTGATTGTGTGATTGTGATTGTGTGATTGTGATTGTGTGATTGTGATTGTGTGATTGTGATTGTGTGATTGTGATTGTGTGATTGTGATTGTGTGATTGTGATTGTGTGATTGTGATTGTGTGATTGTGATTGTGTGATTGTGATTGTGTGATTGTGATTGTGTGATTGTGATTGTGTGATTGTGATTGTGTGATTGTGATTGTGTGATTGTGATTGTGTGATTGTGATTGTGTGATTGTGATTGTGTGATTGTGATTGTGTGATTGTGATTGTGTGATTGTGATTGTGTGATTGTGATTGTGTGATTGTGATTGTGTGATTGTGATTGTGTGATTGTGATTGTGTGATTGTGATTGTGTGATTGTGATTGTGTGATTGTGATTGTGTGATTGTGTGAGTGTGTGATTATGACTGTGTGATTGTGTGAGTGTGTGATTGTGTGATTGAGTGATTGTGTGCTTGTGTGATTGTGTGGTTGTGTGGTTGTGTGATTGTGTGATTGTGTGATTGTGTGATTGTGTGATTGTGTGATTGGGTGATTGTGTGATTGCGTGATTGTGTGATTCTGTGATTGTGTGATTGTGTGATTTTGTGATTGTGTGATTGTGTGATTGCGTGATTGTGTGATTGTGTGATTGTATACTTGTGTGAATGTGTGATTGTGTGATTGTGCGATTGTGTGCTTGTGTGATTGTGTGATTGTGATTGTGTGATTGTGTGATTGTGTGATTGTGTGATTGTGTGATTGTGTGATGGTGTGATTAGGTGATTGTGTGATTGTGTGATTGTGTGATTGTGTGATTTTGTGATTGTGTGATTGTGTGATTGTGTGATTGTGTGATTGTGTGATTGTGTGATTGTGTGATTGATTGATTGTGTGCTGGTGTGATTGTGTGATTGTGTGATTGTGTGATTGTGTGATTGTGTGCTTGTGTGATTGTGTGATTGTGATTGTGTGATTGTGATTGTGTGATTGTGATTGTGTGATTGTGATTGTGTGATTGTGATTGTGTGATTGTGATTGTGTGATTGTGATTGTGTGATTGTGATTGTGTGATTGTGATTGTGTGATTGTGATTGTGTGATTGTGATTGTGTGATTGTGATTGTGTGATTGTGATTGTGTGATTGTGATTGTGTGATTGTGATTGTGTGATTGTGATTGTGTGATTGTGATTGTGTGATTGTGATTGTGTGATTGTGATTGTGTGATTGTGATTGTGTGATTGTGATTGTGTGATTGTGATTGTGTGATTGTGATTGTGTGATTGTGATTGTGTGATTGTGATTGTGTGATTGTGATTGTGTGATTGTGATTGTGTGATTGTGATTGTGTGATTGTGATTGTGTGATTGTGATTGTGTGATTGTGATTGTGTGATTGTGATTGTGTGATTGTGATTGTGTGATTGTGATTGTGTGATTGTGATTGTGTGATTGTGATTGTGTGATTGTGATTGTGTGATTGTGATTGTGTGATTGTGATTGTGTGATTGTGATTGTGTGATTGTGATTGTGTGATTGTGATTGTGTGATTGTGATTGTGTGATTGTGATTGTGTGATTGTGATTGTGTGATTGTGATTGTGTGATTGTGATTGTGTGATTGTGATTGTGTGATTGTGATTGTGTGATTGTGATTGTGTGATTGTGATTGCGTGATTGTGATTGTGTGATTGTGATTGTGTGATTGTGATTGTGTGATTGTGATTGTGTGATTGTGATTGTGTGATTGTGATTGTGTGATTGTGATTGTGTGATTGTGATTGTGTGATTGTGATTGTGTGATTGTGATTGTGTGATTGTGATTGTGTGATTGTGATTGTGTGATTGTGATTGTGTGATTGTGATTGTGTGATTGTGATTGTGTGATTGTGATTGTGTGATTGTGTGAGTGTGTGATTATGACTGTGTGATTGTGTGAGTGTGTGATTGTGTGATTGAGTGATTGTGTGCTTGTGTGATTGTGTGCTTGTGTGGTTGTGTGATTGTGTGAGTGTGTGATTGTGTGATTGAGTGATTGTGTGCTTGTGTGATTGTGTGCTTGTGTGGTTGTGTGATTGTGTGATTGTGTGATTGTGTGATTGTGTGATTGTGTGATTGTGTGATTGCGTGATTGTGTGATTGTGTGATTGTATACTTGTGTGAATGTGTGATTGTGTGATTGTGCGATTGTGTGCTTGTGTGATTGTGTGATTGTGATTGTGTGATTGTGTGATTGTGTGATTGTGTGATTGTGTGATTGTGTGATTGTGTGATTGTGTGATTGTGTGATTGTGTGATTGTGTGATTGTGTGATTGTGTAATTGTGTGATTGTGTGATTGTGTGATTGTGTGATTGTGTGAATGTGTGATTGTGTGACCGTGATTGTGTGATTGATGATTGTGTGATTGTGTGATTGTGTGATTGTGTGATTGTGTGATAGTGTGATTGTGTGATTGTGTGATTGTGTGATTGTGTGATTGTGTGATTGTGTGATTGTGTGATTGTGTGATTGTGTGATTGTGTGATTGTGTGATTGTGTGATTGTGTGATTGTGTGATTGTGTGAATGTGTGATTGCGTGATCGTGTGATTGTGTGATCGTGTGATTGTGTGATCGTGTGATCGTGTGATCGTGTGATCGTGTGATTGTGTGATTGTGTGATTTTGCGATTGTGTGATTGTGTGATTGTGTGATTCTGTGATTGTGTGAGTGTGTGATTGTGTGATTGAGTGATTGTGTGATTGTGTGATTGTGTGGTTGTGTGATTGTGTGATTGTGTGATTGTGTGATTGTGTGAGTGTGTGATTGTGTGATTGTGTGATTGTGTGATTGTGTGATTGTGATTGGGTGATTGTGTGATGGTGTGATTGTGTGATTGTGTGATGGTGTGATTGTGTGATTGTGTGAGTGTGTGATTGTGTGATTGTGTGATTGTGTGATTGTGTGATTGTGTGATTGTGTGATTGTGTGATTGTGTGATTGTGTGATTGTGTGATTGTGTGATTGTGTGATTGTGTGATTGTGTGATTGCGTGATTGTGTGATTCTGTGATTGTGTGATTGTGTGATTTTGTGATTGTGTGATTGTGTGATTGCGTGATTGTGTGATTGTGTGATTGTATACTTGTGTGATTGTGTGATTGTGTGATTGTGCGATTGTGTGCTTGTGTGATTGTGTGATTGTGATTGGGTGATTGTGTGATGGTGTGATTGTGTGATTGTGTGATGGTGTGATAGTGTGATTGTGTGAGTGTGTGATTGTGTGATTGTGTGATTGTGTGATTGTGTGATTGTGTGATTGTGTGATTGTGTGATTGTGTGATTGTGTGATTGTGTGATTGTGTGATTGTGTGATTGTGTGATTGTGTGATTGCGTGATTGTGTGATTGTGTGATTGTGTGATTGTGTGATTGTATGATTGTGTGATTGTGTGGTTGTGCGATCGTGATTGTGTGATCGTGATTGTCTGATCGTGATTGTGTGATCGTGATTGTGTGATCGTGATTGTGCGATTGCGTGCTTGTGACTGTGTGATTGTGTGACTGTGTGATTGTGTGATTGTGACTGTGTGATTGTGTGATTGTGTGATAGTGTGATTGTGTGATTGTGTGATTGTGATTGTGTGATTGTGTGGTTGTGTGACCGTGATTGTGTGACCGTGATTGTGTGATCGTGATTGTGTGATCGTGTTAGTGTGACCGTGAATGTGTGATTGCGTGATTGTGATTGCGTGATTGCGATTGCGTGATTGTGATTGCGTGATTGTGTGATTGTGTGATTGTGTGATTGTGTGATTGTGTGATTGTGTGATGGTGTGATTAGGTGATTGTGTGATTGTGTGATTGTGTGATTGTGTGATTGTGTGATTGTGTGATTTTGTGATTGTGTGATTGTGTGATTGTGTGATTGTGTGATTGTGTGATTGTGTGATTGTGTGATTGAGTGATTGTGTGCTGGTGTGATTGTGTGATTGTGTGATTGTGTGCTTGTGTGATTGTGTGATTGTGATTGTGTGATTGTGATTGTGTGATCGTGATTGTGTGATTGTGATTGTGTGATTGTGATTGTGTGATTGTGATTGTGTGATTGTGATTGTGTGATTGTGATTGTGTGATTGTGATTGTGTGATTGTGATTGTGTGATTGTGATTGTGTGATTGTGATTGTGTGATTGTGATTGTGTGATTGTGATTGTGTGATTGTGATTGTGTGATTGTGATTGTGTGATTGTGATTGTGTGATTGTGATTGTGTGATTGTGATTGTGTGATTGTGATTGTGTGATTGTGATTGTGTGATTGTGATTGTGTGATTGTGATTGTGTGATTGTGATTGTGTGACTGTGACTGTGTGACTGTGATTGTGTGATTGTGATTGTGTGATTGTGATTGTGTGATTGTGATTGTGTGATTGTGATTGTGTGATTGTGATTGTGTGATTGTGTGACTGTGTGATTGTGTGATTGTGACTGTGTGATTGTGTGATTGTGTGATTGTGTGATAGTGTGATTGTGTGATTGTGTGATTGTGTGATTGTGTGATTGTGTGATTGTGTGATTGTGTGATTGTGTGATTGTGTGATTGTGGGATTGTGGGATTGTGTGATTGTGTGATTGTGATTGTGTGATTGTGATTGTGTGATTGTGATTGTGTGATTGTGTGGTTGTGTGACCGTGATTGTGTGACCGTGATTGTGTGATCGTGATTCTGTGATCGTGTTAGTGTGACCGTGAATGTGTGATTGCGTGATTGTGATTGCGTGATTGCGATTGCGTGATTGTGATTGCGTGATTGTGTGATTGTGTGATTGTGTGATTGTGTGATTGTGTGATGGTGTGATTAGGTGATTGTGTGATTGTGTGATTGTGTGATTGTGTGATTGTGTGATTGTGTGATTGTGTGATTTTGTGATTGTGTGATTGTGTGATTGTGTGATTGTGTGATTGTGTGATTGTGTGATTGTGTGATTGAGTGATTGTGTGCTGGTGTGATTGTGTGATTGTGTACTTGTGTGATTGTGTGATTGTGATTGTGTGATTGTGATTGTGTGATTGTGATTGTGTGATTGTGATTGTGTGATTGTGATTGTGTGATTGTGATTGTGTGATTGTGATTGTGTGATTGTGATTGTGTGACTGTGACTGTGTGACTGTGATTGTGTGATTGTGATTGTGTGATTGTGATTGTGTGATTGTGATTGTGTGATTGTGATTGTGTGATTGTGATTGTGTGATTGTGATTGTGTGATTGTGATTGTGTGATTGTGATTGTGTGATTGTGATTGTGTGATTGTGATTGTGTGATTGTGATTGTGTGATTGTGATTGTGTGATTGTGATTGTGTGATTGTGATTGTGTGATTGTGATTGTGTGATTGTGATTGTGTGATTGTGATTGTGTGATTGTGATTGTGTGATTGTGATTGTGTGGTTGTGTGAGTGTGTGATTATGACTGTGTGATTGTGTGAGTGTGTGATTGTGTGATTGAGTGATTGTGTGCTTGTGTGATTGTGTGGTTGTGTGGTTGTGTGATTGTGTGATTGTGTGATAGTGTGATTGTGTGATTGTGTGATTGGGTGATTGTGTGATTGCGTGATTGTGTGATTCTGTGATTGTGTGATTGTGTGATTTTGTGATTGTGTGATTGTGTGATTGCGTGATTGTGTGATTGTGTGATTGTATACTTGTGTGATTTTGTGATTGTGTGATTGTGCGATTGTGTGCTTGTGTGATTGTGTGATTGTGATTGTGTGATTGTGTGATTGTGTGATTGTGTGATTGTGTGATTGTGTGATTGTGTGATTGTGTGATTGTGTGATTGTGTGATTGTGTGATTGTGTGATTGTGTGATTGTGTGATTGTGTGATTGTGTGATTGTGTGATAGTGTGATTGTGTGATTGTGTGATTGTGTGATTGTGTGATTGTGTGATTGTGTGATTGTGTGATTGTGTGATTGTGTGAATGTGTGATTGTGTGATTGTGTGATTGTGTGAATGTGTGATTGTGTGACCGTGATTGTGTGATTGTTGATTGTGTGATTGTGTGATTGTGTGATTGTGTGATTGTGTGATTGTGTGATTCTGTGATTCTGTGATTGTGTGATTGTGTGATTGTGTGATTGTGTGATTGTGTGATTGTGTGATTGTGTGATTGTGTGATTGTGTGAGTGTGTGATTGTGTAATTGAGTGATTGTGTGCATGTGTGATTGTGTGATTAGGTGATTGTGTGATTGTGTGATCGTGTGATTGTGTGATTGTGTGATTGTGTGGTTGTGTGACCGTGATTGTGTGACCGTGATTTTGTGACCGTGATTGTGTGACCGTGATTGTGTGACCGTGATAGTGTGACCGTGAATGTGTGAATGCGTGATTGTGATTGCGTGATTGTGATTCCGTGATTGTGTGATTGTGTGATCGTGTGATTGTGTGATTGTGTGATTGTGTGGTTGTGTGACCGTGATTGTGTGACCGTGATTGTGTGATCGTGATTGTGTGATCGTGATTGTGTGATCGTGATTTTGATTGTGTGATTGTGTGATTGTGTGAGTGTGTGATTGTGTGATTGAGTGATTGTGTCCTTGTGTGATTGTGTGATCGTGATTTTGATTGTGTGATTGTGTGATTGTGTGAGTGTGTGATTGTGTGATTGAGTGATTGTGTCCTTGTGTGATTGTGTGGTTGTGTGGTTGTGTGATTGTGTGATTGTGTGTTTGTGTGATTGTGTGATTGTGTGATTGGGTGATTGTGTGATTGCGTGATTGTGTGATTCTGTGATTGTGTGATTGTGTGATTTTGTGATTGTGTGATTGTGTGATTGCGTGATTGTGTGATTGTGTGATTGTGATTGTGTGATTGTGTGATTGTGTGAGTGTGTGATTGTGTGATTGTGTGATTGAGTGATTGTGTGATTGTGTGATTGTGATTGTGTGATTGTGTGATTGTGTGATTGTGTGATTGTGTGATTGTGTGATTGTGTGATTGTGTGATTGTGTGATTGTGATTGTGTGATTGTGTGATTGTGTGATTGTGTGATTGTGTGATTGTGTGATTGTGTGATTGTGTGATTGTGTGATTGTGTGATTGTGTGATTGTGTGATTGTGTGATTGTGTGATTGTGTGATTGTGTGATTGTGTGATTGTGGGATTGTGTGATTGTGTGATTGTGACTGTGTGATTGTGTGAGTGTGTGATTGTGTGATTGAGTGATTGTGTGCTTGTATGATTGTGTGGTTGTGTGATTGTCTGATTGTGTGATTGTGTGATTGTGTGATTGTGTAATTGTGATTGTGCGATTGTGATTGTGTGATTGTGTGATTGTGTGATTGCGTGATTGTGTGATTGTGTGATTGTGTAATTGTGAGATTGTGTGATTGTGTGCTTGTGTGATTGTGTGATTGTGTGATTGTGATTGTGTGATTGTGATTGTGTGATTGTGTTTGTGTGATTGTGATTGTGTGATTGTGATTGTGTGATTGTGATTGTGTGATTGTGATTGTGTGATTGTGATTGTGTGATTGTGATTGTGTGATTGTGATTGTGTGATTGTGATTGTGTGATTGTGATTGTGTGATTGTGATTGTGTGATTGTGATTGTGTGATTGTGATTGTGTGATTGTGATTGTGTGATTGTGATTGTGTGATTGTGATTGTGTGATTGTGATTGTGTGATTGTGATTGTGTGATTGTGATTGTGTGATTGTGATTGTGTGATTGTGATTGTGTGATTGTGATGGTGTGATTGTGATTGTGTGATTGTGACTGCGTGATTGTGTGATTGTGTTATTGTGGAATTGTGATTGTGTGATTGTGTGATTGTGCGATTGTGTGATTGTGTGATTGTGTGATTGTGTGATTGTGTGATTGTGTGATTTTGTGATTGTGTGATTGTGTGATTGTGTGATTGTGTGATTGTGTGATTGTGTGATTGTGTGATTGTGTGATTGAGTGATTGTGTGCTTGTGTGATTGTGTGATTGTGTGATTGTGATTGAGTGATTGTGATTGTGTGATTGTGATTGTGTGATTGTGATTGTGTGATTGCGATTGTGTGATCGTGATTGTGTGATCGTGATTGTGTGATCGTGATTGTGATTGTGTGATTGTGATTCCGTGATTGTGTGATTGTGTGATCGTGTGATTGTGTGATTGTGTGATTGTGTGGTTGTGTGACCGTGATTGTGTGACCGTGATTGTGTGATCGTGATTGTGTGATCGTGATTGTGTGATCGTGATTGTGATTGTGTGATTGTGTGATTGTGTGGTTGTGTGATTGTGTGATTGTGTGATTGAGTGAGTGTGTGATTGTGTGATTGAGTGATTGTGTCCTTGTGTGATTGCGTGATTGTGTGATTCTGTGATTGTGTGATTGTGTGATTTTGTGATTGTGTGATTGTGTGATTGCGTGATTGTGTGATTGTGTGATTGTGTGATTGTGTGATTGTGTGATTGTGTGAGTGTGTGATTGTGTGATTGTGTGATTGAGTGATTGTGTGCTTGTGTGATTGTATACTTGTGTGATTGTGTGATTGTGTGATTGTGCGATTGCGTGCTTGTGTGATTGTGTGATTGTGATTGTGTGATTGTGTGATTGTGTGATTGTGTGATTGTGTGATTGTGTGATTGTGTGATTGTGTGATTGTGTGATTGTGTGATTGTGTGATTGTGTGATTGTGTGATTGTGTGATTGTGTGATTGTGTGATTGTGTGATTGTGTGATTGTGTGATTGTGTGATTGTGTGATTGTGTGATTGTGTGATTGTGTGATTGTGTGATTGTGTGATTGTGTGATTGTGTGATTGTGGGATTGTGGGATTGTGTGATTGCGTGATTGTGACTGTGTGATTGTGTGAGTGTGTGATTGTGTGATTGAGTGATTGTGTGCTTGTATGATTGTGTTGTTGTGTGATTGTCTGATTGTGTGATTGTCTGATTGTGTGATTGTGTGATTGTGTGATTGTGTAATTGTGATTGTGCGATTGTGATTGTGTGATTGTGTGATTGCGTGATTGTGTGATTGTGTGATTGTGTAATTGTGAGATTGTGTGACTGTGTGCTTGTGTGATTGTGTGATTGTGTGATTGTGATTGTGTGATTGTGATTGTGTGATTGTGATTGTGTGATTGTGATTGTGTGATTGTGATTGTGTGATTGTGATTGTGTGATTGTGATTGTGTGATTGTGATTGTGTGATTGTGATTGTGTGATTGTGATTGTGTGATTGTGATTGTGTGATTGTGATTGTGTGATTGTGATTGTGTGATTGTGATTGTGTGATTGTGATTGTGTGATTGTGACTGTGTAATTGTGTGAGTGTGTGATTGTGTGATTGTGTGATTGTGGAATTGTGATTGTGTGATTGTGTGATTGTGTGATTGTGTGATTGTGTGATCGTGTGATCGTGTGATTGTGTGATTGTGTGATTGTGTGATTGTGTGATTGTGTGATTGTGTGATTGTGTGATAGTGTGATTGTGTGATTGTGTGATTGTGTAATTGTGTGATTGTGTGATTGTGTGATTGTGTGATTGTGTGATTGTGTGATTGTGTGATTGTGCGATTGTGTGATTGTGTGATTGTGTGATTGTGTGATTGTGTGATTGTGTGATTGTGTGAGTGTGTGATTGTGTGATTGAGTGATTGTGTGCTTGTATGATTGTGTTGTTGTGTGATTGTCTGATTGTGTGATTGTCTGATTGTGTGATTGTGTGATTGTGTGATTGTGTAATTGTGATTGTGCGATTGTGATTGTGTGATTGTGTGATTGCGTGATTGTGTGATTGTGTGATTGTGTAATTGTGAGATTGTGTGACTGTGTGCTTGTGTGATTGTGTGATTGTGTGATTGTGATTGTGTGATTGTGATTGTGTGATTGTGATTGTGTGATTGTGATTGTGTGATTGTGATTGTGTGATTGTGATTGTGTGATTGTGATTGTGTGATTGTGATTGTGTGATTGTGATTGTGTGATTGTGATTGTGTGATTGTGATTGTGTGATTGTGATTGTGTGATTGTGATTGTGTGATTGTGATTGTGTGATTGTGATTGTGTGATTGTGACTGTGTAATTGTGTGAGTGTGTGATTGTGTGATTGTGTGATTGTGGAATTGTGATTGTGTGATTGTGTGATTGTGTGATTGTGTGATTGTGTGATCGTGTGATCGTGTGATTGTGTGATTGTGTGGTTGTGTGATTGTGTGATTGTGTGATTGTGTGATTGTGTGATTGTGTGGTTGTGTGACCGTGATTGTGTGACCGTGATTGTGTGATCGTGATTGTGTGATCGTGTTAGTGTGACCGTGAATGTGTGATTGCGTGATTGTGATTGCGTGATTGCGATTGCGTGATTGTGATTGCGTGATTGTGTGATTGTGTGATTGTGTGGTTGTGTGATGGTGTGATTGTGTGATTGTGTGAATGTGTGATTGCGTGATCGTGTGATTGTGTGATCGTGTGATTGTGTGATTGCGTGATTGTGTGATTGTGTGATTGTGTGATTGTGTAATTGTGAGATTGTGTGATTGTGTGCTTGTGTGATTGTGTGATTGTGTGATTGTGATTGTGTGAGTGTGATTGTGTGATTGTGATTGTGTGATTGTGATTGTGTGATTGTGATTGTGTGATTGTGATTGTGTGATTGTGATTGTGATTGTGATTGTGTGATTGTGATTGTGTGATTGTGACTGTGTGATTGTGTGAGTGTGTGATTGTGTGATTGTGTGATTGTGGAATTGTGATTGTGTGATTGTGTGATTGTGCGATTGTGTGATTGTGTGATTGTGTGATTGTGTGATTTTGTGATTGTGTGATTGTGTGATTGCGTGATTGTGTGATTGTGTGATTGTGTGATTGTGTGATTGTGTGATTGTGTGAGTGTGTGATTGTGTGATTGTGTGATTGAGTGATTGTGTGCTTGTGTGATTGTATACTTGTGTGATTGTGTGATTGTATACTTGTGTGATTGTGTGATTGTGTGATTGTGCGATTGCGTGCTTGTGTGATTGTGTGATTGTGATTGTGTGATTGTGTGATTGTGTGATTGTGTGATTGTGTGATTGTGTGATTGTGTGATTGTGTGATTGTGTGATTGTGTGATTGTGTGATTGTGTGATTGTGTGATTGTGTGATTGTGTGATTGTGTGATTGTGTGATTGTGTGATTGTGTGATTGTGTGATTGTGTGATTGTGTGATTGTGTGATTGTGTGATTGTGTGATTGTGTGATTGTGTGATTGTGTGATTGTGTGATTGTGTGGTTGTGTGACCGTGATTGTGTGACCGTGATTGTGTGATCGTGATTGTGTGATCGTGTTAGTGTGACCGTGAATGTGTGATTGCGTGATTGTGATTGCGTGATTGCGATTGCGTGATTGTGATTGCGTGATTGTGTGATTGTGTGATTGTGTGGTTGTGTGATGGTGTGATTGTGTGATTGTGTGAATGTGTGATTGCGTGATCGTGTGATTGTGTGATCGTGTGATTGTGTGATTGCGTGATTGTGTGATTGTGTGATTGTGTGATTGTGTAATTGTGAGATTGTGTGATTGTGTGCTTGTGTGATTGTGTGATTGTGTGATTGTGATTGTGTGAGTGTGATTGTGTGATTGTGATTGTGTGATTGTGATTGTGTGATTGTGATTGTGTGATTGTGATTGTGTGATTGTGATTGTGATTGTGATTGTGTGATTGTGATTGTGTGATTGTGACTGTGTGATTGTGTGAGTGTGTGATTGTGTGATTGTGTGATTGTGGAATTGTGATTGTGTGATTGTGTGATTGTGCGATTGTGTGATTGTGTGATTGTGTGATTGTGTGATTGTGTGGTTGTGTGGTTGTGTGATTGTATGATTGTGTGATTGTGTGATTGTGTGATTGGGTGATTGTGTGATTGCGTGATTGTGTGATTCTGTGATTGTGTGATTGTGTGATTTTGTGATTGTGTGATTGTGTGATTGCGTGATTGTGTGATTGTGTGATTGTGTGATTGTGTGATTGTGTGATTGTGTGAGTGTGTGATTGTGTGATTGTGTGATTGAGTGATTGTGTGCTTGTGTGATTGTATACTTGTGTGATTGTGTGATTGTATACTTGTGTGATTGTGTGATTGTGTGATTGTGCGATTGCGTGCTTGTGTGATTGTGTGATTGTGATTGTGTGATTGTGTGATTGTGTGATTGTGTGATAGTGTGATTGTGTGATTGTGTGATTGTGTGATTGTGTGATTGTGTGATTGTGTGATTGTGTGATTGTGTGATTGTGTGATTGTGTGATTGTGTGATTGTGTGATTGTGTGATTGTGTGATTGTGTGATTGTGTGATTGTGTGATTGTGTGATTGTGTGATTGTGTGATTGTGTGATTGTGTGATTGTGTGATTGTGTGATTGTGTGATTGTGTGATTGTGTGATTGTGTGATTGTGTGATTGTGTGATTGTGGGATTGTGGGATTGTGTGATTGTGTGATTGTGACTGTGTGATTGTGTGAGTGTGTGATTGTGTGATTGAGTGATTGTGTGCTTGTATGATTGTGTGGTTGTGTGATTGTCTGATTGTGTGATTGTGTGATTGTGTGATTGTGTGATTGTGTGATTGTGTAATTGTGATTGTGCGATTGTGATTGTGTGATTGTGTGATTGCGTGATTGTGTGATTGTGTGATTGTGTAATTGTGAGATTGTGTGACTGTGTGCTTGTGTGATTGTGTGATTGTGTGATTGTGATTGTGTGATTGTGATTGTGTGATTGTGATTGTGTGATTGTGACTGTGTAATTGTGTGAGTGTGTGATTGTGTGATTGTGTGATTGTGGAATTGTGATTGTGTGATTGTGTGATTGTGTGATTGTGTGATTGTGTGATCGTGTGATCGTGTGATTGTGTGATTGTGTGATTGTGTGATTGTGTGATTGTGTGATTGTGTGATTGTGTGATAGTGTGATTGTGTGATTGTGTGATTGTGTAATTGTGTGATTGTGTGATTGTGTGATTGTGTGATTGTGTGATTGTGTGATTGTGTGATTGTGCGATTGTGTGATTGTGTGATTGTGTGATTGTGTGATTGTGTGATTGTGTGATTGTGTGATTGTGTGATTGTGTGATTGTGTGATTGTGTGATTGTGTGATTGTGTGATTGTGTGATTGTGTGATTGTGTGATTGTGTGATTGTGTGGTTGTGTGACCGTGATTGTGTGACCGTGATTGTGTGATCGTGATTGTGTGATCGTGTTAGTGTGACCGTGAATGTGTGATTGCGTGATTGTGATTGCGTGATTGCGATTGCGTGATTGTGATTGCGTGATTGTGTGATTGTGTGATTGTGTGGTTGTGTGATGGTGTGATTGTGTGATTGTGTGAATGTGTGATTGCGTGATCGTGTGATTGTGTGATCGTGTGATTGTGTGATTGCGTGATTGTGTGATTGTGTGATTGTGTGATTGTGTAATTGTGAGATTGTGTGATTGTGTGCTTGTGTGATTGTGTGATTGTGTGATTGTGATTGTGTGAGTGTGATTGTGTGATTGTGATTGTGTGATTGTGATTGTGTGATTGTGATTGTGTGATTGTGATTGTGTGATTGTGATTGTGATTGTGATTGTGTGATTGTGATTGTGTGATTGTGACTGTGTGATTGTGTGAGTGTGTGATTGTGTGATTGTGTGATTGTGGAATTGTGATTGTGTGATTGTGTGATTGTGCGATTGTGTGATTGTGTGATTGTGTGATTGTGTGATTTTGTGATTGTGTGATTGTGTGATTGCGTGATTGTGTGATTGTGTGATTGTGTGATTGTGTGATTGTGTGATTGTGTGAGTGTGTGATTGTGTGATTGTGTGATTGAGTGATTGTGTGCTTGTGTGATTGTATACTTGTGTGATTGTGTGATTGTATACTTGTGTGATTGTGTGATTGTGTGATTGTGCGATTGCGTGCTTGTGTGATTGTGTGATTGTGATTGTGTGATTGTGTGATTGTGTGATTGTGTGATTGTGTGATTGTGTGATTGTGTGATTGTGTGATTGTGTGATTGTGTGATTGTGTGATTGTGTGATTGTGTGATTGTGTGATTGTGTGATTGTGTGATTGTGTGATTGTGTGATTGTGTGATTGTGTGATTGTGTGATTGTGTGATTGTGTGATTGTGTGATTGTGTGATTGTGTGATTGTGTGATTGTGTGATTGTGTGATTGTGTGATTGTGTGATTGTGTGGTTGTGTGACCGTGATTGTGTGACCGTGATTGTGTGATCGTGATTGTGTGATCGTGTTAGTGTGACCGTGAATGTGTGATTGCGTGATTGTGATTGCGTGATTGCGATTGCGTGATTGTGATTGCGTGATTGTGTGATTGTGTGATTGTGTGGTTGTGTGATGGTGTGATTGTGTGATTGTGTGAATGTGTGATTGCGTGATCGTGTGATTGTGTGATCGTGTGATTGTGTGATTGCGTGATTGTGTGATTGTGTGATTGTGTGATTGTGTAATTGTGAGATTGTGTGATTGTGTGCTTGTGTGATTGTGTGATTGTGTGATTGTGATTGTGTGAGTGTGATTGTGTGATTGTGATTGTGTGATTGTGATTGTGTGATTGTGATTGTGTGATTGTGATTGTGTGATTGTGATTGTGATTGTGATTGTGTGATTGTGATTGTGTGATTGTGACTGTGTGATTGTGTGAGTGTGTGATTGTGTGATTGTGTGATTGTGGAATTGTGATTGTGTGATTGTGTGATTGTGCGATTGTGTGATTGTGTGATTGTGTGATTGTGTGATTGTGTGGTTGTGTGGTTGTGTGATTGTATGATTGTGTGATTGTGTGATTGTGTGATTGGGTGATTGTGTGATTGCGTGATTGTGTGATTCTGTGATTGTGTGATTGTGTGATTTTGTGATTGTGTGATTGTGTGATTGCGTGATTGTGTGATTGTGTGATTGTGTGATTGTGTGATTGTGTGATTGTGTGAGTGTGTGATTGTGTGATTGTGTGATTGAGTGATTGTGTGCTTGTGTGATTGTATACTTGTGTGATTGTGTGATTGTATACTTGTGTGATTGTGTGATTGTGTGATTGTGCGATTGCGTGCTTGTGTGATTGTGTGATTGTGATTGTGTGATTGTGTGATTGTGTGATTGTGTGATAGTGTGATTGTGTGATTGTGTGATTGTGTGATTGTGTGATTGTGTGATTGTGTGATTGTGTGATTGTGTGATTGTGTGATTGTGTGATTGTGTGATTGTGTGATTGTGTGATTGTGTGATTGTGTGATTGTGTGATTGTGTGATTGTGTGATTGTGTGATTGTGTGATTGTGTGATTGTGTGATTGTGTGATTGTGTGATTGTGTGATTGTGTGATTGTGTGATTGTGGGATTGTGGGATTGTGTGATTGTGTGATTGTGACTGTGTGATTGTGTGAGTGTGTGATTGTGTGATTGAGTGATTGTGTGCTTGTATGATTGTGTGGTTGTGTGATTGTCTGATTGTGTGATTGTGTGATTGTGTGATTGTGTGATTGTGTGATTGTGTAATTGTGATTGTGCGATTGTGATTGTGTGATTGTGTGATTGCGTGATTGTGTGATTGTGTGATTGTGTAATTGTGAGATTGTGTGACTGTGTGCTTGTGTGATTGTGTGATTGTGTGATTGTGATTGTGTGATTGTGATTGTGTGATTGTGATTGTGTGATTGTGATTGTGTGATTGTGATTGTGTGATTGTGATTGTGTGATTGTGATTGTGTGATTGTGATTGTGTGATTGTGATTGTGTGATTGTGATTGTGTGATTGTGATTGTGTGATTGTGATTGTGTGATTGTGATTGTGTGATTGTGATTGTGTGATTGTGATTGTGTGATTGTGATTGTGTGATTGTGATTGTGTGATTGTGATTGTGTGATTGTGATTGTGTGATTGTGATTGTGTGATTGTGACTGTGTGATTGTGTGAGTGTGTGATTGTGTGATTGTGTGATTGTGGAATTGTGATTGTGTGATTGTGTGATTGTGTGATTGTGTGATCGTGTGATCGTGTGATTGTGTGATTGTGTGATTGTGTGATTGTGTGATTGTGTGATTGTGTGATTGTGTGATAGTGTGATTGTGTGATTGTGTGATTGTGTAATTGTGTGATTGTGTGATTGTGTGATTGTGTGATTGTGTGATTGTGTGATTGTGTGATTGTGTGATTGTGCGATTGTGTGATTGTGTGATTGTGTAATTGTGTGATTGTGTGATTGTGTGATTGTGTGATTGTGTGATTGTGTGATTGTGTGATTGTGTGATTGTGTGATTGTGTGATTGTGATTGTGTGGTTGTGATTGTGTGATTGTGATTGTGTGATTGTGATTGTGTGATTGTGATTGTGTGATTGTGATTGTGTGATTGTGATTGTGTGATTGTGATTGTGTGATTGTGATTGTGTGATTGTGATTGTGTGATTGTGATTGTGTGATTGTGACTGTGTGATTGTGTGAGTGTGTGATTGTGTGATTGTGTGATTGTGGAATTGTGATTGTGTGATTGTGTGATTGTGTGATTGTGTGATCGTGTGATCGTGTGATTGTGTGATTGTGTGATTGTGTGATTGTGTGATTGTGTGATAGTGTGATTGTGTGATTGTGTGATTGTGTAATTGTGTGATTGTGTGATTGTGTGATTGTGTGATTGTGTGATTGTGTGATTGTGTGATTGTGCGATTGTGCGATTGTGTGATTGTGTAATTGTGTGATTGTGTGATTGTGTGATTGTGTGATTGTGTGATTGTTTGATTGTGTGATTGTGTGATTGTGTGATTGTGTGATTGTGTGATTGTGTGATTGTGTGATTGTGTGATTGTGTGATTGTGTGATTGCGTGATTGTGTGATTGTGTGATTGTGTGATTGTGTGATTGTGTGATTGTGTGATTGCGTGATTGTGTGCTTGTGTGATTGTGTGATTGTGTGATTGTGATTGTGTGATTGTGATTGTGTGATGGTGATTGTGTGATTGTGATTCTGTGATTGTGATTGTGTGACCTGATTGTGTGATCGTGATTGTGTGATCGTGATTGTGATTGTGTGATTGTGTGATTGTGTGATTGTGTGATTGTGTGATTGTGTGATTGTGTGATTGTGTGATTGTGTGATTGTGTGATTGTGTGATTGTGTGATTGTGTGATTGTGCGATTGTGCGATTGTGTGATTGTGTGATTGTGTGATTGTGTGATTGTGTGATTGTGTGGTTGCGTGATTGGGTGATTGTGTGATTGTGTGATTGTGTGATTGTGTGATTGTGTGATTGTGTGATTGTGTGATTGTGTGATTGTGTGATTGTGTGATTGTGTGATTGTGTGATTGTGTGATTGTGTGATTGTGTGATTGTGTGATTGTGTGATTGTGTGATTGTGTGATTGTGTGATTGTGTGATTGTGTGATTGTGTGATTGTGTGGTTGTGTGACCGTGATTGTGTGACCGTGATTGTGTGATCGTGATTGTGCGATCGTGTTAGTGTGACCGTGAATGTGTGATTGCGTGATTGTGATTGCGTGATTGCGATTGCGTGATTGTGATTGCGTGATTGTGTGATTGTGTGATTGTGTGGTTGTGTGATGGTGTGATTGTGTGATTGTGTGAATGTGTGATTGCGTGATCGTGTGATTGTGTGATCGTGTGATCGTGTGATCGTGTGATCGTGTGATTGTGTGATTGTGTGATTTTGCGATTGTGTGATTGTGTGATTGTGTGATTGTGTGATAGTGTGATTGTGTGATTGTGTGATTATGACTGTGTGATTGTGTGATTGTGTGATAGTGTGATTGTGTGATTGTGTGACTGTGTGATTGTGTGATTGTGTGATTGTGTGATAGTGTGGTTGTGTGATTGTGTGATTGTGTGATTGTGTGATTGTGTGATTGTGTGATTGTGTGATTGTGTGATTGTGTGATTGAGTGATTGTGTGCTTGTGTGATTGTGTGATTGTGTGATTGTGTGATTGAGTGATTGTGTGCTTGTGTGATTGTATACTTGTGTGATAGTGTGATTGTATACTTGTGTGATTGTGTGATTGTGTGATTGTGTGATTGTGCGATTGCGTGCTTGTGTGATTGTGTGATTGTGATTGTGTGATTGTGTGATTGTGTGATTGTGTGATTGCGTGATTGTGTGATTGTGTGATTGTGTGATTGTGTGATTGTGTGATTGTGTGATTGTGTGATTGTGTGATTGTGTGATTGTGTGATTGTGTGATTGTGTGATTGTGTGATTGTGTGATTGTGTGATTGTGTGGTTGTGATTGTGTGATTGTGATTGTGTGATTGTGATTGTGTGATTGTGATTGTGTGATTGTGTGAGTGTGTGATTGTGTGATTGAGTGATTGTGTGATTGTGTGATTGTGTGATTGTGTGGTTGTGTGATTGTGTGATTGTGTGATTGTGTGATTGTGTGATTGTGTGATTGTGTGATTGTGATTGTGTGATTGTATACTTGTGTGATTGTGTGATTGTGTGATTGTGCGATTGCGTGCTTGTGTGATCGTGTGACTGTGATTGTGTGATTGTGTGATTGTGTGATTGTGTGATTGCGTGATTGTGTGATTGTGTGATTGCGTGATTGTGTGATTGTGTGATTGTGTGATTGTGTGATTGTGTGATTGTGTGATTGTGTGATTGTGTGATTGTGTGATTGTGTGATTGTGTGATTGTGTGATTGAGTGATTGTGTGATTGTGTGATTGTGTGAATGTGTGATTGTGTGACCGTGATTGTGTGATTGTGTGATTGTGTGATTGTGTGATTTTGTGATTGTGTGATTGTGTGATTGTGTGATTGTGTGATTGTGTGGTTGTGTGACCGTGATTGTGTGATCGTGATTGTGTGATCGTGATTGTGTGATCGTGATTGTGTGATTGCGTGATTGTGATTGTGTGATTGTGTGACTGTGTGATTGTGTGATTGTGTGATTGTGTGATTTTGTGATTGAGTGATTGTGTGATTGTGTGATTGTGTGAATGTGTGATTGTGTGATTGTGTGACCGTGATTGTGTGATTGATGATTGTGTGATTGTGTGATTGTGTGATTGTGTGATTGTTTGATTGTGTGATTGTGTGATTGTGTGATTGTGATTGTGTGATTGTGATTGTGTGATTGTGTGATCGTGTGATTGTGTGATTGTGTGAATGTGTGATTGCGTGATCGTGTGATTGTGTGATCGTGTGATCGAGTGATCGTGTGATTGTGTGATTGTGTGATTTTGCGATTGTGTGATTGTGTGATTGTGTGATTGTGTGAGTGTGTGATTGTGTGATTGAGTGATTGTGTGCTTGTGTGATTGTGTGGCTGTGTGATTGTGTGATTAGGCGATTGTGTGATTGTGTGATTGTGTGATTGTGTGATTGTGGGACTGTGTGATTGTGTGATTGTGTGATTGTGTGATTGTGTGATCGTGATTGTGTGATCGTGATTGTGTGATTGCGTGATTGCGATTGCGTGATTGTGATTGCGTGATTGTGTGATTGTGTGATTGTGTGGTTGTGTGATGGTGTGATTGTGTGATTGTGTGAATGTGTGATTGCGTGATCGTGTGATTGTGTGATCGTGTGATTGTGTGATCGTGTGATTGTGTGATTGTGTGATTGTGTGAATGTGTGATTGCGTGATTGTGTGATTGTGATTGTGTGATTGTGATTGTGTGATTGTGATTGTGTGATTGTGATTGTGTGATTGTGATTGTGTGATTGTGATTGTGTGATTGTGATTGTGTGATTGTGATTGTGTGATTGTGATTGTGTGATTGTGATTGTGTGATTGTGATTGTGTGATTGTGATTGTGTGATTGTGATTGTGTGATTGTGATTGTGTGATTGTGATTGTGTGATTGTGATTGTGTGATTGTGATTGTGTGATTGTGATTGTGTGATTGTGATTGTGTGATTGTGATTGTGTGATTGTGATTGTGTGATTGTGATTGTGTGATTGTGATTGTGTGATTGTGATTGTGTGATTGTGACTGTGTGATTGTGTGAGTGTGTGAGTGTGTGATTGTGTGATTGTGGAATTGTGATTGTGTGATTGTGTGATTGTGCGATTGTGTGATTGTGTGATTGTGTGATTGTGTGATTGTGTGATTGTGTGATTGTGTGATTGTGTGATTGTGTGATTGTGCGATTGTGCGATTGTGTGATTGTGTGATTGTGTGATTGTGTGATTGTGTGATTGTGTGGTTGCGTGATTGGGTGATTGTGTGATTGTGTGATTGTGTGATTGTGTGATCGTGTGATTGTGTGATTGTGTGATTGTGTGATTGTGTGATTGTGGAATTGTGATTGTGTGATTGTGTGATTGTGCGATTGTGTGATTGTGTGATTGTGTGATTGTGTGATTGTGTGATTGTGTGATTGTGTGATTGTGTGATTGTGTGATTGTGCGATTGTGCGATTGTGTGATTGTGTGATTGTGTGATTGTGTGATTGTGTGATTGTGTGATTGTGTGATTGTGTGATTGTGTGATTGTGTGAGTGTGTGATTGTGTGATTGAGTGATTGTGTGCTTGTGTGATTGCGTGGTTGTGTGATTGTGTGATTAGGCGATTGTGTGATTGTGTGATTGTGTGATTGTGTGATTGTGTGACTGTGTGATTGTGTGATTGTGTGATTGTGTGATTGTGTAATTGTGATTGTGCGATTGTGATTGTGTGATTGTGTGATTGTGTGATTGTGTGATTGTGTGATTGTGTGATTGTGTGATTGTGTGATTGTGTGATTGTGTGATTGTGTGATTGTGTGATTGTGTGATTGTGTGATTGTGTGATTGTGTGATTGTGTGATTTTGTGATTGTGTGATTGTGTGATTGTGCGATTGTGCGATTGTGTGATTGTGTGATTGTGTGATTGTGTGATTGTGTGATTGTGTGATTGTGTGATTGTGTGATTGTGTGATTGTGTGATTGTGTGATTGTGTGATTGTGTGATTGTGTGATTGTGTGGTTGTGCGATCGTGATTGTGTGATCGTGATTGTGTGATCGTGATTGTGCGATTGCGTGCTTGTGACTGTGTGATTGTGTGACTGTGTGATTGTGTGATTGTGACTGTGTGATTGTGTGATTGTGTGATTGTGTGATTGTGTGATTGTGTGATTGTGTGATTGTGACTGTGTGATTGTGGGATTGTGTGATAGTGTGATTGTGTGATTGTGTGACTGTGTGATTGTGTGATTGTGTGATTGTGTGATTGTGTGATTGTGTGATTGTGTGATTGTGTGATTGTGTGATTGTGTGATTGTGTGATTGTGTGATTGTGTGATTGCGTGATTGTGATTGCGTGATTGCGATTGCGTGATTGTGATTGCGTGATTGTGTGATTGTGTGATTGTGTGGTTGTGTGATGGTGTGATTGTGTGATTGTGTGAATGTGTGATTGCGTGATCGTGTGATTGTGTGATCGTGTGATCGTGTGATCGTGTGATCGTGTGATTGTGTGATTGTGTGATTTTGCGATTGTGTGATTGTGTGATTGTGTGATTGTTTGATTGTGTGATTGTGTGATTGTGTGATTGTGATTGTGTGATTGTGATTGTGTGATTGTGTGATCGTGTGATTGTGTGATTGTGTGACTGAGTGATTGTGTGACTGTGTGACTGTGTGACTGTGTGATTGAGGAACTGCGTGATTGTGTGACCATGTTTGTGTGACCGTGATTGTGTGACCGATTGTGTGACCGTGAATGTGTGAATGCGTGATTGTGATTGCGTGATTGTGATTCCGTGATTGTGTGATTGTGTGATCGTGTGATTGTGTGATTGTGTGATTGTGTGGTTGTGTGACCGTGATTGTGTGACCGTGATTGTGTGATCGTGATTGTGTGATCGTGATTGTGTGATCGTGATTGTGATTGTGTGATTGTGTGATTGTGTCATGGTGTGATTGTGTGATTGTGTGAATGTGTGATTGCGTGATCGTGTGATTGTGTGATCGTGTGATCGAGTGATCGTGTGATTGCGTGATTGTGTGATTTTGCGATTGTGTGATTGTGTGATTGTGTGATTGTGTGAGTGTGTGATTGTGTGATTGAGTGATTGTGTGCTTGTGTGATTGTGTGGCTGTGTGATTGTGTGATTAGGCGATTGTGTGATTGTGTGATTGTGTGATTGTGTGATTGTGGGACTGTGTGATTGTGTGATTGTGTGATTGTGTGATTGTGTAATTGTGATTGTGCGATTGTGATTGTGCGATTGTGATTGTGTGATTGTGTGATTGTGTGATTTTGTGATTGTGTGATTGTGTGATTGTGTGATTGTGTGATTGTGTTATTGTGTGATTGTGTGATTGTGTGATTGTGTGATTGTGTGATTGTGTGATTGTGCGATTGTGATTGTGTGATTGTGTGATTGTGTGATTGTGTGATTGTGTGATTGTGTGATTGTGTGATTGTGTGATTGTGTGATTGTGTGATTGTGTGATTGTGTGATTGTGTGATTGTGTGATTGTGTGATTGTGTGATTGTGGGATTGTGTGATTGTGTGATCGTGATTGTGTGATCGTGATTGTGCGATTGCGTGCTTGTGACTGTGTGATTGTGTGACTGTGTGATTGTGTGATTGTGACTGTGTGATTGTGTGATTGTGTGATTGTGTGATTGTGTGATAGTGTGATTGTGTGATTGTGTGATTGTGACTGTGTGATTGTGTGATTGTGTGATAGTGTGATTGTGTGATTGTGTGACTGTGTGATTGTGTGATTGTGTGATTGTGTGATAGTGTGGTTGTGTGATTGTGTGATTGTGTGATTGTGTGATTGTGTGATTGTGTGCTTGTGTGATTGTGTGGTTGTGTGGTTGTGTGATTGTGTGATTGTGTGATTGTGTGATTGTGTGATTGTGTGATTGTGTGATTGTGTGATTGGGTGATTGTGTGATTGCGTGATTGTGTGATTCTGTGATTGTGTGATTGTGTGATTTTGTGATTGTGTGATTGTGTGATTGCGTGATTGTGTGATTGTGTGATTGTGTGATTGTGTGATTGTGTGAGTGTGTGATTGTGTGATTGTGTGATTGAGTGATTGTGTGCTTGTGTGATAGTATCCTTTGTGATTGTGTGATTGTATACTTGTGTGATTGTGTGATTGTGTGATTGTGCGATTGCGTGCTTGTGTGATCGTGTGATTGTGATTGTGTGATTGTGTGATTGTGTGATTGTGTGATTGCGTGATTGTGTGATTGTGTGATTGTGTGATTGTGTGATTGTGTGATTGTGTGATTGTGTGATTGTGTGATTGTGTGATTGTGTGATTGTGTGATTGTGTGATTGTGTGAGTGTGTGATTGTGTGATTGTGTGAATGTGTGATTGTGTGACCGTGATTGTGTGATTGTGTGATTTTGTGATTGTGTGATTGTGTGATTGTGTGATTGTGTGATTGTGTGATTGTGTGGTTGTGTGACCGTGATTGTGTGATCGTGATTGTGTGATCGTGATTGTGTGATCGTGATTGTGTGATTGCGTGATTGTGATTGTGTGATTGTGTGACTGTGTGATTGTGTGATTGTGTGATTGTGTGATTTTGTGATTGAGTGATTGTGTGATTGTGTGATTGTGTGAATGTGTGATTGTGTGATTGTGTGACCGTGATTGTGTGATTGATGATTGTGTGATTGTGTGATTGTGTGATTGTGTGATTGTTTGATTGTGTGATTGTGTGATTGTGTGATTGTGATTGTGTGATTGTGATTGTGTGATTGTGTGATCGTGTGATTGTGTGATTGTGTGACTGAGTGATTGTGTGACTGTGTGACTGTGTGACTGTGTGATTGAGGAACTGCGTGATTGTGTGACCATGTTTGTGTGACCGTGATTGTGTGACCGATTGTGTGACCGTGAATGTGTGAATGCGTGATTGTGATTGCGTGATTGTGATTCCGTGATTGTGTGATTGTGTGATCGTGTGATTGTGTGATTGTGTGATTGTGTGGTTGTGTGACCGTGATTGTGTGACCGTGATTGTGTGATCGTGATTGTGTGATCGTGATTGTGTGATCGTGATTGTGATTGTGTGATTGTGTGATTGTGTGATGGTGTGATTGTGTGATTGTGTGAATGTGTGATTGCGTGATCGTGTGATTGTGTGATCGTGTGATCGAGTGATCGTGTGATTGTGTGATTGTGTGATTTTGCGATTGTGTGATTGTGTGATTGTGTGCTTGTGTGATTGTGTGATTGTGATTGTGTGATTGTGATTGTGTGATTGTGATTGTGTGATTGTGATTGTGTGATTGTGATTGTGTGATTGTGATTGTGTGATTGTGATTGTGTGATTGTGATTGTGTGATTGTGATTGTGTGATTGTGTGAGTGTGTGATTGTGTGATTGAGTGATTGTGTGATTGTGTGATTGTGTGATTGTGTGGTTGTGTGATTGTGTGATTGTGTGATTGTGTGATTGTATGATTGTGTGATTGTGACTGTGTGATTGTGTGAGTGTGTGATTGTGTGATTGAGTGATTGTGTGCTTGTGTGATTGTGTGGTTGTGTGGTTGTGTGATTGTGTGATTGTGTGATTGTGTGATTGTGTGATTGTGTGATTGTGTGATTGTGTGGTTGTGTGACCGTGATTGTGTGACCGTGATTGTGTGATCGTGATTGTGTGATCGTGTTAGTGTGACCGTGAATGTGTGATTGCGTGATTGTGATTGCGTGATTGCGATTGCGTGATTGTGATTGCGTGATTGTGTGATTGTGTGGTTGTGTGATGGTGTGATTGTGTGATTGTGTGAATGTGTGATTGCGTGATCGTGTGATTGTGTGATCGTGTGATTGTGTGATTGCGTAATTGTGTGATTGTGTGATTGTGTGATTGTGTAATTGTGATTGTGTGATTGTGATTGTGTGATTGTGATTGTGTGATTGTGATTGTGTGATTGTGATTGTGTGATTGTGATTGTGTGATTGTGATTGTGTGATTGTGATTGTGTGATTGTGATTGTGTGATTGTGATTGTGTGATTGTGATTGTGTGATTGTGATTGTGTGATTGTGACTGTGTGATTGTGTGAGTGTGTGAGTGTGTGATTGTGTGATTGTGGAATTGTGATTGTGTGATTGTGTGATTGTGCGATTGTGTGATTGTGTGATTGTGTGATTGTGTGATTGTGTGATTGTGTGATTGTGTGATTGTGTGATTGTGTGATTGTGTGATTGTGCGATTGTGCGATTGTGTGATTGTGTGATTGTGTGATTGTGTGATTGTGTGATTGTGTGATTGTGTGGTTGCGTGATTGGGTGATTGTGTGATTGTGTGATTGTGTGATTGTGTGATCGTGTGATTGTGTGATTGTGTGATTGTGTGATTGTGTGATTGTGTGATTGTGTGATTGTGTGATTGTGTGATTGTGTGATTGTGTGATTGTGTGATTGTGTGATTGTGTGATTGTGTGATTGTGTGATTGTGTGGTTGTGTGACCGTGATTGTGTGACCGTGATTGTGTGATCGTGATTGTGCGATCGTGTTAGTGTGACCGTGAATGTGTGATTGCGTGATTGTGATTGCGTGATTGCGATTGCGTGATTGTGATTGCGTGATTGTGTGATTGTGTGATTGTGCGATTGTGTGATTGTGTGATTGTGTGATTGTGTGATTGTGTGATTGTGTGATTGTGTGATTGTGTGATTGTGTGATTGTGCGATTGTGCGATTGTGTGATTGTGTGATTGTGTGATTGTGTGATTGTGTGATTGTGTGGTTGCGTGATTGGGTGATTGTGTGATTGTGTGATTGTGTGATTGTGTGATCGTGTGATTGTGTGATTGTGTGATTGTGTGATTGTGTGATTGTGTGATTGTGTGATTGTGTGATTGTGTGATTGTGTGATTGTGTGATTGTGTGAGTGTGTGATTGTGTGATTGTGTGATTGAGTGATTGTGTGCTTGTGTGATAGTATACTTGTGTGATTGTGTGATTGTATACTTGTGTGATTGTGTGATTGTGTGATTGTGCGATTGCGTGCTTGTGTGATCGTGTGATTGTGATTGTGTGATTGTGTGATTGTGTGATTGTGTGATTGCGTGATTGTGTGATTGTGTGATTGTGTGATTGTGTGATTGTGTGATTGTGTGATTGTGTGATTGTGTGATTGTGTGATTGTGTGATTGTGTGATTGTGTGAGTGTGTGATTGTGTGATTGTGTGATTGTGTGATTGTGTGATTGAGTGATTGTGTGATTGTGTGATTGTGTGAATGTGTGATTGTGTGACCGTGATTGTGTGATTGTGTGATTTTGTGATTGTGTGATTGTGTGATTGTGTGATTGTGTGATTGTGTGATTGTGTGGTTGTGTGACCGTGATTGTGTGATCGTGATTGTGTGATCGTGATTGTGTGATCGTGATTGTGTGATTGCGTGATTGTGATTGTGTGATTGTGTGACTGTGTGATTGTGTGATTGTGTGATTGTGTGATTTTGTGATTGAGTGATTGTGTGATTGTGTGATTGTGTGAATGTGTGATTGTGTGATTGTGTGACCGTGATTGTGTGATTGATGATTGTGTGATTGTGTGATTGTGTGATTGTTTGATTGTGTGATTGTGTGATTGTGTGATTGTGATTGTGTGATTGTGATTGTGTGATTGTGTGATCGTGTGATTGTGTGATTGTGTGACTGAGTGATTGTGTGACTGTGTGACTGTGTGACTGTGTGATTGAGGAACTGCGTGATTGTGTGACCATGTTTGTGTGACCGTGATTGTGTGACCGATTGTGTGACCGTGAATGTGTGAATGCGTGATTGTGATTGCGTGATTGTGATTCCGTGATTGTGTGATTGTGTGATCGTGTGATTGTGTGATTGTGTGATTGTGTGGTTGTGTGACCGTGATTGTGTGACCGTGATTGTGTGATCGTGATTGTGTGATCGTGATTGTGTGATCGTGATTGTGATTGTGTGATTGTGTGATTGTGTGATGGTGTGATTGTGTGATTGTGTGAATGTGTGATTGCGTGATCGTGTGATTGTGTGATCGTGTGATCGAGTGATCGTGTTATTGTGTGATTGTGTGATTTTGCGATTGTGTGATTGTGTGATTGTGTGATTGTGTGAGTGTGTGATTGTGTGATTGAGTGATTGTGTGCTTGTGTGATTGTGTGGCTGTGTGATTGTGTGATTAGGCGATTGTGTGATTGTGTGATTGTGTGATTGCGTGATTGTGGGACTGTGTGATTGTGTGATTGTGTGATTGTGGGATTGTGGGATTGTGTGATTGTGTGATTGTGACTGTGTGATTGTGTGAGTGTGTGATTGTGTGATTGAGTGATTGTGTGCTTGTATGATTGTGTGGTTGTGTGATTGTGTGATTGTGTGATTGTGTGATTGTGCGATTGTGTGATTGTGTGATTGTGTGATTGTGTGATTGTGTGATTGTGTGATTGTGTGATTGTGTGATTGTGTGATTGTGTGATTGTGTGATTGTGTGATTGTGTGATTGTGTGATTGTGTGATTGTGTGATTGTGTGATTGTGTGGTTGTGTGACCGTGATTGTGTGACCGTGATTGTGTGATCGTGATTGTGCGATCGTGTTAGTGTGACCGTGAATGTGTGATTGCGTGATTGTGATTGCGTGATTGCGATTGCGTGATTGTGATTGCGTGATTGTGTGATTGTGTGATTGTGTGGTTGTGTGATGGTGTGATTGTGTGATTGTGTGAATGTGTGATTGCGTGATCGTGTGATTGTGTGATCGTGTGATTGTGTGATTGCGTAATTGTGTGATTGTGTGATTGTGTGATTGTGTAATTGTGAGATTGTGTGATTGTGTGCTTGTGTGATTGTGTGATTGTGTGATTGTGATTGTGTGATTGTGATTGTGTGATTGTGATTGTGTGATTGTGATTGTGTGATTGTGATTGTGTGATTGTGATTGTGTGATTGTGTGCTTGTGTGAGTGTGTGATTGTGTGATTGTGGAATTGTGATTGTGTGATTGTGTGATTGTGCGATTGTGTGATTGTGTGATTGTGTGATTGTGTGATTGTGTGATTGTGTGATTGTGTGATTGTGTGGTTGTGTGATTGTGTGATCGTGTGATTGTGTGATTGTGTGATTGTGTGATTGTGTGATTGTGTGATTGTGTGATTGTGTGATTGTGTGATTGTGTGATTGTGTGATTGTGTGATTGTGTGATTGTGTGATTGTGTGATTGTGTGGTTGTGTGACCGTGATTGTGTGACCGTGATTGTGTGATCGTGATTGTGTGATCGTGTTAGTGTGACCGTGAATGTGTGATTGCGTGATTGTGATTGCGTGATTGCGATTGCGTGATTGTGATTGCGTGATTGTGTGATTGTGTGATTGTGTGGTTGTGTGATGGTGTGATTGTGTGATTGTGTGAATGTGTGATTGCGTGATCGTGTGATTGTGTGATCGTGTGATTGTGTGATTGCGTAATTGTGTGATTGTGTGATTGTGTGATTGTGTAATTGTGAGATTGTGTGATTGTGTGCTTGTGTGATTGTGTGATTGTGTGATTGTGATTGTGTGATTGTGATTGTGTGATTGTGATTGTGTGATTGTGATTGTGTGATTGTGATTGTGTGATTGTGATTGTGTGATTGTGTGCTTGTGTGAGTGTGTGATTGTGTGATTGTGGAATTGTGATTGTGTGATTGTGTGATTGTGCGATTGTGTGATTGTGTGATTGTGTGATTGTGTGATTGTGTGATTGTGTGATTGTGTGATTGTGTGGTTGTGTGATTGTGTGATCGTGTGATTGTGTGATTGTGTGATTGTGTGATTGTGTGATTGTGTGATTGTGTGATTGTGTGATTGTGTGATTGTGTGATTGTGTGATTGTGTGATTGTGTGATTGTGTGATTGTGTGATTGTGTGATTGTGTGATTTTGTGATTGTGTGATTGTGTGATTGTGTGATTGTGAGATTGTGTGATTGTGTGATTGTGTGATTGTGTGATTGTGTGATTGTGTGATTGTGTCATTGTGTGATTGTGTGATTGTGTGATTGTGTGATTGTGTGATTGTGTGATTGTGTGATTGTGTGATTGTGTGATTGTGTGATTGTGTGGTTGTGCGATCGTGATTGTGTGATCGTGATTGTGTGATCGTGATTGTGCGATTGCGTGCTTGTGACTGTGTGATTGTGTGACTGTGTGATTGTGTGATTGTGACTGTGTGATTGTGTGATTGTGTGATTGTGTGATAGTGTGATTGTGTGATTGTGTGATTGTGACTGTGTGATTGTGGGATTGTGTGATAGTGTGATTGTGTGATTGTGTGACTGTGTGATTGTGTGATTGTGTGATTGTGTGATAGTGTGGTTGTGTGATTGTGTGATTGTGTGATTGTGTGATTGTGTGATTGTGTGATTGTGTGATTGTGTGATTGTGTGATTGAGTGATTGTGTGCTTGTGTGATTGTGTGATTGTGTGATTGTGTGATTGAGTGATTGTGTGCTTGTGTGATTGTATACTTGTGTGATTGTGTGATTGTATACTTGTGTGATTGTGTGATTGTGTGATTGTGCGATTGCGTGCTTGTGTGATTGTTCGATTGTGATTGTGTGATTGTGTGATTGTGTGATTGTGTGATTGCGTGATTGTGTGATTGTGTGATTGTGTGATTGTGTGATTGTGTGATTGTGTGATTGTGTGATTGTGTGATTGTGTGATTGTGTGATTGTGTGATTGTGTGATTGTGTGATTGTGTGATTGTGTGATTGTGTGATTGTGTGATTGTGTGATTGCGTGATTGTGATTGCGTGATTGCGATTGCGTGATTGTGATTGCGTGATTGTGTGATTGTGTGATTGTGTGGTTGTGTGATGGTGTGATTGTGTGATTGTGTGAATGTGTGATTGCGTGATCGTGTGATTGTGTGATCGTGTGATCGTGTGATCGTGTGATCGTGTGATTGTGTGATTGTGTGATTTTGCGATTGTGTGATTGTGTGATTGTGTGAGTGTGTGATTGTGTGATTGAGTGATTGTGTGCTTGTGTGATTGCGTGGTTGTGTGATTGTGTGATTAGGCGATTGTGTGATTGTGTGATTGTGTGATTGTGTGATTGTGTGACTGTGTGATTGTGTGATTGTGTGATTGTGTGATTGTGTGATTGTGTAATTGTGATTGTGCGATTGTGATTGTGTGATTGTGTGATTGTGTGATTGTGTGATTGTGTGATTGTGTGATTGTGTGATTTTTTGATTGTGTGATTGTGTGATTGTGTGATTGTGTGATTGTGTGATTGTGTGATTGTGTGATTGTGTGATAGTGTGATTGTGTGATTGTGTGATTGTGACTGTGTGATTGTGTGATTGTGTGATAGTGTGATTGTGTGATTGTGTGACTGTGTGATTGTGTGATTGTGTGATTGTGTGATAGTGTGGTTGTGTGATTGTGTGATTGTGTGATTGTGTGATTGTGTGATTGTGTGATTGTGTGATTGTGTGATTGAGTGATTGTGTGCTTGTGTGATTGTGTGATTGTGTGATTGTGTGATTGAGTGATTGTGTGCTTGTGTGATTGTATACTTGTGTGATAGTGTGATTGTATACTTGTGTGATTGTGTGATTGTGTGATTGTGTGATTGTGCGATTGCGTGCTTGTGTGATTGTGTGATTGTGATTGTGTGATTGTGTGATTGTGTGATTGTGTGATTGTGTGATTGTGTGATTGTGTGATTGTGTGATTGTGTGATTGTGTGATTGTGTGATTGTGTGATTGTGTGATTGTGTGATTGTGTGATTGTGTGATTGTGTGATAGTGTGGTTGTGTGATTGTGTGATTGTGTGATTGTGTGATTGTGTGATTGTGTGATTGTGTGATTGTGTGATTGTGTGATTGAGTGATTGTGTGCTTGTGTGATTGTGTGATTGTGTGATTGTGTGATTGAGTGATTGTGTGCTTGTGTGATTGTATACTTGTGTGATTGTGTGATTGTATACTTGTGTGATTGTGTGATTGTGTGATTGTGCGATTGCGTGCTTGTGTGATTGTGTGATTGTGATTGTGTGATTGTGTGATTGTGTGATTGTGTGATTGCGTGATTGTGTGATTGTGTGATTGTGTGATTGTGTGATTGTGTGATTGTGTGATTGTGTGATTGTGTGATTGTGTGATTGTGTGATTGTGTGATTGTGTGATTGTGTGATTGTGTGATTGTGTGATTGTGTGATTGTGTGATTGTGTGATTGTGTGATTGTGTGATTGTGTGATTGTGTGATTGTGTGATTGTGTGATTGTGTGATTGTGATTGTGTGATTGTGATTGTGTGATTGTGATTGTGTGATTGTGATTGTGTGATTGTGTGAGTGTGTGATTGTGTGATTGAGTGATTGTGTGATTGTGTGATTGTGTGATTGTGTGGTTGTGTGATTGTGTGATTGTGTGATTGTGTGATTGTGTGATTGTGTGATTGTGACTGTGTGATTGTGTGAGTGTGTGATTGTGTGATTGAGTGATTGTGTGCTTGTGTGATTGTGTGGTTGTGTGGTTGTGTGATTGTGTGATTGTGTGATTGTGTGATTGTGTGATTGTGTGATTGTGTGATTGTGTGATTGGGTGATTGTGTGATTGCGTGATTGTGTGATTCTGTGATTGTGTGATTGTGTGATTTTGTGATTGTGTGATTGTGTGATTGCGTGATTGTGTGATTGTGTGATTGTGTGATTGTGTGATTGTGTGAGTGTGTGATTGTGTGATTGTGTGATTGAGTGATTGTGTGCTTGTGTGATAGTATACTTGTGTGATTGTGTGATTGTATACTTGTGTGATTGTGTGATTGTGTGATTGTGCGATTGCGTGCTTGTGTGATCGTGTGATTGTGATTGTGTGATTGTGTGATTGTGTGATTGTGTGATTGCGTGATTGTGTGATTGTGTGATTGTGTGATTGTGTGATTGTGTGATTGTGTGATTGTGTGATTGTGTGATTGTGTGATTGTGTGATTGTGTGAGTGTGTGATTGTGTGATTGTGTGATTGTGTGATTGTGTGATTGAGTGATTGTGTGATTGTGTGATTGTGTGAATGTGTGATTGTGTGACCGTGATTGTGTGATTGTGTGATTTTGTGATTGTGTGATTGTGTGATTGTGTGATTGTGTGATTGTGTGATTGTGTGATTGTGTGATTGTGTGATTGTGTGGTTGTGTGACCGTGATTGTGTGATCGTGATTGTGTGATCGTGATTGTGTGATCGTGATTGTGTGATTGCGTGATTGTGATTGTGTGATTGTGTGACTGTGTGATTGTGTGATTGTGTGATTGTGTGATTTTGTGATTGAGTGATTGTGTGATTGTGTGATTGTGTGAATGTGTGATTGTGTGATTGTGTGACCGTGATTGTGTGATTGATGATTGTGTGATTGTGTGATTGTGTGATTGTTTGATTGTGTGATTGTGTGATTGTGTGATTGTGATTGTGTGATTGTGATTGTGTGATTGTGTGATCGTGTGATTGTGTGATTGTGTGACTGAGTGATTGTGTGACTGTGTGACTGTGTGACTGTGTGATTGAGGAACTGCGTGATTGTGTGACCATGTTTGTGTGACCGTGATTGTGTGACCGATTGTGTGACCGTGAATGTGTGAATGCGTGATTGTGATTGCGTGATTGTGATTCCGTGATTGTGTGATTGTGTGATCGTGTGATTGTGTGATTGTGTGATTGTGTGGTTGTGTGACCGTGATTGTGTGACCGTGATTGTGTGATCGTGATTGTGTGATCGTGATTGTGTGATCGTGATTGTGATTGTGTGATTGTGTGATTGTGTGATGGTGTGATTGTGTGATTGTGTGAATGTGTGATTGCGTGATCGTGTGATTGTGTGATCGTGTGATCGAGTGATCGTGTGATTGTGTGATTGTGTGATTTTGCGATTGTGTGATTGTGTGATTGTGTGATTGTGTGAGTGTGTGATTGTGTGATTGAGTGATTGTGTGCTTGTGTGATTGTGTGGCTGTGTGATTGTGTGATTAGGCGATTGTGTGATTGTGTGATTGTGTGATTGCGTGATTGTGGGACTGTGTGATTGTGTGATTGTGTGATTGTGGGATTGTGGGATTGTGTGATTGTGTGATTGTGACTGTGTGATTGTGTGAGTGTGTGATTGTGTGATTGAGTGATTGTGTGCTTGTATGATTGTGTGGTTGTGTGATTGTCTGATTGTGTGATTGTGTGATTGTGTGATTGTGTGATTGTGTGATTGTGTGATTGTGTAATTGTGATTGTGCGATTGTGATTGTGTGATTGTGTGATTGCGTGATTGTGTGATTGTGTGATTGTGTAATTGTGAGATTGTGTGACTGTGTGCTTGTGTGATTGTGTGATTGTGTGATTGTGATTGTGTGATTGTGATTGTGTGATTGTGATTGTGTGATTGTGATTGTGTGATTGTGATTGTGTGATTGTGATTGTGTGATTGTGATTGTGTGATTGTGATTGTGTGATTGTGATTGTGTGATTGTGATTGTGTGATTGTGATTGTGTGATTGTGATTGTGTGATAGTGATTGTGTGATTGTGACTGTGCGATTGTGTGAGTGTGTGATTGTGTGATTGAGTGATTGTGTGCTTGTATGATTGTGTGGTTGTGTGATTGTGTGATTGTGTGATCGTGTGATCGTGTGATTCTGTGATTGTGTGATTGTGTGATTGTGTGATTGTGTGATTGTGTGATTGTGTGATAGTGTGATTGTGTGATTGTGTGATTGTGTGATTGTGTGATTGTGTGATTGTGTGATTGTGTGATTGTGTGATTGTGTGATTGTGTGATTGTGTGGTTGCGTGATTGGGTGATTGTGTGATTGTGTGATTGTGTGATTGTGTGATCGTGTGATTGTGTGATTGTGTGATTTTGTGATTGTGTGATTGTGTGATTGTGTGATTGTGTGATTGTGTGATTGTGTGATTGTGTGATTGTGTGATTGTGTGATTGTGTGATTGTGTGATTGTGTGATTGTGTGGTTGTGTGACCGTGATTGTGTGACCGTGATTGTGTGATCGTGATTGTGCGATCGTGTTAGTGTGACCGTGAATGTGTGATTGCGTGATTGTGATTGCGTGATTGCGATTGCGTGATTGTGATTGCGTGATTGTGTGATTGTGTGATTGTGTGGTTGTGTGATGGTGTGATTGTGTGATTGTGTGAATGTGTGATTGCGTGATTGTGTGATTGTGATTGTGTGATTGTGATTGTGTGATTGTGATTGTGTGATTGTGATTGTGTGATTGTGATTGTGTGATTGTGATTGTGTGATTGTGATTGTGTGATTGTGATTGTGTGATTGTGATTGTGTGATTGTGATTGTGTGATTGTGATTGTGTGATTGTGATTGTGTGATTGTGATTGTGTGATTGTGATTGTGTGATTGTGATTGTGTGATTGTGATTGTGTGATTGTGATTGTGTGATTGTGATTGTGTGATTGTGATTGTGTGATTGTGATTGTGTGATTGTGATTGTGTGATTGTGACTGTGTGATTGTGTGAGTGTGTGAGTGTGTGATTGTGTGATTGTGGAATTGTGATTGTGTGATTGTGTGATTGTGCGATTGTGTGATTGTGTGATTGTGTGATTGTGTGATTGTGTGATTGTGTGATTGTGCGATTGTGCGATTGTGTGATTGTGTGATTGTGTGATTGTGTGATTGTGTGATTGTGTGGTTGCGTGATTGGGTGATTGTGTGATTGTGTGATTGTGTGATTGTGTGATCGTGTGATTGTGTGATTGTGTGATTGTGTGATTGTGTGATTGTGGAATTGTGATTGTGTGATTGTGTGATTGTGCGATTGTGTGATTGTGTGATTGTGTGATTGTGTGATTGTGTGATTGTGTGATTGTGTGATTGTGTGATTGTGTGATTGTGCGATTGTGCGATTGTGTGATTGTGTGATTGTGTGATTGTGTGATTGTGTGATTGTGTGATTGTGTGATTGTGTGATTGTGTGATTGTGTGAGTGTGTGATTGTGTGATTGAGTGATTGTGTGCTTGTGTGATTGCGTGGTTGTGTGATTGTGTGATTAGGCGATTGTGTGATTGTGTGATTGTGTGATTGTGTGATTGTGTGACTGTGTGATTGTGTGATTGTGTGATTGTGTGATTGTGTAATTGTGATTGTGCGATTGTGATTGTGTGATTGTGTGATTGTGTGATTGTGTGATTGTGTGATTGTGTGATTGTGTGATTGTGTGATTGTGTGATTGTGTGATTGTGTGATTGTGTGATTGTGTGATTGTGTGATTGTGTGATTGTGTGATTGTGTGATTGTGTGATTGTGTGATTGTGTGATTTTGTGATTGTGTGATTGTGTGATTGTGCGATTGTGCGATTGTGTGATTGTGTGATTGTGTGATTGTGTGATTGTGTGATTGTGTGATTGTGTGATTGTGTGATTGTGTGATTGTGTGATTGTGTGATTGTGTGATTGTGTGATTGTGTGATTGTGTGATTGTGTGGTTGTGCGATCGTGATTGTGTGATCGTGATTGTGTGATCGTGATTGTGCGATTGCGTGCTTGTGACTGTGTGATTGTGTGACTGTGTGATTGTGTGATTGTGACTGTGTGATTGTGTGATTGTGTGATTGTGTGATTGTGTGATTGTGTGATTGTGTGATTGTGACTGTGTGATTGTGGGATTGTGTGATAGTGTGATTGTGTGATTGTGTGACTGTGTGATTGTGTGATTGTGTGATTGTGTGATTGTGTGATTGTGTGATTGTGTGATTGTGTGATTGTGTGATTGTGTGATTGTGTGATTGTGTGATTGTGTGATTGCGTGATTGTGATTGCGTGATTGCGATTGCGTGATTGTGATTGCGTGATTGTGTGATTGTGTGATTGTGTGGTTGTGTGATGGTGTGATTGTGTGATTGTGTGAATGTGTGATTGCGTGATCGTGTGATTGTGTGATCGTGTGATCGTGTGATCGTGTGATCGTGTGATTGTGTGATTGTGTGATTTTGCGATTGTGTGATTGTGTGATTGTGTGATTGTTTGATTGTGTGATTGTGTGATTGTGTGATTGTGATTGTGTGATTGTGATTGTGTGATTGTGTGATCGTGTGATTGTGTGATTGTGTGACTGAGTGATTGTGTGACTGTGTGACTGTGTGACTGTGTGATTGAGGAACTGCGTGATTGTGTGACCATGTTTGTGTGACCGTGATTGTGTGACCGATTGTGTGACCGTGAATGTGTGAATGCGTGATTGTGATTGCGTGATTGTGATTCCGTGATTGTGTGATTGTGTGATCGTGTGATTGTGTGATTGTGTGATTGTGTGGTTGTGTGACCGTGATTGTGTGACCGTGATTGTGTGATCGCGATTGTGTGATCGTGATTGTGTGATCGTGATTGTGATTGTGTGATTGTGTGATTGTGTCATGGTGTGATTGTGTGATTGTGTGAATGTGTGATTGCGTGATCGTGTGATTGTGTGATCGTGTGATCGAGTGATCGTGTGATTGCGTGATTGTGTGATTTTGCGATTGTGTGATTGTGTGATTGTGTGATTGTGTGAGTGTGTGATTGTGTGATTGAGTGATTGTGTGCTTGTGTGATTGTGTGGCTGTGTGATTGTGTGATTAGGCGATTGTGTGATTGTGTGATTGTGTGATTGTGTGATTGTGGGACTGTGTGATTGTGTGATTGTGTGATTGTGTGATTGTGTAATTGTGATTGTGCGATTGTGATTGTGTGATTGTGTGATTGTGTGATTGTGTGATTTTGTGATTGTGTGATTGTGTGATTGTGTGATTGTGTGATTGTGTTATTGTGTGATTGTGTGATTGTGTGATTGTGTGATTGTGTGATTGTGTGATTGTGCGATTGTGATTGTGTGATTGTGTGATTGTGTGATTGTGTGATTGTGTGATTGTGTGATTGTGTGATTGTGTGATTGTGTGATTGTGTGATTGTGTGATTGTGTGATTGTGTGATTGTGTGATTGTGTGATTGTGGGATTGTGTGATTGTGTGATCGTGATTGTGTGATCGTGATTGTGCGATTGCGTGCTTGTGACTGTGTGATTGTGTGACTGTGTGATTGTGTGATTGTGACTGTGTGATTGTGTGATTGTGTGATTGTGTGATTGTGTGATTGTGTGATAGTGTGATTGTGTGATTGTGTGATTGTGACTGTGTGATTGTGTGATTGTGTGATAGTGTGATTGTGTGATTGTGTGACTGTGTGATTGTGTGATTGTGTGATTGTGTGATAGTGTGGTTGTGTGATTGTGTGATTGTGTGATTGTGTGATTGTGTGATTGTGTGATTGTGTGATTGTGTGATTGTGTGATTGAGTGATTGTGTGCTTGTGTGATTGTGTGATTGTGTGATTGTGTGATTGAGTGATTGTGTGCTTGTGTGATTGTATACTTGTGTGATTGTGTGATTGTGTGATTGTGCGATTGCGTGCTTGTGTGATTGTGTGATTGTGATTGTGTGATTGTGTGATTGTGTGATTGTGTGATTGCGTGATTGTGTGATTGTGTGATTGTGTGATTGTGTGATTGTGTGATTGTGTGATTGTGTGATTGTGTGATTGTGTGATTGTGTGATTGTGTGATTGTGTGGTTGTGTGATTGTGTGATTGTGTGATTGTGTGATTGTGTGATTGTGTGATTGTGTGATTGTGTGATTGTGTGATTGTGTGATTGTGTGATTGTGATTGTGTGATTGTGATTGTGTGATTGTGATTGTGTGATTGTGATTGTGTGATTGTGTGAGTGTGTGATTGTGTGATTGAGTGATTGTGTGATTGTGTGATTGTGTGATTGTGTGATTGTGTGATTGTGACTGTGTGATTGTGTGAGTGTGTGATTGTGTGATTGAGTGATTGTGTGCTTGTGTGATTGTGTGGTTGTGTGGTTGTGTGATTGTGTGATTGTGTGATTGTGTGATTGTGTGATTGTGTGATTGTGTGATTGTGTGATTGGGTGATTGTGTGATTGCGTGATTGTGTGATTCTGTGATTGTGTGATTGTGTGATTTTGTGATTGTGTGATTGTGTGATTGCGTGATTGTGTGATTGTGTGATTGTGTGATTGTGTGATTGTGTGAGTGTGTGATTGTGTGATTGTGTGATTGAGTGATTGTGTGCTTGTGTGATAGTATCCTTTGTGATTGTGTGATTGTATACTTGTGTGATTGTGTGATTGTGTGATTGTGCGATTGCGTGCTTGTGTGATCGTGTGATTGTGATTGTGTGATTGTGTGATTGTGTGATTGTGTGATTGCGTGATTGTGTGATTGTGTGATTGTGTGATTGTGTGATTGTGTGATTGTGTGATTGTGTGATTGTGTGATTGTGTGATTGTGTGATTGTGTGATTGTGTGATTGTGTGAGTGTGTGATTGTGTGATTGTGTGATTGTGTGATTGTGTGATTGAGTGATTGTGTGATTGTGTGATTGTGTGAATGTGTGATTGTGTGACCGTGATTGTGTGATTGTGTGATTTTGTGATTGTGTGATTGTGTGATTGTGTGATTGTGTGATTGTGTGATTGTGTGGTTGTGTGACCGTGATTGTGTGATCGTGATTGTGTGATCGTGATTGTGTGATCGTGATTGTGTGATTGCGTGATTGTGATTGTGTGATTGTGTGACTGTGTGATTGTGTGATTGTGTGATTGTGTGATTTTGTGATTGAGTGATTGTGTGATTGTGTGATTGTGTGAATGTGTGATTGTGTGATTGTGTGACCGTGATTGTGTGATTGATGATTGTGTGATTGTGTGATTGTGTGATTGTTTGATTGTGTGATTGTGTGATTGTGTGATTGTGATTGTGTGATTGTGATTGTGTGATTGTGTGATCGTGTGATTGTGTGATTGTGTGACTGAGTGATTGTGTGACTGTGTGACTGTGTGACTGTGTGATTGAGGAACTGCGTGATTGTGTGACCATGTTTGTGTGACCGTGATTGTGTGACCGATTGTGTGACCGTGAATGTGTGAATGCGTGATTGTGATTGCGTGATTGTGATTCCGTGATTGTGTGATTGTGTGATCGTGTGATTGTGTGATTGTGTGATTGTGTGGTTGTGTGACCGTGATTGTGTGACCGTGATTGTGTGATCGTGATTGTGTGATCGTGATTGTGTGATCGTGATTGTGATTGTGTGATTGTGTGATTGTGTGATGGTGTGATTGTGTGATTGTGTGAATGTGTGATTGCGTGATCGTGTGATTGTGTGATCGTGTGATCGAGTGATCGTGTGATTGTGTGATTGTGTGATTTTGCGATTGTGTGATTGTGTGATTGTGTGCTTGTGTGCTTGTGTGATTGTGTGATTGTGATTGTGTGATTGTGATTGTGTGATTGTGATTGTGTGATTGTGATTGTGTGATTGTGATTGTGTGATTGTGATTGTGTGATTGTGATTGTGTGATTGTGATTGTGTGATTGTGTGAGTGTGTGATTGTGTGATTGAGTGATTGTGTGATTGTGTGATTGTGTGATTGTGTGATTGTGTGGTTGTGTGATTGTGTGATTGTGTGATTGTGTGATTGTATGATTGTGTGATTGTGACTGTGTGATTGTGTGAGTGTGTGATTGTGTGATTGAGTGATTGTGTGCTTGTGTGATTGTGTGGTTGTGTGGTTGTGTGATTGTGTGATTGTGTGATTGTGTGATTGTGTGATTGTGTGATTGTGTGATTGTGTGGTTGTGTGACCGTGATTGTGTGACCGTGATTGTGTGATCGTGATTGTGTGATCGTGTTAGTGTGACCGTGAATGTGTGATTGCGTGATTGTGATTGCGTGATTGCGATTGCGTGATTGTGATTGCGTGATTGTGTGATTGTGTGGTTGTGTGATGGTGTGATTGTGTGATTGTGTGAATGTGTGATTGCGTGATCGTGTGATTGTGTGATCGTGTGATTGTGTGATTGCGTAATTGTGTGATTGTGTGATTGTGTGATTTTGTAATTGTGATTGTGTGATTGTGATTGTGTGATTGTGATTGTGTGATTGTGATTGTGTGATTGTGATTGTGTGATTGTGATTGTGTGATTGTGATTGTGTGATTGTGATTGTGTGATTGTGATTGTGTGATTGTGATTGTGTGATTGTGATTGTGTGATTGTGACTGTGTGATTGTGTGAGTGTGTGAGTGTGTGATTGTGTGATTGTGGAATTGTGATTGTGTGATTGTGTGATTGTGCGATTGTGTGATTGTGTGATTGTGTGATTGTGTGATTGTGTGATTGTGTGATTGTGTGATTGTGTGATTGTGTGATTGTGCGATTGTGCGATTGTGTGATTGTGTGATTGTGTGATTGTGTGATTGTGTGATTGTGTGATTGTGTGGTTGCGTGATTGGGTGATTGTGTGATTGTGTGATTGTGTGATTGTGTGATCGTGTGATTGTGTGATTGTGTGATTGTGTGATTGTGTGATTGTGTGATTGTGTGATTGTGTGATTGTGTGATTGTGTGATTGTGTGATTGTGTGATTGTGTGATTGTGTGATTGTGTGATTGTGTGATTGTGTGATTGTGTGGTTGTGTGACCGTGATTGTGTGACCGTGATTGTGTGATCGTGATTGTGCGATCGTGTTAGTGTGACCGTGAATGTGTGATTGCGTGATTGTGATTGCGTGATTGCGATTGCGTGATTGTGATTGCGTGATTGTGTGATTGTGTGATTGTGCGATTGTGTGATTGTGTGATTGTGTGATTGTGTGATTGTGTGATTGTGTGATTGTGTGATTGTGTGATTGTGTGATTGTGCGATTGTGCGATTGTGTGATTGTGTGATTGTGTGATTGTGTGATTGTGTGATTGTGTGGTTGCGTGATTGGGTGATTGTGTGATTGTGTGATTGTGTGATTGTGTGATCGTGTGATTGTGTGATTGTGTGATTGTGTGATTGTGTGATTGTGTGATTGTGTGATTGTGTGATTGTGTGATTGTGTGATTGTGTGATTGTGTGAGTATGTGATTGTGTGATTGTGTGATTGAGTGATTGTGTGCTTGTGTGATAGTATACTTGTGTGATTGTGTGATTGTATACTTGTGTGATTGTGTGATTGTGTGATTGTGCGATTGCGTGCTTGTGTGATCGTGTGATTGTGATTGTGTGATTGTGTGATTGTGTGATTGTGTGATTGCGTGATTGTGTGATTGTGTGATTGTGTGATTGTGTGATTGTGTGATTGTGTGAGTGTGTGATTGTGTGATTGTGTGATTGTGTGATTGTGTGATTGAGTGATTGTGTGATTGTGTGATTGTGTGAATGTGTGATTGTGTGACCGTGATTGTGTGATTGTGTGATTTTGTGATTGTGTGATTGTGTGATTGTGTGATTGTGTGATTGTGTGATTGTGTGGTTGTGTGACCGTGATTGTGTGATCGTGATTGTGTGATCGTGATTGTGTGATCGTGATTGTGTGATTGCGTGATTGTGATTGTGTGATTGTGTGACTGTGTGATTGTGTGATTGTGTGATTGTGTGATTTTGTGATTGAGTGATTGTGTGATTGTGTGATTGTGTGAATGTGTGATTGTGTGATTGTGTGACCGTGATTGTGTGATTGATGATTGTGTGATTGTGTGATTGTGTGATTGTTTGATTGTGTGATTGTGTGATTGTGTGATTGTGATTGTGTGATTGTGATTGTGTGATTGTGTGATCGTGTGATTGTGTGATTGTGTGACTGAGTGATTGTGTGACTGTGTGACTGTGTGACTGTGTGATTGAGGAACTGCGTGATTGTGTGACCATGTTTGTGTGACCGTGATTGTGTGACCGATTGTGTGACCGTGAATGTGTGAATGCGTGATTGTGATTGCGTGATTGTGATTCCGTGATTGTGTGATTGTGTGATCGTGTGATTGTGTGATTGTGTGATTGTGTGGTTGTGTGACCGTGATTGTGTGACCGTGATTGTGTGATCGTGATTGTGTGATCGTGATTGTGTGATCGTGATTGTGATTGTGTGATTGTGTGATTGTGTGATGGTGTGATTGTGTGATTGTGTGAATGTGTGATTGCGTGATCGTGTGATTGTGTGATCGTGTGATCGAGTGATCGTGTTATTGTGTGATTGTGTGATTTTGCGATTGTGTGATTGTGTGATTGTGTGATTGTGTGAGTGTGTGATTGTGTGATTGAGTGATTGTGTGCTTGTGTGATTGTGTGGCTGTGTGATTGTGTGATTAGGCGATTGTGTGATTGTGTGATTGTGTGATTGCGTGATTGTGGGACTGTGTGATTGTGTGATTGTGTGATTGTGGGATTGTGGGATTGTGTGATTGTGTGATTGTGACTGTGTGATTGTGTGAGTGTGTGATTGTGTGATTGAGTGATTGTGTGCTTGTATGATTGTGTGGTTGTGTGATTGTGTGATTGTGTGATTGTGTGATTGTGCGATTGTGTGATTGTGTGATTGTGTGATTGTGTGATTGTGTGATTGTGTGATTGTGTGATTGTGTGATTGTGTGATTGTGTGATTGTGTGATTGTGTGATTGTGTGATTGTGTGATTGTGTGATTGTGTGATTGTGTGATTGTGTGATTGTGTGGTTGTGTGACCGTGATTGTGTGACCGTGATTGTGTGATCGTGATTGTGTGATCGTGTTAGTGTGACCGTGAATGTGTGATTGCGTGATTGTGATTGCGTGATTGCGATTGCGTGATTGTGATTGCGTGATTGTGTGATTGTGTGATTGTGTGGTTGTGTGATGGTGTGATTGTGTGATTGTGTGAATGTGTGATTGCGTGATCGTGTGATTGTGTGATCGTGTGATTGTGTGATTGCGTAATTGTGTGATTGTGTGATTGTGTGATTGTGTAATTGTGATTGTGTGATTGTGATTGTGTGATTGTGATTGTGTGATTGTGATTGTGTGATTGTGATTGTGTGATTGTGATTGTGTGATTGTGATTGTGTGATTGTGATTGTGTGATTGTGATTGTGTGATTGTGATTGTGTGATTGTGATTGTGTGATTGTGATTGTGTGATTGTGATTGTGTGATTGTGACTGTGTGATTGTGTGAGTGTGTGAGTTTGTGATTGTGTGATTGTGGAATTGTGATTGTGTGATTGTGTGATTGTGCGATTGTGTGATTGTGTGATTGTGTGATTGTGTGATTGTGTGATTGTGTGATTGTGTGATTGTGTGATTGTGTGATTGTGCGATTGTGCGATTGTGTGATTGTGTGATTGTGTGATTGTGTGATTGTGTGATTGTGTGATTGTGTGGTTGCGTGATTGGGTGATTGTGTGATTGTGTGATTGTGTGATTGTGTGATCGTGTGATTGTGTGATTGTGTGATTGTGTGATTGTGTGATTGTGTGATTGTGTGATTGTGTGATTGTGTGATTGTGTGATTGTGTGATTGTGTGATTGTGTGATTGTGTGATTGTGTGATTGTGTGATTGTGTGGTTGTGTGACCGTGATTGTGTGACCGTGATTGTGTGATCGTGATTGTGCGATCGTGTTAGTGTGACCGTGAATGTGTGATTGCGTGATTGTGATTGCGTGATTGCGATTGCGTGATTGTGATTGCGTGATTGTGTGATTGTGTGATTGTGCGATTGTGTGATTGTGTGATTGTGTGATTGTGTGATTGTGTGATTGTGTGATTGTGTGATTGTGTGATTGTGTGATTGTGCGATTGTGCGATTGTGTGATTGTGTGATTGTGTGATTGTGTGATTGTGTGATTGTGTGGTTGCGTGATTGGGTGATTGTGTGATTGTGTGATTGTGTGATTGTGTGATCGTGTGATTGTGTGATTGTGTGATTGTGTGATTGTGTGATTGTGTGATTGTGTGATTGTGTGATTGTGTGATTGTGTGATTGTGTGATTGTGTGAGTGTGTGATTGTGTGATTGTGTGATTGAGTGATTGTGTGCTTGTGTGATAGTATACTTGTGTGATTGTGTGATTGTATACTTGTGTGATTGTGTGATTGTGTGATTGTGCGATTGCGTGCTTGTGTGATCGTGTGATTGTGATTGTGTGATTGTGTGATTGTGTGATTGTGTGATTGCGTGATTGTGTGATTGTGTGATTGTGTGATTGTGTGATTGTGTGATTGTGTGATTGTGTGATTGTGTGATTGTGTGATTGTGTGATTGTGTGATTGTGTGAGTGTGTGATTGTGTGATTGTGTGATTGTGTGATTGTGTGATTGAGTGATTGTGTGATTGTGTGATTGTGTGAATGTGTGATTGTGTGACCGTGATTGTGTGATTGTGTGATTTTGTGATTGTGTGATTGTGTGATTGTGTGATTGTGTGATTGTGTGATTGTGTGGTTGTGTGACCGTGATTGTGTGATCGTGATTGTGTGATCGTGATTGTGTGATCGTGATTGTGTGATTGCGTGATTGTGATTGTGTGATTGTGTGACTGTGTGATTGTGTGATTGTGTGATTGTGTGATTTTGTGATTGAGTGATTGTGTGATTGTGTGATTGTGTGAATGTGTGATTGTGTGATTGTGTGACCGTGATTGTGTGATTGATGATTGTGTGATTGTGTGATTGTGTGATTGTTTGATTGTGTGATTGTGTGATTGTGTGATTGTGATTGTGTGATTGTGATTGTGTGATTGTGTGATCGTGTGATTGTGTGATTGTGTGACTGAGTGATTGTGTGACTGTGTGACTGTGTGACTGTGTGATTGAGGAACTGCGTGATTGTGTGACCATGTTTGTGTGACCGTGATTGTGTGACCGATTGTGTGACCGTGAATGTGTGAATGCGTGATTGTGATTGCGTGATTGTGATTCCGTGATTGTGTGATTGTGTGATCGTGTGATTGTGTGATTGTGTGATTGTGTGGTTGTGTGACCGTGATTGTGTGACCGTGATTGTGTGATCGTGATTGTGTGATCGTGATTGTGTGATCGTGATTGTGATTGTGTGATTGTGTGATTGTGTGATGGTGTGATTGTGTGATTGTGTGAATGTGTGATTGCGTGATCGTGTGATTGTGTGATCGTGTGATCGAGTGATCGTGTTATTGTGTGATTGTGTGATTTTGCGATTGTGTGATTGTGTGATTGTGTGATTGTGTGAGTGTGTGATTGTGTGATTGAGTGATTGTGTGCTTGTGTGATTGTGTGGCTGTGTGATTGTGTGATTAGGCGATTGTGTGATTGTGTGATTGTGTGATTGCGTGATTGTGGGACTGTGTGATTGTGTGATTGTGTGATTGTGGGATTGTGGGATTGTGTGATTGTGTGATTGTGACTGTGTGATTGTGTGAGTGTGTGATTGTGTGATTGAGTGATTGTGTGCTTGTATGATTGTGTGGTTGTGTGATTGTGTGATTGTGTGATTGTGTGATTGTGCGATTGTGTGATTGTGTGATTGTGTGATTGTGTGATTGTGTGATTGTGTGATTGTGTGATTGTGTGATTGTGTGATTGTGTGATTGTGTGATTGTGTGATTGTGTGATTGTGTGATTGTGTGGTTGTGTGACCGTGATTGTGTGACCGTGATTGTGTGATCGTGATTGTGTGATCGTGTTAGTGTGACCGTGAATGTGTGATTGCGTGATTGTGATTGCGTGATTGCGATTGCGTGATTGTGATTGCGTGATTGTGTGATTGTGTGATTGTGTGGTTGTGTGATGGTGTGATTGTGTGATTGTGTGAATGTGTGATTGCGTGATCGTGTGATTGTGTGATCGTGTGATTGTGTGATTGCGTAATTGTGTGATTGTGTGATTGTGTGATTGTGTAATTGTGAGATTGTGTGATTGTGTGCTTGTGTGATTGTGTGATTGTGTGATTGTGATTGTGTGATTGTGATTGTGTGATTGTGATTGTGTGATTGTGATTGTGTGATTGTGATTGTGTGATTGTGATTGTGTGATTGTGTGCTTGTGTGAGTGTGTGATTGTGTGATTGTGGAATTGTGATTGTGTGATTGTGTGATTGTGCGATTGTGTGATTGTGTGATTGTGTGATTGTGTGATTGTGTGATTGTGTGATTGTGTGATTGTGTGGTTGTGTGATTGTGTGATCGTGTGATTGTGTGATTGTGTGATTGTGTGATTGTGTGATTGTGTGATTGTGTGATTGTGTGATTGTGTGATTGTGTGATTGTGTGATTGTGTGATTGTGTGATTGTGTGATTGTGTGATTGTGTGATTGTGTGATTTTGTGATTGTGTGATTGTGTGATTGTGTGATTGTGAGATTGTGTGATTGTGTGATTGTGTGATTGTGTGATTGTGTGATTGTGTGATTGTGTGATTGTGTGATTGTGTGATTGTGTGATTGTGTGATTGTGTGATTGTGTGATTGTGTGATTGTGTGATTGTGTGATTGTGTGGTTGTGCGATCGTGATTGTGTGATCGTGATTGTGTGATCGTGATTGTGCGATTGCGTGCTTGTGACTGTGTGATTGTGTGACTGTGTGATTGTGTGATTGTGACTGTGTGATTGTGTGATTGTGTGATTGTGTGATAGTGTGATTGTGTGATTGTGTGATTGTGACTGTGTGATTGTGGGATTGTGTGATAGTGTGATTGTGTGATTGTGTGACTGTGTGATTGTGTGATTGTGTGATTGTGTGATAGTGTGGTTGTGTGATTGTGTGATTGTGTGATTGTGTGATTGTGTGATTGTGTGATTGTGTGATTGTGTGATTGTGTGATTGAGTGATTGTGTGCTTGTGTGATTGTGTGATTGTGTGATTGTGTGATTGAGTGATTGTGTGCTTGTGTGATTGTATACTTGTGTGATTGTGTGATTGTATACTTGTGTGATTGTGTGATTGTGTGATTGTGCGATTGCGTGCTTGTGTGATTGTTCGATTGTGATTGTGTGATTGTGTGATTGTGTGATTGTGTGATTGCGTGATTGTGTGATTGTGTGATTGTGTGATTGTGTGATTGTGTGATTGTGTGATTGTGTGATTGTGTGATTGTGTGATTGTGTGATTGTGTGATTGTGTGATTGTGTGATTGTGTGATTGTGTGATTGTGTGATTGTGTGATTGCGTGATTGTGATTGCGTGATTGCGATTGCGTGATTGTGATTGCGTGATTGTGTGATTGTGTGATTGTGTGGTTGTGTGATGGTGTGATTGTGTGATTGTGTGAATGTGTGATTGCGTGATCGTGTGATTGTGTGATCGTGTGATCGTGTGATCGTGTGATCGTGTGATTGTGTGATTGTGTGATTTTGCGATTGTGTGATTGTGTGATTGTGTGATTGTGTGAGTGTGTGATTGTGTGATTGAGTGATTGTGTGCTTGTGTGATTGCGTGGTTGTGTGATTGTGTGATTAGGCGATTGTGTGATTGTGTGATTGTGTGATTGTGTGATTGTGTGACTGTGTGATTGTGTGATTGTGTGATTGTGTGATTGTGTGATTGTGTAATTGTGATTGTGCGATTGTGATTGTGCGATTGTGTGATTGTGTGATTGTGTGATTGTGTGATTGTGTGATTGTGTGATTTTTTGATTGTGTGATTGTGTGATTGTGTGATTGTGTGATTGTGTGATTGTGTGATTGTGTGATTGTGTGATTGTGTGATTGTGTGATAGTGTGATTGTGTGATTGTGTGATTGTGACTGTGTGATTGTGTGATTGTGTGATAGTGTGATTGTGTGATTGTGTGACTGTGTGATTGTGTGATTGTGTGATTGTGTGATAGTGTGGTTGTGTGATTGTGTGATTGTGTGATTGTGTGATTGTGTGATTGTGTGATTGTGTGATTGTGTGATTGAGTGATTGTGTGCTTGTGTGATTGTGTGATTGTGTGATTGTGTGATTGAGTGATTGTGTGCTTGTGTGATTGTATACTTGTGTGATAGTGTGATTGTATACTTGTGTGATTGTGTGATTGTGTGATTGTGTGATTGTGCGATTGCGTGCTTGTGTGATTGTGTGATTGTGATTGTGTGATTGTGTGATTGTGTGATTGTGTGATTGTGTGATTGTGTGATTGTGTGATTGTGTGATTGTGTGATTGTGTGATTGTGTGATTGTGTGATTGTGTGATTGTGTGATTGTGTGATTGTGTGATAGTGTGGTTGTGTGATTGTGTGATTGTGTGATTGTGTGATTGTGTGATTGTGTGATTGTGTGATTGTGTGATTGTGTGATTGAGTGATTGTGTGCTTGTGTGATTGTGTGATTGTGTGATTGTGTGATTGAGTGATTGTGTGCTTGTGTGATTGTATACTTGTGTGATTGTGTGATTGTATACTTGTGTGATTGTGTGATTGTGTGATTGTGCGATTGCGTGCTTGTGTGATTGTGTGATTGTGATTGTGTGATTGTGTGATTGTGTGATTGTGTGATTGCGTGATTGTGTGATTGTGTGATTGTGTGATTGTGTGATTGTGTGATTGTGTGATTGTGTGATTGTGTGATTGTGTGATTGTGTGATTGTGTGATTGTGTGATTGTGTGATTGTGTGATTGTGTGATTGTGTGATTGTGTGATTGTGTGATTGTGTGATTGTGTGATTGTGTGATTGTGTGATTGTGTGATTGTGTGATTGTGTGATTGTGTGATTGTGTGATTGTGTGATTGTGATTGTGTGATTGTGATTGTGTGATTGTGATTGTGTGATTGTGATTGTGTGATTGTGTGAGTGTGTGATTGTGTGATTGAGTGATTGTGTGATTGTGTGATTGTGTGATTGTGTGGTTGTGTGATTGTGTGATTGTGTGATTGTGTGATTGTGTGATTGTGTGATTGTGACTGTGTGATTGTGTGAGTGTGTGATTGTGTGATTGAGTGATTGTGTGCTTGTGTGATTGTGTGGTTGTGTGGTTGTGTGATTGTGTGATTGTGTGATTGTGTGATTGTGTGATTGTGTGATTGTGTGATTGTGTGATTGGGTGATTGTGTGATTGCGTGATTGTGTGATTCTGTGATTGTGTGATTGTGTGATTTTGTGATTGTGTGATTGTGTGATTGCGTGATTGTGTGATTGTGTGATTGTGTGATTGTGTGATTGTGTGAGTGTGTGATTGTGTGATTGTGTGATTGAGTGATTGTGTGCTTGTGTGATAGTATACTTGTGTGATTGTGTGATTGTATACTTGTGTGATTGTGTGATTGTGTGATTGTGCGATTGCGTGCTTGTGTGATCGTGTGATTGTGATTGTGTGATTGTGTGATTGTGTGATTGTGTGATTGCGTGATTGTGTGATTGTGTGATTGTGTGATTGTGTGATTGTGTGATTGTGTGATTGTGTGATTGTGTGATTGTGTGATTGTGTGATTGTGTGAGTGTGTGATTGTGTGATTGTGTGATTGTGTGATTGTGTGATTGAGTGATTGTGTGATTGTGTGATTGTGTGAATGTGTGATTGTGTGACCGTGATTGTGTGATTGTGTGATTTTGTGATTGTGTGATTGTGTGATTGTGTGATTGTGTGATTGTGTGATTGTGTGATTGTGTGATTGTGTGATTGTGTGGTTGTGTGACCGTGATTGTGTGATCGTGATTGTGTGATCGTGATTGTGTGATCGTGATTGTGTGATTGCGTGATTGTGATTGTGTGATTGTGTGACTGTGTGATTGTGTGATTGTGTGATTGTGTGATTTTGTGATTGAGTGATTGTGTGATTGTGTGATTGTGTGAATGTGTGATTGTGTGATTGTGTGACCGTGATTGTGTGATTGATGATTGTGTGATTGTGTGATTGTGTGATTGTTTGATTGTGTGATTGTGTGATTGTGTGATTGTGATTGTGTGATTGTGATTGTGTGATTGTGTGATCGTGTGATTGTGTGATTGTGTGACTGAGTGATTGTGTGACTGTGTGACTGTGTGACTGTGTGATTGAGGAACTGCGTGATTGTGTGACCATGTTTGTGTGACCGTGATTGTGTGACCGATTGTGTGACCGTGAATGTGTGAATGCGTGATTGTGATTGCGTGATTGTGATTCCGTGATTGTGTGATTGTGTGATCGTGTGATTGTGTGATTGTGTGATTGTGTGGTTGTGTGACCGTGATTGTGTGACCGTGATTGTGTGATCGTGATTGTGTGATCGTGATTGTGTGATCGTGATTGTGATTGTGTGATTGTGTGATTGTGTGATGGTGTGATTGTGTGATTGTGTGAATGTGTGATTGCGTGATCGTGTGATTGTGTGATCGTGTGATCGAGTGATCGTGTGATTGTGTGATTGTGTGATTTTGCGATTGTGTGATTGTGTGATTGTGTGATTGTGTGAGTGTGTGATTGTGTGATTGAGTGATTGTGTGCTTGTGTGATTGTGTGGCTGTGTGATTGTGTGATTAGGCGATTGTGTGATTGTGTGATTGTGTGATTGCGTGATTGTGGGACTGTGTGATTGTGTGATTGTGTGATTGTGGGATTGTGGGATTGTGTGATTGTGTGATTGTGACTGTGTGATTGTGTGAGTGTGTGATTGTGTGATTGAGTGATTGTGTGCTTGTATGATTGTGTGGTTGTGTGATTGTCTGATTGTGTGATTGTGTGATTGTGTGATTGTGTGATTGTGTGATTGTGTAATTGTGATTGTGCGATTGTGATTGTGTGATTGTGTGATTGCGTGATTGTGTGATTGTGTGATTGTGTAATTGTGAGATTGTGTGACTGTGTGCTTGTGTGATTGTGTGATTGTGTGATTGTGATTGTGTGATTGTGATTGTGTGATTGTGATTGTGTGATTGTGATTGTGTGATTGTGATTGTGTGATTGTGATTGTGTGATTGTGATTGTGTGATTGTGATTGTGTGATTGTGATTGTGTGATTGTGATTGTGTGATTGTGATTGTGTGATTGTGATTGTGTGATTGTGATTGTGTGATTGTGATTGTGTGATTGTGATTGTGTGATTGTGATTGTGTGATTGTGATTGTGTGATTGTGATTGTGTGATTGTGATTGTGTGATTGTGATTGTGTGATAGTGATTGTGTGATTGTGACTGTGCGATTGTGTGAGTGTGTGATTGTGTGATTGTGTGATTGTGGAATTGTGATTGTGTGATTGTGTGATTGTGTGATTGTGTGATTGTGTGATTGTGTGATCGTGTGATCGTGTGATTCTGTGATTGTGTGATTGTGTGATTGTGTGATTGTGTGATTGTGTGATTGTGTGATAGTGTGATTGTGTGATTGTGTGATTGTGTGATTGTGTGATTGTGTGATTGTGTGATTGTGTGATTGTGTGATTGTGTGATTGTGTGATTGTGTGGTTGCGTGATTGGGTGATTGTGTGATTGTGTGATTGTGTGATTGTGTGATCGTGTGATTGTGTGATTGTGTGATTTTGTGATTGTGTGATTGTGTGATTGTGTGATTGTGTGATTGTGTGATTGTGTGATTGTGTGATTGTGTGATTGTGTGATTGTGTGATTGTGTGATTGTGTGGTTGTGTGACCGTGATTGTGTGACCGTGATTGTGTGATCGTGATTGTGCGATCGTGTTAGTGTGACCGTGAATGTGTGATTGCGTGATTGTGATTGCGTGATTGCGATTGCGTGATTGTGATTGCGTGATTGTGTGATTGTGTGATTGTGTGGTTGTGTGATGGTGTGATTGTGTGATTGTGTGAATGTGTGATTGCGTGATTGTGTGATTGTGATTGTGTGATTGTGATTGTGTGATTGTGATTGTGTGATTGTGATTGTGTGATTGTGATTGTGTGATTGTGATTGTGTGATTGTGATTGTGTGATTGTGATTGTGTGATTGTGATTGTGTGATTGTGATTGTGTGATTGTGATTGTGTGATTGTGATTGTGTGATTGTGATTGTGTGATTGTGATTGTGTGATTGTGATTGTGTGATTGTGATTGTGTGATTGTGATTGTGTGATTGTGATTGTGTGATTGTGATTGTGTGATTGTGATTGTGTGATTGTGATTGTGTGATTGTGATTGTGTGATTGTGATTGTGTGATTGTGATTGTGTGATTGTGACTGTGTGATTGTGTGAGTGTGTGAGTGTGTGATTGTGTGATTGTGGAATTGTGATTGTGTGATTGTGTGATTGTGCGATTGTGTGATTGTGTGATTGTGTGATTGTGTGATTGTGTGATTGTGTGATTGTGTGATTGTGTGATTGTGTGATTGTGCGATTGTGCGATTGTGTGATTGTGTGATTGTGTGATTGTGTGATTGTGTGATTGTGTGGTTGCGTGATTGGGTGATTGTGTGATTGTGTGATTGTGTGATTGTGTGATCGTGTGATTGTGTGATTGTGTGATTGTGTGATTGTGTGATTGTGGAATTGTGATTGTGTGATTGTGTGATTGTGCGATTGTGTGATTGTGTGATTGTGTGATTGTGTGATTGTGTGATTGTGTGATTGTGTGATTGTGTGATTGTGTGATTGTGCGATTGTGCGATTGTGTGATTGTGTGATTGTGTGATTGTGTGATTGTGTGATTGTGTGATTGTGTGATTGTGTGATTGTGTGATTGTGTGAGTGTGTGATTGTGTGATTGAGTGATTGTGTGCTTGTGTGATTGCGTGGTTGTGTGATTGTGTGATTAGGCGATTGTGTGATTGTGTGATTGTGTGATTGTGTGATTGTGTGACTGTGTGATTGTGTGATTGTGTGGTTGTGTGATTGTGTAATTGTGATTGTGCGATTGTGATTGTGTGATTGTGTGATTGTGTGATTGTGTGATTGTGTGATTGTGTGATTGTGTGATTGTGTGATTGTGTGATTGTGTGATTGTGTGATTGTGTGATTGTGTGATTGTGTGATTGTGTGATTGTGTGATTGTGTGATTGTGTGATTGTGTGATTTTGTGATTGTGTGATTGTGTGATTGTGCGATTGTGCGATTGTGTGATTGTGTGATTGTGTGATTGTGTGATTGTGTGATTGTGTGATTGTGTGATTGTGTGATTGTGTGATTGTGTGATTGTGTGATTGTGTGATTGTGTGATTGTGTGATTGTGTGATTGTGTGGTTGTGCGATCGTGATTGTGTGATCGTGATTGTGTGATCGTGATTGTGCGATTGCGTGCTTGTGACTGTGTGATTGTGTGACTGTGTGATTGTGTGATTGTGACTGTGTGATTGTGTGATTGTGTGATTGTGTGATTGTGTGATTGTGTGATTGTGTGATTGTGACTGTGTGATTGTGGGATTGTGTGATAGTGTGATTGTGTGATTGTGTGACTGTGTGATTGTGTGATTGTGTGATTGTGTGATTGTGTGATTGTGTGATTGTGTGATTGTGTGATTGTGTGATTGTGTGATTGTGTGATTGTGTGATTGTGTGATTGTGTGATTGCGTGATTGTGATTGCGTGATTGCGATTGCGTGATTGTGATTGCGTGATTGTGTGATTGTGTGATTGTGTGGTTGTGTGATGGTGTGATTGTGTGATTGTGTGAATGTGTGATTGCGTGATCGTGTGATTGTGTGATCGTGTGATCGTGTGATCGTGTGATCGTGTGATTGTGTGATTGTGTGATTTTGCGATTGTGTGATTGTGTGATTGTGTGATTGTTTGATTGTGTGATTGTGTGATTGTGTGATTGTGATTGTGTGATTGTGATTGTGTGATTGTGTGATCGTGTGATTGTGTGATTGTGTGACTGAGTGATTGTGTGACTGTGTGACTGTGTGACTGTGTGATTGAGGAACTGCGTGATTGTGTGACCATGTTTGTGTGACCGTGATTGTGTGACCGATTGTGTGACCGTGAATGTGTGAATGCGTGATTGTGATTGCGTGATTGTGATTCCGTGATTGTGTGATTGTGTGATCGTGTGATTGTGTGATTGTGTGATTGTGTGGTTGTGTGACCGTGATTGTGTGACCGTGATTGTGTGATCGTGATTGTGTGATCGTGATTGTGTGATCGTGATTGTGATTGTGTGATTGTGTGATTGTGTCATGGTGTGATTGTGTGATTGTGTGAATGTGTGATTGCGTGATCGTGTGATTGTGTGATCGTGTGATCGAGTGATCGTGTGATTGCGTGATTGTGTGATTTTGCGATTGTGTGATTGTGTGATTGTGTGATTGTGTGAGTGTGTGATTGTGTGATTGAGTGATTGTGTGCTTGTGTGATTGTGTGGCTGTGTGATTGTGTGATTGTGTGATTGTGTGATTGTGTGATTGTGTGATTGTGTGATTGTGGGATTGTGTGATTGTGTGATCGTGATTGTGTGATCGTGATTGTGCGATTGCGTGCTTGTGACTGTGTGATTGTGTGACTGTGTGATTGTGTGATTGTGACTGTGTGATTGTGTGATTGTGTGATTGTGTGATTGTGTGATTGTGTGATAGTGTGATTGTGTGATTGTGTGATTGTGACTGTGTGATTGTGTGATTGTGTGATAGTGTGATTGTGTGATTGTGTGACTGTGTGATTGTGTGATTGTGTGATTGTGTGATAGTGTGGTTGTGTGATTGTGTGATTGTGTGATTGTGTGATTGTGTGATTGTGTGATTGTGTGATTGTGTGATTGTGTGATTGAGTGATTGTGTGCTTGTGTGATTGTGTGATTGTGTGATTGTGTGATTGAGTGATTGTGTGCTTGTGTGATTGTATACTTGTGTGATTGTGTGATTGTGTGATTGTGCGATTGCGTGCTTGTGTGATTGTGTGATTGTGATTGTGTGATTGTGTGATTGTGTGATTGTGTGATTGCGTGATTGTGTGATTGTGTGATTGTGTGATTGTGTGATTGTGTGATTGTGTGATTGTGTGATTGTGTGATTGTGTGATTGTGTGATTGTGTGATTGTGTGGTTGTGTGATTGTGTGATTGTGTGATTGTGTGATTGTGTGATTGTGTGATTGTGTGATTGTGTGATTGTGTGATTGTGTGATTGTGTGATTGTGATTGTGTGATTGTGATTGTGTGATTGTGATTGTGTGATTGTGATTGTGTGATTGTGTGAGTGTGTGATTGTGTGATTGAGTGATTGTGTGATTGTGTGATTGTGTGATTGTGTGATTGTGTGATTGTGACTGTGTGATTGTGTGAGTGTGTGATTGTGTGATTGAGTGATTGTGTGCTTGTGTGATTGTGTGGTTGTGTGGTTGTGTGATTGTGTGATTGTGTGATTGTGTGATTGTGTGATTGTGTGATTGTGTGATTGTGTGATTGGGTGATTGTGTGATTGCGTGATTGTGTGATTCTGTGATTGTGTGATTGTGTGATTTTGTGATTGTGTGATTGTGTGATTGCGTGATTGTGTGATTGTGTGATTGTGTGATTGTGTGATTGTGTGATTGTGTGAGTGTGTGATTGTGTGATTGTGTGATTGAGTGATTGTGTGCTTGTGTGATAGTATCCTTTGTGATTGTGTGATTGTATACTTGTGTGATTGTGTGATTGTGTGATTGTGCGATTGCGTGCTTGTGTGATCGTGTGATTGTGATTGTGTGATTGTGTGATTGTGTGATTGTGTGATTGCGTGATTGTGTGATTGTGTGATTGTGTGATTGTGTGATTGTGTGATTGTGTGATTGTGTGATTGTGTGATTGTGTGATTGTGTGATTGTGTGATTGTGTGATTGTGTGAGTGTGTGATTGTGTGATTGTGTGATTGTGTGATTGTGTGATTGAGTGATTGTGTGATTGTGTGATTGTGTGAATGTGTGATTGTGTGACCGTGATTGTGTGATTGTGTGATTTTGTGATTGTGTGATTGTGTGATTGTGTGATTGTGTGATTGTGTGATTGTGTGGTTGTGTGACCGTGATTGTGTGATCGTGATTGTGTGATCGTGATTGTGTGATCGTGATTGTGTGATTGCGTGATTGTGATTGTGTGATTGTGTGACTGTGTGATTGTGTGATTGTGTGATTGTGTGATTTTGTGATTGAGTGATTGTGTGATTGTGTGATTGTGTGAATGTGTGATTGTGTGATTGTGTGACCGTGATTGTGTGATTGATGATTGTGTGATTGTGTGATTGTGTGATTGTTTGATTGTGTGATTGTGTGATTGTGTGATTGTGATTGTGTGATTGTGATTGTGTGATTGTGTGATCGTGTGATTGTGTGATTGTGTGACTGAGTGATTGTGTGACTGTGTGACTGTGTGACTGTGTGATTGAGGAACTGCGTGATTGTGTGACCATGTTTGTGTGACCGTGATTGTGTGACCGATTGTGTGACCGTGAATGTGTGAATGCGTGATTGTGATTGCGTGATTGTGATTCCGTGATTGTGTGATTGTGTGATCGTGTGATTGTGTGATTGTGTGATTGTGTGGTTGTGTGACCGTGATTGTGTGACCGTGATTGTGTGATCGTGATTGTGTGATCGTGATTGTGTGATCGTGATTGTGATTGTGTGATTGTGTGATTGTGTGATGGTGTGATTGTGTGATTGTGTGAATGTGTGATTGCGTGATCGTGTGATTGTGTGATCGTGTGATCGAGTGATCGTGTGATTGTGTGATTGTGTGATTTTGCGATTGTGTGATTGTGTGATTGTGTGCTTGTGTGATTGTGTGATTGTGATTGTGTGATTGTGATTGTGTGATTGTGATTGTGTGATTGTGATTGTGTGATTGTGATTGTGTGATTGTGATTGTGTGATTGTGATTGTGTGATTGTGATTGTGTGATTGTGTGAGTGTGTGATTGTGTGATTGAGTGATTGTGTGATTGTGTGATTGTGTGATTGTGTGATTGTGTGGTTGTGTGATTGTGTGATTGTGTGATTGTGTGATTGTATGATTGTGTGATTGTGACTGTGTGATTGTGTGAGTGTGTGATTGTGTGATTGAGTGATTGTGTGCTTGTGTGATTGTGTGGTTGTGTGGTTGTGTGATTGTGTGATTGTGTGATTGTGTGATTGTGTGATTGTGTGATTGTGTGATTGTGTGGTTGTGTGACCGTGATTGTGTGACCGTGATTGTGTGATCGTGATTGTGTGATCGTGTTAGTGTGACCGTGAATGTGTGATTGCGTGATTGTGATTGCGTGATTGCGATTGCGTGATTGTGATTGCGTGATTGTGTGATTGTGTGGTTGTGTGATGGTGTGATTGTGTGATTGTGTGAATGTGTGATTGCGTGATCGTGTGATTGTGTGATCGTGTGATTGTGTGATTGCGTAATTGTGTGATTGTGTGATTGTGTGATTGTGTAATTGTGATTGTGTGATTGTGATTGTGTGATTGTGATTGTGTGATTGTGATTGTGTGATTGTGATTGTGTGATTGTGATTGTGTGATTGTGATTGTGTGATTGTGATTGTGTGATTGTGATTGTGTGATTGTGATTGTGTGATTGTGATTGTGTGATTGTGACTGTGTGATTGTGTGAGTGTGTGAGTGTGTGATTGTGTGATTGTGGAATTGTGATTGTGTGATTGTGTGATTGTGCGATTGTGTGATTGTGTGATTGTGTGATTGTGTGATTGTGTGATTGTGTGATTGTGTGATTGTGTGATTGTGTGATTGTGCGATTGTGCGATTGTGTGATTGTGTGATTGTGTGATTGTGTGATTGTGTGATTGTGTGATTGTGTGGTTGCGTGATTGGGTGATTGTGTGATTGTGTGATTGTGTGATTGTGTGATCGTGTGATTGTGTGATTGTGTGATTGTGTGATTGTGTGATTGTGTGATTGTGTGATTGTGTGATTGTGTGATTGTGTGATTGTGTGATTGTGTGATTGTGTGATTGTGTGATTGTGTGATTGTGTGATTGTGTGGTTGTGTGACCGTGATTGTGTGACCGTGATTGTGTGATCGTGATTGTGCGATCGTGTTAGTGTGACCGTGAATGTGTGATTGCGTGATTGTGATTGCGTGATTGCGATTGCGTGATTGTGATTGCGTGATTGTGTGATTGTGTGATTGTGCGATTGTGTGATTGTGTGATTGTGTGATTGTGTGATTGTGTGATTGTGTGATTGTGTGATTGTGTGATTGTGTGATTGTGCGATTGTGCGATTGTGTGATTGTGTGATTGTGTGATTGTGTGATTGTGTGATTGTGTGGTTGCGTGATTGGGTGATTGTGTGATTGTGTGATTGTGTGATTGTGTGATCGTGTGATTGTGTGATTGTGTGATTGTGTGATTGTGTGATTGTGTGATTGTGTGATTGTGTGATTGTGTGATTGTGTGATTGTGTGATTGTGTGAGTGTGTGATTGTGTGATTGTGTGATTGAGTGATTGTGTGCTTGTGTGATAGTATACTTGTGTGATTGTGTGATTGTATACTTGTGTGATTGTGTGATTGTGTGATTGTGCGATTGCGTGCTTGTGTGATCGTGTGATTGTGATTGTGTGATTGTGTGATTGTGTGATTGTGTGATTGCGTGATTGTGTGATTGTGTGATTGTGTGATTGTGTGATTGTGTGATTGTGTGAGTGTGTGATTGTGTGATTGTGTGATTGTGTGATTGTGTGATTGAGTGATTGTGTGATTGTGTGATTGTGTGAATGTGTGATTGTGTGACCGTGATTGTGTGATTGTGTGATTTTGTGATTGTGTGATTGTGTGATTGTGTGATTGTGTGATTGTGTGATTGTGTGGTTGTGTGACCGTGATTGTGTGATCGTGATTGTGTGATCGTGATTGTGTGATCGTGATTGTGTGATTGCGTGATTGTGATTGTGTGATTGTGTGACTGTGTGATTGTGTGATTGTGTGATTGTGTGATTTTGTGATTGAGTGATTGTGTGATTGTGTGATTGTGTGAATGTGTGATTGTGTGATTGTGTGACCGTGATTGTGTGATTGATGATTGTGTGATTGTGTGATTGTGTGATTGTTTGATTGTGTGATTGTGTGATTGTGTGATTGTGATTGTGTGATTGTGATTGTGTGATTGTGTGATCGTGTGATTGTGTGATTGTGTGACTGAGTGATTGTGTGACTGTGTGACTGTGTGACTGTGTGATTGAGGAACTGCGTGATTGTGTGACCATGTTTGTGTGACCGTGATTGTGTGACCGATTGTGTGACCGTGAATGTGTGAATGCGTGATTGTGATTGCGTGATTGTGATTCCGTGATTGTGTGATTGTGTGATCGTGTGATTGTGTGATTGTGTGATTGTGTGGTTGTGTGACCGTGATTGTGTGACCGTGATTGTGTGATCGTGATTGTGTGATCGTGATTGTGTGATCGTGATTGTGATTGTGTGATTGTGTGATTGTGTGATGGTGTGATTGTGTGATTGTGTGAATGTGTGATTGCGTGATCGTGTGATTGTGTGATCGTGTGATCGAGTGATCGTGTTATTGTGTGATTGTGTGATTTTGCGATTGTGTGATTGTGTGATTGTGTGATTGTGTGAGTGTGTGATTGTGTGATTGAGTGATTGTGTGCTTGTGTGATTGTGTGGCTGTGTGATTGTGTGATTAGGCGATTGTGTGATTGTGTGATTGTGTGATTGCGTGATTGTGGGACTGTGTGATTGTGTGATTGTGTGATTGTGGGATTGTGGGATTGTGTGATTGTGTGATTGTGACTGTGTGATTGTGTGAGTGTGTGATTGTGTGATTGAGTGATTGTGTGCTTGTATGATTGTGTGGTTGTGTGATTGTGTGATTGTGTGATTGTGTGATTGTGCGATTGTGTGATTGTGTGATTGTGTGATTGTGTGATTGTGTGATTGTGTGATTGTGTGATTGTGTGATTGTGTGATTGTGTGATTGTGTGATTGTGTGATTGTGTGATTGTGTGATTGTGTGATTGTGTGATTGTGTGATTGTGTGGTTGTGTGACCGTGATTGTGTGACCGTGATTGTGTGATCGTGATTGTGTGATCGTGTTAGTGTGACCGTGAATGTGTGATTGCGTGATTGTGATTGCGTGATTGCGATTGCGTGATTGTGATTGCGTGATTGTGTGATTGTGTGATTGTGTGGTTGTGTGATGGTGTGATTGTGTGATTGTGTGAATGTGTGATTGCGTGATCGTGTGATTGTGTGATCGTGTGATTGTGTGATTGCGTAATTGTGTGATTGTGTGATTGTGTGATTGTGTAATTGTGAGATTGTGTGATTGTGTGCTTGTGTGATTGTGTGATTGTGTGATTGTGATTGTGTGATTGTGATTGTGTGATTGTGATTGTGTGATTGTGATTGTGTGATTGTGATTGTGTGATTGTGATTGTGTGATTGTGATTGTGTGATTGTGTGCTTGTGTGAGTGTGTGATTGTGTGATTGTGGAATTGTGATTGTGTGATTGTGTGATTGTGCGATTGTGTGATTGTGTGATTGTGTGATTGTGTGATTGTGTGATTGTGTGATTGTGTGATTGTGTGGTTGTGTGATTGTGTGATCGTGTGATTGTGTGATTGTGTGATTGTGTGATTGTGTGATTGTGTGATTGTGTGATTGTGTGATTGTGTGATTGTGTGATTGTGTGATTGTGTGATTGTGTGATTGTGTGATTTTGTGATTGTGTGATTGTGTGATTGTGTGATTGTGAGATTGTGTGATTGTGTGATTGTGTGATTGTGTGATTGTGTGATTGTGTGATTGTGTGATTGTGTGATTGTGTGATTGTGTGATTGTGTGATTGTGTGATTGTGTGATTGTGTGATTGTGTGATTGTGTGATTGTGTGAGTGTGTGATTGTGTGATTGAGTGATTGTGTGCTTGTGTGATTGTGTGGCTGTGTGATTGTGTGATTAGGCGATTGTGTGATTGTGTGATTGTGTGATTGCGTGATTGTGGGACTGTGTGATTGTGTGATTGTGTGATTGTGGGATTGTGGGATTGTGTGATTGTGTGATTGTGACTGTGTGATTGTGTGAGTGTGTGATTGTGTGATTGAGTGATTGTGTGCTTGTATGATTGTGTGGTTGTGTGATTGTCTGATTGTGTGATTGTGTGATTGTGTGATTGTGTGATTGTGTGATTGTGTAATTGTGATTGTGCGATTGTGATTGTGTGATTGTGTGATTGCGTGATTGTGTGATTGTGTGATTGTGTGATTGTGTGATCGTGTGATCGTGTGATTCTGTGATTGTGTGATTGTGTGATTGTGTGATTGTGTGATTGTGTGATTGTGTGATAGTGTGATTGTGTGATTGTGTGATTGTGTGATTGTGTGATTGTGTGATTGTGTGATTGTGTGATTGTGCGATTGTGTGAGTGTGTGATTGTGTGATTGTGTGATTGTGGAATTGTGATTGTGTGATTGTGTGATTGTGTGATTGTGTGATTGTGTGATTGTGTGATCGTGTGATCGTGTGATTCTGTGATTGTGTGATTGTGTGATTGTGTGATTGTGTGATTGTGTGATTGTGTGATAGTGTGATTGTGTGATTGTGTGATTGTGTGATTGTGTGATTGTGTGATTGTGTGATTGTGTGATTGTGTGATTGTGTGATTGTGTGATTGTGTGATTGCGTGATTGTGTGATTGTGTGATTGTGTGATTGTGTGATTGTGTGGTTGTGTGATTGTGTGATTGTGTGATTGTGTGATTGTGTGATTGTGTGATTTTGTGATTGTGTGATTGTGTGATTGTGTGATTGTGTGATTGTGTGATTGTGTGATTGTGTGATTGTGTGATTGTGTGATTGTGTGATTGTGTGATTGTGTGATTGTGTGATTGTGTGATTGTGTGATTGTGTGATTGTGTGATTGTGTGATTGTGTGGTTGTGCGATCGTGATTGTGTGATCGTGATTGTGCGATTGCGTGCTTGTGACTGTGTGATTGTGTGACTGTGTGATTGTGTGATTGTGACTGTGTGATTGTGTGATTGTGTGATTGTGTGATAGTGTGATTGTGTGATTGTGTGATTGTGACTGTGTGATTGTGGGATTGTGTGATAGTGTGATTGTGTGATTGTGTGACTGTCTGATTGTGTGATTGTGTGATTGTGTGATAGTGTGGTTGTGTGATTGTGTGATTGTGTGATTGTGTGATTGTGTGATTGTGTGATTGTGTGATTGTGTGATTGTGTGATTGAGTGATTGTGTGCTTGTGTGATTGTGTGATTGTGTGATTGTGTGATTGAGTGATTGTGTGCTTGTGTGATTGTATACTTGTGTGATTGTGTGATTGTATACTTGTGTGATTGTGTGATTGTGTGATTGTGCGATTGCGTGCTTGTGTGATTGTTCGATTGTGATTGTGTGATTGTGTGATTGTGTGATTGTGTGATTGCGTGATTGTGTGATTGTGTGATTGTGTGATTGTGTGATTGTGTGATTGTGTGATTGTGTGATTGTGTGATTGTGTGATTGTGTGATTGTGTGATTGTGTGATTGTGTGATTGCGTGATTGTGATTGCGTGATTGCGATTGCGTGATTGTGATTGCGTGATTGTGTGATTGTGTGATTGTGTGGTTGTGTGATGGTGTGATTGTGTGATTGTGTGAATGTGTGATTGCGTGATCGTGTGATTGTGTGATCGTGTGATCGTGTGATCGTGTGATCGTGTGATTGTGTGATTGTGTGATTTTGCGATTGTGTGATTGTGTGATTGTGTGATTGTGTGAGTGTGTGATTGTGTGATTGAGTGATTGTGTGCTTGTGTGATTGCGTGGTTGTGTGATTGTGTGATTAGGCGATTGTGTGATTGTGTGATTGTGTGATTGTGTGATTGTGTGATTGTGTGATTGTGTGATTGTGTGATTTTTTGATTGTGTGATTGTGTGATTGTGTGATTGTGTGATTGTGCGATTGCGTGCTTGTGTGATTGTGTGATTGTGATTGTGTGATTGTGTGATTGTGTGATTGTGTGATTGTGTGATTGTGTGATTGTGTGATTGTGTGATTGTGTGGTTGTGTGATTGTGTGATTGTGTGATTGTGTGATTGTGTGATAGTGTGGTTGTGTGATTGTGTGATTGTGTGATTGTGTGATTGTGTGATTGTGTGATTGTGTGATTGTGTGATTGTGTGATTGAGTGATTGTGTGCTTGTGTGATTGTGTGATTGTGTGATTGTGTGATTGAGTGATTGTGTGCTTGTGTGATTGTATACTTGTGTGATTGTGTGATTGTATACTTGTGTGATTGTGTGATTGTGTGATTGTGCGATTGCGTGCTTGTGTGATTGTGTGATTGTGATTGTGTGATTGTGTGATTGTGTGATTGTGTGATTGCGTGATTGTGTGATTGTGTGATTGTGTGATTGTGTGATTGTGTGATTGTGTGATTGTGTGATTGTGTGATTGTGTGATTGTGTGATTGTGTGATTGTGTGATTGTGTGATTGTGTGATTGTGTGATTGTGTGATTGTGTGATTGTGTGATTGTGTGATTGTGTGATTGTGTGATTGTGTGATTGTGTGATTGTGTGATTGTGTGATTGTGTGATTGTGATTGTGTGATTGTGATTGTGTGATTGTGATTGTGTGATTGTGATTGTGTGATTGTGTGAGTGTGTGATTGTGTGATTGAGTGATTGTGTGATTGTGTGATTGTGTGATTGTGTGATTGTGTGATTGTGTGATTGTGTGATTGTGTGATTGTGTGATTGTGTGATTGTGACTGTGTGATTGTGTGAGTGTGTGATTGTGTGATTGAGTGATTGTGTGCTTGTGTGATTGTGTGGTTGTGTGGTTGTGTGATTGTGTGATTGTGTGATTGTGTGATTGTGTGATTGTGTGATTGTGTGATTGTGTGATTGGGTGATTGTGTGATTGCGTGATTGTGTGATTGTGTGATTGTGTGATTGTGTGATTGTGTGATTGTGTGATAGTGTGATTGTGTGATTGTGTGATTGTGTGATTGTGTGATTGTGTGATTGTGTGATTGTGTGATTGTGTGATTGTGTGATTGTGCGATTGTGCGATTGTGTGATTGTGTGATTGTGTGATTGTGTGATTGTGTGATTGTGTGGTTGCGTGATTGGGTGATTGTGTGATTGTGTGATTGTGTGATTGTGTGATCGTGTGATCGTGTGATTGTGTGATTGTGTGATTGTGTGATTGTGTGATTGTGTGATTGTGTGATTGTGTGATTGTGTGATTGTGTGATTGTGTGATTGTGTGATTGTGTGATTGTGTGATTGTGTGATTGTGTGGTTGTGTGACCGTGATTGTGTGACCGTGATTGTGTGATCGTGATTGTGCGATCGTGTTAGTGTGACCGTGAATGTGTGATTGCGTGATTGTGATTGCGTGATTGCGATTGCGTGATTGTGATTGCGTGATTGTGTGATTGTGTGATTGTGTGGTTGTGTGATGGTGTGATTGTGTGATTGTGTGAATGTGTGATTGCGTGATCGTGTGATTGTGTGATCGTGTGATCCTGTGATCGTGTGATCGTGTGATTGTGTGATTGTGTGATTTTGCGATTGTGTGATTGTGTGATTGAGGGATTGTGTGAGTGTGTGATTGTGTGATTGAGTGATTGTGTGCTTGTGTGATTGCGTGGTTGTGTGATTGTGTGATTAGGCGATTGTGTGATTGTGTGATTGTGTGATTGTGTGATTGTGTGACTGTGTGATTGTGTGATTGTGTGATTGTGTGATTGTGTAATTGTGATTGTGCGATTGTGATTGTGCGATTGTGTGATTGTGTGATTGTGTGATTGTGTGATTGTGTGATTGTGTGATTGTGTGATTGTGTGATTGTGTGATTGTGTGATTGTGTGATTGTGTGATTGTGTGATTGTGTGATTGTGTGATTGTGTGATTGTGTGATTGTGTGATTGTGTGATTGTGTGATTGTGTGATTGTGTGATTGTGTGATTGTGTGATTGTGTGATTGTGTGATTGTGTGATTGTGTGATTGTGTGATTGTGTGATTGTGTGATTGTGTGATTGTGTGGTTGTGCGATCGTGATTGTGTGATCGTGATTGTGTGATCGTGATTGTGCGATTGCGTGCTTGTGACTGTGTGATTGTGTGACTGTGTGATTGTGTGATTGTGACTGTGTGATTGTGTGATTGTGTGATTGTGTGATAGTGTGATTGTGTGATTGTGTGATTGTGACTGTGTGATTGTGGGATTGTGTGATAGTGTGATTGTGTGATTGTGTGACTGTGTGATTGTGTGATTGTGTGATTGTGTGATAGTGTGGTTGTGTGATTGTGTGATTGTGTGATTGTGTGATTGTGTGATTGTGTGATTGTGTGATTGTGTGATTGAGTGATTGTGTGCTTGTGTGATTGTGTGATTGTGTGATTGTGTGATTGAGTGATTGTGTGCTTGTGTGATTGTATACTTGTGTGATTGTGTGATTGTATACTTGTGTGATTGTGTGATTGTGTGATTGTGCGATTGCGTGCTTGTGTGATTGTTCGATTGTGATTGTGTGATTGTGTGATTGTGTGATTGTGTGATTGTGTGATTGCGTGATTGTGTGATTGTGTGATTGTGTGATTGTGTGATTGTGTGATTGTGTGGTTGTGTGATGGTGTGATTGTGTGATTGTGTGAATGTGTGATTGCGTGATCGTGTGATTGTGTGATCGTGTGATCGTGTGATCGTGTGATCGTGTGATTGTGTGATTGTGTGATTTTGCGATTGTGTGATTGTGTGATTGTGTGATTGTGTGAGTGTGTGATTGTGTGATTGAGTGATTGTGTGCTTGTGTGATTGCGTGGTTGTGTGATTGTGTGATTAGGCGATTGTGTGATTGTGTGATTGTGTGATTGTGTGATTGTGTGACTGTGTGATTGTGTGATTGTGTGATTGTGTGATTGTGTAATTGTGATTGTGCGATTGTGATTGTGTGATTGTGTGATTGTGTGATTGTGCGATTGTGTGATTGTGTGATTTTTTGATTGTGTGATTGTGTGATTGTGTGATTGTGTGATTGTGTGATTGTGTGATTGTGTGATTGTGTGATTGTGTGATTGTGTGATTGTGTGATAGTGTGATTGTGTGATTGTGTGATTGTGACTGTGTGATTGTGTGATTGTGTGATAGTGTGATTGTGTGATTGTGTGACTGTGTGATTGTGTGATTGTGTGATTGTGTGATAGTGTGGTTGTGTGATTGTGTGATTGTGTGATTGTGTGATTGTGTGATTGTGTGATTGTGTGATTGTGTGATTGTGTGATTGAGTGATTGTGTGCTTGTGTGATTGTGTGATTGTGTGATTGTGTGATTGAGTGATTGTGTGCTTGTGTGATTGTATACTTGTGTGATAGTGTGATTGTATACTTGTGTGATTGTGTGATTGTGTGATTGTGTGATTGTGCGATTGCGTGCTTGTGTGATTGTGTGATTGTGATTGTGTGATTGTGTGATTGTGTGATTGTGTGATTGCGTGATTGTGTGATTGTGTGATTGTGTGATTGTGTGATTGTGTGATTGTGTGATTGTGTGATTGTGTGATTGTGTGATTGTGTGATTGTGTGATTGTGTGATTGTGTGATTGTGTGATTGTGTGATTGTGTGATTGTGTGATTGTGTGATTGTGATTGTGTGATTGTGATTGTGTGATTGTGATTGTGTGATTGTGATTGTGTGATTGTGATTGTGTGATTGTGTGAGTGTGTGATTGTGTGATTGAGTGATTGTGTGATTGTGTGATTGTGTGATTGTGTGGTTGTGTGATTGTGTGATTGTGTGATTGTGTGATTGTGTGATTGTGTGATTGTGACTGTGTGATTGTGTGAGTGTGTGATTGTGTGATTGTGTGATTGTGTGCTTGTGTGATTGTGTGGTTGTGTGGTTTTGTGATTGTGTGATTGTGTGATTGTGTGATTGTGTGATTGTGTGATTGTGTGATTGGGTGATTGTGTGATTGCGTGATTGTGTGATTCTGTGATTGTGTGATTGTGTGATTTTGTGATTGTGTGATTGTGTGATTGCGTGATTGTGTGATTGTGTGATTGTGTGATTGTGTGATTGTGTGAGTGTGTGATTGTGTGATTGTGTGATTGAGTGATTGTGTGCTTGTGTGATAGTATACTTGTGTGATTGTGTGATTGTATACTTGTGTGATTGTGTGATTGTGTGATTGTGCGATTGCGTGCTTGTGTGATCGTGTGATTGTGATTGTGTGATTGTGTGATTGTGTGATTGTGTGATTGCGTGATTGTGTGATTGCGTGATTGTGTGATTGTGTGATTGTGTGATTGTGTGATTGTGTGATTGTGTGATTGTGTGATTGTGTGATTGTGTGATTGTGTGATTGTGTGATTGTGTGATTGAGTGATTGTGTGATTGTGTGATTGTGTGAATGTGTGATTGTGTGACCGTGATTGTGTGATTGTGTGATTGTGTGATTTTGTGATTGTGTGATTGTGTGATTGTGTGATTGTGTGATTGTGTGGTTGTGTGACCGTGATTGTGTGATCGTGATTGTGTGATCGTGATTGTGTGATCGTGATTGTGTGATTGTGTGCTTGTGTGATTGTATACTTGTGTGATTGTGTGATTGTATACTTGTGTGATTGTGTGATTGTGTGATTGTGCGATTGCGTGCTTGTGTGATTGTGTGATTGCGATTGTGTGATTGTGTGATTGTGTGATTGTGTGATTGCGTGATTGTGTGATTGTGTGATTGTGTGATTGTGTGATTGTGTGATTGTGTGATTGTGTGATTGTGTGATTGTGTGATTGTGTGATTGTGTGATTGTGTGATTGTGTGATTGTGTGATTGTGTGATTGTGTGATTGTGTGGTTGTGTGATTGTGATTGTGTGATTGTGATTGTGTGATTGTGATTGTGTGATTGTGATTGTGTGATTGTGTGAGTGTGTGATTGTGTGATTGAGTGATTGTGTGATTGTGTGATTGTGTGATTGTGTGGTTGTGTGATTGTGTGATTGTGTGATTGTGTGATTGTGTGATTGTGTGATTGTGTGATTGTGTGATTGTGACTGTGTGATTGTGTGAGTGTGTGATTGTGTGATTGAGTGATTGTGTGCTTGTGTGATTGTGTGGTTGTGTGGTTGTGTGATTGTGTGATTGTGTGATTGTGTGATTGTGTGATTGTGTGATTGTGTGATTGTGTGATTGGGTGATTGTGTGATTGCGTGATTGTGTGATTCTGTGATTGTGTGATTGTGTGATTTTGTGATTGTGTGATTGTGTGATTGCGTGATTGTGTGATTGTGTGATTGTGTGATTGTGTGATTGTGTGAGTGTGTGATTGTGTGATTGTGTGAGTGTGTGATTGTGTGATTGTGTGATTGAGTGATTGTGTGCTTGTGTGATAGTATACTTGTGTGATTGTGTGATTGTATACTTGTGTGATTGTGTGATTGTGTGATTGTGCGATTGCGTGCTTGTGTGATCGTGTGATTGTGATTGTGTGATTGTGTGATTGTGTGATTGTGTGATTGCGTGATTGTGTGATTGTGTGATTGTGTGATTGTGTGATTGTGTGATTGTGTGAGTGTGTGATTGTGTGATTGTGTGATTGAGTGATTGTGTGCTTGTGTGATAGTATACTTGTGTGATTGTGTGATTGTATACTTGTGTGATTGTGTGATTGTGTGATTGTGCGATTGCGTGCTTGTGTGATCGTGTGATTGTGATTGTGTGATTGTGTGATTGTGTGATTGTGTGATTGCGTGATTGTGTGATTGTGTGATTGTGTGATTGTGTGATTGTGTGATTGTGTGATTGTGTGATTGTGTGATTGTGTGATTGTGTGATTGTGTGATTGTGTGATTGTGTGATTGTGTGATTGTGTGATTGTGTGATTGTGTGATTGAGTGATTGTGTGATTGTGTGATTGTGTGAATGTGTGATTGTGTGACCGTGATTGTGTGATTGTGTGATTTTGTGATTGTGTGATTGTGTGATTGTGTGATTGTGTGATTGTGTGATTGTGTGATTGTGTGGTTGTGTGACCGTGATTGTGTGATCGTGATTGTGTGATCGTGATTGTGTGATCGTGATTGTGTGATTGCGTGATTGTGATTGTGTGATTGTGTGACTGTGTGATTGTGTGATTGTGTGATTGTGTGATTTTGTGATTGAGTGATTGTGTGATTGTGTGATTGTGTGAATGTGTGATTGTGTGATTGTGTGACCGTGATTGTGTGATTGATGATTGTGTGATTGTGTGATTGTGTGATTGTTTGATTGTGTGATTGTGTGATTGTGTGATTGTGATTGTGTGATTGTGATTGTGTGATTGTGTGATCGTGTGATTGTGTGATTGTGTGACTGAGTGATTGTGTGACTGTGTGACTGTGTGACTGTGTGATTGAGGAACTGCGTGATTGTGTGACCATGTTTGTGTGACCGTGATTGTGTGACCGATTGTGTGACCGTGAATGTGTGAATGCGTGATTGTGATTGCGTGATTGTGATTCCGTGATTGTGTGATTGTGTGATCGTGTGATTGTGTGATTGTGTGATTGTGTGGTTGTGTGACCGTGATTGTGTGACAGTGATTGTGTGATCGTGATTGTGTGATCGTGATTGTGTGATCGTGATTGTGATTGTGTGATTGTGTGATTGTGTGAAGGTGTGATTGTGTGATTGTGTGAATGTGTGATTGCGTGATCGTGTGATTGTGTGATCGTGTGATCGAGTGATCGTGTGATTGTGTGATTGTGTGATTTTGCGATTGTGTGATTGTGTGATTGTGTGATTGTGTGAGTGTGTGATTGTGTGATTGAGTGATTGTGTGCTTGTGTGATTGTGTGGCTGTGTGATTGTGTGATTAGGCGATTGTGTGATTGTGTGATTGTGTGATTGCGTGATTGTGGGACTGTGTGATTGTGTGATTGTGTGATTGTGTGATTGTGTGATTGTGTAATTGTGATTGTGCGATTGTGATTGAGTGATTGTGTGATTGTGTGATTGTGTGATTGTGTGATTTTGTGATTGTGTGATTGTGTGATTGTGTGATTGTGTTATTGTGTGATTGTGTGATTGTGTGATTGTGTGATTGTGTGATTGTGTGATTGTGCGATTGTGATTGTGTGATTGTGTGATTGTGTGATTGTGTGATTGTGTGATTGTGTGATTGTGTGATTGTGTGATTGTGTGATTGTGTGATTGTGTGATTGTGTGATTGTGGGATTGTGTGATTGTGTGATTGTGTGATTGTGTGATTGTGTGATTGTGTGATTGTGTGAGTGTGTGATTGTGTAATTGAGTGATTGTGTGCATGTGTGATTGTGTGATTAGGTGATTGTGCGATTGCGTGATTGTGTGATTGTGTGATCGTGTGATTGTGTGATTGTGTGATTGTGTGGTTGTGTGACCGTGATTGTGTGACCGTGATTGTGTGATCGTGATTGTGTGATCGTGATTGTGTGATCGTGATTGTGATTGTGTGATTGTGTGATTGTGTGAGTGTGTGATTGTGTGATTGAGTGATTGTGTCCTTGTGTGATTGTGTGGTTGTGTGGTTGTGTGATTGTATGATTGTGTGATTGTGTGATTGTGTGATTGGTTGATTGTGTGATTGCGTGATTGTGTGATTCTGTGATTGTGTGATTGTGTGATTTTGTGATTGTGTGATTGTGTGATTGCGTGATTGTGTGATTGTGTGATTGTGTGATTGTGTGATTGTGTGATTGTGTGAGTGTGTGATTGTGTGATTGTGTGATTGAGTGATTGTGTGCTTGTGTGATTGTATACTTGTGTGATTGTGTGATTGTATACTTGTGTGATTGTGTGATTGTGTGATTGTGCGATTGCGTGCTTGTGTGATTGTGTGATTGTGTGATTGTGTGATTGTGTGATTGTGTGATTGTGTGATTGTGTGATTGTGTGATTGTGTGATTGTGTGATTGTGTGATTGTGTGATTGTGTGATTGTGTGATTGTGTGATTGTGTGATTGTGTGATTGTGTGATTGTGTGATTGTGTGATTGTGTGATTGTGTGATTGTGTGATTGCGTGATTGTGTGATTGTGTGATTGTGTGATTGTGTGATTGTGTGATTGCGTGATTGTGATTGCGTGATTGCGATTGCGTGATTGTGATTGCGTGATTGTGTGATTGTGTGATTGTGTGGTTGTGTGATGGTGTGATTGTGTGATTGTGTGAATGTGTGATTGCGTGATCGTGTGATTGTGTGATCGTGTGATCGTGTGATCGTGTGATCGTGTGATTGTGTGATTGTGTGATTTTGCGATTGTGTGATTGTGTGATTGTGTGATTGTGTGAGTGTGTGATTGTGTGATTGAGTGATTGTGTGCTTGTGTGATTGCGTGGTTGTGTGATTGTGTGATTAGGCGATTGTGTGATTGTGTGATTGTGTGATTGTGTGATTGTGTGACTGTGTGATTGTGTGATTGTGTGATTGTGTGATTGTGTAATTGTGATTGTGCGATTGTGATTGTGTGATTGTGTGATTGTGTGATTGTGTGATTGTGTGATTGTGTGATTGTGTGATTTTTTGATTGTGTGATTGTGTGATTGTGTGATTGTGTGATTGTGTGATTGTGTGATTGTGTGATTGTGTGATTGTGTGATTGTGTGATTGTGTGATAGTGTGATTGTGTGATTGTGTGATTGTGACTGTGTGATTGTGTGATTGTGTGATAGTGTGATTGTGTGATTGTGTGACTGTGTGATTGTGTGATTGTGTGATTGTGTGATAGTGTGGTTGTGTGATTGTGTGATTGTGTGATTGTGTGATTGTGTGATTGTGTGATTGTGTGATTGTGTGATTGTGTGATTGAGTGATTGTGTGCTTGTGTGATTGTGTGATTGTGTGATTGTGTGATTGAGTGATTGTGTGCTTGTGTGATTGTATACTTGTGTGATAGTGTGATTGTATACTTGTGTGATTGTGTGATTGTGTGATTGTGTGATTGTGCGATTGCGTGCTTGTGTGATTGTGTGATTGTGATTGTGTGATTGTGTGATTGTGTGATTGTGTGATTGTGTGATTGTGTGATTGTGTGATTGTGTGATTGTGTGATTGTGTGATTGTGTGATTGTGTGATTGTGTGATTGTGTGATTGTGTGATTGTGTGATTGTGTGATTGTGTGATTGTGTGATTGTGTGATAGTGTGGTTGTGTGATTGTGTGATTGTGTGATTGTGTGATTGTGTGATTGTGTGATTGTGTGATTGTGTGATTGTGTGATTGTGTGATTGAGTGATTGTGTGCTTGTGTGATTGTGTGATTGTGTGATTGTGTGATTGAGTGATTGTGTGCTTGTGTGATTGTATACTTGTGTGATTGTGTGATTGTATACTTGTGTGATTGTGTGATTGTGTGATTGTGCGATTGCGTGCTTGTGTGATTGTGTGATTGTGATTGTGTGATTGTGTGATTGTGTGATTGTGTGATTGCGTGATTGTGTGATTGTGTGATTGTGTGATTGTGTGATTGTGTGATTGTGTGATTGTGTGATTGTGTGATTGTGTGATTGTGTGATTGTGTGATTGTGTGATTGTGTGATTGTGTGATTGTGTGATTGTGTGATTGTGTGATTGTGTGATTGTGTGATTGTGTGATTGTGTGATTGTGTGATTGTGTGATTGTGTGATTGTGTGATTGTGTGATTGTGTGATTGTGTGATTGTGTGATTGTGTGATTGTGTGATTGTGTGATTGTGATTGTGTGATTGTGATTGTGTGATTGTGATTGTGTGATTGTGATTGTGTGATTGTGATTGTGTGATTGTGTGAGTGTGTGATTGTGTGATTGAGTGATTGTGTGATTGTGTGATTGTGTGATTGTGTGGTTGTGTGATTGTGTGATTGTGTGATTGTGTGATTGTGTGATTGTGTGATTGTGACTGTGTGATTGTGTGAGTGTGTGATTGTGTGATTGAGTGATTGTGTGCTTGTGTGATTGTGTGGTTGTGTGGTTGTGTGATTGTGTGATTGTGTGATTGTGTGATTGTGTGATTGTGTGATTGTGTGATTGTGTGGTTGTGTGACCGTGATTGTGTGATCGTGATTGTGTGATCGTGATTGTGTGATCGTGATTGTGTGATTGCGTGATTGTGATTGTGTGATTGTGTGACTGTGTGATTGTGTGATTGTGTGATTGTGTGATTTTGTGATTGAGTGATTGTGTGATTGTGTGATTGTGTGAATGTGTGATTGTGTGATTGTGTGACCGTGATTGTGTGATTGATGATTGTGTGATTGTGTGATTGTGTGATTGTTTGATTGTGTGATTGTGTGATTGTGTGATTGTGATTGTGTGATTGTGTGATCGTGTGATTGTGTGATTGTGTGACTGAGTGATTGTGTGACTGTGTGACTGTGTGACTGTGTGATTGAGGAACTGCGTGATTGTGTGACCATGTTTGTGTGACCGTGATTGTGTGACCGATTGTGTGACCGTGAATGTGTGAATGCGTGATTGTGATTGCGTGATTGTGATTCCGTGATTGTGTGATTGTGTGATCGTGTGATTGTGTGATTGTGTGATTGTGTGGTTGTGTGACCGTGATTGTGTGACAGTGATTGTGTGATCGTGATTGTGTGATCGTGATTGTGTGATCGTGATTGTGATTGTGTGATTGTGTGATTGTGTGAAGGTGTGATTGTGTGATTGTGTGAATGTGTGATTGCGTGATCGTGTGATTGTGTGATCGTGTGATCGAGTGATCGTGTGATTGTGTGATTGTGTGATTTTGCGATTGTGTGATTGTGTGATTGTGTGATTGTGTGAGTGTGTGATTGTGTGATTGAGTGATTGTGTGCTTGTGTGATTGTGTGGCTGTGTGATTGTGTGATTAGGCGATTGTGTGATTGTGTGATTGTGTGATTGCGTGATTGTGGGACTGTGTGATTGTGTGATTGTGTGATTGTGTGATTGTGTGATTGTGTAATTGTGATTGTGCGATTGTGATTGAGTGATTGTGTGATTGTGTGATTGTGTGATTGTGTGATTTTGTGATTGTGTGATTGTGTGATTGTGTGATTGTGTTATTGTGTGATTGTGTGATTGTGTGATTGTGTGATTGTGTGATTGTGTGATTGTGCGATTGTGATTGTGTGATTGTGTGATTGTGTGATTGTGTGATTGTGTGATTGTGTGATTGTGTGATTGTGTGATTGTGTGATTGTGTGATTGTGTGATTGTGTGATTGTGGGATTGTGTGATTGTGTGATTGTGTGATTGTGTGATTGTGTGATTGTGTGATTGTGTGAGTGTGTGATTGTGTAATTGAGTGATTGTGTGCATGTGTGATTGTGTGATTAGGTGATTGTGCGATTGCGTGATTGTGTGATTGTGTGATCGTGTGATTGTGTGATTGTGTGATTGTGTGGTTGTGTGACCGTGATTGTGTGACCGTGATTGTGTGATCGTGATTGTGTGATCGTGATTGTGTGATCGTGATTGTGATTGTGTGATTGTGTGATTGTGTGAGTGTGTGATTGTGTGATTGAGTGATTGTGTCCTTGTGTGATTGTGTGGTTGTGTGGTTGTGTGATTGTATGATTGTGTGATTGTGTGATTGTGTGATTGGTTGATTGTGTGATTGCGTGATTGTGTGATTCTGTGATTGTGTGATTGTGTGATTTTGTGATTGTGTGATTGTGTGATTGCGTGATTGTGTGATTGTGTGATTGTGTGATTGTGTGATTGTGTGATTGTGTGAGTGTGTGATTGTGTGATTGTGTGATTGAGTGATTGTGTGCTTGTGTGATTGTATACTTGTGTGATTGTGTGATTGTATACTTGTGTGATTGTGTGATTGTGTGATTGTGCGATTGCGTGCTTGTGTGATTGTGTGATTGTGTGATTGTGTGATTGTGTGATTGTGTGATTGTGTGATTGTGTGAGTGTGTGATTGTGTGATTGTGTGATTGTGTGATTGTGTGATTGTGTGATTGTGTGATTGTGTGATTGTGTGATTGTGTGATTGTGTGATTGTGTGATTGTGTGATTGTGTGATTGTGTGATTGCGTGATTGTGTGATTGTGTGATTGTGTGATTGTGTGATTGTGTGATTGCGTGATTGTGATTGCGTGATTGCGATTGCGTGATTGTGATTGCGTGATTGTGTGATTGTGTGATTGTGTGGTTGTGTGATGGTGTGATTGTGTGATTGTGTGAATGTGTGATTGCGTGATCGTGTGATTGTGTGATCGTGTGATCGTGTGATCGTGTGATCGTGTGATTGTGTGATTGTGTGATTTTGCGATTGTGTGATTGTGTGATTGTGTGATTGTGTGAGTGTGTGATTGTGTGATTGAGTGATTGTGTGCTTGTGTGATTGCGTGGTTGTGTGATTGTGTGATTAGGCGATTGTGTGATTGTGTGATTGTGTGATTGTGTGATTGTGTGACTGTGTGATTGTGTGATTGTGTGATTGTGTGATTGTGTAATTGTGATTGTGCGATTGTGATTGTGTGATTGTGTGATTGTGTGATTGTGTGATTGTGTGATTGTGTGATTGTGTGATTTTTTGATTGTGTGATTGTGTGATTGTGTGATTGTGTGATTGTGTGATTGTGTGATTGTGTGATTGTGTGATTGTGTGATTGTGTGATTGTGTGATAGTGTGATTGTGTGATTGTGTGATTGTGACTGTGTGTTTGTGTGATTGTGTGATAGTGTGATTGTGTGATTGTGTGACTGTGTGATTGTGTGATTGTGTGATTGTGTGATAGTGTGGTTGTGTGATTGTGTGATTGTGTGATTGTGTGATTGTGTGATTGTGTGATTGTGTGATTGTGTGATTGTGTGATTGAGTGATTGTGTGCTTGTGTGATTGTGTGATTGTGTGATTGTGTGATTGAGTGATTGTGTGCTTGTGTGATTGTATACTTGTGTGATAGTGTGATTGTATACTTGTGTGATTGTGTGATTGTGTGATTGTGTGATTGTGCGATTGCGTGCTTGTGTGATTGTGTGATTGTGATTGTGTGATTGTGTGATTGTGTGATTGTGTGATTGTGTGATTGTGTGATAGTGTGGTTGTGTGATTGTGTGATTGTGTGATTGTGTGATTGTGTGATTGTGTGATTGTGTGATTGTGTGATCGTGTGATTGAGTGATTGTGTGCTTGTGTGATTGTGTGATTGTGTGATTGTGTGATTGTGTGATTGAGTGATTGTGTGCTTGTGTGATTGTATACTTGTGTGATTGTGTGATTGTATACTTGTGTGATTGTGTGATTGTGTGATTGTGCGATTGCGTGCTTGTGTGATTGTGTGATTGTGATTGTGTGATTGTGTGATTGTGTGATTGTGTGATTGCGTGATTGTGTGATTGTGTGATTGTGTGATTGTGTGATTGTGTGATTGTGTGATTGTGTGATTGTGTGATTGTGTGATTGTGTGATTGTGTGATTGTGTGATTGTGTGATTGTGTGATTGTGTGATTGTGTGATTGTGTGATTGTGTGATTGTGTGATTGTGTGATTGTGTGATTGTGTGATTGTGTGATTGTGTGATTGTGTGATTGTGTGATTGTGTGATTGTGTGATTGTGTGATTGTGTGATTGTGATTGTGTGATTGTGATTGTGTGATTGTGATTGTGTGATTGTGATTGTGTGATTGTGTGAGTGTGTGATTGTGTGATTGAGTGATTGTGTGATTGTGTGATTGTGTGATTGTGTGGTTGTGTGATTGTGTGATTGTGTGATTGTGTGATTGTGTGATTGTGTGATTGTGACTGTGTGATAGTGTGAGTGTGTGATTGTGTGATTGAGTGATTGTGTGCTTGTGTGATTGTGTGGTTGTGTGGTTGTGTGATTGTGTGATTGTGTGATTGTGTGATTGTGTGATTGTGTGATTGTGTGATTGTGTGATTGGGTGATTGTGTGATTGCGTGATTGTGTGATTCTGTGATTGTGTGATTGTGTGATTTTGTGATTGTGTGATTGTGTGATTGCGTGATTGTGTGATTGTGTGATTGTGTGAGTGTGTGATTGTGTGATTGTGTGATTGAGTGATTGTGTGCTTGTGTGATAGTATACTTGTGTGATTGTGTGATTGTATACTTGTGTGATTGTGTGATTGTGTGATTGTGCGATTGCGTGCTTGTGTGATCGTGTGATTGTGATTGTGTGATTGTGTGATTGTGTGATTGTGTGATTGCGTGATTGTGTGATTGTGTGATTGTGTGATTGTGTGACTGTGTGATTGTGTGATTGTGTGATTGTGTGATTGTGTGATTGTGTGATTGTGTGATTGTGTGAGTGTGTGATTGTGTGATTGTGTGATTGTGTGATTGTGTGATTGAGTGATTGTGTGATTGTGTGATTGTGTGAATGTGTGATTGTGTGACCGTGATTGTGTGATTGTGTGATTTTGTGATTGTGTGATTGTGTGATTGTGTGATTGTGTGATTGTGTGATTGTGTGGTTGTGTGACCGTGATTGTGTGATCGTGATTGTGTGATCGTGATTGTGTGATCGTGATTGTGTGATTGCGTGATTGTGATTGTGTGATTGTGTGACTGTGTGATTGTGTGATTGTGTGATTGTGTGATTTTGTGATTGAGTGATTGTGTGATTGTGTGATTGTGTGAATGTGTGATTGTGTGATTGTGTGACCGTGATTGTGTGATTGATGATTGTGTGATTGTGTGATTGTGTGATTGTTTGATTGTGTGATTGTGTGATTGTGTGATTGTGATTGTGTGATTGTGATTGTGTGATTGTGTGATCGTGTGATTGTGTGATTGTGTGACTGAGTGATTGTGTGACTGTGTGACTGTGTGACTGTGTGATTGAGGAACTGCGTGATTGTGTGACCATGTTTGTGTGACCGTGATTGTGTGACCGATTGTGTGACCGTGGATGTGTGAATGCGTGATTGTGATTGCGTGATTGTGATTCCGTGATTGTGTGATTGTGTGATCGTGTGATTGTGTGATTGTGTGATTGTGTGGTTGTGTGACCGTGATTGTGTGACCGTGATTGTGTGATCGTGATTGTGTGATCGTGATTGTGTGATCGTGATTGTGATTGTGTGATTGTGTGATTGTGTGATGGTGTGATTGTGTGATTGTGTGAATGTGTGATTGCGTGATCGTGTGATTGTGTGATCGTGTGATCGAGTGATCGTGTGATTGTGTGATTGTGTGATTTTGCGATTGTGTGATTGTGTGATTGTGTGATTGTGTGAGTGTGTGATTGTGTGATTGAGTGATTGTGTGCTTGTGTGATTGTGTGGCTGTGTGATTGTGTGATTAGGCGATTGTGTGATTGTGTGATTGTGTGATTGCGTGATTGTGGGACTGTGTGATTGTGTGATTGTGTGATTGTGGGATTGTGGGATTGTGTGATTGTGTGATTGTGACTGTGTGATTGTGTGAGTGTGTGATTGTGTGATTGAGTGATTGTGTGCTTGTATGATTGTGTGGTTGTGTGATTGTCTGATTGTGTGATTGTGTGATTGTGTGATTGTGTGATTGTGTGATTGTGTGATTGTGTAATTGTGATTGTGCGATTGTGATTGTGTGATTGTGTGATTGCGTGATTGTGTGATTGTGTGATTGTGTAATTGTGAGATTGTGTGACTGTGTGCTTGTGTGATTGTGTGATTGTGTGATTGTGATTGTGTGATTGTGATTGTGTGATTGTGATTGTGTGATTGTGATTGTGTGATTGTGATTGTGTGATTGTGATTGTGTGATTGTGATTGTGTGATTGTGATTGTGTGATTGTGATTGTGTGATTGTGATTGTGTGATTGTGATTGTGTGATTGTGATTGTGTGATTGTGATTGTGTGATTGTGATTGTGTGATTGTGATTGCGTGATAGTGATTGTGTGATTGTGACTGTGCGATTGTGTGAGTGTGTGATTGTGTGATTGTGTGATTGTGGAATTGTGATTGTGTGATTGTGTGATTGTGTGATTGTGTGATTGTGTGATTGTGTGATCGTGTGATCGTGTGATCGTGTGATCGTGTGATTGTGTGATTGTGTGATTGTGTGATTGTGTGATTGTGTGATTGTGTGATTGTGTGATAGTGTGATTGTGTGATTGTGTGATTGTGTGATTGTGTGATTGTGTGATTGTGTGATTGTGTGATTGTGTGATTGTGTGATTGTGTGATTGTGTGATTGTGTGATTGTGTGATTGTGTGATTGTGTGATTGTGTGATTGTGTGGTTGCGTGATTGGGTGATTGTGTGATTGTGTGATTGTGTGATTGTGTGATCGTGTGATCGTGTGATTGTGTGATTGTGTGATTGTGTGATTGTGTGATTGTGTGATTGTGTGATTGTGTGATTGTGTGATTGTGTGATTGTGTGATTGTGTGATTGTGTGATTGTGTGATTGTGTGATTGTGTGATTGTGTGGTTGTGTGACCGTGATTGTGTGACCGTGATTGTGTGATCGTGATTGTGCGATCGTGTTAGTGTGACCGTGAATGTGTGATTGCGTGATTGTGATTGCGTGATTGCGATTGCGTGATTGTGATTGCGTGATTGTGTGATTGTGTGATTGTGTGGTTGTGTGATGGTGTGATTGTGTGATTGTGTGAATGTGTGATTGCGTGATCGTGTGATTGTGTGATCGTGTGATCGTGTGATCGTGTGATCGTGTGATTGTGTGATTGTGTGATTTTGCGATTGTGTGATTGTGTGATTGTGGGATTGTGTGAGTGTGTGATTGTGTGATTGAGTGATTGTGTGCTTGTGTGATTGCGTGGTTGTGTGATTGTGTGATTAGGCGATTGTGTGATTGTGTGATTGTGTGATTGTGTGATTGTGTGACTGTGTGATTGTGTGATTGTGTGATTGTGTGATTGTGTAATTGTGATTGTGCGATTGTGATTGTGTGATTGTGTGATTGTGTGATTGTGTGATTGTGTGATTGTGTGATTGTGTGATTGTGTGATTGTGTGATTGTGTGATTGTGTGATTGTGTGATTGTGTGATTGTGTGATTGTGTGATTGTGTGATTGTGTGATTTTGTGATTGTGTGATTGTGTGATTGTGTGATTGTGTGATTGTGTGATTGTGTGATTGTGTGATTGTGTGATTGTGTGATTGTGTGATTGTGTGATTGTGTGATTGTGTGATTGTGTGATTGTGTGATTGTGTGATTGTGTGATTGTGTGATTGTGTGATTGTGTGATTGTGTGGTTGTGCGATCGTGATTGTGTGATCGTGATTGTGTGATCGTGATTGTGCGATTGCGTGCTTGTGACTGTGTGATTGTGTGACTGTGTGATTGTGTGATTGTGACTGTGTGATTGTGTGATTGTGTGATTGTGTGATAGTGTGATTGTGTGATTGTGTGATTGTGACTGTGTGATTGTGGGATTGTGTGATAGTGTGATTGTGTGATTGTGTGACTGTGTGATTGTGTGATTGTGTGATTGTGTGATAGTGTGGTTGTGTGATTGTGTGATTGTGTGATTGTGTGATTGTGTGATTGTGTGATTGTGTGATTGTGTGATTGTGTGATTGAGTGATTGTGTGCTTGTGTGATTGTGTGATTGTGTGATTGTGTGATTGAGTGATTGTGTGCTTGTGTGATTGTATACTTGTGTGATTGTGTGATTGTATACTTGTGTGATTGTGTGATTGTGTGATTGTGTGATTGAGTGATTGTGTGCTTGTGTGATTGTGTGATTGTGTGATTGTGTGATTGAGTGATTGTGTGCTTGTGTGATTGTATACTTGTGTGATTGTGTGATTGTATACTTGTGTGATTGTGTGATTGTGTGATTGTGCGATTGCGTGCTTGTGTGATTGTTCGATTGTGATTGTGTGATTGTGTGATTGTGTGATTGTGTGATTGCGTGATTGTGTGATTGTGTGATTGTGTGATTGTGTGATTGTGTGATTGTGTGATTGTGTGATTGTGTGATTGTGTGATTGTGTGATTGTGTGATTGTGTGATTGTGTGATTGTGTGATTGCGTGATTGTGATTGCGTGATTGCGATTGCGTGATTGTGATTGCGTGATTGTGTGATTGTGTGATTGTGTGGTTGTGTGATGGTGTGATTGTGTGATTGTGTGAATGTGTGATCTCGTGATCGTGTGATTGTGTGATCGTGTGATCGTGTGATCGTGTGATCGTGTGATCGTGTGATTGTGTGATTGTGTGATTTTGCGATTGTGTGATTGTGTGATTGTGTGATTGTGTGAGTGTGTGATTGTGTGATTGAGTGATTGTGTGCTTGTGTGATTGCGTGGTTGTGTGATTGTGTGATTAGGCGATTGTGTGATTGTGTGATTGTGTGATTGTGTGATTGTGTGACTGTGTGATTGTGTGATTGTGTGATTGTGTGATTGTGTAATTGTGATTGTGCGATTGTGATTGTGTGATTGTGTGATTGTGTGATTGTGTGATTGTGTGATTGTGTGATTTTTTGATTGTGTGATTGTGTGATTGTGTGATTGTGTGATTGTGTGATTGTGTGATTGTGTGATTGTGTGATTGTGTGATTGTGTGATAGTGTGATTGTGTGATTGTGTGATTGTGACTGTGTGATTGTGTGATTGTGTGATAGTGTGATTGTGTGATTGTGTGACTGTGTGATTGTGTGATTGTGTGATTGTGTGATAGTGTGGTTGTGTGATTGTGTGATTGTGTGATTGTGTGATTGTGTGATTGTGTGATTGTGTGATTGTGTGATTGAGTGATTGTGTGCTTGTGTGATTGTGTGATTGTGTGATTGTGTGATTGAGTGATTGTGTGCTTGTGTGATTGTATACTTGTGTGATAGTGTGATTGTATACTTGTGTGATTGTGTGATTGTGTGATTGTGTGATTGTGCGATTGCGTGCTTGTGTGATTGTGTGATTGTGATTGTGTGATTGTGTGATTGTGTGATTGTGTGATTGCGTGATTGTGTGATTGTGTGATTGTGTGATTGTGCGATTGTGTGATTGTGTGATTGTGTGGTTGTGTGATTGTGTGATTGTGTGGTTGCGTGATTGGGTGATTGTGTGATTGTGTGATTGTGTGATTGTGTGATCGTGTGATTGTGTGATTGTGTGATTGTGTGATTGTGTGATTGTGTGATTGTGTGATTGTGTGATTGTGTGATTGTGTGATTGTGTGATTGTGTGATTGTGTGATTGTGTGATTGTGTGATTGTGTGATTGTGTGGTTGTGTGACCGTGATTGTGTGACCGTGATTGTGTGATCGTGATTGTGCGATCGTGTTAGTGTGACCGTGAATGTGTGATTGCGTGATTGTGATTGCGTGATTGCGATTGCGTGATTGTGATTGCGTGATTGTGTGATTGTGTGATTGTGTGGTTGTGTGATGGTGTGATTGTGTGATTGTGTGAATGTGTGATTGCGTGATCGTGTGATTGTGTGATCGTGTGATCGTGTGATCGTGTGATCGTGTGATTGTGTGATTGTGTGATTTTGCGATTGTGTGATTGTGTGATTGTGGGATTGTGTGAGTGTGTGATTGTGTGATTGAGTGATTGTGTGCTTGTGTGATTGCGTGGTTGTGTGATTGTGTGATTAGGCGATTGTGTGATTGTGTGATTGTGTGATTGTGTGATTGTGTGACTGTGTGATTGTGTGATTGTGTGATTGTGTGATTGTGTAATTGTGATTGTGCGATTGTGATTGTGTGATTGTGTGATTGTGTGATTGTGTGATTGTGTGATTGTGTGATTGTGTGATTGTGTGATTGTGTGATTGTGTGATTGTGTGATTGTGTGATTGTGTGATTGTGTGATTGTGTGATTGTGTGATTGTGTGATTTTGTGATTGTGTGATTGTGTGATTGTGTGATTGTGTGATTGTGTGATTGTGTGATTGTGTGATTGTGTGATTGTGTGATTGTGTGATTGTGTGATTGTGTGATTGTGTGATTGTGTGATTGTGTGATTGTGTGATTGTGTGATTGTGTGATTGTGTGGTTGTGCGATCGTGATTGTGTGATCGTGATTGTGTGATCGTGATTGTGCGATTGCGTGCTTGTGACTGTGTGATTGTGTGACTGTGTGATTGTGTGATTGTGACTGTGTGATTGTGTGATTGTGTGATTGTGTGATAGTGTGATTGTGTGATTGTGTGATTGTGACTGTGTGATTGTGGGATTGTGTGATAGTGTGATTGTGTGATTGTGTGACTGTGTGATTGTGTGATTGTGTGATTGTGTGATAGTGTGGTTGTGTGATTGTGTGATTGTGTGATTGTGTGATTGTGTGATTGTGTGATTGTGTGATTGTGTGATTGTGTGATTGAGTGATTGTGTGCTTGTGTGATTGTGTGATTGTGTGATTGTGTGATTGAGTGATTGTGTGCTTGTGTGATTGTATACTTGTGTGATTGTGTGATTGTATACTTGTGTGATTGTGTGATTGTGTGATTGTGCGATTGCGTGCTTGTGTGATTGTTCGATTGTGATTGTGTGATTGTGTGATTGTGTGATTGTGTGATTGCGTGATTGTGTGATTGTGTGATTGTGTGATTGTGTGATTGTGTGATTGTGTGATTGTGTGATTGTGTGATTGTGTGATTGTGTGATTGTGTGATTGTGTGATTGTGTGATTGTGTGATTGTGTGATTGTGTGATTGTGTGATTGTGTGATTGTGTGATTGTGTGATTGTGTGATTGTGTGATTGTGTGATAGTGTGGTTGTGTGATTGTGTGATTGTGTGATTGTGTGATTGTGTGATTGTGTGATTGTGTGATTGTGTGATTGTGTGATTGAGTGATTGTGTGCTTGTGTGATTGTGTGATTGTGTGATTGAGTGATTGTGTGCTTGTGTGATTGTATACTTGTGTGATTGTGTGATTGTATACTTGTGTGATTGTGTGATTGTGTGATTGTGCGATTGCGTGCTTGTGTGATTGTGTGATTGTGATTGTGTGATTGTGTGATTGTGTGATTGTGTGATTGCGTGATTGTGTGATTGTGTGATTGTGTGATTGTGTGATTGTGTGATTGTGTGATTGTGTGATTGTGTGATTGTGTGATTGTGTGATTGTGTGATTGTGTGATTGTGTGATTGTGTGATTGTGTGATTGTGTGATTGTGTGATTGTGTGATTGTGTGATTGTGTGATTGTGTGATTGTGTGATTGTGTGATTGTGTGATTGTGTGATTGTGTGATTGTGTGATTGTGTGATTGTGATTGTGTGATTGTGATTGTGTGATTGTGATTGTGTGATTGTGTGAGTGTGTGATTGTGTGATTGTGTGATTGAGTGATTGTGTGATTGTGTGATTGTGTGATTGTGTGGTTGTGTGATTGTGTGATTGTGTGATTGTGTGATTGTGTGATTGTGTGATTGTGACTGTGTGATTGTGTGAGTGTGTGATTGTGTGATTGAGTGATTGTGTGCTTGTGTGATTGTGTGGTTGTGTGGTTGTGTGATTGTGTGATTGTGTGATTGTGTGATTGTGTGATTGTGTGATTGTGTGATTGTGTGATTGGGTGATTGTGTGATTGCGTGATTGTGTGATTCTGTGATTGTGTGATTGTGTGATTTTGTGATTGTGTGATTGTGTGATTGCGTGATTGTGTGATTGTGTGATTGTGTGATTGTGTGATTGTGTGAGTGTGTGATTGTGTGATTGTGTGATTGAGTGATTGTGTGCTTGTGTGATAGTATACTTGTGTGATTGTGTGATTGTATACTTGTGTGATTGTGTGATTGTGTGATTGTGCGATTGCGTGCTTGTGTGATCGTGTGATTGTGATTGTGTGATTGTGTGATTGTGTGATTGTGTGATTGCGTGATTGTGTGATTGTGTGATTGTGTGATTGTGTGACTGTGTGATTGTGTGATTGTGTGATTGTGTGATTGTGTGATTGTGTGATTGTGTGATTGTGTGAGTGTGTGATTGTGTGATTGTGTGATTGTGTGATTGTGTGATTGAGTGATTGTGTGATTGTGTGATTGTGTGAATGTGTGATTGTGTGACCGTGATTGTGTGATTGTGTGATTTTGTGATTGTGTGATTGTGTGATTGTGTGATTGTGTGATTGTGTGATTGTGTGATTGTGTGATTGTGTGATTGTGTGATTGTGTGATTGTGTGATTGTGTGATTGTGTGATTGTGTGATTGTGTGATTGTGTGGTTGTGCGATCGTGATTGTGTGATCGTGATTGTGTGATCGTGATTGTGCGATTGCGTGCTTGTGACTGTGTGATTGTGTGACTGTGTGATTGTGTGATTGTGACTGTGTGATTGTGTGATTGTGTGATTGTGTGATAGTGTGATTGTGTGATTGTGTGATTGTGACTGTGTGATTGTGGGATTGTGTGATAGTGTGATTGTGTGATTGTGTGACTGTGTGATTGTGTGATTGTGTGATTGTGTGATAGTGTGGTTGTGTGATTGTGTGATTGTGTGATTGTGTGATTGTGTGATTGTGTGATTGTGTGATTGTGTGATTGTGTGATTGAGTGATTGTGTGCTTGTGTGATTGTGTGATTGTGTGATTGTGTGATTGAGTGATTGTGTGCTTGTGTGATTGTATACTTGTGTGATTGTGTGATTGTATACTTGTGTGATTGTGTGATTGTGTGATTGTGCGATTGCGTGCTTGTGTGATTGTTCGATTGTGATTGTGTGATTGTGTGATTGTGTGATTGTGTGATTGCGTGATTGTGTGATTGTGTGATTGTGTGATTGTGTGATTGTGTGATTGTGTGATTGTGTGATTGTGTGATTGTGTGATTGTGTGATTGTGTGATTGTGTGATTGTGTGATTGTGTGATTGTGTGATTGTGTGATTGTGTGATTGTGTGATTGTGTGATTGTGTGATTGTGTGATTGTGTGATTGTGTGATAGTGTGGTTGTGTGATTGTGTGATTGTGTGATTGTGTGATTGTGTGATTGTGTGATTGTGTGATTGTGTGATTGTGTGATTGAGTGATTGTGTGCTTGTGTGATTGTGTGATTGTGTGATTGTGTGATTGAGTGATTGTGTGCTTGTGTGATTGTATACTTGTGTGATTGTGTGATTGTATACTTGTGTGATTGTGTGATTGTGTGATTGTGCGATTGCGTGCTTGTGTGATTGTGTGATTGTGATTGTGTGATTGTGTGATTGTGTGATTGTGTGATTGCGTGATTGTGTGATTGTGTGATTGTGTGATTGTGTGATTGTGTGATTGTGTGATTGTGTGATTGTGTGATTGTGTGATTGTGTGATTGTGTGATTGTGTGATTGTGTGATTGTGTGATTGTGTGATTGTGTGATTGTGTGATTGTGTGATTGTGTGATTGTGTGATTGTGTGATTGTGTGATTGTGTGATTGTGTGATTGTGTGATTGTGTGATTGTGTGATTGTGATTGTGTGATTGTGATTGTGTGATTGTGATTGTGTGATTGTGTGAGTGTGTGATTGTGTGATTGAGTGATTGTGTGATTGTGTGATTGTGTGATTGTGTGGTTGTGTGATTGTGTGATTGTGCGATTGTGTGATTGTGTGATTGTGTGATTGTGACTGTGTGATTGTGTGAGTGTGTGATTGTGTGATTGAGTGATTGTGTGCTTGTGTGATTGTGTGGTTGTGTGGTTGTGTGATTGTGTGATTGTGTGATTGTGTGATTGTGTGATTGTGTGATTGTGTGATTGTGTGATTGGGTGATTGTGTGATTGCGTGATTGTGTGATTGTGTGATTGTGTGATTGTGTGATTGTGTGAGTGTGTGATTGTGTGATTGTGTGATTGAGTGATTGTGTGCTTGTGTGATAGTATACTTGTGTGATTGTGTGATTGTATACTTGTGTGATTGTGTGATTGTGTGATTGTGCGATTGCGTGCTTGTGTGATCGTGTGATTGTGATTGTGTGATTGTGTGATTGTGTGATTGTGTGATTGCGTGATTGTGTGATTGTGTGATTGTGTGATTGTGTGACTGTGTGATTGTGTGATTGTGTGATTGTGTGATTGTGTGATTGTGTGATTGTGTGATTGTGTGAGTGTGTGATTGTGTGATTGTGTGATTGTGTGATTGTGTGATTGAGTGATTGTGTGATTGTGTGATTGTGTGAATGTGTGATTGTGTGACCGTGATTGTGTGATTGTGTGATTTTGTGATTGTGTGATTGTGTGATTGTGTGATTGTGTGATTGTGTGATTGTGTGATTGTGTGGTTGTGTGACCGTGATTGTGTGATCGTGATTGTGTGATCGTGATTGTGTGATCGTGATTGTGTGATTGCGTGATTGTGATTGTGTGATTGTGTGACTGTGTGATTGTGTGATTGTGTGATTGTGTGATTTTGTGATTGAGTGATTGTGTGATTGTGTGATTGTGTGAATGTGTGATTGTGTGATTGTGTGACCGTGATTGTGTGATTGATGATTGTGTGATTGTGTGATTGTGTGATTGTTTGATTGTGTGATTGTGTGATTGTGTGATTGTGATTGTGTGATTGTGATTGTGTGATTGTGTGATCGTGTGATTGTGTGATTGTGTGACTGAGTGATTGTGTGACTGTGTGACTGTGTGACTGTGTGACTGTGTGATTGAGGAACTGCGTGATTGTGTGACCATGTTTGTGTGACCGTGATTGTGTGACCGATTGTGTGACCGTGAATGTGTGAATGCGTGATTGTGATTGCGTGATTGTGATTCCGTGATTGTGTGATTGTGTGATCGTGTGATTGTGTGATTGTGTGATTGTGTGGTTGTGTGACCGTGATTGTGTGACCGTGATTGTGTGATCGTGATTGTGTGATCGTGATTGTGTGATCGTGATTGTGATTGTGTGATTGTGTGATTGTGTGATGGTGTGATTGTGTGATTGTATGAATGTGTGATTGCGTGATCGTGTGATTGTGTGATCGTGTGATCGAGTGATCGTGTGATTGTGTGATTGTGTGATTTTGCGATTGTGTGATTGTGTGATTGTGTGATTGTGTGAGTGTGTGATTGTGTGATTGAGTGATTGTGTGCTTATGTGATTGTGTGGCTGTGTGATTGTGTGATTAGGCGATTGTGTGATTGTGTGATTGTGTGATTGCGTGATTGTGGGACTGTGTGATTGTGTGATTGTGTGATTGTGGGATTGTGGGATTGTGTGATTGTGTGATTGTGACTGTGTGATTGTGTGAGTGTGTGATTGTGTGATTGAGTGATTGTGTGCTTGTATGATTGTGTGGTTGTGTGATTGTCTGATTGTGTGATTGTGTGATTGTGTGATTGTGTGATTGTGTGATTGTGTGATTGTGTAATTGTGATTGTGCGATTGTGATTGTGTGATTGTGTGATTGCGTGATTGTGTGATTGTGTGATTGTGTAATTGTGAGATTGTGTGACTGTGTGCTTGTGTGATTGTGTGATTGTGTGATTGTGATTGTGTGATTGTGATTGTGTGATTGTGTGATCGTGTGATTGTGTGATTGTGTGACTGAGTGATTGTGTGACTGTGTGACTGTGTGACTGTGTGACTGTGTGATTGAGGAACTGCGTGATTGTGTGACCATGTTTGTGTGACCGTGATTGTGTGACCGATTGTGTGACCGTGAATGTGTGAATGCGTGATTGTGATTGCGTGATTGTGATTCCGTGATTGTGTGATTGTGTGATCGTGTGATTGTGTGATTGTGTGATTGTGTGGTTGTGTGACCGTGATTGTGTGACCGTGATTGTGTGATCGTGATTGTGTGATCGTGATTGTGTGATCGTGATTGTGATTGTGTGATTGTGTGATTGTGTGATGGTGTGATTGTGTGATTGTATGAATGTGTGATTGCGTGATCGTGTGATTGTGTGATCGTGTGATCGAGTGATCGTGTGATTGTGTGATTGTGTGATTTTGCGATTGTGTGATTGTGTGATTGTGTGATTGTGTGAGTGTGTGATTGTGTGATTGAGTGATTGTGTGCTTATGTGATTGTGTGGCTGTGTGATTGTGTGATTAGGCGATTGTGTGATTGTGTGATTGTGTGATTGCGTGATTGTGGGACTGTGTGATTGTGTGATTGTGTGATTGTGGGATTGTGGGATTGTGTGATTGTGTGATTGTGACTGTGTGATTGTGTGAGTGTGTGATTGTGTGATTGAGTGATTGTGTGCTTGTATGATTGTGTGGTTGTGTGATTGTCTGATTGTGTGATTGTGTGATTGTGTGATTGTGTGATTGTGTGATTGTGTGATTGTGTAATTGTGATTGTGCGATTGTGATTGTGTGATTGTGTGATTGCGTGATTGTGTGATTGTGTGATTGTGTAATTGTGAGATTGTGTGACTGTGTGCTTGTGTGATTGTGTGATTGTGTGATTGTGATTGTGTGATTGTGATTGTGTGATTGTGATTGTGTGATTGTGATTGTGTGATTGTGATTGTGTGATTGTGATTGTGTGATTGTGATTGTGTGATTGTGATTGTGTGATTGTGATTGTGTGATAGTGATTGTGTGATTGTGACTGTGCGATTGTGTGAGTGTGTGATTGTGTGATTGTGTGATTGTGGAATTGTGATTGTGTGATTGTGTGATTGTGTGATTGTGTGATTGTGTGATTGTGTGATCGTGTGATCGTGTGATTGTGTGATTGTGTGATTGTGTGATTGTGTGATTGTGTGATTGTGTGATTGTGTGATAGTGTGATTGTGTGATTGTGTGATTGTGTGATTGTGTGATTGTGTGATTGTGTGATTGTGTGATTGTGTGATTGTGTGATTGTGTGATTGTGTGATTGCGTGATTGCGATTGCGTGATTGTGATTGCGTGATTGTGTGATTGTGTGATTGTGTGGTTGTGTGATGGTGTGATTGTGTGATTGTGTGAATGTGTGATTGCGTGATCGTGTGATTGTGTGATCGTGTGATCGTGTGATCGTGTGATCGTGTGATTGTGTGATTGTGTGATTTTGCGATTGTGTGATTGTGTGATTGTGGGATTGTGTGAGTGTGTGATTGTGTGATTGAGTGATTGTGTGATTGTGTGATTGTGTGATCGTGTGATCGTGTGATTGTGTGATTGTGTGATTGTGTGATTGTGTGATTGTGTGATTGTGTGATTGTGTGATAGTGTGATTGTGTGATTGTGTGATTGTGTGATTGTGTGATTGTGTGATTGTGTGATTGTGTGATTGTGTGATTGTGTGATTGTGTGATTGTGTGATTGTGTGATTGTGCGATTGTGCGATTGTGTGATTGTGTGATTGTGTGATTGTGTGATTGTGTGATTGTGTGGTTGCGTGATTGGGTGATTGTGTGATTGTGTGATTGTGTGATTGTGTGATCGTGTGATTGTGTGATTGTGTGATTGTGTGATTGTGTGATTGTGTGATTGTGTGATTGTGTGATTGTGTGATTGTGTGATTGTGTGATTGTGTGATTGTGTGATTGTGTGATTGTGTGATTGTGTGATTGTGTGATTGTGTGATTGTGTGATTGTGTGATTGTGTGATTGTGTGATTGTGTGATTGTGTGATTGTGTGGTTGTGCGATCGTGATTGTGTGATCGTGATTGTGTGATCGTGATTGTGATTGTGTGATTGTGTGATTGTGTGATGGTGTGATTGTGTGATTGTGTGAATGTGTGATTGCGTGATCGTGTGATTGTGTGATCGTGTGATCGAGTGATCGTGTGATTGTGTGATTGTGTGATTTTGCGATTGTGTGATTGTGTGATTGTGTGATTGTGTGAGTGTGTGATTGTGTGATTGAGTGATTGTGTGCTTATGTGATTGTGTGGCTGTGTGATTGTGTGATTAGGCGATTGTGTGATTGTGTGATTGTGTGATTGCGTGATTGTGGGACTGTGTGATTGTGTGATTGTGTGATTGTGGGATTGTGGGATTGTGTGATTGTGTGATTGTGACTGTGTGATTGTGTGAGTGTGTGATTGTGTGATTGAGTGATTGTGTGCTTGTATGATTGTGTGGTTGTGTGATTGTGTGATTGTGCGATTGCGTGCTTGTGTGATTGTGTGATTGTGATTGTGTGATTGTGTGATTGTGTGATTGTGTGATTGCGTGATTGTGTGATTGTGTGATTGTGTGATTGTGTGATTGTGTGATTGTGTGATTGTGTGATTGTGTGATTGTGTGATTGTGTGATTGTGTGATTGTGTGATTGTGTGATTGTGTGATTGTGTGATTGTGTGATTGTGTGATTGTGTGATTGTGTGATTGTGTGATTGTGTGATTGTGTGATTGTGTGATTGTGTGATTGTGTGATTGTGTGATTGTGTGATTGTGTGATTGTGATTGTGTGATTGTGATTGTGTGATTGTGATTGTGTGATTGTGATTGTGTGATTGTGTGAGTGTGTGATTGTGTGATTGAGTGATTGTGTGATTGTGTGATTGTGTGATTGTGTGGTTGTGTGATTGTGTGATTGTGTGATTGTGTGATTGTGTGATTGTGTGATTGTGACTGTGTGATTGTGTGAGTGTGTGATTGTGTGATTGAGTGATTGTGTGCTTGTGTGATTGTGTGGTTGTGTGGTTGTGTGATTGTGTGATTGTGTGATTGTGTGATTGTGTGATTGTGTGATTGTGTGATTGTGTGATTGGGTGATTGTGTGATTGCGTGATTGTGTGATTCTGTGATTGTGTGATTGTGTGATTTTGTGATTGTGTGATTGTGTGATTGCGTGATTGTGTGATTGTGTGATTGTGTGATTTTGTGATTGAGTGATTGTGTGATTGTGTGATTGTGTGAATGTGTGATTGTGTGATTGTGTGACCGTGATTGTGTGATTGATGATTGTGTGATTGTGTGATTGTGTGATTGTTTGATTGTGTGATTGTGTGATTGTGTGATTGTGATTGTGTGATTGTGATTGTGTGATTGTGTGATCGTGTGATTGTGTGATTGTGTGACTGAGTGATTGTGTGACTGTGTGACTGTGTGACTGTGTGACTGTGTGATTGAGGAACTGCGTGATTGTGTGACCATGTTTGTGTGACCGTGATTGTGTGACCGATTGTGTGACCGTGAATGTGTGAATGCGTGATTGTGATTGCGTGATTGTGATTCCGTGATTGTGTGATTGTGTGATCGTGTGATTGTGTGATTGTGTGATTGTGTGGTTGTGTGACCGTGATTGTGTGACCGTGATTGTGTGATCGTGATTGTGTGATCGTGATTGTGTGATCGTGATTGTGATTGTGTGATTGTGTGATTGTGTGATGGTGTGATTGTGTGATTGTGTGAATGTGTGATTGCGTGATCGTGTGATTGTGTGATCGTGTGATCGAGTGATCGTGTGATTGTGTGATTGTGTGATTTTGCGATTGTGTGATTGTGTGATTGTGTGATTGTGTGAGTGTGTGATTGTGTGATTGAGTGATTGTGTGCTTATGTGATTGTGTGGCTGTGTGATTGTGTGATTAGGCGATTGTGTGATTGTGTGATTGTGTGATTGCGTGATTGTGGGACTGTGTGATTGTGTGATTGTGTGATTGTGGGATTGTGGGATTGTGTGATTGTGTGATTGTGACTGTGTGATTGTGTGAGTGTGTGATTGTGTGATTGAGTGATTGTGTGCTTGTATGATTGTGTGGTTGTGTGATTGTCTGATTGTGTGATTGTGTGATTGTGTGATTGTGTGATTGTGTGATTGTGTGATTGTGTAATTGTGATTGTGCGATTGTGATTGTGTGATTGTGTGATTGCGTGATTGTGTGATTGTGTGATTGTGTAATTGTGAGATTGTGTGACTGTGTGCTTGTGTGATTGTGTGATTGTGTGATTGTGATTGTGTGATTGTGATTGTGTGATTGTGATTGTGTGATTGTGATTGTGTGATTGTGATTGTGTGATTGTGATTGTGTGATTGTGATTGTGTGATTGTGATTGTGTGATTGTGATTGTGTGATTGTGATTGTGTGATTGTGATTGTGTGATTGTGATTGTGTGATTGTGATTGTGTGATAGTGATTGTGTGATTGTGACTGTGCGATTGTGTGAGTGTGTGATTGTGTGATTGTGTGATTGTGGAATTGTGATTGTGTGATTGTGTGATTGTGTGATTGTGTGATTGTGTGATTGTGTGATCGTGTGATCGTGTGATTGTGTGATTGTGTGATTGTGTGATTGTGTGATTGTGTGATTGTGTGATTGTGTGATAGTGTGATTGTGTGATTGTGTGATTGTGTGATTGTGTGATTGTGTGATTGTGTGATTGTGTGATTGTGTGATTGTGTGATTGTGTGATTGTGTGATTGTGTGATTGTGCGATTGTGCGATTGTGTGATTGTGTGATTGTGTGATTGTGTGATTGTGTGATTGTGTGGTTGCGTGATTGGGTGATTGTGTGATTGTGTGATTGTGTGATTGTGTGATCGTGTGATTGTGTGATTGTGTGATTGTGTGATTGTGTGATTGTGTGATTGTGTGATTGTGTGATTGTGTGATTGTGTGATTGTGTGATTGTGTGATTGTGTGATTGTGTGATTGTGTGATTGTGTGATTGTGTGATTGTGTGATTGTGTGATTGTGTGATTGTGTGATTGTGTGATTGTGTGATTGTGTGATTGTGTGATTGTGTGATTGTGTGGTTGTGCGATCGTGATTGTGTGATCGTGATTGTGTGATCGTGATTGTGTGATCGTGATTGTGCGATTGCGTGCTTGTGACTGTGTGATTGTGTGACTGTGTGATTGTGTGATTGTGACTGTGTGATTGTGTGATTGTGTGATTGTGTGATAGTATGATTGTGTGATTGTGTGATTGTGACTGTGTGATTGTGGGATTGTGTGATAGTGTGATTGTGTGATTGTGTGACTGTGTGATTGTGTGATTGTGTGATTGTGTGATAGTGTGGTTGTGTGATTGTGTGATTGTGTGATTGTGTGATTGTGTGATTGTGTGATTGTGTGATTGTGTGATTGTGTGATTGAGTGATTGTGTGCTTGTGTGATTGTGTGATTGTGTGATTGTGTGATTGTGCGATTGCGTGCTTGTGTGATTGTTCGATTGTGATTGTGTGATTGTGTGATTGTGTGATTGTGTGATTGCGTGATTGTGTGATTGTGTGATTGTGTGATTGTGTGATTGTGTGATTGTGTGATTGTGTGATTGTGTGATTGTGTGATTGTGTGATTGTGTGATTGTGTGATTGTGTGATTGTGTGATTGTGTGATTGTGTGATTGTGTGATTGTGTGATTGTGTGATTGCGTGATTGTGATTGCGTGATTGCGATTGCGTGATTGTGATTGCGTGATTGTGTGATTGTGTGATTGTGTGGTTGTGTGATGGTGTGATTGTGTGATTGTGTGAATGTGTGATTGCGTGATCGTGTGATTGTGTGATCGTGTGATCGTGTGATCGTCTGATCGTGTGATTGTGTGATTGTGTGAGTTTGCGATTGTGTGATTGTGTGATTGTGTGATTGTGTGAGTGTGTGATTGTGTGATTGAGTGATTGTGTGCTTGTGTGATTGCGTGGTTGTGTGATTGTGTGATTAGGCGATTGTGTGATTGTGTGATTGTGTGATTGTGTGATTGTGTGACTGTGTGATTGTGTGATTGTGTGATTGTGTGATTGTGTAATTGTGATTGTGCGATTGTGATTGTGTGATTGTGTGATTGTGTGATTGTGTGATTGTGTGATTGTGTGATTTTTTGATTGTGTGATTGTGTGATTGTGTGATTGTGTGATTGTGTGATTGTGTGATTGTGTGATTGTGTGATTGTGTGATTGTGTGATAGTGTGATTGTGTGATTGTGTGATTGTGACTGTGTGATTGTGTGATTGTGTGATAGTGTGATTGTGTGATTGTGTGACTGTGTGATTGTGTGATTGTGTGATTGTGTGATAGTGTGGTTGTGTGATTGTGTGATTGTGTGATTGTGTGATTGTGTGATTGTGTGATTGTGTGATTGTGTGATTGTGTGATTGTGTGATTGAGTGATTGTGTGCTTGTGTGATTGTGTGATTGTGTGATTGTGTGATTGAGTGATTGTGTGCTTGTGTGATTGTATACTTGTGTGATAGTGTGATTGTATACTTGTGTGATTGTGTGATTGTGTGATTGTGTGATTGTGCGATTGCGTGCTTGTGTGATTGTGTGATTGTGATTGTGTGATTGTGTGATTGTGTGATTGTGTGATTGCGTGATTGCGTGATTGTGTGATTGTGTGATTGTGTGATTGTGTGATTGTGTGATTGTGTGATTGTGTGATTGTGTGATTGTGTGATTGTGTGATTGTGTGATTGTGTGATTGTGTGATTGTGTGATTGTGTGATTGTGTGATTGTGTGATTGAGTGATTGTGTGATTGTGTGATTGTGTGATTGTGTGAATGTGTGATTGTGTGACCGTGATTGTGTGATTGTGTGATTGTGTGATTTTGTGATTGTGTGATTGTGTGATTGTGTGATTGTGTGGCTGTGTGATTGTGTGATTAGGCGATTGTGTGATTGTGTGATTGTGTGATTGTGTGATTGTGGGACTGTGTGATTGTGTGATTGTGTGATTGTGTGATTGTGTAATTGTGATTGTGCGATTGTGATTGTGTGATTGTGTGATTGTGTGATTGTGTGATTTTGTGATTGTGTGATTGTGTGATTGTGTGGTTGTGTGACCGTGATTGTGTGATCGTGATTGTGTGATCGTGATTGTGTGATCGTGATTGTGTGATCGTGATTGTGTGATTGCGTGATTGTGATTGTGTGATTGTGTGACTGTGTGATTGTGTGATTGTGTGATTGTGTGATTTTGTGATTGAGTGATTGTGTGATTGTGTGATTGTGTGAATGTGTGATTGTGTGATTGTGTGACCGTGATTGTGTGATTGATGATTGTGTGATTGTGTGATTGTGTGATTCCGTGATTGTGTGATTGTGTGATCGTGTGATTGTGTGATTGTGTGATTGTGTGGTTGTGTGACCGTGATTGTGTGACCGTGATTGTGTGATCGTGATTGTGTGATCGTGATTGTGTGATCGTGATTGTGATTGTGTGATTGTGTGATTGTGTGATGGTGTGATTGTGTGATTGTGTGAATGTGTGATTGCGTGATCGTGTGTTTGTGTGATCGTGTGATCGAGTGATCGTGTGATTGTGTGATTGTGTTATTTCGCGATTGTGTGATTGTGTGATTGTGTGATTGTGTGAGTGTGTGATTGTGTGATTGAGTGATTGTGTGCTTGTGTGATTGTGTGGCTGTGTGATTGTGTGATTAGGCGATTGTGTGATTGTGTGATTGTGTGATTGTGTGATTGTGGGACTGTGTGATTGTGTGATTGTGTGATTGTGTGATTGTGTAATTGTGATTGTGCGATTGTGATTGTGTGATTGTGTGATTGTGTGATTGTGTGATTTTGTGATTGTGTGATTGTGTGATTGTGTGATTGTGTTATTGTGTGATTGTGTGATTGTGTGATTGTGTGATTGTGTGATTGTGTGATTGTGCGATTGTGATTGTGTGATTGTGTGATTGTGTGATTGTGCGATTGTGTGATTGTGTGATTGTGTGATTGTGTGATTGTGTGATTGTATGATTGTGTGATTGTGTGATTGTGGGATTGTGTGATTGTGTGATCGTGATTGTGTGATCGTGATTGTGCGATTGCGTGCTTGTGACTGTGTGATTGTGTGACTGTGTGATTGTGTGATTGTGACTGTGTGATTGTGTGATTGTGTGATTGTGTGATAGTGTGATTGTGTGATTGTGTGATTGTGACTGTGTGATTGTGTGATTGTGTGATAGTGTGATTGTGTGATTGTGTGACTGTGTGATTGTGTGATTGTGTGATTGTGTGATAGTGTGGTTGTGTGATTGTGTGATTGTGTGATTGTGTGATTGTGTGATTGTGTGATTGTGTGATTGTGTGATTGAGTGATTGTGTGCTTGTGTGATTGTGTGATTGTGTGATTGTGTGATTGAGTGATTGTGTGCTTGTGTGATTGTATACTTGTGTGATTGTGTGATTGTATACTTGTGTGATTGTGTGATTGTGTGATTGTGCGATTGCGTGCTTGTGTGATTGTGTGATTGTGATTGTGTGATTGTGTGATTGTGTGATTGTGTGATTGCGTGATTGTGTGATTGTGTGATTGTGTGATTGTGTGATTGTGTGATTGTGTGATTGTGTGATTGTGTGATTGTGTGATTGTGTGATTGTGTGATTGTGTGATTGTGTGATTGTGTGATTGTGTGATTGTGATTGTGTGATTGTGATTGTGTGATTGTGATTGTGTGATTGTGATTGTGTGATTGTGTGAGTGTGTGATTGTGTGATTGAGTGATTGTGTGATTGTGTGATTGTGTGATTGTGTGGTTGTGTGATTGTGTGATTGTGTGATTGTGTGATTGTGTGATTGTGTGATTGTGTGATTGTGTGATTGTGACTGTGTGATTGTGTGAGTGTGTGATTGTGTGATTGAGTGATTGTGTGCTTGTGTGATTGTGTGGTTGTGTGGTTGTGTGATTGTGTGATTGTGTGATTGTGTGATTGTGTGATTGTGTGATTGTGTGATTGTGTGATTGGGTGATTGTGTGATTGCGTGATTGTGTGATTCTGTGATTGTGTGATTGTGTGATTTTGTGATTGTGTGATTGTGTGATTGCGTGATTGTGTGATTGTGTGATTGTGTGATTGTGTGATTGTGTGAGTGTGTGATTGTGTGATTGTGTGATTGAGTGATTGTGTGCTTGTGTGATAGTATACTTGTGTGATTGTGTGATTGTATACTTGTGTGATTGTGTGATTGTGCGATTGCGTGCTTGTGTGATCGTGTGATTGTGATTGTGTGATTGTGTGATTGTGTGATTGTGTGATTGCGTGATTGTGTGATTGTGTGATTGTGTGATTGTGTGATTGTGTGATTGTGTGATTGTGTGATTGTGTGATTGTGTGATTGTGTGATTGTGTGATTGTGTGACTGTGTGATTGTGTGATTGTGTGATTGTGTGATTGTGTAATTGTGATTGTGCGATTGTGATTGTGTGATTGTGTGATTGTGTGATTGTGTGATTGTGTGATTGTGTGATTGTGTGATTGTGTGATTGTGTGATTGTGTGATTGTGTGATTGTGTGATTGTGTGATTGTGTGATTGTGTGATTGTGTGATTGTGTGATTGTGTGATTGTGTGATTTTGTGATTGTGTGATTGTGTGATTGTGTGATTGTGTGATTGTGTGATTGTGTGATTGTGTGATTGTGTGATTGTGTGATTGTGTGATTGTGTGATTGTGTGATTGTGTGATTGTGTGATTGTGTGATTGTGTGATTGTGTGATTGTGTGATTGTGTGATTGTGTGGTTGTGCGATCGTGATTGTGTGATCGTGATTGTGTGATCGTGATTGTGCGATTGCGTGCTTGTGACTGTGTGATTGTGTGACTGTGTGATTGTGTGATTGTGACTGTGTGATTGTGTGATTGTGTGATTGTGTGATAGTGTGATTGTGTGATTGTGTGATTGTGACTGTGTGATTGTGGGATTGTGTGATAGTGTGATTGTGTGATTGTGTGACTGTGTGATTGTGTGATTGTGTGATTGTGTGATAGTGTGGTTGTGTGATTGTGTGATTGTGTGATTGTGTGATTGTGTGATTGTGTGATTGTGTGATTGTGTGATTGTGTGATTGAGTGATTGTGTGCTTGTGTGATTGTGTGATTGTGTGATTGTGTGATTGAGTGATTGTGTGCTTGTGTGATTGTATACTTGTGTGATTGTGTGATTGTATACTTGTGTGATTGTGTGATTGTGTGATTGTGCGATTGCGTGCTTGTGTGATTGTTCGATTGTGATTGTGTGATTGTGTGATTGTGTGATTGTGTGATTGCGTGATTGTGTGATTGTGTGATTGTGTGATTGTGTGATTGTGTGATTGTGTGATTGTGTGATTGTGTGATTGTGTGATTGTGTGATTGTGTGATTGTGTGATTGTGTGATTGTGTGATTGTGTGATTGTGTGATTGTGTGATTGTGTGATTGTGTGATTGTGTGATTGTGTGATAGTGTGGTTGTGTGATTGTGTGATTGTGTGATTGTGTGATTGTGTGATTGTGTGATTGTGTGATTGTGTGATTGTGTGATTGAGTGATTGTGTGCTTGTGTGATTGTGTGATTGTGTGATTGTGTGATTGAGTGATTGTGTGCTTGTGTGATTGTATACTTGTGTGATTGTGTGATTGTATACTTGTGTGATTGTGTGATTGTGTGATTGTGCGATTGCGTGCTTGTGTGATTGTGTGATTGTGATTGTGTGATTGTGTGATTGTGTGATTGTGTGATTGCGTGATTGTGTGATTGTGTGATTGTGTGATTGTGTGATTGTGTGATTGTGTGATTGTGTGATTGTGTGATTGTGTGATTGTGTGATTGTGTGATTGTGTGATTGTGTGATTGTGTGACCGTGATTGTGTGATTGATGATTGTGTGATTGTGTGATTGTGTGATTGTTTGATTGTGTGATTGTGTGATTGTGTGATTGTGATTGTGTGATTGTGATTGTGTGATTGTGTGATCGTGTGATTGTGTGATTGTGTGACTGAGTGATTGTGTGACTGTGTGACTGTGTGACTGTGTGACTGTGTGATTGAGGAACTGCGTGATTGTGTGACCATGTTTGTGTGACCGTGATTGTGTGACCGATTGTGTGACCGTGAATGTGTGAATGCGTGATTGTGATTGCGTGATTGTGATTCCGTGATTGTGTGATTGTGTGATCGTGTGATTGTGTGATTGTGTGATTGTGTGGTTGTGTGACCGTGATTGTGTGACCGTGATTGTGTGATCGTGATTGTGTGATCGTGATTGTGTGATCGTGATTGTGATTGTGTGATTGTGTGATTGTGTGATGGTGTGATTGTGTGATTGTGTGAATGTGTGATTGCGTGATCGTGTGATTGTGTGATCGTGTGATCGAGTGATCGTGTGATTGTGTGATTGTGTGATTTTGCGATTGTGTGAATGTGTGATTGTGTGATTGTGTGAGTGTGTGATTGTGTGATTGAGTGATTGTGTGCTTGTGTGATTGTGTGGCTGTGTGATTGTGTGATTAGGCGATTGTGTGATTGTGTGATTGTGTGATTGCGTGATTGTGGGACTGTGTGATTGTGTGATTGTGTGATTGTGGGATTGTGGGATTGTGTGATTGTGTGATTGTGACTGTGTGATTGTGTGAGTGTGTGATTGTGTGATTGAGTGATTGTGTGCTTGTATGATTGTGTGGTTGTGTGATTGTCTGATTGTGTGATTGTGTGATTGTGTGATTGTGTGATTGTGTGATTGTGTGATTGTGTAATTGTGATTGTGCGATTGTGATTGTGTGATTGTGTGATTGCGTGATTGTGTGATTGTGTGATTGTGTAATTGTGAGATTGTGTGACTGTGTGCTTGTGTGATTGTGTGATTGTGTGATTGTGATTGTGTGATTGTGATTGTGTGATTGTGATTGTGTGATTGTGATTGTGTGATTGTGATTGTGTGATTGTGATTGTGTGATTGTGATTGTGTGATTGTGATTGTGTGATTGTGATTGTGTGATTGTGATTGTGTGATTGTGATTGTGTGATTGTGATTGTGTGATAGTGATTGTGTGATTGTGACTGTGCGATTGTGTGAGTGTGTGATTGTGTGATTGTGTGATTGTGGAATTGTGATTGTGTGATTGTGTGATTGTGTGATTGTGTGATTGTGTGATTGTGTGATCGTGTGATCGTGTGATTGTGTGATTGTGTGATTGTGTGATTGTGTGATTGTGTGATTGTGTGATTGTGTGATAGTGTGATTGTGTGATTGTGTGATTGTGTGATTGTGTGATTGTGTGATTGTGTGATTGTGTGATTGTGTGATTGTGTGATTGTGTGATTGTGTGATTGTGTGATTGTGCGATTGTGCGATTGTGTGATTGTGTGATTGTGTGATTGTGTGATTGTGTGATTGTGTGGTTGCGTGATTGGGTGATTGTGTGATTGTGTGATTGTGTGATTGTGTGATCGTGTGATTGTGTGATTGTGTGATTGTGTGATTGTGTGATTGTGTGATTGTGTGATTGTGTGATTGTGTGATTGTGTGATTGTGTGATTGTGTGATTGTGTGATTGTGTGATTGTGTGATTGTGTGATTGTGTGATTGTGTGATTGTGTGATTGTGTGATTGTGTGATTGTGTGGTTGTGTGACCGTGATTGTGTGACCGTGATTGTGTGATCGTGATTGTGCGATCGTGTTAGTGTGACCGTGAATGTGTGATTGCGTGATTGTGATTGCGTGATTGCGATTGCGTGATTGTGATTGCGTGATTGTGTGATTGTGTGATTGTGTGGTTGTGTGATGGTGTGATTGTGTGATTGTGTGAATGTGTGATTGCGTGATCGTGTGATTGTGTGATCGTGTGATCGTGTGATCGTGTGATCGTGTGATTGTGTGATTGTGTGATTTTGCGATTGTGTGATTGTGTGATTGTGGGATTGTGTGAGTGTGTGATTGTGTGATTGAGTGATTGTGTGCTTGTGTGATTGCGTGGTTGTGTGATTGTGTGATTAGGCGATTGTGTGATTGTGTGATTGTGTGATTGTGTGATTGTGTGACTGTGTGATTGTGTGATTGTGTGATTGTGTGATTGTGTAATTGTGATTGTGCGATTGTGATTGTGTGATTGTGTGATTGTGTGATTGTGTGATTGTGTGATTGTGTGATTGTGTGATTGTGTGATTGTGTGATTGTGTGATTGTGTGATTGTGTGATTGTGTGATTGTGTGATTGTGTGATTGTGTGATTGTGTGATTTTGTGATTGTGTGATTGTGTGATTGTGTGATTGTGTGATTGTGTGATTGTGTGATTGTGTGATTGTGTGATTGTGTGATTGTGTGATTGTGTGATTGTGTGATTGTGTGATTGTGTGATTGTGTGATTGTGTGATTGTGTGATTGTGTGATTGTGTGGTTGTGCGATCGTGATTGTGTGATCGTGATTGTGTGATCGTGATTGTGCGATTGCGTGCTTGTGACTGTGTGATTGTGTGACTGTGTGATTGTGTGATTGTGACTGTGTGATTGTGTGATTGTGTGATTGTGTGATAGTATGATTGTGTGATTGTGTGATTGTGACTGTGTGATTGTGGGATTGTGTGATAGTGTGATTGTGTGATTGTGTGACTGTGTGATTGTGTGATTGTGTGATTGTGTGATAGTGTGGTTGTGTGATTGTGTGATTGTGTGATTGTGTGATTGTGTGATTGTGTGATTGTGTGATTGTGTGATTGTGTGATTGAGTGATTGTGTGCTTGTGTGATTGTGTGATTGTGTGATTGTGTGATTGAGTGATTGTGTGCTTGTGTGATTGTATACTTGTGTGATTGTGTGATTGTATACTTGTGTGATTGTGTGATTGTGTGATTGTGCGATTGCGTGCTTGTGTGATTGTTCGATTGTGATTGTGTGATTGTGTGATTGTGTGATTGTGTGATTGCGTGATTGTGTGATTGTGTGATTGTGTGATTGTGTGATTGTGTGATTGTGTGATTGTGTGATTGTGTGATTGTGTGATTGTGTGATTGTGTGATTGTGTGATTGTGTGATTGTGTGATTGTGTGATTGTGTGATTGTGTGATTGCGTGATTGTGATTGCGTGATTGCGATTGCGTGATTGTGATTGCGTGATTGTGTGATTGTGTGATTGTGTGGTTGTGTGATGGTGTGATTGTGTGATTGTGTGAATGTGTGATTGCGTGATCGTGTGATTGTGTGATCGTGTGATCGTGTGATCGTGTGATCGTGTGATTGTGTGATTGTGTGATATTGCGATTGTGTGATTGTGTGATTGTGTGATTGTGTGAGTGTGTGATTGTGTGATTGAGTGATTGTGTGCTTGTGTGATTGCGTGGTTGTGTGATTGTGTGATTAGGCGATTGTGTGATTGTGTGATTGTGTGATTGTGTGATTGTGTGACTGTGTGATTGTGTGATTGTGTGATTGTGTGATTGTGTAATTGTGATTGTGCGATTGTGATTGTGTGATTGTGTGATTGTGTGATTGTGTGATTGTGTGATTGTGTGATTTTTTGATTGTGTGATTGTGTGATTGTGTGATTGTGTGATTGTGTGATTGTGTGATTGTGTGATTGTGTGATTGTGTGATTGTGTGATAGTGTGATTGTGTGATTGTGTGATTGTGACTGTGTGATTGTGTGATTGTGTGATAGTGTGATTGTGTGATTGTGTGACTGTGTGATTGTGTGATTGTGTGATTGTGTGATAGTGTGGTTGTGTGATTGTGTGATTGTGTGATTGTGTGATTGTGTGATTGTGTGATTGTGTGATTGTGTGATTGTGTGATTGAGTGATTGTGTGCTTGTGTGATTGTGTGATTGTGTGATTGTGTGATTGAGTGATTGTGTGCTTGTGTGATTGTATACTTGTGTGATAGTGTGATTGTATACTTGTGTGATTGTGTGATTGTGTGATTGTGTGATTGTGCGATTGCGTGCTTGTGTGATTGTGTGATTGTGATTGTGTGATTGTGTGATTGTGTGATTGTGTGATTGCGTGATTGTGTGATTGTGTGATTGTGTGATTGTGTGATTGTGTGATTGTGTGATTGTGTGATTGTGTGATTGTGTGATTGTGTGATTGTGTGATTGTGTGATTGTGTGATTGTGTGATTGTGTGATTGTGTGATTGTGTGATTGTGTGATTGTGTGATTGAGTGATTGTGTGATTGTGTGATTGTGTGAATGTGTGATTGTGTGACCGTGATTGTGTGATTGTGTGATTGTGTGATTTTGTGATTGTGTGATTGTGTGATTGTGTGATTGTGTGATTGTGTGATTGTGTGGTTGTGTGACCGTGATTGTGTGATCGTGATTGTGTGATCGTGATTGTGTGATCGTGATTGTGTGATCGTGATTGTGTGATTGCGTGATTGTGATTGTGTGATTGTGTGACTGTGTGATTGTGTGATTGTGTGATTGTGTGATTTTGTGATTGAGTGATTGTGTGATTGTGTGATTGTGTGAATGTGTGATTGTGTGATTGTGTGACCGTGATTGTGTGATTGATGATTGTGTGATTGTGTGATTGTGTGATTCCGTGATTGTGTGATTGTGTGATCGTGTGATTGTGTGATTGTGTGATTGTGTGGTTGTGTGACCGTGATTGTGTGACCGTGATTGTGTGATCGTGATTGTGTGATCGTGATTGTGTGATCGTGATTGTGATTGTGTGATTGTGTGATTGTGTGATGGTGTGATTGTGTGATTGTGTGAATGTGTGATTGCGTGATCGTGTGTTTGTGTGATCGTGTGATCGAGTGATCGTGTGATTGTGTGATTGTGTTATTTCGCGATTGTGTGATTGTGTGATTGTGTGATTGTGTGAGTGTGTGATTGTGTGATTGAGTGATTGTGTGCTTGTGTGATTGTGTGGCTGTGTGATTGTGTGATTAGGCGATTGTGTGATTGTGTGATTGTGTGATTGTGTGATTGTGGGACTGTGTGATTGTGTGATTGTGTGATTGTGTGATTGTGTAATTGTGATTGTGCGATTGTGATTGTGTGATTGTGTGATTGTGTGATTGTGTGATTTTGTGATTGTGTGATTGTGTGATTGTGTGATTGTGTTATTGTGTGATTGTGTGATTGTGTGATTGTGTGATTGTGTGATTGTGTGATTGTGCGATTGTGATTGTGTGATTGTGTGATTGTGTGATTGTGCGATTGTGTGATTGTGTGATTGTGTGATTGTGTGATTGTGTGATTGTATGATTGTGTGATTGTGTGATTGTGGGATTGTGTGATTGTGTGATCGTGATTGTGTGATCGTGATTGTGCGATTGCGTGCTTGTGACTGTGTGATTGTGTGACTGTGTGATTGTGTGATTGTGACTGTGTGATTGTGTGATTGTGTGATTGTGTGATAGTGTGATTGTGTGATTGTGTGATTGTGACTGTGTGATTGTGTGATTGTGTGATAGTGTGATTGTGTGATTGTGTGACTGTGTGATTGTGTGATTGTGTGATTGTGTGATAGTGTGGTTGTGTGATTGTGTGATTGTGTGATTGTGTGATTGTGTGATTGTGTGATTGTGTGATTGTGTGATTGTGTGATTGAGTGATTGTGTGCTTGTGTGATTGTGTGATTGTGTGATTGTGTGATTGAGTGATTGTGTGCTTGTGTGATTGTATACTTGTGTGATTGTGTGATTGTATACTTGTGTGATTGTGTGATTGTGTGATTGTGCGATTGCGTGCTTGTGTGATTGTGTGATTGTGATTGTGTGATTGTGTGATTGTGTGATTGTGTGATTGTGACTGTGTGATTGTGTGAGTGTGTGATTGTGTGATTGAGTGATTGTGTGCTTGTGTGATTGTGTGGTTGTGTGGTTGTGTGATTGTGTGATTGTGTGATTGTGTGATTGTGTGATTGTGTGATTGTGTGATTGTGTGATTGGGTGATTGTGTGATTGCGTGATTGTGTGATTCTGTGATTGTGTGATTGTGTGATTTTGTGATTGTGTGATTGTGTGATTGCGTGATTGTGTGATTGTGTGATTGTGTGATTGTGTGATTGTGTGAGTGTGTGATTGTGTGATTGTGTGATTGAGTGATTGTGTGCTTGTGTGATAGTATACTTGTGTGATTGTGTGATTGTATACTTGTGTGATTGTGTGATTGTGCGATTGCGTGCTTGTGTGATCGTGTGATTGTGATTGTGTGATTGTGTGATTGTGTGATTGTGTGATTGCGTGATTGTGTGATTGTGTGATTGTGTGATTGTGTGATTGTGTGATTGTGTGATTGTGTGATTGTGTGATTGTGTGATTGTGTGATTGTGTGAGTGTGTGATTGTGTGATTGTGTGATTGTGTGATTGTGTGATTGAGTGATTGTGTGATTGTGTGATTGTGTGAATGTGTGATTGTGTGACCGTGATTGTGTGATTGTGTGATTTTGTGATTGTGTGATTGTGTGATTGTGTGATTGTGTGATTGTGTGATTGTGTGATTGTGTGATTGTGTGATTGTGTGGTTGTGTGACCGTGATTGTGTGATCGTGATTGTGTGATCGTGATTGTGTGATCGTGATTGTGTGATTGCGTGATTGTGATTGTGTGATTGTGTGACTGTGTGATTGTGTGATTGTGTGATTGTGTGATTTTGTGATTGAGTGATTGTGTGATTGTGTGATTGTGTGAATGTGTGATTGTGTGATTGTGTGACCGTGATTGTGTGATTGATGATTGTGTGATTGTGTGATTGTGTGATTGTTTGATTGTGTGATTGTGTGATTGTGTGATTGTGATTGTGTGATTGTGATTGTGTGATTGTGTGATCGTGTGATTGTGTGATTGTGTGACTGAGTGATTGTGTGACTGTGTGACTGTGTGACTGTGTGATTGAGGAACTGCGTGATTGTGTGACCATGTTTGTGTGACCGTGATTGTGTGACCGATTGTGTGACCGTGAATGTGTGAATGCGTGATTGTGATTGCGTGATTGTGATTCCGTGATTGTGTGATTGTGTGATCGTGTGATTGTGTGATTGTGTGATTGTGTGGTTGTGTGACCGTGATTGTGTGACAGTGATTGTGTGATCGTGATTGTGTGATCGTGATTGTGTGATCGTGATTGTGATTGTGTGATTGTGTGATTGTGTGAAGGTGTGATTGTGTGATTGTGTGAATGTGTGATTGCGTGATCGTGTGATGGTGTGATCGTGTGATCGAGTGATCGTGTGATTGTGTGATTGTGTGATTTTGCGATTGTGTGATTGTGTGATTGTGTGATTGTGTGAGTGTGTGATTGTGTGATTGAGTGATTGTGTGCTTGTGTGATTGTGTGGCTGTGTGATTGTGTGATTAGGCGATTGTGTGATTGTGTGATTGTGTGATTGCGTGATTGTGGGACTGTGTGATTGTGTGATTGTGTGATTGTGTGATTGTGTGATTGTGTAATTGTGATTGTGCGATTGTGATTGAGTGATTGTGTGATTGTGTGATTGTGTGATTTTGTGATTGTGTGATTGTGTGATTGTGTGATTGTGTTATTGTGTGATTGTGTGATTGTGTGATTGTGTGATTGTGTGATTGTGTGATTGTGCGATTGTGATTGTGTGATTGTGTGATTGTGTGATTGTGTGATTGTGTGATTGTGTGATTGTGTGATTGTGTGATTGTGTGATTGTGTGATTGTGTGATTGTGTGATTGTGGGATTGTGTGATTGTGTGATTGTGTGATTGTGTGATTGTGTGATTGTGTGATTGTGTGAGTGTGTGATTGTGTAATTGAGTGATTGTGTGCATGTGTGATTGTGTGATTAGGTGATTGTGCGATTGCGTGATTGTGTGATTGTGTGATCGTGTGATTGTGTGATTGTGTGATTGTGTGGTTGTGTGACCGTGATTGTGTGACCGTGATTGTGTGATCGTGATTGTGTGATCGTGATTGTGTGATCGTGATTGTGATTGTGTGATTGTGTGATTGTGTGAGTGTGTGATTGTGTGATTGAGTGATTGTGTCCTTGTGTGATTGTGTGGTTGTGTGGTTGTGTGGTTGTGTGATTGTATGATTGTGTGATTGTGGGATTGTGTGATTGTGTGATTGCGTGATTGTGTGATTCTGTGATTGTGTGATTGTGTGATTTTGTGATTGTGTGATTGTGTGATTGCGTGATTGTGTGATTGTGTGATTGTGTGATTGTGTGATTGTGTGATTGTGTGAGTGTGTGATTGTGTGATTGTGTGATTGAGTGATTGTGTGCTTGTGTGATTGTATACTTGTGTGATTGTGTGATTGTATACTTGTGTGATTGTGTGATTGTGCGATTGCGTGCTTGTGTGATTGTGTGATTGTGTGATTGTGTGATTGTGTGATTGTGTGATTGTGTGATTGTGTGATTGTGTGATTGTGTGATTGTGTGATTGTGTGATTGTGTGATTGTGTGATTGTGTGATTGTGTGATTGTGTGATTGTGTGATTGTGTGATTGTGTGATTGTGTGATTGTGTGATTGTGTGATTGTGTGATTGTGTGATTGTGTGATTTTGTGATTGTGTGATTGTGTGATTGTGTGATTGTGTGATTGTGTGATTGTGTGATTGTGTGATTGTGTGATTGTGTGATTGTGTGATTGTGTGATTGTGTGATTGTGTGATTGTGTGATTGTGTGATTGTGTGATTGTGTGGTTGTGTGATTGTGTGATTGTGTGATTGTGTGATTGTGTGATTGTGTGATTGTGTGATTGTGTGATTGTGTGATTGTGTGATTGTGTGATTGTGTGATTGTGTGATGGTGTGATTGTGTGATTGTGTGATTGTGTGATTGTGTGATTGTGATTGTGTGATTGTGATTGTGTGATTGTGATTGTGTGATTGTGATTGTGTGATTGTGTGAGTGTGTGATTGTGTGATTGAGTGATTGTGTGATTGTGTGATTGTGTGATTGTGTGGTTGTGTGATTGTGTGATTGTGTGATTGTGTGATTGTGTGATTGTGTGATTGTGACTGTGTGATTGTGTGAGTGTGTGATTGTGTGATTGAGTGATTGTGTGCTTGTGTGATTGTGTGGTTGTGTGGTTGTGTGATTGTGTGATTGTGTGATTGTGTGATTGTGTGATTGTGTGATTGTGTGATTGGGTGATTGTGTGATTGCGTGATTGTGTGATTCTGTGATTGTGTGATTGTGTGATTTTGTGATTGTGTGATTGTGTGATTGCGTGATTGTGTGATTGTGTGATTGTGTGATTGTGTGATTGTGTGAGTGTGTGATTGTGTGATTGTGTGATTGAGTGATTGTGTGCTTGTGTGATAGTATACTTGTGTGATTTTGTGATTGTATACTTGTGTGATTGTGTGATTGTGTGATTGTGCGATTGCGTGCTTGTGTGATCGTGTGATTGTGATTGTGTGATTGTGTGATTGTGTGATTGTGTGATTGCGTGATTGTGCGATTGTGTGATTGTGTGATTGTGTGATTGTGTGATTGTGTGATTGTGTGATTGTGTGATTGTGTGATTGTGTGATTGTGTGATTGTGTGATTGTGTGATTGTGTGATTGTGTGATTGTGTGATTGTGTGATTGTGTGATTGTATGATTGTGTGATTGTGTGATTGTGTGATTGTGTGATTGTGTGATTGTGTGATTGTGTGATTGTGTGATTGTGTGATTGTGTGATTGTGTGATTGTGTGATTGTGTGATAGTGTGGTTGTGTGATTGTGTGATTGTGTGATTGTGTGATTGTGTGATTGTGTGATTGTGTGATTGTGTGATTGTGTGATTGAGTGATTGTGTGCTTGTGTGATTGTGTGATTGTGTGATTGTGTGATTGAGTGATTGTGTGCTTGTGTGATTGTATACTTGTGTGATTGTGTGATTGTGTGATTGTGCGATTGCGTGCTTGTGTGATTGTGTGATTGTGATTGTGTGATTGTGTGATTGTGTGATTGTGTGATTGCGTGATTGTGTGATTGTGTGATTGTGTGATTGTGTGATTGTGTGATTGTGTGATTGTGTGATTGTGTGATTGTGTGATTGTGTGATTGTGTGATTGTGTGATTGTTTGATTGTGTGATTGTGTGATTGTGTGATTGTGATTGTGTGATTGTGATTGTGTGATTGTGTGATCGTGTGATTGTGTGATTGTGTGACTGAGTGATTGTGTGACTGTGTGACTGTGTGACTGTGTGATTGAGGAACTGCGTGATTGTGTGACCATGTTTGTGTGACCGTGATTGTGTGACCGATTGTGTGACCGTGAATGTGTGAATGCGTGATTGTGATTGCGTGATTGTGATTCCGTGATTGTGTGATTGTGTGATCGTGTGATTGTGTGATTGTGTGATTGTGTGGTTGTGTGACCGTGATTGTGTGACAGTGATTGTGTGATCGTGATTGTGTGATCGTGATTGTGTGATCGTGATTGTGATTGTGTGATTGTGTGATTGTGTGAAGGTGTGATTGTGTGATTGTGTGAATGTGTGATTGCGTGATCGTGTGATGGTGTGATCGTGTGATCGAGTGATCGTGTGATTGTGTGATTGTGTGATTTTGCGATTGTGTGATTGTGTGATTGTGTGATTGTGTGAGTGTGTGATTGTGTGATTGAGTGATTGTGTGCTTGTGTGATTGTGTGGCTGTGTGATTGTGTGATTAGGCGATTGTGTGATTGTGTGATTGTGTGATTGCGTGATTGTGGGACTGTGTGATTGTGTGATTGTGTGATTGTGTGATTGTGTGATTGTGTAATTGTGATTGTGCGATTGTGATTGAGTGATTGTGTGATTGTGTGATTGTGTGATTTTGTGATTGTGTGATTGTGTGATTGTGTGATTGTGTTATTGTGTGATTGTGTGATTGTGTGATTGTGTGATTGTGTGATTGTGTGATTGTGCGATTGTGATTGTGTGATTGTGTGATTGTGTGATTGTGTGATTGTGTGATTGTGTGATTGTGTGATTGTGTGATTGTGTGATTGTGTGATTGTGTGATTGTGTGATTGTGGGATTGTGTGATTGTGTGATTGTGTGATTGTGTGATTGTGTGATTGTGTGATTGTGTGAGTGTGTGATTGTGTAATTGAGTGATTGTGTGCATGTGTGATTGTGTGATTAGGTGATTGTGCGATTGCGTGATTGTGTGATTGTGTGATCGTGTGATTGTGTGATTGTGTGATTGTGTGGTTGTGTGACCGTGATTGTGTGACCGTGATTGTGTGATCGTGATTGTGTGATCGTGATTGTGTGATCGTGATTGTGATTGTGTGATTGTGTGATTGTGTGAGTGTGTGATTGTGTGATTGAGTGATTGTGTCCTTGTGTGATTGTGTGGTTGTGTGGTTGTGTGATTGTATGATTGTGTGATTGTGTGATTGTGTGATTGGTTGATTGTGTGATTGCGTGATTGTGTGATTCTGTGATTGTGTGATTGTGTGATTTTGTGATTGTGTGATTGTGTGATTGCGTGATTGTGTGATTGTGTGATTGTGTGATTGTGTGATTGTGTGATTGTGTGAGTGTGTGATTGTGTGATTGTGTGATTGAGTGATTGTGTGCTTGTGTGATTGTATACTTGTGTGATTGTGTGATTGTATACTTGTGTGATTGTGTGATTGTGCGATTGCGTGCTTGTGTGATTGTGTGATTGTGTGATTGTGTGATTGTGTGATTGTGTGATTGTGTGATTGTGTGATTGTGTGATTGTGTGATTGTGTGATTGTGTGATTGTGTGATTGTGTGATTGTGTGATTGTGTGATTGTGTGATTGTGTGATTGTGTGATTGTGTGATTGTGTGATTGTGTGATTGTGTGATTGTGTGATTGTGTGATTGTGTGATTGTGTGATTGTGTGATTTTGTGATTGTGTGATTGTGTGATTGTGTGATTGTGTGATTGTGTGATTGTGTGATTGTGTGATTGTGTGATTGTGTGATTGTGTGATTGTGTGATTGTGTGATTGTGTGATTGTGTGATTGTGTGATTGTGTGGTTGTGTGATTGTGTGATTGTGTGATTGTGTGATTGTGTGATTGTGTGATTGTGTGATTGTGTGATTGTGTGATTGTGTGATTGTGTGATTGTGTGATGGTGTGATTGTGTGATTGTGTGATTGTGTGATTGTGTGATTGTGATTGTGTGATTGTGATTGTGTGATTGTGATTGTGTGATTGTGATTGTGTGATTGTGTGAGTGTGTGATTGTGTGATTGAGTGATTGTGTGATTGTGTGATTGTGTGATTGTGTGGTTGTGTGATTGTGTGATTGTGTGATTGTGTGATTGTGTGATTGTGTGATTGTGACTGTGTGATTGTGTGAGTGTGTGATTGTGTGATTGAGTGATTGTGTGCTTGTGTGATTGTGTGGTTGTGTGGTTGTGTGATTGTGTGATTGTGTGATTGTGTGATTGTGTGATTGTGTGATTGTGTGATTGGGTGATTGTGTGATTGCGTGATTGTGTGATTCTGTGATTGTGTGATTGTGTGATTTTGTGATTGTGTGATTGTGTGATTGCGTGATTGTGTGATTGTGTGATTGTGTGATTGTGTGATTGTGTGAGTGTGTGATTGTGTGATTGTGTGATTGAGTGATTGTGTGCTTGTGTGATAGTATACTTGTGTGATTTTGTGATTGTATACTTGTGTGATTGTGTGATTGTGTGATTGTGCGATTGCGTGCTTGTGTGATCGTGTGATTGTGATTGTGTGATTGTGTGATTGTGTGATTGTTTGATTGCGTGATTGTGCGATTGTGTGATTGTGTGATTGTGTGATTGTGTGATTGTGTGATTGTGTGATTGTGTGATTGTGTGATTGTGTGATTGTGTGATTGTGTGATTGTGTGATTGTGTGATTGTGTGATTGTGTGATTGTGTGATTGTGTGATTGTGTGATTGTGTGATTGTGTGATTGTGTGATTGTGTGATTGTGTGATTGTGTGATTGTGTGATTGTGTGATTGTGTGATTGTGTGATAGTGTGGTTGTGTGATTGTGTGATTGTGTGATTGTGTGATTGTGTGATTGTGTGATTGTGTGATTGTGTGATTGTGTGATTGAGTGATTGTGTGCTTGTGTGATTGTGTGATTGTGTGATTGTGTGATTGAGTGATTGTGTGCTTGTGTGATTGTATACTTGTGTGATTGTGTGATTGTATACTTGTGTGATTGTGTGATTGTGTGATTGTGCGATTGCGTGCTTGTGTGATTGTGTGATTGTGATTGTGTGATTGTGTGATTGTGTGATTGTGTGATTGCGTGATTGTGTGATTGTGTGATTGTGTGATTGTGTGATTGTGTGATTGTGTGATTGTGTGATTGTGTGATTGTGTGATTGTGTGATTGTGTGATTGTGTGATTGTGTGATTGTGTGACCGTGATTGTGTGATTGATGATTGTGTGATTGTGTGATTGTGTGATTGTTTGATTGTGTGATTGTGTGATTGTGTGATTGTGATTGTGTGATTGTGATTGTGTGATTGTGTGATCGTGTGATTGTGTGATTGTGTGACTGAGTGATTGTGTGACTGTGTGACTGTGTGACTGTGTGACTGTGTGATTGAGGAACTGCGTGATTGTGTGACCATGTTTGTGTGACCGTGATTGTGTGACCGATTGTGTGACCGTGAATGTGTGAATGCGTGATTGTGATTGCGTGATTGTGATTCCGTGATTGTGTGATTGTGTGATCGTGTGATTGTGTGATTGTGTGATTGTGTGGTTGTGTGACCGTGATTGTGTGACCGTGATTGTGTGATCGTGATTGTGTGATCGTGATTGTGTGATCGTGATTGTGATTGTGTGATTGTGTGATTGTGTGATGGTGTGATTGTGTGATTGTGTGAATGTGTGATTGCGTGATCGTGTGATTGTGTGATCGTGTGATCGAGTGATCGTGTGATTGTGTGATTGTGTGATTTTGCGATTGTGTGATTGTGTGATTGTGTGATTGTGTGAGTGTGTGATTGTGTGATTGAGTGATTGTGTGCTTGTGTGATTGTGTGGCTGTGTGATTGTGTGATTAGGCGATTGTGTGATTGTGTGATTGTGTGATTGCGTGATTGTGGGACTGTGTGATTGTGTGATTGTGTGATTGTGGGATTGTGGGATTGTGTGATTGTGTGATTGTGACTGTGTGATTGTGTGAGTGTGTGATTGTGTGATTGAGTGATTGTGTGCTTGTATGATTGTGTGGTTGTGTGATTGTCTGATTGTGTGATTGTGTGATTGTGTGATTGTGTGATTGTGTGATTGTGTGATTGTGTAATTGTGATTGTGCGATTGTGATTGTGTGATTGTGTGATTGCGTGATTGTGTGATTGTGTGATTGTGTAATTGTGAGATTGTGTGACTGTGTGCTTGTGTGATTGTGTGATTGTGTGATTGTGATTGTGTGATTGTGATTGTGTGATTGTGATTGTGTGATTGTGATTGTGTGATTGTGATTGTGTGATTGTGATTGTGTGATTGTGATTGTGTGATTGTGATTGTGTGATTGTGATTGTGTGATTGTGATTGTGTGATTGTGATTGTGTGATTGTGATTGTGTGATAGTGATTGTGTGATTGTGACTGTGCGATTGTGTGAGTGTGTGATTGTGTGATTGTGTGATTGTGATTGTGTGATTGTGTGATTGTGTGATTGTGTGATTGTGTGATTGTGTGATTGTGTGATCGTGTGATCGTGTGATTGTGTGATTGTGTGATTGTGTGATTGTGTGATTGTGTGATTGTGTGATTGTGTGATAGTGTGATTGTGTGATTGTGTGATTGTGTGATTGTGTGATTGTGTGATTGTGTGATTGTGTGATTGTGTGATTGTGTGATTGTGTGATTGTGTGATTGTGTGATTGTGCGATTGTGCGATTGTGTGATTGTGTGATTGTGTGATTGTGTGATTGTGTGATTGTGTGGTTGCGTGATTGGGTGATTGTGTGATTGTGTGATTGTGTGATTGTGTGATCGTGTGATTGTGTGATTGTGTGATTGTGTGATTGTGTGATTGTGTGATTGTGTGATTGTGTGATTGTGTGATTGTGTGATTGTGTGATTGTGTGATTGTGTGATTGTGTGATTGTGTGATTGTGTGATTGTGTGATTGTGTGATTGTGTGATTGTGTGATTGTGTGATTGTGTGGTTGTGTGACCGTGATTGTGTGACCGTGATTGTGTGATCGTGATTGTGCGATCGTGTTAGTGTGACCGTGAATGTGTGATTGCGTGATTGTGATTGCGTGATTGTGATTGCGTGATTGCGATTGCGTGATTGTGATTGCGTGATTGTGTGATTGTGTGATTGTGTGGTTGTGTGATGGTGTGATTGTGTGATTGTGTGAATGTGTGATTGCGTGATCGTGTGATTGTGTGATCGTGTGATCGTGTGATCGTGTGATCGTGTGATTGTGTGATTGTGTGATTTTGCGATTGTGTGATTGTGTGATTGTGGGATTGTGTGAGTGTGTGATTGTGTGATTGAGTGATTGTGTGCTTGTGTGATTGCGTGGTTGTGTGATTGTGTGATTAGGCGATTGTGTGATTGTGTGATTGTGTGATTGTGTGATTGTGTGACTGTGTGATTGTGTGATTGTGTGATTGTGTGATTGTGTGATTGTGATTGTGTGATTGTGTGATTGTGTGATTGTGTGATTGTGTGATTGTGTGATTGTGTGATTGTGTGATTGTGTGATTGTGTGATTGTGTGATTGTGTGATTGTGTGATTGTGTGATTGTGTGATTGTGTGATTGTGTGATTTTGTGATTGTGTGATTGTGTGATTGTGTGATTGTGTGATTGTGTGATTGTGTGATTGTGTGATTGTGTGATTGTGTGATTGTGTGATTGTGTGATTGTGTGATTGTGTGATTGTGTGATTGTGTGATTGTGTGATTGTGTGATTGTGTGATTGTGTGGTTGTGCGATCGTGATTGTGTGATCGTGATTGTGTGATCGTGATTGTGCGATTGCGTGCTTGTGACTGTGTGATTGTGTGACTGTGTGATTGTGTGATTGTGACTGTGTGATTGTGTGATTGTGTGATTGTGTGATAGTATGATTGTGTGATTGTGTGATTGTGACTGTGTGATTGTGGGATTGTGTGATAGTGTGATTGTGTGATTGTGTGACTGTGTGATTGTGTGATTGTGTGATTGTGTGATAGTGTGGTTGTGTGATTGTGTGATTGTGTGATTGTGTGATTGTGTGATTGTGTGATTGTGTGATTGTGTGATTGAGTGATTGTGTGCTTGTGTGATTGTGTGATTGTGTGATTGTGTGATTGAGTGATTGTGTGCTTGTGTGATTGTATACTTGTGTGATTGTGTGATTGTATACTTGTGTGATTGTGTGATTGTGTGATTGTGCGATTGCGTGCTTGTGTGATTGTTCGATTGTGATTGTGTGATTGTGTGATTGTGTGATTGTGTGATTGCGTGATTGTGTGATTGTGTGATTGTGTGATTGTGTGATTGTGTGATTGTGTGATTGTGTGATTGTGTGATTGTGTGATTGTGTGATTGTGTGATTGTGTGATTGTGTGATTGTGTGATTGTGTGATTGTGTGATTGCGTGATTGTGATTGCGTGATTGCGATTGCGTGATTGTGATTGCGTGATTGTGTGATTGTGTGATTGTGTGGTTGTGTGATGGTGTGATTGTGTGATTGTGTGAATGTGTGATTGCGTGATCGTGTGATTGTGTGATCGTGTGATCGTGTGATCGTGTGATCGTGTGATTGTGTGATTGTGTGATATTGCGATTGTGTGATTGTGTGATTGTGGGATTGTGTGAGTGTGTGATTGTGTGATTGAGTGATTGTGTGCTTGTGTGATTGCGTGGTTGTGTGATTGTGTGATTAGGCGATTGTGTGATTGTGTGATTGTGTGATTGTGTGATTGTGTGACTGTGTGATTGTGTGATTGTGTGATTGTGTGATTGTGTGATTGTGATTGTGTGATTGTGTGATTGTGTGATTGTGTGATTGTGTGATTGTGTGATTGTGTGATTGTGTGATTGTGTGATTGTGTGATTGTGTGATTGTGTGATTGTGTGATTGTGTGATTGTGTGATTGTGTGATTGTGTGATTTTGTGATTGTGTGATTGTGTGATTGTGTGATTGTGTGATTGTGTGATTGTGTGATTGTGTGATTGTGTGATTGTGTGATTGTGTGATTGTGTGATTGTGTGATTGTGTGATTGTGTGATTGTGTGATTGTGTGATTGTGTGATTGTGTGATTGTGTGGTTGTGCGATCGTGATTGTGTGATCGTGATTGTGTGATCGTGATTGTGCGATTGCGTGCTTGTGACTGTGTGATTGTGTGACTGTGTGATTGTGTGATTGTGACTGTGTGATTGTGTGATTGTGTGATTGTGTGATAGTATGATTGTGTGATTGTGTGATTGTGACTGTGTGATTGTGGGATTGTGTGATAGTGTGATTGTGTGATTGTGTGACTGTGTGATTGTGTGATTGTGTGATTGTGTGATAGTGTGGTTGTGTGATTGTGTGATTGTGTGATTGTGTGATTGTGTGATTGTGTGATTGTGTGATTGTGTGATTGAGTGATTGTGTGCTTGTGTGATTGTGTGATTGTGTGATTGTGTGATTGAGTGATTGTGTGCTTGTGTGATTGTATACTTGTGTGATTGTGTGATTGTATACTTGTGTGATTGTGTGATTGTGTGATTGAGTGATTGTGTGCTTGTGTGATTGTATACTTGTGTGATAGTGTGATTGTATACTTGTGTGATTGTGTGATTGTGTGATTGTGTGATTGTGCGATTGCGTGCTTGTGTGATTGTGTGATTGTGATTGTGTGATTGTGTGATTGTGTGATTGTGTGATTGCGTGATTGTGTGATTGTGTGATTGTGTGATTGTGTGATTGTGTGATTGTGTGATTGTGTGATTGTGTGATTGTGTGATTGTGTGATTGTGTGATTGTGTGATTGTGTGATTGTGTGATTGTGTGATTGTGTGATTGTGTGATTGTGTGATTGTGTGATTGTGTGATTGAGTGATTGTGTGATTGTGTGATTGTGTGAATGTGTGATTGTGTGACCGTGATTGTGTGATTGTGTGATTGTGTGATTTTGTGATTGTGTGATTGTGTGATTGTGTGATTGTGTGATTGTGTGATTGTGTGGTTGTGTGACCGTGATTGTGTGATCGTGATTGTGTGATCGTGATTGTGTGATCGTGATTGTGTGATCGTGATTGTGTGATTGCGTGATTGTGATTGTGTGATTGTGTGACTGTGTGATTGTGTGATTGTGTGATTGTGTGATTTTGTGATTGAGTGATTGTGTGATTGTGTGATTGTGTGAATGTGTGATTGTGTGATTGTGTGATTGATGATTGTGTGATTGTGTGATTGTGTGATTCCGTGATTGTGTGATTGTGTGATCGTGTGATTGTGTGATTGTGTGATTGTGTGGTTGTGTGACCGTGATTGTGTGACCGTGATTGTGTGATCGTGATTGTGTGATCGTGATTGTGTGATCGTGATTGTGATTGTGTGATTGTGTGATTGTGTGATGGTGTGATTGTGTGATTGTGTGAATGTGTGATTGCGTGATCGTGTGTTTGTGTGATCGTGTGATCGAGTGATCGTGTGATTGTGTGATTGTGTTATTTCGCGATTGTGTGATTGTGTGATTGTGTGATTGTGTGAGTGTGTGATTGTGTGATTGAGTGATTGTGTGCTTGTGTGATTGTGTGGCTGTGTGATTGTGTGATTAGGCGATTGTGTGATTGTGTGATTGTGTGATTGTGTGATTGTGGGACTGTGTGATTGTGTGATTGTGTGATTGTGTGATTGTGTAATTGTGATTGTGCGATTGTGATTGTGTGATTGTGTGATTGTGTGATTGTGTGATTTTGTGATTGTGTGATTGTGTGATTGTGTGATTGTGTTATTGTGTGATTGTGTGATTGTGTGATTGTGTGATTGTGTGATTGTGTGATTGTGCGATTGTGATTGTGTGATTGTGTGATTGTGTGATTGTGCGATTGTGTGATTGTGTGATTGTGTGATTGTGTGATTGTGTGATTGTATGATTGTGTGATTGTGTGATTGTGGGATTGTGTGATTGTGTGATCGTGATTGTGTGATCGTGATTGTGCGATTGCGTGCTTGTGACTGTGTGATTGTGTGACTGTGTGATTGTGTGATTGTGACTGTGTGATTGTGTGATTGTGTGATTGTGTGATAGTGTGATTGTGTGATTGTGTGATTGTGACTGTGTGATTGTGTGATTGTGTGATAGTGTGATTGTGTGATTGTGTGACTGTGTGATTGTGTGATTGTGTGATTGTGTGATAGTGTGGTTGTGTGATTGTGTGATTGTGTGATTGTGTGATTGTGTGATTGTGTGATTGTGTGATTGTGTGATTGTGTGATTGAGTGATTGTGTGCTTGTGTGATTGTGTGATTGTGTGATTGTGTGATTGAGTGATTGTGTGCTTGTGTGATTGTATACTTGTGTGATTGTGTGATTGTATACTTGTGTGATTGTGTGATTGTGTGATTGTGCGATTGCGTGCTTGTGTGATTGTGTGATTGTGATTGTGTGATTGTGTGATTGTGTGATTGTGTGATTGCGTGATTGTGTGATTGTGTGATTGTGTGATTGTGTGATTGTGTGATTGTGTGATTGTGTGATTGTGTGATTGTGTGATTGTGTGATTGTGTGATTGTGTGATTGTGTGATTGTGTGATTGTGTGATTGTGTGATTGTGATTGTGTGATTGTGATTGTGTGATTGTGATTGTGTGATTGTGATTGTGTGATTGTGTGAGTGTGTGATTGTGTGATTGAGTGATTGTGTGATTGTGTGATTGTGTGATTGTGTGGTTGTGTGATTGTGTGATTGTGTGATTGTGTGATTGTGTGATTGTGTGATTGTGTGATTGTGTGATTGTGACTGTGTGATTGTGTGAGTGTGTGATTGTGTGATTGAGTGATTGTGTGCTTGTGTGATTGTGTGGTTGTGTGGTTGTGTGATTGTGTGATTGTGTGATTGTGTGATTGTGTGATTGTGTGATTGTGTGATTGTGTGATTGGGTGATTGTGTGATTGCGTGATTGTGTGATTCTGTGATTGTGTGATTGTGTGATTTTGTGATTGTGTGATTGTGTGATTGCGTGATTGTGTGATTGTGTGATTGTGTGATTGTGTGATTGTGTGAGTGTGTGATTGTGTGATTGTGTGATTGAGTGATTGTGTGCTTGTGTGATAGTATACTTGTGTGATTGTGTGATTGTATACTTGTGTGATTGTGTGATTGTGCGATTGCGTGCTTGTGTGATCGTGTGATTGTGATTGTGTGATTGTGTGATTGTGTGATTGTGTGATTGCGTGATTGTGTGATTGTGTGATTGTGTGATTGTGTGATTGTGTGATTGTGTGATTGTGTGATTGTGTGATTGTGTGATTGTGTGATTGTGTGAGTGTGTGATTGTGTGATTGTGTGATTGTGTGATTGTGTGATTGAGTGATTGTGTGATTGTGTGATTGTGTGAATGTGTGATTGTGTGACCGTGATTGTGTGATTGTGTGATTTTGTGATTGTGTGATTGTGTGATTGTGTGATTGTGTGATTGTGTGATTGTGTGATTGTGTGATTGTGTGATTGTGTGGTTGTGTGACCGTGATTGTGTGATCGTGATTGTGTGATCGTGATTGTGTGATCGTGATTGTGTGATTGCGTGATTGTGATTGTGTGATTGTGTGACTGTGTGATTGTGTGATTGTGTGATTGTGTGATTTTGTGATTGAGTGATTGTGTGATTGTGTGATTGTGTGAATGTGTGATTGTGTGATTGTGTGACCGTGATTGTGTGATCGTGATTGTGTGATCGTGATTGTGATTGTGTGATTGTGTGATTGTGTGAGTGTGTGATTGTGTGATTGAGTGATTGTGTCCTTGTGTGATTGTGTGGTTGTGTGGTTGTGTGATTGTATGATTGTGTGATTGTGTGATTGTGTGATTGGTTGATTGTGTGATTGCGTGATTGTGTGATTCTGTGATTGTGTGATTGTGTGATTTTGTGATTGTGTGATTGTGTGATTGCGTGATTGTGTGATTGTGTGATTGTGTGATTGTGTGATTGTGTGATTGTGTGAGTGTGTGATTGTGTGATTGTGTGATTGAGTGATTGTGTGCTTGTGTGATTGTATACTTGTGTGATTGTGTGATTGTATACTTGTGTGATTGTGTGATTGTGCGATTGCGTGCTTGTGTGATTGTGTGATTGTGTGATTGTGTGATTGTGTGATTGTGTGATTGTGTGATTGTGTGATTGTGTGATTGTGTGATTGTGTGATTGTGTGATTGTGTGATTGGGTGATTGTGTGATTGCGTGATTGTGTGATTCTGTGATTGTGTGATTGTGTGATTTTGTGATTGTGTGATTGTGTGATTGCGTGATTGTGTGATTGTGTGATTGTGTGATTGTGTGATTGTGTGATTGTGTGATTGTGTGATTGTGTGATTGTGTGATTGTGTGATTGTGTGATTGTGTGATTGTGTGATGGTGTGATTGTGTGATTGTGTGATTGTGTGATTGTGTGATTGTGATTGTGTGATTGTGATTGTGTGATTGTGATTGTGTGATTGTGATTGTGTGATTGTGTGAGTGTGTGATTGTGTGATTGAGTGATTGTGTGATTGTGTGATTGTGTGGTTGTGTGATTGTGTGATTGTGTGATTGTGTGATTGTGTGATTGTGTGATTGTGACTGTGTGATTGTGTGAGTGTGTGATTGTGTGATTGAGTGATTGTGTGCTTGTGTGATTGTGTGGTTGTGTGGTTGTGTGATTGTGTGATTGTGTGATTGTGTGATTGTGTGATTGTGTGATTGTGTGATTGGGTGATTGTGTGATTGCGTGATTGTGTGATTCTGTGATTGTGTGATTGTGTGATTTTGTGATTGTGTGATTGTGTGATTGCGTGATTGTGTGATTGTGTGATTGTGTGATTGTGTGATTGTGTGAGTGTGTGATTGTGTGATTGTGTGATTGAGTGATTGTGTGCTTGTGTGATAGTATACTTGTGTGATTTTGTGATTGTATACTTGTGTGATTGTGTGATTGTGTGATTGTGCGATTGCGTGCTTGTGTGATCGTGTGATTGTGATTGTGTGATTGTGTGATTGTGTGATTGTGTGATTGCGTGATTGTGCGATTGTGTGATTGTGTGATTGTGTGATTGTGTGATTGTGTGATTGTGTGATTGTGTGATTGTGTGATTGTGTGATTGTGTGATTGTGTGATTGTGTGATTGTGTGATTGTGTGATTGAGTGATTGTGTGATTGTGTGATTGTGTGAATGTGTGATTGTGTGACCGTGATTGTGTGATTGTGTGATTGTGTGATTTTGTGATTGTGTGATTGTGTGATTGTGTGATTGTGTGATTGTGTGATTGTGTGATTGTGTGATTGTGTGGTTGTGTGACCGTGATTGTGTGATCGTGATTGTGTGATCGTGATTGCGTGATCGTGATTGTGTGATTGCGTGATTTTGATTGTGTGATTGTGTGACTGTGTGATTGTGTGATTGTGTGATTGTGTGATTTTGTGATTGAGTGATTGTGTGATTGTGTGATTGTGTGATTGTGTGAATGTGTGATTGTGTGATTGTGTGACCGTGATTGTGTGATTGATGATTGTGTGATTGTGTGATTGTGTGATTGTTTGATTGTGTGATTGTGTGATTGTGTGATTGTGATTGTGTGATTGTGATTGTGTGATTGTGTGATCGTGTGATTGTGTGATTGTGTGACTGAGTGATTGTGTGACTGTGTGACTGTGTGACTGTGTGATTGAGGAACTGCGTGATTGTGTGACCATGTTTGTGTGACCGTGATTGTGTGACCGATTGTGTGACCGTGAATGTGTGAATGCGTGATTGTGATTGCGTGATTGTGATTCCGTGATTGTGTGATTGTGTGATCGTGTGATTGTGTGATTGTGTGATTGTGTGGATGTGTGACCGTGATTGTGTGACCGTGATTGTGTGATCGTGATTGTGTGATCGTGATTGTGTGATCGTGATTGTGATTGTGTGATTGTGTGATTGTGTGATTGTGTGAATGTGTGATTGCGTGATCGTGTGATTGTGTGATCGTGTGATCGAGTGATCGTGTGATTGTGTGATTGTGTGATTTTGCGATTGTGTGATTGTGTGATTGTGTGATTGTGTGAGTGTGTGATTGTGTGATTGTGTGATTGTGTGATTGTGTGATTGTGTGATTGTGTGATTGTGTGATTGTGTGATTGTGTGATTGTGTGATTGTGTGATTGTGTGATTGTGTGATGGTGTGATTGTGTGATTGTGTGATTGTGTGATTGTGTGATTGTGATTGTGTGATTGTGATTGTGTGATTGTGATTGTGTGATTGTGATTGTGTGATTGTGTGAGTGTGTGATTGTGTGATAGTGTGATTGTGTGATTGTGTGATTGTGACTGTGTGATTGTGGGATTGTGTGATAGTGTGATTGTGTGATTGTGTGACTGTGTGATTGTGTGATTGTGTGATTGTGTGATAGTGTGGTTGTGTGATTGTGTGATTATGTGATTGTGTGATTGTGTGATTGTGTGATTAGGCGATTGTGTGATTGTGTGATTGTGTGATTGTGTGATTGTGTGACTGTGTGATAGTGTGGTTGTGTGATGGTGTGATTGTGTGATTGTGTGAATGTGTGATTGCGTGATCGTGTGATTGTGTGATCGTGTGATCGTGTGATCGTGTGATCGTGTGATTGTGTGATTGTGTGATTTTGCGATTGTGTGATTGTGTGATTGTGTGATTGTGTGAGTGTGTGATTGTGTGATTGAGTGATTGTGTGCTTGTGTGATTGCGTGGTTGTGTGATTGTGTGATTAGGCGATTGTGTGATTGTGTGATTGTGTGATTGTGTGATTGTGTGACTGTGTGATTGTGTGATTGTGTGATTGTGTGATTGTGTAATTGTGATTGTGCGATTGTGATTGTGTGATTGGGTGATTGTGTGATTGTGTGATTGTGTGATTGTGTGATTTTTTGATTGTGTGATTGTGTGATTGTGTGATTGTGTGATTGTGTGATTGTGTGATTGTGTGATTGTGTGATTGTGTGATTGTGTGATAGTGTGATTGTGTGATTGTGTGATTGTGACTGTGTGATTGTGTGATTGTGTGATAGTGTGATTGTGTGATTGTGTGACTGTGTGATTGTGTGATTGTGTGATTGTGTGATAGTGTGGTTGTGTGATTGTGTGATTGTGTGATTGTGTGATTGTGTGATTGTGTGATTGTGTGATTGTGTGATTGTGTGATTGAGTGATTGTGTGCTTGTGTGATTGTGTGATTGTGTGATTGTGTGATTGAGTGATTGTGTGCTTGTGTGATTGTATACTTGTGTGATAGTGTGATTGTATACTTGTGTGATTGTGTGATTGTGTGATTGTGTGATTGTGCGATTGCGTGCTTGTGTGATTGTGTGATTGTGATTGTGTGATTGTGTGATTGTGTGATTGTGTGATTGCGTGATTGTGTGATTGTGTGATTGTGTGATTGTGCGATTGTGTGATTGTGTGATTGTGTGATTGTGTGATTGTGTGATTGTGTGGTTGCGTGATTGGGTGATTGTGTGATTGTGTGATTGTGTGATTGTGTGATTGTGTGATTGTGTGATCGTGTGATTGTGTGATTGTGTGATTGTGTGATTGTGTGATTGTGTGATTGTGTGATTGTGTGATTGTGTGATTGTGTGATTGTGTGATTGTGTGATTGTGTGATTGTGTGATTGTGTGATTGTGTGGTTGTGTGACCGTGATTGTGTGACCGTGATTGTGTGATCGTGATTGTGCGATCGTGTTAGTGTGACCGTGAATGTGTGATTGCGTGATTGTGATTGCGTGATTGCGATTGCGTGATTGTGATTGCGTGATTGTGTGATTGTGTGATTGTGTGGTTGTGTGATGGTGTGATTGTGTGATTGTGTGAATGTGTGATTGCGTGATCGTGTGATTGTGTGATCGTGTGATCGTGTGATCGTGTGATCGTGTGATTGTGTGATTGTGTGATTTTGCGATTGTGTGATTGTGTGATTGTGGGATTGTGTGAGTGTGTGATTGTGTGATTGAGTGATTGTGTGCTTGTGTGATTGCGTGGTTGTGTGATTGTGTGATTAGGCGATTGTGTGATTGTGTGATTGTGTGATTGTGTGATTGTGTGACTGTGTGATTGTGTGATTGTGTGATTGTGTGATTGTGTAATTGTGATTGTGCGATTGTGATTGTGTGATTGTGTGATTGTGTAATTGTGTGATTGTGTGATTGTGTGATTGTGTGATTGTGTGATTGTGTGATTGTGTGATTGTGTGATTGTGTGATTGTGTGATTGTGTGATTGTGTGATTGTGTGATTTTGTGATTGTGTGATTGTGTGATTGTGTGATTGTGTGATTGTGTGATTGTGTGATTGTGTGATTGTGTGATTGTGTGATTGTGTGATTGTGTGATTGTGTGATTGTGTGATTGTGTGATTGTGTGATTGTGTGGTTGTGCGATCGTGATTGTGTGATCGTGATTGTGTGATCGTGATTGTGCGATTGCGTGCTTGTGACTGTGTGATTGTGTGACTGTGTGATTGTGTGATTGTGACTGTGTGATTGTGTGATTGTGTGATTGTGTGATAGTGTGATTGTGTGATTGTGTGATTGTGACTGTGTGATTGTGGGATTGTGTGATAGTGTGATTGTGTGATTGTGTGACTGTGTGATTGTGTGATTGTGTGATTGTGTGATAGTGTGGTTGTGTGATTGTGTGATTGTGTGATTGTGTGATTGTGTGATTGTGTGATTGTGTGATTGTGTGATTGTGTGATTGAGTGATTGTGTGCTTGTGTGATTGTGTGATTGTGTGATTGTGTGATTGAGTGATTGTGTGCTTGTGTGATTGTATACTTGTGTGATTGTGTGATTGTATACTTGTGTGATTGTGTGATTGTGTGATTGTGCGATTGCGTGCTTGTGTGATTGTTCGATTGTGATTGTGTGATTGTGTGATTGTGTGATTGTGTGATTGCGTGATTGTGTGATTGTGTGATTGTGTGATTGTGTGATTGTGTGATTGTGTGATTGTGTGATTGTGTGATTGTGTGATTGTGTGATTGTGTGATTGTGTGATTGTGTGATTGTGTGATTGTGTGATTGTGTGATTGTGTGATTGTGTGATTGTGTGATTGTGTGATTGTGTGATTGTGTGATTGTGTGATTGTGTGATTGTGTGATTGTGTGATTGTGTGATTGTGATTGTGTGATTGTGATTGTGTGATTGTGATTGTGTGATTGTGATTGTGTGATTGTGATTGTGTGATTGTGTGAGTGTGTGATTGTGTGATTGTGTGATTGTGTGATTGTGTGATTGTGTGATTGTGTGATTGTGTGATTGTGTGATCGTGTGATTGTGTGGTTGTGTGACCGTGATTGTGTGACCGTGATTGTGTGATCGTGATTGTGCGATCGTGTTAGTGTGACCGTGAATGTGTGATTGCGTGATTGTGATTGCGTGATTGCGATTGCGTGATTGTGATTGCGTGATTGTGTGATTGTGTGATTGTGTGGTTGTGTGATGGTGTGATTGTGTGATTGTGTGAATGTGTGATTGCGTGATCGTGTGATTGTGTGATCGTGTGATCGTGTGATCGTGTGATCGTGTGATTGTGTGATTGTGTGATTTTGCGATTGTGTGATTGTGTGATTGTGGGATTGTGTGAGTGTGTGATTGTGTGATTGAGTGATTGTGTGCTTGTGTGATTGCGTGGTTGTGTGATTGTGTGATTAGGCGATTGTGTGATTGTGTGATTGTGTGATTGTGTGATTGTGTGACTGTGTGATTGTGTGATTGTGTGATTGTGTGATTGTGTAATTGTGATTGTGCGATTGTGATTGTGTGATTGTGTGATTGTGTAATTGTGTGATTGTGTGATTGTGTGATTGTGTGATTGTGTGATTGTGTGATTGTGTGATTGTGTGATTGTGTGATTGTGTGATTGTGTGATTGTGTGATTGTGTGATTTTGTGATTGTGTGATTGTGTGATTGTGTGATTGTGTGATTGTGTGATTGTGTGATTGTGTGATTGTGTGATTGTGTGATTGTGTGATTGTGTGATTGTGTGATTGTGTGATTGTGTGATTGTGTGATTGTGTGGTTGTGCGATCGTGATTGTGTGATCGTGATTGTGTGATCGTGATTGTGCGATTGCGTGCTTGTGACTGTGTGATTGTGTGACTGTGTGATTGTGTGATTGTGACTGTGTGATTGTGTGATTGTGTGATTGTGTGATAGTGTGATTGTGTGATTGTGTGATTGTGACTGTGTGATTGTGGGATTGTGTGATAGTGTGATTGTGTGATTGTGTGACTGTGTGATTGTGTGATTGTGTGATTGTGTGATAGTGTGGTTGTGTGATTGTGTGATTGTGTGATTGTGTGATTGTGTGATTGTGTGATTGTGTGATTGTGTGATTGTGTGATTGAGTGATTGTGTGCTTGTGTGATTGTGTGATTGTGTGATTGTGTGATTGAGTGATTGTGTGCTTGTGTGATTGTATACTTGTGTGATTGTGTGATTGTATACTTGTGTGATTGTGTGATTGTGTGATTGTGCGATTGCGTGCTTGTGTGATTGTTCGATTGTGATTGTGTGATTGTGTGATTGTGTGATTGTGTGATTGCGTGATTGTGTGATTGTGTGATTGTGTGATTGTGTGATTGTGTGATTGTGTGATTGTGTGATTGTGTGATTGTGTGATTGTGTGATTGTGTGATTGTGTGATTGTGTGATTGTGTGATTGTGTGATTGTGTGATTGTGTGATTGTGTGATTGTGTGATTGTGTGATTGTGTGATTGTGTGATTGTGTGATTGTGTGATTGTGTGATTGTGTGATTGTGTGATTGTGTGATTGTGTGATTGTGATTGTGTGATTGTGATTGTGTGATTGTGATTGTGTGATTGTGATTGTGTGATTGTGTGAGTGTGTGATTGTGTGATTGAGTGATTGTGTGATTGTGTGATTGTGTGATTGTGTGGTTGTGTGATTGTGTGATTGTGTGATTGTGTGATTGTGTGATTGTGTGATTGTGACTGTGTGATTGTGTGAGTGTGTGATTGTGTGATTGAGTGATTGTGTGCTTGTGTGATTGTGTGGTTGTGTGGTTGTGTGATTGTGTGATTGTGTGATTGTGTGATTGTGTGATTGTGTGATTGTGTGATTGTGTGATTGGGTGATTGTGTGATTGCGTGATTGTGTGATTCTGTGATTGTGTGATTGTGTGATTTTGTGATTGTGTGATTGTGTGATTGCGTGATTGTGTGATTGTGTGATTGTGTGATTGTGTGATTGTGTGAGTGTGTGATTGTGTGATTGTGTGATTGAGTGATTGTGTGCTTGTGTGATAGTATACTTGTGTGATTGTGTGATTGTATACTTGTGTGATTGTGTGATTGTGTGATTGTGCGATTGCGTGCTTGTGTGATCGTGTGATTGTGATTGTGTGATTGTGTGATTGTGTGATTGTGTGATTGCGTGATTGTGTGATTGTGTGATTGTGTGATTGTGTGACTGTGTGATTGTGTGATTGTGTGATTGTGTGATTGTGTGATTGTGTGATTGTGTGATTGTGTGAGTGTGTGATTGTGTGATTGTGTGATTGTGTGATTGTGTGATTGAGTGATTGTGTGATTGTGTGATTGTGTGAATGTGTGATTGTGTGACCGTGATTGTGTGATTGTGTGATTTTGTGATTGTGTGATTGTGTGATTGTGTGATTGTGTGATTGTGTGATTGTGTGATTGTGTGGTTGTGTGACCGTGATTGTGTGATCGTGATTGTGTGATCGTGATTGTGTGATCGTGATTGTGTGATTGCGTGATTGTGATTGTGTGATTGTGTGACTGTGTGATTGTGTGATTGTGTGATTGTGTGATTTTGTGATTGAGTGATTGTGTGATTGTGTGATTGTGTGAATGTGTGATTGTGTGATTGTGTGACCGTGATTGTGTGATTGATGATTGTGTGATTGTGTGATTGTGTGATTGTTTGATTGTGTGATTGTGTGATTGTGTGATTGTGATTGTGTGATTGTGATTGTGTGATTGTGTGATCGTGTGATTGTGTGATTGTGTGACTGAGTGATTGTGTGACTGTGTGACTGTGTGACTGTGTGATTGAGGAACTGCGTGATTGTGTGACCATGTTTGTGTGACCGTGATTGTGTGACCGATTGTGTGACCGTGAATGTGTGAATGCGTGATTGTGATTGCGTGATTGTGATTCCGTGATTGTGTGATTGTGTGATCGTGTGATTGTGTGATTGTGTGATTGTGTGATTGTGTGGTTGTGTGACCGTGATTGTGTGACCGTGATTGTGTGATCGTGATTGTGTGATCGTGATTGTGTGATCGTGATTGTGATTGTGTGATTGTGTGATTGTGTGATGGTGTGATTGTGTGATTGTGTGAATGTGTGATTGCGTGATCGTGTGATTGTGTGATCGTGTGATCGAGTGATCGTGTGATTGTGTGATTGTGTGATTTTGCGATTGTGTGATTGTGTGATTGTGTGATTGTGTGAGTGTGTGATTGTGTGATTGAGTGATTGTGTGCTTGTGTGATTGTGTGGCTGTGTGATTGTGTGATTAGGCGATTGTGTGATTGTGTGATTGTGTGATTGCGTGATTGTGGGACTGTGTGATTGTGTGATTGTGTGATTGTGGGATTGTGGGATTGTGTGATTGTGTGATTGTGACTGTGTGATTGTGTGATTGAGTGATTGTGTGCTTGTATGATTGTGTGGTTGTGTGATTGTCTGATTGTGTGATTGTGTGATTGTGTGATTGTGTGATTGTGTGATTGTGTGATTGTGTAATTGTGATTGTGCGATTGTGATTGTGTGATTGTGTGATTGCGTGATTGTGTGATTGTGTGATTGTGTAATTGTGAGATTGTGTGACTGTGTGCTTGTGTGATTGTGTGATTGTGTGATTGTGATTGTGTGATTGTGATTGTGTGATTGTGATTGTGTGATTGTGATTGTGTGATTGTGATTGTGTGATTGTGATTGTGTGATTGTGATTGTGTGATTGTGATTGTGTGATTGTGATTGTGTGATTATGATTGTGTGATAGTGATTGTGTGATTGTGACTGTGCGATTGTGTGAGTGTGTGATTGTGTGATTGTGTGATTGTGGAATTGTGATTGTGTGATTGTGTGATTGTGTGATTGTGTGATTGTGTGATTGTGTGATCGTGTGATCGTGTGATTGTGTGATTGTGTGATTGTGTGATTGTGTGATTGTGTGATTGTGTGATTGTGTGATAGTGTGATTGTGTGATTGTGTGATTGTGTGATTGTGTGATTGTGTGATTGTGTGATTGTGTGATTGTGTGATTGTGTGATTGTGTGATTGTGTGATTGTGTGATTGTGCGATTGTGCGATTGTGTGATTGTGTGATTGTGTGATTGTGTGATTGTGTGATTGTGTGGTTGCGTGATTGGGTGATTGTGTGATTGTGTGATTGTGTGATTGTGTGATCGTGTGATTGTGTGATTGTGTGATTGTGTGATTGTGTGATTGTGTGATTGTGTGATTGTGTGATTGTGTGATTGTGTGATTGTGTGATTGTGTGATTGTGTGATTGTGTGGTTGTGTGACCGTGATTGTGTGACCGTGATTGTGTGATCGTGATTGTGCGATCGTGTTAGTGTGACCGTGAATGTGTGATTGCGTGATTGTGATTGCGTGATTGCGATTGCGTGATTGTGATTGCGTGATTGTGTGATTGTGTGATTGTGTGGTTGTGTGATGGTGTGATTGTGTGATTGTGTGAATGTGTGATTGCGTGATCGTGTGATTGTGTGATCGTGTGATCGTGTGATCGTGTGATCGTGTGATTGTGTGATTGTGTGATTTTGCGATTGTGTGATTGTGTGATTGTGGGATTGTGTGAGTGTGTGATTGTGTGATTGAGTGATTGTGTGCTTGTGTGATTGCGTGGTTGTGTGATTGTGTGATTAGGCGATTGTGTGATGGTGTGATTGTGTGATTGTGTGATTGTGTGACTGTGTGATTGTGTGATTGTGTGATTGTGTGATTGTGTAATTGTGATTGTGCGATTGTGATTGTGTGATTGTGTGATTGTGTGATTGTGTGATTGTGTGATTGTGTGATTGTGTGATTGTGTGATTGTGCGATTGTGTGATTGTGTGATTGTGGGATTGTGTGAGTGTGTGATTGTGTGATTGAGTGATTGTGTGCTTGTGTGATTGCGTGGTTGTGTGATTGTGTGATTAGGCGATTGTGTGATTGTGTGATTGTGTGATTGTGTGATTGTGTGACTGTGTGATTGTGTGATTGTGTGATTGTGTGATTGTGTAATTGTGATTGTGCGATTGTGATTGTGTGATTGTGTGATTGTGTGATTGTGTGATTGTGTGATTGTGTGATTGTGTGATTGTGTGATTGTGTGATTGTGTGATTGTGTGATTGTGTGATTGTGTGATTGTGTGATTGTGTGATTGTGTGATTGTGTGATTTTGTGATTGTGTGATTGTGTGATTGTGTGATTGTGTGATTGTGTGATTGTGTGATTGTGTGATTGTGTGATTGTGTGATTGTGTGATTGTGTGATTGTGTGATTGTGTGATTGTGTGATTGTGTGATTGTGTGATTGTGTGATTGTGTGATTGTGTGGTTGTGCGATCGTGATTGTGTGATCGTGATTGTGTGATCGTGATTGTGCGATTGCGTGCTTGTGACTGTGTGATTGTGTGACTGTGTGATTGTGTGATTGTGACTGTGTGATTGTGTGATTGTGTGATTGTGTGATAGTGTGATTGTGTGATTGTGTGATTGTGACTGTGTGATTGTGGGATTGTGTGATAGTGTGATTGTGTGATTGTGTGACTGTGTGATTGTGTGATTGTGTGATTGTGTGATAGTGTGGTTGTGTGATTGTGTGATTGTGTGATTGTGTGATTGTGTGATTGTGTGATTGTGTGATTGTGTGATTGTGTGATTGAGTGATTGTGTGCTTGTGTGATTGTGTGATTGTGTGATTGTGTGATTGAGTGATTGTGTGCTTGTGTGATTGTATACTTGTGTGATTGTGTGATTGTATACTTGTGTGATTGTGTGATTGTGTGATTGTGCGATTGCGTGCTTGTGTGATTGTTCGATTGTGATTGTGTGATTGTGTGATTGTGTGATTGTGTGATTGCGTGATTGTGTGATTGTGTGATTGTGTGATTGTGTGATTGTGTGATTGTGTGATTGTGTGATTGTGTGATTGTGTGATTGCGTGATTGTGATTGCGTGATTGCGATTGCGTGATTGTGATTGCGTGATTGTGTGATTGTGTGATTGTGTGGTTGTGTGATGGTGTGATTGTGTGATTGTGTGAATGTGTGATTGCGTGATCGTGTGATTGTGTGATCGTGTGATCGTGTGATCGTGTGATCGTGTGATTGTGTGATTGTGTGATTTTGCGATTGTGTGATTGTGTGATTGTGTGATTGTGTGAGTGTGTGATTGTGTGATTGAGTGATTGTGTGCTTGTGTGATTGCGTGGTTGTGTGATTGTGTGATTAGGCGATTGTGTGATTGTGTGATTGTGTGATTGTGTGATTGTGTGACTCTGTGATTGTGTGATTGTGTGATTGTGTGATTGTGTAATTGTGATTGTGCGATTGTGATTGTGTGATTGTGTGATTGTGTGATTGTGTGATTGTGTGATTGTGTGATTTTTTGATTGTGTGATTGTGTGATTGTGTGATTGTGTGATTGTGTGATTGTGTGATTGTGTGATTGTGTGATTGTGTGATTGTGTGATAGTGTGATTGTGTGATTGTGTGATTGTGACTGTGTGATTGTGTGATTGTGTGATAGTGTGATTGTGTGATTGTGTGACTGTGTGATTGTGTGATTGTGTGATTGTGTGATAGTGTGGTTGTGTGATTGTGTGATTGTGTGATTGTGTGATTGTGTGATTGTGTGATTGTGTGATTGTGTGATTGTGTGATTGAGTGATTGTGTGCTTGTGTGATTGTGTGATTGTGTGATTGTGTGATTGAGTGATTGTGTGCTTGTGTGATTGTATACTTGTGTGATAGTGTGATTGTATACTTGTGTGATTGTGTGATTGTGTGATTGTGTGATTGTGCGATTGCGTGCTTGTGTGATTGTGTGATTGTGATTGTGTGATTGTGTGATTGTGTGATTGTGTGATTGCGTGATTGTGTGATTGTGTGATTGTGTGATTGTGTGATTGTGTGATTGTGTGATTGTGTGATTGTGTGATTGTGTGATTGTGTGATTGTGTGATTGTGTGATTGTGTGATTGTGTGATTGTGTGATTGTGTGATTGTGTGATTGTGTGATTGTGTGATTGTGTGATTGAGTGATTGTGTGATTGTGTGATTGTGTGAATGTGTGATTGTGTGACCGTGATTGTGTGATTGTGTGATTGTGTGATTTTGTGATTGTGTGATTGTGTGATTGTGTGATTGTGTGATTGTGTGATTGTGTGGTTGTGTGACCGTGATTGTGTGATCGTGATTGTGTGATCGTGATTGTGTGATCGTGATTGTGTGATTGCGTGATTGTGATTGTGTGATTGTGTGACTGTGTGATTGTGTGATTGTGTGATTGTGTGATTTTGTGATTGAGTGATTGTGTGATTGTGTGATTGTGTGAATGTGTGATTGTGTGATTGTGTGACCGTGATTGTGTGATTGATGATTGTGTGATTGTGTGATTGTGTGATTCCGTGATTGTGTGATTGTGTGATCGTGTGATTGTGTGATTGTGTGATTGTGTGGTTGTGTGACCGTGATTGTGTGACCGTGATTGTGTGATCGTGATTGTGTGATCGTGATTGTGTGATCGTGATTGTGATTGTGTGATTGTGTGATTGTGTGATTGTGTGATGGTGTGATTGTGTGATTGTGTGAATGTGTGATTGCGTGATCGTGTGTTTGTGTGATCGTGTGATCGAGTGATCGTGTGATTGTGTGATTGTGTTATTTCGCGATTGTGTGATTGTGTGATTGTGTGATTGTGTGAGTGTGTGATTGTGTGATTGAGTGATTGTGTGCTTGTGTGATTGTGTGGCTGTGTGATTGTGTGATTAGGCGATTGTGTGATTGTGTGATTGTGTGATTGTGTGATTGTGGGACTGTGTGATTGTGTGATTGTGTGATTGTGTGATTGTGTAATTGTGATTGTGCGATTGTGATTGTGTGATTGTGTGATTGTGTGATTGTGTGATTTTGTGATTGTGTGATTGTGTGATTGTGTGATTGTGTTATTGTGTGATTGTGTGATTGTGTGATTGTGTGATTGTGTGATTGTGTGATTGTGCGATTGTGATTGTGTGATTGTGTGATTGTGTGATTGTGCGATTGTGTGATTGTGTGATTGTGTGATTGTGTGATTGTGTGATTGTATGATTGTGTGATTGTGTGATTGTGGGATTGTGTGATTGTGTGATCGTGATTGTGTGATCGTGATTGTGCGATTGCGTGCTTGTGACTGTGTGATTGTGTGACTGTGTGATTGTGTGATTGTGACTGTGTGATTGTGTGATTGTGTGATTGTGTGATAGTGTGATTGTGTGATTGTGTGATTGTGACTGTGTGATTGTGTGATTGTGTGATAGTGTGATTGTGTGATTGTGTGACTGTGTGATTGTGTGATTGTGTGATTGTGTGATAGTGTGGTTGTGTGATTGTGTGATTGTGTGATTGTGTGATTGTGTGATTGTGTGATTGTGTGATTGTGTGATTGTGTGATTGAGTGATTGTGTGCTTGTGTGATTGTGTGATTGTGTGATTGTGTGATTGAGTGATTGTGTGCTTGTGTGATTGTATACTTGTGTGATTGTGTGATTGTATACTTGTGTGATTGTGTGATTGTGTGATTGTGCGATTGCGTGCTTGTGTGATTGTGTGATTGTGATTGTGTGATTGTGTGATTGTGTGATTGTGTGATTGCGTGATTGTGTGATTGTGTGATTGTGTGATTGTGTGATTGTGTGATTGTGTGATTGTGTGATTGTGTGATTGTGTGATTGTGTGATTGTGTGATTGTGTGATTGTGTGATTGTGTGATTGTGTGATTGTGATTGTGTGATTGTGATTGTGTGATTGTGATTGTGTGATTGTGATTGTGTGATTGTGTGAGTGTGTGATTGTGTGATTGAGTGATTGTGTGATTGTGTGATTGTGTGATTGTGTGGTTGTGTGATTGTGTGATTGTGTGATTGTGTGATTGTGTGATTGTGTGATTGTGTGATTGTGTGATTGTGACTGTGTGATTGTGTGAGTGTGTGATTGTGTGATTGAGTGATTGTGTGCTTGTGTGATTGTGTGGTTGTGTGGTTGTGTGATTGTGTGATTGTGTGATTGTGTGATTGTGTGATTGTGTGATTGTGTGATTGTGTGATTGGGTGATTGTGTGATTGCGTGATTGTGTGATTCTGTGATTGTGTGATTGTGTGATTTTGTGATTGTGTGATTGTGTGATTGCGTGATTGTGTGATTGTGTGATTGTGTGATTGTGTGATTGTGTGAGTGTGTGATTGTGTGATTGTGTGATTGAGTGATTGTGTGCTTGTGTGATAGTATACTTGTGTGATTGTGTGATTGTATACTTGTGTGATTGTGTGATTGTGCGATTGCGTGCTTGTGTGATCGTGTGATTGTGATTGTGTGATTGTGTGATTGTGTGATTGTGTGATTGCGTGATTGTGTGATTGTGTGATTGTGTGATTGTGTGATTGTGTGATTGTGTGATTGTGTGATTGTGTGATTGTGTGATTGTGTGATTGTGTGATTGTGTGAGTGTGTGATTGTGTGATTGTGTGATTGTGTGATTGTGTGATTGAGTGATTGTGTGATTGTGTGATTGTGTGAATGTGTGATTGTGTGACCGTGATTGTGTGATTGTGTGATTTTGTGATTGTGTGATTGTGTGATTGTGTGATTGTGTGATTGTGTGATTGTGTGATTGTGTGATTGTGTGATTGTGTGATTGTGTGGTTGTGTGACCGTGATTGTGTGATCGTGATTGTGTGATCGTGATTGTGTGATCGTGATTGTGTGATTGCGTGATTGTGATTGTGTGATTGTGTGACTGTGTGATTGTGTGATTGTGTGATTGTGTGATTTTGTGATTGAGTGATTGTGTGATTGTGTGATTGTGTGAATGTGTGATTGTGTGATTGTGTGACCGTGATTGTGTGATTGATGATTGTGTGATTGTGTGATTGTGTGATTGTTTGATTGTGTGATTGTGTGATTGTGTGATTGTGATTGTGTGATTGTGATTGTGTGATTGTGATTGTGTGATTGTGTGATCGTGTGATTGTGTGATTGTGTGACTGAGTGATTGTGTGACTGTGTGACTGTGTGACTGTGTGATTGAGGAACTGCGTGATTGTGTGACCATGTTTGTGTGACCGTGATTGTGTGACCGATTGTGTGACCGTGAATGTGTGAATGCGTGATTGTGATTGCGTGATTGTGATTCCGTGATTGTGTGATTGTGTGATCGTGTGATTGTGTGATTGTGTGATTGTGTGGTTGTGTGACCGTGATTGTGTGACAGTGATTGTGTGATCGTGATTGTGTGATCGTGATTGTGTGATCGTGATTGTGATTGTGTGATTGTGTGATTGTGTGAAGGTGTGATTGTGTGATTGTGTGAATGTGTGATTGCGTGATCGTGTGATGGTGTGATCGTGTGATCGAGTGATCGTGTGATTGTGTGATTGTGTGATTTTGCGATTGTGTGATTGTGTGATTGTGTGATTGTGTGAGTGTGTGATTGTGTGATTGAGTGATTGTGTGCTTGTGTGATTGTGTGGCTGTGTGATTGTGTGATTAGGCGATTGTGTGATTGTGTGATTGTGTGATTGCGTGATTGTGGGACTGTGTGATTGTGTGATTGTGTGATTGTGTGATTGTGTGATTGTGTGATTGTGTAATTGTGATTGTGCGATTGTGATTGAGTGATTGTGTGATTGTGTGATTGTGTGATTTTGTGATTGTGTGATTGTGTGATTGTGTGATTGTGTTATTGTGTGATTGTGTGATTGTGTGATTGTGTGATTGTGTGATTGTGTGATTGTGCGATTGTGATTGTGTGATTGTGTGATTGTGTGATTGTGTGATTGTGTGATTGTGTGATTGTGTGATTGTGTGATTGTGTGATTGTGTGATTGTGTGATTGTGTGATTGTGGGATTGTGTGATTGTGTGATTGTGTGATTGTGTGATTGTGTGATTGTGTGATTGTGTGAGTGTGTGATTGTGTAATTGAGTGATTGTGTGCATGTGTGATTGTGTGATTAGGTGATTGTGCGATTGCGTGATTGTGTGATTGTGTGATCGTGTGATTGTGTGATTGTGTGATTGTGTGGTTGTGTGACCGTGATTGTGTGACCGTGATTGTGTGATCGTGATTGTGTGATCGTGATTGTGTGATCGTGATTGTGATTGTGTGATTGTGTGATTGTGTGAGTGTGTGATTGTGTGATTGAGTGATTGTGTCCTTGTGTGATTGTGTGGTTGTGTGGTTGTGTGATTGTATGATTGTGTGATTGTGTGATTGTGTGATTGGTTGATTGTGTGATTGCGTGATTGTGTGATTCTGTGATTGTGTGATTGTGTGATTGTGTGAGTGTGTGATTGTGTGATTGGTTGATTGTGTGATTGCGTGATTGTGTGATTCTGTGATTGTGTGATTGTGTGATTTTGTGATTGTGTGATTGTGTGATTGTGTGATTGTGTGATTGTGTGATTGTGTGATTGTGTGATTGAGTGATTGTGTGCTTGTGTGATTGTATACTTGTGTGATTGTGTGATTGTATACTTGTGTGATTGTGTGATTGTGCGATTGCGTGCTTGTGTGATTGTGTGATTGTGTGATTGTGTGATTGTGTGATTGTGTGATTGTGTGATTGTGTGATTGTGTGATTGTGTGATTGTGTGATTGTGTGATTGTGTGATTGTGTGATTGTGTGATTGTGTGATTGTGTGATTGTGTGATTGTGTGATTGTGTGATTGTGTGATTGTGTGATTGTGTGATTGTGTGATTGTGTGATTTTGTGATTGTGTGATTGTGTGATTGTGTGATTGTGTGATTGTGTGATTGTGTGATTGTGTGATTGTGTGATTGTGTGATTGTGTGATTGTGTGATTGTGTGATTGTGTGATTGTGTGATTGTGTGATTGTGTGATTGTGTGATTGTGTGGTTGTGTGATTGTGTGATTGTGTGGTTGTGCGATCGTGATTGTGTGATCGTGATTGTGTGATCGTGATTGTGCGATTGCGTGCTTGTGACTGTGTGATTGTGTGACTGTGTGATTGTGTGATTGTGACTGTGTGATTGTGTGATTGTGTGATAGTGTGATTGTGTGATTGTGTGATTGTGACTGTGTGATTGTGGGATTGTGTGATAGTGTGATTGTGTGATTGTGTGACTGTGTGATTGTGTGATTGTGTGATTGTGTGATAGTGTGGTTGTGTGATTATGTGATTGTGTGATTGTGTGATTGTGTGATTGTGTGATTGTGTGATTGTGTGATTGTGTGATTGAGTGATTGTGTGCTTGTGTGATTGTGTGATTGTGTGATTGTGTGATTGAGTGATTGTGTGCTTGTGTGATTGTATACTTGTGTGATTGTGTGATTGTATACTTGTGTGATTGTGTAATTGTGTGATTGTGCGATTGCGTGCTTGTGTGATTGTTCGATTGTGATTGTGTGATTGTGTGATTGTGTGATTGTGTGATTGCGTGATTGTGTGATTGTGTGATTGTGTGATTGTGTGATTGTGTGATTGTGTGATTGTGTGATTGTGTGATTGTGTGATTGTGTGATTGTGTGATTGTGTGATTGTGTGATTGTGTGATGGTGTGATTGTGTGATTGTGTGATTGTGTGATTGTGTGATTGTGATTGTGTGATTGTGATTGTGTGATTGTGATTGTGTGATTGTGATTGTGTGATTGTGTGAGTGTGTGATTGTGTGATTGAGTGATTGTGTGATTGTGTGATTGTGTGATTGTGTGGTTGTGTGATTGTGTGATTGTGTGATTGTGTGATTGTGTGATTGTGTGATTGTGACTGTGTGATTGTGTGAGTGTGTGATTGTGTGATTGAGTGATTGTGTGCTTGTGTGATTGTGTGGTTGTGTGGTTGTGTGATTGTGTGATTGTGTGATTGTGTGATTGTGTGATTGTGTGATTGTGTGATTGGGTGATTGTGTGATTGCGTGATTGTGTGATTCTGTGATTGTGTGATTGTGTGATTTTGTGATTGTGTGATTGTGTGATTGCGTGATTGTGTGATTGTGTGATTGTGTGATTGTGTGATTGTGTGAGTGTGTGATTGTGTGATTGTGTGATTGAGTGATTGTGTGCTTGTGTGATAGTATACTTGTGTGATTTTGTGATTGTATACTTGTGTGATTGTGTGATTGTGTGATTGTGCGATTGCGTGCTTGTGTGATCGTGTGATTGTGATTGTGTGATTGTGTGATTGTGTGATTGTGTGATTGCGTGATTGTGCGATTGTGTGATTGTGTGATTGTGTGATTGTGTGATTGTGTGATTGTGTGATTGTGTGATTGTGTGATTGTGTGATTGTGTGATTGTGTGATTGTGTGATTGTGTGATTGTGTGATTGTGTGATTGTGTGATTGTGTGATTGAGTGATTGTGTGATTGTGTGATTGTGTGAATGTGTGATTGTGTGACCGTGATTGTGTGATTGTGTGATTGTGTGATTTTGTGATTGTGTGATTGTGTGATTGTGTGATTGTGTGATTGTGTGATTGTGTGGTTGTGTGACCGTGATTGTGTGATCGTGATTGTGTGATCGTGATTGCGTGATCGTGATTGTGTGATTGCGTGATTTTGATTGTGTGATTGTGTGACTGTGTGATTGTGTGATTGTGTGATTGTGTGATTTTGTGATTGAGTGATTGTGTGATTGTGTGATTGTGTGATTGTGTGAATGTGTGATTGTGTGATTGTGTGATTTTGCGATTGTGTGATTGTGTGATTGTGTGATTGTGTGAGTGTGTGATTGTGTGATTGAGTGATTGTGTGCTTGTGTGATTGCGTGGTTGTGTGATTGTGTGATTAGGCGATTGTGTGATTGTGTGATTGTGTGATTGTGTGATTGTGTGACTGTGTGATTGTGTGATTGTGTGATTGTGTGATTGTGTGATTGTGTAATTGTGATTGTGCGATTGTGATTGTGTGATTGTGTGATTGTGTGATTGTGTGATTGTGTGATTGTGTGATTTTTTGATTGTGTGATTGTGTGATTATGTGATTGTGTGATTGTGTGATTGTGTGATTGTGTGATTGTGTGATAGTGTGATTGTGTGATTGTGTGATTGTGACTGTGTGATTGTGTGATTGTGTGATAGTGTGATTGTGTGATTGTGTGACTGTGTGATTGTGTGATTGTGTGATTGTGTGATAGTGTGGTTGTGTGATTGTGTGATTGTGTGATTGTGTGATTGTGTGATTGTGTGATTGTGTGATTGTGTGATTGTGTGATTGAGTGATTGTGTGCTTGTGTGATTGTGTGATTGTGTGATTGTGTGATTGAGTGATTGTGTGCTTGTGTGATTGTATACTTGTGTGATAGTGTGATTGTATACTTGTGTGATTGTGTGATTGTGTGATTGTGTGATTGTGCGATTGCGTGCTTGTGTGATTGTGTGATTGTGATTGTGTGATTGTGTGATTGTGTGATTGTGTGATTGCGTGATTGTGTGATTGTGTGATTGTGTGATTGTGTGATTGTGTGATTGTGTGATTGTGTGATTGTGTGATTGTGTGATTGTGTGATTGTGTGATTGTGTGATTGTGTGATTGTGTGATTGTGTGATTGTGTGATTGTGTGATTGTGTGATTGTGTGATTGAGTGATTGTGTGATTGTGTGATTGTGTGAATGTGTGATTGTGTGACCGTGATTGTGTGATTGTGTGATTGTGTGATTTTGTGATTGTGTGATTGTGTGATTGTGTGATTGTGTGATTGTGTGATTGTGTGGTTGTGTGACCGTGATTGTGTGATCGTGATTGTGTGATCGTGATTGTGTGATCGTGATTGTGTGATTGCGTGATTGTGATTGTGTGATTGTGTGACTGTGTGATTGTGTGATTGTGTGATTGTGTGATTTTGTGATTGAGTGATTGTGTGATTGTGTGATTGTGTGAATGTGTGATTGTGTGATTGTGTGACCGTGATTGTGTGATTGATGATTGTGTGATTGTGTGATTGTGTGATTCCGTGATTGTGTGATTGTGTGATCGTGTGATTGTGTGATTGTGTGATTGTGTGGTTGTGTGACCGTGATTGTGTGACCGTGATTGTGTGATCGTGATTGTGTGATCGTGATTGTGTGATCGTGATTGTGATTGTGTGATTGTGTGATTGTGTGATGGTGTGATTGTGTGATTGTGTGAATGTGTGATTGCGTGATCGTGTGTTTGTGTGATCGTGTGATCGAGTGATCGTGTGATTGTGTGATTGTGTTATTTCGCGATTGTGTGATTGTGTGATTGTGTGATTGTGTGAGTGTGTGATTGTGTGATTGAGTGATTGTGTGCTTGTGTGATTGTGTGGCTGTGTGATTGTGTGATTAGGCGATTGTGTGATTGTGTGATTGTGTGATTGTGTGATTGTGGGACTGTGTGATTGTGTGATTGTGTGATTGTGTGATTGTGTAATTGTGATTGTGCGATTGTGATTGTGTGATTGTGTGATTGTGTGATTTTGTGATTGTGTGATTGTGTGATTGTGTGATTGTGTTATTGTGTGATTGTGTGATTGTGTGATTGTGTGATTGTGTGATTGTGTGATTGTGCGATTGTGATTGTGTGATTGTGTGATTGTGTGATTGTGCGATTGTGTGATTGTGTGATTGTGTGATTGTGTGATTGTGTGATTGTATGATTGTGTGATTGTGTGATTGTGGGATTGTGTGATTGTGTGATCGTGATTGTGTGATCGTGATTGTGCGATTGCGTGCTTGTGACTGTGTGATTGTGTGACTGTGTGATTGTGTGATTGTGACTGTGTGATTGTGTGATTGTGTGATTGTGTGATAGTGTGATTGTGTGATTGTGTGATTGTGACTGTGTGATTGTGTGATTGTGTGATAGTGTGATTGTGTGATTGTGTGACTGTGTGATTGTGTGATTGTGTGATTGTGTGATAGTGTGGTTGTGTGATTGTGTGATTGTGTGATTGTGTGATTGTGTGATTGTGTGATTGTGTGATTGTGTGATTGTGTGATTGAGTGATTGTGTGCTTGTGTGATTGTGTGATTGTGTGATTGTGTGATTGAGTGATTGTGTGCTTGTGTGATTGTATACTTGTGTGATTGTGTGATTGTATACTTGTGTGATTGTGTGATTGTGTGATTGTGCGATTGCGTGCTTGTGTGATTGTGTGATTGTGATTGTGTGATTGTGTGATTGTGTGATTGTGTGATTGCGTGATTGTGTGATTGTGTGATTGTGTGATTGTGTGATTGTGTGATTGTGTGATTGTGTGATTGTGTGATTGTGTGATTGTGTGATTGTGTGATTGTGTGATTGTGTGATTGTGTGATTGTGTGATTGTGATTGTGTGATTGTGATTGTGTGATTGTGATTGTGTGATTGTGATTGTGTGATTGTGTGAGTGTGTGATTGTGTGATTGAGTGATTGTGTGATTGTGTGATTGTGTGATTGTGTGGTTGTGTGATTGTGTGATTGTGTGATTGTGTGATTGTGTGATTGTGTGATTGTGTGATTGTGTGATTGTGTGATTGTGACTGTGTGATTGTGTGAGTGTGTGATTGTGTGATTGAGTGATTGTGTGCTTGTGTGATTGTGTGGTTGTGTGGTTGTGTGATTGTGTGATTGTGTGATTGTGTGATTGTGTGATTGTGTGATTGTGTGATTGTGTGATTGGGTGATTGTGTGATTGCGTGATTGTGTGATTCTGTGATTGTGTGATTGTGTGATTTTGTGATTGTGTGATTGTGTGATTGCGTGATTGTGTGATTGTGTGATTGTGTGATTGTGTGATTGTGTGAGTGTGTGATTGTGTGATTGTGTGATTGAGTGATTGTGTGCTTGTGTGATAGTATACTTGTGTGATTGTGTGATTGTATACTTGTGTGATTGTGTGATTGTGCGATTGCGTGCTTGTGTGATCGTGTGATTGTGATTGTGTGATTGTGTGATTGTGTGATTGTGTGATTGCGTGATTGTGTGATTGTGTGATTGTGTGATTGTGTGATTGTGTGATTGTGTGATTGTGTGATTGTGTGATTGTGTGATTGTGTGATTGTGTGATTGTGTGATTGTGTGAGTGTGTGATTGTGTGATTGTGTGATTGTGTGATTGTGTGATTGAGTGATTGTGTGATTGTGTGATTGTGTGAATGTGTGATTGTGTGACCGTGATTGTGTGATTGTGTGATTTTGTGATTGTGTGATTGTGTGATTGTGTGATTGTGTGATTGTGTGATTGTGTGATTGTGTGATTGTGTGATTGTGTGATTGTGTGGTTGTGTGACCGTGATTGTGTGATCGTGATTGTGTGATCGTGATTGTGTGATCGTGATTGTGTGATTGCGTGATTGTGATTGTGTGATTGTGTGACTGTGTGATTGTGTGATTGTGTGATTGTGTGATTTTGTGATTGAGTGATTGTGTGATTGTGTGATTGTGTGAATGTGTGATTGTGTGATTGTGTGACCGTGATTGTGTGATTGATGATTGTGTGATTGTGTGATTGTGTGATTGTTTGATTGTGTGATTGTGTGATTGTGTGATTGTGATTGTGTGATTGTGATTGTGTGATTGTGTGATCGTGTGATTGTGTGATTGTGTGGCTGAGTGATTGTGTGACTGTGTGACTGTGTGACTGTGTGATTGAGGAACTGCGTGATTGTGTGACCATGTTTGTGTGACCGTGATTGTGTGACCGATTGTGTGACCGTGAATGTGTGAATGCGTGATTGTGATTGCGTGATTGTGATTCCGTGATTGTGTGATTGTGTGATCGTGTGATTGTGTGATTGTGTGATTGTGTGGTTGTGTGACCGTGATTGTGTGACAGTGATTGTGTGATCGTGATTGTGTGATCGTGATTGTGTGATCGTGATTGTGATTGTGTGATTGTGTGATTGTGTGAAGGTGTGATTGTGTGATTGTGTGAATGTGTGATTGCGTGATCGTGTGATGGTGTGATCGTGTGATCGAGTGATCGTGTGATTGTGTGATTGTGTGATTTTGCGATTGTGTGATTGTGTGATTGTGTGATTGTGTGAGTGTGTGATTGTGTGATTGAGTGATTGTGTGCTTGTGTGATTGTGTGGCTGTGTGATTGTGTGATTAGGCGATTGTGTGATTGTGTGATTGTGTGATTGCGTGATTGTGGGACTGTGTGATTGTGTGATTGTGTGATTGTGTGATTGTGTGATTGTGTAATTGTGATTGTGCGATTGTGATTGAGTGATTGTGTGATTGTGTGATTGTGTGATTTTGTGATTGTGTGATTGTGTGATTGTGTGATTGTGTTATTGTGTGATTGTGTGATTGTGTGATTGTGTGATTGTGTGATTGTGTGATTGTGCGATTGTGATTGTGTGATTGTGTGATTGTGTGATTGTGTGATTGTGTGATTGTGTGATTGTGTGATTGTGTGATTGTGTGATTGTGTGATTGTGTGATTGTGTGATTGTGGGATTGTGTGATTGTGTGATTGTGTGATTGTGTGATTGTGTGATTGTGTGATTGTGTGAGTGTGTGATTGTGTAATTGAGTGATTGTGTGATTAGGTGATTGTGCGATTGCGTGATTGTGTGATTGTGTGATCGTGTGATTGTGTGATTGTGTGATTGTGTGGTTGTGTGACCGTGATTGTGTGACCGTGATTGTGTGATCGTGATTGTGTGATCGTGATTGTGTGATCGTGATTGTGATTGTGTGATTGTGTGATTGTGTGAGTGTGTGATTGTGTGATTGAGTGATTGTGTCCTTGTGTGATTGTGTGGTTGTGTGGTTGTGTGATTGTATGATTGTGTGATTGTGTGATTGTGTGATTGGTTGATTGTGTGATTGCGTGATTGTGTGATTCTGTGATTGTGTGATTGTGTGATTTTGTGATTGTGTGATTGTGTGATTGCGTGATTGTGTGATTGTGTGATTGTGTGATTGTGTGATTGTGTGATTGTGTGAGTGTGTGATTGTGTGATTGTGTGATTGAGTGATTGTGTGCTTGTGTGATTGTATACTTGTGTGATTGTGTGATTGTATACTTGTGTGATTGTGTGATTGTGCGATTGCGTGCTTGTGTGATTGTGTGATTGTGTGATTGTGTGATTGTGTGATTGTGTGATTGTGTGATTGTGTGATTGTGTGATTGTGTGATTGTGTGATTGTGTGATTGTGTGATTGTGTGATTGTGTGATTGTGTGATTGTGTGATTGTGTGATTGTGTGATTGTGTGATTGTGTGATTGTGTGATTGTGTGATTGTGTGATTGTGTGATTGTGTGATTGTGTGATTTTGTGATTGTGTGATTGTGTGATTGTGTGATTGTGTGATTGTGTGATTGTGTGATTGTGTGATTGTGTGATTGTGTGATTGTGTGATTGTGTGATTGTGTGATTGTGTGATTGTGTGATTGTGTGATTGTGTGATTGTGTGGTTGTGTGATTGTGTGATTGTGTGGTTGTGCGATCGTGATTGTGTGATCGTGATTGTGTGATCGTGATTGTGCGATTGCGTGCTTGTGACTGTGTGATTGTGTGACTGTGTGATTGTGTGATTGTGACTGTGTGATTGTGTGATTGTGTGATAGTGTGATTGTGTGATTGTGTGATTGTGACTGTGTGATTGTGGGATTGTGTGATAGTGTGATTGTGTGATTGTGTGACTGTGTGATTGTGTGATTGTGTGATTGTGTGATAGTGTGGTTGTGTGATTATGTGATTGTGTGATTGTGTGATTGTGTGATTGTGTGATTGTGTGATTGTGTGATTGTGTGATTGAGTGATTGTGTGCTTGTGTGATTGTGTGATTGTGTGATTGTGTGATTGAGTGATTGTGTGCTTGTGTGATTGTATACTTGTGTGATTGTGTGATTGTATACTTGTGTGATTGTGTAATTGTGTGATTGTGCGATTGCGTGCTTGTGTGATTGTTCGATTGTGATTGTGTGATTGTGTGATTGTGTGATTGTGTGATTGCGTGATTGTGTGATTGTGTGATTGTGTGATTGTGTGATTGTGTGATTGTGTGATTGTGTGATTGTGTGATTGTGTGATTGTGTGATTGTGTGATTGTGTGATTGTGTGATTGTGTGATGGTGTGATTGTGTGATTGTGTGATTGTGTGATTGTGTGATTGTGATTGTGTGATTGTGATTGTGTGATTGTGATTGTGTGATTGTGATTGTGTGATTGTGATTGTGTGATTGTGTGAGTGTGTGATTGTGTGATTGAGTGATTGTGTGATTGTGTGATTGTGTGATTGTGTGGTTGTGTGATTGTGTGATTGTGTGATTGTGTGATTGTGTGATTGTGTGATTGTGACTGTGTGATTGTGTGAGTGTGTGATTGTGTGATTGAGTGATTGTGTGCTTGTGTGATTGTGTGGTTGTGTGGTTGTGTGATTGTGTGATTGTGTGATTGTGTGATTGTGTGATTGTGTGATTGTGTGATTGGGTGATTGTGTGATTGCGTGATTGTGTGATTCTGTGATTGTGTGATTGTGTGATTTTGTGATTGTGTGATTGTGTGATTGCGTGATTGTGTGATTGTGTGATTGTGTGATTGTGTGATTGTGTGAGTGTGTGATTGTGTGATTGTGTGATTGAGTGATTGTGTGCTTGTGTGATAGTATACTTGTGTGATTTTGTGATTGTATACTTGTGTGATTGTGTGATTGTGTGATTGTGCGATTGCGTGCTTGTGTGATCGTGTGATTGTGATTGTGTGATTGTGTGATTGTGTGATTGTGTGATTGCGTGATTGTGCGATTGTGTGATTGTGTGATTGTGTGATTGTGTGATTGTGTGATTGTGTGATTGTGTGATTGTGTGATTGTGTGATTGTGTGATTGTGTGATTGTGTGATTGTGTGATTGTGTGATTGTGTGATTGTGTGATTGTGTGATTGTGTGATTGTGTGATTGAGTGATTGTGTGATTGTGTGATTGTGTGAATGTGTGATTGTGTGACCGTGATTGTGTGATTGTGTGATTGTGTGATTTTGTGATTGTGTGATTGTGTGATTGTGTGATTGTGTGATTGTGTGATTGTGTGGTTGTGTGACCGTGATTGTGTGATCGTGATTGTGTGATCGTGATTGCGTGATCGTGATTGTGTGATTGCGTGATTTTGATTGTGTGATTGTGTGACTGTGTGATTGTGTGATTGTGTGATTGTGTGATTTTGTGATTGAGTGATTGTGTGATTGTGTGATTGTGTGATTGTGTGAATGTGTGATTGTGTGATTGTGTGACCGTGATTGTGTGATTGATGATTGTGTGATTGTGTGATTGTGTGATTGTTTGATTGTGTGATTGTGTGATTGTGTGATTGTGATTGTGTGATTGTGATTGTGTGATTGTGTGATCGTGTGATTGTGTGATTGTGTGACTGAGTGATTGTGTGACTGTGTGACTGTGTGACTGTGTGATTGAGGAACTGCGTGATTGTGTGACCATGCTTGTGTGACCGTGATTGTGTGACCGATTGTGTGACCGTGAATGTGTGAATGCGTGATTGTGATTGCGTGATTGTGATTCCGTGATTGTGTGATTGTGTGATCGTGTGATTGTGTGATTGTGTGATTGTGTGGTTGTGTGACCGTGATTGTGTGACCGTGATTGTGTGATCGTGATTGTGTGATCGTGATTGTGTGATCGTGATTGTGATTGTGTGATTGTGTGATTGTGTGATTGTGTGAATGTGTGATTGCGTGATCGTGTGATTGTGTGATCGTGTGATCGAGTGATCGTGTGATTGTGTGATTGTGTGATTTTGCGATTGTGTGATTGTGTGATTGTGTGATTGTGTGAGTGTGTGATTGTGTGATTGTGTGATTGTGTGATTGTGTGATTGTGTGATTGTGTGATTGTGTGATTGTGTGATTGTGTGATTGTGTGATTGTGTGATTGTGTGATTGTGTGATTGTGTGATGGTGTGATTGTGTGATTGTGTGATTGTGTGATTGTGTGATTGTGATTGTGTGATTGTGATTGTGTGATTGTGTTTGTGTGATTGTGATTGTGTGATTGTGTGAGTGTGTGATTGTGTGATTGAGTGATTGTGTGATTGTGTGATTGTGTGATTGTGTGGTTGTGTGATTGTGTGATTGTGTGATTGTGTGATTGTGTGATTGTGTGATTGTGTGATTGTGTGATTGTGACTGTGTGATTGTGTGAGTGTGTGATTGTGTGATTGAGTGATTGTGTGCTTGTGTGATTGTGTGGTTGTGTGGTTGTGTGATTGTGTGATTGTGTGATTGTGTGATTGTGTGATTGTGTGATTGGGTGATTGTGTGATTGCGTGATTGTGTGATTCTGTGATTGTGTGATTGTGTGATTTTGTGATTGTGTGATTGTGTGATTGCGTGATTGTGTGATTGTGTGATTGTGTGATTGTGTGATTGTGTGAGTGTGTGATTGTGTGATTGTGTGATTGAGTGATTGTGTGCTTGTGTGATAGTATACTTGTGTGATTTTGTGATTGTATACTTGTGTGATTGTGTGATTGTGTGATTGTGCGATTGCGTGCTTGTGTGATCGTGTGATTGTGATTGTGTGATTGTGTGATTGTGTGATTGTGTGATTGCGTGATTGTGCGATTGTGTGATTGTGTGATTGTGTGATTGTGTGATTGTGTGATTGTGTGATTGTGTGATTGTGTGATTGTGTGATTGTGTGATTGTGTGATTGTGTGATTGTGTGATTGAGTGGTTGTGTGATTGTGTGATTGTGTGAATGTGTGATTGTGTGACCGTGATTGTGTGATTGTGTGATTGTGTGATTTTGTGATTGTGTGATTGTGTGATTGTGTGATTGTGTGATTGTGTGATTGTGTGGTTGTGTGACCGTGATTGTGTGATCGTGATTGTGTGATCGTGATTGTGTGATCGTGATTGTGTGATTGCGTGATTGTGATTGTGTGATTGTGTGACTGTGTGATTGTGTGATTGTGTGATTGTGTGATTTTGTGATTGAGTGATTGTGTGATTGTGTGATTGTGTGATTGTGTGAATGTGTGATTGTGTGATTGTGTGACCGTGATTGTGTGATTGATGATTGTGTGATTGTGTGATTGTGTGATTGTGTGATTGTGTGATTGTGTGATTGTGTGATTGTGTGATTGTGATTGTGTGATTGTGATTGTGTGATTGTGATTGTGTGATTGTGATTGTGTGATTGTGATTGTGTGATTGTGTGAGTGTGTGATTGTGTGATTGAGTGATTGTGTGATTGTGTGATTGTGTGATTGTGTGGTTGTGTGATTGTGTGATTGTGTGATTGTGTGATTGTGTGATTGTGTGATTGTGACTGTGTGATTGTGTGATTGTGTGATTGTGTGATTGTGACTGTGTGATTGTGTGAGTGTGTGATTGTGTGATTGTGTGATTGTGTGATTGTGTGATTGTGCGATTGCGTGCTTGTGTGATTGTGTGATTGTGATTGTGTGATTGTGTGATTGTGTGATTGTGTGATTGCGTGTTTGTGTGATTGTGTGATTGTGTGATTGTGTGATTGTGTGATTGTGTGATTGCGTGATTGTGTGATTGTGTGATTGTGTGATTGTGTGATTGTGTGATTGTGTGATTGTGTGATTGTGTGATTGTGTGATTGTGTGATGGTGTGATTGTGTGATTGTGTGATTGTGTGATTGTGTGATTGTGTGATTGTGTGATTGTGTGATTGTGTGATTGTGTGATTGTGTGATTGTGTGATTGTGTGATTGTGTGATTGTGTGATTGTGTGATTGTGTGATTGTGTGATTGTGTGATTGTGATTGTGTGATTGTGATTGTGTGATTGTGATTGTGTGATTGTGTGAGTGTGTGAGTGTGTGATTGTGTGATTGAGTGATTGTGTGATTGTGTGATTGTGTGATTGTGTGGTTGTGTGATTGTGTGATTGTGTGATTGTGTGATTGTGTGATTGTGACTGTGTGATTGTGTGAGTGTGTGATTGTGTGATTGAGTGATTGTGTGCTTGTGTGATTGTGTGGTTGTGTGGTTGTGTGATTGTGTGATTGTGTGATTGTGTGATTGTGTGATTGTGTGATTGTGCGATTGGGTGATTGTGTGATTGCGTGATTGTGTGATTCTGTGATTGTGTGATTCTGTGATTTTGTGATTGTGTGATTGTGTGATTGCGTGATTGTGTGATTGTGTGATTGTGTGATTGTGTGATTGTGTGATTGTGTGGTTGTGTGAGTGTGTGATTGTGTGATTGTGTGATTGTGATTGTGTGATTGTGATTGTGTGATCGTGTTAGTGTGACCGTGAATGTGTGATTGCGTGATTGTGATTGCGTGATTGCGATTGCGTGATTGCGATTGCGTGATTGTGATTGCGTGATTGTGTGATTGTGTGATTGTGTGGTTGTGTGATGGTGTGATTGTGTGATTGTGTGAATGTGTGATTGCGTGATCGTGTGATTGTGTGATCGTGTGATTGTGTGATTGCGTGATTGTGTGATTGTGTGATTGTGTGATTGTGTAATTGTGAGATTGTGTGATTGTGTGCTTGTGTGATTGTGTGATTGTGTGATTGTGATTGTGTGATTGTGATTGTGTGATTGTGATTGTGTGATTGTGATTGTGTGATTGTGATTCTGTGATTGTGATTGTGTGATCGTGATAGTGTAATCGTGATTGTGTGATCGTGATTGTGATTGTGTGATTGTGTGATTGTGTGATTGTGTGATTGTGTGATTGTGTGATTGTGTGATTGTGTGATTGTGTGATTGTGTGATTGTGTGATTGTGTGATTGTGTGATTGTGCGATTGTGTGATTGTGTGATTGTGTGATTGTGTGATTGTGTGATTGTGTGATTGTGTGGTTGCGTGATTGGGTGATTGTGTGATTGTGTGATTGTGTGATTGTGTGATTGTGTGATTGTGTGATTGTGTGATTGTGTGATTGTGTGATTGTGATTGTGTGATTGTGATTGTGTGATTGTGATTGTGTGATTGTGATTGTGTGATTGTGATTGTGTGATTGTGTGAGTGTGTGATTGTGTGATTGAGTGATTGTGTGATTGTGTGATTGTGTGATTGTGTGGTTGTGTGATTGTGTGATTGTGTGATTGTGTGATTGTGTGATTGTGTGATTGTGACTGTGTGATTGTGTGATTGTGTGATTGTGTGATTGTGACTGTGTGATTGTGTGATTGTGTGATTGTGTGATTGTGTGATTGGGTGATTGTGTGATTGCGTGATTGTGTGATTCTGTGATTGTGTGATTGTGTGATTTTGTGATTGTGTGATTGTGTGATTGCGTGATTGTGTGATTGTGTGATTGTGTGATTGTGTGATTGTGTGAGTGTGTGATTGTGTGATTGTGTGATTGAGTGATTGTGTGCTTGTGTGATAGTATACTTGTGTGATTGTGTGATTGTATACTTGTGTGATTGTGTGATTGTGCGATTGCGTGCTTGTGTGATCGTGTGATTGTGATTGTGTGATTGTGTGATTGTGTGATTGTGTGATTGCGTGATTGTGTGATTGTGTGATTGTGTGATTGTGTGATTGTGTGATTGTGTGATTGTGTGATTGTGTGATTGTGTGATTGTGTGATTGTGTGATTGTGTGATTGTGTGAGTGTGTGATTGTGTGATTGTGTGATTGTGTGATTGTGTGATTGAGTGATTGTGTGATTGTGTGATTGTGTGAATGTGTGATTGTGTGACCGTGATTGTGTGATTGTGTGATTTTGTGATTGTGTGATTGTGTGATTGTGTGATTGTGTGATTGTGTGATTGTGTGATTGTGTGATTGTGTGATTGTGTGATTGTGTGGTTGTGTGACCGTGATTGTGTGATCGTGATTGTGTGATCGTGATTGTGTGATCGTGATTGTGTGATTGCGTGATTGTGATTGTGTGATTGTGTGACTGTGTGATTGTGTGATTGTGTGATTGTGTGATTTTGTGATTGAGTGATTGTGTGATTGTGTGATTGTGTGAATGTGTGATTGTGTGATTGTGTGACCGTGATTGTGTGATTGATGATTGTGTGATTGTGTGATTGTGTGATTGTTTGATTGTGTGATTGTGTGATTGTGTGATTGTGATTGTGTGATTGTGATTGTGTGATTGTGTGATCGTGTGATTGTGTGATTGTGTGGCTGAGTGATTGTGTGACTGTGTGACTGTGTGACTGTGTGATTGAGGAACTGCGTGATTGTGTGACCATGTTTGTGTGACCGTGATTGTGTGACCGATTGTGTGACCGTGAATGTGTGAATGCGTGATTGTGATTGCGTGATTGTGATTCCGTGATTGTGTGATTGTGTGATCGTGTGATTGTGTGATTGTGTGATTGTGTGGTTGTGTGACCGTGATTGTGTGACAGTGATTGTGTGATCGTGATTGTGTGATCGTGATTGTGTGATCGTGATTGTGATTGTGTGATTGTGTGATTGTGTGAAGGTGTGATTGTGTGATTGTGTGAATGTGTGATTGCGTGATCGTGTGATGGTGTGATCGTGTGATCGAGTGATCGTGTGATTGTGTGATTGTGTGATTTTGCGATTGTGTGATTGTGTGATTGTGTGATTGTGTGAGTGTGTGATTGTGTGATTGAGTGATTGTGTGCTTGTGTGATTGTGTGGCTGTGTGATTGTGTGATTAGGCGATTGTGTGATTGTGTGATTGTGTGATTGCGTGATTGTGGGACTGTGTGATTGTGTGATTGTGTGATTGTGTGATTGTGTGATTGTGTAATTGTGATTGTGCGATTGTGATTGAGTGATTGTGTGATTGTGTGATTGTGTGATTTTGTGATTGTGTGATTGTGTGATTGTGTGATTGTGTTATTGTGTGATTGTGTGATTGTGTGATTGTGTGATTGTGTGATTGTGTGATTGTGCGATTGTGATTGTGTGATTGTGTGATTGTGTGATTGTGTGATTGTGTGATTGTGTGATTGTGTGATTGTGTGATTGTGTGATTGTGTGATTGTGTGATTGTGTGATTGTGGGATTGTGTGATTGTGTGATTGTGTGATTGTGTGATTGTGTGATTGTGTGATTGTGTGAGTGTGTGATTGTGTAATTGAGTGATTGTGTGATTAGGTGATTGTGCGATTGCGTGATTGTGTGATTGTGTGATCGTGTGATTGTGTGATTGTGTGATTGTGTGGTTGTGTGACCGTGATTGTGTGACCGTGATTGTGTGATCGTGATTGTGTGATCGTGATTGTGTGATCGTGATTGTGATTGTGTGATTGTGTGATTGTGTGAGTGTGTGATTGTGTGATTGAGTGATTGTGTCCTTGTGTGATTGTGTGGTTGTGTGGTTGTGTGATTGTATGATTGTGTGATTGTGTGATTGTGTGATTGGTTGATTGTGTGATTGCGTGATTGTGTGATTCTGTGATTGTGTGATTGTGTGATTTTGTGATTGTGTGATTGTGTGATTGCGTGATTGTGTGATTGTGTGATTGTGTGATTGTGTGATTGTGTGATTGTGTGAGTGTGTGATTGTGTGATTGTGTGATTGAGTGATTGTGTGCTTGTGTGATTGTATACTTGTGTGATTGTGTGATTGTATACTTGTGTGATTGTGTGATTGTGCGATTGCGTGCTTGTGTGATTGTGTGATTGTGTGATTGTGTGATTGTGTGATTGTGTGATTGTGTGATTGTGTGATTGTGTGATTGTGTGATTGTGTGATTGTGTGATTGTGTGATTGTGTGATTGTGTGATTGTGTGATTGTGTGATTGTGTGATTGTGTGATTGTGTGATTGTGTGATTGTGTGATTGTGTGATTGTGTGATTGTGTGATTGTGTGATTGTGTGATTTTGTGATTGTGTGATTGTGTGATTGTGTGATTGTGTGATTGTGTGATTGTGTGATTGTGTGATTGTGTGATTGTGTGATTGTGTGATTGTGTGATTGTGTGATTGTGTGATTGTGTGATTGTGTGATTGTGTGATTGTGTGGTTGTGTGATTGTGTGATTGTGTGGTTGTGCGATCGTGATTGTGTGATCGTGATTGTGTGATCGTGATTGTGCGATTGCGTGCTTGTGACTGTGTGATTGTGTGACTGTGTGATTGTGTGATTGTGACTGTGTGATTGTGTGATTGTGTGATAGTGTGATTGTGTGATTGTGTGATTGTGACTGTGTGATTGTGGGATTGTGTGATAGTGTGATTGTGTGATTGTGTGACTGTGTGATTGTGTGATTGTGTGATTGTGTGATAGTGTGGTTGTGTGATTATGTGATTGTGTGATTGTGTGATTGTGTGATTGTGTGATTGTGTGATTGTGTGATTGTGTGATTGAGTGATTGTGTGCTTGTGTGATTGTGTGATTGTGTGATTGTGTGATTGAGTGATTGTGTGCTTGTGTGATTGTATACTTGTGTGATTGTGTGATTGTATACTTGTGTGATTGTGTAATTGTGTGATTGTGCGATTGCGTGCTTGTGTGATTGTTCGATTGTGATTGTGTGATTGTGTGATTGTGTGATTGTGTGATTGCGTGATTGTGTGATTGTGTGATTGTGTGATTGTGTGATTGTGTGATTGTGTGATTGTGTGATTGTGTGATTGTGTGATTGTGTGATTGTGTGATTGTGTGATTGTGTGATTGTGTGATGGTGTGATTGTGTGATTGTGTGATTGTGTGATTGTGTGATTGTGATTGTGTGATTGTGATTGTGTGATTGTGATTGTGTGATTGTGATTGTGTGATTGTGATTGTGTGATTGTGTGAGTGTGTGATTGTGTGATTGAGTGATTGTGTGATTGTGTGATTGTGTGATTGTGTGGTTGTGTGATTGTGTGATTGTGTGATTGTGTGATTGTGTGATTGTGTGATTGTGACTGTGTGATTGTGTGAGTGTGTGATTGTGTGATTGAGTGATTGTGTGCTTGTGTGATTGTGTGGTTGTGTGGTTGTGTGATTGTGTGATTGTGTGATTGTGTGATTGTGTGATTGTGTGATTGTGTGATTGGGTGATTGTGTGATTGCGTGATTGTGTGATTCTGTGATTGTGTGATTGTGTGATTTTGTGATTGTGTGATTGTGTGATTGCGTGATTGTGTGATTGTGTGATTGTGTGATTGTGTGATTGTGTGAGTGTGTGATTGTGTGATTGTGTGATTGAGTGATTGTGTGCTTGTGTGATAGTATACTTGTGTGATTTTGTGATTGTATACTTGTGTGATTGTGTGATTGTGTGATTGTGCGATTGCGTGCTTGTGTGATCGTGTGATTGTGATTGTGTGATTGTGTGATTGTGTGATTGTGTGATTGCGTGATTGTGCGATTGTGTGATTGTGTGATTGTGTGATTGTGTGATTGTGTGATTGTGTGATTGTGTGATTGTGTGATTGTGTGATTGTGTGATTGTGTGATTGTGTGATTGTGTGATTGTGTGATTGTGTGATTGTGTGATTGTGTGATTGTGTGATTGTGTGATTGAGTGATTGTGTGATTGTGTGATTGTGTGAATGTGTGATTGTGTGACCGTGATTGTGTGATTGTGTGATTGTGTGATTTTGTGATTGTGTGATTGTGTGATTGTGTGATTGTGTGATTGTGTGATTGTGTGGTTGTGTGACCGTGATTGTGTGATCGTGATTGTGTGATCGTGATTGCGTGATCGTGATTGTGTGATTGCGTGATTTTGATTGTGTGATTGTGTGACTGTGTGATTGTGTGATTGTGTGATTGTGTGATTTTGTGATTGAGTGATTGTGTGATTGTGTGATTGTGTGATTGTGTGAATGTGTGATTGTGTGATTGTGTGACCGTGATTGTGTGATTGATGATTGTGTGATTGTGTGATTGTGTGATTGTTTGATTGTGTGATTGTGTGATTGTGTGATTGTGATTGTGTGATTGTGATTGTGTGATTGTGTGATCGTGTGATTGTGTGATTGTGTGACTGAGTGATTGTGTGACTGTGTGACTGTGTGACTGTGTGATTGAGGAACTGCGTGATTGTGTGACCATGCTTGTGTGACCGTGATTGTGTGACCGATTGTGTGACCGTGAATGTGTGAATGCGTGATTGTGATTGCGTGATTGTGATTCCGTGATTGTGTGATTGTGTGATCGTGTGATTGTGTGATTGTGTGATTGTGTGGTTGTGTGACCGTGATTGTGTGACCGTGATTGTGTGATCGTGATTGTGTGATCGTGATTGTGTGATCGTGATTGTGATTGTGTGATTGTGTGATTGTGTGATTGTGTGAATGTGTGATTGCGTGATCGTGTGATTGTGTGATCGTGTGATCGAGTGATCGTGTGATTGTGTGATTGTGTGATTTTGCGATTGTGTGATTGTGTGATTGTGTGATTGTGTGAGTGTGTGATTGTGTGATTGTGTGATTGTGTGATTGTGTGATTGTGTGATTGTGTGATTGTGTGATTGTGTGATTGTGTGATTGTGTGATTGTGTGATTGTGTGATTGTGTGATTGTGTGATGGTGTGATTGTGTGATTGTGTGATTGTGTGATTGTGTGATTGTGATTGTGTGATTGTGATTGTGTGATTGTGTTTGTGTGATTGTGATTGTGTGATTGTGTGAGTGTGTGATTGTGTGATTGAGTGATTGTGTGATTGTGTGATTGTGTGATTGTGTGGTTGTGTGATTGTGTGATTGTGTGATTGTGTGATTGTGTGATTGTGTGATTGTGTGATTGTGTGATTGTGACTGTGTGATTGTGTGAGTGTGTGATTGTGTGATTGAGTGATTGTGTGCTTGTGTGATTGTGTGGTTGTGTGGTTGTGTGATTGTGTGATTGTGTGATTGTGTGATTGTGTGATTGTGTGATTGGGTGATTGTGTGATTGCGTGATTGTGTGATTCTGTGATTGTGTGATTGTGTGATTTTGTGATTGTGTGATTGTGTGATTGCGTGATTGTGTGATTGTGTGATTGTGTGATTGTGTGATTGTGTGAGTGTGTGATTGTGTGATTGTGTGATTGAGTGATTGTGTGCTTGTGTGATAGTATACTTGTGTGATTTTGTGATTGTATAATTGTGTGATTGTGTGATTGTGTGATTGTGCGATTGCGTGCTTGTGTGATCGTGTGATTGTGATTGTGTGATTGTGTGATTGTGTGATTGTGTGATTGCGTGATTGTGCGATTGTGTGATTGTGTGATTGTGTGATTGTGTGATTGTGTGATTGTGTGATTGTGTGATTGTGTGATTGTGTGATTGTGTGATTGTGTGATTGTGTGATTGTGTGATTGAGTGGTTGTGTGATTGTGTGATTGTGTGAATGTGTGATTGTGTGACCGTGATTGTGTGATTGTGTGATTGTGTGATTTTGTGATTGTGTGATTGTGTGATTGTGTGATTGTGTGATTGTGTGATTGTGTGGTTGTGTGACCGTGATTGTGTGATCGTGATTGTGTGATCGTGATTGTGTGATCGTGATTGTGTGATTGCGTGATTGTGATTGTGTGATTGTGTGACTGTGTGATTGTGTGATTGTGTGATTGTGTGATTTTGTGATTGAGTGATTGTGTGATTGTGTGATTGTGTGATTGTGTGAATGTGTGATTGTGTGATTGTGTGACCGTGATTGTGTGATTGATGATTGTGTGATTGTGTGATTGTGTGATTGTGTGATTGTGTGATTGTGTGATTGTGTGATTGTGTGATTGTGATTGTGTGATTGTGATTGTGTGATTGTGATTGTGTGATTGTGATTGTGTGATTGTGATTGTGTGATTGTGTGAGTGTGTGATTGTGTGATTGAGTGATTGTGTGATTGTGTGATTGTGTGATTGTGTGGTTGTGTGATTGTGTGATTGTGTGATTGTGTGATTGTGTGATTGTGTGATTGTGACTGTGTGATTGTGTGATTGTGTGATTGTGTGATTGTGACTGTGTGATTGTGTGAGTGTGTGATTGTGTGATTGTGTGATTGTGTGATTGTGTGATTGTGCGATTGCGTGCTTGTGTGATTGTGTGATTGTGATTGTGTGATTGTGTGATTGTGTGATTGTGTGATTGCGTGTTTGTGTGATTGTGTGATTGTGTGATTGTGTGATTGTGTGATTGTGTGATTGCGTGATTGTGTGATTGTGTGATTGTGTGATTGTGTGATTGTGTGATTGTGTGATTGTGTGATTGTGTGATTGTGTGATTGTGTGATGGTGTGATTGTGTGATTGTGTGATTGTGTGATTGTGTGATTGTGTGATTGTGTGATTGTGTGATTGTGTGATTGTGTGATTGTGTGATTGTGTGATTGTGTGATTGTGTGATTGTGTGATTGTGTGATTGTGTGATTGTGTGATTGTGTGATTGTGATTGTGTGATTGTGATTGTGTGATTGTGATTGTGTGATTGTGTGAGTGTGTGAGTGTGTGATTGTGTGATTGAGTGATTGTGTGATTGTGTGATTGTGTGATTGTGTGGTTGTGTGATTGTGTGATTGTGTGATTGTGTGATTGTGTGATTGTGACTGTGTGATTGTGTGAGTGTGTGATTGTGTGATTGAGTGATTGTGTGCTTGTGTGATTGTGTGGTTGTGTGGTTGTGTGATTGTGTGATTGTGTGATTGTGTGATTGTGTGATTGTGTGATTGTGCGATTGGGTGATTGTGTGATTGCGTGATTGTGTGATTCTGTGATTGTGTGATTCTGTGATTTTGTGATTGTGTGATTGTGTGATTGCGTGATTGTGTGATTGTGTGATTGTGTGATTGTGTGATTGTGTGATTGTGTGGTTGTGTGAGTGTGTGATTGTGTGATTGTGTGATTGTGATTGTGTGATTGTGATTGTGTGATCGTGTTAGTGTGACCGTGAATGTGTGATTGCGTGATTGTGATTGCGTGATTGCGATTGCGTGATTGCGATTGCGTGATTGTGATTGCGTGATTGTGTGATTGTGTGATTGTGTGGTTGTGTGATGGTGTGATTGTGTGATTGTGTGAATGTGTGATTGCGTGATCGTGTGATTGTGTGATCGTGTGATTGTGTGATTGCGTGATTGTGTGATTGTGTGATTGTGTGATTGTGTAATTGTGAGATTGTGTGATTGTGTGCTTGTGTGATTGTGTGATTGTGTGATTGTGATTGTGTGATTGTGATTGTGTGATTGTGATTGTGTGATTGTGATTGTGTGATTGTGATTCTGTGATTGTGATTGTGTGATCGTGATAGTGTAATCGTGATTGTGTGATCGTGATTGTGATTGTGTGATTGTGTGATTGTGTGATTGTGTGATTGTGTGATTGTGTGATTGTGTGATTGTGTGATTGTGTGATTGTGTGATTGTGTGATTGTGTGATTGTGTGATTGTGCGATTGTGTGATTGTGTGATTGTGTGATTGTGTGATTGTGTGATTGTGTGATTGTGTGGTTGCGTGATTGGGTGATTGTGTGATTGTGTGATTGTGTGATTGTGTGATTGTGTGATTGTGTGATTGTGTGATTGTGTGATTGTGTGATTGTGTGATTGTGTGATTGTGTGATTGTGTGATTGTGTGATTGTGTGATTGTGTGATTGTGTGGTTGTGTGACCGTGATTGTGTGACCGTGATTGTGTGATCGTGATTGTGTGATCGTGTTAGTGTGACCGTGAATGTGTGATTGCGTGATTGTGATTGCGTGATTGCGATTGCGTGATTGTGATAGCGTGATTGTGTGATTGTGTGATTGTGTGGTTGTGTGATGGTGTGATTGTGTGATTGTGTGAATGTGTGATTGCGTGATCGTGTGATTGTGTGATCGTGTGATCGTGTGATCGTGTGATCGTGTGATTGTGTGATTGTGCGATTTTGCGATTGTGTGATTGTGTGATTGTGTGATTGTGTGAGTGTGTGATTGTGTGATTGAGTGATTGTGTGCTTGTGTGATTGCGTGGTTGTGTGATTGTGTGATTAGGCGATTGTGTGATTGTGTGATTGTGTGATTGTGTGATTGTGTGATTGTGTGACTGTGTGATTGTGTGATTGTGTGATTGTGTGATTGTGTAATTGTGATTGTGCGATTGTGATTGTGTGATTGTGTGATTGTGTGATTGTGTGATTGTGTGATTGTGTGATTTTGTGATTGTGTGATTGTGTGATTGTGTGATTGTGTGATTGTGTGATTGTGTGATTGTGTGATTGTGTGATTGTGTGATTGTGTGATTGTGTGATTGTGACTGTGTGATTGTGTGATTGTGTGATAGTGTGATTGTGTGATTGTGTGACTGTGTGATTGTGTGATTGTGTGATTGTGTGATAGTGTGGTTGTGTGATTGTGTGATTGTGTGATTGTGTGAGTGTGTGATTGTGTGATTGAGTGATTGTGTGCTTGTGTGATTGCGTGGTTGTGTGATTGTGTGATTAGGCGATTGTGTGATTGTGTGATTGTGTGATTGTGTGATTGTGTAATTGTGATTGTGCGATTGTGATTGTGTGATTGTGTGATTGTGTGATTGTGTGATTGTGTGATTGTGTGATTGTGTGATTTTGTGATTGTGTGATTGTGTGATTGTGTGATTGTGTGATTGTGTGATTGTGTGATTGTGTGATTGTGTGATTGTGTGATTGAGTGATTGTGTGCTTGTGTGATTGTGTGATTGTGTGATTGTGTGATTGAGTGATTGTGTGCTTGTGTGATTGTATACTTGTGTGATTGTGTGATTGTATACTTGTGTGATTGTGTGATTGTGTGATTGTGCGATTGCGTGCTTGTGTGATTGTGTGATTGTGATTGTGTGATTGTGTGATTGTGTGATTGTGTGATTGCGTGATTGTGTGATTGTGTGATTTTGCGATTGTGTGATTGTGTGATTGTGTGATTGTGTGAGTGTGTGATTGTGTGATTGAGTGATTGTGTGCTTGTGTGATTGCGTGGTTGTGTGATTGTGTGATTAGGCGATTGTGTGATTGTGTGATTGTGTGATTGTGTGATTGTGTGACTGTGTGATTGTGTGATTGTGTGATTGTGTGATTGTGTAATTGTGATTGTGCGATTGTGATTGTGTGATTGTGTGATTGTGTGATTGTGTGATTGTGTGATTGTGTGATTGTGTGATTGTGTGATTTTTTGATTGTGTGATTGTGTGATTGTGTGATTATGTGATTGTGTGATTGTGATTGTGTGATTGTGATTGTGTGATTGTGATTGTGTGATTGTGATTGTGTGATTGTGATTCTGTGATTGTGATTGTGTGATCGTGATAGTGTAATCGTGATTGTGTGATCGTGATTGTGATTGTGTGATTGTGTGATTGTGTGATTGTGTGATTGTGTGATTGTGTGATTGTGTGATTGTGTGATTGTGTGATTGTGTGATTGTGTGATTGTGTGATTGTGTGATTGTGCGATTGTGTGATTGTGTGATTGTGTGATTGTGTGATTGTGTGATTGTGTGATTGTGTGGTTGCGTGATTGGGTGATTGTGTGATTGTGTGATTGTGTGATTGTGTGATTGTGTGATTGTGTGATTGTGTGATTGTGTGATTGTGTGATTGTGTGATTGTGTGATTGTGTGATTGTGTGATTGTGTGATTGTGTGATTGTGTGATTGTGTGATTGTGTGGTTGCGTGATTGGGTGATTGTGTGATTGTGTGATTGTGTGATTGTGTGATTGTGTGATTGTGTGATTGTGTGATTGTGTGATTGTGTGATTGTGTGATTGTGTGATTGTGTGATTGTGTGATTGTGTGATTGTGTGATTGTGTGATTGTGTGGTTGTGTGACCGTGATTGTGTGACCGTGATTGTGTGATCGTGATTGTGTGATCGTGTTAGTGTGACCGTGAATGTGTGATTGCGTGATTGTGATTGCGTGATTGCGATTGCGTGATTGTGATTGCGTGATTGTGTGATTGTGTGATTGTGTGGTTGTGTGATGGTGTGATTGTGTGATTGTGTGAATGTGTGATTGCGTGATCGTGTGATTGTGTGATCGTGTGATCGTGTGATCGTGTGATCGTGTGATTGTGTGATTGTGCGATTTTGCGATTGTGTGATTGTGTGATTGTGTGATTGTGTGAGTGTGTGATTGTGTGATTGAGTGATTGTGTGCTTGTGTGATTGCGTGGTTGTGTGATTGTGTGATTAGGCGATTGTGTGATTGTGTGATTGTGTGATTGTGTGATTGTGTGATTGTGTGACTGTGTGATTGTGTGATTGTGTGATTGTGTGATTGTGTAATTGTGATTGTGCGATTGTGATTGTGTGATTGTGTGATTGTGTGATTGTGTGATTGTGTGATTGTGTGATTTTGTGATTGTGTGATTGTGTGATTGTGTGATTGTGTGATTGTGTGATTGTGTGATTGTGTGATTGTGTGATTGTGTGATTGTGTGATTGTGACTGTGTGATTGTGTGATTGTGTGATAGTGTGATTGTGTGATTGTGTGACTGTGTGATTGTGTGATTGTGTGATTGTGTGATAGTGTGGTTGTGTGATTGTGTGATTGTGTGATTGTGTGAGTGTGTGATTGTGTGATTGAGTGATTGTGTGCTTGTGTGATTGCGTGGTTGTGTGATTGTGTGATTAGGCGATTGTGTGATTGTGTGATTGTGTGATTGTGTGATTGTGTGATTGTGTAATTGTGATTGTGCGATTGTGATTGTGTGATTGTGTGATTGTGTGATTGTGTGATTGTGTGATTGTGTGATTGTGTGATTTTGTGATTGTGTGATTGTGTGATTGTGTGATTGTGTGATTGTGTGATTGTGTGATTGTGTGATTGTGTGATTGTGTGATTGAGTGATTGTGTGCTTGTGTGATTGTGTGATTGTGTGATTGTGTGATTGAGTGATTGTGTGCTTGTGTGATTGTATACTTGTGTGATTGTGTGATTGTATACTTGTGTGATTGTGTGATTGTGTGATTGTGCGATTGCGTGCTTGTGTGATTGTGTGATTGTGATTGTGTGATTGTGTGATTGTGTGATTGTGTGATTGCGTGATTGTGTGATTGTGTGATTTTGCGATTGTGTGATTGTGTGATTGTGTGATTGTGTGAGTGTGTGATTGTGTGATTGAGTGATTGTGTGCTTGTGTGATTGCGTGGTTGTGTGATTGTGTGATTAGGCGATTGTGTGATTGTGTGATTGTGTGATTGTGATTGTGTGATTGTGATTGTGTGATTGTGATTGTGTGATTGTGATTGTGTGATTGTGATTGTGTGATTGTGTGAGTGTGTGATTGTGTGATTGAGTGATTGTGTGATTGTGTGATTGTGTGATTGTGTGGTTGTGTGATTGTGTGATTGTGTGATTGTGTGATTGTGTGATTGTGTGATTGTGACTGTGTGATTGTGTGAGTGTGTGATTGTGTGATTGAGTGATTGTGTGCTTGTGTGATTGTGTGGTTGTGTGGTTGTGTGATTGTGTGATTGTGTGATTGTGTGATTGTGTGATTGTGATTGTGTGATTGTGATTGTGTGATTGTGATTGTGTGATTGTGATTGTGTGATTGTGATTGTGTGATTGTGTGAGTGTGTGATTGTGTGATTGAGTGATTGTGTGATTGTGTGATTGTGTGATTGTGTGGTTGTGTGATTGTGTGATTGTGTGATTGTGTGATTGTGTGATTGTGTGATTGTGACTGTGTGATTGTGTGAGTGTGTGATTGTGTGATTGAGTGATTGTGTGCTTGTGTGATTGTGTGGTTGTGTGGTTGTGTGATTGTGTGATTGTGTGATTGTGTGATTGTGTGATTGTGTGATTGTGTGATTGGGTGATTGTGTGATTGCGTGATTGTGTGATTCTGTGATTGTGTGATTGTGTGATTTTGTGATTGTGTGATTGTGTGATTGCGTGATTGTGTGATTGTGTGATTGTGTGATTGTGTGATTGTGTGAGTGTGTGATTGTGTGATTGTGTGATTGAGTGATTGTGTGCTTGTGTGATAGTATACTTGTGTGATTTTGTGATTGTATACTTGTGTGATTGTGTGATTGTGTGATTGTGCGATTGCGTGCTTGTGTGATCGTGTGATTGTGATTGTGTGATTGTGTGATTGTGTGATTGTGTGATTGCGTGATTGTGCGATTGTGTGATTGTGTGATTGTGTGATTGTGTGATTGTGTGATTGTGTGATTGTGTGATTGTGTGATTGTGTGATTGTGTGATTGTGTGATTGTGTGATTGTGTGATTGTGTGATTGTGTGATTGTGTGATTGTGTGATTGTGTGATTGTGTGATTGAGTGATTGTGTGATTGTGTGATTGTGTGAATGTGTGATTGTGTGACCGTGATTGTGTGATTGTGTGATTGTGTGATTTTGTGATTGTGTGATTGTGTGATTGTGTGATTGTGTGATTGTGTGATTGTGTGGTTGTGTGACCGTGATTGTGTGATCGTGATTGTGTGATCGTGATTGCGTGATCGTGATTGTGTGATTGCGTGATTTTGATTGTGTGATTGTGTGACTGTGTGATTGTGTGATTGTGTGATTGTGTGATTTTGTGATTGAGTGATTGTGTGATTGTGTGATTGTGTGATTGTGTGAATGTGTGATTGTGTGATTGTGTGACCGTGATTGTGTGATTGATGATTGTGTGATTGTGTGATTGTGTGATTGTTTGATTGTGTGATTGTGTGATTGTGTGATTGTGATTGTGTGATTGTGATTGTGTGATTGTGTGATCGTGTGATTGTGTGATTGTGTGACTGAGTGATTGTGTGACTGTGTGACTGTGTGACTGTGTGATTGAGGAACTGCGTGATTGTGTGACCATGCTTGTGTGACCGTGATTGTGTGACCGATTGTGTGACCGTGAATGTGTGAATGCGTGATTGTGATTGCGTGATTGTGATTCCGTGATTGTGTGATTGTGTGATCGTGTGATTGTGTGATTGTGTGATTGTGTGGTTGTGTGACCGTGATTGTGTGACCGTGATTGTGTGATCGTGATTGTGTGATCGTGATTGTGTGATCGTGATTGTGATTGTGTGATTGTGTGATTGTGTGATTGTGTGAATGTGTGATTGCGTGATCGTGTGATTGTGTGATCGTGTGATCGAGTGATCGTGTGATTGTGTGATTGTGTGATTTTGCGATTGTGTGATTGTGTGATTGTGTGATTGTGTGAGTGTGTGATTGTGTGATTGTGTGATTGTGTGATTGTGTGATTGTGTGATTGTGTGATTGTGTGATTGTGTGATTGTGTGATTGTGTGATTGTGTGATTGTGTGATTGTGTGATTGTGTGATGGTGTGATTGTGTGATTGTGTGATTGTGTGATTGTGTGATTGTGATTGTGTGATTGTGATTGTGTGATTGTGTTTGTGTGATTGTGATTGTGTGATTGTGTGAGTGTGTGATTGTGTGATTGAGTGATTGTGTGATTGTGTGATTGTGTGATTGTGTGGTTGTGTGATTGTGTGATTGTGTGATTGTGTGATTGTGTGATTGTGTGATTGTGTGATTGTGTGATTGTGACTGTGTGATTGTGTGAGTGTGTGATTGTGTGATTGAGTGATTGTGTGCTTGTGTGATTGTGTGGTTGTGTGGTTGTGTGATTGTGTGATTGTGTGATTGTGTGATTGTGTGATTGTGTGATTGGGTGATTGTGTGATTGCGTGATTGTGTGATTCTGTGATTGTGTGATTGTGTGATTTTGTGATTGTGTGATTGTGTGATTGCGTGATTGTGTGATTGTGTGATTGTGTGATTGTGTGATTGTGTGAGTGTGTGATTGTGTGATTGTGTGATTGAGTGATTGTGTGCTTGTGTGATAGTATACTTGTGTGATTTTGTGATTGTATACTTGTGTGATTGTGTGATTGTGTGATTGTGCGATTGCGTGCTTGTGTGATCGTGTGATTGTGATTGTGTGATTGTGTGATTGTGTGATTGTGTGATTGCGTGATTGTGCGATTGTGTGATTGTGTGATTGTGTGATTGTGTGATTGTGTGATTGTGTGATTGTGTGATTGTGTGATTGTGTGATTGTGTGATTGTGTGATTGTGTGATTGTGTGATTGAGTGGTTGTGTGATTGTGTGATTGTGTGAATGTGTGATTGTGTGACCGTGATTGTGTGATTGTGTGATTGTGTGATTTTGTGATTGTGTGATTGTGTGATTGTGTGATTGTGTGATTGTGTGATTGTGTGGTTGTGTGACCGTGATTGTGTGATCGTGATTGTGTGATCGTGATTGTGTGATCGTGATTGTGTGATTGCGTGATTGTGATTGTGTGATTGTGTGACTGTGTGATTGTGTGATTGTGTGATTGTGTGATTTTGTGATTGAGTGATTGTGTGATTGTGTGATTGTGTGATTGTGTGAATGTGTGATTGTGTGATTGTGTGACCGTGATTGTGTGATTGATGATTGTGTGATTGTGTGATTGTGTGATTGTGTGATTGTGTGATTGTGTGATTGTGTGATTGTGTGATTGTGATTGTGTGATTGTGATTGTGTGATTGTGATTGTGTGATTGTGATTGTGTGATTGTGATTGTGTGATTGTGTGAGTGTGTGATTGTGTGATTGAGTGATTGTGTGATTGTGTGATTGTGTGATTGTGTGGTTGTGTGATTGTGTGATTGTGTGATTGTGTGATTGTGTGATTGTGTGATTGTGACTGTGTGATTGTGTGATTGTGTGATTGTGTGATTGTGACTGTGTGATTGTGTGAGTGTGTGATTGTGTGATTGTGTGATTGTGTGATTGTGTGATTGTGCGATTGCGTGCTTGTGTGATTGTGTGATTGTGATTGTGTGATTGTGTGATTGTGTGATTGTGTGATTGCGTGTTTGTGTGATTGTGTGATTGTGTGATTGTGTGATTGTGTGATTGTGTGATTGCGTGATTGTGTGATTGTGTGATTGTGTGATTGTGTGATTGTGTGATTGTGTGATTGTGTGATTGTGTGATTGTGTGATTGTGTGATGGTGTGATTGTGTGATTGTGTGATTGTGTGATTGTGTGATTGTGTGATTGTGTGATTGTGTGATTGTGTGATTGTGTGATTGTGTGATTGTGTGATTGTGTGATTGTGTGATTGTGTGATTGTGTGATTGTGTGATTGTGTGATTGTGTGATTGTGATTGTGTGATTGTGATTGTGTGATTGTGATTGTGTGATTGTGTGAGTGTGTGAGTGTGTGATTGTGTGATTGAGTGATTGTGTGATTGTGTGATTGTGTGATTGTGTGGTTGTGTGATTGTGTGATTGTGTGATTGTGTGATTGTGTGATTGTGACTGTGTGATTGTGTGAGTGTGTGATTGTGTGATTGAGTGATTGTGTGCTTGTGTGATTGTGTGGTTGTGTGGTTGTGTGATTGTGTGATTGTGTGATTGTGTGATTGTGTGATTGTGTGATTGTGCGATTGGGTGATTGTGTGATTGCGTGATTGTGTGATTCTGTGATTGTGTGATTCTGTGATTTTGTGATTGTGTGATTGTGTGATTGCGTGATTGTGTGATTGTGTGATTGTGTGATTGTGTGATTGTGTGATTGTGTGGTTGTGTGAGTGTGTGATTGTGTGATTGTGTGATTGTGATTGTGTGATTGTGATTGTGTGATCGTGTTAGTGTGACCGTGAATGTGTGATTGCGTGATTGTGATTGCGTGATTGCGATTGCGTGATTGCGATTGCGTGATTGTGATTGCGTGATTGTGTGATTGTGTGATTGTGTGGTTGTGTGATGGTGTGATTGTGTGATTGTGTGAATGTGTGATTGCGTGATCGTGTGATTGTGTGATCGTGTGATTGTGTGATTGCGTGATTGTGTGATTGTGTGATTGTGTGATTGTGTAATTGTGAGATTGTGTGATTGTGTGCTTGTGTGATTGTGTGATTGTGTGATTGTGATTGTGTGATTGTGATTGTGTGATTGTGATTGTGTGATTGTGATTGTGTGATTGTGATTCTGTGATTGTGATTGTGTGATCGTGATAGTGTAATCGTGATTGTGTGATCGTGATTGTGATTGTGTGATTGTGTGATTGTGTGATTGTGTGATTGTGTGATTGTGTGATTGTGTGATTGTGTGATTGTGTGATTGTGTGATTGTGTGATTGTGTGATTGTGTGATTGTGCGATTGTGTGATTGTGTGATTGTGTGATTGTGTGATTGTGTGATTGTGTGATTGTGTGGTTGCGTGATTGGGTGATTGTGTGATTGTGTGATTGTGTGATTGTGTGATTGTGTGATTGTGTGATTGTGTGATTGTGTGATTGTGTGATTGTGTGATTGTGTGATTGTGTGATTGTGTGATTGTGTGATTGTGTGATTGTGTGATTGTGTGGTTGTGTGACCGTGATTGTGTGACCGTGATTGTGTGATCGTGATTGTGTGATCGTGTTAGTGTGACCGTGAATGTGTGATTGCGTGATTGTGATTGCGTGATTGCGATTGCGTGATTGTGATAGCGTGATTGTGTGATTGTGTGATTGTGTGGTTGTGTGATGGTGTGATTGTGTGATTGTGTGAATGTGTGATTGCGTGATCGTGTGATTGTGTGATCGTGTGATCGTGTGATCGTGTGATCGTGTGATTGTGTGATTGTGCGATTTTGCGATTGTGTGATTGTGTGATTGTGTGATTGTGTGAGTGTGTGATTGTGTGATTGAGTGATTGTGTGCTTGTGTGATTGCGTGGTTGTGTGATTGTGTGATTAGGCGATTGTGTGATTGTGTGATTGTGTGATTGTGTGATTGTGTGATTGTGTGACTGTGTGATTGTGTGATTGTGTGATTGTGTGATTGTGTAATTGTGATTGTGCGATTGTGATTGTGTGATTGTGTGATTGTGTGATTGTGTGATTGTGTGATTGTGTGATTTTGTGATTGTGTGATTGTGTGATTGTGTGATTGTGTGATTGTGTGATTGTGTGATTGTGTGATTGTGTGATTGTGTGATTGTGTGATTGTGTGATTGTGACTGTGTGATTGTGTGATTGTGTGATAGTGTGATTGTGTGATTGTGTGACTGTGTGATTGTGTGATTGTGTGATTGTGTGATAGTGTGGTTGTGTGATTGTGTGATTGTGTGATTGTGTGAGTGTGTGATTGTGTGATTGAGTGATTGTGTGCTTGTGTGATTGCGTGGTTGTGTGATTGTGTGATTAGGCGATTGTGTGATTGTGTGATTGTGTGATTGTGTGATTGTGTAATTGTGATTGTGCGATTGTGATTGTGTGATTGTGTGATTGTGTGATTGTGTGATTGTGTGATTGTGTGATTGTGTGATTTTGTGATTGTGTGATTGTGTGATTGTGTGATTGTGTGATTGTGTGATTGTGTGATTGTGTGATTGTGTGATTGTGTGATTGAGTGATTGTGTGCTTGTGTGATTGTGTGATTGTGTGATTGTGTGATTGAGTGATTGTGTGCTTGTGTGATTGTATACTTGTGTGATTGTGTGATTGTATACTTGTGTGATTGTGTGATTGTGTGATTGTGCGATTGCGTGCTTGTGTGATTGTGTGATTGTGATTGTGTGATTGTGTGATTGTGTGATTGTGTGATTGCGTGATTGTGTGATTGTGTGATTTTGCGATTGTGTGATTGTGTGATTGTGTGATTGTGTGAGTGTGTGATTGTGTGATTGAGTGATTGTGTGCTTGTGTGATTGCGTGGTTGTGTGATTGTGTGATTAGGCGATTGTGTGATTGTGTGATTGTGTGATTGTGTGATTGTGTGACTGTGTGATTGTGTGATTGTGTGATTGTGTGATTGTGTAATTGTGATTGTGCGATTGTGATTGTGTGATTGTGTGATTGTGTGATTGTGTGATTGTGTGATTGTGTGATTGTGTGATTGTGTGATTTTTTGATTGTGTGATTGTGTGATTGTGTGATTATGTGATTGTGTGATTGTGATTGTGTGATTGTGATTGTGTGATTGTGATTGTGTGATTGTGATTGTGTGATTGTGATTCTGTGATTGTGATTGTGTGATCGTGATAGTGTAATCGTGATTGTGTGATCGTGATTGTGATTGTGTGATTGTGTGATTGTGTGATTGTGTGATTGTGTGATTGTGTGATTGTGTGATTGTGTGATTGTGTGATTGTGTGATTGTGTGATTGTGTGATTGTGTGATTGTGCGATTGTGTGATTGTGTGATTGTGTGATTGTGTGATTGTGTGATTGTGTGATTGTGTGGTTGCGTGATTGGGTGATTGTGTGATTGTGTGATTGTGTGATTGTGTGATTGTGTGATTGTGTGATTGTGTGATTGTGTGATTGTGTGATTGTGTGATTGTGTGATTGTGTGATTGTGTGATTGTGTGATTGTGTGATTGTGTGATTGTGTGATTGTGTGGTTGCGTGATTGGGTGATTGTGTGATTGTGTGATTGTGTGATTGTGTGATTGTGTGATTGTGTGATTGTGTGATTGTGTGATTGTGTGATTGTGTGATTGTGTGATTGTGTGATTGTGTGATTGTGTGATTGTGTGATTGTGTGATTGTGTGGTTGTGTGACCGTGATTGTGTGACCGTGATTGTGTGATCGTGATTGTGTGATCGTGTTAGTGTGACCGTGAATGTGTGATTGCGTGATTGTGATTGCGTGATTGCGATTGCGTGATTGTGATTGCGTGATTGTGTGATTGTGTGATTGTGTGGTTGTGTGATGGTGTGATTGTGTGATTGTGTGAATGTGTGATTGCGTGATCGTGTGATTGTGTGATCGTGTGATCGTGTGATCGTGTGATCGTGTGATTGTGTGATTGTGCGATTTTGCGATTGTGTGATTGTGTGATTGTGTGATTGTGTGAGTGTGTGATTGTGTGATTGAGTGATTGTGTGCTTGTGTGATTGCGTGGTTGTGTGATTGTGTGATTAGGCGATTGTGTGATTGTGTGATTGTGTGATTGTGTGATTGTGTGATTGTGTGACTGTGTGATTGTGTGATTGTGTGATTGTGTGATTGTGTAATTGTGATTGTGCGATTGTGATTGTGTGATTGTGTGATTGTGTGATTGTGTGATTGTGTGATTGTGTGATTTTGTGATTGTGTGATTGTGTGATTGTGTGATTGTGTGATTGTGTGATTGTGTGATTGTGTGATTGTGTGATTGTGTGATTGTGTGATTGTGACTGTGTGATTGTGTGATTGTGTGATAGTGTGATTGTGTGATTGTGTGACTGTGTGATTGTGTGATTGTGTGATTGTGTGATAGTGTGGTTGTGTGATTGTGTGATTGTGTGATTGTGTGAGTGTGTGATTGTGTGATTGAGTGATTGTGTGCTTGTGTGATTGCGTGGTTGTGTGATTGTGTGATTAGGCGATTGTGTGATTGTGTGATTGTGTGATTGTGTGATTGTGTGATTGTGTAATTGTGATTGTGCGATTGTGATTGTGTGATTGTGTGATTGTGTGATTGTGTGATTGTGTGATTGTGTGATTGTGTGATTTTGTGATTGTGTGATTGTGTGATTGTGTGATTGTGTGATTGTGTGATTGTGTGATTGTGTGATTGTGTGATTGTGTGATTGAGTGATTGTGTGCTTGTGTGATTGTGTGATTGTGTGATTGTGTGATTGAGTGATTGTGTGCTTGTGTGATTGTATACTTGTGTGATTGTGTGATTGTATACTTGTGTGATTGTGTGATTGTGTGATTGTGCGATTGCGTGCTTGTGTGATTGTGTGATTGTGATTGTGTGATTGTGTGATTGTGTGATTGTGTGATTGCGTGATTGTGTGATTGTGTGATTTTGCGATTGTGTGATTGTGTGATTGTGTGATTGTGTGAGTGTGTGATTGTGTGATTGAGTGATTGTGTGCTTGTGTGATTGCGTGGTTGTGTGATTGTGTGATTAGGCGATTGTGTGATTGTGTGATTGTGTGATTGTGTGATTGTGTGACTGTGTGATTGTGTGATTGTGTGATTGTGTGATTGTGTAATTGTGATTGTGCGATTGTGCGATTGTGATTGTGTGATTGTGTGATTGTGTGATTGTGTGATTGTGTGATTGTGTGATTTTTTGATTGTGTGATTGTGTGATTGTGTGATTGTGTGATTGTGTGATTGTGATTGTGTGATTGTGATTGTGTGATTGTGATTGTGTGATTGTGATTGTGTGATTGTGATTGTGTGATTGTGATTCTGTGATTGTGATTGTGTGATCGTGATAGTGTAATCGTGATTGTGTGATCGTGATTGTGATTGTGTGATTGTGTGATTGTGTGATTGTGTGATTGTGTGATTGTGTGATTGTGTGATTGTGTGATTGTGTGATTGTGTGATTGTGTGATTGTGTGATTGTGTGATTGTGTGATTGTGTGATTGTGTCATTGTGTGATTGTGTGATTGTGCGATTGTGTGATTGTGTGATTGTGTGATTGTGTGATTGTGTGATTGTGTGATTGTGTGGTTGCGTGATTGGGTGATTGTGTGATTGTGTGATTGTGTGATTGTGTGATTGTGTGATTGTGTGATTGTGTGATTGTGTGATTGTGTGATTGTGTGATTGTGTGATTGTGTGATTGTGTGATTGTGTGATTGTGTGATTGTGTGATTGTGTGATTGTGTGATTGTGTGGTTGCGTGATTGGGTGATTGTGTGATTGTGTGATTGTGTGATTGTGTGATTGTGTGATTGTGTGATTGTGTGATTGTGTGATTGTGTGATTGTGTGATTGTGTGATTGTGTGATTGTGTGATTGTGTGATTGTGTGATTGTGTGATTGTGTGGTTGTGTGACCGTGATTGTGTGACCGTGATTGTGTGATCGTGATTGTGTGATCGTGTTAGTGTGACCGTGAATGTGTGATTGCGTGATTGTGATTGCGTGATTGCGATTGCGTGATTGTGATTGCGTGATTGTGTGATTGTGTGATTGTGTGGTTGTGTGATGGTGTGATTGTGTGATTGTGTGAATGTGTGATTGCGTGATCGTGTGATTGTGTGATCGTGTGATCGTGTGATCGTGTGATCGTGTGATTGTGTGATTGTGCGATTTTGCGATTGTGTGATTGTGTGATTGTGTGATTGTGTGAGTGTGTGATTGTGTGATTGAGTGATTGTGTGCTTGTGTGATTGCGTGGTTGTGTGATTGTGTGATTAGGCGATTGTGTGATTGTGTGATTGTGTGATTGTGTGATTGTGTGATTGTGTGACTGTGTGATTGTGTGATTGTGTGATTGTGTGATTGTGTAATTGTGATTGTGCGATTGTGATTGTGTGATTGTGTGATTGTGTGATTGTGTGATTGTGTGATTGTGTGATTGTGTGATTGAGTGATTGTGTGCTTGTGTGATTGTGTGATTGTGTGATTGTGTGATTGAGTGATTGTGTGCTTGTGTGATTGTATACTTGTGTGATTGTGTGATTGTATACTTGTGTGATTGTGTGATTGTGTGATTGTGCGATTGCGTGCTTGTGTGATTGTGTGATTGTGATTGTGTGATTGTGTGATTGTGTGATTGTGTGATTGCGTGATTGTGTGATTGTGTGATTGTGTGGTTGTGTGATGGTGTGATTGTGTGATTGTGTGAATGTGTGATTGCGTGATCGTGTGATTGTGTGATCGTGTGATCGTGTGATCGTGTGATCGTGTGATTGTGTGATTGTGCGATTTTGCGATTGTGTGATTGTGTGATTGTGTGATTGTGTGAGTGTGTGATTGTGTGATTGAGTGATTGTGTGCTTGTGTGATTGCGTGGTTGTGTGATTGTGTGATTAGGCGATTGTGTGATTGTGTGATTGTGTGATTGTGTGATTGTGTGATTGTGTGACTGTGTGATTGTGTGATTGTGTGATTGTGTGATTGTGTGATTGTGTAATTGTGATTGTGCGATTGTGATTGTGTGATTGTGTGATTGTGTGATTGTGTGATTGTGTGATTGTGTGATTTTGTGATTGTGTGATTGTGTGATTGTGTGATTGTGTGATTGTGTGATTGTGTGATTGTGTGATTGTGTGATTGTGTGATTGTGTGATTGTGTGATTGTGACTGTGTGATTGTGTGATTGTGTGATAGTGTGATTGTGTGATTGTGTGACTGTGTGATTGTGTGATTGTGTGATTGTGTGATAGTGTGGTTGTGTGATTGTGTGATTGTGTGATTGTGTGAGTGTGTGATTGTGTGATTGAGTGATTGTGTGCTTGTGTGATTGCGTGGTTGTGTGATTGTGTGATTAGGCGATTGTGTGATTGTGTGATTGTGTGATTGTGTGATTGTGTGATTGTGTGATTGTGTAATTGTGATTGTGCGATTGTGATTGTGTGATTGTGTGATTGTGTGATTGTGTGATTGTGTGATTGTGTGATTGTGTGATTTTGTGATTGTGTGATTGTGTGATTGTGTGATTGTGTGATTGTGTGATTGTGTGATTGTGTGATTGTGTGATTGTGTGATTGTGTGATTGAGTGATTGTGTGCTTGTGTGATTGTGTGATTGTGTGATTGTGTGATTGAGTGATTGTGTGCTTGTGTGATTGTATACTTGTGTGATTGTGTGATTGTATACTTGTGTGATTGTGTGATTGTGTGATTGTGCGATTGCGTGCTTGTGTGATTGTGTGATTGTGATTGTGTGATTGTGTGATTGTGTGATTGTGTGATTGCGTGATTGTGTGATTGTGTGATTTTGCGATTGTGTGATTGTGTGATTGTGTGATTGTGTGAGTGTGTGATTGTGTGATTGAGTGATTGTGTGCTTGTGTGATTGCGTGGTTGTGTGATTGTGTGATTAGGCGATTGTGTGATTGTGTGATTGTGTGATTGTGTGATTGTGTGACTGTGTGATTGTGTGATTGTGTGATTGTGTGATTGTGTAATTGTGATTGTGCGATTGTGATTGTGTGATTGTGTGATTGTGTGATTGTGTGATTGTGTGATTGTGTGATTGTGTGATTTTTTGATTGTGTGATTGTGTGATTGTGTGATTGTGTGATTGTGTGATTGTGATTGTGTGATTGTGATTGTGTGATTGTGATTGTGTGATTGTGATTGTGTGATTGTGATTCTGTGATTGTGATTGTGTGATCGTGATAGTGTAATCGTGATTGTGTGATCGTGATTGTGATTGTGTGATTGTGTGATTGTGTGATTGTGTGATTGTGTGATTGTGTGATTGTGTGATTGTGTGATTGTGTGATTGTGTGATTGTGTGATTGTGTGATTGTGCGATTGTGTGATTGTGTGATTGTGTGATTGTGTGATTGTGTGATTGTGTGATTGTGTGGTTGCGTGATTGGGTGATTGTGTGATTGTGTGATTGTGTGATTGTGTGATTGTGTGATTGTGTGATTGTGTGATTGTGTGATTGTGTGATTGTGTGATTGTGTGATTGTGTGATTGTGTGATTGTGTGATTGTGTGATTGTGTGATTGTGTGATTGTGTGATTGTGTGATTGTGTGGTTGTGTGACCGTGATTGTGTGACCGTGATTGTGTGATCGTGATTGTGTGATCGTGTTAGTGTGACCGTGAATGTGTGATTGCGTGATTGTGATTGCGTGATTGCGATTGCGTGATTGTGATTGCGTGATTGTGTGATTGTGTGATTGTGTGGTTGTGTGATGGTGTGATTGTGTGATTGTGTGAATGTGTGATTGCGTGATCGTGTGATTGTGTGATCGTGTGATCGTGTGATCGTGTGATCGTGTGATTGTGTGATTGTGCGATTTTGCGATTGTGTGATTGTGTGATTGTGTGATTGTGTGAGTGTGTGATTGTGTGATTGAGTGATTGTGTGCTTGTGTGATTGCGTGGTTGTGTGATTGTGTGATTAGGCGATTGTGTGATTGTGTGATTGTGTGATTGTGTGATTGTGTGATTGTGTGATTGTGTGACTGTGTGATTGTGTGATTGTGTGATTGTGTGATTGTGTAATTGTGATTGTGCGATTGTGATTGTGTGATTGTGTGATTGTGTGATTGTGTGATTGTGTGATTGTGTGATTTTGTGATTGTGTGATTGTGTGATTGTGTGATTGTGTGATTGTGTGATTGTGTGATTGTGTGATTGTGTGATTGTGTGATTGTGACTGTGTGATTGTGTGATTGTGTGATAGTGTGATTGTGTGATTGTGTGACTGTGTGATTGTGTGATTGTGTGATTGTGTGATAGTGTGGTTGTGTGATTGTGTGATTGTGTGATTGTGTGAGTGTGTGATTGTGTGATTGAGTGATTGTGTGCTTGTGTGATTGCGTGGTTGTGTGATTGTGTGATTAGGCGATTGTGTGATTGTGTGATTGTGTGATTGTGTGATTGTGTGATTGTGTAATTGTGATTGTGCGATTGTGATTGTGTGATTGTGTGATTGTGTGATTGTGTGATTGTGTGATTGTGTGATTGTGTGATTTTGTGATTGTGTGATTGTGTGATTGTGTGATTGTGTGATTGTGTGATTGTGTGATTGTGTGATTGTGTGATTGTGTGATTGAGTGATTGTGTGCTTGTGTGATTGTGTGATTGTGTGATTGTGTGATTGAGTGATTGTGTGCTTGTGTGATTGTATACTTGTGTGATTGTGTGATTGTATACTTGTGTGATTGTGTGATTGTGTGATTGTGCGATTGCGTGCTTGTGTGATTGTGTGATTGTGATTGTGTGATTGTGTGATTGTGTGATTGTGTGATTGCGTGATTGTGTGATTGTGTGATTTTGCGATTGTGTGATTGTGTGATTGTGTGATTGTGTGAGTGTGTGATTGTGTGATTGAGTGATTGTGTGCTTGTGTGATTGCGTGGTTGTGTGATTGTGTGATTAGGCGATTGTGTGATTGTGTGATTGTGTGATTGTGTGATTGTGTGACTGTGTGATTGTGTGATTGTGTGATTGTGTGATTGTGTAATTGTGATTGTGCGATTGTGATTGTGTGATTGTGTGATTGTGTGATTGTGTGATTGTGTGATTGTGTGATTTTTTGATTGTGTGATTGTGTGATTGTGTGATTGTGTGATTGTGTGATTGTGTGATTGTGTGATAGTGTGATTGTGTGATTGTGTGATTGTGACTGTGTGATTGTGTGATTGTGTGATAGTGTGATTGTGTGATTGTGTGCCTGTGTGATTGTGTGATTGTGTGATTGTGTGATAGTGTGGTTGTGTGATTGTGTGATTGTGTGATTGTGTGATTGTGTGATTGTGTGATTGTGTGATTGTGTGATTGTGTGATTGAGTGATTGTGTGCTTGTGTGATTGTGTGATTGTGTGATTGTGTGATTGAGTGATTGTGTGCTTGTGTGATTGTATACTTGTGTGATAGTGTGATTGTATACTTGTGTGATTGTGTGATTGTGTGATTGTGTGATTGTGCGATTGCGTGCTTGTGTGATTGTGTGATTGTGATTGTGTGATTGTGTGATTGTGTGATTGTGTGATTGCGTGATTGTGTGATTGTGTGATTGTGTGATTGTGTGATTGTGTGATTGTGTGATTGTGTGATTGTGTGATTGTGTGATTGTGTGATTGTGTGATTGTGTGATTGTGTGATTGTGTGATTGTGTGACTGTGTGATTGTGTGATTGTGTGATTGTGTGATTGTGTGATTGTGATTGTGTGATTGTGATTGTGTGATTGTGATTGTGTGATTGTGATTGTGTGATTGTGATTGTGTGATTGTGTGAGTGTGTGATTGTGTGATTGAGTGATTGTGTGATTGTGTGATTGTGTGATTGTGTGGTTGTGTGATTGTGTGATTGTGTGATTGTGTGATTGTGTGATTGTGTGATTGTGTGATTGTGACTGTGTGATTGTGTGAGTGTGTGATTGTGTGATTGTGTGATTGTGTGCTTGTGTGATTGTGTGGTTGTGTGGTTGTGTGATTGTGTGATTGTGTGATTGTGTGATTGTGTGATTGTGTGATTGTGTGATTGGGTGATTGTGTGATTGCGTGATTGTGTGATTCTGTGATTGTGTGATTGTGTGATTGTGCGATTGCGTGCTTGTGTGATCGTGTGATTGTGATTGTGTGATTGTGTGATTGTGTGATTGTGTGATTGCGTGATTGTGTGATTGCGTGATTGTGTGATTGTGTGATTGTGTGATTGTGTGATTGTGTGATTGTGTGATTGTGTGATTGTGTGATTGTGTGATTGTGTGATTGTGTGATTGTGTGATTGAGTGATTGTGTGATTGTGTGATTGTGTGAATGTGTGATTGTGTGACCGTGATTGTGTGATTGTGTGATTGTGTGATTTTGTGATTGTGTGATTGTGTGATTGTGTGATTGTGTGATTGTGTGATTGTGTGGTTGTGTGACCGTGATTGTGTGATCGTGATTGTGTGATCGTGATTGTGTGATCGTGATTGTGTGATCGTGATTGTGTGATTGCGTGATTGTGATTGTGTGATTGTGTGACTGTGTGATTGTGTGATTGTGTGATTGTGTGATTTTGTGATTGAGTGATTGTGTGATTGTGTGATTGTGTGAATGTGTGATTGTGTGATTGTGTGACCGTGATTGTGTGATTGATGATTGTGTGATTGTGTGATTGTGTGATTCCGTGATTGTGTGATTGTGTGATCGTGTGATTGTGTGATTGTGTGATTGTGTGGTTGTGTGACCGTGATTGTGTGACCGTGATTGTGTGATCGTGATTGTGTGATCGTGATTGTGTGATCGTGATTGTGATTGTGTGATTGTGTGATTGTGTGATGGTGTGATTGTGTGATTGTGTGAATGTGTGATTGCGTGATCGTGTGTTTGTGTGATCGTGTGATCGAGTGATCGTGTGATTGTGTGATTGTGTGATTTCGCGATTGTGTGATTGTGTGATTGTGTGATTGTGTGAGTGTGTGATTGTGTGATTGAGTGATTGTGTGCTTGTGTGATTGTGTGGCTGTGTGATTGTGTGATTAGGCGATTGTGTGATTGTGTGATTGTGTGATTGTGTGATTGTGGGACTGTGTGATTGTGTGATTGTGTGATTGTGTGATTGTGTAATTGTGATTGTGCGATTGTGATTGTGTGATTGTGTGATTGTGTGATTGTGTGATTTTGTGATTGTGTGATTGTGTGATTGTGTGATTGTGTTATTGTGTGATTGTGTGATTGTGTGATTGTGTGATTGTGTGATTGTGTGATTGTGCGATTGTGATTGTGTGATTGTGTGATTGTGTGATTGTGTGATTGTGTGATTGTGTGATTGTGTGATTGTATGATTGTGTGATTGTGTGATTGTGGGATTGTGTGATTGTGTGATCGTGATTGTGTGATCGTGATTGTGCGATTGCGTGCTTGTGACTGTGTGATTGTGTGACTGTGTGATTGTGTGATTGTGACTGTGTGATTGTGTGATTGTGTGATAGTGTGATTGTGTGATTGTGTGATTGTGACTGTGTGATTGTGTGATTGTGTGATAGTGTGATTGTGTGATTGTGTGACTGTGTGATTGTGTGATTGTGTGATTGTGTGATAGTGTGGTTGTGTGATTGTGTGATTGTGTGATTGTGTGATTGTGTGATTGTGTGATTGTGTGATTGTGTGATTGTGTGATTGAGTGATTGTGTGCTTGTGTGATTGTGTGATTGTGTGATTGTGTGATTGAGTGATTGTGTGCTTGTGTGATTGTATACTTGTGTGATTGTGTGATTGTATACTTGTGTGATTGTGTGATTGTGTGATTGTGCGATTGCGTGCTTGTGTGATTGTGTGATTGTGATTGTGTGATTGTGTGATTGTGTGATTGTGTGATTGCGTGATTGTGTGATTGTGTGATTGTGTGATTGTGTGATTGTGTGATTGTGTGATTGTGTGATTGTGTGATTGTGTGATTGTGTGATTGTGTGATTGTGTGATTGTGTGATTGTGTGATTGTGTGATTGTGTGATTGTGTGATTGTGTGATTGTGTGATTGTGATTGTGTGATTGTGATTGTGTGATTGTGATTGTGTGATTGTGATTGTGTGATTGTGTGAGTGTGTGATTGTGTGATTGAGTGATTGTGTGATTGTGTGATTGTGTGATTGTGTGGTTGTGTGATTGTGTGATTGTGTGATTGTGTGATTGTGTGATTGTGTGATTGTGTGATTGTGTGATTGTGTGATTGTGACTGTGTGATTGTGTGAGTGTGTGATTGTGTGATTGAGTGATTGTGTGCTTGTGTGATTGTGTGGTTGTGTGGTTGTGTGATTGTGTGATTGTGTGATTGTGTGATTGTGTGATTGTGTGATTGTGTGATTGTGTGATTGGGTGATTGTGTGATTGCGTGATTGTGTGATTCTGTGATTGTGTGATTGTGTGATTTTGTGATTGTGTGATTGTGTGATTGCGTGATTGTGTGATTGTGTGATTGTGTGATTGTGTGATTGTGTGAGTGTGTGATTGTGTGATTGTGCGATTGAGTGATTGTGTGCTTGTGTGATAGTATACTTGTGTGATTGTGTGATTGTATACTTGCGTGATTGTGTGATTGTGTGATTGTGCGATTGCGTGCTTGTGTGATCGTGTGATTGTGATTGTGTGATTGTGTGATTGTGTGATTGTGTGATTGCGTGATTGTGTGATTGTGTGATTGTGTGATTGTGTGATTGTGTGATTGTGTGATTGTGTGATTGTGTGATTGTGTGATTGTGTGATTGTGTGATTGTGTGAGTGTGTGATTGTGTGATTGTGTGATTGTGTGATTGAGTGATTGTGTGATTGTGTGATTGTGTGAATGTGTGATTGTGTGACCGTGATTGTGTGATTGTGTGATTTTGTGATTGTGTGATTGTGTGATTGTGTGATTGTGTGATTGTGTGATTGTGTGATTGTGTGATTGTGTGGTTGTGTGACCGTGATTGTGTGATCGTGATTGTGTGATCGTGATTGTGTGATCGTGATTGTGTGATTGCGTGATTGTGATTGTGTGATTGTGTGACTGTGTGATTGTGTGATTGTGTGATTGTGTGATTTTGTGATTGAGTGATTGTGTGATTGTGTGATTGTGTGAATGTGTGATTGTGTGATTGTGTGACCGTGATTGTGTGATTGATGATTGTGTGATTGTGTGATTGTGTGATTGTTTGATTGTGTGATTGTGTGATTGTGTGATTGTGATTGTGTGATTGTGATTGTGTGATTGTGTGATCGTGTGATTGTGTGATTGTGTGACTGAGTGATTGTGTGACTGTGTGACTGTGTGACTGTGTGATTGAGGAACTGCGTGATTGTGTGACCATGTTTGTGTGACCGTGATTGTGTGACCGATTGTGTGACCGTGAATGTGTGAATGCGTGATTGTGATTGCGTGATTGTGATTCCGTGATTGTGTGATTGTGTGATCGTGTGATTGTGTGATTGTGTGATTGTGTGGTTGTGTGACCGTGATTGTGTGACAGTGATTGTGTGATCGTGATTGTGTGATCGTGATTGTGTGATCGTGATTGTGATTGTGTGATTCTGTGATTGTGTGATTGTGTGATTTTGTGATTGTGTGATTGTGTGATTGCGTGATTGTGTGATTGTGTGATTGTGTGATTGTGTGATTGTGTGATTGTGTGAGTGTGTGATTGTGTGATTGTGTGATTGAGTGATTGTGTGCTTGTGTGATTGAGTGATTGTGTGCTTGTGTGATTGTATACTTGTGTGATTGTGTGATTGTGTGATTGTGCGATTGCGTGCTTGTGTGATTGTGTGATTGTGTGATTGTGTGATTGTGTGATTGTGTGATTGTGTGATTGTGTGATTGTGTGATTGTGTGATTGTGTGATTGTGTGATTGTGTGATTGTGTGATTGTGTGATTGTGTGATTGTGTGATTGTGTGATTGTGTGATTGTGTGATTGTGTGATTGTGTGATTGTGTGATTGTGTGATTGTGTGATTGTGTGATTGTGTGATTGTGTGATTGTGTGATTGTGTGATTGTGTGATTGTGTGATTGTGTGATTGTGTGATTGTGTGATTTTGTGATTGTGTGATTGTGTGATTGTGTGATTGTGTGATTGTGTGATTGTGTGATTGTGTGATTGTGTGATTGTGTGATTGTGTGATTGTGTGATTGTGTGATTGTGTGATTGTGTGGTTGTGTGATTGTGTGATTGTGTGGTTGTGCGATCGTGATTGTGTGATCGTGATTGTGCGATTGCGTGCTTGTGACTGTGTGATTGTGTGACTGTGTGATTGTGTGATTGTGACTGTGTGATTGTGTGATTGTGTGATAGTGTGATTGTGTGATTGTGTGATTGTGACTGTGTGATTGTGGGATTGTGTGATAGTGTGATTGTGTGATTGTGTGACTGTGTGATTGTGTGATTGTGTGATTGTGTGATTGCGTGATTGTGTGATTGTGTGATTGTGTGATTGTGTGATTGTGTGATTGTGTGATTGTGTGATTGTGTGAATGTGTGATTGTGTGATTGTGTGATTGTGTGATTGTGTGATGGTGTGATTGTGTGATTGTGTGATTGTGTGATTGTGTGATTGTGATTGTGTGATTGTGATTGTGTGATTGTGATTGTGTGATTGTGATTGTGTGATTGTGTGAGTGTGTGATTGTGTGATTGAGTGATTGTGTGATTGTGTGATTGTGTGATTGTGTGGTTGTGTGATTGTGTGATTGTGTGATTGTGTGATTGTGTGATTGTGTGATTGTGACTGTGTGATTGTGTGAGTGTGTGATTGTGTGATTGAGTGATTGTGTGCTTGTGTGATTGTGTGGTTGTGTGGTTGTGTGATTGTGTGATTGTGTGATTGTGTGATTGTGTGATTGTGTGATTGTGTGATTGGGTGATTGTGTGATTGCGTGATTGTGTGATTCTGTGATTGTGTGATTGTGTGATTTTGTGATTGTGTGATTGTGTGATTGCGTGATTGTGTGATTGTGTGATTGTGTGATTGTGTGATTGTGTGAGTGTGTGATTGTGTGATTGTGTGATTGAGTGATTGTGTGCTTGTGTGATAGTATACTTGTGTGATTTTGTGATTGTATACTTGTGTGATTGTGTGATTGTGTGATTGTGCGATTGCGTGCTTGTGTGATCGTGTGATTGTGATTGTGTGATTGTGTGATTGTGTGATTGTGTGATTGCGTGATTGTGCGATTGTGTGATTGTGTGATTGTGTGATTGTGTGATTGTGTGATTGTGTGATTGTGTGATTGTGTGATTGTGTGATTGTGTGATTGTGTGATTGAGTGATTGTGTGATTGTGTGATTGTGTGAATGTGTGATTGTGTGACCGTGATTGTGTGATTGTGTGATTGTGTGATTTTGTGATTGTGTGATTGTGTGATTGTGTGATTGTGTGATTGTGTGATTGTGTGGTTGTGTGACCGTGATTGTGTGATCGTGATTGTGTGATCGTGATTGCGTGATCGTGATTGTGTGATTGCGTGATTTTGATTGTGTGATTGTGTGACTGTGTGATTGTGTGATTGTGTGATTGTGTGATTTTGTGATTGAGTGATTGTGTGATTGTGTGATTGTGTGATTGTGTGAATGTGTGATTGTGTGATTGTGTGACCGTGATTGTGTGATTGTGTGATTGTGTGATTGTGTGATTGTGACTGTGTGATTGTGTGAGTGTGTGATTGTGTGATTGAGTGATTGTGTGCTTGTGTGATTGTGTGGTTGTGTGGTTGTGTGATTGTGTGATTGTGTGATTGTGTGATTGTGTGATTGTGTGATTGTGTGATTGTGTGATTGGGTGATTGTGTGATTGCGTGATTGTGTGATTCTGTGATTGTGTGATTGTGTGATTTTGTGATTGTGTGATTGTGTGATTGCGTGATTGTGTGATTGTGTGATTGTGTGATTGTGTGATTGTGTGAGTGTGTGATTGTGTGATTGTGCGATTGAGTGATTGTGTGCTTGTGTGATAGTATACTTGTGTGATTGTGTGATTGTATACTTGCGTGATTGTGTGATTGTGTGATTGTGCGATTGCGTGCTTGTGTGATCGTGTGATTGTGATTGTGTGATTGTGTGATTGTGTGATTGTGTGATTGCGTGATTGTGTGATTGTGTGATTGTGTGATTGTGTGATTGTGTGATTGTGTGATTGTGTGATTGTGTGATTGTGTGATTGTGTGATTGTGTGATTGTGTGAGTGTGTGATTGTGTGATTGTGTGATTGTGTGATTGAGTGATTGTGTGATTGTGTGATTGTGTGAATGTGTGATTGTGTGACCGTGATTGTGTGATTGTGTGATTTTGTGATTGTGTGATTGTGTGATTGTGTGATTGTGTGATTGTGTGATTGTGTGATTGTGTGGTTGTGTGACCGTGATTGTGTGATCGTGATTGTGTGATCGTGATTGTGTGATCGTGATTGTGTGATTGCGTGATTGTGATTGTGTGATTGTGTGACTGTGTGATTGTGTGATTGTGTGATTGTGTGATTTTGTGATTGAGTGATTGTGTGATTGTGTGATTGTGTGAATGTGTGATTGTGTGATTGTGTGACCGTGATTGTGTGATTGATGATTGTGTGATTGTGTGATTGTGTGATTGTTTGATTGTGTGATTGTGTGATTGTGTGATTGTGATTGTGTGATTGTGATTGTGTGATTGTGTGATCGTGTGATTGTGTGATTGTGTGACTGATTGATTGTGTGACTGTGTGACTGTGTGACTGTGTGATTGAGGAACTGCGTGATTGTGTGACCATGTTTGTGTGACCGTGATTGTGTGACCGATTGTGTGACCGTGAATGTGTGAATGCGTGATTGTGATTGCGTGATTGTGATTCCGTGATTGTGTGATTGTGTGATCGTGTGATTGTGTGATTGTGTGATTGTGTGGTTGTGTGACCGTGATTGTGTGACAGTGATTGTGTGATCGTGATTGTGTGATCGTGATTGTGTGATCGTGATTGTGATTGTGTGATTCTGTGATTGTGTGATTGTGTGATTTTGTGATTGTGTGATTGTGTGATTGCGTGATTGTGTGATTGTGTGATTGTGTGATTGTGTGATTGTGTGATTGTGTGAGTGTGTGATTGTGTGATTGTGTGATTGAGTGATTGTGTGCTTGTGTGATTGTATACTTGTGTGATTGTGTGATTGTATACTTGTGTGATTGTGTGATTGTGTGATTGTGCGATTGCGTGCTTGTGTGATTGTGTGATTGTGTGATTGTGTGATTGTGTGATTGTGTGATTGTGTGATTGTGTGATTGTGTGATTGTGTGATTGTGTGATTGTGTGATTGTGTGATTGTGTGATTGTGTGATTGTGTGATTGTGTGATTGTGTGATTGTGTGATTGTGTGATTGTGTGATTGTGTGATTGTGTGATTGTGTGATTGTGTGATTGTGTGATTGTGTGATTGTGTGATTGTGTGATTGTGTGATTGTGTGATTGTGTGATTTTGTGATTGTGTGATTGTGTGATTGTGTGATTGTGTGATTGTGTGATTGTGTGATTGTGTGATTGTGTGATTGTGTGATTGTGTGATTGTGTGATTGTGTGATTGTGTGATTGTGTGATTGTGTGATTGTGTGGTTGTGTGATTGTGTGATTGTGTGGTTGTGCGATCGTGATTGTGTGATCGTGATTGTGCGATTGCGTGCTTGTGACTGTGTGATTGTGTGACTGTGTGATTGTGTGATTGTGACTGTGTGATTGTGTGATTGTGTGATAGTGTGATTGTGTGATTGTGTGATTGTGACTGTGTGATTGTGGGATTGTGTGATAGTGTGATTGTGTGATTGTGTGACTGTGTGATTGTGTGATTGTGTGATTGTGTGATTGCGTGATTGTGTGATTGTGTGATTGTGTGATTGTGTGATTGTGTGATTGTGTGATTGTGTGATTGTGTGAATGTGTGATTGTGTGATTGTGTGATTGTGTGATTGTGTGATGGTGTGATTGTGTGATTGTGTGATTGTGTGATTGTGTGATTGTGATTGTGTGATTGTGATTGTGTGATTGTGATTGTGTGATTGTGATTGTGTGATTGTGATTGTGTGATTGTGTGAGTGTGTGATTGTGTGATTGAGTGATTGTGTGATTGTGTGATTGTGTGATTGTGTGGTTGTGTGATTGTGTGATTGTGTGATTGTGTGATTGTGTGATTGTGTGATTGTGACTGTGTGATTGTGTGAGTGTGTGATTGTGTGATTGAGTGATTGTGTGCTTGTGTGATTGTGTGGTTGTGTGGTTGTGTGATTGTGTGATTGTGTGATTGTGTGATTGTGTGATTGTGTGATTGTGTGATTGGGTGATTGTGTGATTGCGTGATTGTGTGATTCTGTGATTGTGTGATTGTGTGATTTTGTGATTGTGTGATTGTGTGATTGCGTGATTGTGTGATTGTGTGATTGTGTGATTGTGTGATTGTGTGAGTGTGTGATTGTGTGATTGTGTGATTGAGTGATTGTGTGCTTGTGTGATAGTATACTTGTGTGATTTTGTGATTGTATACTTGTGTGATTGTGTGATTGTGTGATTGTGCGATTGCGTGCTTGTGTGATCGTGTGATTGTGATTGTGTGATTGTGTGATTGTGTGATTGTGTGATTGCGTGATTGTGCGATTGTGTGATTGTGTGATTGTGTGATTGTGTGATTGTGTGATTGTGTGATTGTGTGATTGTGTGATTGTGTGATTGTGTGATTGTGTGATTGAGTGATTGTGTGATTGTGTGATTGTGTGAATGTGTGATTGTGTGACCGTGATTGTGTGATTGTGTGATTGTTTGATTGTGTGATTGTGTGATTGTGTGATTGTGATTGTGTGATTGTGATTGTGTGATTGTGTGATCGTGTGATTGTGTGATTGTGTGACTGAGTGATTGTGTGACTGTGTGATTGTGTGACTGTGTGATTGAGGAACTGCGTGATTGTGTGACCATGTTTGTGTGACCGTGATTGTGTGACCGATTGTGTGACCGTGAATGTGTGAATGCGTGATTGTGATTGCGTGATTGTGATTCCGTGATTGTGTGATTGTGTGATCGTGTGATTGTGTGATTGTGTGATTGTGTGGTTGTGTGACCGTGATTGTGTGACCGTGATTGTGTGATCGTGATTGTGTGATCGTGATTGTGTGATCGTGATTGTGATTGTGTGATTGTGTGATTGTGTGATTGTGTGAATGTGTGATTGCGTGATCGTGTGATTGTGTGATCGTGTGATCGAGTGATCGTGTGATTGTGTGATTGTGTGATTTTGCGATTGTGTGATTGTGTGATTGTGTGATTGTGTGAGTGTGTGATTGTGTGATTGTGTGATTGTGTGATTGTGTGATTGTGTGATTGTGTGATTGTGTGATTGTGTGATTGTGTGATTGTGTGATTGTGTGATTGTGTGATTGTGTGATTGTGTGATGGTGTGATTGTGTGATTGTGTGATTGTGTGGTTGTGTGATTGTGATTGTGTGATTGTGATTGTGTGATTGTGATTGTGTGATTGTGATTGTGTGATTGTGTGAGTGTGTGATTGTGTGATTGAGTGATTGTGTGATTGTGTGATTGTGTGATTGTGTGGTTGTGTGATTGTGTGATTGTGTGATTGTGTGATTGTGTGATTGTGTGATTGTGTGATTGTGACTGTGTGATTGTGTGAGTGTGTGATTGTGTGATTGAGTGATTGTGTGCTTGTGTGATTGTGTGGTTGTGTGGTTGTGTGATTGTGTGATTGTGTGATTGTGTGATTGTGTGATTGTGTGATTGTGTGATTGGGTGATTGTGTGATTGCGTGATTGTGTGATTCTGTGATTGTGTGATTGTGTGATTTTGTGATTGTGTGATTGTGTGATTGCGTGATTGTGTGATTGTGTGATTGTGTGATTGTGTGATTGTGTGAGTGTGTGATTGTATGATTGTGTGATTGAGTGATTGTGTGCTTGTGTGATAGTATACTTGTGTGATTTTGTGATTGTATACTTGTGTGATTGTGTGATTGTGTGATTGTGCGATTGCGTGCTTGTGTGATCGTGTGATTGTGATTGTGTGATTGTGTGATTGTGTGATTGTGTGATTGCGTGATTGTGCGATTGTGTGATTGTGTGATTGTGTGATTGTGTGATTGTGTGATTGTGTGATTGTGTGATTGTGTGATTGTGTGATTGTGTGATTGTGTGATTGTGTGATTGTGTGATTGTGTGATTGTGTGATTGTGTGATTGTGTGATTGTGTGATTGTGATTGTGTGATTGTGATTGTGTGATTGTGATTGTGTGATTGTGTGAGTGTGTGAGTGTGTGATTGTGTGATTGAGTGATTGTGTGATTGTGTGATTGTGTGATTGTGTGGTTGTGTGATTGTGTGATTGTGTGATTGTGTGATTGTGTGATTGTGTGATTGTGACTGTGTGATTGTGTGAGTGTGTGATTGTGTGATTGAGTGATTGTGTGCTTGTGTGATTGTGTGGTTGTGTGGTTGTGTGATTGTGTGATTGTGTGATTGTGTGGTTGTGTGATTGTGTGATTGTGCGATTGGGTGATTGTGTGATTGCGTGATTGTGTGATTCTGTGATTGTGTGATTCTGTGATTTTGTGATTGTGTGATTGTGTGATTGCGTGATTGTGTGATTGTGTGATTGTGTGATTGTGTGGTTGTGTGAGTGTGTGATTGTGTGATTGTGTGATTGTGATTGTGTGATTGTGATTGTGTGATCGTGTTAGTGTGACCGTGAATGTGTGATTGCGTGATTGTGATTGCGTGATTGCGATTGCGTGATTGCGATTGCGTGATTGTGATTGCGTGATTGTGTGATTGTGTGATTGTGTGGTTGTGTGATGGTGTGATTGTGTGATTGTGTGAATGTGTGATTGCGTGATCGTGTGATTGTGTGATCGTGTGATTGTGTGATTGCGTGATTGTGTGATTGTGTGATTGTGTGATTGTGTAATTGTGAGATTGTGTGATTGTGTGCTTGTGTGATTGTGTGATTGTGTGATTGTGATTGTGTGATTGTGATTGTGTGATTGTGATTGTGTGATTGTGATTGTGTGATTGTGATTCTGTGATTGTGATTGTGTGATCGTGATAGAGTAATCGTGATTGTGTGATCGTGATTGTGATTGTGTGATTGTGTGATTGTGTGATTGTGTGATTGTGTGATTGTGTGATTGTGTGATTGTGTGATTGTGTGATTGTGTGATTGTGTGATTGTGTGATTGTGTGATTGTGTGATTGTGTGATTGTGTGATTGTGTGATTGTGTGATTGTGTGATTGTGTGATTGTGTGGTTGTGTGACCGTGATTGTGTGACCGTGATTGTGTGATCGTGATTGTGTGATCGTGTTAGTGTGACCGTGAATGTGTGATTGCGTGATTGTGATTGCGTGATTGCGATTGCGTGATTGTGATTGCGTGATTGTGTGATTGTGTGATTGTGTGGTTGTGTGATGGTGTGATTGTGTGATTGTGTGAATGTGTGATTGCGTGATCGTGTGATTGTGTGATCGTGTGATCGTGTGATCGTGTGATCGTGTGATTGTGTGATTGTGCGATTTTGCGATTGTGTGATTGTGTGATTGTGTGATTGTGTGAGTGTGTGATTGTGTGATTGAGTGATTGTGTGCTTGTGTGATTGCGTGGTTGTGTGATTGTGTGATTAGGCGATTGTGTGATTGTGTGATTGTGTGATTGTGTGATTGTGTGATTGTGTGACTGTGTGATTGTGTGATTGTGTGATTGTGTGATTGTGTAATTGTGATTGTGCGATTGTGATTGTGTGATTGTGTGATTGTGTGATTGTGTGATTGTGTGATTGTGTGATTGTGTGATTTTGTGATTGTGTGATTGTGTGATTGTGTGATTGTGTGATTGTGTGATTGTGTGATTGTGTGATTGTGTGATTGTGTGATTGTGACTGTGTGATTGTGTGATTGTGTGATAGTGTGATTGTGTGATTGTGTGACTGTGTGATTGTGTGATTGTGTGATTGTGTGATAGTGTGGTTGTGTGATTGTGTGATTGTGTGATTGTGTGATTGTGTGAGTGTGTGATTGTGTGATTGAGTGATTGTGTGCTTGTGTGATTGCGTGGTTGTGTGATTGTGTGATTAGGCGATTGTGTGATTGTGTGATTGTGTGATTGTGTGATTGTGTGATTGTGTAATTGTGATTGTGCGATTGTGATTGTGTGATTGTGTGATTGTGTGATTGTGTGATTGTGTGATTGTGTGATTGTGTGATTTTGTGATTGTGTGATTGTGTGATTGTGTGATTGTGTGATTGTGTGATTGTGTGATTGTGTGATTGTGTGATTGTGTGATTGTGTGATTGTGTGACTGTGTGATTGTGTGATTGTGTGATTGTGTGATTGTGTGATTGTGTGATTGTGTGATTGTGTGATTGTGTGATTGTGTGATTGTGTGATTGTGTGATTGTGTGATTGTGTGATTGTGTGATTGTGTGATTGCGTGATTGTGTGATTGTGTGATTGTGTGATTGTGTGATGGTGTGATTAGGTGATTGTGTGATTGTGTGATTGTGTGATTTTGTGATTGTGTGATTGTGTGATTGTGTGATTGTGTGATTGTGTGATTGTGTGATTGTGTGATTGTGTGATTGAGTGATTGTGTGCTGGTGTGATTGTGTGATTGTGTGATTGTGTGCTTGTGTGATTGTGTGATTGTGATTGTGTGATTGTGATTGTGTGATTGTGATTGTGTGATCGTGTTAGTGTGACCGTGAATGTGTGATTGCGTGATTGTGATTGCGTGATTGCGATTGCGTGATTGCGATTGCGTGATTGCGATTGCGTGATTGTGATTGCGTGATTGTGTGATTGTGTGATTGTGTGGTTGTGTGATGGTGTGATTGTGTGATTGTGTGATTGAGTGATTGTGTGCTGGTGTGATTGTGTGATTGTGTGATTGTGTGCTTGTGTGATTGTGTGATTGTGATTGTGTGATTGTGATTGTGTGATTGTGATTGTGTGATTGTGATTGTGTGATTGTGATTGTGTGATCGTGTTAGTGTGACCGTGAATGTGTGATTGCGTGATTGTGATTGCGTGATTGCGATTGCGTGATTGCGATTGCGTGATTGTGATTGCGTGATTGTGTGATTGTGTGATTGTGTGGTTGTGTGATGGTGTGATTGTGTGATTGTGTGAATGTGTGATTGCGTGATCGTGTGATTGTGTGATCGTGTGATAGTGTGATTGCGTGATTGTGTGATTGTGTGAATGTGTGATTGTGTAATTGTGAGATTGTGTGATTGTGTGCTTGTGTGATTGTGTGATTGTGTGATTGTGATTGTGTGATTGTGATTGTGTGATTGTGATTGTGTGATTGTGATTGTGTGATTATGATTGTGTGATTGTGATTGTGTGATTGTGATTGTGTGATTGTGATTGTGTGATTGTGATTGTGTGATTGTGATTGTGTGATTGTGATTGTGTGATTGTGGCTGTGTGATTGTGTGAGTGTGTGATTGTGTGATTGTGTGATTGTGGAATTGTGATTGTGTGATTGTGTGATTGTGCGATTGTGTGATTGTGTGATTGTGTGATTGTGTGATTGTGTGATTGTGTGATTGTGTGATTGTGTGATTGTGTGATTGTGTGATTGTGTGATTTGTGTGATTGTGTGATTGTGTGATTGTGTGATTGTGTGATTGTGTGATTGTGTGATTGTGTGATTGTGTGATTGTGTGATTGTGTGATTGTGTGATTGTGTGATTGTGTGATTGTGTGATTGTGTGATTGAGTGATTGTGTGCTTGTGTGATTGTGTGATTGTGTGATTGTGATTGTGTGATTGTGATTGTGTGATTGTGATTGTGTGATTGTGATTCTGTGATTGTGATTGTGTGATCGTGATTGTGTGATCGTGATTGTGTGATCGTGATTGTGTGATCGTGATTGTGATTGTGTGATTGTGTGATTGTGTGATTGTGTGATTGTGTGATTGTGTGATTGTGTGATTGTGTGATTGTGTGATTGTGTGATTGTGTGATTGTGTGATTGTGTGATTGTGCGATTGTGCGATTGTGCGATTGTGTGATTGTGTGATTGTGTGATTGTGTGATTGTGTGATTGTGTGGTTGCGTGATTGGGTGATTGTGTGATTGTGTGATTGTGTGATTGTGTGATTGTGTGATTTTGCGATTGTGTGATTGTGTGATTGTGTGATTGTGTGAGTGTGTGATTGTGTGATTGTGTGATTGTGTGATTGTGTGATTGTGTGATTGTGTGATTGTGTGATTGTGTGATTGTGTGATTGTGTGATTGTGTGATTGTGTGATTGTGTGATTGTGTGATGGTGTGATTGTGTGATTGTGTGATTGTGTGATTGTGTGATTGTGATTGTGTGATTGTGATTGTGTGATTGTGATTGTGTGATTGTGATTGTGTGATTGTGTGAGTGTGTGATTGTGTGATTGAGTGATTGTGTGATTGTGTGATTGTGTGATTGTGTGGTTGTGTGATTGTGTGATTGTGTGATTGTGTGATTGTGTGATTGTGTGATTGTGTGATTGTGACTGTGTGATTGTGTGAGTGTGTGATTGTGTGATTGAGTGATTGTGTGCTTGTGTGATTGTGTGGTTGTGTGGTTGTGTGATTGTGTGATTGTGTGATTGTGTGATTGTGTGATTGTGTGATTGTGTGATTGGGTGATTGTGTGATTGCGTGATTGTGTGATTCTGTGATTGTGTGATTGTGTGATTTTGTGATTGTGTGATTGTGTGATTGCGTGATTGTGTGATTGTGTGATTGTGTGATTGTGTGATTGTGTGAGTGTGTGATTGTATGATTGTGTGATTGAGTGATTGTGTGCTTGTGTGATAGTATACTTGTGTGATTTTGTGATTGTATACTTGTGTGATTGTGTGATTGTGTGATTGTGCGATTGCGTGCTTGTGTGATCGTGTGATTGTGATTGTGTGATTGTGTGATTGTGTGATTGTGTGATTGCGTGATTGTGCGATTGTGTGATTGTGTGATTGTGTGATTGTGTGATTGTGTGATTGTGTGATTGTGTGATTGTGTGATTGTGTGATTGTGTGATTGTGTGATTGTGTGATTGTGTGATTGTGTGATTGTGTGATTGTGTGATTGTGTGATTGTGTGATTGTGTGATTGTGTGATTGTGATTGTGTGATTGTGATTGTGTGATTGTGATTGTGTGATTGTGTGAGTGTGTGAGTGTGTGATTGTGTGATTGAGTGATTGTGTGATTGTGTGATTGTGTGATTGTGTGGTTGTGTGATTGTGTGATTGTGTGATTGTGTGATTGTGTGATTGTGTGATTGTGACTGTGTGATTGTGTGAGTGTGTGATTGTGTGATTGAGTGATTGTGTGCTTGTGTGATTGTGTGGTTGTGTGGTTGTGTGATTGTGTGATTGTGTGATTGTGTGATTGTGTGATTGTGTGATTGTGCGATTGGGTGATTGTGTGATTGCGTGATTGTGTGATTCTGTGATTGTGTGATTCTGTGATTCTGTGATTTTGTGATTGTGTGATTGTGTGATTGCGTGATTGTGTGATTGTGTGATTGTGTGATTGTGTGGTTGTGTGAGTGTGTGATTGTGTGATTGTGTGATTGTGATTGTGTGATTGTGATTGTGTGATCGTGTTAGTGTGACCGTGAATGTGTGATTGCGTGATTGTGATTGCGTGATTGCGATTGCGTGATTGCGATTGCGTGATTGTGATTGCGTGATTGTGTGATTGTGTGATTGTGTGGTTGTGTGATGGTGTGATTGTGTGATTGTGTGAATGTGTGATTGCGTGATCGTGTGATTGTGTGATCGTGTGATTGTGTGATTGCGTGATTGTGTGATTGTGTGATTGTGTGATTGTGTAATTGTGAGATTGTGTGATTGTGTGCTTGTGTGATTGTGTGATTGTGTGATTGTGATTGTGTGATTGTGATTGTGTGATTGTGATTGTGTGATTGTGATTGTGTGATTGTGATTCTGTGATTGTGATTGTGTGATCGTGATAGTGTAATCGTGATTGTGTGATCGTGATTGTGATTGTGTGATTGTGTGATTGTGTGATTGTGTGATTGTGTGATTGTGTGATTGTGTGATTGTGTGATTGTGTGATTGTGTGATTGTGTGATTGTGTGATTGTGTGATTGTGTGATTGTGTGATTGTGTGATTGTGTGATTGTGTGGTTGTGTGACCGTGATTGTGTGACCGTGATTGTGTGATCGTGATTGTGTGATCGTGTTAGTGTGACCGTGAATGTGTGATTGCGTGATTGTGATTGCGTGATTGCGATTGCGTGATTGTGATTGCGTGATTGTGTGATTGTGTGATTGTGTGGTTGTGTGATGGTGTGATTGTGTGATTGTGTGAATGTGTGATTGCGTGATCGTGTGATTGTGTGATCGTGTGATCGTGTGATCGTGTGATCGTGTGATTGTGTGATTGTGCGATTTTGCGATTGTGTGATTGTGTGATTGTGTGATTGTGTGAGTGTGTGATTGTGTGATTGAGTGATTGTGTGCTTGTGTGATTGCGTGGTTGTGTGATTGTGTGATTAGGCGATTGTGTGATTGTGTGATTGTGTGATTGTGTGATTGTGTGATTGTGTGACTGTGTGATTGTGTGATTGTGTGATTGTGTGATTGTGTAATTGTGATTGTGCGATTGTGATTGTGTGATTGTGTGATTGTGTGATTGTGTGATTGTGTGATTGTGTGATTTTGTGATTGTGTGATTGTGTGATTGTGTGATTGTGTGATTGTGTGATTGTGTGATTGTGTGATTGTGTGATTGTGTGATTGTGTGATTGTGACTGTGTGATTGTGTGATTGTGTGATAGTGTGATTGTGTGATTGTGTGACTGTGTGATTGTGTGATTGTGTGATTGTGTGATAGTGTGGTTGTGTGATTGTGTGATTGTGTGATTGTGTGAGTGTGTGATTGTGTGATTGAGTGATTGTGTGCTTGTGTGATTGCGTGGTTGTGTGATTGTGTGATTAGGCGATTGTGTGATTGTGTGATTGTGTGATTGTGTGATTGTGTGATTGTGTAATTGTGATTGTGCGATTGTGATTGTGTGATTGTGTGATTGTGTGATTGTGTGATTGTGTGATTGTGTGATTGTGTGATTTTGTGATTGTGTGATTGTGTGATTGTGTGATTGTGTGATTGTGTGATTGTGTGATTGTGTGATTGTGTGATTGTGTGATTGTGTGATTGTGTGACTGTGTGATTGTGTGATTGTGTGATTGTGTGATTGTGTGATTGCGTGATTGTGTGATTGTGTGATTGTGTGATTGTGTGATGGTGTGATTAGGTGATTGTGTGATTGTGTGATTGTGTGATTTTGTGATTGTGTGATTGTGTGATTGTGTGATTGTGTGATTGTGTGATTGTGTGATTGTGTGATTGTGTGATTGAGTGATTGTGTGCTGGTGTGATTGTGTGATTGTGTGATTGTGTGCTTGTGTGATTGTGTGATTGTGATTGTGTGATTGTGATTGTGTGATTGTGATTGTGTGATCGTGTTAGTGTGACCGTGAATGTGTGATTGCGTGATTGTGATTGCGTGATTGCGATTGCGTGATTGCGATTGCGTGATTGTGATTGCGTGATTGTGTGATTGTGTGATTGTGTGATTGTGTGGTTGTGTGATGGTGTGATTGTGTGATTGTGTGATTGAGTGATTGTGTGCTGGTGTGATTGTGTGATTGTGTGATTGTGTGCTTGTGTGATTGTGTGATTGTGATTGTGTGATTGTGATTGTGTGATTGTGATTGTGTGATTGTGATTGTGTGATTGTGATTGTGTGATCGTGTTAGTGTGACCGTGAATGTGTGATTGCGTGATTGTGATTGCGTGATTGCGATTGCGTGATTGCGATTGCGTGATTGTGATTGCGTGATTGTGTGATTGTGTGATTGTGTGGTTGTGTGATGGTGTGATTGTGTGATTGTGTGAATGTGTGATTGCGTGATCGTGTGATTGTGTGATCGTGTGATAGTGTGATTGCGTGATTGTGTGATTGTGTGAATGTGTGATTGTGTAATTGTGAGATTGTGTGATTGTGTGCTTGTGTGATTGTGTGATTGTGTGATTGTGATTGTGTGATTGTGATTGTGTGATTGTGATTGTGTGATTGTGATTGTGTGATTATGATTGTGTGATTGTGATTGTGTGATTGTGATTGTGTGATTGTGATTGTGTGATTGTGATTGTGTGATTGTGATTGTGTGATTGTGATTGTGTGATTGTGGCTGTGTGATTGTGTGAGTGTGTGATTGTGTGATTGTGTGATTGTGGAATTGTGATTGTGTGATTGTGTGATTGTGCGATTGTGTGATTGTGTGATTGTGTGATTGTGTGATTGTGTGATTGTGTGATTGTGTGATTGTGTGATTGTGTGATTGTGTGATTGTGTGATTTGTGTGATTGTGTGATTGTGTGATTGTGTGATTGTGTGATTGTGTGATTGTGTGATTGTGTGATTGTGTGATTGTGTGATTTGCTACACGGTATTTCGCGGCTAGCCCGGTAACGGCCCGCGACCCCGCTTCGCTCGCGAATTCTCGATCGGCCCCTCTTGACCGTGCCCGCGACGATGACCGCCGCGGCGCCTCCGCGGATTCGCGAGCGCGTAGCACTTCGGCGCCCGATCCGAACCCGTTCGATATCGCTTTATTTTATTTGAAAATTGGGCGCCAGACGCTTCTCAGCGTCGCGATAAAGAACTTAGACGCGAAACGAGACTCTATAGCGGAAAGATGGGAAAATCGTGTATGTCGATCTCGGAAAAGCGCGGAAGATTCGAATCGGCGGCGGAACGGCTCGGTAGCTCAGTATCCGAACGCGATGGTAGAGTGGCGGGATTCTTTAAGGGTAAAGGAGCTAGACGCGGAGGCGGACGAGAGTACGTGATTCGGGATAATTCGCGAGAAACCTCAAGTTAGCGGTATTTGTTAACAGCGGTGTTTTATTTAATATCTAAGTAACCTAGGCGTACAGTGTGATCCAGTATCGGGATTTGATTTAACCGTAACGTTCTCGGCGGAAGGCCGAGACACGAACTCCGCGAGATTTTAACCACGGAAGCGAAATATGCAAGTTCCTAGGCGGAATACAATCTTTGATATTCCCTCGATTCCCAGAACGGTACGCGACGCAACTAATTTAACGGAAACGCAACGCAAATACTTAACCAAACGCGACGCAATTATTCTAACGGAACGCAACGCGGCGAAACGCGACGAGACGCGACGAGACGCGACGGGACGCGACGGGACGCGACGTAACGCAATTATCTAAACGCAACGGAATCTAACGCACTTAGTTTTATACGAGACGCGATTTAATTCTACACGCGGAACGATTCTGTATCGGCGACCGTCTAGAGAGAGAAAGCGAGAAGTTACGCGACAAACACGAAATGTCCGGTACGACAAACATGCACTTTACGTTCTACTCCCGTACCAAGAGTTCGCGAAATCGAGACGTGGGAGGGTACAATATTGTCAAAGGCCTACTCGAGACGATAATTTAATTGTAGCTTACGCTGTACCATTCCCCGATACAGGTTCGGTGATCCGGCCGAGTGGCGATTCGAGAGATCGAGAAGCGATCTCTCGACGACACGAAAAAGTCCGGACGTCGGGATCCGCGACCGTCCCGGACAGGGGCCCCCGGGTTTCTTTACCCTTCTAACTTAAGCTAATTTCCCTACGATACAAAGCCACTCCGGTCACACTTTGCAGAACCTGCCCGTGAATGGCAAGCCAGGTGATCTACAACCCACGATATGACGATCTCGATTTCGCGCTCTTTACAACGATATGGCGGTAATTGAGGGGGCTTACCAAGGTGTCCAGGCACAGGTCGCAGCGGAATCGGGATTCGATACTTTTCCTCACGGAACGATAATACTGATTTTTCTTTGAAACAAACTGAGGCAAATGCCGAATACAGAATAAGAATCCGCGAGCCCTTGCGCCGGTATTAGGACACCTCGTAGCCTACCCCCACCCTCTGCCGGAGTTTCCGAATTCTATCGAAGTCTTCTTCGGCAGGGCTTCTTCCGTCTCCGCAGCCTCTCTTCTTCTGTCGTAGGGCCGGAGCGGGGAAGCGGCAGGGAATCGGCACTTTACTTCGGCGTACGTCGGTATCTCGCTGGGTTCTCTCCTCTTACTCCGCTGCCTCTCTTCGTCTATCGGAGGGTCCGAGCGGGGTAGCGGCAGAGCAGCGGCGTTTTCCCTCGACGTACGTCGCTCCTTCGTTGACCGTGACGTCATTCTCCGGCGGTACATATGAAATAGTATAGCGACAGAATTTGTTCTTACGATAGTATACGCGCTTCGTTCTCTCTCTAGACGGTATTTGACTGCGACCTATGACCCGTCCGGTCTCCCGGGGAGGCTCCTTGTGACGGGTATAAAATACCACGTCACAACTCCCCCCCCCTTACGGAAGACCGGAACGGTCGAACGAAACTCAAAGCAATGCATCTGGGTGCGGTCATACTGATCGAAATACCCGCGCACCTGTGCGGGACAACTTGGCAACCCCTCGCGGGAGAGAACGAAAGTGCGGTAGTGAACTTCTTGCATTGGACAATTACAACAACCAAATAAAAGGAAAAGAGAAGAAAATTGAAAGAAACGTACCCGAATTACCATATGGTCCGAATTATTACGATACATTAATACATTACTTACCGTGTTTGTCTGCTTCTCCTCCTTCGCTTTCTCTGCTCCTATACCTATCGCTCGCGATTTCACCCGGTAGTATCTAGTCTAATGTCCGCGGAATGTTTCGCTGCGTACGGATCGCCTATTTCCTATCGATATACCTAGCGAGAAAAATAGAGGGGGGAATACGAGAGGGGTAAGGTGTCAGCAGTACCGTTGTACCGAATAATGTCGCTGTAGACTCCAGGTATAGAAAAATAAAAACTATTTTATTGTTAACGGTATTGTCCGCCACGGAATTTTTCGGCGGTTCTCCCGCCGCGGAATTGTTTTGCGCCGATATATCTCGTTATTTCCCGCGCCGGAATGCGGCGCCTGGCGGTTGGCCGAATTGTTCGCGCCGGTAGTCGGGATAAATGATCTCCGGCGAGGGTTCGCGCCGCGTGGGTTTTGGGGCCTCGTTCGGCATCTCGCCCCGTAATTTTTGGGCTGGCGGCCTCCGCGGCATCTCGCGTCGGGACATGGTGGCCGACGCCTCCTTAGTTCTTTCTTCTTGGTTCCATTCTTCTGAACACCTGGGGCACGTTCGCAGCGATACCCCCTTACGGCCGCACCGGTAACAGTACGGTATCTGCTGCGGCTTCGGGCACCTGGAGTACCGGTGCCCGGTCTTTCCGCAGTTCCAGCACTCCGCTGTTTCTAGTTTGAGCGGAAACAGCGATGAGCCGCTCGCGGTAGTGCTGGGACGCTCTGGTGGTACCTGTGTGCTGCGGGCGGGTACTCGGGGTGTTATAATTTTATCCACCTCCCCCGTTTGTACTGCCCGGTCGACCGTAGGGGGTCCTGACGGCGTCTGCGTGGCTCGGGTCGTCGGTTCCCTAATGGGGCTTGTCTGGGTCGCCTGACTCCGAAATGTTCGCCCCGGAAAAACTGGGCCGCCACCTCCGACCTGCACCCCTATCGATATTGTGCTTGGCGGGAGAGTTTGCGTTCCCGCCTCGGCATGTGGCGGAATTTCCCGCACCGTTGCTCCGCGGGTAGTGTAAAAAAACTCCCGGGCGTCTTCGGCGGCTTGACGAAGGGCCGCCCATGCTGCGGGGTTCTCCCGGATGAATCTTTGATACACCCGCATGTGCGGTCGGAGGTGGTCCCAGGGGTTCGTCGCAGAATCCCTCTTCATTTTCTTTTTCGGTATCTATCTCCTCGGTATCCTTTCTTCTTGGCTTTCGCCTCGGTATTTAAGGGTGGACGGTACGGTACTGCTGAAACGGGAATAAGTTACATTTTATATTTCTTTAAATCTTGTACGTGTGCTTTAACTGGTTGGCGATCCGTCGCCCCCTGTATTTCATAAACTATTGGTGAAATCTTACGAACGATACGGTACGGGCCTAGGAACTTCGGCATTAATTTCGCGGCGATATTTTTTTCGGCTGACGATAACGCGTGATTCCGACGCAATACTAGATCACCTACGCGGTATTGTTCGTCTCTACGTCTTAAATTGTAACGCGACGCCTGGTTAACTACCGCTTTATCGAGGTTTTTCACGACCCAGTCTTGAATTAACTTTAATTGTTTTAATCGTTTTTCCCACGCATCGCTGGTTGACGGTACTATATCCTCGGTTTTCGAGGACGATTCGCGGTAACAATTAACTGGTCTAGGTTCTCTACCAAAGTTGAGAAAAGCGGGAGAGAATTTAGTAGCGCTATGATGCGCGGTATTATACGCGAAACGGAAATCGGTAAGGTGTCGGTCCCATTCTCGATGGTCCTTCCCTATGTACGATACGATCATAGTTTTCAATACTCGATTCACTCTTTCCACGGGGTTGGCTTGTGGATGGTATGGTGGGGTAGTCGATTGAAGAATGCCAAATTGCTCCGCGAGATCGGAAATTTCTCGATTTTTAAATTCCGTTCCGTTGTCGGTAACTAATACGCGCGGGGCGCCCCAACGGCATAATATCAGGTCTTTTAACGCTTCTTTTACTTTTTTCCCGGTTGCACTCCGTAAGGGGCAGCATTCAACCCATTTCGTGAACAAGTCCTGGACTACCAGTACATACATGAAGCCGGAAAGACTTCGCGGAAACGGACCCATAATATCCGCGGCGATAATGTCCCACGGTTTCTCCGCGACTCGATATCCCATCAACCCGGCCGGAGCCAGCTGTTCGACCTTGGCGCGTTGGCAAACGGTACAGCGTCGCACATACTCCGCGATATCTTTGTACATCCCTGGCCAATAATATCGGATGGCTACGCGGTCATAGGTTTTATCCACCCCTAAATGTCCGGCCTGAGGCTGATCATGTGCCTCGCGATAAATTTCGGGTCTTTGATCTTGCGGTATTACTAGTTTCCACTCGTCAAGATCTACGGTAACATCGGAAATATCGGTATTGGGTCTCTTCACGTATAACTGGCTGTCCAGAATTTTCCACTCCGGAAAGCGGGACGGAAAGTTCTTTACGTCGGTAAATTTTCTTGAATACCAATCCGGGGTATCGATAATTGCGGTAAGAGCTTCGGCTTCTTCAACCGACTCCTCATACATTCGAGATAAAGCGTCGGGGACGCGATGCAACGCGCCTTGCCGGTAAATCACTTGAAAATCATATTCGAGAAGAGACAAGGCCCAGCGAGCTAGTCGACCGTTGGGATTTTTCATTGACCTTAGCCACCGGAGGCTATTATGGTCAGTAATGACCGTGAAACGATAACCTTCTAAATAATGGCGAAATTTTTCTATCGACCAGACTATGGCTAAACACTCCAATTCGGTAGTGGAATATTTTCTTTCGGTAAACGATAATGAGCGGCTCGCATATGCTATCACGCGTTCTTCCTCGTCTATTTGTTGAGTAAGAACGGCGCCGACCCCTACAGTGCTTGCATCCGTCGCTAGCACGAATGATTTTGTAAAATCGGGACAAGACAGTATCGGAGCGGTAATTAAATATGTACGGACGGAATCAAACGCTTTCTGCTGTGGCTCCCCCCACTTCCATGTCACCTCTTTACGTAATAGTCGCGTTAAGGGCTCCGTTATTGTTGCAAAATGCGGAATAAATCTACGATACCATGAGCCCATTCCCAGAAATCTTCTTAATTGTTTAATGTTTTTCGGAACGGGATAATTTAACACCGGCGCTACTTTTTCGGAATCTATTCGGAGGCCTTCTTTACCGACAATAAAACCCAGGTAACGGACTTCGGAACGGCAAAATTCGCATTTTTCGGGATTAATTGTCAAGCCCGCGGTAGTAATTTTTCTGAGCACTATTCTTAACCAGTGCAAATGTTCTTCAAAAGTTTCTGTTACGATAATAATGTCGTCTAAATACGCGAACGCGTGGGGTTCCATTTCTGGACCGATCAATTTGTCTAATAAGCGTTGAAAGGTGGCGGGGGCTCCCGTTAGGCCATACGGCATCCGGACGAAATGGAAGAGCCCCTTTCCCGGTACGGTAAAAGCAGTGATTTCCCTACTGCCCTTTTCTAGCGGAATCTGAAAATATGCCTGACTCAAATCTAAAGTCGAGAGATAATGCGCGGCTCGTAATTTATCTAATATTCCCGTCATATTCGGTAATGGATACGCGTCTTTCTTGGAAACTTCATTCACTTTCCGAAAATCTAAGCAAAACCGATATTTACCCGTCGATTTCTTAACCATCACAATGGGACTAGACCATTCGCTATGCGATGGTTCGATAATTCCGTCTTCTAGCATTTTATCTACTTCGGTATAAATGGCTTGTTGTACAACCGGCGAGACGAGGTAATTCCGTTGTTTAATCGGCCTACTATCTCCTACGTCAATTCGATGTTCCGTTAATGTGGTGCACGAAGGTCGAAGAGGGGTTGGCGGCAATTCGGTATTTAAAAATTGATCGAGTTCTTTTCGTTGTGCGGGAGTGATTTCGAAAATTCCTAAGCATGACGGATCATAATCGGAATATTGCGCGTTGTTTTGTATATCGAACGAGAATTCGACTTCGGGATCGGAAGAAAAGTACCACGCAGCGCGAGAAAAATCTACTACGATACCAAATAGATTTAGGAAATCTATTCCTACGATACACGGAACGGCAAGATCGTTTAAGAGGTATATTTCGAGAGTGCGAGTTTGATCTTTCAGCGTGATTGTCGCGGTAATACTGGTGTTCGTTTCCTCCACCTGACCCGTAGCGGTCATGATTCGGCACATTCGGGATGTCTGTCTCGGAAGATCGACCGTTGATATAGCGGTATTTCTCAAAAACGTTCGACTCGAACCGGAATCTAGTAGAGCGCGAAGGGAATTTTGCTGAATTTGCAGCTCGATAAAATACAAGAAATTAGAAGCGGTATGCGCGAATGCATTGTAGAAATATTCTGGGGGGTCGGTAACGGAAACTGGGGCTTGTTGAATGTTTTCGGGTGGAGTCGCGTGGGCCCCTAACGGCGACTCCGTCTCGGGTTTCCCGCACACTTCTCACACGTCTCAACCGTTTCATCCTTTTTCCCGCATCGATAGCAGTATCGACGTTGCGGGAGCGGGCAGTTGGCTGCTCGATGCCCCGTCTTCTCGCAGTTCCAACACTTTCCCCCCTCGCTCTTCGCGGTGTTGTCGGGTGGAGGGTTCGCGTTATTACCAGCAGGATTGACGTTTCGCGCGGCGTCTCGCGACGGAACCGCTCTTCCTGTTCCATCGCCTGTTCTTCGGGACATACGGGAACTATTCTGCTCCGCGCGCCTACTTTGGTTCCGGTATGGCATTTCACGATATTCGGGATGATTTGTATACGGATCGGTATACGCGCCGGAAGTCATCGGCGCGGGGTCTTCTTCCCATGCGGCATATACGGGATGATATCGCGTCGCGGCACGAGAGCTCGGACACGCCAGTGCGGGATACAATGATCGTTCCGGAGGTGGAGGAAGTCTATAGGCCCTCATGGCACTCTGGGTCTGCTCCGCGGATCTCGCCGCAAGAGTCAGACTCGCAAAATCGGTATACTCTCTTCGGGACACGGCTTGTTGTAGTCGCGGGACCATATGTTCATGCGTGCACCTTAATTGGTCTACTAAAGGCCACGGTGGTCGTAAACGATTCAATAATGCGCGCATGCAGGTAATAAAATCGACAACCCTCTCGTGCTCTCCTTGAGTTCTATTCGCGATTTCGCGCCGTAACGCGCTTTGTAATTCATGGTCGATAAATCGCGCCCGATACGCATCTTTAAATTCTTCCCACGTGGTCCAGTTCTCATCCCGAAATCTCGCCCACTCCGCCGCGATACCCCCCAAAACAAACGGAATACATTTTAATAACGCGTCATCGGGAGTGGCGGCATAGGCGCGACATTCTTCGATCCGTGTTAGAAACATTTCGGGGTCCTCCCCTCTCGCTCCGGAAAAGCGGATATTCCATCTGCGTAATAAATCTAGGACAGCGGTATTCAAAACGGTATGATGTCCTACGGTTGCCGGTATCCGTTCCCCGACCCCCGAGGCACCACGCGGAACGTTATCCGGTACAGCGGGATCGGATCTCGGGATCCCTTCGAATCTCGATTGACGTGAAGCCCTTATCCATGGTGGCTCATATTGGCTAGGGATCGGAATCGCATCATCGAATGAAGTTTCGGTACGTTGGGAATGCTTGTCGATCGGTAAGTCAGCTGGCGGTATGCGAGGGTCGGTATCGGTAATGGTTCCCCTTCTTTCGGTACGCTCCAGTGGTCGTCGCGTCGGTAAATCAGTTGCCTGTCTGACCCGAGCAGCGCCTAAGGTGTCGGCGCGGAAGTGGGGGTCACTCGCGCTCCGCGGAATTGCTCCCGTCGAAAATCGAGGCGGAATGTAACCGGTCTGAGCGGAACGCGGGGGATCGGGGAGGAGGTCCCGCGGCGGCGGGGTGGCCGCTCGTAAGGGCGGTTCACCCGCAACCCCGGATGCCTCCTCACCTCCCGTCGTCACTGGTTCCCCTCTTAAATGTTGTTCGAGCCTTGTTCGTAAGACCGGTAATATCCCCTTTGTCGATAAACCTCGGGCCGATAATTGCTCAACTAACTCGTCTAATGTCAAGGATCGCAACCAATCCTTCCCGGGGGGTGTTCGTTGCATTTTTACTAATAATAAATTTTTCGGTACGCGGCAATTCTAACGTAATTACACGGAAATCTAAAAGAAGAACCTCTAAGTTTTTTCCAACGTTCGAAATCGATGCTATTCAGTTGCTCGTTTCAACGGTAAGGACACGTGGTAAACGGCTGTTTACGACGCGCTCGCTCGTGGCCTTGACGCCCCTTCGACAGTTTCTTTGTCCGCTAACGAAAACAAGCCGGAATATCTGACTCGAAGACTGTATACAATTTCAACCTACGTTCGAAATCTAACCGTTTCGTGAAGACGGTACGGTACGAAAATGCGTGTTTATTACCCTTGAACGGTTTACGGCGTTATTGTCCCCGACACTTCTTCTATACGGTAATTATGTTTGCCCTTCGAACTTGGTCGAGAACCGAAGACGGTTAACTCGAGGGTTACGGAAAAAAATGGTGTTTAGAATTTTCGGAATATTCTAGTATCGGAACTCAGCGAAATGCGTGGCTAACGGTATTTCTTACGGGAATAAACAGCAAAATACTTTTAAAGATATTTTCGATACTTTTACACGATCGTTTGTCGGTAATTAAATTCGATAATTATTCTAGCGTCCGTTACTTTGGAGTTTACCCTTTAAGGGCCCCACGTTGGGCGCCAATTTGCTACACGGTATTTCGCGGCTAGCCCGGTAACGGCCCGCGACCCCGCTTCGCTCGCGAATTCTCGATCGGCCCCTCTTGACCGTGCCCGCGACGATGACCGCCGCGGCGCCTCCGCGGATTCGCGAGCGCGTAGCACTTCGGCGCCCGATCCGAACCCGTTCGATATCGCTTTATTTTATTTGAAAATTGGGCGCCAGACGCTTCTCAGCGTCGCGATAAAGAACTTAGACGCGAAACGAGACTCTATAGCGGAAAGATGGGAAAATCGTGTATGTCGATCTCGGAAAAGCGCGGAAGATTCGAATCGGCGGCGGAACGGCTCGGTAGCTCAGTATCCGAACGCGATGGTAGAGTGGCGGGATTCTTTAAGGGTAAAGGAGCTAGACGCGGAGGCGGACGAGAGTACGTGATTCGGGATAATTCGCGAGAAACCTCAAGTTAGCGGTATTTGTTAACAGCGGTGTTTTATTTAATATCTAAGTAACCTAGGCGTACAGTGTGATCCAGTATCGGGATTTGATTTAACCGTAACGTTCTCGGCGGAAGGCCGAGACACGAACTCCGCGAGATTTTAACCACGGAAGCGAAATATGCAAGTTCCTAGGCGGAATACAATCTTTGATATTCCCTCGATTCCCAGAACGGTACGCGACGCAACTAATTTAACGGAAACGCAACGCAAATACTTAACCAAACGCGACGCAATTATTCTAACGGAACGCAACGCGGCGAAACGCGACGAGACGCGACGAGACGCGACGGGACGCGACGGGACGCGACGTAACGCAATTATCTAAACGCAACGGAATCTAACGCACTTAGTTTTATACGAGACGCGATTTAATTCTACACGCGGAACGATTCTGTATCGGCGACCGTCTAGAGAGAGAAAGCGAGAAGTTACGCGACAAACACGAAATGTCCGGTACGACAAACATGCACTTTACGTTCTACTCCCGTACCAAGAGTTCGCGAAATCGAGACGTGGGAGGGTACAATATTGTCAAAGGCCTACTCGAGACGATAATTTAATTGTAGCTTACGCTGTACCATTCCCCGATACAGGTTCGGTGATCCGGCCGAGTGGCGATTCGAGAGATCGAGAAGCGATCTCTCGACGACACGAAAAAGTCCGGACGTCGGGATCCGCGACCGTCCCGGACAGGGGCCCCCGGGTTTCTTTACCCTTCTAACTTAAGCTAATTTCCCTACGATACAAAGCCACTCCGGTCACACTTTGCAGAACCTGCCCGTGAATGGCAAGCCAGGTGATCTACAACCCACGATATGACGATCTCGATTTCGCGCTCTTTACAACGATATGGCGGTAATTGAGGGGGCTTACCAAGGTGTCCAGGCACAGGTCGCAGCGGAATCGGGATTCGATACTTTTCCTCACGGAACGATAATACTGATTTTTCTTTGAAACAAACTGAGGCAAATGCCGAATACAGAATAAGAATCCGCGAGCCCTTGCGCCGGTATTAGGACACCTCGTAGCCTACCCCCACCCTCTGCCGGAGTTTCCGAATTCTATCGAAGTCTTCTTCGGCAGGGCTTCTTCCGTCTCCGCAGCCTCTCTTCTTCTGTCGTAGGGCCGGAGCGGGGAAGCGGCAGGGAATCGGCACTTTACTTCGGCGTACGTCGGTATCTCGCTGGGTTCTCTCCTCTTACTCCGCTGCCTCTCTTCGTCTATCGGAGGGTCCGAGCGGGGTAGCGGCAGAGCAGCGGCGTTTTCCCTCGACGTACGTCGCTCCTTCGTTGACCGTGACGTCATTCTCCGGCGGTACATATGAAATAGTATAGCGACAGAATTTGTTCTTACGATAGTATACGCGCTTCGTTCTCTCTCTAGACGGTATTTGACTGCGACCTATGACCCGTCCGGTCTCCCGGGGAGGCTCCTTGTGACGGGTATAAAATACCACGTCACAGATTGTGTGATTGTGTGATTGTGTGATTGTGTGATTGTGTGATTGTGTGATTGAGTGATTGTGTGCTTGTGTGATTGTGTGATTGTGTGATTGTGATTGTGTGATTGTGATTGTGTGATTGTGTGATTGTGATTGTGTGATTGTGATTCTGTGATTGTGATTGTGTGATCGTGATTGTGTGATCGTGATTGTGTGATCGTGATTGTGTGATCGTGATTGTGATTGTGTGATTGTGTGATTGTGTGATTGTGTGATTGTGTGATTGTGTGATTGTGTGATTGTGTGATTGTGTGATTGTGTGATTGTGTGATTGTGTGATTGTGTGATTGTGCGATTGTGCGATTGTGCGATTGTGTGATTGTGTGATTGTGTGATTGTGTGATTGTGTGATTGTGTGGTTGCGTGATTGGGTGATTGTGGGATTGTGTGATTGTGTGATTGTGTGATTGTGTGATTGTGTGATTGTGTGATTGTGTGATTGTGTGATTGTGTGATTGTGTGATTGTGTGATTGTGTGATTGTGTGATTGTGTGATTGTGTGATTGTGTGATTGTGTGATTGTGTGATTGTGTGATTGTGTGATTGTGTGATTGTGTGATTGTGTGATTGTGTGATTGTGTGATTGTGTGATTGTGTGATTGTGTGATTGTGTGGTTGTGTGACCGTGATTGTGTGGTCGTGATTGTGTGATCGTGTTAGTGTGACCGTGAATGTGTGATTGCGTGATTGTGATTGCGTGTTTGCGATTGCGTGATTGTGATTGCGTGATTGTGTGATTGTGTGATTGTGTGGTTGTGTGATGGTGTGATTGTGTGATTGTGTGAATGTGTGATTGCGTGATCGTGTGATTGTGTGATCGTGTGATCGTGTGATCGTGTGATCGTGTGATTGTGTGATTGTGTGATTTTGCGATTGTGTGATTGTGTGATTGTGTGATTGTGTGAGTGTGTGATTGTGTGATTGAGTGATTGTGTGCTTGTGTGATTGCGTGGTTGTGTGATTGTGTGATTAGGCGATTGTGTGATTGTGTGATTGTGTGATTGTGTGATTGTGTGATTGTGTGACTGTGTGATTGTGTGATTGTGTGATTGTGTGATTGTGTAATTGTGATTGTGCGATTGTGATTGTGTGATTGTGTGATTGTGTGATTGTGTGATTGTGTGATTGTGTGATTGTGTGATTGTGTGATTGTGTGATTGTGTGATTGTGTGATTGTGTGATTGTGTGATTGTGTGATTGTGTGATTATGTGATTGTGTGATTGTGTGATTGTGTGATTGTGTGATTGTGTGATTGTGTGATTGTGTGATTGTGTGATTGTGTGATTGTGTGATTGTGTGATTGTGTGATTGTGTGATTGTGTGATTGTGTGATTGTGTGATTGTGTGATTGTGTGATTGTGTGATTGTGTGATTGTGTGATTGTGCCATTGTGTGGATGTGCGATCGTGATTGTGTGATCGTGATTGTCTGATCGTGATTGTGTGATCGTGATTGTGTGATCGTGATTGTGCGATTGCGTGCTTGTGACTGTGTGATTGTGTGATTGTGACTGTGTGATTGTGTGATTGTGTGATTGTGTGATAGTGTGATTGTGTGATTGTGTGATTGTGACTGTGTGATTGTGTGATTGTGTGATTGTGTGACTGTGTGATTGTGTGATTGTGTGATTGTGTGATTGTGTGATTGTGTGATTGTGTGATTGTGTGATTGTGTGATTGTGTGATTGTGTGATTGTGTGATTGTGATTGTGTGATTGTGATTGTGTGATTGTGATTGTGTGATTGTGTGAGTGTGTGATTGTGTGATCGAGTGATTGTGTGATTGTGTGATTGTGTGATTGTGTGGTTGTGTGATTGTGTGATTGTGTGATTGTGTGATTGTGTGATTGTGTGATTGTGACTGTGTGATTGTGTGAGTGTGTGATTGTGTGATTGAGTGATTGTGTGCTTGTGTGATTGTGTGGTTGTGTGGTTGTGTGATTGTGTGATTGTGTGATTGTGTGATTGTGTGATTGTGTGATTGTGTGATTGGGTGATTGTGTGATTGCGTGATTGTGTGATTCTGTGATTGTGTGATTGTGTGATTTTGTGATTGTGTGATTGTGTGATTGTGTGATTGTGTGATTGTGTGATTGTGTGATTGTGTGATTGTGTGATTGTGTGATTGTGTGATTGTGTGATTGTGTGATTGTGTGATTGTGTGATTGTGTGATTGTGTGGTTGTGTGACCGTGATTGTGTGGTCGTGATTGTGTGATCGTGTTAGTGTGACCGTGAATGTGTGATTGCGTGATTGTGATTGCGTGTTTGCGATTGCGTGATTGTGATTGCGTGATTGTGTGATTGTGTGATTGTGTGGTTGTGTGATGGTGTGATTGTGTGATTGTGTGAATGTGTGATTGCGTGATCGTGTGATTGTGTGATCGTGTGATCGTGTGATCGTGTGATCGTGTGATTGTGTGATTGTGTGATTTTGCGATTGTGTGATTGTGTGATTGTGTGATTGTGTGAGTGTGTGATTGTGTGATTGAGTGATTGTGTGCTTGTGTGATTGCGTGGTTGTGTGATTGTGTGATTAGGCGATTGTGTGATTGTGTGATTGTGTGATTGTGTGATTGTGTGATTGTGTGACTGTGTGATTGTGTGATTGTGTGATTGTGTGATTGTGTAATTGTGATTGTGCGATTGTGATTGTGTGATTGTGTGATTGTGTGATTGTGTGATTGTGTGATTGTGTGATTGTGTGATTGTGTGATTGTGTGATTGTGTGATTGTGTGATTGTGTGATTGTGTGATTGTGTGATTGTGTGATTATGTGATTGTGTGATTGTGTGATTGTGTGATTGTGTGATTGTGTGATTGTGTGATTGTGTGATTGTGTGATTGTGTGATTGTGTGATTGTGTGATTGTGTGATTGTGTGATTGTGTGATTGTGTGATTGTGTGATTGTGTGATTGTGTGATTGTGTGATTGTGTGATTGTGTGATTGTGCCATTGTGTGGATGTGCGATCGTGATTGTGTGATCGTGATTGTCTGATCGTGATTGTGTGATCGTGATTGTGTGATCGTGATTGTGCGATTGCGTGCTTGTGACTGTGTGATTGTGTGATTGTGACTGTGTGATTGTGTGATTGTGTGATTGTGTGATAGTGTGATTGTGTGATTGTGTGATTGTGACTGTGTGATTGTGTGATTGTGTGATTGTGTGACTGTGTGATTGTGTGATTGTGTGATTGTGTGATTGTGTGATTGTGTGATTGTGTGATTGTGTGATTGTGTGATTGTGTGATTGTGTGATTGTGTGATTGTGATTGTGTGATTGTGATTGTGTGATTGTGATTGTGTGATTGTGTGAGTGTGTGATTGTGTGATCGAGTGATTGTGTGATTGTGTGATTGTGTGATTGTGTGGTTGTGTGATTGTGTGATTGTGTGATTGTGTGATTGTGTGATTGTGTGATTGTGACTGTGTGATTGTGTGAGTGTGTGATTGTGTGATTGAGTGATTGTGTGCTTGTGTGATTGTGTGGTTGTGTGGTTGTGTGATTGTGTGATTGTGTGATTGTGTGATTGTGTGATTGTGTGATTGTGTGATTGGGTGATTGTGTGATTGCGTGATTGTGTGATTCTGTGATTGTGTGATTGTGTGATTTTGTGATTGTGTGATTGTGTGATTGCGTGATTGTGTGATTGTGTGATCGTGTGATTGTGTGATTGTGTGACTGAGTGATTGTGTGACTGTGTGACTGTGTGACTGTGTGATTGAGGAACTGCGTGATTGTGTGACCATGTTTGTGTGACCGTGATTGTGTGACCGATTGTGTGACCGTGATAGTGTGACCGTGAATGTGTGAATGCGTGATTGTGATTGCGTGATTGTGATTCCGTGATTGTGTGATTGTGTGATCGTGTGATTGTGTGATTGTGTGATTGTGTGGTTGTGTGACCGTGATTGTGTGATCGTGATTGTGTGATCGTGATTGTGTGATCGTGATTGTGATTGTGTGATTGTGTGATTGTGTGATGGTGTGATTGTGTGATTGTGTGAATGTGTGATTGCGTGATCGTGTGATTGTGTGATCGTGTGATCGAGTGATCGTGTGATTGTGTGATTGTGTCATTTTGCGATTGTGTGATTGTGTGATTGTGTGATTGTGTGATTGTGTGATTGAGTGATTGTGTGCTTGTGTGATTGTGTGGCTGTGTGATTGTGTGATTAGGCGATTGTGTGATTGTGTGATTGTGTGATTGTGTGATTGTGGGACTGTGTGATTGTGTGATTGTGTAACTGTGATTGTGCGATTGTGATTGTGTGATTGTGTGATTGTGTGATTGTGTGATTTTGTGATTGTGTGATTGTGTGATTGTGTGATTGTGTTATTGTGTGATTGTGTGATTGTGTGATTGTGTGATTGTGTGATTGTGTGATAGTGCGATTGTGATTGTGTGATTGTGTGATTGTGTGATTGTGTGATTGTGTGATTGTGTGATTGTGTGATTGTGTGATTGTGTGATTGTGTGATTGTGTGATTGTGTGATTGTGTGATTGTGTGATTGTGTGATTGTGTGATTGTGTGATTGTGGGATTGTGTGATTGTGTGATTGTGATTGTGTGATTGTGATTGTGTGATCGTGTTAGTGTGACCGTGAATGTGTGATTGCGTGATTGTGATTGCGTGATTGCGATTGCGTGATTGCGATTGCGTGATTGTGATTGCGTGATTGTGTGATTGTGTGATTGTGTGATTGTGTGATGGTGTGATTAGGTGATTGTGTGATTGTGTGATTGTGTGATTGTGTGATTGTGTGATTGTGTGATTTTGTGATTGTGTGATTGTGTGATTGTGTGATTGTGTGATTGTGTGATTGTGTGATTGTGTGATTGTGTGATTGTGTGATTGTGTGATTGTGTGATTGAGTGATTGTGTGCTGGTGTGATTGTGTGATTGTGTGATTGTGTGCTTGTGTGATTGTGTGATTGTGATTGTGTGATTGTGATTGTGTGATTGTGATTGTGTGATTGTGATTGTGTGATTGTGATTGTGTGATTGTGACTGTGTGATTGTGATTGTGTGATTGTGATTGAGTGATTGTGATTGTGTGATTGTGATTGTGTGATTGTGATTGTGTGATTGTGATTGTGTGATTGTGTGATTGTGCGATTGCGTGCTTGTGTGATTGTGTGATTGTGATTGTGTGATTGTGTTATTGTGTGATTGTGTGATTGTGTGATTGTGTGATTGTGTGATTGTGTGATTGTGTGATTGTGTGATTGTGTGATTGTGTGATTGTGTGATTGTGTGATTGTGTGATTGTGTGATTGTGTGATTGTGTGATTGTGTGATTGAGTGATTGTGTGCTGGTGTGATTGTGTGATTGTGTGATTGTGTGCTTGTGTGATTGTGTGATTGTGATTGTGTGATTGTGACTGTGTGATTGTGATTGTGTGATTGTGATTGTGTGATTGTGATTGTGTGATTGTGATTGTGTGATTGTGATTGTGTGATTGTGATTGTGTGATTGTGATTGTGTGATTGTGATTGTGTGATTGTGATTGTGTGATTGTGATTGTGTGATTGTGATTGTGTGATTGTGATTGTGTGATTGTGATTGTGTGATTGTGATTGTGTGATTGTGTGATTGTGCGATTGCGTGCTTGTGTGATTGTGTGATTGTGATTGTGTGATTGTGTGATTGTGTGATTGTGTGATTGTGTGATTGTGTGATTGTGTGATTGTGTGATTGTGTGATTGTGTGATTGTGTGATTGTGTGATTGTGTGATTGTGTGATTGTGTGATTGTGTGATTGTGTGATTGTGTGATTGTGTGTTTGTGTGATTGTGTGATTGTGTGATTGTGTGATTGTGTGATTGTGTGATTGTGTGATTGTGTGATTGTGTGATTGTGTGATTGTGTGATTGTGATTGTGTGATTGTGATTGTGTGATTGTGATTGTGTGATTGTGTGAGTGTGTGATTGTGTGATTGAGTGATTGTGTGATTGTGATTGTGTGATTGTGATTGTGTGATTGTGATTGTGTGATTGTGTGGTTGTGTGACCGTGATTGTGTGACCGTGATTGTGTGATCCTGATTGTGTGATCGTGTTAGTGTGACCGTGAATGTGTGATTGCGTGATTGTGATTGCGTGATTGCGATTGCGTGATTGCGATTGCGTGATTGTGATTGTGTGATTGTGTGATTGTGTGATTGTGTGATGGTGTGATTAGGTGATTGTGTGATTGTGTGATTGTGTGATTGTGTGATTGTGTGATTTTGTGATTGTGTGATTGTGTGATTGTGTGATTGTGTGATTGTGTGATTGTGTGATTGTGTGATTGTGTGATTGAGTGATTGTGTGCTGGTGTGATTGTGTGATTTTGTGATTGTGTGCTTGTGTGATTCTGTGATTGTGATTGTGTGATTGTGATTGTGTGATTGTGATTGTGTGATTGTGATTGTGTGATTGTGATTGTGTGATCGTGTTAGTGTGACCGTGAATGTGCGATTGCGTGATTGTGATTGCGTGATTGCGATTGCGTGATTGCGATTGCGTGATTGTGATTGCGTGATTGTGTGATTGTGTGATTGTGTGATTGTGTGATGGTGTGATTAGGTGATTGTGTGATTGTGTGATTGTGTGATTGTGTGATTGTGTGATTTTGTGATTGTGTGATTGTGTGATTGTGTGATTGTGTGATTGTGTGATTGTGTGATTGTGTGATTGTGTGATTGTGTGATTGTGTGATTGAGTGATTGTGTGCTGGTGTGATTGTGTGATTGTGTGATTGTGATTGTGTGATTGTGATTGTGTGATTGTGATTGTGTGATTGTGATTGTGTGATTGTGATTGTGTGATTGTGATTGTGTGATTGTGATTGTGTGATTGTGATTGTGTGATTGTGATTGTGATTGTGTGATTGTGATTGTGTGATTGTGATTGTGTGATTGTGATTGTGTGATTGTGATTGTGTGATTGTGATTGTGTGATTGTGATTGTGTGATTGTGATTGTGTGATTGTGATTGTGTGATTGTGATTGTGTGATTGTGATTGTGTGATTGTGATTGTGTGATTGTGATTGTGTGATTGTGATTGTGTGATTGTGATTGTGTGATTGTGATTGTGTGATTGTGTGATTGTGCGATTGCGTGCTTGTGTGATTGTGTGATTGTGATTGTGTGATTGTGTGATTGTGTGATTGTGTGATTGTGTGATTGTGTGATTGTGTGATTGTGTGATTGTGTGATTGTGTGATTGTGTGATTGTGTGATTGTGTGATTGTGTGATTGTGTGATTGTGTGATTGTGTGATTGTGTGATTGTGTGATTGTGATTGTGTGATTGTGATTGTGTGATTGTGATTGTGTGATTGTGTGAGTGTGTGATTGTGTGATTGAGTGATTGTGTGATTGCGTGATTGTGTGATTGTGTGATTGTGTGATTGTGTGATTTTGCGATTGTGTGATTGTGTGATTGTGTGATTGTGTGAGTGTGTGATTGTGTGATTGAGTGATTGTGTGCTTGTGTGATTGTGTAGCTGTGTGATTGTGTGATTAGGCGATTGTGTGATTGTGTGATTGTGTGATTGTGGGACTGTGTGATTGTGTGATTGTGTGATTGCGTGATTGTGTGATTGTGTGATTGTGTGATTGTGTGATTGTGTGATTGGGCGATTGTGATTGTGTGATTGTGTGATTGTGTGATTGTGTGATTGTGTGATTGTGTGATTGTGTGATTGTGTGATTGTGTGATTGTGTGATTGTGTGATTGTGTGATTGTGTGATTGTGTGATTGTGTGATTGTGTGATTGTGTGATTGTGTGATTGTGTGATTGTGTGATTGTGTGATTGTGTGGTTATGTGACCGTGATTGTGTGACCGTGATTGTGTGATCGTGATTGTGTGATCGTGTTAGTGTGACCGTGAATGTGTGATTGCGTGATTGTGATTGCGTGATTGCGATTGCGTGATTGCGATTGCGTGATTGTGATTGCGTGATTGTGTGATTGTGTGATTGTGTGATTGTGTGATGGTGTGATTAGGTGATTGTGTGATTGTGTGATTGTGTGATTGTGTGATTTTGTGATTGTGTGATTGTGTGATTGTGTGATTGTGTGATTGTGTGATTGTGTGATTGTGTGATTGTGTGATTGTGTGATTGTGTGATTGTGTGATTGGGCGATTGTGATTGTGTGATTGTGTGATTGTGTGATTGTGTGATTGTGTGATTGTGTGATTGTGTGATTGTGTGATTGTGGGATTGTGTGATTGTGTGATTGTGATTCTGTGATTGTGATTGTGTGATCGTGATAGTGTAATCGTGATTGTGTGATCGTGATTGTGATTGTGTGATTGTGTGATTGTGTGATTGTGTGATTGTGTGATTGTGTGATTGTGTGATTGAGTGATTGTGTGATTGTGTGATTGTGTGAATGTGTGATTGTGTGACCGTGATTGTGTGATTGTGTGATTGTGTGATTTTGTGATTGTGTGATTGTGTGATTGTGTGATTGTGTGATTGTGTGATTGTGTGGTTGTGTGACCGTGATTGTGTGATCGTGATTGTGTGATCGTGATTGCGTGATCGTGATTGTGTGATTGCGTGATTTTGATTGTGTGATTGTGTGACTGTGTGATTGTGTGATTGTGTGATTGTGTGATTTTGTGATTGAGTGATTGTGTGATTGTGTGATTGTGTGATTGTGTGAATGTGTGATTGTGTGATTGTGTGACCGTGATTGTGTGATTGATGATTGTGTGATTGTGTGATTGTGTGATTGTTTGATTGTGTGATTGTGTGATTGTGTGATTGTGATTGTGTGATTGTGATTGTGTGATTGTGTGATCGTGTGATTGTGTGATTGTGTGACTGAGTGATTGTGTGACTGTGTGACTGTGTGACTGTGTGATTGAGGAACTGCGTGATTGTGTGACCATGTTTGTGTGACCGTGATTGTGTGACCGATTGTGTGACCGTGAATGTGTGAATGCGTGATTGTGATTGCGTGATTGTGATTCCGTGATTGTGTGATTGTGTGATCGTGTGATTGTGTGATTGTGTGATTGTGTGGTTGTGTGACCGTGATTGTGTGACCGTGATTGTGTGATCGTGATTGTGTGATCGTGATTGTGTGATCGTGATTGTGATTGTGTGATTGTGTGATTGTGTGATTGTGTGAATGTGTGATTGCGTGATCGTGTGATTGTGTGATCGTGTGATCGAGTGATCGTGTGATTGTGTGATTTTGCGATTGTGTGATTGTGTGATTGTGTGATTGTGTGAGTGTGTGATTGTGTGATTGTGTGATTGTGTGATTGTGTGATTGTGTGATTGTGTGATTGTGTGATTGTGTGATTGTGTGATTGTGTGATTGTGTGATTGTGTGATTGTGTGATTGTGTGATGGTGTGATTGTGTGATTGTGTGATTGTGTGATTGTGTGATTGTGATTGTGTGATTGTGATTGTGTGATTGTGTTTGTGTGATTGTGATTGTGTGATTGTGTGAGTGTGTGATTGTGTGATTGAGTGATTGTGTGATTGTGTGATTGTGTGATTGTGTGGTTGTGTGATTGTGTGATTGTGTGATTGTGTGATTGTGTGATTGTGTGATTGTGTGATTGTGACTGTGTGATTGTGTGAGTGTGTGATTGTGTGATTGAGTGATTGTGTGCTTGTGTGATTGTGTGGTTGTGTGGTTGTGTGATTGTGTGATTGTGTGATTGTGTGATTGTGTGATTGTGTGATTGGGTGATTGTGTGATTGCGTGATTGTGTGATTCTGTGATTGTGTGATTGTGTGATTTTGTGATTGTGTGATTGTGTGATTGCGTGATTGTGTGATTGTGTGATTGTGTGATTGTGTGATTGTGTGAGTGTGTGATTGTGTGATTGTGTGATTGAGTGATTGTGTGCTTGTGTGATAGTATACTTGTGTGATTTTGTGATTGTATACTTGTGTGATTGTGTGATTGTGTGATTGTGCGATTGCGTGCTTGTGTGATCGTGTGATTGTGATTGTGTGATTGTGTGATTGTGTGATTGTGTGATTGCGTGATTGTGCGATTGTGTGATTGTGTGATTGTGTGATTGTGTGATTGTGTGATTGTGTGATTGTGTGATTGTGTGATTGTGTGATTGTGTGATTGTGTGATTGTGTGATTGAGTGGTTGTGTGATTGTGTGATTGTGTGAATGTGTGATTGTGTGACCGTGATTGTGTGATTGTGTGATTGTGTGATTTTGTGATTGTGTGATTGTGTGATTGTGTGATTGTGTGATTGTGTGATTGTGTGGTTGTGTGACCGTGATTGTGTGATCGTGATTGTGTGATCGTGATTGTGTGATCGTGATTGTGTGATTGCGTGATTGTGATTGTGTGATTGTGTGACTGTGTGATTGTGTGATTGTGTGATTGTGTGATTTTGTGATTGAGTGATTGTGTGATTGTGTGATTGTGTGATTGTGTGAATGTGTGATTGTGTGATTGTGTGACCGTGATTGTGTGATTGATGATTGTGTGATTGTGTGATTGTGTGATTGTGTGATTGTGTGATTGTGTGATTGTGTGATTGTGTGATTGTGATTGTGTGATTGTGATTGTGTGATTGTGATTGTGTGATTGTGATTGTGTGATTGTGTGAGTGTGTGATTGTGTGATTGAGTGATTGTGTGATTGTGTGATTGTGTGATTGTGTGGTTGTGTGATTGTGTGATTGTGTGATTGTGTGATTGTGTGATTGTGTGATTGTGACTGTGTGATTGTGTGATTGTGTGATTGTGTGATTGTGACTGTGTGATTGTGTGAGTGTGTGATTGTGTCATTGTGTGATTGTGTGATTGTGTGATTGTGCGATTGCGTGCTTGTGTGATTGTGTGATTGTGATTGTGTGATTGTGTGATTGTGTGATTGTGTGATTGCGTGTTTGTGTGATTGTGTGATTGTGTGATTGTGTGATTGTGTGATTGTGTGATTGCGTGATTGTGTGATTGTGTGATTGTGTGATTGTGTGATTGTGTGATTGTGTGATTGTGTGATTGTGTGATTGTGTGATTGTGTGATTGTGTGATTGTGTGATTGTGTGATTGTGTGATTGTGTGATTGTGTGATTGTGTGATTGTGTGATTGTGTGATTGTGTGATTGTGTGATTGTGTGATTGTGTGATTGTGTGATTGTGTGATTGTGTGATTGTGTGATTGTGTGATTGTGTGATTGTGTGATTGTGTGATTGTGTGATTGTGTGATTGTGATTGTGTGATTGTGATTGTGTGATTGTGATTGTGTGATTGTGTGAGTGTGTGAGTGTGTGATTGTGTGATTGAGTGATTGTGTGATTGTGTGATTGTGTGATTGTGTGGTTGTGTGATTGTGTGATTGTGTGATTGTGTGATTGTGTGATTGTGACTGTGTGATTGTGTGAGTGTGTGATTGTGTGATTGAGTGATTGTGTGCTTGTGTGATTGTGTGGTTGTGTGGTTGTGTGATTGTGTGATTGTGTGATTGTGTGATTGTGTGATTGTGTGATTGTGCGATTGGGTGATTGTGTGATTGCGTGATTGTGTGATTCTGTGATTGTGTGATTCTGTGATTTTGTGATTGTGTGATTGTGTGATTGCGTGATTGTGTGATTGTGTGATTGTGTGATTGTGTGGTTGTGTGAGTGTGTGATTGTGTGATTGTGTGATTGTGATTGTGTGATTGTGATTGTGTGATCGTGTTAGTGTGACCGTGAATGTGTGATTGCGTGATTGTGATTGCGTGATTGCGATTGCGTGATTGCGATTGCGTGATTGTGATTGCGTGATTGTGTGATTGTGTGATTGTGTGGTTGTGTGATGGTGTGATTGTGTGATTGTGTGAATGTGTGATTGCGTGATCGTGTGATTGTGTGATCGTGTGATTGTGTGATTGCGTGATTGTGTGATTGTGTGATTGTGTGATTGTGTAATTGTGAGATTGTGTGATTGTGTGCTTGTGTGATTGTGTGATTGTGTGATTGTGATTGTGTGATTGTGATTGTGTGATTGTGATTGTGTGATTGTGATTGTGTGATTGTGATTCTGTGATTGTGATTGTGTGATCGTGATAGTGTAATCGTGATTGTGTGATCGTGATTGTGATTGTGTGATTGTGTGATTGTGTGATTGTGTGATTGTGTGATTGTGTGATTGTGTGATTGTGTGATTGTGTGATTGTGTGATTGTGTGATTGTGTGATTGTGTGATTGTGCGATTGTGTGATTGTGTGATTGTGTGATTGTGTGATTGTGTGATTGTGTGATTGTGTGGTTGCGTGATTGGGTGATTGTGTGATTGTGTGATTGTGTGATTGTGTGATTGTGTGATTGTGTGATTATGTGATTGTGTGATTGTGTGATTGTGTGATTGTGTGATTGTGTGATTGTGTGATTGTGTGATTGTGTGATTGTGTGATTGTGTGGTTGTGTGACCGTGATTGTGTGACCGTGATTGTGTGATCGTGATTGTGTGATCGTGTTAGTGTGACCGTGAATGTGTGATTGCGTGATTGTGATTGCGTGATTGCGCTTGCGTGATTGTGATTGCGTGATTGTGTGATTGTGTGATTGTGTGGTTGTGTGATGGTGTGATTGTGTGATTGTGTGAATGTGTGATTGCGTGATCGTGTGATTGTGTGATCGTGTGATCGTGTGATCGTGTGATCGTGTGATTGTGTGATTGTGCGATTTTGCGATTGTGTGATTGTGTGATTGTGTGATTGTGTGAGTGTGTGATTGTGTGATTGAGTGATTGTGTGCTTGTGTGATTGCGTGGTTGTGTGATTGTGTGATTAGGCGATTGTGTGATTGTGTGATTGTGTGATTGTGTGATTGTGTGATTGTGTGACTGTGTGATTGTGTGATTGTGTGATTGTGTGATTGTGTAATTGTGATTGTGCGATTGTGATTGTGTGATTGTGTGATTGTGTGATTGTGTGATTGTGTGATTGTGTGATTTTGTGATTGTGTGATTGTGTGATTGTGTGATTGTGTGATTGTGTGATTGTGTGATTGTGTGATTGTGTGATTGTGACTGTGTGATTGTGTGATTGTGTGATAGTGTGATTGTGTGATTGTGTGACTGTGTGATTGTGTGATTGTGTGATTGTGTGATAGTGTGGTTGTGTGATTGTGTGATTGTGTGATTGTGTGAGTGTGTGATTGTGTGATTGAGTGATTGTGTGCTTGTGTGATTGCGTGGTTGTGTGATTGTGTGATTAGGCGATTGTGTGATTGTGTGATTGTGTGATTGTGTGATTGTGTGATTGTGTAATTGTGATTGTGCGATTGTGATTGTGTGATTGTGTGATTGTGTGATTGTGTGATTGTGTGATTGTGTGATTGTGTGATTTTGTGATTGTGTGATTGTGTGATTGTGTGATTGTGTGATTGTGTGATTGTGTGATTGTGTGATTGTGTGATTGTGTGATTGAGTGATTGTGTGCTTGTGTGATTGTGTGATTGTGTGATTGTGTGATTGAGTGATTGTGTGCTTGTGTGATTGTATACTTGTGTGATTGTGTGATTGTATACTTGTGTGATTGTGTGATTGTGTGATTGTGCGATTGCGTGCTTGTGTGATTGTGTGATTGTGATTGTGTGATTGTGTGATTGTGTGATTGTGTGATTGCGTGATTGTGTGATTGTGTGATTTTGCGATTGTGTGATTGTGTGATTGTGTGATTGTGTGAGTGTGTGATTGTGTGATTGAGTGATTGTGTGCTTGTGTGATTGCGTGGTTGTGTGATTGTGTGATTAGGCGATTGTGTGATTGTGTGATTGTGTGATTGTGTGATTGTGTGACTGTGTGATTGTGTGATTGTGTGATTGTGTGATTGTGTAATTGTGATTGTGCGATTGTGATTGTGTGATTGTGTGATTGTGTGATTGTGTGATTGTGTGATTGTGTGATTGTGTGATTTTTTGATTGTGTGATTGTGTGATTGTGTGATTGTGTGATTGTGTGATTGTGTGATTGTGTGATTGTGTGATTGTGTGATAGTGTGATTGTGTGATTGTGTGATTGTGACTGTGTGATTGTGTGATTGTGTGATAGTGTGATTGTGTGATTGTGTGCCTGTGTGATTGTGTGATTGTGTGATTGTGTGATAGTGTGGTTGTGTGATTGTGTGATTGTGTGATTGTGTGATTGTGTGATTGTGTGATTGTGTGATTGTGTGATTGAGTGATTGTGTGCTTGTGTGATTGTGTGATTGTGTGATTGTGTGATTGAGTGATTGTGTGCTTGTGTGATTGTATACTTGTGTGATAGTGTGATTGTATACTTGTGTGATTGTGTGATTGTGTGATTGTGTGATTGTGCGATTGCGTGCTTGTGTGATTGTGTGATTGTGATTGTGTGATTGTGTGATTGTGTGATTGTGTGATTGCGTGATTGTGTGATTGTGTGATTGTGTGATTGTGTGATTGTGTGATTGTGTGATTGTGTGATTGTGTGATTGTGTGATTGTGTGATTGTGTGATTGTGTGATTGTGTGATTGTGTGATTGTGTGACTGTGTGATTGTGTGATTGTGTGATTGTGTGATTGTGTGATTGTGATTGTGTGATTGTGATTGTGTGATTGTGATTGTGTGATTGTGATTGTGTGATTGTGATTGTGTGATTGTGTGAGTGTGTGATTGTGTGATTGAGTGATTGTGTGATTGTGTGATTGTGTGATTGTGTGGTTGTGTGATTGAGTGATTGTGTGCTTGTGTGATTGTGTGGCTGTGTGATTGTGTGATTAGGCGATTGTGTGATTGTGTGATTGTGTGATTGTGTGATTGTGGGACTGTGTGATTGTGTGATTGTGTGATTGTGTGATTGTGTAATTGTGATTGTGCGATTGTGATTGTGTGATTGTGTGATTGTGTGATTGTGTGATTTTGTGATTGTGTGATTGTGTGATTGTGTGATTGTGTTATTGTGTGATTGTGTGATTGTGTGATTGTGTGATTGTGTGATTGTGTGATTGTGCGATTGTGATTGTGTGATTGTGTGATTGTGTGATTGTGTGATTGTGTGATTGTGTGATTGTGTGATTGTGTGATTGTATGATTGTGTGATTGTGTGATTGTGTGATTGTGGGATTGTGTGATTGTGTGATCGTGATTGTGTGATCGTGATTGTGCGATTGCGTGCTTGTGACTGTGTGATTGTGTGACTGTGTGATTGTGTGATTGTGACTGTGTGATTGTGTGATTGTGTGATTGTGTGATAGTGTGATTGTGTGATTGTGTGATTGTGACTGTGTGATTGTGTGATTGTGTGATAGTGTGATTGTGTGATTGTGTGACTGTGTGATTGTGTGATTGTGTGATTGTGTGATAGTGTGGTTGTGTGATTGTGTGATTGTGTGATTGTGCGATTGCGTGCTTGTGTGATTGTGTGATTGTGATTGTGTGATTGTGTGATTGTGTGATTGTGTGATTGCGTGATTGTGTGATTGTGTGATTGTGTGATTGTGTGATTGTGTGATTGTGTGATTGTGTGATTGTGTGATTGTGTGATTGTGTGATTGTGTGATTGTGTGATTGTGTGATTGTGTGATTGTGTGATTGTGTGATTGTGTGATTGTGTGATTGTGTGATTGTGATTGTGTGATTGTGATTGTGTGATTGTGATTGTGTGATTGTGATTGTGTGATTGTGTGAGTGTGTGATTGTGTGATTGAGTGATTGTGTGATTGTGTGATTGTGTGATTGTGTGGTTGTGTGATTGTGTGATTGTGTGATTGTGTGATTGTGTGATTGTGTGATTGTGTGATTGTGTGATTGTGTGATTGTGACTGTGTGATTGTGTGAGTGTGTGATTGTGTGATTGAGTGATTGTGTGCTTGTGTGATTGTGTGGTTGTGTGGTTGTGTGATTGTGTGATTGTGTGATTGTGTGATTGTGTGATTGTGTGATTGTGTGATTGTGTGATTGGGTGATTGTGTGATTGCGTGATTGTGTGATTCTGTGATTGTGTGATTGTGTGATTTTGTGATTGTGTGATGGCGTGATTGTGTGATTGTGTGATTGTGTGATTGTGTGATTGTGTGAGTGTGTGATTGTGTGATTGTGCGATTGAGTGATTGTGTGCTTGTGTGATAGTATACTTGTGTGATTGTGTGATTGTATACTTGCGTGATTGTGTGATTGTGTGATTGTGCGATTGCGTGCTTGTGTGATCGTGTGATTGTGATTGTGTGATTGTGTGATTGTGTGATTGTGTGATTGCGTGATTGTGTGATTGTGTGATTGTGTGATTGTGTGATTGTGTGATTGTGTGATTGTGTGATTGTGTGATTGTGTGATTGTGTGATTGTGTGATTGTGTGAGTGTGTGATTGTGTGATTGTGTGATTGTGTGATTGAGTGATTGTGTGATTGTGTGATTGTGTGAATGTGTGATTGTGTGACCGTGATTGTGTGATTGTGTGATTTTGTGATTGTGTGATTGTGTGATTGTGTGATTGTGTGATTGTGTGATTGTGTGATTGTGTGATTGTGTGGTTGTGTGACCGTGATTGTGTGATCGTGATTGTGTGATCGTGATTGTGTGATCGTGATTGTGTGATTGCGTGATTGTGATTGTGTGATTGTGTGACTGTGTGATTGTGTGATTGTGTGATTGTGTGATTTTGTGATTGAGTGATTGTGTGATTGTGTGATTGTGTGAATGTGTGATTGTGTGATTGTGTGACCGTGATTGTGTGATTGATGATTGTGTGATTGTGTGATTGTGTGATTGTTTGATTGTGTGATTGTGTGATTGTGTGATTGTGATTGTGTGATTGTGATTGTGTGATTGTGTGATCGTGTGATTGTGTGATTGTGTGACTGAGTGATTGTGTGACTGTGTGACTGTGTGACTGTGTGATTGAGGAACTGCGTGATTATGTGACCATGTTTGTGTGACCGTGATTGTGTGACCGATTGTGTGACCGTGAATGTGTGAATGCGTGATTGTGATTGCGTGATTGTGATTCCGTGATTGTGTGATTGTGTGATCGTGTGATTGTGTGATTGTGTGATTGTGTGGTTGTGTGACCGTGATTGTGTGACAGTGATTGTGTGATCGTGATTGTGTGATCGTGATTGTGTGATCGTGATTGTGATTGTGTGATTCTGTGATTGTGTGATTGTGTGATTTTGTGATTGTGTGATTGTGTGATTGCGTGATTGTGTGATTGTGTGATTGTGTGATTGTGTGATTGTGTGATTGTGTGAGTGTGTGATTGTGTGATTGTGTGATTGAGTGATTGTGTGCTTGTGTGATTGTATACTTGTGTGATTGTGTGATTGTATACTTGTGTGATTGTGTGATTGTGTGATTGTGCGATTGCGTGCTTGTGTGATTGTGTGATTGTGTGATTGTGTGATTGTGTGATTGTGTGATTGTGTGATTGTGTGATTGTGTGATTGTGTGATTGTGTGATTGTGTGATTGTGTGATTGTGTGATTGTGTGATTGTGTGATTGTGTGATTGTGTGATTGTGTGATTGTGTGATTGTGTGATGGTGTGATTAGGTGATTGTGTGATTGTGTGATTGTGTGATTGTGTGATTGTGTGATTGTGTGATTTTGTGATTGTGTGATTGTGTGATTGTGTGATTGTGTGATTGTGTGATTGTGTGATTGTGTGATTGTGTGATTGTGTGATTGTGTGATTGTGTGATTGAGTGATTGTGTGCTGGTGTGATTGTGTGATTGTGTGATTGTGTGCTTGTGTGATTGTGTGATTGTGATTGTGTGATTGTGATTGTGTGATTGTGATTGTGTGATTGTGATTGTGTGATTGTGACTGTGTGATTGTGATTGTGTGATTGTGATTGAGTGATTGTGATTGTGTGATTGTGATTGTGTGATTGTGATTGTGTGATTGTGATTGTGTGATTGTGTGATTGTGCGATTGCGTGCTTGTGTGATTGTGTGATTGTGATTGTGTGATTGTGTTATTGTGTGATTGTGTGATTGTGTGATTGTGTGATTGTGTGATTGTGTGATTGTGTGATTGTGTGATTGTGTGATTGTGTGATTGTGTGATTGTGTGATTGTGTGATTGTGTGATTGTGTGATTGTGTGATTGTGTGATTGAGTGATTGTGTGCTGGTGTGATTGTGTGATTGTGTGATTGTGTGCTTGTGTGATTGTGTGATTGTGATTGTGTGATTGTGATTGTGTGATTGTGATTGTGTGATTGTGATTGTGTGATTGTGATTGTGTGATTGTGATTGTGTGATTGTGATTGTGTGATTGTGATTGTGTGATTGTGATTGTGTGATTGTGATTGTGTGATTGTGATTGTGTGATTGTGATTGTGTGATTGTGATTGTGTGATTGTGATTGTGTGATTGTGATTGTGTGATTGTGATTGTGTGATTGTGTGATTGTGCGATTGCGTGCTTGTGTGATTGTGTGATTGTGATTGTGTGATTGTGTGATTGTGTGATTGTGTGATTGTGTGATTGTGTGATTGTGTGATTGTGTGATTGTGTGATTGTGTGATTGTGTGATTGTGTGATTGTGTGATTGTGTGATTGTGTGATTGTGTGATTGTGTGATTGTGTGTTTGTGTGATTGTGTGATTGTGTGATTGTGTGATTGTGTGATTGTGTGATTGTGTGATTGTGTGATTGTGTGATTGTGTGATTGTGTGATTGTGATTGTGTGATTGTGATTGTGTGATTGTGATTGTGTGATTGTGTGAGTGTGTGATTGTGTGATTGAGTGATTGTGTGATTGTGATTGTGTGATTGTGATTGTGTGATTGTGATTGTGTGATTGTGTGGTTGTGTGACCGTGATTGTGTGACCGTGATTGTGTGATCCTGATTGTGTGATCGTGTTAGTGTGACCGTGAATGTGTGATTGCGTGATTGTGATTGCGTGATTGCGATTGCGTGATTGCGATTGCGTGATTGTGATTGTGTGATTGTGTGATTGTGTGATTGTGTGATGGTGTGATTAGGTGATTGTGTGATTGTGTGATTGTGTGATTGTGTGATTGTGTGATTTTGTGATTGTGTGATTGTGTGATTGTGTGATTGTGTGATTGTGTGATTGTGTGATTGTGTGATTGTGTGATTGAGTGATTGTGTGCTGGTGTGATTGTGTGATTGTGTGATTGTGTGCTTGTGTGATTCTGTGATTGTGATTGTGTGATTGTGATTGTGTGATTGTGATTGTGTGATCGTGTTAGTGTGACCGTGAATGTGCGATTGCGTGATTGTGATTGCGTGATTGCGATTGCGTGATTGCGATTGCGTGATTGTGATTGCGTGATTGTGTGATTGTGTGATTGTGTGATTGTGTGATGGTGTGATTAGGTGATTGTGTGATTGTGTGATTGTGTGATTGTGTGATTGTGTGATTTTGTGATTGTGTGATTGTGTGATTGTGTGATTGTGTGATTGTGTGATTGTGTGATTGTGTGATTGTGTGATTGTGTGATTGTGTGATTGAGTGATTGTGTGCTGGTGTGATTGTGTGATTGTGTGATTGTGATTGTGTGATTGTGATTGTGTGATTGTGATTGTGTGATTGTGATTGTGTGATTGTGATTGTGTGATTGTGATTGTGTGATTGTGATTGTGTGATTGTGATTGTGTGATTGTGATTGTGTGATTGTGATTGTGTGATTGTGATTGTGTGATTGTGATTGTGTGATTGTGATTGTGTGATTGTGATTGTGTGATTGTGATTGTGTGATTGTGATTGTGTGATTGTGATTGTGTGATTGTGATTGTGTGATTGTGATTGTGTGATTGTGATTGTGTGATTGTGATTGTGTGATTGTGATTGTGTGATTGTGATTGTGTGATTGTGATTGTGTGATTGTGATTGTGTGATTGTGATTGTGTGATTGTGATTGTGTGATTGTGATTGTGTGATTGTGATTGTGTGATTGTGATTGTGTGATTGTGATTGTGTGATTGTGATTGTGTGATTGTGATTGTGTGATTGTGATTGTGTGATTGTGATTGTGTGATTGTGATTGTGTGATTGTGATTGTGTGATTGTGATTGTGTGATTGTGATTGTGTGATTGTGATTGTGTGATTGTGTGATTGTGCGATTGCGTGCTTGTGTGATTGTGTGATTGTGATTGTGTGATTGTGTGATTGTGTGATTGTGTGATTGTGTGATTGTGTGATTGTGTGATTGTGTGATTGTGTGATTGTGTGATTGTGTGATTGTGTGATTGTGTGATTGTGTGATTGTGTGATTGTGTGATTGTGTGATTGTGTGATTGTGTGATTGTGTGATTGTGATTGTGTGATTGTGATTGTGTGATTGTGATTGTGTGATTGTGTGAGTGTGTGATTGTGTGATTGAGTGATTGTGTGATTGCGTGATTGTGTGATTGTGTGATTGTGTGATTGTGTGATGGTGTGATTGTGTGATTGTGACTGTGTGATTGTGTGAGTGTGTGATTGTGTGATTGAGTGATTGTGTGCTTGTGTGATTGTGTGGTTGTGTGGTTGTGTGATTGTGTGATTGTGTGATTGTGATTGTGTGATTGTGATTGTGTGATTGTGATTGTGTGATTGTGATTGTGTGATTGTGATTGTGTGATTGTGATTGTGTGATTGTGATTGTGTGATTGTGATTGTGTGATTGTGATTGTGTGATTGTGATTGTGTGATTGTGTGATTGTGCGATTGCGTGCTTGTGTGATTGTGTGATTGTGATTGTGTGATTGTGTGATTGTGTGATTGTGTGATTGTGTGATTGTGTGATTGTGTGATTGTGTGATTGTGTGATTGTGTGATTGTGTGATTGTGTGATTGTGTGATTGTGTGATTGTGTGATTGTGTGATTGTGTGATTGTGTGATTGTGTGATTGTGTGATTGTGATTGTGTGATTGTGATTGTGTGATTGTGATTGTGTGATTGCGTGAGTGTGTGATTGTGTGATTGAGTGATTGTGTGATTGCGTGATTGTGTGATTGTGTGATTGTGTGATTGTGTGATGGTGTGATTGTGTGATTGTGACTGTGTGATTGTGTGATTGTGTGATTGTGTGATTGTGTGATTGTGTGATTGTGTGATTGTGTGATTGTGTGATTGTGTGATTGTGTGATTGTGTGATTGTGTGATTGTGTGATTGTGTGATTGTGTGATTGTGTGATCGTGTGATTGTGTGATTGTGTGACTGAGTGATTGTGTGACTGTGTGACTGTGTGACTGTGTGATTGAGGAACTGCGTGATTGTGTGACCATGTTTGTGTGACCGTGATTGTGTGACCGATTGTGTGACCGTGATAGTGTGACCGTGAATGTGTGAATGCGTGATTGTGATTGCGTGATTGTGATTCCGTGATTGTGTGATTGTGTGATCGTGTGATTGTGTGATTGTGTGATTGTGTGGTTGTGTGACCGTGATTGTGTGACCGTGATTGTGTGATCGTGATTGTGTGATCGTGATTGTGTGATCGTGATTGTGATTGTGTGATTGTGTGATTGTGTGATGGTGTGATTGTGTGATTGTGTGAATGTGTGATTGCGTGATCGTGTGATTGTGTGATCGTGTGATCGAGTGATCGTGTGATTGTGTGATTGTGTGATTTTGCGATTGTGTGATTGTGTGATTGTGTGATTGTGTGAGTGTGTGATTGTGTGATTGAGTGATTGTGTGCTTGTGTGATTGTGTAGCTGTGTGATTGTGTGATTAGGCGATTGTGTGATTGTGTGATTGTGTGATTGTGGGACTGTGTGATTGTGTGATTGTGTGATTGTGTGATTGTGTAATTGTGATTGTGCGATTGTGATTGTGTGATTGTGTGATTGTGTGATTGTGTGATTGTGTGATTTTGTGATTGTGTGATTGTGTGATTGTGTGATTGTGTTATTGTGTGATTGCGTGATTGTGTGATTGTGTGATTGTGTGATTGTGTGATTGTGTGATTGGGCGATTGTGATTGTGTGATTGTGTGATTGTGTGATTGTGTGATTGTGTGATTGTGTGATTGTGTGATTGTGTGATTGTGTGATTGTGTGATTGTGTGATTGTGTGATTGTGTGATTGTGTGATTGTGTGATTGTGTGATTGTGTGATTGTGTGATTGTGTGATTGTGTGATTGTGTGGTTATGTGACCGTGATTGTGTGACCGTGATTGTGTGATCGTGATTGTGTGATCGTGTTAGTGTGACCGTGAATGTGTGATTGCGTGATTGTGATTGCGTGATTGCGATTGCGTGATTGCGATTGCGTGATTGTGATTGCGTGATTGTGTGATTGTGTGATTGTGTGATTGTGTGATGGTGTGATTAGGTGATTGTGTGATTGTGTGATTGTGTGATTGTGTGATTTTGTGATTGTGTGATTGTGTGATTGTGTGATTGTGTGATTGTGTGATTGTGTGATTGTGTGATTGTGTGATTGTGTGATTGTGTGATTGTGTGATTGGGCGATTGTGATTGTGTGATTGTGTGATTGTGTGATTGTGTGATTGTGTGATTGTGTGATTGTGTGATTGTGTGATTGTGTGATTGTGTGATTGTGTGATTGTGGGATTGTGTGATTGTGTGATTGTGATTCTGTGATTGTGATTGTGTGATCGTGATAGTGTAATCGTGATTGTGTGATCGTGATTGTGATTGTGTGATTGTGTGATTGTGTGATTGTGTGATTGTGTGATTGTGTGATTGTGTGATTGTGTGATTGTGTGATTGTGTGATTGTGTGATTGTGTGATTGTGTGGTTGTGTGATTGTGTGATTGTGTGATTGTGTGATTGTGTGATTGTGCGATTGTGCGATTGTGTGATTGTGTGATTGTGTGATTGTGTGATTGTGTGATTGTGTGGTTGCGTGATTGGGTGATTGTGTGATTGCGTGATTGTGTGATTGTGTGATTGTGTGATTGTGTGATTGTGTGATTGTGTGATTGTGTGATTGTGTGATTGTGTGATTGTGTGATTGTGTGATTGTGTGATTGTGTGATTGTGTGATTGTGTGATTGTGTGATTGTGTGATTGTGTGATTGTGTGATTGTGTGATTGTGTGATTGTGTGGTTGTGTGACCGTGATTGTGTGACCGTGATTGTGTGATCGTGATTGTGTGATCGTGTTAGTGTGACCGTGAATGTGTGATTGCGTGATTGTGATTGCGTGATTGCGATTGCGTGATTGTGATTGCGTGATTGTGTGATTGTGTGATTGTGTGGTTGTGTGATGGTGTGATTGTGTGATTGTGTGAATGTGTGATTGCGTGATCGTGTGATTGTGTGATCGTGTGATCGTGTGATCGTGTGATCGTGTGATTGTGTGATTGTGCGATTTTGCGATTGTGTGATTGTGTGATTGTGTGATTGTGTGAGTGTGTGATTGTGTGATTGAGTGATTGTGTGCTTGTGTGATTGCGTGGTTGTGTGATTGTGTGATTAGGCGATTGTGTGATTGTGTGATTGTGTGATTGTGTGATTGTGTGACTGTGTGATTGTGTGATTGTGTGATTGTGTGATTGTGTAATTGTGATTGTGCGATTGTGATTGTGTGATTGTGTGATTGTGTGATTGTGTGATTGTGTGATTGTGTGATTGTGTGATTGTGTGATTTTGTGATTGTGTGATTGTGTGATTGTGTGATTGTGTGATTGTGTGATTGTGTGATTGTGTGATTGTGTGATTGTGTGATTGTGACTGTGTGATTGTGTGATTGTGTGATAGTGTGATTGTGTGATTGTGTGACTGTGTGATTGTGTGATTGTGTGATTGTGTGATAGTGTGGTTGTGTGATTGTGTGATTGTGTGATTGTGTGAGTGTGTGATTGTGTGATTGAGTGATTGTGTGCTTGTGTGATTGCGTGGTTGTGTGATTGTGTGATTAGGCGATTGTGTGATTGTGTGATTGTGTGATTGTGTGATTGTGTGATTGTGTAATTGCGATTGTGCGATTGTGATTGTGTGATTGTGTGATTGTGTGATTGTGTGATTGTGTGATTGTGTGATTGTGTGATTTTGTGATTGTGTGATTGTGTGATTGTGTGATTGTGTGATTGTGCCATTGTGTGGATGTGCGATCGTGATTGTGTGATCGTGATTGTCTGATCGTGATTGTGTGATCGTGATTGTGTGATCGTGATTGTGCGATTGCGTGCTTGTGACTGTGTGATTGTGTGATTGTGACTGTGTGATTGTGTGATTGTGTGATTGTGTGATAGTGTGATTGTGTGATTGTGTGATTGTGACTGTGTGATTGTGTGATTGTGTGATTGTGTGATTGTGTGATTGTGTGATTGTGTGATTGTGTGATTGTGTGATTGTGTGATTGTGTGATTGTGTGATTGTGTGATTGTGTGATTGTGTGATTGTGATTGTGTGATTGTGATTGTGTGATTGTGATTGTGTGATTGTGTGAGTGTGTGATTGTGTGATCGAGTGATTGTGTGATTGTGTGATTGTGTGATTGTGTGGTTGTGTGATTGTGTGATTGTGTGATTGTGTGGTTGTGTGATTGTGTGATTGTGACTGTGTGATTGTGTGAGTGTGTGATTGTGTGATTGAGTGATTGTGTGCTTGTGTGATTGTGTGGTTGTGTGGTTGTGTGATTGTGTGATTGTGTGATTGTGTGATTGTGTGATTGTGTGATTGTGTGATTGTGTGATTGGGTGATTGTGTGATTGCGTGATTGTGTGATTCTGTGATTGTGTGATTGTGTGATTTTGTGATTGTGTGATTGTGTGATTGCGTGATTGTGTGATTGTGTGATTGTGTGATTGTGTGATTGTGTGAGTGTGTGATTGTGTGATTGTGTGATTGAGTGATTGTGTGCTTGTGTGATAGTATACTTGTGTGATTGTGTGATTGTATACTTGTGTGATTGTGTGATTGTGTGATTGTGCGATTGCGTGCTTGTGTGATCGTGTGATTGTGATTGTGTGATTGTGTGATTGTGTGATTGCGTGATTGTGTGATTGTGTGATTGTGTGATTGTGTGATTGTGTGATTGTGTGATTGTGTGATTGTGTGATTGTGTGATTGTGTGATTGTGTGATTGTGTGATTGTGTGATTGTGTGATTGTGTGATTGTGTGATTGTGTGATTGAGTGATTGTGTGATTGTGTGATTGTGTGAATGTGTGATTGTGTGACCGTGATTGTGTGATTGTGTGATTGTGTGGTTGTGTGACCGTGATTGTGTGATCGTGATTGTGTGATCGTGATTGTGTGATCGTGATTGTGTGATTGCGTGATTGTGATTGTGTGATTGTGCGACTGTGTGATTGTGTGATTGTGTGATTGTGTGATTTTGTGATTGAGTGATTGTGTGATTGTGTGATTGTGTGAATGTGTGATTGTGTGATTGTGTGACCGTGATTGTGTGATTGATGATTGTGTGATTGTGTGATTGTGTGATTGTTTGATTGTGTGATTGTGTGATTGTGTGATTGTGATTGTGTGATTGTGATTGTGTGATTGTGTGATCGTGTGATTGTGTGATTGTGTGACTGAGTGATTGTGTGACTGTGTGACTGTGTGACTGTGTGATTGAGGAACTGCGTGATTGTGTGACCATGTTTGTGTGACCGTGATTGTGTGACCGATTGTGTGACCGTGATAGTGTGACCGTGAATGTGTGAATGCGTGATTGTGATTGCGTGATTGTGATTCCGTGATTGTGTGATTGTGTGATCGTGTGATTGTGTGATTGTGTGATTGTGTGGTTGTGTGACCGTGATTGTGTGACCGTGATTGTGTGATCGTGATTGTGTGATCGTGATTGTGTGATCGTGATTGTGATTGTGTGATTGTGTGATTGTGTGATGGTGTGATTGTGTGATTGTGTGAATGTGTGATTGCGTGATCGTGTGATTGTGTGATCGTGTGATCGAGTGATCGTGTGATTGTGTGATTGTGTGATTTTGCGATTGTGTGATTGTGTGATTGTGTGATTGTGTGAGTGTGTGATTGTGTGATTGAGTGATTGTGTGCTTGTGTGATTGTGTGGCTGTGTGATTGTGTGATTAGGCGATTGTGTGATTGTGTGATTGTGTGATTGTGTGATTGTGGGACTGTGTGATTGTGTGATTGTGTAACTGTGATTGTGCGATTGTGATTGTGTGATTGTGTGATTGTGTGATTGTGTGATTTTGTGATTGTGTGATTGTGTGATTGTGTGATTGTGTTATTGTGTGATTGTGTGATTGTGTGATTGTGTGATTGTGTGATTGTGTGATTGTGCGATTGTGATTGTGTGATTGTGTGATTGTGTGATTGTGTGATTGTGTGATTGTGTGATTGTGTGATTGTGTGATTGTGTGATTGTGTGATTGTGTGATTGTGTGATTGTGGGATTGTGTGATTGTGTGATTGTGATTGTGTGATTGTGATTGTGTGATCGTGTTAGTGTGACCGTGAATGTGTGATTGCGTGATTGTGATTGCGTGATTGCGATTGCGTGATTGCGATTGCGTGGTTGTGATTGCGTGATTGTGTGATTGTGTGATTGTGTGATTGTGTGATGGTGTGATTAGGTGATTGTGTGATTGTGTGATTGTGTGATTGTGTGATTGTGTGATTGTGTGATTTTGTGATTGTGTGATTGTGTGATTGTGTGATTGTGTGATTGTGTGATTGTGTGATTGTGTGATTGTGTGATTGTGTGATTGTGTGATTGTGTGATTGAGTGATTGTGTGCTGGTGTGATTGTGTGATTGTGTGATTGTGTGCTTGTGTGATTGTGTGATTGTGATTGTGTGATTGTGATTGTGTGATTGTGATTGTGTGATTGTGATTGTGTGATTGTGATTGTGTGATTGTGATTGTGTGATTGTGATTGAGTGATTGTGATTGTGTGATTGTGATTGTGTGATTGTGATTGTGTGATTGTGATTGTGTGATTGTGTGATTGTGCGATTGCGTGCTTGTGTGATTGTGTGATTGTGATTGTGTGATTGTGTGATTGTGTGATTGTGTGATTGTGTGATTGTGTGATTGTGTGATTGTGTGATTGTGTGATTGTGTGATTGTGTGATTGTGTGATTGTGTGATTGTGTGATTGAGTGATTGTGTGCTGGTGTGATTGTGTGATTGTGTGATTGTGTGCTTGTGTGATTGTGTGATTGTGATTGTGTGATTGTGATTGTGTGATTGTGATTGTGTGATTGTGATTGTGTGATTGTGATTGTGTGATTGTGATTGTGTGATTGTGATTGTGTGATTGTGATTGTGTGATTGTGATTGTGTGATTGTGTGATTGTGCGATTGCGTGCTTGTGTGATTGTGTGATTGTGATTGTGTGATTGTGTGATTGTGTGATTGTGTGATTGTGTGATTGTGTGATTGTGTGATTGTGTGATTGTGTGATTGTGTGATTGTGTGATTGTGTGATTGTGTGATTGTGTGATTGTGTGATTGTGTGATTGTGTGATTGTGTGATTGTGTGATTGTGTGATTGTGTGATTGTGTGATTGTGTGATTGTGTGATTGTGATTGTGTGATTGTGATTGTGTGATTGTGTGAGTGTGTGATTGTGTGATTGAGTGATTGTGTGATTGTGATTGTGTGATTGTGATTGTGTGATTGTGTGGTTGTGTGACCGTGATTGTGTGACCGTGATTGTGTGATCCTGATTGTGTGATCGTGTTAGTGTGACCGTGAATGTGTGATTGCGTGATTGTGATTGCGTGATTGCGATTGCGTGATTGCGATTGCGTGATTGTGATTGTGTGATTGTGTGATTGTGTGATTGTGTGATGGTGTGATTAGGTGATTGTGTGATTGTGTGATTGTGTGATTGTGATTGTGTGATTGTGATTGTGTGATTGTGTGATTGTGTGATTGTGTGATTGTGTGATTGTGTGATTGTGTGATTGTGTGATTGTGTGATTGTGTGATTGTGTGATTGTGTGATTGTGTGATTGTGTGATTGTGTGATTGTGATTGTGTGATTGTGATTGTGTGATTGTGATTGTGTGATTGTGTGAGTGTGTGATTGTGTGATTGAGTGATTGTGTGATTGTGTGATTGTGTGATTGTGTGGTTGCGTGATTGTGTGATTGTGTGATTGTGTGATTGTGTGATTGTGTGATTGTGTGATTGTGACTGTGTGATTGTGTGAGTGTGTGATTGTGTGATTGAGTGATTGTGTGCTTGTGTGATTGTGTGGTTGTGTGGTTGTGTGATTGTGTGATTGTGTGATTGTGTGATTGTGTGAGTGTGTGATTGTGTGATTGAGTGATTGTGTGCTTGTGTGATTGTGTGGTTGTGTGGTTGTGTGATTGTGTGATTGTGTGATTTTGCGATTGTGTGATTGTGTGATTGTGTGATTGTGTGAGTGTGTGATTGTGTGATTGAGTGATTGTGTGCTTGTGTGATTGCGTGGTTGTGTGATTGTGTGATTAGGCGATTGTGTGATTGTGTGATTGTGTGATTGTGTGATTGTGTGACTGTGTGATTGTGTGATTGTGTGATTGTGTGATTGTGTAATTGTGATTGTGCGATTGTGATTGTGTGATTGTGTGATTGTGTGATTGTGTGATTGTGTGATTGTGTGATTGTGTGATTGTGTGATTTTGTGATTGTGTGATTGTGTGATTGTGTGATTGTGTGATTGTGTGATTGTGTGATTGTGTGATTGTGTGATTGTGTGATTGTGACTGTGTGATTGTGTGATTGTGTGATAGTGTGATTGTGTGATTGTGTGACTGTGTGATTGTGTGATTGTGTGATTGTGTGATAGTGTGGTTGTGTGATTGTGTGATTGTGTGATTGTGTGAGTGTGTGATTGTGTGATTGAGTGATTGTGTGCTTGTGTGATTGCGTGGTTGTGTGATTGTGTGATTAGGCGATTGTGTGATTGTGTGATTGTGTGATTGTGTGATTGTGTGATTGTGTAATTGCGATTGTGCGATTGTGATTGTGTGATTGTGTGATTGTGTGATTGTGTGATTGTGTGATTGTGTGATTGTGTGATTTTGTGATTGTGTGATTGTGTGATTGTGTGATTGTGTGATTGTGCCATTGTGTGGATGTGCGATCGTGATTGTGTGATCGTGATTGTCTGATCGTGATTGTGTGATCGTGATTGTGTGATCGTGATTGTGCGATTGCGTGCTTGTGACTGTGTGATTGTGTGATTGTGACTGTGTGATTGTGTGATTGTGTGATTGTGTGATAGTGTGATTGTGTGATTGTGTGATTGTGACTGTGTGATTGTGTGATTGTGTGATTGTGTGATTGTGTGATTGTGTGATTGTGTGATTGTGTGATTGTGTGATTGTGTGATTGTGTGATTGTGTGATTGTGTGATTGTGTGATTGTGTGATTGTGATTGTGTGATTGTGATTGTGTGATTGTGATTGTGTGATTGTGTGAGTGTGTGATTGTGTGATCGAGTGATTGTGTGATTGTGTGATTGTGTGATTGTGTGGTTGTGTGATTGTGTGATTGTGTGATTGTGTGGTTGTGTGATTGTGTGATTGTGACTGTGTGATTGTGTGAGTGTGTGATTGTGTGATTGAGTGATTGTGTGCTTGTGTGATTGTGTGGTTGTGTGGTTGTGTGATTGTGTGATTGTGTGATTGTGTGATTGTGTGATTGTGTGATTGTGTGATTGTGTGATTGGGTGATTGTGTGATTGCGTGATTGTGTGATTCTGTGATTGTGTGATTGTGTGATTTTGTGATTGTGTGATTGTGTGATTGCGTGATTGTGTGATTGTGTGATTGTGTGATTGTGTGATTGTGTGAGTGTGTGATTGTGTGATTGTGTGATTGAGTGATTGTGTGCTTGTGTGATAGTATACTTGTGTGATTGTGTGATTGTATACTTGTGTGATTGTGTGATTGTGTGATTGTGCGATTGCGTGCTTGTGTGATCGTGTGATTGTGATTGTGTGATTGTGTGATTGTGTGATTGCGTGATTGTGTGATTGTGTGATTGTGTGATTGTGTGATTGTGTGATTGTGTGATTGTGTGATTGTGTGATTGTGTGATTGTGTGATTGTGTGATTGTGTGATTGTGTGATTGTGTGATTGTGTGATTGTGTGATTGTGTGATTGAGTGATTGTGTGATTGTGTGATTGTGTGAATGTGTGATTGTGTGACCGTGATTGTGTGATTGTGTGATTGTGTGGTTGTGTGACCGTGATTGTGTGATCGTGATTGTGTGATCGTGATTGTGTGATCGTGATTGTGTGATTGCGTGATTGTGATTGTGTGATTGTGCGACTGTGTGATTGTGTGATTGTGTGATTGTGTGATTTTGTGATTGAGTGATTGTGTGATTGTGTGATTGTGTGAATGTGTGATTGTGTGATTGTGTGACCGTGATTGTGTGATTGATGATTGTGTGATTGTGTGATTGTGTGATTGTTTGATTGTGTGATTGTGTGATTGTGTGATTGTGATTGTGTGATTGTGATTGTGTGATTGTGTGATCGTGTGATTGTGTGATTGTGTGACTGAGTGATTGTGTGACTGTGTGACTGTGTGACTGTGTGATTGAGGAACTGCGTGATTGTGTGACCATGTTTGTGTGACCGTGATTGTGTGACCGATTGTGTGACCGTGATAGTGTGACCGTGAATGTGTGAATGCGTGATTGTGATTGCGTGATTGTGATTCCGTGATTGTGTGATTGTGTGATCGTGTGATTGTGTGATTGTGTGATTGTGTGGTTGTGTGACCGTGATTGTGTGACCGTGATTGTGTGATCGTGATTGTGTGATCGTGATTGTGTGATCGTGATTGTGATTGTGTGATTGTGTGATTGTGTGATGGTGTGATTGTGTGATTGTGTGAATGTGTGATTGCGTGATCGTGTGATTGTGTGATCGTGTGATCGAGTGATCGTGTGATTGTGTGATTGTGTGATTTTGCGATTGTGTGATTGTGTGATTGTGTGATTGTGTGAGTGTGTGATTGTGTGATTGAGTGATTGTGTGCTTGTGTGATTGTGTGGCTGTGTGATTGTGTGATTAGGCGATTGTGTGATTGTGTGATTGTGTGATTGTGTGATTGTGGGACTGTGTGATTGTGTGATTGTGTAACTGTGATTGTGCGATTGTGATTGTGTGATTGTGTGATTGTGTGATTGTGTGATTTTGTGATTGTGTGATTGTGTGATTGTGTGATTGTGTTATTGTGTGATTGTGTGATTGTGTGATTGTGTGATTGTGTGATTGTGTGATTGTGCGATTGTGATTGTGTGATTGTGTGATTGTGTGATTGTGTGATTGTGTGATTGTGTGATTGTGTGATTGTGTGATTGTGTGATTGTGTGATTGTGTGATTGTGTGATTGTGGGATTGTGTGATTGTGTGATTGTGATTGTGTGATTGTGATTGTGTGATCGTGTTAGTGTGACCGTGAATGTGTGATTGCGTGATTGTGATTGCGTGATTGCGATTGCGTGATTGCGATTGCGTGGTTGTGATTGCGTGATTGTGTGATTGTGTGATTGTGTGATTGTGTGATGGTGTGATTAGGTGATTGTGTGATTGTGTGATTGTGTGATTGTGTGATTGTGTGATTGTGTGATTTTGTGATTGTGTGATTGTGTGATTGTGTGATTGTGTGATTGTGTGATTGTGTGATTGTGTGATTGTGTGATTGTGTGATTGTGTGATTGTGTGATTGAGTGATTGTGTGCTGGTGTGATTGTGTGATTGTGTGATTGTGTGCTTGTGTGATTGTGTGATTGTGATTGTGTGATTGTGATTGTGTGATTGTGATTGTGTGATTGTGATTGTGTGATTGTGATTGTGTGATTGTGATTGAGTGATTGTGATTGTGTGATTGTGATTGTGTGATTGTGATTGTGTGATTGTGATTGTGTGATTGTGATTGTGCGATTGCGTGCTTGTGTGATTGTGTGATTGTGATTGTGTGATTGTGTGATTGTGTGATTGTGTGATTGTGTGATTGTGTGATTGTGTGATTGTGTGATTGTGTGATTGTGTGATTGTGTGATTGTGTGATTGTGTGATTGTGTGATTGTGTGATTGAGTGATTGTGTGCTGGTGTGATTGTGTGATTGTGTGATTGTGTGCTTGTGTGATTGTGTGATTGTGATTGTGTGATTGTGATTGTGTGATTGTGATTGTGTGATTGTGATTGTGTGATTGTGATTGTGTGATTGTGATTGTGTGATTGTGATTGTGTGATTGTGATTGTGTGATTGTGATTGTGTGATTGTGTGATTGTGCGATTGCGTGCTTGTGTGATTGTGTGATTGTGATTGTGTGATTGTGTGATTGTGTGATTGTGTGATTGTGTGATTGTGTGATTGTGTGATTGTGTGATTGTGTGATTGTGTGATTGTGTGATTGTGTGATTGTGTGATTGTGTGATTGTGTGATTGTGTGATTGTGTGATTGTGTGATTGTGTGATTGTGTGATTGTGTGATTGTGTGATTGTGTGATTGTGTGATTGTGATTGTGTGATTGTGATTGTGTGATTGTGTGAGTGTGTGATTGTGTGATTGAGTGATTGTGTGATTGTGATTGTGTGATTGTGATTGTGTGATTGTGTGGTTGTGTGACCGTGATTGTGTGACCGTGATTGTGTGATCCTGATTGTGTGATCGTGTTAGTGTGACCGTGAATGTGTGATTGCGTGATTGTGATTGCGTGATTGCGATTGCGTGATTGCGATTGCGTGATTGTGATTGTGTGATTGTGTGATTGTGTGATTGTGTGATGGTGTGATTAGGTGATTGTGTGATTGTGTGATTGTGTGATTGTGATTGTGTGATTGTGATTGTGTGATTGTGTGATTGTGTGATTGTGTGATTGTGTGATTGTGTGATTGTGTGATTGTGTGATTGTGTGATTGTGTGATTGTGTGATTGTGTGATTGTGTGATTGTGTGATTGTGATTGTGTGATTGTGATTGTGTGATTGTGATTGTGTGATTGTGTGAGTGTGTGATTGTGTGATTGAGTGATTGTGTGATTGTGTGATTGTGTGATTGTGTGGTTGCGTGATTGTGTGATTGTGTGATTGTGTGATTGTGTGATTGTGTGATTGTGTGATTGTGACTGTGTGATTGTGTGAGTGTGTGATTGTGTGATTGAGTGATTGTGTGCTTGTGTGATTGTGTGGTTGTGTGGTTGTGTGATTGTGTGATTGTGTGATTGTGTGATTGTGTGAGTGTGTGATTGTGTGATTGAGTGATTGTGTGCTTGTGTGATTGTGTGGTTGTGTGCTTGTGTGATTGTGTGATTGTGATTGTGTGATTGTGATTGTGTGATTGTGATTGTGTGATTGTGATTGTGTGATTGTGATTGTGTGATTGTGATTGAGTGATTGTGATTGTGTGATTGTGATTGTGTGATTGTGATTGTGTGATTGTGATTGTGTGATTGTGATTGTGCGATTGCGTGCTTGTGTGATTGTGTGATTGTGATTGTGTGATTGTGTGATTGTGTGATTGTGTGGTTGTGTGATTGTGTGATTGTGTGACTGAGTGATTGTGTGACTGTGTGACTGTGTGACTGTGTGATTGAGGAACTGCGTGATTGTGTGACCATGTTTGTGTGACCGTGATTGTGTGACCGATTGTGTGACCGTGATAGTGTGACCGTGAATGTGTGAATGCGTGATTGTGATTGCGTGATTGTGATTCCGTGATTGTGTGATTGTGTGATCGTGTGATTGTGTGATTGTGTGATTGTGTGGTTGTGTGACCGTGATTGTGTGACCGTGATTGTGTGATCGTGATTGTGTGATCGTGATTGTGTGATCGTGATTGTGATTGTGTGATTGTGTGATTGTGTGATGGTGTGATTGTGTGATTGTGTGAATGTGTGATTGCGTGATCGTGTGATTGTGTGATCGTGTGATCGAGTGATCGTGTGATTGTGTGATTGTGTGATTTTGCGATTGTGTGATTGTGTGATTGTGTGATTGTGTGAGTGTGTGATTGTGTGATTGAGTGATTGTGTGCTTGTGTGATTGTGTGGCTGTGTGATTGTGTGATTAGGCGATTGTGTGATTGTGTGATTGTGTGATTGTGTGATTGTGGGACTGTGTGATTGTGTGATTGTGTAACTGTGATTGTGCGATTGTGATTGTGTGATTGTGTGATTGTGTGATTGTGTGATTTTGTGATTGTGTGATTGTGTGATTGTGTGATTGTGTTATTGTGTGATTGTGTGATTGTGTGATTGTGTGATTGTGTGATTGTGTGATTGTGCGATTGTGATTGTGTGATTGTGTGATTGTGTGATTGTGTGATTGTGTGATTGTGTGATTGTGTGATTGTGTGATTGTGTGATTGTGTGATTGTGTGATTGTGTGATTGTGGGATTGTGTGATTGTGTGATTGTGATTGTGTGATTGTGATTGTGTGATCGTGTTAGTGTGACCGTGAATGTGTGATTGCGTGATTGTGATTGCGTGATTGCGATTGCGTGATTGCGATTGCGTGGTTGTGATTGCGTGATTGTGTGATTGTGTGATTGTGTGATTGTGTGATGGTGTGATTAGGTGATTGTGTGATTGTGTGATTGTGTGATTGTGTGATTGTGTGATTGTGTGATTTTGTGATTGTGTGATTGTGTGATTGTGTGATTGTGTGATTGTGTGATTGTGTGATTGTGTGATTGTGTGATTGTGTGATTGTGTGATTGTGTGATTGAGTGATTGTGTGCTGGTGTGATTGTGTGATTGTGTGATTGTGTGCTTGTGTGATTGTGTGATTGTGATTGTGTGATTGTGATTGTGTGATTGTGATTGTGTGATTGTGATTGTGTGATTGTGATTGTGTGATTGTGATTGTGTGATTGTGATTGAGTGATTGTGATTGTGTGATTGTGATTGTGTGATTGTGATTGTGTGATTGTGATTGTGTGATTGTGTGATTGTGCGATTGCGTGCTTGTGTGATTGTGTGATTGTGATTGTGTGATTGTGTGATTGTGTGATTGTGTGATTGTGTGATTGTGTGATTGTGTGATTGTGTGATTGTGTGATTGTGTGATTGTGTGATTGTGTGATTGTGTGATTGTGTGATTGAGTGATTGTGTGCTGGTGTGATTGTGTGATTGTGTGATTGTGTGCTTGTGTGATTGTGTGATTGTGATTGTGTGATTGTGATTGTGTGATTGTGATTGTGTGATTGTGATTGTGTGATTGTGATTGTGTGATTGTGATTGTGTGATTGTGATTGTGTGATTGTGATTGTGTGATTGTGATTGTGTGATTGTGTGATTGTGCGATTGCGTGCTTGTGTGATTGTGTGATTGTGATTGTGTGATTGTGTGATTGTGTGATTGTGTGATTGTGTGATTGTGTGATTGTGTGATTGTGTGATTGTGTGATTGTGTGATTGTGTGATTGTGTGATTGTGTGATTGTGTGATTGTGTGATTGTGTGATTGTGTGATTGTGTGATTGTGTGATTGTGTGATTGTGTGATTGTGTGATTGTGTGATTGTGTGATTGTGTGATTGTGATTGTGTGATTGTGATTGTGTGATTGTGTGAGTGTGTGATTGTGTGATTGAGTGATTGTGTGATTGTGATTGTGTGATTGTGATTGTGTGATTGTGTGGTTGTGTGACCGTGATTGTGTGACCGTGATTGTGTGATCCTGATTGTGTGATCGTGTTAGTGTGACCGTGAATGTGTGATTGCGTGATTGTGATTGCGTGATTGCGATTGCGTGATTGCGATTGCGTGATTGTGATTGTGTGATTGTGTGATTGTGTGATTGTGTGATGGTGTGATTAGGTGATTGTGTGATTGTGTGATTGTGTGATTGTGATTGTGTGATTGTGATTGTGTGATTGTGTGATTGTGTGATTGTGTGATTGTGTGATTGTGTGATTGTGTGATTGTGTGATTGTGTGATTGTGTGATTGTGTGATTGTGTGATTGTGTGATTGTGTGATTGTGATTGTGTGATTGTGATTGTGTGATTGTGATTGTGTGATTGTGTGAGTGTGTGATTGTGTGATTGAGTGATTGTGTGATTGTGTGATTGTGTGATTGTGTGGTTGCGTGATTGTGTGATTGTGTGATTGTGTGATTGTGTGATTGTGTGATTGTGTGATTGTGACTGTGTGATTGTGTGAGTGTGTGATTGTGTGATTGAGTGATTGTGTGCTTGTGTGATTGTGTGGTTGTGTGGTTGTGTGATTGTGTGATTGTGTGATTGTGTGATTGTGTGAGTGTGTGATTGTGTGATTGAGTGATTGTGTGCTTGTGTGATTGTGTGGTTGTGTGGTTGTGTGATTGTGTGATTGTGTGATTTTGCGATTGTGTGATTGTGTGATTGTGTGATTGTGTGAGTGTGTGATTGTGTGATTGAGTGATTGTGTGCTTGTGTGATTGCGTGGTTGTGTGATTGTGTGATTAGGCGATTGTGTGATTGTGTGATTGTGTGATTGTGTGATTGTGTGACTGTGTGATTGTGTGATTGTGTGATTGTGTGATTGTGTAATTGTGATTGTGCGATTGTGATTGTGTGATTGTGTGATTGTGTGATTGTGTGATTGTGTGATTGTGTGATTGTGTGATTGTGTGATTTTGTGATTGTGTGATTGTGTGATTGTGTGATTGTGTGATTGTGTGATTGTGTGATTGTGTGATTGTGTGATTGTGTGATTGTGACTGTGTGATTGTGTGATTGTGTGATAGTGTGATTGTGTGATTGTGTGACTGTGTGATTGTGTGATTGTGTGATTGTGTGATAGTGTGGTTGTGTGATTGTGTGATTGTGTGATTGTGTGAGTGTGTGATTGTGTGATTGAGTGATTGTGTGCTTGTGTGATTGCGTGGTTGTGTGATTGTGTGATTAGGCGATTGTGTGATTGTGTGATTGTGTGATTGTGTGATTGTGTGATTGTGTAATTGCGATTGTGCGATTGTGATTGTGTGATTGTGTGATTGTGTGATTGTGTGATTGTGTGATTGTGTGATTGTGTGATTTTGTGATTGTGTGATTGTGTGATTGTGTGATTGTGTGATTGTGCCATTGTGTGGATGTGCGATCGTGATTGTGTGATCGTGATTGTCTGATCGTGATTGTGTGATCGTGATTGTGTGATCGTGATTGTGCGATTGCGTGCTTGTGACTGTGTGATTGTGTGATTGTGACTGTGTGATTGTGTGATTGTGTGATTGTGTGATAGTGTGATTGTGTGATTGTGTGATTGTGACTGTGTGATTGTGTGATTGTGTGATTGTGTGATTGTGTGATTGTGTGATTGTGTGATTGTGTGATTGTGTGATTGTGTGATTGTGTGATTGTGTGATTGTGTGATTGTGTGATTGTGATTGTGTGATTGTGATTGTGTGATTGTGATTGTGTGATTGTGTGAGTGTGTGATTGTGTGATCGAGTGATTGTGTGATTGTGTGATTGTGTGATTGTGTGGTTGTGTGATTGTGTGATTGTGTGATTGTGTGGTTGTGTGATTGTGTGATTGTGACTGTGTGATTGTGTGAGTGTGTGATTGTGTGATTGAGTGATTGTGTGCTTGTGTGATTGTGTGGTTGTGTGGTTGTGTGATTGTGTGATTGTGTGATTGTGTGATTGTGTGATTGTGTGATTGTGTGATTGTGTGATTGGGTGATTGTGTGATTGCGTGATTGTGTGATTCTGTGATTGTGTGATTGTGTGATTTTGTGATTGTGTGATTGTGTGATTGCGTGATTGTGTGATTGTGTGATTGTGTGATTGTGTGATTGTGTGAGTGTGTGATTGTGTGATTGTGTGATTGAGTGATTGTGTGCTTGTGTGATAGTATACTTGTGTGATTGTGTGATTGTATACTTGTGTGATTGTGTGATTGTGTGATTGTGCGATTGCGTGCTTGTGTGATCGTGTGATTGTGATTGTGTGATTGTGTGATTGTGTGATTGCGTGATTGTGTGATTGTGTGATTGTGTGATTGTGTGATTGTGTGATTGTGTGATTGTGTGATTGTGTGATTGTGTGATTGTGTGATTGTGTGATTGTGTGATTGTGTGATTGTGTGATTGTGTGATTGTGTGATTGTGTGATTGAGTGATTGTGTGATTGTGTGATTGTGTGAATGTGTGATTGTGTGACCGTGATTGTGTGATTGTGTGATTGTGTGGTTGTGTGACCGTGATTGTGTGATCGTGATTGTGTGATCGTGATTGTGTGATCGTGATTGTGTGATTGCGTGATTGTGATTGTGTGATTGTGCGACTGTGTGATTGTGTGATTGTGTGATTGTGTGATTTTGTGATTGAGTGATTGTGTGATTGTGTGATTGTGTGAATGTGTGATTGTGTGATTGTGTGACCGTGATTGTGTGATTGATGATTGTGTGATTGTGTGATTGTGTGATTGTTTGATTGTGTGATTGTGTGATTGTGTGATTGTGATTGTGTGATTGTGATTGTGTGATTGTGTGATCGTGTGATTGTGTGATTGTGTGACTGAGTGATTGTGTGACTGTGTGACTGTGTGACTGTGTGATTGAGGAACTGCGTGATTGTGTGACCATGTTTGTGTGACCGTGATTGTGTGACCGATTGTGTGACCGTGATAGTGTGACCGTGAATGTGTGAATGCGTGATTGTGATTGCGTGATTGTGATTCCGTGATTGTGTGATTGTGTGATCGTGTGATTGTGTGATTGTGTGATTGTGTGGTTGTGTGACCGTGATTGTGTGACCGTGATTGTGTGATCGTGATTGTGTGATCGTGATTGTGTGATCGTGATTGTGATTGTGTGATTGTGTGATTGTGTGATGGTGTGATTGTGTGATTGTGTGAATGTGTGATTGCGTGATCGTGTGATTGTGTGATCGTGTGATCGAGTGATCGTGTGATTGTGTGATTGTGTGATTTTGCGATTGTGTGATTGTGTGATTGTGTGATTGTGTGAGTGTGTGATTGTGTGATTGAGTGATTGTGTGCTTGTGTGATTGTGTGGCTGTGTGATTGTGTGATTAGGCGATTGTGTGATTGTGTGATTGTGTGATTGTGTGATTGTGGGACTGTGTGATTGTGTGATTGTGTAACTGTGATTGTGCGATTGTGATTGTGTGATTGTGTGATTGTGTGATTGTGTGATTTTGTGATTGTGTGATTGTGTGATTGTGTGATTGTGTTATTGTGTGATTGTGTGATTGTGTGATTGTGTGATTGTGTGATTGTGTGATTGTGCGATTGTGATTGTGTGATTGTGTGATTGTGTGATTGTGTGATTGTGTGATTGTGTGATTGTGTGATTGTGTGATTGTGTGATTGTGTGATTGTGTGATTGTGTGATTGTGGGATTGTGTGATTGTGTGATTGTGATTGTGTGATTGTGATTGTGTGATCGTGTTAGTGTGACCGTGAATGTGTGATTGCGTGATTGTGATTGCGTGATTGCGATTGCGTGATTGCGATTGCGTGGTTGTGATTGCGTGATTGTGTGATTGTGTGATTGTGTGATTGTGTGATGGTGTGATTAGGTGATTGTGTGATTGTGTGATTGTGTGATTGTGTGATTGTGTGATTGTGTGATTTTGTGATTGTGTGATTGTGTGATTGTGTGATTGTGTGATTGTGTGATTGTGTGATTGTGTGATTGTGTGATTGTGTGATTGTGTGATTGTGTGATTGAGTGATTGTGTGCTGGTGTGATTGTGTGATTGTGTGATTGTGTGCTTGTGTGATTGTGTGATTGTGATTGTGTGATTGTGATTGTGTGATTGTGATTGTGTGATTGTGATTGTGTGATTGTGATTGTGTGATTGTGATTGAGTGATTGTGATTGTGTGATTGTGATTGTGTGATTGTGATTGTGTGATTGTGATTGTGTGATTGTGATTGTGCGATTGCGTGCTTGTGTGATTGTGTGATTGTGATTGTGTGATTGTGTGATTGTGTGATTGTGTGATTGTGTGATTGTGTGATTGTGTGATTGTGTGATTGTGTGATTGTGTGATTGTGTGATTGTGTGATTGTGTGATTGTGTGATTGTGTGATTGAGTGATTGTGTGCTGGTGTGATTGTGTGATTGTGTGATTGTGTGCTTGTGTGATTGTGTGATTGTGATTGTGTGATTGTGATTGTGTGATTGTGATTGTGTGATTGTGATTGTGTGATTGTGATTGTGTGATTGTGATTGTGTGATTGTGATTGTGTGATTGTGATTGTGTGATTGTGATTGTGTGATTGTGTGATTGTGCGATTGCGTGCTTGTGTGATTGTGTGATTGTGATTGTGTGATTGTGTGATTGTGTGATTGTGTGATTGTGTGATTGTGTGATTGTGTGATTGTGTGATTGTGTGATTGTGTGATTGTGTGATTGTGTGATTGTGTGATTGTGTGATTGTGTGATTGTGTGATTGTGTGATTGTGTGATTGTGTGATTGTGTGATTGTGTGATTGTGTGATTGTGTGATTGTGTGATTGTGATTGTGTGATTGTGATTGTGTGATTGTGTGAGTGTGTGATTGTGTGATTGAGTGATTGTGTGATTGTGATTGTGTGATTGTGATTGTGTGATTGTGTGGTTGTGTGACCGTGATTGTGTGACCGTGATTGTGTGATCCTGATTGTGTGATCGTGTTAGTGTGACCGTGAATGTGTGATTGCGTGATTGTGATTGCGTGATTGCGATTGCGTGATTGCGATTGCGTGATTGTGATTGTGTGATTGTGTGATTGTGTGATTGTGTGATGGTGTGATTAGGTGATTGTGTGATTGTGTGATTGTGTGATTGTGATTGTGTGATTGTGATTGTGTGATTGTGTGATTGTGTGATTGTGTGATTGTGTGATTGTGTGATTGTGTGATTGTGTGATTGTGTGATTGTGTGATTGTGTGATTGTGTGATTGTGTGATTGTGTGATTGTGTGATTGTGATTGTGTGATTGTGATTGTGTGATTGTGATTGTGTGATTGTGTGAGTGTGTGATTGTGTGATTGAGTGATTGTGTGATTGTGTGATTGTGTGATTGTGTGGTTGCGTGATTGTGTGATTGTGTGATTGTGTGATTGTGTGATTGTGTGATTGTGTGATTGTGACTGTGTGATTGTGTGAGTGTGTGATTGTGTGATTGAGTGATTGTGTGCTTGTGTGATTGTGTGGTTGTGTGGTTGTGTGATTGTGTGATTGTGTGATTGTGTGATTGTGTGAGTGTGTGATTGTGTGATTGAGTGATTGTGTGCTTGTGTGATTGTGTGGTTGTGTGGTTGTGTGATTGTGTGATTGTGTGATTGTGTGATTGTGTGATTGTGTGATTGTGTGATTGGGTGATTGTGTGATTGTGTGATTGTGTGATTGTGTGATTGTGCGATTGTGTGATTGTGTGATTGTGTGATTGTGTGATTGTGTGATTGTGTGATTGTGTGGTTGCGTGATTGGGTGATTGTGTGATTGTGTGATTGTGTGATTGTGCGATTGTGATTGTGTGATTGTGTGATTGTGTGATTGTGTGATTGTGTGATTGTGTGATTGTGTGATTGTGTGATTGTGTGATTGTGTGATTGTGTGATTGTGTGATTGTGTGATTGTGTGATTGTGTGATTGTGTGATTGTGTGATTGTGGGATTGTGTGATTGTGGGATTGTGTGATTGTGTGATTGTGATTGTGTGATTGTGATTGTGTGATTGTGATTGTGTGATTGTGTGGTTGTGTGACCGTGATTGTGTGACCGTGATTGTGTGATCGTGATTGTGTGATCGTGTTAGTGTGACCGTGAATGTGTGATTGCGTGATTGTGATTGCGTGATTGCGATTGCGTGATTGCGATTGCGTGATTGTGATTGCGTGATTGTGTGATTGTGTGATTGTGTGATTGTGTGATGGTGTGATTAGGTGATTGTGTGATTGTGTGACTGTGTGATTGTGTGATTGTGTGATTGTGTGATTTTGTGATTGAGTGATTGTGTGATTGTGTGATTGTGTGATCGTGTGATTGTGTGATTGTGTGACTGAGTGATTGTGTGACTGTGTGACTGTGTGACTGTGTGATTGAGGAACTGCGTGATTGTGTGACCATGTTTGTGTGACCGTGATTGTGTGACCGATTGTGTGACCGTGATAGTGTGACCGTGAATGTGTGAATGCGTGATTGTGATTGCGTGATTGTGATTCCGTGATTGTGTGATTGTGTGATCGTGTGCTTGTGTGATTGCGTGGTTGTGTGATTGTGTGATTAGGCGATTGTGTGATTGTGTGATTGTGTGATTGTGTGATTGTGTGATTGTGTAATTGTGATTGTGCGATTGTGATTGTGTGATTGTGTGATTGTGTGATTGTGTGATTGTGTGACTGTGTGATTGTGTGATTTTGTGATTGTGTGATTGTGTGATTGTGTGATTGTGTGATTGTGTGATTGTGTGATTGTGTGATTGTGTGATTGTGTGATTGTGTGATTGTGTGACTGTGTGATTGTGTGATTGTGTGATTGTGTGATTGTGTGATTGTGTGATTGTGTGATTGTGTGATTGTGTGATTGTGTGATTGTGTGATTGTGTGATTGTGTGATTGTGTGATTGTGTGATTGTGTGATTGTGTGATTGTGTGATTGTGTGATTGTGTGATTGTGTGGTTGTGTGACCGTGATTGTGTGACCGTGATTGTGTGATCGTGATTGTGTGATCGTGTTAGTGTGACCGTGAATGTGTGATTGCGTGATTGTGATTGCGTGTTTGCGATTGCGTGATTGTGATTGCGTGATTGTGTGATTGTGTGATTGTGTGGTTGTGTGGTTGTGTGATTGTGTGATTGTGTGATTGTGTGATTGTGTGATTGTGTGATTGTGTGATTGTGTGATTGGGTGATTGCGTGATTGCGTGATTGTGTGATTCTGTGATTGTGTGATTGTGTGATTTTGTGATTGTGTGATTGTGTGATTGCGTGATTGTGTGATTGTGTGATTGTGTGATTGTGTGATTGTGTGAGTGTGTGATTGTGTGATTGTGTGATTGAGTGATTGTGTGCTTGTGTGATAGTATACTTGTGTGATTGTGTGATTGTATACTTGTGTGATTGTGTGATTGTGTGATTGTGCGATTGCGTGCTTGTGTGATCGTGTGATTGTGATTGTGTGATTGTGTGATTGTGTGATTGCGTGATTGTGTGATTGTGTGATTGTGTGATTGTGTGATTGTGTGATTGTGTGATTGTGTGATTGTGTGATTGTGTGATTGTGTGATTGTGTGATTGTGTGATTGTGTGATTGTGTGATTGAGTGATTGTGTGATTGTGTGATTGTGTGAATGTGTGATTGTGTGACCGTGATTGTGTGATTGTGTGATTGTGTGGTTGTGTGACCGTGATTGTGTGATCGTGATTGTGTGATCGTGATTGTGTGATCGTGATTGTGTGATTGCGTGATTGTGATTGTGTGATTGTGTGACTGTGTGATTGTGTGATTGTGTGATTGTGTGATTTTGTGATTGAGTGATTGTGTGATTGTGTGATTGTGTGAATGTGTGATTGTGTGATTGTGTGACCGTGATTGTGTGATTGATGATTGTGTGATTGTGTGATTGTGTGATTGTTTGATTGTGTGATTGTGTGATTGTGTGATTGTGATTGTGTGATTGTGATTGTGTGATTGTGTGATCGTGTGATTGTGTGATTGTGTGACTGAGTGATTGTGTGACTGTGTGACTGTGTGACTGTGTGATTGAGGAACTGCGTGATTGTGTGACCATGTTTGTGTGACCGTGATTGTGTGACCGATTGTGTGACCGTGATAGTGTGACCGTGAATGTGTGAATGCGTGATTGTGATTGCGTGATTGTGATTCCGTGATTGTGTGATTGTGTGATCGTGTGATTGTGTGATTGTGTGATTGTGTGGTTGTGTGACCGTGATTGTGTGACCGTGATTGTGTGATCGTGATTGTGTGATCGTGATTGTGTGATCGTGATTGTGATTGTGTGATTGTGTGATTGTGTGATGGTGTGATTGTGTGATTGTGTGAATGTGTGATTGCGTGATCGTGTGATTGTGTGATCGTGTGATCGAGTGATCGTGTGATTGTGTGATTGTGTGATTTTGCGATTGTGTGATTGTGTGATTGTGTGATTGTGTGAGTGTGTGATTGTGTGATTGAGTGATTGTGTGCTTGTGTGATTGTGTGGCTGTGTGATTGTGTGATTAGGCGATTGTGTGATTGTGTGATTGTGTGATTGTGTGATTGTGGGACTGTGTGATTGTGTGATTGTGTAACTGTGATTGTGCGATTGTGATTGTGTGATTGTGTGATTGTGTGATTGTGTGATTTTGTGATTGTGTGATTGTGTGATTGTGTGATTGTGTTATTGTGTGATTGTGTGATTGTGTGATTGTGTGATTGTGTGATTGTGTGATTGTGCGATTGTGATTGTGTGATTGTGTGATTGTGTGATTGTGTGATTGTGTGATTGTGTGATTGTGTGATTGTGTGATTGTGTGATTGTGTGATTGTGTGATTGTGTGATTGTGGGATTGTGTGATTGTGTGATTGTGATTGTGTGATTGTGATTGTGTGATCGTGTTAGTGTGACCGTGAATGTGTGATTGCGTGATTGTGATTGCGTGATTGCGATTGCGTGATTGCGATTGCGTGATTGTGATTGCGTGATTGTGTGATTGTGTGATTGTGTGATTGTGTGATGGTGTGATTAGGTGATTGTGTGATTGTGTGATTGTGTGATTGTGTGATTGTGTGATTGTGTGATTGTGTGATTTTGTGATTGTGTGATTGTGTGATTGTGTGATTGTGTGATTGTGTGATTGTGTGATTGTGTGATTGTGTGATTGTGTGATTGTGTGATTGAGTGATTGTGTGCTGGTGTGATTGTGTGATTGTGTGATTGTGTGCTTGTGTGATTGTGTGATTGTGATTGTGTGATTGTGATTGTGTGATTGTGATTGTGTGATTGTGATTGTGTGATTGTGATTGTGTGATTGTGATTGAGTGATTGTGATTGTGTGATTGTGATTGTGTGATTGTGATTGTGTGATTGTGATTGTGTGATTGTGTGATTGTGCGATTGCGTGCTTGTGTGATTGTGTGATTGTGATTGTGTGATTGTGTGATTGTGTGATTGTGTGATTGTGTGATTGTGTGATTGTGTGATTGTGTGATTGTGTGATTGTGTGATTGTGTGATTGTGTGATTGTGTGATTGTGTGATTGTGTGATTGAGTGATTGTGTGCTGGTGTGATTGTGTGATTGTGTGATTGTGTGATTGTGTGCTTGTGTGATTGTGTGATTGTGATTGTGTGATTGTGATTGTGTGATTGTGATTGTGTGATTGTGATTGTGTGATTGTGTGATTGTGATTGTGTGATTGTGATTGTGTGATTGTGATTGTGTGATTGTGATTGTGTGATTGTGATTGTGTGATTGTGATTGTGTGATTGTGATTGTGTGATTGTGTGATTGTGCGATTGCGTGCTTGTGTGATTGTGTGATTGTGATTGTGTGATTGTGTGATTGTGTGATTGTGTGATTGTGTGATTGTGTGATTGTGTGATTGTGTGATTGTGTGATTGTGTGATTGTGTGATTGTGTGATTGTGTGATTGTGTGATTGTGTGATTGTGTGATTGTGATTGTGTGATTGTGATTGTGTGATTGTGTGAGTGTGTGATTGTGTGATTGAGTGATTGTGTGATTGTGATTGTGTGATTGTGATTGTGTGATTGTGTGGTTGTGTGACCGTGATTGTGTGACCGTGATTGTGTGATCCTGATTGTGTGATCGTGTTAGTGTGACCGTGAATGTGTGATTGCGTGATTGTGATTGCGTGATTGCGATTGCGTGATTGCGATTGCGTGATTGTGATTGTGTGATTGTGTGATTGTGTGATTGTGTGATGGTGTGATTAGGTGATTGTGTGATTGTGTGATTGTGTGATTGTGATTGTGTGATTGTGATTGTGTGATTGTGTGATTGTGTGATTGTGTGATTGTGTGATTGTGTGATTGTGTGATTGTGTGATTGTGTGATTGTGTGATTGTGTGATTGTGTGATTGTGTGATTGTGTGATTGTGATTGTGTGATTGTGATTGTGTGATTGTGATTGTGTGATTGTGTGAGTGTGTGATTGTGTGATTGAGTGATTGTGTGATTGTGTGATTGTGTGATTGTGTGGTTGCGTGATTGTGTGATTGTGTGATTGTGTGATTGTGTGATTGTGTGATTGTGTGATTGTGACTGTGTGATTGTGTGAGTGTGTGATTGTGTGATTGAGTGATTGTGTGCTTGTGTGATTGTGTGGTTGTGTGGTTGTGTGATTGTGTGATTGTGTGATTGTGTGATTGTGTGAGTGTGTGATTGTGTGATTGAGTGATTGTGTGCTTGTGTGATTGTGTGGTTGTGTGGTTGTGTGATTGTGTGATTGTGTGATTGTGTGATTGTGTGATTGTGTGATTGTGTGATTGGGTGATTGTGTGATTGTGTGATTGTGTGATTGTGTGATTGTGCGATTGTGTGATTGTGTGATTGTGTGATTGTGTGATTGTGTGATTGTGTGATTGTGTGGTTGCGTGATTGGGTGATTGTGTGATTGTGTGATTGTGTGATTGTGCGATTGTGATTGTGTGATTGTGTGATTGTGTGATTGTGTGATTGTGTGATTGTGTGATTGTGTGATTGTGTGATTGTGTGATTGTGTGATTGTGTGATTGTGTGATTGTGTGATTGTGTGATTGTGTGATTGTGTGATTGTGGGATTGTGTGATTGTGGGATTGTGTGATTGTGTGATTGTGATTGTGTGATTGTGATTGTGTGATTGTGATTGTGTGATTGTGTGGTTGTGTGACCGTGATTGTGTGACCGTGATTGTGTGATCGTGATTGTGTGATCGTGTTAGTGTGACCGTGAATGTGTGATTGCGTGATTGTGATTGCGTGATTGCGATTGCGTGATTGCGATTGCGTGATTGTGATTGCGTGATTGTGTGATTGTGTGATTGTGTGATTGTGTGATGGTGTGATTAGGTGATTGTGTGATTGTGTGACTGTGTGATTGTGTGATTGTGTGATTGTGTGATTTTGTGATTGAGTGATTGTGTGATTGTGTGATTGTGTGATCGTGTGATTGTGTGATTGTGTGACTGAGTGATTGTGTGACTGTGTGACTGTGTGACTGTGTGATTGAGGAACTGCGTGATTGTGTGACCATGTTTGTGTGACCGTGATTGTGTGACCGATTGTGTGACCGTGATAGTGTGACCGTGAATGTGTGAATGCGTGATTGTGATTGCGTGATTGTGATTCCGTGATTGTGTGATTGTGTGATCGTGTGCTTGTGTGATTGCGTGGTTGTGTGATTGTGTGATTAGGCGATTGTGTGATTGTGTGATTGTGTGATTGTGTGATTGTGTGATTGTGTAATTGTGATTGTGCGATTGTGATTGTGTGATTGTGTGATTGTGTGATTGTGTGATTGTGTGACTGTGTGATTGTGTGATTTTGTGATTGTGTGATTGTGTGATTGTGTGATTGTGTGATTGTGTGATTGTGTGATTGTGTGATTGTGTGATTGTGTGATTGTGTGATTGTGTGACTGTGTGATTGTGTGATTGTGTGATTGTGTGATTGTGTGATTGTGTGATTGTGTGATTGTGTGATTGTGTGATTGTGTGATTGTGTGATTGTGTGATTGTGTGATTGTGTGATTGTGTGATTGTGTGATTGTGTGATTGTGTGATTGTGTGGTTGTGTGACCGTGATTGTGTGACCGTGATTGTGTGATCGTGATTGTGTGATCGTGTTAGTGTGACCGTGAATGTGTGATTGCGTGATTGTGATTGCGTGTTTGCGATTGCGTGATTGTGATTGCGTGATTGTGTGATTGTGTGATTGTGTGGTTGTGTGATGGTGTGATTGTGTGATTGTGTGAATGTGTGATTGCGTGATCGTGTGATTGTGTGATCGTGTGATCGTGTGATCGTGTGATCGTGTGATTGTGTGATTGTGTGATTTTGCGATTGTGTGATTGTGTGATCGTGTGATTGTGTGAGTGTGTGATTGTGTGATTGAGTGATTGTGTGCTTGTGTGATTGCGTGGTTGTGTGATTGTGTGATTAGGCGATTGTGTGATTGTGTGATTGTGTGATTGTGTGATTGTGTGACTGTGTGATTGTGTGATTGTGTGATTGTGTGATTGTGTAATTGTGATTGTGCGATTGTGATTGTGTGATTGTGTGATTGTGTGATTGTGTGATTGTGTGATTGTGTGATTGTGTGATTTTGTGATTGTGTGATTGTGTGATTGTGTGATTGTGTGATTGTGTGATTGTGTGATTGTGTGATTGTGTGATTGTGTGATTGTGTGATTGCGTGATTGTGTGATTGTGTGATTGTGTGATTGTGTGATTGTGTGATTGTGTGATTGTGTGATTGTGTGATTGTGTGATTGTGTGATTGTGTGATTGTGTGATTGTGTGATTGTGTGATTGTGTGATTGTGTGATTGTGTGATTGTGTGATTGTGATTGTGTGATTGTGATTGTGTGATTGTGATTGTGTGATTGTGATTGTGTGATTATGATTGTGTGATTGTGATTGTGTGATTGTGATTGTGTGATTGTGATTGTGTGATTGTGATTGTGTGATTGTGATTGTGTGATTGTGATTGTGTGATTGTGGCTGTGTGATTGTGTGAGTGTGTGATTGTGTGATTGTGTGATTATGGAATTGTGATTGTGTGATTGTGTGATTGTGCGATTGTGTGATTGTGTGATTGTGTGATTGTGTGATTGTGTGATTGTGTGATTGTGTGATTGTGTGATTGTGTGATTGTGTGATTGTGTGATTTGTGTGATTGTGTGATTGTGTGATTGTGTGATTGTGTGATTGTGTGATTGTGTGATTGTGTGATTGTGTGATTGTGTGATTGTGTGATTGTGTGATTGTGTGATTGTGTGATTGTGTGATTGTGTGATTGTGTGATTGTGTGATTGAGTGATTGTGTGCTTGTGTGATTGTGTGATTGTGTGATTGTGATTGTGTGATTGTGATTGTGTGATTGTGATTGTGTGATTGTGATTGTGTGATTGTGATTCTGTGATTGTGATTGTGTGATCGTGATTGTGTGATCGTGATTGTGTGATCGTGATTTTGATTGTGTGATTGTGTGATTGTGTGATTGTGTGATTGTGTGATTGTGTGATTGTGTGATTGTGTGATTGTGTGATTGTGTGATTGTGTGATTGTGTGATTGTGTGATTGTGCGATTGTGCGATTGTGTGATTGTGTGATTGTGTGATTGTGTGATTGTGTGATTGTGTGGTTGCGTGATTGGGTGATTGTGTGATTGTGTGATTGTGTGATTGTGTGATTGTGTGATTGTGTGATTGTGTGATTGTGTGATTGTGTGATTGTGTGATTGTGTGATTGTGTGATTGTGTGATTGTGTAATTGTGTGATTGTGTGATTGTGTGATTGTGTGATTGTGTGATTGTGTGATTGTGTGATTGTGTGATTGTGTGATTGTGTGGTTGTGTGACCGTGATTGTGTGATCGTGATTGTGTGATCGTGTTAGTGTGACCGTGAATGTGTGATTGCGTGATTGTGATTGCGTGTTTGCGATTGCGTGATTGTGATTGCGTGATTGTGTGATTGTGTGATTGTGTGGTTGTGTGATGGTGTGATTGTGTGATTGTGTGAATGTGTGATTGCGTGATCGTGTGATTGTGTGATCGTGTGATCGTGTGATCGTGTGATCGTGTGATTGTGTGATTGTGTGATTTTGCGATTGTGTGATTGTGTGATTGTGTGATTGTGTGAGTGTGTGATTGTGTGATTGAGTGATTGTGTGCTTGTGTGATTGCGTGGTTGTGTGATTGTGTGATTAGGCGATTGTGTGATTGTGTGATTGTGTGATTGTGTGATTGTGTGACTGTGTGATTGTGTGATTGTGTGATTGTGTGATTGTGTAATTGTGATTGTGCGATTGTGATTGTGTGATTGTGTGATTGTGTGATTGTGTGATTGTGTGATTGTGTGATTGTGTAATTTTGTGATTGTGTGATTGTGTGATTGTGTGATTGTGTGATTGTGTGATTGTGTGATTGTGTGATTGTGTGATTGTGTGATTGTGTGATTGTGTGATTGTGTGATTGTGTGATTGTGTGATTGTGTGATTGTGTGATTGTGTGATTGTGTGATTGTGTGATTGTGTGATTGTGTGATTGTGTGATTGTGTGATTGTGTGATTGTGTGATTGTGTGATTGTGTGATTGTGTGATTGTGTGATTGTGTGATTGTGTGATTGTGCCATTGTGTGGATGTGCGATCGTGATTGTGTGATCGTGATTGTCTGATCGTGATTGTGTGATCGTGATTGTGTGATCGTGATTGTGCCATTGCGTGCTTGTGACTGTGTGATTGTGTGATTGTGACTGTGTGATTGTGTGATTGTGTGATTGTGTGATAGTGTGATTGTGTGATTGTGTGATTGTGACTGTGTGATTGTGTGATTGCGTGATTGTGTGATTGTGTGATTGTGTGATTGTGTGATTGTGTGATTGTGTGATTGTGTGATTGTGTGATTGTGTGATTGTGTGATTGTGTGATTGTGTGATTGTGATTGTGTGATTGTGACTGTGTGATTGTGATTGTGTGATTGTGTGAGTGTGTGATTGTGTGATCGAGTGATTGTGTGATTGTGTGATTGTGTGATTGTGTGGTTGTGTGATTGTGTGATTGTGTGATTGTGTGATTGTGTGATTGTGTGATTGTGACTGTGTGATTGTGTGAGTGTGTGATTGTGTGATTGAGTGATTGTGTGCTTGTGTGATTGTGTGGTTGTGTGGTTGTGTGATTGTGTGATTGTGTGATTGTGTGATTGTGTGATTGTGTGATTGTGTGATTGGGTGATTGTGTGATTGCGTGATTGTGTGATTCTGTGATTGTGTGATTGTGTGATTTTGTGATTGTGTGATTGTGTGATTGTGTGATTGTGTGATTGTGTGATTGTGTGAGTGTGTGATTGTGTGATTGTGTGATTGAGTGATTGTGTGCTTGTGTGATAGTATACTTGTGTGATTGTGTGATTGTATACTTGTGTGATTGTGTGATTGTGTGATTGTGCGATTGCGTGCTTGTGTGATCGTGTGATTGTGATTGTGTGATTGTGTGATTGTGTGATTGTGTGATTGCGTGATTGTGTGATTGTGTGATTGTGTGATTGTGTGATTGTGTGATTGTGTGATTGTGTGATTGTGTGATTGTGTGATTGTGTGATTGTGTGATTGTGTGATTGTGTGATTGTGTGATTGAGTGATTGTGTGATTGTGTGATTGTGTGAATGTGTGATTGTGTGACCGTGATTGTGTGATTGTGTGATTGTGTGATTTTGTGATTGTGTGATTGTGTGATTGTGTGATTGTGTGATTGTGTAGTTGTGTGACCGTGATTGTGTGATCGTGATTGTGTGATCGTGATTGTGTGATCGTGATTGTGTGATTGCGTGATTGTGATTGTGTGATTGTGTGACTGTGTGATTGTGTGATTGTGTGATTGTGTGATTTTGTGATTGAGTGATTGTGTGATTTTGTGATTGTGTGAATGTGTGATTGTGTGATTGTGTGACCGTGATTGTGTGATTGATGATTGTGTGATTGTGTGATTGTGTGATTGTTTGATTGTGTGATTGTGTGATTGTGTGATTGTGATTGTGTGATTGTGATTGTGTGATTGTGTGATCGTGTGATTGTGTGATTGTGTGACTGAGTGATTGTGTGACTGTGTGACTGTGTGACTGTGTGATTGAGGAACTGCGTGATTGTGTGACCATGTTTGTGTGACCGTGATTGTGTGACCGATTGTGTGACCGTGATAGTGTGACCGTGAATGTGTGAATGCGTGATTGTGATTGCGTGATTGTGATTCCGTGATTGTGTGATTGTGTGATCGTGTGATTGTGTGATTGTGTGATTGTGTGGTTGTGTGACCGTGATTGTGTGACCGTGATTGTGTGATCGTGATTGTGTGATCGTGATTGTGTGATCGTGATTGTGATTGTGTGATTGTGTGATTGTGTGATGGTGTGATTGTGTGATTGTGTGAATGTGTGATTGCGTGATCGTGTGATTGTGTGATCGTGTGATCGAGTGATCGTGTGATTGTGTGATTGTGTGATTTTGCGATTGTGTGATTGTGTGATTGTGTGATTGTGTGAGTGTGTGATTGTGTGATTGAGTGATTGTGTGCTTGTGTGATTGTGTGGCTGTGTGATTGTGTGATTAGGCGATTGTGTGATTGTGTGATTGTGTGATTGTGTGATTGTGGGACTGTGTGATTGTGTGATTGTGTAACTGTGATTGTGCGATTGTGATTGTGTGATTGTGTGATTGTGTGATTGTGTGATTTTGTGATTGTGTGATTGTGTGATTGTGTGATTGTGTTATTGTGTGATTGTGTGATTGTGTGATTGTGTGATTGTGTGATTGTGTGATTGTGCGATTGTGATTGTGTGATTGTGTGATTGTGTGATTGTGTGATTGTGTGATTGTGTGATTGTGTGATTGTGTGATTGTGTGATTGTGTGATTGTGGGATTGTGTGATTGTGTGATTGTGATTGTGTGATTGTGATTGTGTGATCGTGTTAGTGTGACCGTGAATGTGTGATTGCGTGATTGTGATTGCGTGATTGCGATTGCGTGATTGCGATTGCGTGATTGTGATTGCGTGATTGTGTGATTGTGTGATTGTGTGATTGTGTGATGGTGTGATTAGGTGATTGTGTGATTGTGTGATTGTGTGATTGTGTGATTGTGTGATTGTGTGATTTTGTGATTGTGTGATTGTGTGATTGTGTGATTGTGTGATTGTGTGATTGTGTGATTGTGTGATTGTGTGATTGTGTGATTGTGTGATTGAGTGATTGTGTGCTGGTGTGATTGTGTGATTGTGTGATTGTGTGCTTGTGTGATTGTGTGATTGTGATTGTGTGATTGTGATTGTGTGATTGTGATTGTGTGATTGTGATTGTGTGATTGTGATTGTGTGATTGTGATTGAGTGATTGTGATTGTGTGATTGTGATTGTGTGATTGTGATTGTGTGATTGTGATTGTGTGATTGTGATTGTGTGATTGTGTGATTGTGCGATTGCGTGCTTGTGTGATTGTGTGATTGTGATTGTGTGATTGTGTGATTGTGTGATTGTGTGATGTGTGATTGTGTGATTGTGTGATTGTGTGATTGTGTGATTGTGTGATTGTGTGATTGTGTGATTGTGTGATTGTGTGATTGTGTGATTGTGTGATTGTGTGATTGAGTGATTGTGTGCTGGTGTGATTGTGTGATTGTGTGATTGTGTGCTTGTGTGATTGTGTGATTGTGATTGTGTGATTGTGATTGTGTGATTGTGATTGTGTGATTGTGTGATTGTGATTGTGTGATTGTGATTGTGTGATTGTGATTGTGTGATTGTGATTGTGTGATTGTGCTTGTGTGATTGTGATTGTGTGATTGTGATTGTGTGATTGTGATTGTGTGATTGTGATTGTGTGATTGTGTGATTGTGATTGTGTGATTGTGTGATTGTGTGATTGTGTGATTGTGTGATTGTGTGATTGTGTGATTGTGTGATTGTGTGATTGTGTGATTGTGTGATTGTGTGATTGTGTGATTGTGATTGTGTGATTGTGATTGTGTGATTGTGTGAGTGTGTGATTGTGTGATTGAGTGATTGTGTGATTGTGATTGTGTGATTGTGATTGTGTGATTGTGATTGTGTGATTGTGTGGTTGTGTGACCGTGATTGTGTGACCGTGATTGTGTGATCCTGATTGTGTGATCGTGTTAGTGTGACCGTGAATGTGTGATTGCGTGATTGTGATTGCGTGATTGCGATTGCGTGATTGCGATTGCGTGATTGTGATTGTGTGATTGTGTGATTGTGTGATTGTGTGATGGTGTGATTAGGTGATTGTGTGACTGTGTGATTGTGTGATTGTGTGATTGTGTGATTGTGTGATTTTGTGATTGTGTGATTGTGTGATTGTGTGATTGTGTGATTGTGTGATTGTGTGATTGTGTGATTGTGTGATTGAGTGATTGTGTGCTGGTGTGATTGTGTGATTGTGTGATTGTGTGCTTGTGTGATTCTGTGATTGTGATTGTGTGATTGTGATTGTGTGATTGTGATTGTGTGATCGTGTTAGTGTGACCGTGAATGTGTGATTGCGTGATTGTGATTGCGTGATTGCGATTGCGTGATTGCGATTGCGTGATTGTGATTGCGTGATTGTGTGATTGTGTGATTGTGTGATTGTGTGATGGTGTGATTAGGTGATTGTGTGATTGTGTGATTGTGTGATTGTGTGATTGTGTGATTTTGTGATTGTGTGATTGTGTGATTGTGTGATTGTGTGATTGTGTGATTGTGTGATTGTGTGATTGTGTGATTGTGTGATTGTGTGATTGAGTGATTGTGTGCTGGTGTGATTGTGTGATTGTGTGATTGTGATTGTGTGATTGTGATTGTGTGATTGTGATTGTGTGATTGTGATTGTGTGATTGTGATTGTGTGATTGTGATTGTGTGATTGTGATTGTGTGATTGTGATTGTGTGATTGTGATTGTGTGATTGTGATTGTGTGATTGTGATTGTGTGATTGTGATTGTGTGATTGTGATTGTGTGATTGTGATTGTGTGATTGTGATTGTGTGATTGTGATTGTGTGGTTGTGATTGTGTGATTGTGATTGTGTGATTGTGATTGTGTGATTGTGATTGTGTGATTGTGATTGTGTGATTGTGATTGTGTGATTGTGATTGTGTGATTGTGATTGTGTGATTGTGATTGTGTGATTGTGATTGTGTGATTGTGATTGTGTGATTGTGATTGTGTGATTGTGATTGTGTGATTGTGATTGTGTGATTGTGATTGTGTGATTGTGATTGTGTGATTGTGATTGTGTGATTGTGATTGTGTGATTGTGATTGTGTGATTGTGATTGTGTGATTGTGATTGTGTGATTGTGATTGTGTGATTGTGATTGTGTGATTGTGTGATTGTGCGATTGCGTGCTTGTGTGATTGTGTGATTGTGATTGTGTGATTGTGTGATTGTGTGATTGTGTGATTGTGTGATTGTGTGATTGTGTGATTGTGTGATTGTGTGATTGTGTGATTGTGTGATTGTGTGATTGTGTGATTGTGTGATTGTGTGATTGTGTGATTGTGTGATTGTGTGATTGTGTGATTGTGTGATTTTGTGATTGTGTGATTGTGTGATTGTGTGATTGTGTGATTGTGTGATTGTGTGATTGTGTGATTGTGTGATTGTGTGATTGTGTGATTGTGTGATTGTGTGATTGAGTGATTGTGTGCTGGTGTGATTGTGTGATTGTGTGATTGTGTGCTTGTGTGATTGTGTGATTGTGATTGTGTGATTGTGATTGTGTGATTGTGATTGTGTGATTGTGATTGTGTGATTGTGATTGTGTGATTGTGATTGTGTGATTGTGATTGTGTGATTGTGATTGAGTGATTGTGATTGTGTGATTGTGATTGTGTGATTGTGATTGTGTGATTGTGATTGTGTGATTGTGTGATTGTGCGATTGCGTGCTTGTGTGATTGTGTGATTGTGATTGTGTGATTGTGTGATTGTGTGATTGTGTGATGTGTGATTGTGTGATTGTGTGATTGTGTGATTGTGTGATTGTGTGATTGTGTGATTGTGTGATTGTGTGATTGTGTGATTGTGTGATTGTGTGATTGTGTGATTGTGTGATTGTGTGATTGTGTGATTGAGTGATTGTGTGCTGGTGTGATTGTGTGATTGTGTGATTGTGTGCTTGTGTGATTGTGTGATTGTGATTGTGTGATTGTGATTGTGTGATTGTGATTGTGTGATTGTGTGATTGTGATTGTGTGATTGTGATTGTGTGATTGTGATTGTGTGATTGTGATTGTGTGATTGTGATTGTGTGATTGTGATTGTGTGATTGTGATTGTGTGATTGTGATTGTGTGATTGTGATTGTGTGATTGTGATTGTGTGATTGTGTGATTGTGCGATTGCGTGCTTGTGTGATTGTGTGATTGTGATTGTGTGATTGTGTGATTGTGTGATTGTGTGATTGTGTGATTGTGTGATTGTGTGATTGTGTGATTGTGTGATTGTGTGATTGTGTGATTGTGTGATTGTGTGATTGTGTGATTGTGTGATTGTGTGATTGTGTGATTGTGTGATTGTGTGATTGTGTGATTGTGTGATTGTGTGATTGTGTGATTGTGTGATTGTGTGATTGTGTGATTGTGATTGTGTGATTGTGATTGTGTGATTGTGTGAGTGTGTGATTGTGTGATTGAGTGATTGTGTGATTGTGATTGTGTGATTGTGATTGTGTGATTGTGATTGTGTGATTGTGTGGTTGTGTGACCGTGATTGTGTGACCGTGATTGTGTGATCCTGATTGTGTGATCGTGTTAGTGTGACCGTGAATGTGTGATTGCGTGATTGTGATTGCGTGATTGCGATTGCGTGATTGCGATTGCGTGATTGTGATTGTGTGATTGTGTGATTGTGTGATTGTGTGATGGTGTGATTAGGTGATTGTGTGATTGTGTGATTGTGTGATTGTGTGATTGTGTGATTTTGTGATTGTGTGATTGTGTGATTGTGTGATTGTGTGATTGTGTGATTGTGTGATTGTGTGATTGTGTGATTGAGTGATTGTGTGCTGGTGTGATTGTGTGATTGTGTGATTGTGTGCTTGTGTGATTCTGTGATTGTGATTGTGTGATTGTGATTGTGTGATTGTGATTGTGTGATTGTGATTGTGTGATCGTGTTAGTGTGACCGTGAATGTGTGATTGCGTGATTGTGATTGCGTGATTGCGATTGCGTGATTGCGATTGCGTGATTGTGATTGCGTGATTGTGTGATTGTGTGATTGTGTGATTGTGTGATGGTGTGATTAGGTGATTGTGTGATTGTGTGATTGTGTGATTGTGTGATTGTGTGATTTTGTGATTGTGTGATTGTGTGATTGTGTGATTGTGTGATTGTGTGATTGTGTGATTGTGTGATTGTGTGATTGTGTGATTGAGTGATTGTGTGCTGGTGTGATTGTGTGATTGTGTGATTGTGATTGTGTGATTGTGATTGTGTGATTGTGATTGTGTGATTGTGATTGTGTGATTGTGATTGTGTGATTGTGATTGTGTGATTGTGATTGTGTGATTGTGATTGTGTGATTGTGATTGTGTGATTGTGATTGTGTGATTGTGATTGTGTGATTGTGATTGTGTGATTGTGATTGTGTGATTGTGATTGTGTGATTGTGATTGTGTGATTGTGATTGTGTGATTGTGATTGTGTGATTGTGATTGTGTGATTGTGATTGTGTGATTGTGATTGTGTGATTGTGATTGTGTGATTGTGATTGTGTGATTGTGATTGTGTGATTGTGATTGTGTGATTGTGATTGTGTGATTGTGATTGTGTGATTGTGATTGTGTGATTGTGATTGTGTGATTGTGATTGTGTGATTGTGATTGTGTGATTGTGATTGTGTGATTGTGATTGTGTGATTGTGATTGTGTGATTGTGATTGTGTGATTGTGATTGTGTGATTGTGATTGTGTGATTGTGATTGTGTGATTGTGATTGTGTGATTGTGATTGTGTGATTGTGATTGTGTGATTGTGATTGTGTGATTGTGATTGTGTGATTGTGATTGTGTGATTGTGATTGTGTGATTGTGATTGTGTGATTGTGTGATTGTGCGATTGCGTGCTTGTGTGATTGTGTGATTGTGATTGTGTGATTGTGTGATTGTGTGATTGTGTGATTGTGTGATTGTGTGATTGTGTGATTGTGTGATTGTGTGATTGTGTGATTGTGTGATTGTGTGATTGTGTGATTGTGTGATTGTGTGATTGTGTGATTGTGTGATTGTGTGATTGTGTGATTGTGTGATTGTGTGATTGTGTGATTGTGTGATTGTGTGATTGTGTGATTGTGTGATTGTGTGATTGTGATTGTGTGATTGTGATTGTGTGATTGTGATTGTGTGATTGTGTGAGTGTGTGATTGTGTGATTGAGTGATTGTGTGATTGTGTGATTGTGTGATTGTGTGGTTGCGTGATTGTGTGATTGTGTGATTGTGTGATTGTGTGATTGTGTGATTGTGATTGTGTGATTGTGATTGTGTGATTGTGATTGTGTGATTGTGATTGTGTGATTGTGATTGTGTGATTGTGATTGTGTGATTGTGATTGTGTGATTGTGATTGTGTGATTGTGATTGTGTGATTGTGTGATTGTGCGATTGCGTGCTTGTGTGATTGTGTGATTGTGATTGTGTGATTGTGTGATTGTGTGATTGTGTGATTGTGTGATTGTGTGATTGTGTGATTGTGTGATTGTGTGATTGTGTGATTGTGTGATTGTGTGATTGTGTGATTGTGTGATTGTGTGATTGTGTGATTGTGTGATTGTGTGATTGTGTGATTGAGTGATTGTGTGCTGGTGTGATTGTGTGATTGTGTGATTGTGATTGTGTGATTGTGATTGTGTGATTGTGATTGTGTGATTGTGATTGTGTGATTGTGATTGTGTGATTGTGATTGTGTGATTGTGATTGTGTGATTGTGATTGTGTGATTGTGATTGTGTGATTGTGACTGCGTGATTGTGTGAGTGTGTGATTGTGTGATTGAGTGATTGTGTGCTTGTGTGATTGTGTGGTTGTGAGATTGTGTGATTGTGTGATTAGGTGTTTGTGTGATTGTGTGATTGTGTGATTGTGTGATTGTGTGATTGTGTGATTGTGTGATTGTGTGATTATGTGATTGTGTGATTGTGTGATTGTGTGATTGTGTGATTGTGTGATTGTGTGATTGTGTGATTGTGTGATTGTGTGATTGTGTAATTGTGATTGTGCGATTGTGATTGTGTGATTGTGTGATTGTGTGATTGTGTGATTGATGATTGTGTGATTGTGTGATTGCGATTGCGTGATTGCGATTGCGTGATTGTGTGATTGTGTGATTGTGTGATTTTGTGACTGTGAGATTGTGTGATTGTGTGCTTGTGTGATTGTGTGCTTGTGTGATTGTGTGATTGTGATTGTGTGATTGTGATTGTGTGATTGTGATTGTGTGATTGTGATTGTGTGATTGTGATTGTGTGATTGTGATTGTGTGATTGTGATTGTTTGATTGTGATTGTGTGATTGTGATTGTGTGATTGTGATTGTGTGATTGTGATTGTGTGATTGTGATTGTGTGATTGTGATTGTGTGATTGTGATTGTGTAATTGTGCTTGTGTGATTGTGATTGGGTGATTGTGATTGTGTGATTGTGATTGTGTGATTGTGATTGTGTGATTGTGACTGTGTGATTGTGTGTGTGTGTGATTGTGTGATTGTGTGATTGTGTGATTGTGTGATTGTGTGATTGTGTGATTGTGTGATTGTGTGATTGTGTGATTGTGTGATTGTGTGATTGTGTGATTGAATGATTGTGTGATTGTGTGATTGTGTGATTGTGTGATTGTGTGATTGTGTGATTGTGTGATTGTGTGATTGTGTGATTGTGTGATTGTGTGATTGTGTGATTGTGTGATTGTGTGATTGTGTGATTGTGTGGTTGTGTGACCGTGATTGTGTGACCGTGATTGTGTGATCGTGATAGTGTGACCGTGAATGTGTGATTGCGTGATTGTGATTGCGTGATTGCGATTGCGTGATTGTGATTGCATGACTGTGTGATTGTGTGATTGTGTGATTGTGTGATTGTGTGATTGTGTGATTGTGTGATTGTGTGATTGTGTGAGTGTGTGATTGTGTGACTGAGTGATTGTGTGACTGTGTGATTGTGTGACTGTGTGATTGAAAGTCTGTGTGATTGTGTGACCATGATTGTGTGACCGTGATTGTGTGACCGATTGTGTGACCGTGATTGTGTGACCGTGATTGTGTCATCGTGATTGTGTGATCGTGATTGTGGGTCCGTGATTGAGTGACCGTTATTGACTGACCGTGATTGAGTGACCGTGATTGTGTGACCGTGATTGTGTGACCGTGATTGTGTGACCGTGATTGTGTGACCGTGATTGTGTGACTGTGGTTGTGTGACCGTGATTGTGTGACCGTGATAGTGTGACCGTGAATCTGTGAATGCGTGATTGTGATTGCGTGATTGTGATTCCGTGATTGTGTGATTGTGTGATCGTGTGATTGTGTGATCGTGTGATCGTGTGATCGTGTGATTGTGTGATTGTGTGATTTTGCGATTGTGTGATTGTGTGATTGTGTGATTGTGTGAGTGTGTGATTGTGTGATTGAGTGATTGTGTGCTTGTGTGATTGTTTGGTTGTGTTATTGTGTGATTAGGTGATTGTGTGATTGTGTGAATGTGTGATTGTGTGACCGTGATTGTGTGATTGATGATTGTGTGATTGTGTGATTGCGATTGCGTGATTGTGTGATTGTGTGATTGTGTGATTTTGTGACTGTGAGATTGTGTGATTGTGTGCTTGTGTGATTGTGTGATTGTGATTGTGTGATTGTGATTGTGTGATTGTGATTGTGTGATTGCGATTGTGTGATTGTGATTGTGTGATTGTGATTGTGTGATTGTGATTGTGTGATTGTGATTGTGTGATTGTGATTGTGTGATTGTGATTGTGTGATTGTGATTGTTTGATTGTGATTTTGTGATTGTGATTGTGTGATTGTGATTGTGTGAAAGTGATTGTGTGATTGTGATTGTGTGATTGTGATTGTGTGATTGTGATTGTGTGGTTGTGATTGTGTGGTTGTGATTGTGTGATTGTGATTGTGTGATTGTGATTGTGTGATTGTGATTGTGTGATTGTGTGATTGTGATTGTGTGATTGTGATTGTGCGATTGTGATTGTGTGATTGTGTGATTGTGTGATTGTGAGATTGTGTGATTGTGTGATTAGGTGTTTGTGTGATTGTGTGATTGTGTGATTGTGTGGTTGTGTGATTGTGTGGTTGTGTGATTGTGTGATTGTGTGATTGTGTGATTGTGTGATTGTGTGATTGTGTGATTGTGATTGTGTAATTGTGATTGTGCGATTGTGATTGTGTGATTGTGTGATTGTGTGATTGTGATTGTGTGATTGTGACTGTGTGATTGTGTGAGTGTGTGATTGTGTAATTGAGTGATTGTGTGATTGTGTGATTGTGTGATTGTGTGATTGTGTGATTGTGGGATTGTGTGATTGTGCGATTGTGTGATTGTGTGAGTGTGTGATTGTGTGATTGAGTGATTGTGTGCTTGTGTGATTGTTTGGTTGTGTTATTGTGTGATTAGGTGATTGTGTGATTGTGTGAATGTGTGATTGTGTGACCGTGATTGTGTGATTGATGATTGTGTGATTGTGTGATTGCGATTGCGTGATTGTGTGATTGTGTGATTGTGTGATTGTGTGATTGTGTGATTGTGTGATTGTGTGATTGTGTGATTGTGTGATTGTGTGATTGTGTGATTGTGTGATTGTGTGATTGTGTGATTGTGTGATTGTGTGATTGTGTGATTGTGTGATTGTGTGATTGTGTGATTGTGTGATTGTGTAATTGTGATTGTGCGATTGTGATTGTGTGATTGTGTGATTGTGTGATTGTGAGGTTGTGTGATTGTGTGCTTGTGTGATTGTGTGATTGTGATTGTGTGATTGTGTGATTGTGTGATTGTGTGATTGTGTGATTGTGTGATTGTGTGGTTGTGTGACCGTGATTGTGTGACCGTGATTGTGTGATCGTGATTGTGTGATCGTGTTAGTGTGACCGTGAATGTGTGATTGCGTGATTGTGATTGCGTGATTGCGATTGCGTGATTGTGATTGCGTGATTGTGTGATTGTGTGATTGTGTGATTGTGTGATTGTGTGATGGTGTGATTGTGTGAATGTGTGATTGCGTGATCGTGTGATTGTGTGATCGTGTGATCGTGTGATCGTGTGATCGTGTGATTGTGTGATTGTGTGATTTTGCGATTGTGTGATTGTGTGATTGTGTGATTGTGTGAGTGTGTGATTGTGTGATTGAGTGATTGTGTGCTTGTGTGATTGTGTGATTGTGTGATTGTGTGATTGTGTGATTGTGTGATTGCGTGATTGTGTGATTGCGTGATTGCGTGATTGCGTGATTGTGTGATTGTGTGATCGTGTTAGTGTGACCGTGAATGTGTGATTGCGTGATTGTGATTGCGTGATTGCGATTGCGTGATTGTGATAGCGTGATTGTGTGATTGTGATAGCGTGATTGTGTGATTGTGTGATTGTGTGATTGTGTGATGGTGTGATTGTGTGATTGTGTGAATGTGTGATTGCGTGATCGTGTGATTGTGTGATCGTGTGATCGTGTGATCGTGTGATTGTGTGATTGTGTGATTTTGCGATTGTGTGATTGTGTGATTGTGTGATTGTGTGAGTGTGTGATTGAGTGATTGAGTGATTGTGTGCTTGTGTGATTGTGTGGTTGTGTGATTGTGTGATTAGGCGATTGTGTGATTGTGTGATTGTGTGATTGTGTGATTGTGTGATTGTGTGATTGTGTGATTGTGTGATTGTGTGATTGTGTGATTGTGTGATTGTGTGATTGTGTGATTGTGTGATTGAGTGATTGTGTGATTGTGTGATTGTGTGATTGTGTGATTGTGTAATTGTGTGATTGTGTGATTGTGTGATTGTGTGATTGTGTGATTGTGTGATTGTGTGATTGTGTGATTGTGTGATTTTGCGATTGTGTGATTGTGTGATTGTGTGATTGTGTGAGTGTGTGATTGTGTGATTGAGTGATTGTGTGCTTGTGTGATTGTGTGGTTGTGTGATTGTGTGATTAGGTGATTGTGTGATTGTGTGATTGTGTGGTTGTGAGATTGTGTGATTGTGTGATTAGGTGATTGCGTGATTGTGTGATTGTGTGATTGTGTGATTGTGTGATTGTGTGACTGTGTGATTGTGTGATTGTGTGATTGTGTGATTGTGTGATTTTGTGATTGAGTGATTGTGTGATTGTGTGATTGTGTGAATGTGTGATTGTGTGACCGTGGTTGTGTGATTGATGATTGTGTGATTGTGTGATTGCGATTGCGTGATTGTGATTGCGTGATTGTGTGATTGTGTGATTGTGTGATTGTGTGATTGTGTGATCGTGTGATTGTGTGATTGTGTGAACGTGTGATTGCGTGATCGTGTGACTGTGTGATCGTGTGATCGTGTGATCGTGTGATTGTGTGATTGTGTGATTTTGCGATTGTGTGATTGTGTGATTGTGTGATTGTGTGAGTGTGTGATTGTGTGATTGAGTGATTGTGTGCTTGTGTGATTGTGTGGTTGTGTGATTGTGTGATTAGGTGATTGTGTGATTGTGTGAATGTGTGATTGTGTGACCGTGATTGTGTGATTGATGATTGTGTGATTGTGTGATTGCGATTGCGTGATTGTGTGATTGTGTGATTGTGTGATTTTGTGACTGTGAGATTGTGTGATTGTGTGCTTGTGTGATTGTGTGATTGTGATTGTGTGATTGTGATTGTGTGATTGTGATTGTGTGATTGTGATTGTGTGATTGTGATTGTGTGATTGTGATTGTGTGATTGTGATTGTGTGATTGTGATTGTGTGATTGTGATGGTGTGATTGTGATTGTGTGATTGTGATTGTGTGATTGTGATTGTGTGATTGTGATTGTGTGATTGTGATTGTGTGATTGTGATTGTGCGATTGTGATTGTGTGATTGTGTGATTGTGTGATTGTGTGATTGTGTGATTGTGTGATTGTGTGATTGTGTAATTGTGAGATTGTATGATTGTGTGCTTGTGTGATTGTGTGATTGTGATTGTGTGATTGTGATTGTGTGATTGTGATTGTGTGATTGTGATTGTGTGATTGTGTGATTGTGTGATTGTGTGATTGTGTGGTTGTGGTTGTGTGATTGTGATTGTGTGATTGTGATTGTGTGATTGTGATTGTGTGATTGTGATTGTGTGATTGTGATTGTGTGATTGTGATTGTGTGATTGTGACTGCGTGATTGTGTGAGTGTGTGATTGTGTGATTGAGTGATTGTGTGCTTGTGTGATTGTGTGGTTGTGAGATTGTGTGATTGTGTGATTAGGTGTTTGTGTGATTGTGTGATTGTGTGATTGTGTGATTGTGTGATTGTGTGATTGTGTGATTGTGTGATTGTGTGATTATGTGATTGTGTGATTGTGTGATTGTGTGATTGTGTGATTGTGTGATTGTGTGATTGTGTGATTGTGTGATTGTGTAATTGTGATTGTGCGATTGTGATTGTGTGATTGTGTGATTGTGTGATTGTGTGATTGATGATTGTGTGATTGTGTGATTGCGATTGCGTGATTGCGATTGCGTGATTGTGTGATTGTGTGATTGTGTGATTTTGTGACTGTGAGATTGTGTGATTGTGTGCTTGTGTGATTGTGTGCTTGTGTGATTGTGTGATTGTGATTGTGTGATTGTGATTGTGTGATTGTGATTGTGTGATTGTGATTGTGTGATTGTGATTGTGTGATTGTGATTGTTTGATTGTGATTGTGTGATTGTGATTGTGTGATTGTGATTGTGTGATTGTGATTGTGTGATTGTGATTGTGTGATTGTGATTGTGTGATTGTGATTGTGTAATTGTGCTTGTGTGATTGTGATTGGGTGATTGTGATTGTGTGATTGTGATTGTGTGATTGTGATTGTGTGATTGTGACTGTGTGATTGTGTGTGTGTGTGATTGTGTGATTGTGTGATTGTGTGATTGTGTGATTGTGTGATTGTGTGATTGTGTGATTGTGTGATTGTGTGATTGTGTGATTGTGTGATTGTGTGATTGTGTGATTGTGTGATTGAATGATTGTGTGATTGTGTGATTGTGTGATTGTGTGATTGTGTGATTGTGTGATTGTGTGATTGTGTGATTGTGTGATTGTGTGATTGTGTGATTGTGTGATTGTGTGATTGTGTGATTGTGTGATTGTGTGATTGTGTGATTGTGTGGTTGTGTGACCGTGATTGTGTGACCGTGATTGTGTGATCGTGATAGTGTGACCGTGAATGTGTGATTGCGTGATTGTGATTGCGTGATTGCGATTGCGTGATTGTGATTGCATGACTGTGTGATTGTGTGATTGTGTGATTGTGTGATTGTGTGATTGTGTGATTGTGTGATTGTGTGATTGTGTGAGTGTGTGATTGTGTGACTGAGTGATTGTGTGACTGTGTGATTGTGTGACTGTGTGATTGAAAGTCTGTGTGATTGTGTGACCATGATTGTGTGACCGTGATTGTGTGACCGATTGTGTGACCGTGATTGTGTGACCGTGATTGTGTCATCGTGATTGTGTGATCGTGATTGTGGGTCCGTGATTGAGTGACCGTTATTGACTGACCGTGATTGAGTGACCGTGATTGTGTGACCGTGATTGTGTGACCGTGATTGTGTGACCGTGAATCTGTGAATGCGTGATTGTGATTGCGTGATTGTGATTCCGTGATTGTGTGATTGTGTGATCGTGTGATTGTGTGATCGTGTGATCGTGTGATCGTGTGATTGTGTGATTGTGTGATTTTGCGATTGTGTGATTGTGTGATTGTGTGATTGTGTGAGTGTGTGATTGTGTGATTGAGTGATTGTGTGCTTGTGTGATTGTTTGGTTGTGTTATTGTGTGATTAGGTGATTGTGTGATTGTGTGAATGTGTGATTGTGTGACCGTGATTGTGTGATTGATGATTGTGTGATTGTGTGATTGCGATTGCGTGATTGTGTGATTGTGTGATTGTGTGATTTTGTGACTGTGAGATTGTGTGATTGTGTGCTTGTGTGATTGTGTGATTGTGATTGTGTGATTGTGATTGTGTGATTGTGATTGTGTGATTGCGATTGTGTGATTGTGATTGTGTGATTGTGATTGTGTGATTGTGATTGTGTGATTGTGATTGTGTGATTGTGATTGTGTGATTGTGATTGTGTGATTGTGATTGTTTGATTGTGATTTTGTGATTGTGATTGTGTGATTGTGATTGTGTGAAAGTGATTGTGTGATTGTGATTGTGTGATTGTGATTGTGTGATTGTGATTGTGTGGTTGTGATTGTGTGATTGTGATTGTGTGATTGTGATTGTGTGATTGTGATTGTGTGATTGTGATTGTGTGATTGTGATTGTGTGATTGTGTGATTGTGATTGTGTGATTGTGATTGTGCGATTGTGATTGTGTGATTGTGTGATTGTGTGATTGTGTGATTGTGTGATTGTGTGATTGTGTGATTGTGTGATTGTGAGATTGTGTGATTGTGTGATTAGGTGTTTGTGTGATTGTGTGATTGTGTGATTGTGTGGTTGTGTGATTGTGTGGTTGTGTGATTGTGTGATTGTGTGATTGTGTGATTGTGTGATTGTGTGATTGTGATTGTGTAATTGTGATTGTGCGATTGTGATTGTGTGATTGTGTGATTGTGTGATTGTGATTGTGTGATTGTGACTGTGTGATTGTGTGAGTGTGTGATTGTGTAATTGAGTGATTGTGTGATTGTGTGATTGTGTGATTGTGTGATTGTGGGATTGTGTGATTGTGCGATTGTGTGATTGTGTGAGTGTGTGATTGTGTGATTGAGTGATTGTGTGCTTGTGTGATTGTTTGGTTGTGTTATTGTGTGATTAGGTGATTGTGTGATTGTGTGAATGTGTGATTGTGTGACCGTGATTGTGTGATTGATGATTGTGTGATTGTGTGATTGCGATTGCGTGATTGTGTGATTGTGTGATTGTGTGATTGTGTGATTGTGTGATTTTGTGACTGTGAGATTGTGTGATTGTGTGCTTGTGTGATTGTGTGATTGTGATTGTGTGATTGTGATTGTGTGATTGTGATTGTGTGATTGCGATTGTGTGATTGTGATTGTGTGATTGTGATTGTGTGCTTGTGTGATTGTGTGGTTGTGAGATTGTGTGATTGTGTGATTAGGTGATTGTGTGATTGAGTGATTGTGTGATTGTGTGATTGTGTGAATGTGTGATTGTGTGATTGTGTGATTGTGTGATTGTGTGATTGTGTGATTGTGTGATTGTGTGATTGTGTGATTGTATACTTGTGTGATTGTGTGATTGTGTGATTGTGCGATTGTGTGATTGTGTGATTGTGTAATTGTGATTGTGTGATTGTGTGATTGTGTGATTGTGTGATTGTGTGATTGTGTGATTGTGAGATTGTGCGATTGTGTGATTAGGTGTTTGTGTGATTGTGTGATTGTGTGATTGTGTGATTGTGTGATTGTGTGATTGTGTGATTGTGTGATTGTGTGATTGTGTGATTGTGTGATTGTGTGATTGTGTGATTGTGTGATTGTGTGATTGTGTGATTGTGTGATTGTGTGATTGTGTGATTGTGATTGTGTGATTGTGACTGTGTGATTGTGTGGTTGTGTGACCGTGATTGTGTGACCGTGATTGTGTGATCGTGATTGTGTGATCGTGTTAGTGTGACCGTGAATGTGTGATTGCGTGATTGTGATTGCGTGATTGCGATTGCGTGATTGTGATTGCGTGATTGTGTGATTGTGTGATTGTGTGATTGTGTGATTGTGTGATTGTGTGATGGTGTGATTGTGTGAATGTGTGATTGCGTGATCGTGTGATTGTGTGATCGTGTGATCGTGTGATCGTGTGATCGTGTGATTGTGTGATTGTGTGATTTTGCGATTGTGTGATTGTGTGATTGTGTGATTGTGTGAGTGTGTGATTGTGTGATTGAGTGATTGTGTGCTTGTGTGATTGTGTGATTGTGTGATTGTGTGATTGTGTGATTGTGTGATTGCGTGATTGTGTGATTGTGTGATTGCGTGATTGCGTGATTGCGTGATTGTGTGATTGTGTGATCGTGTTAGTGTGACCGTGAATGTGTGATTGCGTGATTGTGATTGCGTGATTGCGATTGCGTGATTGTGATAGCGTGATTGTGTGATTGTGATAGCGTGATTGTGTGATTGTGTGATTGTGTGATTGTGTGATGGTGTGATTGTGTGATTGTGTGAATGTGTAATTGCGTGATCGTGTGATTGTGTGATCGTGTGATCGTGTGATCGTGTGATTGTGTGATTGTGTGATTTTGCGATTGTGTGATTGTGTGATTGTGTGATTGTGTGAGTGTGTGATTGAGTGATTGAGTGATTGTGTGCTTGTGTGATTGTGTGGTTGTGTGATTGTGTGATTAGGCGATTGTGTGATTGTGTGATTGTGTGATTGTGTGATTGTGTGATTGTGTGATTGTGTGATTGTGTGATTGTGTGATTGTGTGATTGTGTGATTGTGTGATTGTGTGATTGTGTGATTGAGTGATTGTGTGATTGTGTGATTGTGTGATTGTGTGATTGTGTAATTGTGTGATTGTGTGATTGTGTGATTGTGTGATTGTGTGATTGTGTGATTGTGCGATTGTGTGATTTTGCGATTGTGTGATTGTGTGATTGTGTGATTGTGTGATTGTGTGAGTGTGTGATTGTGTGATTGAGTGATTGTGTGCTTGTGTGATTGTGTGGTTGTGTGATTGTGTGATTAGGTGATTGTGTGATTGTGTGATTGTGTGGTTGTGAGATTGTGTGATTGTGTGATTAGGTGATTGCGTGATTGTGTGATTGTGTGATTGTGTGATTGTGTGATTGTGTGACTGTGTGATTGTGTGATTGTGTGATTGTGTGATTGTGTGATTTTGTGATTGAGTGATTGTGTGATTGTGTGATTGTGTGAATGTGTGATTGTGTGACCGTGGTTGTGTGATTGATGATTGTGTGATTGTGTGATTGCGATTGCGTGATTGTGATTGCGTGATTGTGTGATTGTGTGATTGTGTGATTGTGTGATTGTGTGATCGTGTGATTGTGTGATTGTGTGAACGTGTGATTGCGTGATCGTGTGACTGTGTGATCGTGTGATCGTGTGATCGTGTGATTGTGTGATTGTGTGATTTTGCGATTGTGTGATTGTGTGATTGTGTGATTGTGTGAGTGTGTGATTGTGTGATTGAGTGATTGTGTGCTTGTGTGATTGTGTGGTTGTGTGATTGTGTGATTAGGTGATTGTGTGATTGTGTGAATGTGTGATTGTGTGACCGTGATTGTGTGATTGATGATTGTGTGATTGTGTGATTGCGATTGCGTGATTGTGTGATTGTGTGATTGTGTGATTTTGTGACTGTGAGATTGTGTGATTGTGTGCTTGTGTGATTGTGTGATTGTGATTGTGTGATTGTGATTGTGTGATTGTGATTGTGTGATTGTGATTGTGTGATTGTGATTGTGTGATTGTGATTGTGTGATTGTGATGGTGTGATTGTGATTGTGTGATTGTGATTGTGTGATTGTGATTGTGTGATTGTGATTGTGTGATTGTGATTGTGTGATTGTGATTGTGCGATTGTGATTGTGTGATTGTGTGATTGTGTGATTGTGTGATTGTGTGATTGTGTAATTGTGAGATTGTATGATTGTGTGCTTGTGTGATTGTGTGATTGTGATTGTGTGATTGTGTGATTGTGTGATTGTGTGATTGTGTGATTGTGTGATTGTGTAATTGTGAGATTGTATGATTGTGTGCTTGTGTGATTGTGTGATTGTGATTGTGTGATTGTGATTGTGTGATTGTGATTGTGTGATTGTGATTGTGTGATTGTGTGATTGTGTGATTGTGTGATTGTGTGGTTGTGGTTGTGTGATTGTGATTGTGTGATTGTGATTGTGTGATTGTGATTGTGTGATTGTGATTGTGTGATTGTGATTGTGTGATTGTGATTGTGTGATTGTGATTGTGTGATTGTGACTGCGTGATTGTGTGAGTGTGTGATTGTGTGATTGAGTGATTGTGTGCTTGTGTGATTGTGTGGTTGTGAGATTGTGTGATTGTGTGATTAGGTGTTTGTGTGATTGTGTGATTGTGTGATTGTGTGATTGTGTGATTGTGTGATTGTGTGATTGTGTGATTATGTGATTGTGTGATTGTGTGATTGTGTGATTGTGTGATTGTGTGATTGTGTGATTGTGTGATTGTGTGATTGTGTAATTGTGATTGTGCGATTGTGATTGTGTGATTGTGTGATTGTGTGATTGTGTGATTGATGATTGTGTGATTGTGTGATTGCGATTGCGTGATTGCGATTGCGTGATTGTGTGATTGTGTGATTGTGTGATTTTGTGACTGTGAGATTGTGTGATTGTGTGCTTGTGTGATTGTGTGCTTGTGTGATTGTGTGATTGTGATTGTGTGATTGTGATTGTGTGATTGTGATTGTGTGATTGTGATTGTGTGATTGTGATTGTGTGATTGTGATTGTGATTGTGTGATTGTGATTGTGTGATTGTGATTGTGTGATTGTGATTGTTTGATTGTGATTGTGTGATTGTGATTGTGTGATTGTGATTGTGTGATTGTGATTGTGTGATTGTGATTGTGTGATTGTGATTGTGTGATTGTGATTGTGTGATTGTGATTGTGTAATTGTGCTTGTGTGATTGTGATTGGGTGATTGTGATTGTGTGATTGTGATTGTGTGATTGTGATTGTGTGATTGTGACTGTGTGATTGTGTGTGTGTGTGATTGTGTGATTGTGTGATTGTGTGATTGTGTGATTGTGTGATTGTGTGATTGTGTGATTGTGTGATTGTGTGATTGTGTGATTGAATGATTGTGTGATTGTGTGATTGTGTGATTGTGTGATTGTGTGATTGTGTGATTGTGTGATTGTGTGATTGTGTGATTGTGTGATTGTGTGATTGTGTGATTGTGTGATTGTGTGATTGTGTGATTGTGTGATTGTGTGATTGTGTGATTGTGTGATTGTGTGGTTGTGTGACCGTGATTGTGTGACCGTGATTGTGTGATCGTGATAGTGTGACCGTGAATGTGTGATTGCGTGATTGTGATTGCGTGATTGCGATTGCGTGATTGTGATTGCATGGCTGTGTGATTGTGTGATTGTGTGATTGTGTGATTGTGTGATTGTGTGATTGTGTGATTGTGTGATTGTGTGAGTGTGTGATTGTGTGACTGAGTGATTGTGTGACTGTGTGATTGTGTGACTGTGTGATTGAAAGTCTGTGTGATTGTGTGACCATGATTGTGTGACCGTGATTGTGTGACCGATTGTGTGACCGTGATTGTGTGACCGTGATTGTGTCATCGTGATTGTGTGATCGTGATTGTGGGTCCGTGATTGAGTGACCGTTATTGACTGACCGTGATTGAGTGACCGTGATTGTGTGACCGTGATTGTGTGACCGTGATTGTGTGACCGTGATTGTGTGACCGTGATTGTGTGACCGTGGTTGTGTGACCGTGATTGTGTGACCGTGATAGTGTGACCGTGAATCTGTGAATGCGTGATTGTGATTGCGTGATTGTGATTCCGTGATTGTGTGATTGTGTGAACGTGTGATTGTGTGATCGTGTGATCGTGTGATCGTGTGATTGTGTGATTGTGTGATTTTGCGATTGTGTGATTGTGTGATTGTGTGATTGTGTGAGTGTGTGATTGTGTGATTGAGTGATTGTGTGCTTGTGTGATTGTTTGGTTGTGTTATTGTGTGATTAGGTGATTGTGTGATTGTGTGAATGTGTGATTGTGTGACCGTGATTGTGTGATTGATGATTGTGTGATTGTGTGATTGCGATTGCGTGATTGTGTGATTGTGTGATTGTGTGATTTTGTGACTGTGAGATTGTGTGGTTGTGTGCTTGTGTGATTGTGTGATTGTGATTGTGTGATTGTGATTGTGTGATTGCGATTGTGTGATTGTGATTGTGTGATTGTGATTGTGTGATTGTGATTGTGTGATTGTGATTGTGTGATTGTGATTGTGTGATTGTGATTGTGTGATTGTGATTGTGTGATTGTGATTGTGTGATTGTGATTGTTTGATTGTGATTTTGTGATTGTGATTGTGTGATTGTGATTGTGTGAAAGTGATTGTGTGATTGTGATTGTGTGATTGTGATTGTGTGATTGTGATTGTGTGGTTGTGATTGTGTGATTGTGATTGTGTGATTGTGATTGTGTGATTGTGATTGTGTGATTGTGATTGTGTGATTGTGTGATTGTGATTGTGTGATTGTGATTGTGCGATTGTGATTGTGTGATTGTGTGATTGTGTGATTGTGTGATTGTGTGATTGTGTGATTGTGTGATTGTGAGATTGTGTGATTGTGTGATTAGGTGTTTGTGTGATTGTGTGATTGTGTGATTGTGTGGTTGTGTGATTGTGTGGTTGTGTGATTGTGTGATTGTGTGATTGTGTGATTGTGTGATTGTGTGATTGTGATTGTGTAATTGTGATTGTGCGATTGTGATTGTGTGATTGTGTGATTGTGTGATTGTGTGATTGTGATTGTGTGATTGTGACTGTGTGATTGTGTGAGTGTGTGATTGTGTAATTGAGTGATTGTGTGATTGTGTGATTGTGTGATTGTGTGATTGTGGGATTGTGTGATTGTGCGATTGTGTGATTGTGTGAGTGTGTGATTGTGTGATTGAGTGATTGTGTGCTTGTGTGATTGTTTGGTTGTGTTATTGTGTGATTAGGTGATTGTGTGATTGTGTGAATGTGTGATTGTGTGACCGTGATTGTGTGATTGATGATTGTGTGATTGTGTGATTGCGATTGCGTGATTGTGTGATTGTGTGATTGTGTGATTTTGTGACTGTGAGATTGTGTGATTGTGTGCTTGTGTGATTGTGTGATTGTGATTGTGTGATTGTGATTGTGTGATTGTGATTGTGTGATTGCGATTGTGTGATTGTGATTGTGTGATTGTGATTGTGTGCTTGTGTGATTGTGTGGTTGTGAGATTGTGTGATTGTGTGATTAGGTGATTGTGTGATTGAGTGATTGTGTGATTGTGTGATTGTGTGAATGTGTGATTGTGTGATTGTGTGATTGTGTGATTGTGTGATTGTGTGATTGTGTGATTGTGTGATTGTATACTTGTGTGATTGTGTGATTGTGTGATTGTGCGATTGTGTGATTGTGTGATTGTGTAATTGTGATTGTGTGATTGTGTGATTGTGTGATTGTGTGATTGTGTGATTGTGTGATTGTGTGATTGTGAGATTGTGCGATTGTGTGATTAGGTGTTTGTGTGATTGTGTGATTGTGTGATTGTGTGATTGTGTGATTGTGTGATTGTGTGATTGTGTGATTGTGTGATTGTGTGATTGTGTGATTGTGTGATTGTGTGATTGTGTGATTGTGTGATTGTGTGATTGTGATTGTGTGATTGTGACTGTGTGATTGTGTGGTTGTGTGACCGTGATTGTGTGACCGTGATTGTGTGATCGTGATTGTGTGATCGTGTTAGTGTGACCGTGAATGTGTGATTGCGTGATTGTGATTGCGTGATTGCGATTGCGTGATTGTGATTGCGTGATTGTGTGATTGTGTGATTGTGTGATTGTGTGATTGTGTGATGGTGTGATTGTGTGAATGTGTGATTGCGTGATCGTGTGATTGTGTGATCGTGTGATCGTGTGATGGTGTGATCGTGTGATTGTGTGATTGTGTGATTTTGCGATTGTGTGATTGTGTGATTGTGTGATTGTGTGAGTGTGTGATTGTGTGATTGAGTGATTGTGTGCTTGTGTGATTGTGTGATTGTGTGATTGTGTGATTGTGTGATTGTGTGATTGCGTGATTGTGTGATTGTGTGATTGCGTGATTGCGTGATTGCGTGATTGTGTGATTGTGTGATCGTGTTAGTGTGACCGTGAATGTGTGATTGCGTGATTGTGATTGCGTGATTGCGATTGCGTGATTGTGATAGCGTGATTGTGTGATTGTGATAGCGTGATTGTGTGATTGTGTGATTGTGTGATTGTGTGATGGTGTGATTGTGTGATTGTGTGAATGTGTAATTGCGTGATCGTGTGATTGTGTGATCGTGTGATCGTGTGATCGTGTGATTGTGTGATTGTGTGATTTTGCGATTGTGTGATTGTGTGATTGTGTGATTGTGTGAGTGTGTGATTGAGTGATTGAGTGATTGTGTGCTTGTGTGATTGTGTGGTTGTGTGATTGTGTGATTAGGCGATTGTGTGATTGTGTGATTGTGTGATTGTGTGACTGTGAGATTGTGTGATTGTGTGCTTGTGTGATTGTGTGATTGTGATTGTGTGATTGTGATTGTGTGATTGTGATTGTGTGATTGCGATTGTGTGATTGTGATTGTGTGATTGTGATTGTGTGCTTGTGTGATTGTGTGGTTGTGAGATTGTGTGATTGTGTGATTAGGTGATTGTGTGATTGAGTGATTGTGTGATTGTGTGATTGTGTGAATGTGTGATTGTGTGATTGTGTGATTGTGTGATTGTGTGATTGTGTGATTGTGTGATTGTGTGATTGTGTGATTGTATACTTGTGTGATTGTGTGATTGTGTGATTGTGCGATTGTGTGATTGTGTGATTGTGTAATTGTGATTGTGTGATTGTGTGATTGTGTGATTGTGTGATTGTGTGATTGTGTGATTGTGAGATTGTGCGATTGTGTGATTAGGTGTTTGTGTGATTGTGTGATTGTGTGATTGTGTGATTGTGTGATTGTGTGATTGTGTGATTGTGTGATTGTGTGATTGTGTGATTGTGTGATTGTGTGATTGTGTGATTGTGTGATTGTGTGATTGTGTGATTGTGTGATTGTGTGATTGTGATTGTGTGATTGTGACTGTGTGATTGTGTGGTTGTGTGACCGTGATTGTGTGACCGTGATTGTGTGATCGTGATTGTGTGATCGTGTTAGTGTGACCGTGAATGTGTGATTGCGTGATTGTGATTGCGTGATTGCGATTGCGTGATTGTGATTGCGTGATTGTGTGATTGTGTGATTGTGTGATTGTGTGATTGTGTGATGGTGTGATTGTGTGAATGTGTGATTGCGTGATCGTGTGATTGTGTGATCGTGTGATCGTGTGATCGTGTGATCGTGTGATTGTGTGATTGTGTGATTTTGCGATTGTGTGATTGTGTGATTGTGTGATTGTGTGAGTGTGTGATTGTGTGATTGAGTGATTGTGTGCTTGTGTGATTGTGTGATTGTGTGATTGTGTGATTGTGTGATTGTGTGATTGCGTGATTGTGTGATTGTGTGATTGCGTGATTGCGTGATTGCGTGATTGTGTGATTGTGTGATCGTGTTAGTGTGACCGTGAATGTGTGATTGCGTGATTGTGATTGCGTGATTGCGATTGCGTGATTGTGATAGCGTGATTGTGTGATTGTGATAGCGTGATTGTGTGATTGTGTGATTGTGTGATTGTGTGATGGTGTGATTGTGTGATTGTGTGAATGTGTAATTGCGTGATCGTGTGATTGTGTGATCGTGTGATCGTGTGATCGTGTGATTGTGTGATTGTGTGATTTTGCGATTGTGTGATTGTGTGATTGTGTGATTGTGTGAGTGTGTGATTGAGTGATTGAGTGATTGTGTGCTTGTGTGATTGTGTGGTTGTGTGATTGTGTGATTAGGCGATTGTGTGATTGTGTGATTGTGTGATTGTGTGATTGTGTGATTGTGTGATTGTGTGATTGTGTGATTGTGTGATTGTGTGATTGTGTGATTGTGTGATTGTGTGATTGTGTGATTGAGTGATTGTGTGATTGTGTGATTGTGTGATTGTGTGATTGTGTAATTGTGTGATTGTGTGATTGTGTGATTGTGTGATTGTGTGATTGTGTGATTGTGTGATTGTGTGATTTTGCGATTGTGTGATTGTGTGATTGTGTGATTGTGTGAGTGTGTGATTGTGTGATTGAGTGATTGTGTGCTTGTGTGATTGTGTGGTTGTGTGATTGTGTGATTAGGTGATTGTGTGATTGTGTGATTGTGTGGTTGTGAGATTGTGTGATTGTGTGATTAGGTGATTGCGTGATTGTGTGATTGTGTGATTGTGTGATTGTGTGATTGTGTGACTGTGTGATTGTGTGATTGTGTGATTGTGTGATTGTGTGATTTTGTGATTGAGTGATTGTGTGATTGTGTGATTGTGTGAATGTGTGATTGTGTGACCGTGGTTGTGTGATTGATGATTGTGTGATTGTGTGATTGCGATTGCGTGATTGTGATTGCGTGATTGTGTGATTGTGTGATTGTGTGATTGTGTGATTGTGTGATCGTGTGATTGTGTGATTGTGTGAACGTGTGATTGCGTGATCGTGTGACTGTGTGATCGTGTGATCGTGTGATCGTGTGATTGTGTGATTGTGTGATTTTGCGATTGTGTGATTGTGTGATTGTGTGATTGTGTGAGTGTGTGATTGTGTGATTGAGTGATTGTGTGCTTGTGTGATTGTGTGGTTGTGTGATTGTGTGATTAGGTGATTGTGTGATTGTGTGAATGTGTGATTGTGTGACCGTGATTGTGTGATTGATGATTGTGTGATTGTGTGATTGCGATTGCGTGATTGTGTGATTGTGTGATTGTGTGATTTTGTGACTGTGAGATTGTGTGATTGTGTGCTTGTGTGATTGTGTGATTGTGATTGTGTGATTGTGATTGTGTGATTGTGATTGTGTGATTGTGATTGTGTGATTGTGATTGTGTGATTGTGATTGTGTGATTGTGATGGTGTGATTGTGATTGTGTGATTGTGATTGTGTGATTGTGATTGTGTGATTGTGATTGTGTGATTGTGATTGTGTGATTGTGATTGTGCGATTGTGATTGTGTGATTGTGTGATTGTGTGATTGTGTGATTGTGTGATTGTGTAATTGTGAGATTGTATGATTGTGTGCTTGTGTGATTGTGTGATTGTGATTGTGTGATTGTGATTGTGTGATTGTGATTGTGTGATTGTGATTGTGTGATTGTGTGATTGTGTGATTGTGTGATTGTGTGGTTGTGGTTGTGTGATTGTGATTGTGTGATTGTGATTGTGTGATTGTGATTGTGTGATTGTGATTGTGTGATTGTGATTGTGTGATTGTGATTGTGTGATTGTGACTGCGTGATTGTGTGAGTGTGTGATTGTGTGATTGAGTGATTGTGTGCTTGTGTGATTGTGTGGTTGTGAGATGGTGTGATTGTTTGATTAGGTGTTTGTGTGATTGTGTGATTGTGTGATTGTGTGATTGTGTGATTGTGTGATTGTGTGATTGTGTGATTATGTGATTGTGTGATTGTGTGATTGTGTGATTGTGTGATTGTGTGATTGTGTGATTGTGTGATTGTGTGATTGTGTAATTGTGATTGTGCGATTGTGATTGTGTGATTGTGTGATTGTGTGATTGTGTGATTGATGATTGTGTGATTGTGTGATTGCGATTGCGTGATTGCGATTGCGTGATTGTGTGATTGTGTGATTGTGTGATTTTGTGACTGTGAGATTGTGTGATTGTGTGCTTGTGTGATTGTGTGCTTGTGTGATTGTGTGATTGTGATTCTGTGATTGTGATTGTGTGATTGTGATTGTGTGATTGTGATTGTGTGATTGTGATTGTGTGATTGTGATTGTGTGATTGTGATTGTGTGATTGTGATTGTGTGATTGTGATTGTTTGATTGTGATTGTGTGATTGTGATTGTGTGATTGTGATTGTGTGATTGTGATTGTGTGATTGTGATTGTGTGATTGTGATTGTGTGATTGTGATTGTGTAATTGTGCTTGTGTGATTGTGATTGGGTGATTGTGATTGTGTGATTGTGATTGTGTGATTGTGATTGTGTGATTGTGACTGTGTGATTGTGTGTGTGTGTGATTGTGTGATTGTGTGATTGTGTGATTGTGTGATTGTGTGATTGTGTGATTGTGTGATTGTGTGATTGTGTGATTGTGTGATTGTGTGATTGTGTGATTGAATGATTGTGTGATTGTGTGATTGTGTGATTGTGTGATTGTGTGATTGTGTGATTGTGTGATTGTGTGATTGTGTGATTGTGTGATTGTGTGATTGTGTGGTTGTGTGACCGTGATTGTGTGATCGTGATAGTGTGACCGTGAATGTGTGATTGCGTGATTGTGATTGCGTGATTGCGATTGCGTGATTGTGATTGCATGACTGTGTGATTGTGTGATTGTGTGATTGTGTGATTGTGTGATTGTGTGATTGTGTGATTGTGTGATTGTGTGATTGTGTGAGTGTGTGATTGTGTGACTGAGTGATTGTGTGACTGTGTGATTGTGTGACTGTGTGATTGAAAGTCTGTGTGATTGTGTGACCATGATTGTGTGACCGTGATTGTGTGACCGATTGTGTGACCGTGATTGTGTGACCGTGATTGTGTCATCGTGATTGTGTGATCGTGATTGTGGGTCCGTGATTGAGTGACCGTTATTGACTGACCGTGATTGAGTGACCGTGATTGTGTGACCGTGATTGTGTGACCGTGATTGTGTGACCGTGATTGTGTGACCGTGATTGTGTGACCGTGGTTGTGTGACCGTGATTGTGTGACCGTGATAGTGTGACCGTGAATCTGTGAATGCGTGATTGTGATTGCGTGATTGTGATTCCGTGATTGTGTGATTGTGTGATCGTGTGATTGTGTGATCGTGTGATCGTGTGATCGTGTGATTGTGTGATTGTGTGATTTTGCGATTGTGTGATTGTGTGATTGTGTGATTGTGTGAGTGTGTGATTGTGTGATTGAGTGATTGTGTGCTTGTGTGATTGTTTGGTTGTGTTATTGTGTGATTAGGTGATTGTGTGATTGTGTGAATGTGTGATTGTGTGACCGTAATTGTGTGATTGATGATTGTGTGATTGTGTGATTGCGATTGCGTGATTGTGTGATTGTGTGATTGTGTGATTTTGTGACTGTGAGATTGTGTGATTGTGTGCTTGTGTGATTGTGTGATTGTGATTGTGTGATTGTGATTGTGTGATTGTGATTGTGTGATTGCGATTGTGTGATTGTGATTGTGTGATTGTGATTGTGTGATTGTGATTGTGTGATTGTGATTGTGTGATTGTGATTGTGTGATTGTGATTGTGTGATTGTGATTGTTTGATTGTGATTTTGTGATTGTGATTGTGTGATTGTGATTGTGTGAAAGTGATTGTGTGATTGTGATTGTGTGATTGTGATTGTGTGATTGTGATTGTGTGGTTGTGATTGTGTGATTGTGATTGTGTGATTGTGATTGTGTGATTGTGATTGTGTGATTGTGATTGTGTGATTGTGTGATTGTGATTGTGTGATTGTGATTGTGCGATTGTGATTGTGTGATTGTGTGATTGTGTGATTGTGTGATTGTGTGATTGTGTGATTGTGTGATTGTGAGATTGTGTGATTGTGTGATTAGGTGTTTGTGTGATTGTGTGATTGTGTGATTGTGTGGTTGTGTGATTGTGTGGTTGTGTGATTGTGTGATTGTGTGATTGTGTGATTGTGTGATTGTGTGATTGCGTGATTGTGATTGTGTAATTGTGATTGTGCGATTGTGATTGTGTGATTGTGTGATTGTGTGATTGTGATTGTGTGATTGTGACTGTGTGATTGTGTGAGTGTGTGATTGTGTAATTGAGTGATTGTGTGATTGTGTGATTGTGTGATTGTGTGATTGTGGGATTGTGTGATTGTGCGATTGTGTGATTGTGTGAGTGTGTGATTGTGTGATTGAGTGATTGTGTGCTTGTGTGATTGTTTGGTTGTGTTATTGTGTGATTAGGTGATTGTGTGATTGTGTGAATGTGTGATTGTGTGACCGTGATTGTGTGATTGATGATTGTGTGATTGTGTGATTGCGATTGCGTGATTGTGTGATTGTGTGATTGTGTGATTTTGTGACTGTGAGATTGTGTGATTGTGTGCTTGTGTGATTGTGTGATTGTGATTGTGTGATTGTGATTGTGTGATTGTGATTGTGTGATTGTGATTGTGTGATTGTGATTGTGTGATTGTGATTGTGTGATTGTGATTGTGTGATTGTGATGGTGTGATTGTGATTGTGTGATTGTGATTGTGTGATTGTGATTGTGTGATTGTGATTGTGTGATTGTGATTGTGTGATTGTGATTGTGCGATTGTGATTGTGTGATTGTGTGATTGTGTGATTGTGTGATTGTGTGATTGTGTAATTGTGAGATTGTATGATTGTGTGCTTGTGTGATTGTGTGATTGTGATTGTGTGATTGTGATTGTGTGATTGTGATTGTGTGATTGTGATTGTGTGATTGTGTGATTGTGTGGTTGTGGTTGTGTGATTGTGATTGTGTGATTGTGATTGTGTGATTGTGATTGTGTGATTGTGATTGTGTGATTGTGACTGCGTGATTGTGTGAGTGTGTGATTGTGTGATTGAGTGATTGTGTGCTTGTGTGATAGTGTGGTTGTGAGATTGTGTGATTGTGTGATTAGGTGTTTGTGTGATTGTGTGATTGTGTGATTGTGTGATTGTGTGATTGTGTGATTGTGTGATTGTGTGATTATGTGATTGTGTGATTGTGTGATTGTGTGATTGTGTGATTGTGTGATTGTGTGATTGTGTGATTGTGTGATTGTGTGATTGTGTAATTGTGATTGTGCGATTGTGATTGTGTGATTGTGTGATTGTGTGATTGTGTGATTGATGATTGTGTGATTGTGTGATTGCGATTGCGTGATTGCGATTGCGTGATTGTGTGATTGTGTGATTGTGTGATTTTGTGACTGTGAGATTGTGTGATTGTGTGCTTGTGTGATTGTGTGCTTGTGTGATTGTGTGATTGTGATTCTGTAATTGTGATTGTGTGATTGTGATTGTGTGATTGTGATTGTGTGATTGTGATTGTGTGATTGTGATTGTTTGATTGTGATTGTGTGATTGTGATTGTGTGATTGTGTTTGTGTGATTGTGATTGTGTGATTGTGATTGTGTGATTGTGATTGTGTGATTGTGATTGTGTAATTGTGCTTGTGTGATTGTGATTGGGTGATTGTGATTGTGTGATTGTGATTGTGTGATTGTGATTGTGTGATTGTGACTGTGTGATTGTGTGTGTGTGTGATTGTGTGATTGTGTGATTGTGTGATTGTGTGATTGTGTGATTGTGTGATTGTGTGATTGTGTGATTGTGTGATTGTGTGATTGTGTGATTGAATGATTGTGTGATTGTGTGATTGTGTGATTGTGTGATTGTGTGATTGTGTGATTGTGTGATTGTGTGATTGTGTGATTGTGTGATTGTGTGATTGTGTGATTGTGTGATTGTGTGGTTGTGTGACCGTGATTGTGTGATCGTGATAGTGTGACCGTGAATGTGTGATTGCGTGATTGTGATTGCGTGATTGCGATTGCGTGATTGTGATTGCATGACTGTGTGATTGTGTGATTGTGTGATTGTGTGATTGTGTGATTGTGTGATTGTGTGATTGTGTGATTGTGTGAGTGTGTGATTGTGTGACTGAGTGATTGTGTGACTGTGTGATTGTGTGACTGTGTGATTGAAAGTCTGTGTGATTGTGTGACCATGATTGTGTGACCGTGATTGTGTGACCGATTGTGTGACCGTGATTGTGTGACCGTGATTGTGTCATCGTGATTGTGTGATCGTGATTGTGGGTCCGTGATTGAGTGACCGTTATTGACTGACCGTGATTGAGTGACCGTGATTGTGTGACCGTGATTGTGTGACCGTGATTGTGTGACCGTGATTGTGTGACCGTGATTGTGTGACCGTGGTTGTGTGACCGTGATTGTGTGACCGTGATAGTGTGACCGTGAATCTGTGAATGCGTGATTGTGATTGCGTGATTGTGATTCCGTGATTGTGTGATTGTGTGATCGTGTGATTGTGTGATCGTGTGATCGTGTGATCGTGTGATTGTGTGATTGTGTGATTTTGCGATTGTGTGATTGTGTGATTGTGTGATTGTGTGAGTGTGTGATTGTGTGATTGAGTGATTGTGTGCTTGTGTGATTGTTTGGTTGTGTTATTGTGTGATTAGGTGATTGTGTGATTGTGTGAATGTGTGATTGTGTGACCGTAATTGTGTGATTGATGATTGTGTGATTGTGTGATTGCGATTGCGTGATTGTGTGATTGTGTGATTGTGTGATTTTGTGACTGTGAGATTGTGTGATTGTGTGCTTGTGTGATTGTGTGATTGTGATTGTGTGATTGTGATTGTGTGATTGTGATTGTGTGATTGCGATTGTGTGATTGTGATTGTGTGATTGTGATTGTGTGATTGTGATTGTGTGATTGTGATTGTGTGATTGTGATTGTGTGATTGTGATTGTGTGATTGTGATTGTGTGATTGTGATTGTTTGATTGTGATTTTGTGATTGTGATTGTGTGATTGTGATTGTGTGAAAGTGATTGTGTGATTGTGATTGTGTGATTGTGATTGTGTGATTGTGATTGTGTGATTGTGATTGTGTGATTGTGATTGTGTGGTTGTGATTGTGTGATTGTGATTGTGTGATTGTGATTGTGTGATTGTGATTGTGTGATTGTGATTGTGTGATTGTGATTGTGTGATTGTGTGATTGTGATTGTGTGATTGTGATTGTGCGATTGTGATTGTGTGATTGTGTGATTGTGTGATTGTGTGATTGTGTGATTGTGTGATTGTGTGATTGTGAGATTGTGTGATTGTGTGATTAGGTGTTTGTGTGATTGTGTGATTGTGTGATTGTGTGGTTGTGTGATTGTGTGGTTGTGTGATTGTGTGATTGTGTGATTGTGTGATTGTGTGATTGCGTGATTGTGATTGTGTAATTGTGATTGTGCGATTGTGATTGTGTGATTGTGTGATTGTGTGATTGTGATTGTGTGATTGTGACTGTGTGATTGTGTGAGTGTGTGATTGTGTAATTGAGTGATTGTGTGATTGTGTGATTGTGTGATTGTGTGATTGTGGGATTGTGTGATTGTGCGATTGTGTGATTGTGTGAGTGTGTGATTGTGTGATTGAGTGATTGTGTGCTTGTGTGATTGTTTGGTTGTGTTATTGTGTGATTAGGTGATTGTGTGATTGTGTGAATGTGTGATTGTGTGACCGTGATTGTGTGATTGATGATTGTGTGATTGTGTGATTGCGATTGCGTGATTGTGTGATTGTGTGATTGTGTGATTTTGTGACTGTGAGATTGTGTGATTGTGTGCTTGTGTGATTGTGTGATTGTGATTGTGTGATTGTGATTGTGTGATTGTGATTGTGTGATTGCGATTGTGTGATTGTGATTGTGTGATTGTGATTGTGTGCTTGTGTGATTGTGTGGTTGTGAGATTGTGTGATTGTGTGATTAGGTGATTGTGTGATTGAGTGATTGTGTGATTGTGTGATTGTGTGAATGTGTGATTGTGTGATTGTGTGATTGTGTGATTGTGTGATTGTGTGATTGTGTGATTGTGTGATTGTGTGATTGTGTGATTGTATATTTGTGTGATTGTGTGATTGTGTGATTGTGCGATTGTGTGATTGTGTGATTGTGTAATTGTGATTGTGTGATTGTGTGATTGTGTGATTGTGTGATTGTGTGATTGTGTGATTGTGAGATTGTGTGATTGTGTGATGAGGTGTTTGTGTGATTGTGTGATTGTGTGATTGTGTGATTGTGTGATTGTGTGATTGTGTGATTGTGTGATTGTGTGATTGTGTGATTGTGTGATTGTGTGATTGTGTGATTGTGTGATTGTGTGATTGTGTGATTGTGATTGTGTGATTGTGACTGTGTGATTGTGTGAGTGTGTGATTGTGTAATTGAGTGATTGTGTGCTTGAGTGATTGTGTGCTTGTGTGATTGTGTGGTTGTGAGATTGTGTGATTGTGTGATTGTGTGATTGTGTGATTGTGTGATTGTGTGATTGTGTGATTGTGTGATTGTGTGATTGTGTGGTTGTGTGATTGTGTGATTGTGTGCTTGTGTGATTGTGTGATTAGGCGATTGTGTGATTGTGTGATTGTGTGATTGTGTGATTGTGTGATTGTGTGATTGTGTGATTGTGTGATTGTGTGGTTGTGCGATCGTGATTGTGTGATCGTGATTGTCTGATCGTGATTGTGTGATCGTGATTGTGTGATCGTGATTGTGCGATTGCGTGCTTGTGACTGTGTGATTGTGTGACTGTGTGATTGTGTGATTGTGACTGTGTGATTGTGTGATTGTGTGATTGTGTGATAGTGTGATTGTGTGAGTGTGTGATTGTGTGATTGTGTGATTGTGTGAGTGTGTGATTGTGTGATTGAGTGATTGTGCGCTTGTGTGATTGTGTGGTTGTGTGATTGTGTGATTAGGTGATTGTGTGATTGTGTGATTGTGTGGTTGTGAGATTGTGTGATTGTGTGATTAGGTGATTGTGTGATTGTGTGATTGTGTGATTGAATGATTGTGTGATTGTGTGATTGTGTGATTGTGTGATTGTGTGATTGTGTGATTGTGTGATTGTGTGATTGTGTGGTTGTGTGACCGTGATTGTGTGACCGTGATTGTGTGATCGTGATTGTGTGATCGTGATAGTGTGACCGTGAATGTGTGATTGCGTGATTGTGATTGCGTGATTGCGATTGCGTGATTGTGATTGCGTGACTGTGTGATTGTGTGATTGTGTGATTGTGTGATTGTGTGATTGTGTGATTGTGTGATTGTGTGAGTGTGTGATTGTGTGACTGAGTGATTGTGTGACTGTGTGATTGTGTGACTGTGTGATTGAAAGTCTGTGTGATTGTGTGACCATGATTGTGTGACCGTGACTGTGTGACCGATTGTGTGACCGTGATTGTGTGACCGTGATTGTGTCATTGTGATTGTGTGATCGTGATTGTGGGTCCGTGATTGAGTGACCGTGATTGACTGACCGTGATTGAGTGACCGTGATTGTGTGACCGTGATTGTGTGACCGTGATTGTGTGACCGTGATTGTGTGACCGTGATTGTGTGACCGTGGTTGTGTGACCGTGATTGTGTGACCGTGATAGTGTGACCGTGAATCTGTGAATGCGTGATTGTGATTGCGTGATTGTGATTCCGTGATTGTGTGATTGTGTGATCGTGTGATCGTGTGATCGTGTGATCGTGTGATCGTGTGATCGTGTGATCGTGTGATTGTGTGATTGTGTGATTGTGATTGTGTGATTGTGATTGTGTGATTGTGATCGTGTGATTGTGATTGTGTGATTGTGATTGTGTGATTGTGACTGTGTGATTCTGTGAGTGTGTGATTGTGTGATTGTGTGATTGTGTAGTTGTGTGATTGTGTGATTGAGTGATTGTGTGCTTGTGTGATTGTATGATTCCGTGATTGTGTGATTGTGTGATTGTGTGATTGTGTAATTGTGATTGTGTGATTGTGATTGTGTGATTGTGTGATTGTGTGATTGAGTGATTGTGTGATTGTGTGATTGTGTGATTGTGTGATTGTGTGTGTGTGTGATTGTGTGATTGTGTGATTGTGTGATTGTGTGATTGTGTGATTGTGTGATTGTGTGATTGTGTGATTGTGTGATTGTGACTGTGTGATTGTGTGAGTGTGTGATTGTGTGATTGAGTGATTGTGTGATTGTGTAATTGTGATTGTGTGATTGTGTGATTGTGTGATTGTGTGATTGTGTGATTGTTTGATTGTGAGATTGTGTGATTGTGTGATTGTGTGATTGTGTGATGGTGTAATTGTGATTGTGCGATTGTGATTGTGTGATTGTGATTGTGTGATTGTGATTGTGTGATTGTGATTGTGTGATTGTGACTGTGTGATTGTGTGAGTGTGTGATTGTGTGATTGAGTGATTGTGTGCTTGTGTGATTGTGTGCTTGTGAGATTGTGTGATTGTGTGATTAGGTGGTTGTGTAATTGTGTGATTGTGTGATTGTGTGATTGTGTGATTCTGTGATTGTGTGAATGTGTGATTGTGTTATTGTGTGATTGTGTGATTGTGTGATTGTGCGATTGTGTGATTGTGTGATTGTGTGATTGTGTGATTGTGTAATTGTGATTGTGCGATTGTGATTGTGTGATTGTATGATTGTGTGATTGTGTGATCGTGTGATTGTGTGATTGTGTGATTGTGAGATTATGTGTTTGTGTGCTTGTGTGATTGTGTGATTGTGTGATTGTGATTGTGTGATTGTGTGATTGTGTGATTGTGTGAGTGTGTGATTGTGTGACTGAGTGATTGTGTGACTGTGTGATTGGGTGACTGTGTGATTGAAAGTCTGTGTGATTGTGTGAACATGATTGTGTGACCGTGATTGTGTGACCGATTGTGTGACCGTGATTGTGTGACCGTGATTGTGTCATCGTGATTGTGTGATCGTGATTGTGGGCCCGTGATTGAGTGACCGTGATTGACTGACCGTGATTGAGTGACCGTGATTGTGTGACCGTGATTGTGTGACCGTGATTGTGTGACCGTGATTGTGTGACCGTGGTTGTGTGACCGTGATTGTGTGACCGTGATTGTGTGACCGTGATTGTGTGACCGTGATAGTGTGACCGTGAATCTGTGAATGCGTGATTGTGATTCCGTGATTGTGTGATTGTGTGATCGTGTGATCGTGTGATCGTGTGATCGTGTGATCGTGTGATCGTGTGATCGTGTGATCGTGTGATTGTGTGATTGTGTGATTGTGATTGTGTGATTGTGATTGTGTGATTGTGATTGTGTGATTGTGATTGTGTGATTGTGATTGTGTGATTGTGACTGTGTGATTGTGTGAGTGTGTGATTGTGTGATTGTGTGATTGTGTGATTGTGTAGTTGTGTGATTGTGTGATTGAGTGATTGTGTGCTTGTGTGATTGTATGATTCCGTGATTGTGTGATTGTGTGATTGTGTGATTGTGTAATTGTGATTGTGTGATTGTGATTGTGTGATTGTGTGATTGTGTGATTGAGTGATTGTGTGATTGTGTGATTGTGTGATTGTGTGATTGTGTGTGTGTGTGATTGTGTGATTGTGTAATTGTGTGATTGTGTGATTGTGTGATTTTGTGATTGTGTGATTGTGTGATTGTGTGATTGTGTGATTGTGTGATTGTGTGATTGTGTGATTGTGTGATTGTGACTGTGTGATTGTGTGAGTGTGTGATTGTGTGATTGAGTGATTGTGTGATTGTGTAATTGTGATTGTGCGATTGTGATTGTGTGATTGTGTGATTGTGTGATTGTGTGATTGTGTGATTGTGTAATTGTGAGATTGTGTGATTGTGTGATTGTGTGATTGTGTGATGGTGTAATTGTGATTGTGCGATTGTGATTGTGTGATTGTGTGATTGTGATTGTGTGATTGTGACTGTGTGATTGTGTGAGTGTGTGATTGTGTGATTGAGTGATCGTGTGCTTGTGTGATTGTGTGGTTGTGAGATTGTGTGATTGTGTGATTAGGTGGTTGTGTAATTGTGTGATTGTGTGATTGTGTGATTGTGTGATTCTGTGATTGTGTGAATGTGTGATTGTGTTATTGTGTGATTGTGTGATTGTGTGATTGTGCGATTGTGTGATTGTGTGATTGTGTGATTGTGTGATTGTGTAATTGTGATTGTGCGATTGTGATTGTGTGATTGTATGATTGTGTGATTGTGTGATTGTGTGATTGTGTAATTGTGTGATTGTGTGATTGTGTGATTGTGTGATTCTGTGATTGTGTGAATGTGTGATTGTATGATTCCGTGATTGTGTGATTGTGTGATTGTGTGATTGTGTAATTGTGATTGTGTGATTGTGATTGTGTGATTGTGTGATTGTGTGATTGAGTGATTGTGTGATTGTGTGATTGTGTGATTGTGTGATTGTGTGTGTGTGTGATTGTGTGATTGTGTGATTGTGTGATTGTGTGATTGTGTGATTGTGTGATTGTGACTGTGTGATTGTGTGAGTGTGTGATTGTGTGATTGAGTGATTGTGTGATTGTGTAATTGTGATTGTGTGATTGTGTGATTGTGTGATTGTGTGATTGTGTGATTGTGTGATTGTGAGATTGTGTGATTGTGTGATTGTGTGATTGTGTGATGGTGTAATTGTGATTGTGCGATTGTGATTGTGTGATTGTGATTGTGTGATTGTGATTGTGTGATTGTGATTGTGTGATTGTGACTGTGTGATTGTGTGAGTGTGTGATTGTGTGATTGAGTGATTGTGTGCTTGTGTGATTGTGTGGTTGTGAGATTGTGTGATTGTGTGATTAGATGGTTGTGTAATTGTGTGATTGTGTGATTGTGTGATTGTGTGATTCTGTGATTGTGTGAATGTGTGATTGTGTTATTGTGTGATTGTGTGATTGTGTGATTGTGCGATTGTGTGATTGTTGTGATTGTGTGATTGTGTGATTGTGTAATTGTGATTGTGCGATTGTGATTGTGTGATTGTATGATTGTGTGATTGTGTGATCGTGTGATCGTGTGATCGTGTGATCGTGTGATCGTGTGATCGTGCGATCGTGTGATTGTGTGATTGTGTGATTGTGATTGTGTGATTGTGATTGTGTGATTGTGATTGTGTGATTGTGATTGTGTGATTGTGATTGTGTGATTGTGATTGTGTGATTGTGACTGTGTGATTGTGTGAGTGTGTGATTGTGTGATTGTGTGATTGTGTGATTGTGTAGTTGTGTGATTGTGTGATTGAGTGATTGTGTGCTTGTGTGATTGTATGATTCCGTGATTGTGTGATTGTGTGATTGTGTGATTGTGTAATTGTGATTGTGTGATTGTGATTGTGTGATTGTGTGATTGTGTGATTGAGTGATTGTGTGATTGTGTGATTGTGTGATTGTGTGATTGTGTGTGTGTGTGATTGTGTGATTGTGTAATTGTGTGATTGTGTGATTGTGTGATTGTGTGATTGTGTGATTGTGTGATTGTGTGATTGTGTGATTGTGTGATTGTGTGATTGTGTGATTGTGTGATTGTGACTGTGTGATTGTGTGAGTGTGTGATTGTGTGATTGAGTGATTGTGTGATTGTGTAATTGTGATTGTGCGATTGTGATTGTGTGATTGTGTGATTGTGTGATTGTGTGATTTTGTGATTGTGTAATTGTGAGATTGTGTGATTGTGTGATTGTGTGATTGTGTGATGGTGTAATTGTGATTGTGCGATTGTGATTGTGTGATTGTGTGATTGTGATTGTGTGATTGTGACTGTGTGATTGTGTGAGTGTGTGATTGTGTGATTGAGTGATTGTGTGCTTGTGTGATTGTGTGGTTGTGAGATTGTGTGATTGTGTGATTAGGTGGTTGTGTAATTGTGTGATTGTGTGATTGTGTGATTGTGTGATTCTGTGATTGTGTGAATGTGTGATTGTGTTATTGTGTGATTGTGTGATTGTGTGATTGTGCGATTGTGTGATTGTGTGATTGTGTGATTGTGTGATTGTGTAATTGTGATTGTGCGATTGTGATTGTGTGATTGTATGATTGTGTGATTGTGTGATTGTGTGATTGTGTAATTGTGTGATTGTGTGATTGTGTGATTGTGTGATTCTGTGATTGTGTGAATGTGTGATTGTGTTATTGTGTGATTGTGTGATTGTGTGATTGTGTGATTGTGTGATTGTGTGATTGTGTGATTGTGTGATTGTGTAATTGTGATTGTGCGATTGTGATTGTGTGATTGTATGATTGTGTGATTGTGTGATTGTGTGATTGTGTGATTGTGTGACTGTGAGATTGTGTGTTTGTGTGCTTGTGTGATTGTGTGATTGTGATTGTGTGATTGTGATTGTGTGATTGTGGTTGTGTGACTGTGATTGTTTGATTGTGATTGTGTGATTGTGATTGTGTGATTGTGATTGTGTGATTGTGATTGTGTGATTGTGACTGTGTGCTTTTGTGATTGTGTGGTTGTGAGATTGTGTGATTGTGTGATTAGGTGATTGTGTGATTGTGTGATTGTGTGATTGTGTGATTGTGCGACTGTGTGATTGTGTGAGTGTGTGGTTGTGTGATTGAGTGATTGTGTGCTTGTGTGATTGTGTGGTTGTGAGATTGTGTGATTGTGTGATTAGGTGATTGTGTGATTGAGTGATTGTGTGATTGTGTGATTGGGTGATTGTGTGATTGTGTGATTGTGTGATTGTGTGATTGTGTGATTGTGTGATTGTGTGATTGTGTGATTGTGTGATTGTGTGATTGTGTGTTTGTGTGCTTGTGTGATTGTGTGATTGTGATTGTGTGATTTCGATTGTGTGATTGTGGTTGTGTGATTGTGATTGTGTGATTGTGATTGTGATTGTGTGATTGTGATTGTGTGATTGTGACTGTGTGATTGTGTGAGTGTGTGATTGTGTGATTGTGTGATTGAGTGATTGTGTGCTTGTGTGATTGTGTAGTTGTGTGATTGTGTGATTGAGTGATTGTGTGCTTGTGTGATTGTATGATTCCGTGATTGTGTGATTGTGTGATTGTGTGATTGTGTGATTGTGTGATTGTGACTGTGTGATTGTGTGAGTGTGCGATTGTGTGATTGAGTGATTGTGTGAATGTGTAATTGTGATTGTGCGATTGTGATTGTGTGATTGTGTGATTGTGTGATTGTGTGATTGTGTGATTGTGTAATTGTGAGATTGTGTGATTGTGTGATTGTGTGATTGTGTGATGGTGTAATTGTGATTGTGCGATTGTGATTGTGTGATTGTGATTGTGTGATTGTGATTGTGTGATTGTGATTGTGTGATTGTGACTGTGTGATTGTGTGAGTGTGTGATTGTGTGATTGTGTGCCTGTGTGATTGTGTGCTTGTGTGATTGTGTGATTGGGATTGTGTGATTGTGATTGTGTGATTGTGGTTGTGTGACTGTGATTGTTTGATTGTGATTGTGTGATTGTGATTGTGTGATTGTGACTGTGTGATTGTGTGAGTGTGTGATTGTGTGATTGAGTGATTGTGTGCTTGTGTGATTGTGTGGTTGTGAGATTGTGTGATTGTGTGATTAGGTGATTGTGTGATTGTGTGATTGTGTGATTGTGTGATTGTGCGACTGTGTGATTGTGTGAGTGTGTGGTTGTGTGATTGAGTGATTGTGTGCTTGTGTGATTGTGTGGTTGTGAGATTGTGTGATTGTGTGATTAGGTGATTGTGTGATTGAGTGATTGTGTGATTGTGTGATTGTGTGAATGTGTGATTGTGTGATTGTGTGATTGTGTGATTGTGTGATTGTGTGATTGTGTGCTTGTGTGATTGTGTGATTGTATACTTGTGTGATTGTGTGATTGTGTGATTGTGCGATTGTGTGATTGTGTGATTGTGTAATTGTGATTGTGTGATTGTGTGATTGTGCGATTGTGTGATTGTGTGATTGTGTGATTGTGTGATTGTGTGATTGTGTGATTGTGTGATTGGGTGATTGTGTGATTGTGTGATTGTGTGATTGTGTGATTGTGTGATTGTGTGATTGTGTGATTGTGTGATTGTGTGATTGTGTGATAGTGTGTTTGTGTGCTTGTGTGATTGTGTGATTGTGATTGTGTGATTTCGATTGTGTGATTGTGGTTGTGTGATTGTGATTGTGTGATTGTGATTGTGATTGTGTGATTGTGATTGTGTGATTGTGACTGTGTGATTGTGTGAGTGTGTGATTGTGTGATTGTGTGATTGAGTGATTGTGTGCTTGTGTGATTGTGTGGTTGTGAGATTGTGTGATTGTGTGATTAGGTGATTGTGTGATTGTGTGATTGTGTGATTATGTGATTGTGTGATTGTGTGATTGTGTGATTGTGTGATTGTGTAATTGTGATTATGCGATTGTGATTGTGTGATTGTATGATTGTGTGATTGTGTGATTGTGTGATTGTGTGATTGTGTGACTGTGAGATTGTGTGTTTGTGTGCTTGTGTGATTGTGTGATTGTGATTGTGTGATTGTGATTGTGTGATTGTGGTTGTGTGACTGTGATTGTTTGATTGTGATTGTGTGATTGTGATTGTGTGATTGTGATTGTGTGATTGTGATTGTGTGATTGTGACTGTGTGATTGTGTGAGTGTGTGATTGTGTGATTGAGTGATTGTGTGCTTTTGTGATTGTGTGGTTGTGAGATTGTGTGATTGTGTGATTAGGTGATTGTGTGATTGTGTGATTGTGTGATTGTGTGATTGTGCGACTGTGTGATTGTGTGAGTGTGTGGTTGTGTGATTGAGTGATTGTGTGCTTGTGTGATTGTGTGGTTGTGAGATTGTGTGATTGTGTGATTAGGCGATTGTGTGATTGAGTGATTGTGTGATTGTGTGATTGTGTGATTGTGTGATTGTGTGATTGTGTGATTGTGTGATTGTGTGATTGTGTGATTGTGTGATTGTGTGATTGTGTGATTGTGTGTTTGTGTGCTTGTGTGATTGTGTGATTGTGATTGTGTGATTTCGATTGTGTGATTGTGGTTGTGTGATTGTGATTGTGTGATTGTGATTGTGATTGTGTGATTGTGATTGTGTGATTGTGACTGTGTGATTGTGTGAGTGTGTGATTGTGTGATTGTGTGATTGAGTGATTGTGTGCTTGTGTGATTGTGTGGTTGTGAGATTGTGTGATTGTGTGATTGTGTGATTGTGTGATTGTGTGATTGTGTAATTGTGAGATTGTGTGATTGTGTGATTGTGTGATTGTGTGATGGTGTAATTGTGATTGTGCGATTGTGATTGTGTGATTGTGTGATTGTGATTGTGTGATTGTGACTGTGTGATTGTGTGAGTGTGTGATTGTGTGATTGAGTGATCGTGTGCTTGTGTGATTGTGTGGTTGTGAGATTGTGTGATTGTGTGATTAGGTGGTTGTGTAATTGTGTGATTGTGTGATTGTGTGATTGTGTGATTCTGTGATTGTGTGAATGTGTGATTGTGTTATTGTGTGATTGTGTGATTGTGTGATTGTGCGATTGTGTGATTGTGTGATTGTGTGATTGTGTGATTGTGTAATTGTGATTGTGCGATTGTGATTGTGTGATTGTATGATTGTGTGATTGTGTGATTGTGTGATTGTGTAATTGTGTGATTGTGTGATTGTGTGATTGTGTGATTCTGTGATTGTGTGAATGTGTGATTGTATGATTCCGTGATTGTGTGATTGTGTGATTGTGTGATTGTGTAATTGTGATTGTGTGATTGTGATTGTGTGATTGTGTGATTGTGTGATTGAGTGATTGTGTGATTGTGTGATTGTGTGATTGTGTGATTGTGTGTGTGTGTGATTGTGTGATTGTGTGATTGTGTGATTGTGTGATTGTGTGATTGTGTGATTGTGTGATTGTGACTGTGTGATTGTGTGAGTGTGTGATTGTGTGATTGAGTGATTGTGTGATTGTGTAATTGTGATTGTGTGATTGTGTGATTGTGTGATTGTGTGATTGTGTGATTGTGTGATTGTGAGATTGTGTGATTGTGTGATTGTGTGATTGTGTGATGGTGTAATTGTGATTGTGCGATTGTGATTGTGTGATTGTGATTGTGTGATTGTGATTGTGTGATTGTGATTGTGTGATTGTGACTGTGTGATTGTGTGAGTGTGTGATTGTGTGATTGAGTGATTGTGTGCTTGTGTGATTGTGTGGTTGTGAGATTGTGTGATTGTGTGATTAGATGGTTGTGTAATTGTGTGATTGTGTGATTGTGTGATTGTGTGATTCTGTGATTGTGTGAATGTGTGATTGTGTTATTGTGTGATTGTGTGATTGTGTGATTGTGCGATTGTGTGATTGTTGTGATTGTGTGATTGTGTGATTGTGTAATTGTGATTGTGCGATTGTGATTGTGTGATTGTATGATTGTGTGATTGTGTGATCGTGTGATCGTGTGATCGTGTGATCGTGTGATCGTGTGATCGTGTGATCGTGTGATTGTGTGATTGTGTGATTGTGATTGTGTGATTGTGATTGTGTGATTGTGATTGTGTGATTGTGATTGTGTGATTGTGATTGTGTGATTGTGATTGTGTGATTGTGACTGTGTGATTGTGTGAGTGTGTGATTGTGTGATTGTGTGATTGTGTGATTGTGTAGTTGTGTGATTGTGTGATTGAGTGATTGTGTGCTTGTGTGATTGTATGATTCCGTGATTGTGTGATTGTGTGATTGTGTGATTGTGTAATTGTGATTGTGTGATTGTGATTGTGTGATTGTGTGATTGTGTGATTGAGTGATTGTGTGATTGTGTGATTGTGTGATTGTGTGATTGTGTGTGTGTGTGATTGTGTGATTGTGTAATTGTGTGATTGTGTGATTGTGTGATTGTGTGATTGTGTGATTGTGTGATTGTGTGATTGTGTGATTGTGTGATTGTGTGATTGTGTGATTGTGTGATTGTGACTGTGTGATTGTGTGAGTGTGTGATTGTGTGATTGAGTGATTGTGTGATTGTGTAATTGTGATTGTGCGATTGTGATTGTGTGATTGTGTGATTGTGTGATTGTGTGATTTTGTGATTGTGTAATTGTGAGATTGTGTGATTGTGTGATTGTGTGATTGTGTGATGGTGTAATTGTGATTGTGCGATTGTGATTGTGTGATTGTGTGATTGTGATTGTGTGATTGTGACTGTGTGATTGTGTGAGTGTGTGATTGTGTGATTGAGTGATTGTGTGCTTGTGTGATTGTGTGGTTGTGAGATTGTGTGATTGTGTGATTAGGTGGTTGTGTAATTGTGTGATTGTGTGATTGTGTGATTGTGTGATTCTGTGATTGTGTGAATGTGTGATTGTGTGACCGTGATTGTGTGATTGATGATTGTGTGATTGTGTGATTGCGATTGCGTGATTGTGTGATTGTGTGATTGTGTGATTTTGTGACTGTGAGATTGTGTGATTGTGTGCTTGTGTGATTGTGTGATTGTGATTGTGTGATTGTGATTGTGTGATTGTGATTGTGTGATTGTGATTGTGTGATTGTGATTGTGTGATTGTGATTGTGTGATTGTGATGGTGTGATTGTGATTGTGTGATTGTGATTGTGTGATTGTGATTGTGTGATTGTGATTGTGTGATTGTGATTGTGTGATTGTGATTGTGCGATTGTGATTGTGTGATTGTGTGATTGTGTGATTGTGTGATTGTGTGATTGTGTAATTGTGAGATTGTATGATTGTGTGCTTGTGTGATTGTGTGATTGTGATTGTGTGATTGTGATTGTGTGATTGTGATTGTGTGATTGTGATTGTGTGATTGTGTGATTGTGTGATTGTGTGATTGTGTGGTTGTGGTTGTGTGATTGTGATTGTGTGATTGTGATTGTGTGATTGTGATTGTGTGATTGTGATTGTGTGATTGTGATTGTGTGATTGTGATTGTGTGATTGTGACTGCGTGATTGTGTGAGTGTGTGATTGTGTGATTGAGTGATTGTGTGCTTGTGTGATTGTGTGGTTGTGAGATGGTGTGATTGTTTGATTAGGTGTTTGTGTGATTGTGTGATTGTGTGATTGTGTGATTGTGTGATTGTGTGATTGTGTGATTGTGTGATTATGTGATTGTGTGATTGTGTGATTGTGTGATTGTGTGATTGTGTGATTGTGTGATTGTGTGATTGTGTGATTGTGTAATTGTGATTGTGCGATTGTGATTGTGTGATTGTGTGATTGTGTGATTGTGTGATTGATGATTGTGTGATTGTGTGATTGCGATTGCGTGATTGCGATTGCGTGATTGTGTGATTGTGTGATTGTGTGATTTTGTGACTGTGAGATTGTGTGATTGTGTGCTTGTGTGATTGTGTGCTTGTGTGATTGTGTGATTGTGATTCTGTGATTGTGATTGTGTGATTGTGATTGTGTGATTGTGATTGTGTGATTGTGATTGTGTGATTGTGATTGTGTGATTGTGATTGTGTGATTGTGATTGTGTGATTGTGATTGTTTGATTGTGATTGTGTGATTGTGATTGTGTGATTGTGATTGTGTGATTGTGATTGTGTGATTGTGATTGTGTGATTGTGATTGTGTGATTGTGATTGTGTAATTGTGCTTGTGTGATTGTGATTGGGTGATTGTGATTGTGTGATTGTGATTGTGTGATTGTGATTGTGTGATTGTGACTGTGTGATTGTGTGTGTGTGTGATTGTGTGATTGTGTGATTGTGTGATTGTGTGATTGTGTGATTGTGTGATTGTGTGATTGTGTGATTGTGTGATTGTGTGATTGTGTGATTGAATGATTGTGTGATTGTGTGATTGTGTGATTGTGTGATTGTGTGATTGTGTGATTGTGTGATTGTGTGATTGTGTGATTGTGTGATTGTGTGATTGTGTGGTTGTGTGACCGTGATTGTGTGATCGTGATAGTGTGACCGTGAATGTGTGATTGCGTGATTGTGATTGCGTGATTGCGATTGCGTGATTGTGATTGCATGACTGTGTGATTGTGTGATTGTGTGATTGTGTGATTGTGTGATTGTGTGATTGTGTGATTGTGTGATTGTGTGATTGTGTGAGTGTGTGATTGTGTGACTGAGTGATTGTGTGACTGTGTGATTGTGTGACTGTGTGATTGAAAGTCTGTGTGATTGTGTGACCATGATTGTGTGACCGTGATTGTGTGACCGATTGTGTGACCGTGATTGTGTGACCGTGATTGTGTCATCGTGATTGTGTGATCGTGATTGTGGGTCCGTGATTGAGTGACCGTTATTGACTGACCGTGATTGAGTGACCGTGATTGTGTGACCGTGATTGTGTGACCGTGATTGTGTGACCGTGATTGTGTGACCGTGATTGTGTGACCGTGGTTGTGTGACCGTGATTGTGTGACCGTGATAGTGTGACCGTGAATCTGTGAATGCGTGATTGTGATTGCGTGATTGTGATTCCGTGATTGTGTGATTGTGTGATCGTGTGATTGTGTGATCGTGTGATCGTGTGATCGTGTGATTGTGTGATTGTGTGATTTTGCGATTGTGTGATTGTGTGATTGTGTGATTGTGTGAGTGTGTGATTGTGTGATTGAGTGATTGTGTGCTTGTGTGATTGTTTGGTTGTGTTATTGTGTGATTAGGTGATTGTGTGATTGTGTGAATGTGTGATTGTGTGACCGTAATTGTGTGATTGATGATTGTGTGATTGTGTGATTGCGATTGCGTGATTGTGTGATTGTGTGATTGTGTGATTTTGTGACTGTGAGATTGTGTGATTGTGTGCTTGTGTGATTGTGTGATTGTGATTGTGTGATTGTGATTGTGTGATTGTGATTGTGTGATTGCGATTGTGTGATTGTGATTGTGTGATTGTGATTGTGTGATTGTGATTGTGTGATTGTGATTGTGTGATTGTGATTGTGTGATTGTGATTGTGTGATTGTGATTGTTTGATTGTGATTTTGTGATTGTGATTGTGTGATTGTGATTGTGTGAAAGTGATTGTGTGATTGTGATTGTGTGATTGTGATTGTGTGATTGTGATTGTGTGGTTGTGATTGTGTGATTGTGATTGTGTGATTGTGATTGTGTGATTGTGATTGTGTGATTGTGATTGTGTGATTGTGTGATTGTGATTGTGTGATTGTGATTGTGCGATTGTGATTGTGTGATTGTGTGATTGTGTGATTGTGTGATTGTGTGATTGTGTGATTGTGTGATTGTGAGATTGTGTGATTGTGTGATTAGGTGTTTGTGTGATTGTGTGATTGTGTGATTGTGTGGTTGTGTGATTGTGTGGTTGTGTGATTGTGTGATTGTGTGATTGTGTGATTGTGTGATTGTGTGATTGCGTGATTGTGATTGTGTAATTGTGATTGTGCGATTGTGATTGTGTGATTGTGTGATTGTGTGATTGTGATTGTGTGATTGTGACTGTGTGATTGTGTGAGTGTGTGATTGTGTAATTGAGTGATTGTGTGATTGTGTGATTGTGTGATTGTGTGATTGTGGGATTGTGTGATTGTGCGATTGTGTGATTGTGTGAGTGTGTGATTGTGTGATTGAGTGATTGTGTGCTTGTGTGATTGTTTGGTTGTGTTATTGTGTGATTAGGTGATTGTGTGATTGTGTGAATGTGTGATTGTGTGACCGTGATTGTGTGATTGATGATTGTGTGATTGTGTGATTGCGATTGCGTGATTGTGTGATTGTGTGATTGTGTGATTTTGTGACTGTGAGATTGTGTGATTGTGTGCTTGTGTGATTGTGTGATTGTGATTGTGTGATTGTGATTGTGTGATTGTGATTGTGTGATTGTGATTGTGTGATTGTGATTGTGTGATTGTGATTGTGTGATTGTGATTGTGTGATTGTGATGGTGTGATTGTGATTGTGTGATTGTGATTGTGTGATTGTGATTGTGTGATTGTGATTGTGTGATTGTGATTGTGTGATTGTGATTGTGCGATTGTGATTGTGTGATTGTGTGATTGTGTGATTGTGTGATTGTGTGATTGTGTAATTGTGAGATTGTATGATTGTGTGCTTGTGTGATTGTGTGATTGTGATTGTGTGATTGTGATTGTGTGATTGTGATTGTGTGATTGTGATTGTGTGATTGTGTGATTGTGTGGTTGTGGTTGTGTGATTGTGATTGTGTGATTGTGATTGTGTGATTGTGATTGTGTGATTGTGATTGTGTGATTGTGACTGCGTGATTGTGTGAGTGTGTGATTGTGTGATTGAGTGATTGTGTGCTTGTGTGATAGTGTGGTTGTGAGATTGTGTGATTGTGTGATTAGGTGTTTGTGTGATTGTGTGATTGTGTGATTGTGTGATTGTGTGATTGTGTGATTGTGTGATTGTGTGATTATGTGATTGTGTGATTGTGTGATTGTGTGATTGTGTGATTGTGTGATTGTGTGATTGTGTGATTGTGTGATTGTGTGATTGTGTAATTGTGATTGTGCGATTGTGATTGTGTGATTGTGTGATTGTGTGATTGTGTGATTGATGATTGTGTGATTGTGTGATTGCGATTGCGTGATTGCGATTGCGTGATTGTGTGATTGTGTGATTGTGTGATTTTGTGACTGTGAGATTGTGTGATTGTGTGCTTGTGTGATTGTGTGCTTGTGTGATTGTGTGATTGTGATTCTGTAATTGTGATTGTGTGATTGTGATTGTGTGATTGTGATTGTGTGATTGTGATTGTGTGATTGTGATTGTTTGATTGTGATTGTGTGATTGTGATTGTGTGATTGTGTTTGTGTGATTGTGATTGTGTGATTGTGATTGTGTGATTGTGATTGTGTGATTGTGATTGTGTAATTGTGCTTGTGTGATTGTGATTGGGTGATTGTGATTGTGTGATTGTGATTGTGTGATTGTGATTGTGTGATTGTGACTGTGTGATTGTGTGTGTGTGTGATTGTGTGATTGTGTGATTGTGTGATTGTGTGATTGTGTGATTGTGTGATTGTGTGATTGTGTGATTGTGTGATTGTGTGATTGTGTGATTGAATGATTGTGTGATTGTGTGATTGTGTGATTGTGTGATTGTGTGATTGTGTGATTGTGTGATTGTGTGATTGTGTGATTGTGTGATTGTGTGATTGTGTGATTGTGTGATTGTGTGGTTGTGTGACCGTGATTGTGTGATCGTGATAGTGTGACCGTGAATGTGTGATTGCGTGATTGTGATTGCGTGATTGCGATTGCGTGATTGTGATTGCATGACTGTGTGATTGTGTGATTGTGTGATTGTGTGATTGTGTGATTGTGTGATTGTGTGATTGTGTGATTGTGTGAGTGTGTGATTGTGTGACTGAGTGATTGTGTGACTGTGTGATTGTGTGACTGTGTGATTGAAAGTCTGTGTGATTGTGTGACCATGATTGTGTGACCGTGATTGTGTGACCGATTGTGTGACCGTGATTGTGTGACCGTGATTGTGTCATCGTGATTGTGTGATCGTGATTGTGGGTCCGTGATTGAGTGACCGTTATTGACTGACCGTGATTGAGTGACCGTGATTGTGTGACCGTGATTGTGTGACCGTGATTGTGTGACCGTGATTGTGTGACCGTGATTGTGTGACCGTGGTTGTGTGACCGTGATTGTGTGACCGTGATAGTGTGACCGTGAATCTGTGAATGCGTGATTGTGATTGCGTGATTGTGATTCCGTGATTGTGTGATTGTGTGATCGTGTGATTGTGTGATCGTGTGATCGTGTGATCGTGTGATTGTGTGATTGTGTGATTTTGCGATTGTGTGATTGTGTGATTGTGTGATTGTGTGAGTGTGTGATTGTGTGATTGAGTGATTGTGTGCTTGTGTGATTGTTTGGTTGTGTTATTGTGTGATTAGGTGATTGTGTGATTGTGTGAATGTGTGATTGTGTGACCGTAATTGTGTGATTGATGATTGTGTGATTGTGTGATTGCGATTGCGTGATTGTGTGATTGTGTGATTGTGTGATTTTGTGACTGTGAGATTGTGTGATTGTGTGCTTGTGTGATTGTGTGATTGTGATTGTGTGATTGTGATTGTGTGATTGTGATTGTGTGATTGCGATTGTGTGATTGTGATTGTGTGATTGTGATTGTGTGATTGTGATTGTGTGATTGTGATTGTGTGATTGTGATTGTGTGATTGTGATTGTGTGATTGTGATTGTGTGATTGTGATTGTTTGATTGTGATTTTGTGATTGTGATTGTGTGATTGTGATTGTGTGAAAGTGATTGTGTGATTGTGATTGTGTGATTGTGATTGTGTGATTGTGATTGTGTGATTGTGATTGTGTGATTGTGATTGTGTGGTTGTGATTGTGTGATTGTGATTGTGTGATTGTGATTGTGTGATTGTGATTGTGTGATTGTGATTGTGTGATTGTGATTGTGTGATTGTGTGATTGTGATTGTGTGATTGTGATTGTGCGATTGTGATTGTGTGATTGTGTGATTGTGTGATTGTGTGATTGTGTGATTGTGTGATTGTGTGATTGTGAGATTGTGTGATTGTGTGATTAGGTGTTTGTGTGATTGTGTGATTGTGTGATTGTGTGGTTGTGTGATTGTGTGGTTGTGTGATTGTGTGATTGTGTGATTGTGTGATTGTGTGATTGCGTGATTGTGATTGTGTAATTGTGATTGTGCGATTGTGATTGTGTGATTGTGTGATTGTGTGATTGTGATTGTGTGATTGTGACTGTGTGATTGTGTGAGTGTGTGATTGTGTAATTGAGTGATTGTGTGATTGTGTGATTGTGTGATTGTGTGATTGTGGGATTGTGTGATTGTGCGATTGTGTGATTGTGTGAGTGTGTGATTGTGTGATTGAGTGATTGTGTGCTTGTGTGATTGTTTGGTTGTGTTATTGTGTGATTAGGTGATTGTGTGATTGTGTGAATGTGTGATTGTGTGACCGTGATTGTGTGATTGATGATTGTGTGATTGTGTGATTGCGATTGCGTGATTGTGTGATTGTGTGATTGTGTGATTTTGTGACTGTGAGATTGTGTGATTGTGTGCTTGTGTGATTGTGTGATTGTGATTGTGTGATTGTGATTGTGTGATTGTGATTGTGTGATTGCGATTGTGTGATTGTGATTGTGTGATTGTGATTGTGTGCTTGTGTGATTGTGTGGTTGTGAGATTGTGTGATTGTGTGATTAGGTGATTGTGTGATTGAGTGATTGTGTGATTGTGTGATTGTGTGAATGTGTGATTGTGTGATTGTGTGATTGTGTGATTGTGTGATTGTGTGATTGTGTGATTGTGTGATTGTGTGATTGTGTGATTGTATATTTGTGTGATTGTGTGATTGTGTGATTGTGCGATTGTGTGATTGTGTGATTGTGTAATTGTGATTGTGTGATTGTGTGATTGTGTGATTGTGTGATTGTGTGATTGTGTGATTGTGAGATTGTGTGATTGTGTGATGAGGTGTTTGTGTGATTGTGTGATTGTGTGATTGTGTGATTGTGTGATTGTGTGATTGTGTGATTGTGTGATTGTGTGATTGTGTGATTGTGTGATTGTGTGATTGTGTGATTGTGTGATTGTGTGATTGTGTGATTGTGATTGTGTGATTGTGACTGTGTGATTGTGTGAGTGTGTGATTGTGTAATTGAGTGATTGTGTGCTTGTGTGATTGTGTGGTTGTGAGATTGTGTGATTGTGTGATTGTGTGATTGTGTGATTGTGTGATTGTGTGATTGTGTGATTGTGTGATTGTGTGATTGTGTGGTTGTGTGATTGTGTGATTGTGTGCTTGTGTGATTGTGTGATTAGGCGATTGTGTGATTGTGTGATTGTGTGATTGTGTGATTGTGTGATTGTGTGATTGTGTGATTGTGTGATTGTGTGGTTGTGCGATCGTGATTGTGTGATCGTGATTGTCTGATCGTGATTGTGTGATCGTGATTGTGTGATCGTGATTGTGCGATTGCGTGCTTGTGACTGTGTGATTGTGTGACTGTGTGATTGTGTGATTGTGACTGTGTGATTGTGTGATTGTGTGATTGTGTGATAGTGTGATTGTGTGAGTGTGTGATTGTGTGATTGTGTGATTGTGTGAGTGTGTGATTGTGTGATTGAGTGATTGTGCGCTTGTGTGATTGTGTGGTTGTGTGATTGTGTGATTAGGTGATTGTGTGATTGTGTGATTGTGTGGTTGTGAGATTGTGTGATTGTGTGATTAGGTGATTGTGTGATTGTGTGATTGTGTGATTGAATGATTGTGTGATTGTGTGATTGTGTGATTGTGTGATTGTGTGATTGTGTGATTGTGTGATTGTGTGATTGTGTGGTTGTGTGACCGTGATTGTGTGACCGTGATTGTGTGATCGTGATTGTGTGATCGTGATAGTGTGACCGTGAATGTGTGATTGCGTGATTGTGATTGCGTGATTGCGATTGCGTGATTGTGATTGCGTGACTGTGTGATTGTGTGATTGTGTGATTGTGTGATTGTGTGATTGTGTGATTGTGTGATTGTGTGAGTGTGTGATTGTGTGACTGAGTGATTGTGTGACTGTGTGATTGTGTGACTGTGTGATTGAAAGTCTGTGTGATTGTGTGACCATGATTGTGTGACCGTGACTGTGTGACCGATTGTGTGACCGTGATTGTGTGACCGTGATTGTGTCATTGTGATTGTGTGATCGTGATTGTGGGTCCGTGATTGAGTGACCGTGATTGACTGACCGTGATTGAGTGACCGTGATTGTGTGACCGTGATTGTGTGACCGTGATTGTGTGACCGTGATTGTGTGACCGTGATTGTGTGACCGTGGTTGTGTGACCGTGATTGTGTGACCGTGATAGTGTGACCGTGAATCTGTGAATGCGTGATTGTGATTGCGTGATTGTGATTCCGTGATTGTGTGATTGTGTGATCGTGTGATCGTGTGATCGTGTGATCGTGTGATCGTGTGATCGTGTGATCGTGTGATTGTGTGATTGTGTGATTGTGATTGTGTGATTGTGATTGTGTGATTGTGATCGTGTGATTGTGATTGTGTGATTGTGATTGTGTGATTGTGACTGTGTGATTCTGTGAGTGTGTGATTGTGTGATTGTGTGATTGTGTAGTTGTGTGATTGTGTGATTGAGTGATTGTGTGCTTGTGTGATTGTATGATTCCGTGATTGTGTGATTGTGTGATTGTGTGATTGTGTAATTGTGATTGTGTGATTGTGATTGTGTGATTGTGTGATTGTGTGATTGAGTGATTGTGTGATTGTGTGATTGTGTGATTGTGTGATTGTGTGTGTGTGTGATTGTGTGATTGTGTGATTGTGTGATTGTGTGATTGTGTGATTGTGTGATTGTGTGATTGTGTGATTGTGTGATTGTGACTGTGTGATTGTGTGAGTGTGTGATTGTGTGATTGAGTGATTGTGTGATTGTGTAATTGTGATTGTGTGATTGTGTGATTGTGTGATTGTGTGATTGTGTGATTGTTTGATTGTGAGATTGTGTGATTGTGTGATTGTGTGATTGTGTGATGGTGTAATTGTGATTGTGCGATTGTGATTGTGTGATTGTGATTGTGTGATTGTGATTGTGTGATTGTGATTGTGTGATTGTGACTGTGTGATTGTGTGAGTGTGTGATTGTGTGATTGAGTGATTGTGTGCTTGTGTGATTGTGTGCTTGTGAGATTGTGTGATTGTGTGATTAGGTGGTTGTGTAATTGTGTGATTGTGTGATTGTGTGATTGTGTGATTCTGTGATTGTGTGAATGTGTGATTGTGTTATTGTGTGATTGTGTGATTGTGTGATTGTGCGATTGTGTGATTGTGTGATTGTGTGATTGTGTGATTGTGTAATTGTGATTGTGCGATTGTGATTGTGTGATTGTATGATTGTGTGATTGTGTGATCGTGTGATTGTGTGATTGTGTGATTGTGAGATTATGTGTTTGTGTGCTTGTGTGATTGTGTGATTGTGTGATTGTGATTGTGTGATTGTGTGATTGTGTGATTGTGTGAGTGTGTGATTGTGTGACTGAGTGATTGTGTGACTGTGTGATTGGGTGACTGTGTGATTGAAAGTCTGTGTGATTGTGTGAACATGATTGTGTGACCGTGATTGTGTGACCGATTGTGTGACCGTGATTGTGTGACCGTGATTGTGTCATCGTGATTGTGTGATCGTGATTGTGGGCCCGTGATTGAGTGACCGTGATTGACTGACCGTGATTGAGTGACCGTGATTGTGTGACCGTGATTGTGTGACCGTGATTGTGTGACCGTGATTGTGTGACCGTGGTTGTGTGACCGTGATTGTGTGACCGTGATTGTGTGACCGTGATTGTGTGACCGTGATAGTGTGACCGTGAATCTGTGAATGCGTGATTGTGATTCCGTGATTGTGTGATTGTGTGATCGTGTGATCGTGTGATCGTGTGATCGTGTGATCGTGTGATCGTGTGATCGTGTGATCGTGTGATCGTGTGATTGTGTGATTGTGTGATTGTGATTGTGTGATTGTGATTGTGTGATTGTGATTGTGTGATTGTGATTGTGTGATTGTGATTGTGTGATTGTGACTGTGTGATTGTGTGAGTGTGTGATTGTGTGATTGTGTGATTGTGTGATTGTGTAGTTGTGTGATTGTGTGATTGAGTGATTGTGTGCTTGTGTGATTGTATGATTCCGTGATTGTGTGATTGTGTGATTGTGTGATTGTGTAATTGTGATTGTGTGATTGTGATTGTGTGATTGTGTGATTGTGTGATTGAGTGATTGTGTGATTGTGTGATTGTGTGATTGTGTGATTGTGTGTGTGTGTGATTGTGTGATTGTGTAATTGTGTGATTGTGTGATTGTGTGATTTTGTGATTGTGTGATTGTGTGATTGTGTGATTGTGTGATTGTGTGATTGTGTGATTGTGTGATTGTGTGATTGTGACTGTGTGATTGTGTGAGTGTGTGATTGTGTGATTGAGTGATTGTGTGATTGTGTAATTGTGATTGTGCGATTGTGATTGTGTGATTGTGTGATTGTGTGATTGTGTGATTGTGTGATTGTGTAATTGTGAGATTGTGTGATTGTGTGATTGTGTGATTGTGTGATGGTGTAATTGTGATTGTGCGATTGTGATTGTGTGATTGTGTGATTGTGATTGTGTGATTGTGACTGTGTGATTGTGTGAGTGTGTGATTGTGTGATTGAGTGATCGTGTGCTTGTGTGATTGTGTGGTTGTGAGATTGTGTGATTGTGTGATTAGGTGGTTGTGTAATTGTGTGATTGTGTGATTGTGTGATTGTGTGATTCTGTGATTGTGTGAATGTGTGATTGTGTTATTGTGTGATTGTGTGATTGTGTGATTGTGCGATTGTGTGATTGTGTGATTGTGTGATTGTGTGATTGTGTAATTGTGATTGTGCGATTGTGATTGTGTGATTGTATGATTGTGTGATTGTGTGATTGTGTGATTGTGTAATTGTGTGATTGTGTGATTGTGTGATTGTGTGATTCTGTGATTGTGTGAATGTGTGATTGTATGATTCCGTGATTGTGTGATTGTGTGATTGTGTGATTGTGTAATTGTGATTGTGTGATTGTGATTGTGTGATTGTGTGATTGTGTGATTGAGTGATTGTGTGATTGTGTGATTGTGTGATTGTGTGATTGTGTGTGTGTGTGATTGTGTGATTGTGTGATTGTGTGATTGTGTGATTGTGTGATTGTGTGATTGTGTGATTGTGACTGTGTGATTGTGTGAGTGTGTGATTGTGTGATTGAGTGATTGTGTGATTGTGTAATTGTGATTGTGTGATTGTGTGATTGTGTGATTGTGTGATTGTGTGATTGTGTGATTGTGAGATTGTGTGATTGTGTGATTGTGTGATTGTGTGATGGTGTAATTGTGATTGTGCGATTGTGATTGTGTGATTGTGATTGTGTGATTGTGATTGTGTGATTGTGATTGTGTGATTGTGACTGTGTGATTGTGTGAGTGTGTGATTGTGTGATTGAGTGATTGTGTGCTTGTGTGATTGTGTGGTTGTGAGATTGTGTGATTGTGTGATTAGATGGTTGTGTAATTGTGTGATTGTGTGATTGTGTGATTGTGTGATTCTGTGATTGTGTGAATGTGTGATTGTGTTATTGTGTGATTGTGTGATTGTGTGATTGTGCGATTGTGTGATTGTTGTGATTGTGTGATTGTGTGATTGTGTAATTGTGATTGTGCGATTGTGATTGTGTGATTGTATGATTGTGTGATTGTGTGATCGTGTGATCGTGTGATCGTGTGATCGTGTGATCGTGTGATCGTGTGATCGTGTGATTGTGTGATTGTGTGATTGTGATTGTGTGATTGTGATTGTGTGATTGTGATTGTGTGATTGTGATTGTGTGATTGTGATTGTGTGATTGTGATTGTGTGATTGTGACTGTGTGATTGTGTGAGTGTGTGATTGTGTGATTGTGTGATTGTGTGATTGTGTAGTTGTGTGATTGTGTGATTGAGTGATTGTGTGCTTGTGTGATTGTATGATTCCGTGATTGTGTGATTGTGTGATTGTGTGATTGTGTAATTGTGATTGTGTGATTGTGATTGTGTGATTGTGTGATTGTGTGATTGAGTGATTGTGTGATTGTGTGATTGTGTGATTGTGTGATTGTGTGTGTGTGTGATTGTGTGATTGTGTAATTGTGTGATTGTGTGATTGTGTGATTGTGTGATTGTGTGATTGTGTGATTGTGTGATTGTGTGATTGTGTGATTGTGTGATTGTGTGATTGTGTGATTGTGACTGTGTGATTGTGTGAGTGTGTGATTGTGTGATTGAGTGATTGTGTGATTGTGTAATTGTGATTGTGCGATTGTGATTGTGTGATTGTGTGATTGTGTGATTGTGTGATTTTGTGATTGTGTAATTGTGAGATTGTGTGATTGTGTGATTGTGTGATTGTGTGATGGTGTAATTGTGATTGTGCGATCGTGATTGTGTGATTGTGTGATTGTGATTGTGTGATTGTGACTGTGTGATTGTGTGAGTGTGTGATTGTGTGATTGAGTGATTGTGTGCTTGTGTGATTGTGTGGTTGTGAGATTGTGTGATTGTGTGATTAGGTGGTTGTGTAATTGTGTGATTGTGTGATTGTGTGATTGTGTGATTCTGTGATTGTGTGAATGTGTGATTGTGTTATTGTGTGATTGTGTGATTGTGTGATTGTGCGATTGTGTGATTGTGTGATTGTGTGATTGTGTGATTGTGTAATTGTGATTGTGCGATTGTGATTGTGTGATTGTATGATTGTGTGATTGTGTGATTGTGTGATTGTGTAATTGTGTGATTGTGTGATTGTGTGATTGTGTGATTCTGTGATTGTGTGAATGTGTGATTGTGTTATTGTGTGATTGTGTGATTGTGTGATTGTGTGATTGTGTGATTGTGTGATTGTGTGATTGTGTGATTGTGTAATTGTGATTGTGCGATTGTGATTGTGTGATTGTATGATTGTGTGATTGTGTGATTGTGTGATTGTGTGATTGTGTGACTGTGAGATTGTGTGTTTGTGTGCTTGTGTGATTGTGTGATTGTGATTGTGTGATTGTGATTGTGTGATTGTGGTTGTGTGACTGTGATTGTTTGATTGTGATTGTGTGATTGTGATTGTGTGATTGTGATTGTGTGATTGTGATTGTGTGATTGTGACTGTGTGCTTTTGTGATTGTGTGGTTGTGAGATTGTGTGATTGTGTGATTAGGTGATTGTGTGATTGTGTGATTGTGTGATTGTGTGATTGTGCGACTGTGTGATTGTGTGAGTGTGTGGTTGTGTGATTGAGTGATTGTGTGCTTGTGTGATTGTGTGGTTGTGAGATTGTGTGATTGTGTGATTAGGTGATTGTGTGATTGAGTGATTGTGTGATTGTGTGATTGGGTGATTGTGTGATTGTGTGATTGTGTGATTGTGTGATTGTGTGATTGTGTGATTGTGTGATTGTGTGATTGTGTGATTGTGTGATTGTGTGTTTGTGTGCTTGTGTGATTGTGTGATTGTGATTGTGTGATTTCGATTGTGTGATTGTGGTTGTGTGATTGTGATTGTGTGATTGTGATTGTGATTGTGTGATTGTGATTGTGTGATTGTGACTGTGTGATTGTGTGAGTGTGTGATTGTGTGATTGTGTGATTGAGTGATTGTGTGCTTGTGTGATTGTGTAGTTGTGTGATTGTGTGATTGAGTGATTGTGTGCTTGTGTGATTGTATGATTCCGTGATTGTGTGATTGTGTGATTGTGTGATTGTGTGATTGTGTGATTGTGACTGTGTGATTGTGTGAGTGTGCGATTGTGTGATTGAGTGATTGTGTGAATGTGTAATTGTGATTGTGCGATTGTGATTGTGTGATTGTGTGATTGTGTGATTGTGTGATTGTGTGATTGTGTAATTGTGAGATTGTGTGATTGTGTGATTGTGTGATTGTGTGATGGTGTAATTGTGATTGTGCGATTGTGATTGTGTGATTGTGATTGTGTGATTGTGATTGTGTGATTGTGATTGTGTGATTGTGACTGTGTGATTGTGTGAGTGTGTGATTGTGTGATTGTGTGCCTGTGTGATTGTGTGCTTGTGTGATTGTGTGATTGGGATTGTGTGATTGTGATTGTGTGATTGTGGTTGTGTGACTGTGATTGTTTGATTGTGATTGTGTGATTGTGATTGTGTGATTGTGACTGTGTGATTGTGTGAGTGTGTGATTGTGTGATTGAGTGATTGTGTGCTTGTGTGATTGTGTGGTTGTGAGATTGTGTGATTGTGTGATTAGGTGATTGTGTGATTGTGTGATTGTGTGATTGTGTGATTGTGCGACTGTGTGATTGTGTGAGTGTGTGGTTGTGTGATTGAGTGATTGTGTGCTTGTGTGATTGTGTGGTTGTGAGATTGTGTGATTGTGTGATTAGGTGATTGTGTGATTGAGTGATTGTGTGATTGTGTGATTGTGTGAATGTGTGATTGTGTGATTGTGTGATTGTGTGATTGTGTGATTGTGTGATTGTGTGCTTGTGTGATTGTGTGATTGTATACTTGTGTGATTGTGTGATTGTGTGATTGTGCGATTGTGTGATTGTGTGATTGTGTAATTGTGATTGTGTGATTGTGTGATTGTGCGATTGTGTGATTGTGTGATTGTGTGATTGTGTGATTGTGTGATTGTGTGATTGTGTGATTGGGTGATTGTGTGATTGTGTGATTGTGTGATTGTGTGATTGTGTGATTGTGTGATTGTGTGATTGTGTGATTGTGTGATTGTGTGTTAGTGTGTTTGTGTGCTTGTGTGATTGTGTGATTGTGATTGTGTGATTTCGATTGTGTGATTGTGGTTGTGTGATTGTGATTGTGTGATTGTGATTGTGATTGTGTGATTGTGATTGTGTGATTGTGACTGTGTGATTGTGTGAGTGTGTGATTGTGTGATTGTGTGATTGAGTGATTGTGTGCTTGTGTGATTGTGTGGTTGTGAGATTGTGTGATTGTGTGATTAGGTGATTGTGTGATTGTGTGATTGTGTGATTATGTGATTGTGTGATTGTGTGATTGTGTGATTGTGTGATTGTGTAATTGTGATTATGCGATTGTGATTGTGTGATTGTATGATTGTGTGATTGTGTGATTGTGTGATTGTGTGATTGTGTGACTGTGAGATTGTGTGTTTGTGTGCTTGTGTGATTGTGTGATTGTGATTGTGTGATTGTGATTGTGTGATTGTGGTTGTGTGACTGTGATTGTTTGATTGTGATTGTGTGATTGTGATTGTGTGATTGTGATTGTGTGATTGTGATTGTGTGATTGTGACTGTGTGATTGTGTGAGTGTGTGATTGTGTGATTGAGTGATTGTGTGCTTTTGTGATTGTGTGGTTGTGAGATTGTGTGATTGTGTGATTAGGTGATTGTGTGATTGTGTGATTGTGTGATTGTGTGATTGTGCGACTGTGTGATTGTGTGAGTGTGTGGTTGTGTGATTGAGTGATTGTGTGCTTGTGTGATTGTGTGGTTGTGAGATTGTGTGATTGTGTGATTAGGCGATTGTGTGATTGAGTGATTGTGTGATTGTGTGATTGTGTGATTGTGTGATTGTGTGATTGTGTGATTGTGTGATTGTGTGATTGTGTGATTGTGTGATTGTGTGATTGTGTGATTGTGTGTTTGTGTGCTTGTGTGATTGTGTGATTGTGATTGTGTGATTTCGATTGTGTGATTGTGGTTGTGTGATTGTGATTGTGTGATTGTGATTGTGATTGTGTGATTGTGATTGTGTGATTGTGACTGTGTGATTGTGTGAGTGTGTGATTGTGTGATTGTGTGATTGAGTGATTGTGTGCTTGTGTGATTGTGTGGTTGTGAGATTGTGTGATTGTGTGATTGTGTGATTGTGTGATTGTGTGATTGTGTAATTGTGAGATTGTGTGATTGTGTGATTGTGTGATTGTGTGATGGTGTAATTGTGATTGTGCGATTGTGATTGTGTGATTGTGTGATTGTGATTGTGTGATTGTGACTGTGTGATTGTGTGAGTGTGTGATTGTGTGATTGAGTGATCGTGTGCTTGTGTGATTGTGTGGTTGTGAGATTGTGTGATTGTGTGATTAGGTGGTTGTGTAATTGTGTGATTGTGTGATTGTGTGATTGTGTGATTCTGTGATTGTGTGAATGTGTGATTGTGTTATTGTGTGATTGTGTGATTGTGTGATTGTGCGATTGTGTGATTGTGTGATTGTGTGATTGTGTGATTGTGTAATTGTGATTGTGCGATTGTGATTGTGTGATTGTATGATTGTGTGATTGTGTGATTGTGTGATTGTGTAATTGTGTGATTGTGTGATTGTGTGATTGTGTGATTCTGTGATTGTGTGAATGTGTGATTGTATGATTCCGTGATTGTGTGATTGTGTGATTGTGTGATTGTGTAATTGTGATTGTGTGATTGTGATTGTGTGATTGTGTGATTGTGTGATTGAGTGATTGTGTGATTGTGTGATTGTGTGATTGTGTGATTGTGTGTGTGTGTGATTGTGTGATTGTGTGATTGTGTGATTGTGTGATTGTGTGATTGTGTGATTGTGTGATTGTGACTGTGTGATTGTGTGAGTGTGTGATTGTGTGATTGAGTGATTGTGTGATTGTGTAATTGTGATTGTGTGATTGTGTGATTGTGTGATTGTGTGATTGTGTGATTGTGTGATTGTGAGATTGTGTGATTGTGTGATTGTGTGATTGTGTGATGGTGTAATTGTGATTGTGCGATTGTGATTGTGTGATTGTGATTGTGTGATTGTGATTGTGTGATTGTGATTGTGTGATTGTGACTGTGTGATTGTGTGAGTGTGTGATTGTGTGATTGAGTGATTGTGTGCTTGTGTGATTGTGTGGTTGTGAGATTGTGTGATTGTGTGATTAGATGGTTGTGTAATTGTGTGATTGTGTGATTGTGTGATTGTGTGATTCTGTGATTGTGTGAATGTGTGATTGTGTTATTGTGTGATTGTGTGATTGTGTGATTGTGCGATTGTGTGATTGTTGTGATTGTGTGATTGTGTGATTGTGTAATTGTGATTGTGCGATTGTGATTGTGTGATTGTATGATTGTGTGATTGTGTGATCGTGTGATCGTGTGATCGTGTGATCGTGTGATCGTGTGATCGTGTGATCGTGTGATTGTGTGATTGTGTGATTGTGATTGTGTGATTGTGATTGTGTGATTGTGATTGTGTGATTGTGATTGTGTGATTGTGATTGTGTGATTGTGATTGTGTGATTGTGACTGTGTGATTGTGTGAGTGTGTGATTGTGTGATTGTGTGATTGTGTGATTGTGTAGTTGTGTGATTGTGTGATTGAGTGATTGTGTGCTTGTGTGATTGTATGATTCCGTGATTGTGTGATTGTGTGATTGTGTGATTGTGTAATTGTGATTGTGTGATTGTGATTGTGTGATTGTGTGATTGTGTGATTGAGTGATTGTGTGATTGTGTGATTGTGTGATTGTGTGATTGTGTGTGTGTGTGATTGTGTGATTGTGTAATTGTGTGATTGTGTGATTGTGTGATTGTGTGATTGTGTGATTGTGTGATTGTGTGATTGTGTGATTGTGTGATTGTGTGATTGTGTGATTGTGTGATTGTGACTGTGTGATTGTGTGAGTGTGTGATTGTGTGATTGAGTGATTGTGTGATTGTGTAATTGTGATTGTGCGATTGTGATTGTGTGATTGTGTGATTGTGTGATTGTGTGATTTTGTGATTGTGTAATTGTGAGATTGTGTGATTGTGTGATTGTGTGATTGTGTGATGGTGTAATTGTGATTGTGCGATTGTGATTGTGTGATTGTGTGATTGTGATTGTGTGATTGTGACTGTGTGATTGTGTGAGTGTGTGATTGTGTGATTGAGTGATTGTGTGCTTGTGTGATTGTGTGGTTGTGAGATTGTGTGATTGTGTGATTAGGTGGTTGTGTAATTGTGTGATTGTGTGATTGTGTGATTGTGTGATTCTGTGATTGTGTGAATGTGTGATTGTGTTATTGTGTGATTGTGTGATTGTGTGATTGTGCGATTGTGTGATTGTGTGATTGTGTGATTGTGTGATTGTGTAATTGTGATTGTGCGATTGTGATTGTGTGATTGTATGATTGTGTGATTGTGTGATTGTGTGATTGTGTAATTGTGTGATTGTGTGATTGTGTGATTGTGTGATTCTGTGATTGTGTGAATGTGTGATTGTGTTATTGTGTGATTGTGTGATTGTGTGATTGTGTGATTGTGTGATTGTGTGATTGTGTGATTGTGTGATTGTGTAATTGTGATTGTGCGATTGTGATTGTGTGATTGTATGATTGTGTGATTGTGTGATTGTGTGATTGTGTGATTGTGTGACTGTGAGATTGTGTGTTTGTGTGCTTGTGTGATTGTGTGATTGTGATTGTGTGATTGTGATTGTGTGATTGTGGTTGTGTGACTGTGATTGTTTGATTGTGATTGTGTGATTGTGATTGTGTGATTGTGATTGTGTGATTGTGATTGTGTGATTGTGACTGTGTGCTTTTGTGATTGTGTGGTTGTGAGATTGTGTGATTGTGTGATTAGGTGATTGTGTGATTGTGTGATTGTGTGATTGTGTGATTGTGCGACTGTGTGATTGTGTGAGTGTGTGGTTGTGTGATTGAGTGATTGTGTGCTTGTGTGATTGTGTGGTTGTGAGATTGTGTGATTGTGTGATTAGGTGATTGTGTGATTGAGTGATTGTGTGATTGTGTGATTGGGTGATTGTGTGATTGTGTGATTGTGTGATTGTGTGATTGTGTGATTGTGTGATTGTGTGATTGTGTGATTGTGTGATTGTGTGTTTGTGTGCTTGTGTGATTGTGTGATTGTGATTGTGTGATTTCGATTGTGTGATTGTGGTTGTGTGATTGTGATTGTGTGATTGTGATTGTGATTGTGTGATTGTGATTGTGTGATTGTGACTGTGTGATTGTGTGAGTGTGTGATTGTGTGATTGTGTGATTGAGTGATTGTGTGCTTGTGTGATTGTGTAGTTGTGTGATTGTGTGATTGAGTGATTGTGTGCTTGTGTGATTGTATGATTCCGTGATTGTGTGATTGTGTGATTGTGTGATTGTGTGATTGTGACTGTGTGATTGTGTGAGTGTGCGATTGTGTGATTGAGTGATTGTGTGAATGTGTAATTGTGATTGTGCGATTGTGATTGTGTGATTGTGTGATTGTGTGATTGTGTGATTGTGTGATTGTGTAATTGTGAGATTGTGTGATTGTGTGATTGTGTGATTGTGTGATGGTGTAATTGTGATTGTGCGATTGTGATTGTGTGATTGTGATTGTGTGATTGTGATTGTGTGATTGTGATTGTGTGATTGTGACTGTGTGATTGTGTGAGTGTGTGATTGTGTGATTGTGTGCCTGTGTGATTGTGTGCTTGTGTGATTGTGTGATTGGGATTGTGTGATTGTGATTGTGTGATTGTGGTTGTGTGACTGTGATTGTTTGATTGTGATTGTGTGATTGTGATTGTGTGATTGTGACTGTGTGATTGTGTGAGTGTGTGATTGTGTGATTGAGTGATTGTGTGCTTGTGTGATTGTGTGGTTGTGAGATTGTGTGATTGTGTGATTAGGTGATTGTGTGATTGTGTGATTGTGTGATTGTGTGATTGTGCGACTGTGTGATTGTGTGAGTGTGTGGTTGTGTGATTGAGTGATTGTGTGCTTGTGTGATTGTGTGGTTGTGAGATTGTGTGATTGTGTGATTAGGTGATTGTGTGATTGAGTGATTGTGTGATTGTGTGATTGTGTGAATGTGTGATTGTGTGATTGTGTGATTGTGTGATTGTGTGATTGTGTGATTGTGTGCTTGTGTGATTGTGTGATTGTATACTTGTGTGATTGTGTGATTGTGTGATTGTGCGATTGTGTGATTGTGTGATTGTGTAATTGTGATTGTGTGATTGTGTGATTGTGCGATTGTGTGATTGTGTGATTGTGTGATTGTGTGATTGTGTGATTGTGTGATTGTGTGATTGGGTGATTGTGTGATTGTGTGATTGTGTGATTGTGTGATTGTGTGATTGTGTGATTGTGTGATTGTGTGATTGTGTGATTGTGTGATTGTGTGATAGTGTGTTTGTGTGCTTGTGTGATTGTGTGATTGTGATTGTGTGATTTCGATTGTGTGATTGTGGTTGTGTGATTGTGATTGTGTGATTGTGATTGTGATTGTGTGATTGTGATTGTGTGATTGTGACTGTGTGATTGTGTGAGTGTGTGATTGTGTGATTGTGTGATTGAGTGATTGTGTGCTTGTGTGATTGTGTGGTTGTGAGATTGTGTGATTGTGTGATTAGGTGATTGTGTGATTGTGTGATTGTGTGATTATGTGATTGTGTGATTGTGTGATTGTGTGATTGTGTGATTGTGTAATTGTGATTATGCGATTGTGATTGTGTGATTGTATGATTGTGTGATTGTGTGATTGTGTGATTGTGTGATTGTGTGACTGTGAGATTGTGTGTTTGTGTGCTTGTGTGATTGTGTGATTGTGATTGTGTGATTGTGATTGTGTGATTGTGGTTGTGTGACTGTGATTGTTTGATTGTGATTGTGTGATTGTGATTGTGTGATTGTGATTGTGTGATTGTGATTGTGTGATTGTGACTGTGTGATTGTGTGAGTGTGTGATTGTGTGATTGAGTGATTGTGTGCTTTTGTGATTGTGTGGTTGTGAGATTGTGTGATTGTGTGATTAGGTGATTGTGTGATTGTGTGATTGTGTGATTGTGTGATTGTGCGACTGTGTGATTGTGTGAGTGTGTGGTTGTGTGATTGAGTGATTGTGTGCTTGTGTGATTGTGTGGTTGTGAGATTGTGTGATTGTGTGATTAGGCGATTGTGTGATTGAGTGATTGTGTGATTGTGTGATTGTGTGATTGTGTGATTGTGTGATTGTGTGATTGTGTGATTGTGTGATTGTGTGATTGTGTGATTGTGTGATTGTGTGTTTGTGTGCTTGTGTGATTGTGTGATTGTGATTGTGTGATTTCGATTGTGTGATTGTGGTTGTGTGATTGTGATTGTGTGATTGTGATTGTGATTGTGTGATTGTGATTGTGTGATTGTGACTGTGTGATTGTGTGAGTGTGTGATTGTGTGATTGTGTGATTGAGTGATTGTGTGCTTGTGTGATTGTGTGGTTGTGAGATTGTGTGATTGTGTGATTAGGTGATTGTGTGATTGTGTGATTGTGTGATTGTGTGATTGTGTGATTGTGTGATTGTGTGATTGTGTGATTGTGTAATTGTGATTATGCGATTGTGATTGTGTGATTGTATGATTGTGTGATTGTGTGATTGTGTGATTGTGTGATTGTGTGATTGTGAGATTGTGTGTTTGTGTGCTTGTGTGATTGTGTGATTGTGATTGTGTGATTGTGATTGTGTGATTGTGGTTGTGTGATTGTGATTGTGTGATTGTGATTGTGTGATTGTGATTGTGTGATTGTGATTGTGTGATTGTGACTGTGTGATTGTGTGAGTGTGTGATTGTGTGATTGTGTGATTGTGTAGTTGTGTGATTGTGTGATTGAGTGATTGTGTGCTTGTGTGATTGTATGATTCCGTGATTGTGTGATTGTGTGATTGTGTGATTGTGTGATTGTGTGATTGTGACTGTGTGATTGTGTGAGTGTGCGATTGTGTGATTGAGTGATTGTGTGATTGTGTGATTGTGTGATTGTGTGATTGTGACTGTGTGATTGTGTGAGTGTGCGATTGTGTGATTGTGTGATTGTGTAATTGTGAGATTGTGTGATTGTGTGATTGTGTGATTGTGTGATGGTGTAATTGTGATGGTGTAATTGTGATTGTGCGATTGTGATTGTGTGATTGTGATTGTGTGATTGTGATTGTGTGATTGTGATTGTGTGATTGTGACTGTGTGATTGTGTGAGTGTGTGATTGTGTGATTGTGTGCCTGTGTGATTGTGTGCTTGTGTGATTGTGTGATTGGGATTGTGTGATTGTGATTGTGTGATTGTGGTTGTGTGACTGTGATTGTTTGATTGTGATTGTGTGATTGTGATTGTGTGATTGTGACTGTGTGATTGTGTGAGTGTGTGATTGTGTGATTGAGTGATTGTGTGCTTGTGTGATTGTGTGGTTGTGAGATTGTGTGATTGTGTGATTAGGTGATTGTGTGATTGTGTGATTGTGTGATTGTGTGATTGTGCGACTGTGTGATTGTGTGAGTGTGTGGTTGTGTGATTGAGTGATTGTGTGCTTGTGTGATTGTGTGGTTGTGAGATTGTGTGATTGTGTGATTAGGTGATTGTGTGATTGAGTGATTGTGTGATTGTGTGATTGTGTGAATGTGTGATTGTGTGATTGTGTGATTGTGTGATTGTGTGATTGTGTGATTGTGTGATTGTGTGCTTGTGTGATTGTGTGATTGTATACTTGTGTGATTGTGTGATTGTGTGATTGTGCGATTGTGTGATTGTGTGATTGTGTAATTGTGATTGTGTGATTGTGTGATTGTGCGATTGTGTGATTGTGTGATTGTGTGATTGTGTGATTGTGTGATTGTGTGATTGTGTGATTGTGTGATTGTGTGATTGTGTGATTGTGTGATTGGGTGATTGTGTGATTGTGTGATTGTGTGATTGTGTGATTGTGTGATTGTGTGATTGTGTGATTGTGTGATTGTGTGATTGTGTGATTGTGTGTTTGTGTGCTTGTGTGATTGTGTGATTGTGATTGTGTGATTTCGATTGTGTGATTGTGGTTGTGTGATTGTGATTGTGTGATTGTGATTGTGATTGTGTGATTGTGATTGTGTGATTGTGACTGTGTGATTGTGTGAGTGTGTGATTGTGTGATTGTGTGATTGAGTGATTGTGTGCTTGTGTGATTGTGTGGTTGTGAGATTGTGTGATTGTGTGATTAGGTGATTGTGTGATTGTGTGATTGTGTGATTGTGTGATTGTGTGATTGTGTGATTGTGTGATTGTGTAATTGTGATTATACGATTGTGATTGTGTGATTGTATGATTGTGTGATTGTGTGATTGTGTGATTGTGTGATTGTGTGATTGTGTGATTGTGAGATTGTGTGTTTGTGTGCTTGTGTGCTTGTGTGATTGTGTGATTGTGATTGTGTGATTGTGATTGTGTGATTGTGATTGTGTGATTGTGATTGTGTGATTGTGGTTGTGTGATTGTGATTGTGTGATTGTGATTGTGTGATTGTGATTGTGTGATTGTGATTGTGTGATTGTGACTGTGTGATTGTGTGAGTGTGAGATTGTGTGATTGTGTGATTGTGTGATTGTGTAGTTGTGTGATTGTGTGATTGAGTGATTGTGTGCTTGTGTGATTGTATGATTCCGTGATTGTGTGATTGTGTGATTGTGTGATTGTGTGATTCTGTGATTGTGACTGTGTGATTGTGTGAGTGTGCGATTGTGTGATTGAGTGATTGTGTGAATGTGTGATTGTGGTTGTGCGATTGTGATTGTGTGATTGTGTGATTGTGTGATTGTGTGATTGTGTGATGGTGTAATTGTGATTGTGCGATTGTGATTGTGTGATTGTGATTGTGTGATTGTGATTGTGTGATTGTGATTGTGTGATTGTGACTGTGTGATTGTGTGAGTGTGTGATTGTGTGATTGAGTGATTGTGTGCCTGTGTGATTGTGTGGTTGTGAGATTGTGTGATTGTGTGATTAGGTGGTTGTGTAATTGTGTGATTGTGTGATTGTGTGATTGTGTGATTCTGTGATTGTGTGAATGCGTGATTGTGATTGCGTGATTGTGATTCCGTGATTGTGTGATTGTGTGATCGTGTGATCGTGTGATCGTGTGATTGTGTGATCGTGTGATCGTGTGATTGTGTGATTGTGTGATTGTGATTGTGTGATTGTGATTGTGTGATTGTGATTGTGTGATTGTGATTGTGTGATTGTGATTGTGTGATTGTGACTGTGTGATTGTGTGAGTGTGTGATTGTGTGATTGTGTAGTTGTGTGATTGTGTGATTGAGTGATTTTGTGCTTGTGTGATTGTATGATTCCGTGATTGTGTGATTGTGTGATTGTGTGATTGTGTGATTGTGTAATTGTGATTGTGTGATTGTGATTGTGTGATTGTGTGATTGTGTGATTGAGTGATTGTGTGATTGTGTGATTGTGTGATTGTGTGTGTGTGTGATTGTGCGATTGTGTGATTGTGTGATTGTGTGATTGTGTGATTGTGTGATTGTGTGATTGTGTGATTGTGTGATTGTGACTGTGTGATTGTGTGAGTGTGTGATTGTGTGATTGAGTGATTGTGTGATTGTGTAATTGTGATTGTGCGATTGTGATTGTGTGATTGTGTGATTGTGTGATTGTGTGATTGTGTGATTCTGTGATTGTGTAATTGTGAGATTGTGTGATTGTGTGATTGTGTGATTGTGTGATGGTGTAATTGTGATTGTGCGATTGTGATTGTGTGATTGTGATTGTGTGATTGTGATTGTGTGATTGTGATTGTGTGATTGTGACTGTGTGATTGTGTGAGTGTGTGATTGTGTGATTGAGTGATTGTGTGCTTGTGTGATTGTGTGGTTGTGAGATTGTGTGATTGTGTGATTAGGTGATTGTGTAATTGTGTGATTGTGTGATTGTGTGATTGTGTGATTCTGTGATTGTGTGAATGTGTGATTGTGTTATTGTGTGATTGTGTGATTGTGTGATTGTGTGATTGTGTGATTGTGTGATTGTGTGATTGTGTGATTGTGTGATTGTGTGATTGTGTGATTGTGTGATTGTGTAATTGTGATTGTGCGATTGTGATTGTGTGATTGTATGATTGTGTGATTGTGTGATTGTGTGATTGTGTGACTGTGAGATTGTGTGTTTGTGTGCTTGTGTGATTGTGTGATTGTGATTGTGTGATTGTGATTGTGTGATTGTGGTTGTGTGACTGTGATTGTTTGATTGTGATTGTGTGATTGTGATTGTGTGATTGTGACTGTGTGATTGTGTGAGTGTGTGATTGTGTGATTGTGTGATTGTGTGATTGTGTGTTTGTGTGCTTGTGTGATTGTGTGATTGTGATTGTGTGATTGTGATTGTGTGATTGTGATTGTGTGATTGTGATTGTGTGATTGTGATTGTGTGATTGTGTGATTGTGTGATTGTGTGATTGTGTGTTTGTGCGCTTGTGTGATTGTGTGATTGTGATTGTGTGATTTCGATTGTGTGATTGTGGTTGTGTGATTGTGATTGTGTGATTGTGATTGTGATTGTGTGATTGTGATTGTGTGATTGTGACTGTGTGATTGTGTGAGTGTGTGATTGTGTGATTGAGTGATTGTGTGCTTGTGTGATTGTGTGGTTGTGAGATTGTGTGATTGTGTGATTAGGTGATTGTGTGATTGTGTGATTGTGTGATTGTGTGATTGTGTGATTGTGTGATTGTGTGATTGTGTGATTGTGTAATTGTGATTATGCGATTGTGATTGTGTGATTGTATGATTGTGTGATTGTGTGATTGTGTGATTGTGTGATTGTGTGATTGTATGATTGTGAGATTGTGTGTTTGTGTGCTTGTATGATTGTGTGATTGTGATTGTGTGATTGTGATTGTGTGATTGTGGTTGTGTGATTGTGATTGTGTGATTGTGATTGTGTGATTGTGATTGTGTGATTGTGACTGTGTGATTGTGTGAGTGTGTGATTGTGTGATTGTGTGATTGTGTGATTGTGTGATTGTGTAGTTGTGTGATTGTGTGATTGAGTGATTGTGTGCTTGTGTGATTGTATGATTCCGTGATTGTGTGATTGTGTGATTGTGTGATTGTGTAATTGTGATTGTGTGATTGTGTGATTGAGTGATTGTGTGATTGTGTGATTGTGTGATTGTGTGATTGTGTGTGTGTGTGATTGTGTGATTGTGTGATTGTGTGATTGTGTGATTGTGTGATTGTGTGATTGTGTGATTGTGTGATTCTGTGATTGTGTGATTGTGCCTGTGTGATTGTGTGAGTGTGTGATTGTGTGATTGAGTGATTGTGTGAATGTGTAATTGTGATTGTGCGATTGTGATTGTGTGATTGTGTGATTGTGTGATTGTGTGATTGTGTGATTGTGTGATTGTGTGATTGTGTGATTGTGACTGTGTGATTGTGTGAGTGTGTGATTGTGTGATTGAGTGATTGTGTGATTGTGTAATTGTGATTGTGCGATTGTGATTGTGTGATTGTGTGATTGTGTGATTGTGTGATTGTGTGATTCTGTGATTGTGTAATTGTGAGATTGTGTGATTGTGTGATTGTGTGATTGTGTGATGGTGTAATTGTGATTGTGCGATTGTGATTGTGTGATTGTGATTGTGTGATTGTGATTGTGTGATTGTGATTGTGTGATTGTGACTGTGTGATTGTGTGAGTGTGTGATTGTGTGATTGAGTGATTGTGTGCTTGTGTGATTGTGTGGTTGTGAGATTGTGTGATTGTGTGATTAGGTGATTGTGTAATTGTGTGATTGTGTGATTGTGTGATTGTGTGATTCTGTGATTGTGTGAATGTGTGATTGTGTTATTGTGTGATTGTGTGATTGTGTGATTGTGTAATTGTGATTGTGCGATTGTGATTGTGTGATTGTATGATTGTGTGATTGTGTGATTGTGTGATTGTGTGACTGTGAGATTGTGTGTTTGTGTGCTTGTGTGATTGTGTGATTGTGATTGTGTGATTGTGATTGTGTGATTGTGATTGTGTGATTGTGATTGTGTGATTGTGATTGTGTGATTGTGGTTGTGTGACTGTGATTGTTTGATTGTGATTGTGTGATTGTGATTGTGTGATTGTGATTGTGTGATTGTGACTGTGTGATTGTGTGAGTGTGTGGTTGTGTGATTGAGTGATTGTGTGCTTGTGTGATTGTGTGGTTGTGAGATTGTGTGATTGTGTGATTAGGTGATTGTGTGATTGAGTGATTGTGTGATTGTGTGATTGTGTGAATGTGTGATTGTGTGATTGTGTGATTGTGTGATTGTGTGATTGTGTGCTTGTGTGATTGTGTGATTGTATACTTGTGTGATTGTGTGATTGTGTGATTGTGCGATTGTGTGATTGTGTGATTGTGTGATTGTGTAATTGTGATTGTGTGATTGTGTGATTGTGCGATTGTGTGATTGTGTGATTGTGTGATTGTGTGATTGTGTGATTGTGTGATTGTGTGATTGTGTGATTGTGTAATTGTGTGATTGGGTGATTGTGTGATTGTGTGATTGTGTGATTGTGTGATTGTGTGATTGTGTGATTGTGTAATTGTGATTATGCGATTGTGATTGTGTGATTGTATGATTGTGTGATTGTGTGATTGTGTGATTGTGTGATTGTGTGATTGTGTGATTGTGAGATTGTGTGTTTGTGTGCTTGTGTGATTGTGTGATTGTGATTGTGTGATTGTGATTGTGTGATTGTGGTTGTGTGATTGTGATTGTGTGATTGTGATTGTGTGATTGTGATTGTGTGATTGTGATTGTGTGATTGTGACTGTGTGATTGTGTGAGTGTGTGATTGTGTGATTGTGTGATTGTGTGATTGTGTAGTTGTGTGATTGTGTGATTGAGTGATTGTGTGCTTGTGTGATTGTATGATTCCGTGATTGTGTGATTGTGTGATTGTGTGATTGTGTGATTGTGACTGTGTGATTGTGTGAGTGTGCGATTGTGTGATTGAGTGATTGTGTGAATGTGTAATTGTGATTGTGCGATTGTGATTGTGTGATTGTGTGATTGTGTGATTGTGTGATTGTGTGATTGTGTGATTGTGTAATTGTGAGATTGTGTGATTGTGTGATTGTGTGATTGTGTGATTGTGTGGTTGTGAGATTGTGTGATTGTGTGATTAGGTGATTGTGTGATTGTGTGATTGTGTGATTGTGTAATTGTGATTGTGTGATTGTGTGATTGTGCGATTGTTTGATTGTGTGATTGTGTGATTGTGTGATTGTGTGTTTGTGTGCTTGTGTGATTGTGTGATTGTGATTGTGTGATTTCGATTGTGTGATTGTGGTTGTGTGATTGTGATTGTGTGATTGTGATTGTGATTGTGTGATTGTGATTGTGTGATTGTGACTGTGTGATTGTGTGAGTGTGTGATTGTGTGATTGTGTGATTGAGTGATTGTGTGCTTGTGTGATTGTGTGGTTGTGAGATTGTGTGATTGTGTGATTAGGTGATTGTGTGATTGTGTGATTGTGTGATTGTGTGATTGTGTGATTGTGTGATTGTGTGATTGTGTGATTGTGTAATTGTGATTATGCGATTGTCATTGTGTGATTGTATGATTGTGTGATTGTGTGATTGTGTGATTGTGTGATTGTGTGATTGTGAGATTGTGTGTTTGTGTGCTTGTGTGCTTGTGTGATTGTGTGATTGTGATTGTGTGATTGTGATTGTGTGATTGTGATTGTGTGATTGTGGTTGTGTGATTGTGATTGTGTGATTGTGATTGTGTGATTGTGATTGTGTGATTGTGATTGTGTGATTGTGACTGTGTGATTGTGTGAGTGTGTGATTGTGTGATTGTGTGATTGTGTGATTGTGTAGTTGTGTGATTGTGTGATTGAGTGATTGTGTGCTTGTGTGATTGTATGATTCCGTGATTGTGTGATTGTGTGATTGTGTGATTGTGTGATTGTGTGATTGTGACTGTGTGATTGTGTGAGTGTGCGATTGTGTGATTGAGTGATTGTGTGAATGTGTAATTGTGATTGTGCGATTGTGATTGTGTGATTGTGTGATTGTGTGATTGTGTGATGGTGTAATTGTGATTGTGCGATTGTGATTGTGTGATTGTGATTGTGTGATTGTGTGATTGTGTGATTGTGTGATTGTGTGATTGTGAGATTGTGTGATTGTGTGATTGTGTGATTGTGAGATTGTGTGTTTGTGTGCTTGTGTGATTGTGTGATTGTGATTGTGTGATTGTGTGATTGTGTGATTGTGTGAGTGTGTGATTGTGTGACTGAGTGATTGTGTGACTGTGTGATTGTGTGACTGTGTGATTGAAAGTCTGTGTGATTGTGTGACCATGATTGTGTGTCCGTGATTGTGTGACCGATTGTGTGACCGTGATTGTGTGACCGTGATTGTGTCATCGTGATTGTGTGATCGTGATTGTGGGTCCGTGATTGAGTGACCGTGATTGACTGACCGTGATTGAGTGACCGTGATTGTGTGACCGTGATTGTGTGACCGTGATTGTGTGACCGTGATTGTGTGACCGTGGTTGTGTGACCGTGAATGTGTGACCGTGATTGTGTGACCGTGATAGTGTGACCGTGAATCTGTGAATGCGTGATTGTGATTGCGTGATTGTGATTCCGTGATTGTGTGATTGTGTGATCGTGTGATCGTGTGATCGTGTGATTGTGTGATCGTGTGATCGTGTGATTGTGTGATTGTGTGATTGTGATTGTGTGATTGTGATTGTGTGATTGTGATTGTGTGATTGTGATTGTGTGATTGTGATTGTGTGATTGTGACTGTGTGATTGTGTGAGTGTGTGATTGTGTGATTGTGTAGTTGTGTGATTGTGTGATTGAGTGATTGTGTGCTTGTGTGATTGTATGATTCCGTGATTGTGTGATTGTGTGATTGTGTGATTGTGTAATTGTGATTGTGTGATTGTGATTGTGTGATTGTGTGATTGTGTGATTGAGTGATTGTGTGATTGTGTGATTGTGTGATTGTGTGATTGTGTGTGTGTGTGATTGTGCGATTGTGTGATTGTGTGATTGTGTGATTGTGTGATTGTGTGATTGTGTGATTGTGTGATTGTGTGATTGTGACTGTGTGATTGTGTGAGTGTGTGATTGTGTGATTGAGTGATTGTGTGATTGTGTAATTGTGATTGTGCGATTGTGATTGTGTGATTGTGTGATTGTGTGATTGTGTGATTGTGTGATTCTGTGATTGTGTAATTGTGAGATTGTGTGATTGTGTGATTGTGTGATTGTGTGATTCTGTGATTGTGTGATTGTGTGATTGTGTGATTGTGTGATTGTGTGATTGTGACTGTGTGATTGTGTGAGTGTGTGATTGTGTGATTGAGTGATTGTGTGATTGTGTGATTGTGTGGTTGTGAGATTGTGTGATTGTGTGATTAGGTGGTTGTGTAATTGTGTGATTGTGTGATTGTGTGATTGTGTGATTGTGTGATTCTGTGATTGTGTGATTGTGTGATTGTGTGATTGTGTGATTGTGTGATTGTGACTGTGTGATTGTGTAATTGTGATTGTGCGATTGTGATTGTGTGATTGTATGATTGTGTGATTGTGTGATTGTGTGATTGTGTGACTGTGAGATTGTGTGTTTGTGTGCTTGTGTGATTGTGTGATTGTGCGATTGTGTGATTGTGTGATTGTGTGATTGTGTAATTGTGATTGTGTGATTGTGTGATTGTGCGATTGTGTGATTGTGTGATTGTGTGATTGTGTGATTGTGTGGTTGTGTGGTTGTGAGATTGTGTGATTGTGTGATTATGTGGTTGTGTAATTGTGTGATTGTGTGATTGTGTGATTGTGTGATTGTGTGATTCTGTGATTGTGTGATTGTGTGATTGTGTGATTGTGTGATTGTGTGATTGTGACTGTGTGATTGTGTGAGTGTGTGATTGTGTGATTGAGTGATTGTGTGATTGTGTAATTGTGATTGTGCGATTGTGATTGTGTGATTGTGTGATTGTGTGATTGTGTGATTGTGTGATTCTGTGATTGTGTAATTGTGAGATTGTGTGATTGTGTGATTGTGTGATTGTGTGATGGTGTAATTGTGATTGTGCGATTGTGATTGTGTGATTGTGATTGTGTGATTGTGTTTGTGTGATTGTGATTGTGTGATTGTGATTGTGTGATTGTGACTGTGTGATTGTGTGAGTGTGTGATTGTGTGATTGAGTGATTGTGTGCTTGTGTGATTGTGTGGTTGTGAGATTGTGTGATTGTGTGATTAGGTGATTGTGTAATTGTGTGATTGTGCGATTGTGTGATTGTGTGATTCTGTGATTGTGTGAATGTGTGATTGTGTTATTGTGTGATTGTGTGATTGTGTGATTGTGTGATTGTGTGATTGTGTGATTGTGTGATTGTGTGATTGTGTGATTGTGTAATTGTGATTGTGCGATTGTGATTGTGTGATTGTATGATTGTGTGATTGTGTGATTGTGTTATTGTGTGATTGTGTGATTGTGTGATTGTGTGATTGTGTGATTGTGTGATTGTGTGATTGTGTAATTGTGATTGTGCGATTGTGATTGTGTGATTGTATGATTGTGTGATTGTGTGATTGTGTGATTGTGTGACTGTGAGATTGTGTGTTTGTGTGCTTGTGTGATTGTGTGATTGTGATTGTGTGATTGTGATTGTGTGATTGTGGTTGTGTGACTGTGATTGTTTGATTGTGATTGTGTGATTGTGATTGTGTGATTGTGACTGTGTGATTGTGTGAGTGTGTGGTTGTGTGATTGAGTGATTGTGTGCTTGTGTGATTGTGTGGTTGTGAGATTGTGTGATTGTGTGATTAGGTGATTGTGTGATTGAGTGATTGTGTGATTGTGTGATTGTGTGAATGTGTGATTGTGTGATTGTGTGATTGTGTGATTGTGTGATTGTGTGATTGTGTGCTTGTGTGATTGTGTGATTGTATACTTGTGTGATTGTGTGATTGTGTGATTGTGCGATTGTGTGATTGTGTGATTGTGTGATTGTGTAATTGTGATTGTGTGATTGTGTGATTGTGCGATTGTGTGATTGTGTGATTGTGTGATTGTGTGATTGTGTGATTGTGTGATTGTGTGATTGTGTGATTGTGTGATTGTGTGATTGGGTGATTGTGTGATTGTGTGATTGTGTGATTGTGTGATTGTGTGATTGTGTGATTGTGTGATTGTGTGATTGTGTGATTGTGTGTTTGTGCGCTTGTGTGATTGTGTGATTGTGATTGTGTGATTTCGATTGTGTGATTGTGGTTGTGTGATTGTGATTGTGTGATTGTGATTGTGATTGTGTGATTGTGATTGTGTGATTGTGACTGTGTGATTGTGTGAGTGTGTGATTGTGTGATTGAGTGATTGTGTGCTTGTGTGATTGTGTGGTTGTGAGATTGTGTGATTGTGTGATTAGGTGATTGTGTGATTGTGTGATTGTGTGATTGTGTGATTGTGTGATTGTGTGATTGTGTGATTGTGTAATTGTGATTATGCGATTGTGATTTTGTGATTGTGATTGTGTGATTGTGATTGTGTGATTGTGACTGTGTGATTGTGTGAGTGTGTGATTGTGTGATTCTGTGATTGTGTGAATGTGTGATTGTGTAATTGTGATTGTGTGATTGTGTGATTGTGCGATTGTGTGATTGTGTGATTGTGTGATTGGGTGATTGTGTGATTGTGTGATTGTGTGATTGTGTGATTGTGTGATTGTGTGATTGTGTGATTGTGTGATTGTGTGTTTGTGTGCTTGAGTGATTGTGTGATTGTGATTGTGTGATTTCGATTGTGTGATTGTGGTTGTGTGATTGTGATTGTGTGATTGTGATTGTGATTGTGTGATTGTGATTGTGTGATTGTGACTGTGTGATTGTGTGATTGTGATTGTGTGATTGTGACTGTGTGATTGTGTGAGTGTGTGATTGTGTGATTCTGTGATTGTGTGAATGTGTGATTGTGTAATTGTGATTGTGTGATTGTGTGATTGTGCGATTGTGTGATTGTGTGATTGTGTAATTGTGATTGTGTGATTGTGTGATTGTGTGATTGTATGATTGTGTGATTGTGTGATTGTGTGATTGTGTGATTGTGTGATTGTGAGATTGTGTGTTTGTGTGCTTGTGTGCTTGTGTGATTGTGTGATTGTGATTGTGTGATTGTGATTGTGTGATTGTGATTGTGTGATTGTGGTTGTGTGATTGTGATTGTGTGATTGTGATTGTGTGATTGTGATTGTGTGATTGTGATTGTGTGATTGTGACTGTGTGATTGTGTGAGTGTGTGATTGTGTGATTGTGTGATTGTGTGATTGTGTAGTTGTGTGATTGTGTGATTGAGTGATTGTGTGCTTGTGTGATTGTATGATTCCGTGATTGTGTGATTGTGTGATTGTGTAATTGTGATTGTGCGATTGTGATTGTGTGATTGTATGATTGTGTGATTGTGTGATTGTGTGATTGTGTGATTGTGTGATTGTGAGATTGTGTGTTTGTGTGCTTGTGTGATTGTGTGATTGTGATTGTGTGATTGTGTGATTGTGTGATTGTGTGAGTGTGTGATTGTGTGACTGAGTGATTGTGTGACTGTGTGATTGTGTGACTGTGTGATTGAAAGTCTGTGTGATTGTGTGACCATGATTGTGTGACCGTGATTGTGTGACCGATTGTGTGACCGTGATTGTGTGACCGTGATTGTGTCATCGTGATTGTGTGATCGTGATTGTGGGTCCGTGATTGAGTGACCGTGATTGACTGACCGTGATTGAGTGACCGTGATTGTGTGACCGTGATTGTGTGACCGTGATTGTGTGACCGTGATTGTGTGACCGTGGTTGTGTGACCGTGATTGTGTGACCGTGATAGTGTGACCGTGAATCTGTGAATGCGTGATTGTGATTGCGTGATTGTGATTCCGTGATTGTGTGATTGTGTGATCGTGTGATCGTGTGATCGTGTGATTGTGTGATCGTGTGATCGTGTGATTGTGTGATTGTGTGATTGTGATTGTGTGATTGTGATTGTGTGATTGTGATTGTGTGATTGTGATTGTGTGATTGTGATTGTGTGATTGTGACTGTGTGATTGTGTGAGTGTGTGATTGTGTGCTTGTGTGATTGTATGATTCCGTGATTGTGTGATTGTGTGATTGTGTGATTGTGTAATTGTGATTGTGTGATTGTGTGATTGTGATTGTGTGATTGTGTGATTGTGTGATTGAGTGATTGTGTGATTGTGTGATTGTGTGATTGTGTGATTGTGTGTGTGTGTGATTGTGCGATTGTGTGATTGTGTGATTGTGTGATTGTGTGATTGTGTGATTGTGTGATTGTGTGATTGTGTGATTGTGTGATTGTGTGATTGTGTAATTGTGATTGTGCGATTGTGATTGTGTGATTGTATGATTGTGTGATTGTGTGATTGTGTGATTGTGTGACTGTGAGATTGTGTGTTTGTGTGCTTGTGTGATTGTGTGATTGTGATTGTGTGACTGTGATTGTGTGATTGTGGTTGTGTGACTGTGATTGTGTGATTGTGACTGTGTGATTGTGTGAGTGTGTGGTTGTGTGATTGAGTGATTGTGTGCTTGTGTGATTGTGTGGTTGTGAGATTGTGTGATTGTGTGATTAGGTGATTGTGTGATTGAGTGATTGTGTGATTGTGTGATTGTGTGAATGTGGGATTGTGTGATTGTGTGATTGTGTGATTGTGTGATTGTGTGCTTGTGTGATTGTGTGATTGTATACTTGTGTGATTGTGTGATTGTGTGATTGTGCGATTGTGTGATTGTGTGATTGTGTGATTGTGTAATTGTGATTGTGTGATTGTGTGATTGTGCGATTGTGTGATTGTGTGATTGTGTGATTGTGTGATTGTGTGGTTGTGAGATTGTGTGATTGTGTGATTAGGTGGTTGTGTAATTGTGTGATTGTGTGATTGTGTGATTGTGTGATTGTGTGATTCTGTGATTGTGTGATTGTGTGATTGTGTGATTGTGTGATTGTGTGATTATGTGTGTGTGTGATTGTGCGATTGTGTGATTGTGTGATCGTGTGATCGTGTGATTGTGTGATTGTGTGATTGTGATTGTGTGATTGTGATTGTGTGATTGTGATTGTGTGATTGTGATTGTGTGATTGTGATTGTGTGATTGTGACTGTGTGATTGTGTGAGTGTGTGATTGTGTGCTTGTGTGATTGTATGATTCCGAGATTGTGTGATTGTGTGATTGTGTGATTGTGTAATTGTGATTGTGTGATTGTGATTGTGTGATTGTGTGATTGTGTGATTGAGTGATTGTGTGATTGTGTGATTGTGTGATTGTGTGATTGTGTGTGTGTGTGATTGTGCGATTGTGTGATTGTGTGATTGTGTGATTGTGTGATTGTGTGATTGTGTGATTGTGTGATTGTGTGATTGTGTGATTGTGTGTTTGTGTGCTTGTGTGATTGTGTGATTGTGATTGTGTGATTTCGATTGTGTGATTGTGGTTGTGTGATTGTGATTGTGTGATTGTGATTGTGATTGTGTGATTGTGATTGTGTGATTGTGACTGTGTGATTGTGTGATTGTGATTGTGTGATTGTGACTGTGTGATTGTGTGAGTGTGTGATTGTGTGATTCTGTGATTGTGTGAATGTGTGATTGTGTAATTGTGATTGTGTGATTGTGTGATTGTGCGATTGTGTGATTGTGTGATTGTGTAATTGTGATTGTGTGATTGTGTGATTGTGTGATTGTATGATTGTGTGATTGTGTGATTGTGTGATTGTGTGATTGTGTAATTGTGAGATTGTGTGTTTGTGTGCTTGTGTGCTTGTGTGATTGTGTGATTGTGATTGTGTGATTGTGATTGTGTGATTGTGATTGTGTGATTGTGGTTGTGTGATTGTGATTGTGTGATTGTGATTGTGTGATTGTGATTGTGTGATTGTGATTGTGTGATTGTGACTGTGTGATTGTGTGAGTGTGTGATTGTGTGATTGTGTGATTGTGTGATTGTGTAGTTGTGTGATTGTGTGATTGAGTGATTGTGTGCTTGTGTGATTGTATGATTCCGTGATTGTGTGATTGTGTGATTGTGTGATTGTGTGATTGTGTGATTGTGACTGTGTGATTGTGTGAGTGTGCGATTGTGTGATTGAGTGATTGTGTGAATGTGTAATTGTGATTGTGCGATTGTGATTGTGTGATTGTGTGATTGTGTGATTGTGTGATTGTGTGATTGTGTGATTGTGTGATGGTGTAATTGTGATTGTGCGATTGTGATTGTGTGATTGTGATTGTGTGATTGTGATTGTGTGATTGTGATTGTGTGATTGTGACTGTGTGATTGTGTGAGTGTGTGATTGTGTGATTGAGTGATTGTGTGCCTGTGTGATTGTGTGGTTGTGAGATTGTGTGATTGTGTGATTAGGTGGTTGTGTAATTGTGTGATTGTGTGATTGTGTGATTGTGTGATTCTGTGATTGTGTGAATGTGTGATTGTGTTATTGTGTGATTGTGTGATTGTGTGATTGTGCGATTGTGTGATTGTGTGATTGTGTGATTGTGTGATTGTGTAATTGTGATTGTGCGATTGTGATTGTGTGATTGTATGATTGTGTGATTGTGTGATTGTGTGATTGTGTGATTGTGTGATTGTGTGATTGTGAGATTGTGTGTTTGTGTGCTTGTGTGATTGTGTGATTGTGATTGTGTGATTGTGTGATTGTGTGATTGTGTGAGTGTGTGATTGTGTGACTGAGTGATTGTGTGACTGTGTGATTGTGTGACTGTGTGATTGAAAGTCTGTGTGATTGTGTGACCATGATTGTGTGACCGTGATTGTGTGACCGATTGTGTGACCGTGATTGTGTGACCGTGATTGTGTCATCGTGATTGTGTGATCGTGATTGTGGGTCCGTGATTGAGTGACCGTGATTGACTGACCGTGATTGAGTGACCGTGATTGTGTGACCGTGATTGTGTGACCGTGATTGTGTGACCGTGATTGTGTGACCGTGGTTGTGTGACCGTGATTGTGTGACCGTGATAGTGTGACCGTGAATCTGTGAATGCGTGATTGTGATTGCGTGATTGTGATTCCGTGATTGTGTGATTGTGTGATCGTGTGATCGTGTGATCGTGTGATTGTGTGATCGTGTGATCGTGTGATTGTGTGATTGTGTGATTGTGATTGTGTGATTGTGATTGTGTGATTGTGATTGTGTGATTGTGATTGTGTGATTGTGATTGTGTGATTGTGACTGTGTGATTGTGTGAGTGTGTGATTGTGTGCTTGTGTGATTGTATGATTCCGTGATTGTGTGATTGTGTGATTGTGTGATTGTGTAATTGTGATTGTGTGATTGTGATTGTGTGATTGTGTGATTGTGTGATTGAGTGATTGTGTGATTGTGTGATTGTGTGACTGTGTGGTTGTGTGTGTGTGTGATTGTGCGATTGTGTGATTGTGTGATTGTGTGATTGTGTGATTGTGTGATTGTGTGATTGTGTGATTGTGTGATTGTGTGATTGTGTGATTGTGTAATTGTGATTGTGCGATTGTGATTGTGTGATTGTATGATTGTGTGATTGTGTGATTGTGTGATTGTGTGACTGTGAGATTGTGTGTTTGTGTGCTTGTGTGATTGTGTGATTGTGATTGTGTGATTGTGATTGTGTGATTGTGGTTGTGTGACTGTGATTGTGTGATTGTGACTGTGTGATTGTGTGAGTGTGTGGTTGTGTGATTGAGTGATTGTGTGCTTGTGTGATTGTGTGGTTGTGAGATTGTGTGATTGTGTGATTAGGTGATTGTGTGATTGAGTGATTGTGTGATTGTGTGATTGTGTGAATGTGGGATTGTGTGATTGTGTGATTGTGTGATTGTGTGATTGTGTGCTTGTGTGATTGTGTGATTGTATACTTGTGTGATTGTGTGATTGTGTGATTGTGCGATTGTGTGATTGTGTGATTGTGTGATTGTGTAATTGTGATTGTGTGATTGTGTGATTGTGCGATTGTGTGATTGTGTGATTGTGTGATTGTGTGATTGTGTGATTGTGTGGTTGTGAGATTGTGTGATTGTGTGATTAGGTGGTTGTGTAATTGTGTGATTGTGTGATTGTGTGATTGTGTGATTGTGTGATTCTGTGATTGTGTGATTGTGTGATTGTGTGATTGTGTGATTGTGTGATTATGTGTGTGTGTGATTGTGCGATTGTGTGATTGTGTGATCGTGTGATCGTGTGATTGTGTGATTGTGTGATTGTGATTGTGTGATTGTGATTGTGTGATTGTGATTGTGTGATTGTGATTGTGTGATTGTGATTGTGTGATTGTGACTGTGTGATTGTGTGAGTGTGTGATTGTGTGCTTGTGTGATTGTATGATTCCGTGATTGTGTGATTGTGTGATTGTGTGATTGTGTAATTGTGATTGTGTGATTGTGATTGTGTGATTGTGTGATTGTGTGATTGAGTGATTGTGTGATTGTGTGATTGTGTGATTGTGTGATTGTGTGTGTGTGTGATTGTGCGATTGTGTGATTGTGTGATTGTGTGATTGTGTGATTGTGTGATTGTGTGATTGTGTGATTGTGTGATTGTGTGATTGTGTGATTGTGTAATTGTGATTGTGCGATTGTGATTGTGTGATTGTATGATTGTGTGATTGTGTGATTGTGTGATTGTGTGACTGTGAGATTGTGTGTTTGTGTGCTTGTGTGATTGTGTGATTGTGATTGTGTGATTGTGATTGTGTGATTGTGGTTGTGTGACTGTGATTGTGTGATTGTGACTGTGTGATTGTGTGAGTGTGTGGTTGTGTGATTGAGTGATTGTGTGCTTGTGTGATTGTGTGGTTGTGAGATTGTGTGATTGTGTGATTAGGTGATTGTGTGATTGAGTGATTGTGTGATTGTGTGATTGTGTGAATGTGGGATTGTGTGATTGTGTGATTGTGTGATTGTGTGATTGTGTGCTTGTGTGATTGTGTGATTGTATACTTGTGTGATTGTGTGATTGTGTGATTGTGCGATTGTGTGATTGTGTGATTGTGTGATTGTGTAATTGTGATTGTGTGATTGTGTGATTGTGCGATTGTGTGATTGTGTGATTGTGTGATTGTGTGATTGTGTGATTGTGTGGTTGTGAGATTGTGTGATTGTGTGATTAGGTGGTTGTGTAATTGTGTGATTGTGTGATTGTGTGATTGTGTGATTGTGTGATTCTGTGATTGTGTGATTGTGTGATTGTGTGATTGTGTGATTGTGTGATTATGTGTGTGTGTGATTGTGCGATTGTGTGATTGTGTGATTGTGTGATTGTGTGATTGTGTGATTGTGTGATTGTGTGATTGTGTGATTGTGTGATTGTGTGATTGTGACTGTGTGATTGTGTGAGTGTGTGATTGTGTGATTGAGTGATTGTGTGATTGTGTAATTGTGATTGTGCGATTGTGATTGTGTGATTGTGTGATTGTGTGATTGTGTGATTGTGTGATTCTGTGATTGTGTAATTGTGAGATTGTGTGATTGTGTGATTGTGTGATTGTGTGATGGTGTAATTGTGATTGTGCGATTGTGATTGTGTGATTGTGATTGTGTGATTGTGATTGTGTGATTGTGATTGTGTGATTGTGATTGTGTGATTGTGACTGTGTGATTGTGTGAGTGTGTGATTGTGTGATTGAGTGATTGTGTGCTTGTGTGATTGTGTGGTTGTGAGATTGTGTGATTGTGTGATTAGGTGATTGTGTAATTGTGTGATTGTGTGATTGTGTGATTGTGTGATTCTGTGATTGTGTGAATGTGTGATTGTGTTATTGTGTGATTGTGTGATTGTGTGATTGTGTGATTGTGTGATTGTGTGATTGTGTGATTGTGTGATTGTGTGATTGTGTAATTGTGATTGTGCGATTGTGATTGTGTGATTGTATGATTGTGTGATTGTGTGATTGTGTTATTGTGTGATTGTGTGATTGTGTGATTGTGTGATTGTGTGATTGTGTGATTGTGTGATTGTGTGATTGTGTGATTGTGTGATTGTGTAATTGTGATTGTGCGATTGTGATTGTGTGATTGTATGATTGTGTGATTGTGTGATTGTGTGATTGTGTGACTGTGAGATTGTGTGTTTGTGTGCTTGTGTGATTGTGTGATTGTGATTGTGTGATTGTGATTGTGTGATTGTGGTTGTGTGACTGTGATTGTTTGATTGTGATTGTGTGATTGTGATTGTGTGATTGTGACTGTGTGATTGTGTGAGTGTGTGGTTGTGTGATTGAGTGATTGTGTGCTTGTGTGATTGTGTGGTTGTGAGATTGTGTGATTGTGTGATTAGGTGATTGTGTGATTGAGTGATTGTGTGATTGTGTGATTGTGTGAATGTGTGATTGTGTGATTGTGTGATTGTGTGATTGTGTGATTGTGTGCTTGTGTGATTGTGTGATTGTATACTTGTGTGATTGTGTGATTGTGTGATTGTGCGATTGTGTGATTGTGTGATTGTGTGATTGTGTAATTGTGATTGTGTGATTGTGTGATTGTGCGATTGTGTGATTGTGTGATTGTGTGATTGTGTGATTGTGTGATTGTGTGATTGTGTGATTGTGTGATTGTGTGATTGTGTGATTGGGTGATTGTGTGATTGTGTGATTGTGTGATTGTGTGATTGTGTGATTGTGTGATTGTGTGATTGTGTGATTGTGTGATTGTGTGATTGTGTGTTTGTGCGCTTGTGTGATTGTGTGATTGTGATTGTGTGATTTCGATTGTGTGATTGTGGTTGTGTGATTGTGATTGTGTGATTGTGATTGTGATTGTGTGATTGTGATTGTGTGATTGTGACTGTGTGATTGTGTGAGTGTGTGATTGTGTGATTGAGTGATTGTGTGCTTGTGTGATTGTGTGGTTGTGAGATTGTGTGATTGTGTGATTAGGTGATTGTGTGATTGTGTGATTGTGTGATTGTGTGATTGTGTGATTGTGTAATTGTGATTATGCGATTGTGATTTTGTGATTGTGATTGTGTGATTGTGATTGTGTGATTGTGACTGTGTGATTGTGTGAGTGTGTGATTGTGTGATTCTGTGATTGTGTGAATGTGTGATTGTGTAATTGTGATTGTGTGATTGTGTGATTGTGTGATTGTGTGATTGTGTGATTGTGTGATTATGTGATTGTGTGATTGTGTGTTTGTGTGCTTGTGTGATTGTGTGATTGTGATTGTGTGATTTCGATTGTGTGATTGTGGTTGTGTGATTGTGATTGTGTGATTGTGATTGTGATTGTGTGATTGTGATTGTGTGATTGTGACTGTGTGATTGTGTGATTGTGATTGTGTGATTGTGACTGTGTGATTGTGTGAGTGTGTGATTGTGTGATTCTGTGATTGTGTGAATGTGTGATTGTGTAATTGTGATTGTGTGATTGTGTGATTGTGCGATTGTGTGATTGTGTGATTGTGTAATTGTGATTGTGTGATTGTGTGATTGTGTGATTGTGTGATTGTGTGATTGTGTGATTGTGTGATTGTGTGATTGTGTGATTGTGTGATTGTGTGATTGTGTAATTGTGATTATGCGATTGTGATTGTGTGATTGTATGATTGTGTGATTGTGTGATTGTGTGATTGTGTGATTGTGTGATTGTGAGATTGTGTGTTTGTGTGCTTGTGTGATTGTGTGATTGTGATTGTGTGATTGTGATTGTGTGATTGTGGTTGTGTGATTGCGATTGTGTGATTGTGATTGTGTGATTGTGATTGTGTGATTGTGATTGTGTGATTGTGACTGTGTGATTGTGTGAGTGTGTGATTGTGTGATTGTGTGATTGTGTGATTGTGTAGTTGTGTGATTGTGTGATTGAGTGATTGTGTGCTTGTGTGATTGTATGATTCCGTGATTGTGTGAGTGTGTGATTGTGTGATTGTGTGATTGTGTGATTGTGACTGTGTGATTGTGTGAGTGTGCGATTGTGTGATTGAGTGATTGTGTGAATGTGTAATTGTGATTGTGCGATTGTGATTGTGTGATTGTGTGATTGTGTGATTGTGTGATTGTGTGATGGTGTAATTGTGATTGTGCGATTGTGATTGTGTGATTGTGATTGTGTGATTGTGATTGTGTGATTGTGATTGTGTAATTGTGATTGTGTGATTGTGACTGTGTGGTGGTGTGAGTGTGTGATTGTGTGATTGAGTGACTGTGTGCCTGTGTGATTGTGTGGTTGTGAGATTGTGTGATTGTGTGATTAGGTGGTTGTGTAATTGTGTGATTGTGTGATTGTGTGATTGTGTGATTCTGTGATTGTGTGAATGTGTGATTGTGTTATTGTGTGATTGTGTGATTGTGTGATTGTGTAGTTGTGTGATTGTGTGATTGAGTGATTGTGTGCTTGTGTGATTGTATGATTCCGTGATTGTGTGATTGTGTGATTGTGATTGTGTGATTGTGTGATTGTGTGATTGTGTGAGTGTGTGATTGTGTGACTGAGTGATTGTGTGACTGTGTGATTGTGTGACTGTGTGATTGAAAGTCTGTGTGATTGTGTGACCATGATTGTGTGACCGTGATTGTGTGACCGATTGTGTGACCGTGATTGTGTGACCGTGATTGTGTCATCGTGATTGTGTGATCGTGATTGTGGGTCCGTGATTAAGTGACCGTGATTGACTGACCGTGATTGAGTGACCGTGATTGTGTGACCGTGATTGTGTGACCGTGATTGTGTGACCGTGATTGTGTGACCGTGGTTGTGTGACCGTGATTGTGTGACCGTGATTGTGTGACCGTGATAGTGTGACCGTGAATCTGTGAATGCGTGATTGTGATTGCGTGATTGTGATTCCGTGATTGTGTGATTGTGTGATCGTGTGATCGTGTGATCGTGTGATTGTGTGATCGTGTGATCGTGTGATTGTGTGATTGTGTGATTGTGATTGTGTGATTGTGATTGTGTGATTGTGATTGTGTGATTGTGATTGTGTGATTGTGATTGTGTGATTGTGACTGTGTGATTGTGTGAGTGTGTGATTGTGTGATTGTGTAGTTGTGTGATTGTGTGATTGAGTGATTGTGTGCTTGTGTGATTGTATGATTCCGTGATTGTGTGATTGTGTGATTGTGTGATTGTGTAATTGTGATTGTGTGATTGTGATTGTGTGATTGTGTGATTGTGTGATTGAGTGATTGTGTGATTGTGTGATTGTGTGATTGTGTGATTGTGTGTGTGTGTGATTGTGTGAATGTGTGATTGTGTTATTGTGTGATTGTGTGATTGTGTGATTGTGTGATTGTGTGATTGTGTGATTGTGTGATTGTGTGATTGTGTGATTGTGTGATTGTGTGATTGTGTGATTGTGTGATTGTGTGATTGTGTAATTGTGATTGTGCGATTGTGATTGTGTGATTGTATGATTGTGTGATTGTGTGATTGTGTGATTGTGTGACTGTGAGATTGTGTGTTTGTGTGCTTGTGTGATTGTGTGATTGTGACTGTGTGATTGTGATTGTGTGATTGTGGTTGTGTGACTGTGATTGTTTGATTGTGATTGTGTGATTGTGATTGTGTGATTGTGATTGTGTGATTGTGACTGTGTGATTGTGTGAGTGTGTGGTTGTGTGATTGAGTGATTGTGTGCTTGTGTGATTGTGTGGTTGTGAGATTGTGTGATTGTGTGATTAGGTGATTGTGTGATTGAGTGATTGTGTGATTGTGTGATTGTGTGTATGTGTGATTGTGTGATTGTGTGATTGTGTGATTGTGTGATTGTGTGCTTGTGTGATTGTCTGATTGTATACTTGTGTGATTGTGTGATTGTGTGATTGTGCGATTGTGTGATTGTGTGATTGTGTGATTGTGTAATTGTGATTGTGTGATTGTGTGATTGTGCGATTGTGTGATTGTGTGATTGTGTGATTGTGTGATTGTGTGATTGTGTGATTGTGTGATTGTGTGATTGTGTGATTGGGTGATTGTGTGACTGTGTGATTGTGTGATTGTGTGATTGTGTGATTGTGTGATTGTGTGATTGTGTGATTGTGTGATTGTGTGTTTGTGCGCTTGTGTGATTGTGTGGTTGTGATTGTGTGATTTCGATTGTGTGATTGTGGTTGTGTGATTGTGATTGTGTGATTGTGATTGTGATTGTGTGATTGTGATTGTGTGATTGTGACTGTGTGATTGTGTGAGTGTGTGATTGTGTGAGTGAGTGATTGTGTGCTTGTGTGATTGTGTGGTTGTGAGATTGTGTGATTGTGTGATTAGGTGATTGTGTGATTGTGTGATTGTGTGATTGTGTGATTGTGTGATTGTGTGATTGTGTAATTGTGATTATGCGATTGTGATTGTGTGATTGTATGATTGTGTGATTGTGTGATTGTGTGATTGTGTGATTGTGTGATTGTGTGATTGTGAGATTGTGTGATTGTGATTGTGTGATTGTGGTTGTGTGATTGTGATTGTGTGATTGTGATTGTGTGATTGTGATTGTGTGATTGTGATTGTGTGATTGTGACTGTGTGATTGTGTTATTGTGTGATTGTGTGATTGTGTGATTGTGTGATTGTGTGATTGTGTGATAGTGTGATTGTGTGATTGTGTGATTGTGTGATTGTGTAATTGTGATTGTGCGATTGTGATTGTGTGATTGTATGATTGTGTGATTGTGTGATTGTGTGATTGTGTGACTGTGAGATTGTGTGTTTGTGTGCTTGTGTGATTGTGTGATTGTGATTGTGTGATTGTGATTGTGCGATTGTGATTGTGTGATTGTGATTGTGTGATTGTGATTGTGTGATTGTGACTGTGTGATTGTGTGAGTGTGTGATTGTGTGATTGAGTGACTGTGTGCTTGTGTGATTGTGTGGTTGTGAGATTGTGTGATTGTGTGATTAGGTGATTGTGTAATTGTGTGATTGTGTGATTGTGTGATTGTGTGATTCTGTGATTGTGTGAATGTGTGATTGTGTTATTGTGTGATTGTGTGATTGTGTGATTGTGTGATTGTGTGATTGTGTGATTGTGTGATTGTGTGATTGTGTGATTGTGTGATTGTGTGATTGTGTGATTGTGTGATTGTGTGATTGTGTGATTGTGTAATTGTGATTGTGCGATTGTGATTGTGTGATTGTATGATTGTGTGATTGTGTGATTGTGTGATTGTGTGACTGTGAGATTGTGTGTTTGTGTGCTTGTGTGCTTGTGTGATTGTGTGATTGTGATTGTGTGATTGTGATTGTGTGATTGTGGTTGTGTGACTGTGATTGTTTGATTGTGATTGTGTGATTGTGATTGTGTGATTGTGACTGTGTGATTGTGTGAGTGTGTGGTTGTGTGATTGAGAGATTGTGTGCTTGTGTGATTGTGTGGTTGTGAGATTGTGTGATTGTGTGATTAGGTGATTGTGTGATTGAGTGATTGTGTGATTGTGTGATTGTGTGAATGTGTGATTGTGTGATTGTGTGATTGTGTGATTGTGTGATTGTGTGCTTGTGTGATTGTGTGATTGTATACTTGTGTGATTGTGTGATTGTGTGATTGTGCGATTGTGTGATTGTGTGATTGTGTGATTGTGTAATTGTGATTGTGTGATTGTGTGATTGTGCGATTGTGTGATTGTGTGATTGTGTGATTGTGTGATTGTGTGATTGTGTGATTGTGTGATTGTGTGATTGTGTGATTGTGTGATTGGGTGATTGTGTGATTGTGTGATTGTGTGATTGTGTGATTGTGTGATTGTGTGATTGTGTGTTTGTGCGCTTGTGTGATTGTGTGATTGTGATTGTGTGATTTCGATTGTGTGATTGTGGTTGTGTGATTGTGATTGTGTGATTGTGATTGTGATTGTGTGATTGTGATTGTGTGATTGTGACTGTGTGATTGTGTGAGTGTGTGATTGTGTGATTGAGTGATTGTGTGCTTGTGTGATAGTGTGGTTGTGAGATTGTGTGATTGTGTGATTAGGTGATTGTGTGATTGTGTGATTGTGTGATTGTGTGATTGTGTGATTGTGTGATTGTGTGATTGTGTAATTGTGATTATGCGATTGTGATTTTGTGATTGTGATTGTGTGATTGTGATTGTGTGATTGTGACTGCGTGATTGTGTGAGTGTGTGATTGTGTGATTCTGTGATTGTGTGAATGTGTGATTGTGTAATTGTGATTGTGTGATTGTGTGATTGTGCGATTGTGTGATTGTGTGATTGTGTAATTGTGATTGTGTGATTGTGTGATTGTGCGATTGTGTGATTGTGTGAATGTGTGATTGTGTGATTGTGTGATTGTGTGATTGTGTGATTGTGTGATTGTGTGATTGGGTGATTGTGTGATTGTGTGATTGTGTGATTGTGTGATTGTGTGATTGTGTGATTGTGTGATTGTGTGATTGTGTGATTGTGTGATTGTGTGTTTGTGTGCTTGTGTGATTGTGTGATTGTGATTGAGTGATTTCGATTGTGTGATTGTGGTTGTGTGATTGTGATTGTGTGATTGTGATTGTGATTGTGTGATTGTGATTGCGTGATTGTGATTCCGTGATTGTGTGATTGTGTGATCGTGTGATCGTGTGATCGTGTGATTGTGTGATCGTGTGATCGTGTGATTGTGTGATTGTGTGATTGTGATTGTGTGATTGTGATTGTGTGATTGTGATTGTGTGATTGTGATTGTGTGATTGTGATTGTGTGATTGTGACTGTGTGATTGTGTGAGTGTGTGATTGTGTGATTGTGTAGTTGTGTGATTGTGTGATTGAGTGATTGTGTGCTTGTGTGATTGTATGATTCCGTGATTGTGTGATTGTGTGATTGTGTGATTGTGTAATTGTGATTGTGTGATTGTGATTGTGTGATTGTGTGATTGTGTGATTGAGTGATTGTGTGATTGTGTGATTGTGTGATTGTGTGATTGTGTGTGTGTGTGATTGTGTGATTGTGTGATTGTGTGATTGTGTGATTGTGTGATTGTGTGATTGTGTGATTGTGACTGTGTGATTGTGTGAGTGTGTGATTGTGTGATTGAGTGATTGTGTGATTGTGTAATTGTGATTGTGCGATTGTGATTGTGTGATTGTGTGATTGTGTGATTGTGTGATTGTGTGATTGTGTAATTGTGAGATTGTGTGATTGTGTGATTGTGTGATTGTGTGATGGTGTAATTGTGATTGTGCGATTGTGATTGTGTGATTGTGATTGTGTGATTGTGATTGTGTGATTGTGATTGTGTGATTGTGTGATTGTGACTGTGTGATTGTGTGAGTGTGTGATTGTGTGATTGAGTGATTGTGTGCTTGTGTGATTGTGTGGTTGTGAGATTGTGTGATTGTGTGATTAGGTGATTGTGTAATTGTGTGATTGTGTGATTGTGTGATTGTGTGATTCTGTGATTGTGTGAATGTGTGATTGTGTTATTGTGTGATTGTGTGATTGTGTGATTGTGTGATTGTGTGATTGTGTGATTGTGTGATTGTGTGATTGTGTGATTGTGTAATTGTGATTGTGCGATTGTGATTGTGTGATTGTATGATTGTGTGATTGTGTGATTGTGTGATTGTGTGACTGTGAGATTGTGTGTTTGTGTGCTTGTGTGATTGTGTGATTGTGTGATTGTGAGATTGTGTGATTGTGATTGTGTGATTGTGGTTGTGTGATTGTGATTGTGTGATTGTGATTGTGTGATTGTGATTGTGTGATTGTGATTGTGTGATTGTGACTGTGTGATTGTGTTATTGTGTGATTGTGTGATTGTGTGATTGTGTGATTGTGTGATTGTGTGATTGTGTGATAGTGTGATTGTGTGATTGTGTGATTGTGTGATTGTGTAATTGTGATTGTGCGATTGTGATTGTGTGATTGTATGATTGTGTGATTGTGTGATTGTGTGATTGTGTGACTGTGAGATTGTGTGTTTGTGTGCTTGTGTGATTGTGTGATTGTGATTGTGTGATTGTGATTGTGCGATTGTGATTGTGTGATTGTGATTGTGTGATTGTGATTGTGTGATTGTGACTGTGTGATTGTGACTGTGTGATTGTGTGAGTGTGTGATTGTGTGATTGAGTGATTGTGTGCTTGTGTGATTGTGTGGTTGTGAGATTGTGTGATTGTGTGATTAGGTGGTTGTGTAATTGTGTGATTGTGTGATTGTGTGATTGTGTGATTGTGTGATTCTGTGATTGTGTGATTGTGTGATTGTGTGATTGTGTGATTATGTGTGTGTGTGATTGTGCGATTGTGTGATTGTGTGATTGTGTGATTGTGTGATTGTGTGATTGTGTGATTGTGTGATTGTGTGATTGTGACTGTGTGATTGTGTGAGTGTGTGATTGTGTGATTGAGTGATTGTGTGATTGTGTAATTGTGATTGTGCGATTGTGATTGTGTGATTGTGTGATTGTGTGATTGTGTGATTGTGTGATTCTGTGATTGTGTAATTGTGAGATTGTGTGATTGTGTGATTGTGTGATTGTGTGATGGTGTAATTGTGATTGTGCGATTGTGATTGTGTGATTGTGATTGTGTGATTGTGATTGTGTGATTGTGATTGTGTGATTGTGATTGTGTGATTGTGACTGTGTGATTGTGTGAGTGTGTGATTGTGTGATTGAGTGACTGTGTGCTTGTGTGATTGTGTGGTTGTGAGATTGTGTGATTGTGTGATTAGGTGATTGTGTAATTGTGTGATTGTGTGATTGTGTGATTGTGTGATTCTGTGATTGTGTGAATGTGTGATTGTGTTATTGTGTGATTGTGTGATTGTGTGATTGTGTGATTGTGTGATTGTGTGGTTGTGAGATTGTGTGATTGTGTGATTAGGTGATTGTGTGATTGTGTGATTGTGTGATTGTGTGATTGTGTGATTGTGTGATTGTGTAATTGTGATTATGCGATTGTGATTTTGTGATTGTGATTGTGTGATTGTGATTGTGTGATTGTGACTGCGTGATTGTGTGAGTGTGTGATTGTGTGATTCTGTGATTGTGTGAATGTGTGATTGTGTAATTGTGATTGTGTGATTGTGTGATTGTGCGATTGTGTGATTGTGTGATTGTGTAATTGTGATTGTGTGATTGTGTGATTGTGCGATTGTGTGATTGTGTGAATGTGTGATTGTGTGATTGTGTGATTGTGTGATTGTGTGATTGTGTGATTGTGTGATTGGGTGATTGTGTGATTGTGTGATTGTGTGATTGTGTGATTGTGTGATTGTGTGATTGTGTGATTGTGTGATTGTGTGATTGTGTGATTGTGTGTTTGTGTGCTTGTATGATTGTGTGATTGTGATTGTGTGATTTCGATTGTGTGATTGTGGTTGTGTGATTGTGATTGTGTGATTGTGATTGTGATTGTGTGATTGTGATTGCGTGATTGTGATTCCGTGATTGTGTGATTGTGTGATCGTGTGATCGTGTGATCGTGTGATTGTGTGATCGTGTGATCGTGTGATTGTGTGATTGTGTGATTGTGATTGTGTGATTGTGATTGTGTGATTGTGATTGTGTGATTGTGATTGTGTGATTGTGATTGTGGGATTGTGACTGTGTGATTGTGTGAGTGTGTGATTGTGTGATTGTGTAGTTGTGTGATTGTGTGATTGAGTGATTGTGTGCTTGTGTGATTGTGATTGTGCGATTGTGATTGTGTGATTGTATGATTGTGTGATTGTGTGATTGTGTGATTGTGTGACTGTGAGATTGTGTGTTTGTGTGCTTGTGTGATTGTGTGATTGTGTGATTGTGAGATTGTGTGATTGTGATTGTGTGATTGTGGTTGTGTGATTGTGATTGTGTGATTGTGATTGTGTGATTGTGATTGTGTGATTGTGATTGTGTGATTGTGACTGTGTGATTGTGTTATTGTGTGATTGTGTGATTGTGTGATTGTGTGATTGTGTGATTGTGTGATTGTGTGATAGTGTGATTGTGTGATTGTGTGATTGTGTGATTGTGTAATTGTGATTGTGCGATTGTGATTGTGTGATTGTATGATTGTGTGATTGTGTGATTGTGTGATTGTGTGACTGTGAGATTGTGTGTTTGTGTGCTTGTGTGATTGTGTGATTGTGATTGTGTGATTGTGATTGTGCGATTGTGATTGTGTGATTGTGATTGTGTGATTGTGATTGTGTGATTGTGACTGTGTGATTGTGACTGTGTGATTGTGTGAGTGTGTGATTGTGTGATTGAGTGATTGTGTGCTTGTGTGATTGTGTGGTTGTGAGATTGTGTGATTGTGTGATTAGGTGGTTGTGTAATTGTGTGATTGTGTGATTGTGTGATTGTGTGATTGTGTGATTGTGTGATTGTGTGATTGTGTGATTATGTGTGTGTGTGATTGTGCGATTGTGTGATTGTGTGATTGTGTGATTGTGTGATTGTGTGATTGTGTGATTGTGTGATTGTGTGATTGTGACTGTGTGATTGTGTGAGTGTGTGATTGTGTGATTGAGTGATTGTGTGATTGTGTAATTGTGATTGTGCGATTGTGATTGTGTGATTGTGTGATTGTGTGATTGTGTGATTGTGTGATTCTGTGATTGTGTAATTGTGAGATTGTGTGATTGTGTGATTGTGTGATTGTGTGATGGTGTAATTGTGATTGTGCGATTGTGATTGTGTGATTGTGATTGTGTGATTGTGATTGTGTGATTGTGATTGTGTGATTGTGACTGTGTGATTGTGTGAGTGTGTGATTGTGTGATTGAGTGACTGTGTGCTTGTGTGATTGTGTGGTTGTGAGATTGTGTGATTGTGTGATTAGGTGATTGTGTAATTGTGTGATTGTGTGATTGTGTGATTGTGTGATTCTGTGATTGTGTGAATGTGTGATTGTGTTATTGTGTGATTGTGTGATTGTGTGATTGTGTGATTGTGTGATTGTGTGGTTGTGAGATTGTGTGATTGTGTGATTAGGTGATTGTGTGATTGTGTGATTGTGTGATTGTGTGATTGTGTGATTGTGTGATTGTGTAATTGTGATTATGCGATTGTGATTTTGTGATTGTGATTGTGTGATTGTGATTGTGTGATTGTGACTGCGTGATTGTGTGAGTGTGTGATTGTGTGATTCTGTGATTGTGTGAATGTGTGATTGTGTAATTGTGATTGTGTGATTGTGTGATTGTGCGATTGTGTGATTGTGTGATTGTGTAATTGTGATTGTGTGATTGTGTGATTGTGCGATTGTGTGATTGTGTGAATGTGTGATTGTGTGATTGTGTGATTGTGTGATTGTGTGATTGTGTGATTGTGTGATTGGGTGATTGTGTGATTGTGTGATTGTGTGATTGTGTGATTGTGTGATTGTGTGATTGTGTGATTGTGTGATTGTGTGATTGTGTGATTGTGTGTTTGTGTGCTTGTGTGATTGTGTGATTGTGATTGTGTGATTTCGATTGTGTGATTGTGGTTGTGTGATTGTGATTGTGTGATTGTGATTGTGATTGTGTGATTGTGATTGCGTGATTGTGATTCCGTGATTGTGTGATTGTGTGATCGTGTGATCGTGTGATCGTGTGATTGTGTGATCGTGTGATCGTGTGATTGTGTGATTGTGTGATTGTGATTGTGTGATTGTGATTGTGTGATTGTGATTGTGTGATTGTGATTGTGTGATTGTGATTGTGTGATTGTGACTGTGTGATTGTGTGAGTGTGTGATTGTGTGATTGTGTAGTTGTGTGATTGTGTGATTGAGTGATTGTGTGCTTGTGTGATTGTATGATTCCGTGATTGTGTGATTGTGTGATTGTGTGATTGTGTAATTGTGATTGTGTGATTGTGATTGTGTGATTGTGTGATTGTGTGATTGAGTGATTGTGTGATTGTGTGATTGTGTGATTGTGTGATTGTGTGTGTGTGTGATTGTGTGATTGTGTGATTGTGTGATTGTGTGATTGTGTGATTGTGTGATTGTGTGATTGTGACTGTGTGATTGTGTGAGTGTGTGATTGTGTGATTGAGTGATTGTGTGATTGTGTAATTGTGATTGTGCGATTGTGATTGTGTGATTGTGTGATTGTGTGATTGTGTGATTGTGTGATTGTGTAATTGTGAGATTGTGTGATTGTGTGATTGTGTGATTGTGTGATGGTGTAATTGTGATTGTGCGATTGTGATTGTGTGATTGTGATTGTGTGATTGTGATTGTGTGATTGTGATTGTGTGATTGTGTGATTGTGACTGTGTGATTGTGTGAGTGTGTGATTGTGTGATTGAGTGATTGTGTGCTTGTGTGATTGTGTGGTTGTGAGATTGTGTGATTGTGTGATTAGGTGATTGTGTAATTGTGTGATTGTGTGATTGTGTGATTGTGTGATTCTGTGATTGTGTGAATGTGTGATTGTGTTATTGTGTGATTGTGTGATTGTGTGATTGTGTGATTGTGTGATTGTGTGATTGTGTGATTGTGTGATTGTGTGATTGTGTAATTGTGATTGTGCGATTGTGATTGTGTGATTGTATGATTGTGTGATTGTGTGATTGTGTGATTGTGTGACTGTGAGATTGTGTGTTTGTGTGCTTGTGTGATTGTGTGATTGTGTGATTGTGAGATTGTGTGATTGTGATTGTGTGATTGTGGTTGTGTGATTGTGATTGTGTGATTGTGATTGTGTGATTGTGATTGTGTGATTGTGATTGTGTGATTGTGACTGTGTGATTGTGTTATTGTGTGATTGTGTGATTGTGTGATTGTGTGATTGTGTGATTGTGTGATTGTGTGATAGTGTGATTGTGTGATTGTGTGATTGTGTGATTGTGTAATTGTGATTGTGCGATTGTGATTGTGTGATTGTATGATTGTGTGATTGTGTGATTGTGTGATTGTGTGACTGTGAGATTGTGTGTTTGTGTGCTTGTGTGATTGTGTGATTGTGATTGTGTGATTGTGATTGTGCGATTGTGATTGTGTGATTGTGATTGTGTGATTGTGATTGTGTGATTGTGACTGTGTGATTGTTACTGTGTGATTGTGTGAGTGTGTGATTGTGTGATTGAGTGATTGTGTGCTTGTGTGATTGTGTGGTTGTGAGATTGTGTGATTGTGTGATTAGGTGGTTGTGTAATTGTGTGATTGTGTGATTGTGTGATTGTGTGATTGTGTGATTCTGTGATTGTGTGATTGTGTGATTGTGTGATTGTGTGATTATGTGTGTGTGTGATTGTGCGATTGTGTGATTGTGTGATTGTGTGATTGTGTGATTGTGTGATTGTGTGATTGTGTGATTGTGACTGTGTGATTGTGTGAGTGTGTGATTGTGTGATTGAGTGATTGTGTGATTGTGTAATTGTGATTGTGCGATTGTGATTGTGTGATTGTGTGATTGTGTGATTGTGTGATTGTGTGATTCTGTGATTGTGTAATTGTGAGATTGTGTGATTGTGTGATTGTGTGATTGTGTGATGGTGTAATTGTGATTGTGCGATTGTGATTGTGTGATTGTGATTGTGTGATTGTGATTGTGTGATTGTGATTGTGTGATTGTGACTGTGTGATTGTGTGAGTGTGTGATTGTGTGATTGAGTGACTGTGTGCTTGTGTGATTGTGTGGTTGTGAGATTGTGTGATTGTGTGATTAGGTGATTGTGTAATTGTGTGATTGTGTGATTGTGTGATTGTGTGATTCTGTGATTGTGTGAATGTGTGATTGTGTTATTGTGTGATTGTGTGATTGTGTGATTGTGTGATTGTGTGATTGTGTGATTGTGTGATTGTGTGATTGTGTGATTGTGTGATTGTGTGATTGTGTGATTGTGTGATTGTGTGATTGTGTGATTGTGTAATTGTGATTGTGCGATTGTGATTGTGTGATTGTATGATTGTGTGATTGTGTGATTGTGTGATTGTGTGACTGTGAGATTGTGTGTTTGTGTGCTTGTGTGCTTGTGTGATTGTGTGATTGTGATTGTGTGATTGTGATTGTGTGATTGTGGTTGTGTGACTGTGATTGTTTGATTGTGATTGTGTGATTGTGATTGTGTCATTGTGACTGTGTGATTGTGTGAGTGTGTGGTTGTGTGATTGAGAGATTGTGTGCTTGTGTGATTGTGTGGTTGTGAGATTGTGTGATTGTGTGATTAGGTGATTGTGTGATTGAGTGATTGTGTGATTGTGTGATTGTGTGAATGTGTGATTGTGTGATTGTGTGATTGTGTGATTGTGTGATTGTGTGCTTGTGTGATTGTGTGATTGTATACTTGTGTGATTGTGTGATTGTGTGATTGTGCGATTGTGTGATTGTGTGATTGTGTGATTGTGTAATTGTGATTGTGTGATTGTGTGATTGTGCGATTGTGTGATTGTGTGATTGTGTGATTGTGTGATTGTGTGATTGTGGGATTGTGTGATTGTGTGATTGTGTGATTGTGTGATTGGGTGATTGTGTGATTGTGTGATTGTGTGATTGTGTGATTGTGTGATTGTGTGATTGTGTGTTTGTGCGCTTGTGTGATTGTGTGATTGTGATTGTGTGATTTCGATTGTGTGATTGTGGTTGTGTGATTGTGATTGTGTGATTGTGATTGTGATTGTGTGATTGTGATTGTGTGATTGTGACTGTGTGATTGTGTGAGTGTGTGATTGTGTGATTGAGTGATTGTGTGCTTGTGTGATTGTGTGGTTGTGAGATTGTGTGATTGTGTGATTAGGTGATTGTGTGATTGTGTGATTGTGTGATTGTGTGATTGTGTGATTGTGTGATTGTGTAATTGTGATTATGCGATTGTGATTTTGTGATTGTGATTGTGTGATTGTGATTGTGTGATTGTGACTGTGTGATTGTGTGAGTGTGTGATTGTGTGATTCTGTGATTGTGTGAATGTGTGATTGTGAAATTGTGGTTGTGTGATTGTGTGATTGTGCGATTGTGTGATTGTGTGATTGTGTAATTGTGATTGTGTGATTGTGTGATTGTGCGATTGTGTGATTGTGTGAATGTGTGATTGTGTGATTGTGTGATTGTGTGATTGTGTGATTGTGTGATTGTGTGATTGGGTGATTGTGTGATTGTGTGATTGTGTGATTGTGTGATTGTGTGATTGTGTGATTGTGTGAATGTGTGATTGTGTGATTGTGTGATTGTGTGATTGTGTGATTGTGCGATTGTGTGATTGTGTGATTGTGTGATTGTGTGATTGTGTGATTGTGTGATTGTGTGATTGTGTGATTGTGTGATTGTGTGATTGTGTGATTGTGTGTTTGTGTGCTTGTGTGATTGTGTGATTGTGATTGTGTGATTTCGATTGTGTGCTTGTGGTTGTGTGATTGTGATTGTGTGATTGTGATTGTGATTGTGTGATTGTGATTGCGTGATTGTGATTCCGTGATTGTGTGATTGTGTGATCGTGTGATCGTGTGATCGTGTGATTGTGTGATCGTGTGATCGTGTGATTGTGTGATTGTGTGATTGTGATTGTGTGATTGTGATTGTGTGATTGTGATTGTGTGATTGTGATTGTGTGATTGTGATTGTGTGATTGTGACTGTGTGATTGTGTGAGTGTGTGATTGTGTGATTGTGTAGTTGTGTGATTGTGTGATTGAGTGATTGTGTGCTTGTGTGATTGTATGATTCCGTGATTGTGTGATTGTGTGATTGTGTGATTGTGTAATTGTGATTGTGTGATTGTGATTGTGTGATTGTGTGATTGTGTGATTGAGTGATTGTGTGATTGTGTGATTGTGTGATTGTGTGATTGTGTGTGTGTGTGATTGTGTGATTGTGTGATTGTGTGATTGTGTGATTGTGTGATTGTGTGATTGTGTGATTGTGACTGTGTGATTGTGTGAGTGTGTGATTGTGTGATTGAGTGATTGTGTGATTGTGTAATTGTGATTGTGCGATTGTGATTGTGTGATTGTGTGATTGTGTGATTGTGTGATTGTGTGATTGTGTAATTGTGAGATTGTGTGATTGTGTGATTGTGTGATTGTGTGATGGTGTAATTGTGATTGTGCGATTGTGATTGTGTGATTGTGATTGTGTGATTGTGATTGTGTGATTGTGATTGTGTGATTGTGTGATTGTGACTGTGTGATTGTGTGAGTGTGTGATTGTGTGATTGAGTGATTGTGTGCTTGTGTGATTGTGTGGTTGTGAGATTGTGTGATTGTGTGATTAGGTGATTGTGTAATTGTGTGATTGTGTGATTGTGTGATTGTGTGATTCTGTGATTGTGTGAATGTGTGATTGTGTTATTGTGTGATTGTGTGATTGTGTGATTGTGTGATTGTGTGATTGTGTGATTGTGTGATTGTGTGATTGTGTAATTGTGATTGTGCGATTGTGATTGTGTGATTGTATGATTGTGTGATTGTGTGATTGTGTGATTGTGTGACTGTGAGATTGTGTGTTTGTGTGCTTGTGTGATTGTGTGATTGTGTGATTGTGAGATTGTGTGATTGTGATTGTGTGATTGTGGTTGTGTGATTGTGATTGTGTGATTGTGATTGTGTGATTGTGATTGTGTGATTGTGATTGTGTGATTGTGACTGTGTGATTGTGTTATTGTGTGATTGTGTGATTGTGTGATTGTGTGATTGTGTGATTGTGTGATTGTGTGATAGTGTGATTGTGTGATTGTGTGATTGTGTGATTGTGTAATTGTGATTGTGCGATTGTGATTGTGTGATTGTATGATTGTGTGATTGTGTGATTGTGTGATTGTGTGATTGTGCGATTGTGTGATTGTGTGATTGTGTGATTGTGTAATTGTGATTGTGTGATTGTGTGATTGTGCGATTGTGTGATTGTGTGATTGTGTGATTGTGTGATTGTGTGATTGTGTGATTGTGTGATTGTGTGATTGTGACTGTGTGATTGTGTGAGTGTGTGATTGTGTGATTCTGTGATTGTGTGAATGTGTGATTGTGTAATTGTGGTTGTGTGATTGTGTGATTGTGCGATTGTGTGATTGTGTGATTGTGTAATTGTGATTGTGCGATTGTGATTGTGTGATTGTGTGATTGTGTGATTGTGTGATTGTGTGATTCTGTGATTGTGTAATTGTGAGATTGTGTGATTGTGTGATTGTGTGATTGTGTGATGGTGTAATTGTGATTGTGCGATTGTGATTGTGTGATTGTGATTGTGTGATTGTGATTGTGTGATTGTGATTGTGTGATTGTGACTGTGTGATTGTGTGAGTGTGTGATTGTGTGATTGAGTGACTGTGTGCTTGTGTGATTGTGTGGTTGTGAGATTGTGTGATTGTGTGATTAGGTGATTGTGTAATTGTGTGATTGTGTGATTGTGTGATTGTGTGATTCTGTGATTGTGTGAATGTGTGATTGTGTTATTGTGTGATTGTGTGATTGTGTGATTGTGTGATTGTGTGATTGTGTGATTGTGTGATTGTGTGATTGTGTGATTGTGTGATTGTGTGATTGTGTGATTGTGTGATTGTGTGATTGTGTGATTGTGTGATTGTGTAATTGTGATTGTGCGATTGTGATTGTGTGATTGTGATTGTGTGATTGTGATTGTGTGATTGTGATTGTGTGATTGTGACTGTGTGATTGTGTGAGTGTGTGATTGTGTGATTGAGTGACTGTGTGCTTGTGTGATTGTGTGGTTGTGAGATTGTGTGATTGTGTGATTAGGTGATTGTGTAATTGTGTGATTGTGTGATTGTGTGATTGTGTGATTCTGTGATTGTGTGAATGTGTGATTGTGTTATTGTGTGATTGTGTGATTGTGTGATTGTGTGATTGTGTGATTGTGTGATTGTGTGATTGTGTGATTGTGTGATTGTGTGATTGTGTGATTGTGTGATTGTGTGATTGTGTAATTGTGATTGTGCGATTGTGATTGTGTGATTGTATGATTGTGTGATTGTGTGATTGTGTGATTGTGTGACTGTGAGATTGTGTGTTTGTGTGCTTGTGTGCTTGTGTGATTGTGTGATTGTGATTGTGTGATTGTGATTGTGTGATTGTGGTTGTGTGACTGTGATTGTTTGATTGTGATTGTGTGATTGTGATTGTGTGATTGTGACTGTGTGATTGTGTGAGTGTGTGGTTGTGTGATTGAGAGATTGTGTGCTTGTGTGATTGTGTGGTTGTGAGATTGTGTGATTGTGTGATTAGGTGATTGTGTGATTGAGTGATTGTGTGATTGTGTGATTGTGTGAATGTGTGATTGTGTGATTGTGTGATTGTGTGATTGTGTGATTGTGTGCTTGTGTGATTGTGTGATTGTATACTTGTGTGATTGTGTGATTGTGTGATTGTGCGATTGTGTGATTGTGTGATTGTGTGATTGTGTAATTGTGATTGTGTGATTGTGTGATTGTGCGATTGTGTGATTGTGTGATTGTGTGATTGTGTGATTGTGTGATTGTGTGATTGTGTGATTGTGTGATTGTGTGATTGTGTGATTGGGTGATTGTGTGATTGTGTGATTGTGTGATTGTGTGATTGTGTGATTGTGTGATTGTGTGATTGTGTGTTTGTGCGCTTGTGTGATTGTGTGATTGTGATTGTGTGATTTCGATTGTGTGATTGTGGTTGTGTGATTGTGATTGTGTGATTGTGATTGTGATTGTGTGATTGTGATTGTGTGATTGTGACTGTGTGATTGTGTGAGTGTGTGATTGTGTGATTGAGTGATTGTGTGCTTGTGTGATTGTGTGGTTGTGAGATTGTGTGATTGTGTGATTAGGTGATTGTGTGATTGTGTGATTGTGTGATTGTGTGATTGTGTGATTGTGTGATTGTGTAATTGTGATTATGCGATTGTGATTTTGTGATTGTGATTGTGTGATTGTGATTGTGTGATTGTGACTGTGTGATTGTGTGAGTGTGTGATTGTGTGATTCTGTGATTGTGTGAATGTGTGATTGTGTAATTGTGGTTGTGTGATTGTGTGATTGTGCGATTGTGTGATTGTGTGATTGTGTAATTGTGATTGTGTGATTGTGTGATTGTGCGATTGTGTGATTGTGTGAATGTGTGATTGTGTGATTGTGTGATTGTGTGATTGTGTGATTGTGTGATTGTGTGATTGGGTGATTGTGTGATTGTGTGATTGTGTGATTGTGTGATTGTGTGATTGTGTGATTGTGTGAATGTGTGATTGTGTGATTGTGTGATTGTGTGATTGTGTGATTGTGTGATTGTGTGATTGTGTGATTGTGTGATTGTGTGATTGTGTGATTGTGTGATTGTGTGATTGTGTGATTGTGTGTTTGTGTGCTTGTGTGATTGTGTGATTGTGATTGTGTGATTTCGATTGTGTGATTGTGGTTGTGTGATTGTGATTGTGTGATTGTGATTGTGATTGTGTGATTGTGATTGCGTGATTGTGATTCCGTGATTGTGTGATTGTGTGATCGTGTGATCGTGTGATCGTGTGATTGTGTGATCGTGTGATCGTGTGATTGTGTGATTGTGTGATTGTGATTGTGTGATTGTGATTGTGTGATTGTGATTGTGTGATTGTGATTGTGTGATTGTGATTGTGTGATTGTGACTGTGTGATTGTGTGAGTGTGTGATTGTGTGATTGTGTAGTTGTGTGATTGTGTGATTGAGTGATTGTGTGCTTGTGTGATTGTATGATTCCGTGATTGTGTGATTGTGTGATTGTGTGATTGTGTAATTGTGATTGTGTGATTGTGATTGTGTGATTGTGTGATTGTGTGATTGAGTGATTGTGTGATTGTGTGATTGTGTGATTGTGTGATTGTGTGTGTGTGTGATTGTGTGATTGTGTGATTGTGTGATTGTGTGATTGTGTGATTGTGTGATTGTGTGATTGTGACTGTGTGATTGTGTGAGTGTGTGATTGTGTGATTGAGTGATTGTGTGATTGTGTAATTGTGATTGTGCGATTGTGATTGTGTGATTGTGTGATTGTGTGATTGTGTGATTGTGTGATTGTGTAATTGTGAGATTGTGTGATTGTGTGATTGTGTGATTGTGTGATGGTGTAATTGTGATTGTGCGATTGTGATTGTGTGATTGTGATTGTGTGATTGTGATTGTGTGATTGTGATTGTGTGATTGTGTGATTGTGACTGTGTGATTGTGTGAGTGTGTGATTGTGTGATTGAGTGATTGTGTGCTTGTGTGATTGTGTGGTTGTGAGATTGTGTGATTGTGTGATTAGGTGATTGTGTAATTGTGTGATTGTGTGATTGTGTGATTGTGTGATTCTGTGATTGTGTGAATGTGTGATTGTGTTATTGTGTGATTGTGTGATTGTGTGATTGTGTGATTGTGTGATTGTGTGATTGTGTGATTGTGTGATTGTGTAATTGTGATTGTGCGATTGTGATTGTGTGATTGTATGATTGTGTGATTGTGTGATTGTGTGATTGTGTGACTGTGAGATTGTGTGTTTGTGTGCTTGTGTGATTGTGTGATTGTGTGATTGTGAGATTGTGTGATTGTGATTGTGTGATTGTGGTTGTGTGATTGTGATTGTGTGATTGTGATTGTGTGATTGTGATTGTGTGATTGTGATTGTGTGATTGTGACTGTGTGATTGTGTTATTGTGTGATTGTGTGATTGTGTGATTGTGTGATTGTGTGATTGTGTGATTGTGTGATAGTGTGATTGTGTGATTGTGTGATTGTGTGATTGTGTAATTGTGATTGTGCGATTGTGATTGTGTGATTGTATGATTGTGTGATTGTGTGATTGTGTGATTGTGTGACTGTGAGATTGTGTGTTTGTGTGCTTGTGTGATTGTGTGATTGTGATTGTGTGATTGTGATTGTGCGATTGTGATTGTGTGATTGTGATTGTGTGATTGTGATTGTGTGATTGTGACTGTGTGATTGTGACTGTGTGATTGTGTGAGTGTGTGATTGTGTGATTGAGTGATTGTGTGCTTGTGTGATTGTGTGGTTGTGAGATTGTGTGATTGTGTGATTAGGTGGTTGTGTAATTGTGTGATTGTGTGATTGTGTGATTGTGTGATTGTGTGATTCTGTGATTGTGTGATTGTGTGATTGTGTGATTGTGTGATTATGTGTGTGTGTGATTGTGCGATTGTGTGATTGTGTGATTGTGTGATTGTGTGATTGTGTGATTGTGTGATTGTGTGATTGTGTGATTGTGACTGTGTGATTGTGTGAGTGTGTGATTGTGTGATTGAGTGATTGTGTGATTGTGTAATTGTGATTGTGCGATTGTGATTGTGTGATTGTGCGATTGTGTGATTGTGTGATTGTGTGATTCTGTGATTGTGTAATTGTGAGATTGTGTGATTGTGTGATTGTGTGATTGTGTGATGGTGTAATTGTGATTGTGCGATTGTGATTGTGTGATTGTGATTGTGTGATTGTGATTGTGTGATTGTGATTGTGTGATTGTGACTGTGTGATTGTGTGAGTGTGTGATTGTGTGATTGAGTGACTGTGTGCTTGTGTGATTGTGTGGTTGTGAGATTGTGTGATTGTGTGATTAGGTGATTGTGTAATTGTGTGATTGTGTGATTGTGTGATTGTGTGATTCTGTGATTGTGTGAATGTGTGATTGTGTTATTGTGTGATTGTGTGATTGTGTGATTGTGTGATTGTGTGATTGTGTGATTGTGTGATTGTGTGATTGTGTGATTGTGTGATTGTGTGATTGTGTGATTGTGTGATTGTGTGATTGTGTGATTGTGTAATTGTGATTGTGCGATTGTGATTGTGTGATTGTATGATTGTGTGATTGTGTGATTGTGTGATTGTGTGACTGTGAGATTGTGTGTTTGTGTGCTTGTGTGCTTGTGTGATTGTGTGATTGTGATTGTGTGATTGTGATTGTGTGATTGTGGTTGTGTGACTGTGATTGTTTGATTGTGATTGTGTGATTGTGATTGTGTGATTGTGACTGTGTGATTGTGTGAGTGTGTGGTTGTGTGATTGAGAGATTGTGTGCTTGTGTGATTGTGTGGTTGTGAGATTGTGTGATTGTGTGATTAGGTGATTGTGTGATTGAGTGATTGTGTGATTGTGTGATTGTGTGAATGTGTGATTGTGTGATTGTGTGATTGTGTGATTGTGTGATTGTGTGCTTGTGTGATTGTGTGATTGTATACTTGTGTGATTGTGTGATTGTGTGATTGTGCGATTGTGTGATTGTGTGATTGTGTGATTGTGTAATTGTGATTGTGTGATTGTGTGATTGTGCGATTGTGTGATTGTGTGATTGTGTGATTGTGTGATTGTGTGATTGTGTGATTGTGTGATTGTGTGATTGTGTGATTGTGTGATTGGGTGATTGTGTGATTGTGTGATTGTGTGATTGTGTGATTGTGTGATTGTGTGATTGTGTGTTTGTGCGCTTGTGTGATTGTGTGATTGTGATTGTGTGATTTCGATTGTGTGATTGTGGTTGTGTGATTGTGATTGTGTGATTGTGATTGTGATTGTGTGATTGTGATTGTGTGATTGTGACTGTGTGATTGTGTGAGTGTGTGATTGTGTGATTGAGTGATTGTGTGCTTGTGTGATTGTGTGGTTGTGAGATTGTGTGATTGTGTGATTAGGTGATTGTGTGATTGTGTGATTGTGTGATTGTGTGATTGTGTGATTGTGTGATTGTGTGATTGTGTAATTGTGATTATGCGATTGTGATTTTGTGATTGTGATTGTGTGATTGTGATTGTGTGATTGTGACTGTGTGATTGTGTGAGTGTGTGATTGTGTGATTCTGTGATTGTGTGAATGTGTGATTGTGTAATTGTGGTTGTGTGATTGTGTGATTGTGCGATTGTGTGATTGTGTGATTGTGTAATTGTGATTGTGCGATTGTGATTGTGTGATTGTGTGATTGTGTGATTGTGTGATTGTGTGATTCTGTGATTGTGTAATTGTGAGATTGTGTGATTGTGTGATTGTGTGATTGTGTGATGGTGTAATTGTGATTGTGCGATTGTGATTGTGTGATTGTGATTGTGTGATTGTGATTGTGTGATTGTGATTGTGTGATTGTGACTGTGTGATTGTGTGAGTGTGTGATTGTGTGATTGAGTGACTGTGTGCTTGTGTGATTGTGTGGTTGTGAGATTGTGTGATTGTGTGATTAGGTGATTGTGTAATTGTGTGATTGTGTGATTGTGTGATTGTGTGATTCTGTGATTGTGTGAATGTGTGATTGTGTTATTGTGTGATTGTGTGATTGTGTGATTGTGTGATTGTGTGATTGTGTGATTGTGTGATTGTGTGATTGTGTGATTGTGTGATTGTGTGATTGTGTGATTGTGTGATTGTGTGATTGTGTGATTGTGTGATTGTGTGATTGTGTAATTGTGATTGTGCGATTGTGATTGTGTGATTGTATGATTGTGTGATTGTGTGATTGTGTGATTGTGTGACTGTGAGATTGTGTGTTTGTGTGCTTGTGTGCTTGTGTGATTGTGTGATTGTGATTGTGTGATTGTGATTGTGTGATTGTGATTGTGTGATTGTGGTTGTGTGACTGTGATTGTTTGATTGTGATTGTGTGATTGTGATTGTGTGATTGTGACTGTGTGATTGTGTGAGTGTGTGGTTGTGTGATTGAGAGATTGTGTGCTTGTGTGATTGTGTGGTTGTGAGATTGTGTGATTGTGTGATTAGGTGATTGTGTGATTGAGTGATTGTGTGATTGTGTGATTGTGTGAATGTGTGATTGTGTGATTGTGTGATTGTGTGATTGTGTGATTGTGTGCTTGTGTGATTGTGTGATTGTATACTTGTGTGATTGTGTGATTGTGTGATTGTGCGATTGTGTGATTGTGTGATTGTGTGATTGTGTAATTGTGATTGTGTGATTGTGTGATTGTGCGATTGTGTGATTGTGTGATTGTGTGATTGTGTGATTGTGTGATTGTGTGATTGTGTGATTGTGTGATTGTGTGATTGTGTGATTGGGTGATTGTGTGATTGTGTGATTGTGTGATTGTGTGATTGTGTGATTGTGTGATTGTGTGTTTGTGCGCTTGTGTGATTGTGTGATTGTGATTGTGTGATTTCGATTGTGTGATTGTGGTTGTGTGATTGTGATTGTGTGATTGTGATTGTGATTGTGTGATTGTGATTGTGTGATTGTGACTGTGTGATTGTGTGAGTGTGTGATTGTGTGATTGAGTGATTGTGTGCTTGTGTGATTGTGTGGTTGTGAGATTGTGTGATTGTGTGATTAGGTGATTGTGTGATTGTGTGATTGTGTGATTGTGTGATTGTGTGATTGTGTGATTGTGTGATTGTGTAATTGTGATTATGCGATTGTGATTTTGTGATTGTGATTGTGTGATTGTGATTGTGTGATTGTGACTGTGTGATTGTGTGAGTGTGTGATTGTGTGATTCTGTGATTGTGTGAATGTGTGATTGTGTAATTGTGGTTGTGTGATTGTGTGATTGTGCGATTGTGTGATTGTGTGATTGTGTAATTGTGATTGTGTGATTGTGTGATTGTGCGATTGTGTGATTGTGTGAATGTGTGATTGTGTGATTGTGTGATTGTGTGATTGTGTGATTGTGTGATTGTGTGATTGGGTGATTGTGTGATTGTGTGATTGTGTGATTGTGTGATTGTGTGATTGTGTGATTGTGTGATTGTGTGATTGTGTGTTTGTGTGCTTGTGTGATTGTGTGATTGTGATTGTGTGATTTCGATTGTGTGATTGTGGTTGTGTGATTGTGATTGTGTGATTGTGATTGTGATTGTGTGATTGTGATTGCGTGATTGTGATTCCGTGATTGTGTGATTGTGTGATCGTGTGATCGTGTGATCGTGTGATTGTGTGATCGTGTGATCGTGTGATTGTGTGATTGTGTGATTGTGATTGTGTGATTGTGATTGTGTGATTGTGATTGTGTGATTGTGATTGTGTGATTGTGATTGTGTGATTGTGACTGTGTGATTGTGTGAGTGTGTGATTGTGTGATTGTGTAGTTGTGTGATTGTGTGATTGTGTGATTGAGTGATTGTGTGCTTGTGTGATTGTATGATTCCGTGATTGTGTGATTGTGTGATTGTGTGATTGTGTAATTGTGATTGTGTGATTGTGATTGTGTGATTGTGTGATTGTGTGATTGAGTGATTGTGTGATTGTGTGATTGTGTGATTGTGTGATTGTGTGTGTGTGTGATTGTGTGATTGTGTGATTGTGTGATTGTGTGATTGTGTGATTGTGTGATTGTGTGATTGTGTGATTGTGACTGTGTGATTGTGTGAGTGTGTGATTGTGTGATTGAGTGATTGTGTGATTGTGTAATTGTGATTGTGCGATTGTGATTGTGTGATTGTGTGATTGTGTGATTGTGTGATTGTGTGATTGTGTAATTGTGAGATTGTGTGATTGTGTGATTGTGTGATTGTGTGATGGTGTAATTGTGATTGTGCGATTGTGATTGTGTGATTGTGATTGTGTGATTGTGATTGTGTGATTGTGATTGTGTGATTGTGTGATTGTGACTGTGTGATTGTGTGAGTGTGTGATTGTGTGATTGAGTGATTGTGTGCTTGTGTGATTGTGTGGTTGTGAGATTGTGTGATTGTGTGATTAGGTGATTGTGTAATTGTGTGATTGTGTGATTGTGTGATTGTGTGATTCTGTGATTGTGTGAATGTGTGATTGTGTTATTGTGTGATTGTGTGATTGTGTGATTGTGTGATTGTGTGATTGTGTGATTGTGTGATTGTGTGATTGTGTAATTGTGATTGTGCGATTGTGATTGTGTGATTGTATGATTGTGTGATTGTGTGATTGTGTGATTGTGTGACTGTGAGATTGTGTGTTTGTGTGCTTGTGTGATTGTGTGATTGTGATTGTGTGATTGTGATTGTGTGATTGTGATTGTGTGATTGTGGTTGTGTGACTGTGATTGTTTGATTGTGATTGTGTGATTGTGATTGTGTGATTGTGATTGTGTGATTGTGACTGTGTGATTGTGTGAGTGTGTGGTTGTGTGATTGAGTGATTGTGTGCTTGTGTGATTGTGTGGTTGTGAGATTGTGTGATTGTGTGATTAGGTGATTGTGTGATTGAGTGATTGTGTGATTGTGTGATTGTGTGTATGTGTGATTGTGTGATTGTGTGATTGTGTGATTGTGTGATTGTGTGCTTGTGTGATTGTCTGATTGTATACTTGTGTGATTGTGTGATTGTGTGATTGTGCGATTGTGTGATTGTGTGATTGTGTGATTGTGTAATTGTGATTGTGTGATTGTGTGATTGTGCGATTGTGTGATTGTGTGATTGTGTGATTGTGTGATTGTGTGATTGTGTGATTGTGTGATTGTGTGATTGTGTGATTGGGTGATTGTGTGACTGTGTGATTGTGTGATTGTGTGATTGTGTGATTGTGTGATTGTGTGATTGTGTGATTGTGTGATTGTGTGATTGTGTGATTGTGTGTTTGTGCGCTTGTGTGATTGTGTGGTTGTGATTGTGTGATTTCGATTGTGTGATTGTGGTTGTGTGATTGTGATTGTGTGATTGTGATTGTGATTGTGTGATTGTGATTGTGTGATTGTATGATTGTGTGATTGTGTGATTGTGTGATTGTGTGATTGTGTGATTGTGTGATTGTGAGATTGTGTGTTTGTGTGCTTGTGTGATTGTGTGATTGTGATTGTGTGATTGTGATTGTGTGATTGTGGTTGTGTGATTGTGATTGTGTGATTGTGATTGTGTGATTGTGATTGTGTGATTGTGATTGTGTGATTGTGACTGTGTGATTGTGTGAGTGTGTGATTGTGTGATTGTGTGATTGTGTGATTGTGTAGTTGTGTGATTGTGTGATTGAGTGATTGTGTGCTTGTGTGATTGTATGATTCCGTGATTGTGTGAGTGTGTGATTGTGTGATTGTGTGATTGTGTGATTGTGACTGTGTGATTGTGTGAGTGTGCGATTGTGTGATTGAGTGATTGTGTGAATGTGTAATTGTGATTGTGCGATTGTGATTGTGTGATTGTGTGATTGTGTGATTGTGTGATTGTGTGATGGTGTAATTGTGATTGTGCGATTGTGATTGTGTGATTGTGATTGTGTGATTGTGATTGTGTGATTGTGATTGTGTAATTGTGATTGTGTGATTGTGACTGTGTGGTTGTGTGAGTGTGTGATTGTGTGATTGAGTGATTGTGTGCCTGTGTGATTGTGTGGTTGTGAGATTGTGTGATTGTGTGATTAGGTGGTTGTGTAATTGTGTGATTGTGTGATTGTGTGATTGTGTGATTCTGTGATTGTGTGAATGTGTGATTGTGTTATTGTGTGATTGTGTGATTGTGTGATTGTGTAGTTGTGTGATTGTGTGATTGAGTGATTGTGTGCTTGTGTGATTGTATGATTCCGTGATTGTGTGATTGTGTGATTGTGATTGTGTGATTGTGTGATTGTGTGATTGTGTGAGTGTGTGATTGTGTGACTGAGTGATTGTGTGACTGTGTGATTGTGTGACTGTGTGATTGAAAGTCTGTGTGATTGTGTGACCATGATTGTGTGACCGTGATTGTGTGACCGATTGTGTGACCGTGATTGTGTGACCGTGATTGTGTCATCGTGATTGTGTGATCGTGATTGTGGGTCCGTGATTGAGTGACCGTGATTGACTGACCGTGATTGAGTGACCGTGATTGTGTGACCGTGATTGTGTGACCGTGATTGTGTGACCGTGATTGTGTGACCGTGGTTGTGTGACCGTGATTGTGTGACCGTGATTGTGTGACCGTGATAGTGTGACCGTGAATCTGTGAATGCGTGATTGTGATTGCGTGATTGTGATTCCGTGATTGTGTGATTGTGTGATTGTGTGATCGTGTGATCGTGTGATTGTGTGATCGTGTGATCGTGTGATTGTGTGATTGTGTGATTGTGATTGTGTGATTGTGATTGTGTGATTGTGATTGTGTGATTGTGATTGTGTGATTGTGATTGTGTGATTGTGATTGTGTGATTGTGACTGTGTGATTGTGTGAGTGTGTGATTGTGTGATTGTGTAGTTGTGTGATTGTGTGATTGAGTGATTGTGTGCTTGTGTGATTGTATGATTCCGTGATTGTGTGATTGTGTGATTGTGTGATTGTGTAATTGTGATTGTGTGATTGTGATTGTGTGATTGTGTGATTGTGTGATTGAGTGATTGTGTGATTGTGTGATTGTGTGATTGTGTGATTGTGTGTGTGTGTGATTGTGTGATTGTGTGATTGTGTGATTGTGTGATTGTGTGATTGTGTGATTGTGTGATTGTGTGATTGTGACTGTGTGATTGTGTGAGTGTGTGATTGTGTGATTGAGTGATTGTGTGATTGTGTAATTGTGATTGTGCGATTGTGATTGTGTGATTGTGTGATTGTGTGATTGTGTGATTGTGTGATTGTGTGATTGTGTAATTGTGAGATTGTGAGATTGTGTGATTGTGTGATTGTGTGATTGTGTGATGGTGTAATTGTGATTGTGCGATTGTGATTGTGTGATTGTGATTGTGTGATTGTGATTGTGTGATTGTGATTGTGTGATTGTGACTGTGTGATTGTGTGAGTGTGTGATTGTGTGATTGAGTGATTGTGTGCTTGTGTGATTGTGTGGTTGTGAGATTGTGTGATTGTGTGATTAGGTGATTGTGTGATTGTGTGATTGTGTGATTGTGTGATTGTGTGATTCTGTGATTGTGTGAATGTGTGAATGTGTGATTGTGTTATTGTGTGATTGTGTGATTGTGTGATTGTGTGATTGTGTGATTGTGTGATTGTGTGATTGTGTGATTGTGTGATTGTGTGATTGTGTAATTGTGATTGTGCGATTGTGATTGTGTGATTGTATGATTGTGTGATTGTGTGATTGTGTGATTGTGTGACTGTGAGATTGTGTGTTTGTGTGCTTGTGTGATTGTGTGATTGTGATTGTGTGATTGTGATTGTGTGATTGTGGTTGTGTGACTGTGATTGTTTGATTGTGATTGTGTGATTGTGATTGTGTGATTGTGATTGTGTGATTGTGACTGTGTGATTGTGTGAGTGTGTGGTTGTGTGATTGAGTGATTGTGTGCTTGTGTGATTGTGTGGTTGTGAGATTGTGTGATTGTGTGATTAGGTGATTGTGTGATTGAGTGATTGTGTGATTGTGTGATTGTGTGTATGTGTGATTGTGTGATTGTGTGATTGTGTGATTGTGTGATTGTGTGCTTGTGTGATTGTCTGATTGTATACTTGTGTGATTGTGTGATTGTGTGATTGTGCGATTGTGTGATTGTGTGATTGTGTGATTGTGTAATTGTGATTGTGTGATTGTGTGCTTGTGCGATTGTGTGATTGTGTGATTGTGTGATTGTGTGATTGTGTGATTGTGTGATTGTGTGATTGTGTGATTGTGTGATTGGGTGATTGTGTGACTGTGTGATTGTGTGATTGTGTGATTGTGTGATTGTGTGATTGTGTGATTGTGTGATTGTGTGTTTGTGCGCTTGTGTGATTGTGTGGTTGTGATTGTGTGATTTCGATTGTGTGATTGTGGTTGTGTGATTGTGATTGTGTGATTGTGATTGTGATTGTGTGATTGTGATTGTGTGATTGTGACTGTGTGATTGTGTGAGTGTGTGATTGTGTGATTGAGTGATTGTGTGCTTGTGTGATTGTGTGGTTGTGAGATTGTGTGATTGTGTGATTAGGTGATTGTGTGATTGTGTGATTGTGTGATTGTGTGATTGTGTGATTGTGTGATTGTGTGATTGTGTGATTGTGTAATTGTGATTATGCGATTGTGATTGTGTGATTGTATGATTGTGTGATTGTGTGATTGTGTGATTGTGTGATTGTGTGATTGTGTGATTGTGAGATTGTGTGATTGTGATTGTGTGATTGTGGTTGTGTGATTGTGGTTGTGTGATTGTGATTGTGTGATTGTGATTGTGTGATTGTGATTGTGTGATTGTGACTGTGTGATTGTGTTATTGTGTGATTGTGTGATTGTGTGATTGTGTGATTGTGTGATTGTGTGATAGTGTGATTGTGTGATTGTGTGATTGTGTGATTGTGTAATTGTGATTGTGCGATTGTGATTGTGTGATTGTATGATTGTGTGATTGTGTGATTGTGTGATTGTGTGACTGTGAGATTGTGTGTTTGTGTGCTTGTGTGATTGTGTGATTGTGATTGTGTGATTGTGATTGTGCGATTGTGATTGTGTGATTGTGATTGTGTGATTGTGATTGTGTGATTGTGACTGTGTGATTGTGACTGTGTGATTGTGTGAGTGTGTGATTGTGTGATTGAGTGATTGTGTGCTTGTGTGATTGTGTGGTTGTGAGATTGTGTGATTGTGTGATTAGGTGGTTGTGTAATTGTGTGATTGTGTGATTGTGTGATTGTGTGATTGTGTGATTCTGTGATTGTGTGATTGTGTGATTGTGTGATTGTGTGATTATGTGTGTGTGTGATTGTGCGATTGTGTGATTGTGTGATTGTGTGATTGTGTGATTGTGTGATTGTGTGATTGTGTGATTGTGTGATTGTGACTGTGTGATTGTGTGAGTGTGTGATTGTGTGATTGAGTGATTGTGTGATTGTGTAATTGTGATTGTGCGATTGTGATTGTGTGATTGTGTGATTGTGTGATTGTGTGATTGTGTGATTCTGTGATTGTGTAATTGTGAGATTGTGTGATTGTGTGATTGTGTGATTGTGTGATGGTGTAATTGTGATTGTGCGATTGTGATTGTGTGATTGTGATTGTGTGATTGTGATTGTGTGATTGTGATTGTGTGATTGTGACTGTGTGATTGTGTGAGTGTGTGATTGTGTGATTGAGTGACTGTGTGCTTGTGTGATTGTGTGGTTGTGAGATTGTGTGATTGTGTGATTAGGTGATTGTGTAATTGTGTGATTGTGTGATTGTGTGATTGTGTGATTCTGTGATTGTGTGAATGTGTGATTGTGTTATTGTGTGATTGTGTGATTGTGTGATTGTGTGATTGTGTGATTGTGTGATTGTGTGATTGTGTGATTGTGTGATTGTGTGATTGTGTGATTGTGTAATTGTGATTGTGCGATTGTGATTGTGTGATTGTATGATTGTGTGATTGTGTGATTGTGTGATTGTGTGACTGTGAGATTGTGTGTTTGTGTGCTTGTGTGCTTGTGTGATTGTGTGATTGTGATTGTGTGATTGTGATTGTGTGATTGTGGTTGTGTGACTGTGATTGTTTGATTGTGATTGTGTGATTGTGATTGTGTGATTGTGACTGTGTGATTGTGTGAGTGTGTGGTTGTGTGATTGAGAGATTGTGTGCTTGTGTGATTGTGTGGTTGTGAGATTGTGTGATTGTGTGATTAGGTGATTGTGTGATTGAGTGATTGTGTGATTGTGTGATTGTGTGAATGTGTGATTGTGTGATTGTGTGATTGTGTGATTGTGTGATTGTGTGCTTGTGTGATTGTGTGATTGTATACTTGTGTGATTGTGTGATTGTGTGATTGTGCGATTGTGTGATTGTGTGATTGTGTGATTGTGTAATTGTGATTGTGTGATTGTGTGATTGTGCGATTGTGTGATTGTGTGATTGTGTGATTGTGTGATTGTGTGATTGTGTGATTGTGTGATTGTGTGATTGTGTGATTGTGTGATTGGGTGATTGTGTGATTGTGTGATTGTGTGATTGTGTGATTGTGTGATTGTGTGATTGTGTGATTGTGTGATTGTGTGTTTGTGCGCTTGTGTGATTGTGTGATTGTGATTGTGTGATTTCGATTGTGTGATTGTGGTTGTGTGATTGTGATTGTGTGATTGTGATTGTGATTGTGTGATTGTGATTGTGTGATTGTGACTGTGTGATTGTGTGAGTGTGTGATTGTGTGATTGAGTGATTGTGTGCTTGTGTGATTGTGTGGTTGTGAGATTGTGTGATTGTGTGATTAGGTGATTGTGTGATTGTGTGATTGTGTGATTGTGTGATTGTGTGATTGTGTGATTGTGTAATTGTGATTATGCGATTGTGATTTTGTGATTGTGATTGTGTGATTGTGACTGTGTGATTGTGTGAGTGTGTGATTGTGTGATTCTGTGATTGTGTGAATGTGTGATTGTGTAATTGTGATTGTGTGATTGTGTGATTGTGCGATTGTGTGATTGTGTGATTGTGTAATTGTGATTGTGTGATTGTGTGATTGTGCGATTGTGTGATTGTGTGAATGTGTGATTGTGTGATTGTGTGATTGTGTGATTGTGTGATTGTGTGATTGTGTGATTGGGTGATTGTGTGATTGTGTGATTGTGTGATTGTGTGATTGTGTGATTGTGTGATTGTGTGATTGTGTGATTGTGTGATTGTGTGATTGTGTGATTGTGTGTTTGTGTGCTTGTGTGATTGTGTGATTGTGATTGTGTGATTTCGATTGTGTGATTGTGGTTGTGTGATTGTGATTGTGTGATTGTGATTGTGATTGTGTGATTGTGATTGCGTGATTGTGATTCCGTGATTGTGTGATTGTGTGATCGTGTGATCGTGTGATCGTGTGATTGTGTGATCGTGTGATCGTGTGATTGTGTGATTGTGTGATTGTGATTGTGTGATTGTGATTGTGTGATTGTGATTGTGTGATTGTGATTGTGTGATTGTGATTGTGTGATTGTGATTGTGTGATTGTGACTGTGTGATTGTGTGAGTGTGTGATTGTGTGATTGTGTAGTTGTGTGATTGTGTGATTGAGTGATTGTGTGCTTGTGTGATTGTATGATTCCGTGATTGTGTGATTGTGTGATTGTGTGATTGTGTAATTGTGATTGTGTGATTGTGATTGTGTGATTGTGTGATTGTGTGATTGAGTGATTGTGTGATTGTGTGATTGTGTGATTGTGTGATTGTGTGTGTGTGTGATTGTGTGATTGTGTGATTGTGTGATTGTGTGATTGTGTGATTGTGTGATTGTGTGATTGTGTGATTGTGACTGTGTGATTGTGTGAGTGTGTGATTGTGTGATTGAGTGATTGTGTGATTGTGTAATTGTGATTGTGCGATTGTGATTGTGTGATTGTGTGATTGTGTGATTGTGTGATTGTGTGATTGTGTAATTGTGAGATTGTGTGATTGTGTGATTGTGTGATTGTGTGATGGTGTAATTGTGATTGTGCGATTGTGATTGTGTGATTGTGATTGTGATTGTGTGATTGTGATTGTGTGATTGTGATTGTGTGATTGTGATTGTGTGATTGAGACTGTGTGATTGTGTGAGTGTGTGATTGTGTGATTGAGTGATTGTGTGCTTGTGTGATTGTGTGGTTGTGAGATTGTGTGATTGTGTGATTAGGTGATTGTGTAATTGTGTGATTGTGTGATTGTGTGATTGTGTGATTCTGTGATTGTGTGAATGTGTGATTGTGTTATTGTGTGATTGTGTGATTGTGTGATTGTGTGATTGTGTGATTGTGTGATTGTGTGATTGTGTGATTGTGTAATTGTGATTGTGCGATTGTGATTGTGTGATTGTATGATTGTGTGATTGTGTGATTGTGTGATTGTGTGACTGTGAGATTGTGTGTTTGTGTGCTTGTGTGATTGTGTGATTGTGATTGTGTGATTGTGATTGTGTGATTGTGGTTGTGTGACTGTGATTGTTTGATTGTGATTGTGTGATTGTGATTGTGTGATTGTGATTGTGTGATTGTGACTGTGTGATTGTGTGAGTGTGTGGTTGTGTGATTGAGTGATTGTGTGCTTGTGTGATTGTGTGGTTGTGAGATTGTGTGATTGTGTGATTAGGTGATTGTGTGATTGAGTGATTGTGTGATTGTGTGATTGTGTGTATGTGTGATTGTGTGATTGTGTGATTGTGTGATTGTGTGATTGTGTGCTTGTGTGATTGTCTGATTGTATACTTGTGTGATTGTGTGATTGTGTGATTATGCGATTGTGTGATTGTGTGATTGTGTGATTGTGTAATTGTGATTGTGTGATTGTGTGATTGTGCGATTGTGTGATTGTGTGATTGTGTGATTGTGTGATTGTGTGATTGTGTGATTGTGTGATTGTGTGATTGTGTGATTGGGTGATTGTGTGACTGTGTGATTGTGTGATTGTGTGATTGTGTGATTGTGTGATTGTGTGATTGTGTGATTGTGTGATTGTGTGTTTGTGCGCTTGTGTGATTGTGTGGTTGTGATTGTGTGATTTCGATTGTGTGATTGTGGTTGTGTGATTGTGATTGTGTGATTGTGATTGTGATTGTGTGATTGTGATTGTGTGATTGTGACTGTGTGATTGTGTGAGTGTGTGATTGTGTGATTGAGTGATTGTGTGCTTGTGTGATTGTGTGGTTGTGAGATTGTGTGATTGTGTGATTAGGTGATTGTGTGATTGTGTGATTGTGTGATTGTGTGATTGTGTGATTGTGTGATTGTGTAATTGTGATTATGCGATTGTGATTGTGTGATTGTATGATTGTGTGATTGTGTGATTGTGTGATTGTGTGATTGTGTGATTGTGTGATTGTGAGATTGTGTGATTGTGATTGTGTGATTGTGGTTGTGTGATTGTGATTGTGTGATTGTGACTGTGTGATTGTGTTATTGTGTGATTGTGTGATTGTGTGATTGTGTGATTGTGTGATTGTGTGATAGTGTGATTGTGTGATTGTGTGATTGTGTGATTGTGTAATTGTGATTGTGCGATTGTGATTGTGTGATTGTATGATTGTGTGATTGTGTGATTGTGTGATTGTGTGACTGTGAGATTGTGTGTTTGTGTGCTTGTGTGATTGTGTGATTGTGATTGTGTGATTGTGATTGTGCGATTGTGATTGTGTGATTGTGATTGTGTGATTGTGATTGTGTGATTGTGACTGTGTGATTGTGACTGTGTGATTGTGTGAGTGTGTGATTGTGTGATTGAGTGATTGTGTGCTTGTGTGATTGTGTGGTTGTGAGATTGTGTGATTGTGTGATTAGGTGGTTGTGTAATTGTGTGATTGTGTGATTGTGTGATTGTGTGATTGTGTGATTCTGTGATTGTGTGACTGTGTGATTGTGTGAGTGTGTGATTGTGTGATTGAGTGATTGTGTGATTGTGTAATTGTGATTGTGCGATTGTGATTGTGTGATTGTGTGATTGTGTGATTGTGTGATTGTGTGATTCTGTGATTGTGTAATTGTGAGATTGTGTGATTGTGTGATTGTGTGATTGTGTGATGGTGTAATTGTGATTGTGCGATTGTGATTGTGTGATTGTGATTGTGTGATTGTGATTGTGTGATTGTGATTGTGTGATTGTGACTGTGTGATTGTGTGAGTGTGTGATTGTGTGATTGAGTGATTGTGTGCTTGTGTGATTGTGTGGTTGTGAGATTGTGTGATTGTGTGATTAGGTGATTGTGTAATTGTGTGATTGTGTGATTGTGTGATTGTGTGATTCTGTGATTGTGTGAATGTGTGATTGTGTTATTGTGTGATTGTGTGATTGTGTGATTGTGTGATTGTGTGATTGTGTGATTGTGTGATTGTGTGATTGTGTGATTGTGTGATTGTGTAATTGTGATTGTGCGATTGTGATTGTGTGATTGTATGATTGTGTGATTGTGTGATTGTGTGATTGTGTGACTGTGAGATTGTGTGTTTGTGTGCTTGTGTGCTTGTGTGATTGTGTGATTGTGATTGTGTGATTGTGATTGTGTGATTGTGGTTGTGTGACTGTGATTGTTTGATTGTGATTGTGTGATTGTGATTGTGTGATTGTGACTGTGTGATTGTGTGAGTGTGTGGTTGTGTGATTGAGAGATTGTGTGCTTGTGTGATTGTGTGGTTGTGAGATTGTGTGATTGTGTGATTAGGTGATTGTGTGATTGAGTGATTGTGTGATTGTGTGATTGTGTGAATGTGTGATTGTGTGATTGTGTGATTGTGTGATTGTGTGCTTGTGTGATTGTGTGATTGTATACTTGTGTGATTGTGTGATTGTGTGATTGTGCGATTGTGTGATTGTGTGATTGTGTGATTGTGTAATTGTGATTGTGTGATTGTGTGATTGTGCGATTGTGTGATTGTGTGATTGTGTGATTGTGTGATTGTGTGATTGTGTGATTGTGTGATTGTGTGATTGTGTGATTGTGTGATTGGGTGATTGTGTGATTGTGTGATTGTGTGATTGTGTGATTGTGTGATTGTGTGATTGTGTGATTGTGTGATTGTGTGATTGTGTGTTTGTGCGCTTGTGTGATTGTGTGATTGTGATTGTGTGATTTCGATTGTGTGATTGTGGTTGTGTGATTGTGATTGTGTGATTGTGATTGTGATTGTGTGATTGTGATTGTGTGATTGTGACTGTGTGATTGTGTGAGTGTGTGATTGTGTGATTGAGTGATTGTGTGCTTGTGTGATTGTGTGGTTGTGAGATTGTGTGATTGTGTGATTAGGTGATTGTGTGATTGTGTGATTGTGTGATTGTGTGATTGTGTGATTGTGTGATTGTGTGATTGTGTGATTGTGTGATTGTGTGATTGTGTAATTGTGATTATGCGATTGTGATTTTGTGATTGTGATTGTGTGATTGTGATTGTGTGATTGTGACTGTGTGATTGTGTGAGTGTGTGATTGTGTGATTCTGTGATTGTGTGAATGTGTGATTGTGTAATTGTGATTGTGTGATTGTGTGATTGTGCGATTGTGTGATTGTGTGATTGTGTAATTGTGATTGTGTGATTGTGTGATTGTGCGATTGTGTGATTGTGTGAATGTGTGATTGTGTGATTGTGTGATTGTGTGATTGTGTGATTGTGTGATTGTGTGATTGGGTGATTGTGTGATTGTGTAATTGTGATTATGCGATTGTGATTGTGTGATTGTATGATTTTGTGATTGTGTGATTGTGTGATTGTGTGATTGTGTGATTGTGAGATTGTGTGTTTGTGTGCTTGTGTGATTGTGTGATTGTGTGATTGTGTGATTGTGATTGTGTGATTGTGATTGTGTGATTGTGGTTGTGTGATTGTGATTGTGTGATTGTGATTGTGTGATTGTGATTGTGTGATTGTGATTGTGTGATTGTGACTGTGTGATTGTGTGAGTGTGTGATTGTGTGATTGAGTGATTGTGTGCTTGTGTGATTGTGTGGTTGTGAGATTGTGTGATTGTGTGATTAGGTGATTGTGTGATTGTGTGATTGTGTGATTGTGTGATTGTGTGATTGTGTGATTGTGTGATTGTGTGATTGTGTGATTGTGTGATTGTGTGATTGTGTAATTGTGATTATGCGATTGTGATTTTGTGATTGTGATTGTGTGATTGTGATTGTGTGATTGTGACTGTGTGATTGTGTGAGTGTGTGATTGTGTGATTCTGTGATTGTGTGAATGTGTGATTGTGTAATTGTGATTGTGTGATTGTGTGATTGTGCGATTGTGTGATTGTGTGATTGTGTAATTGTGATTGTGTGATTGTGTGATTGTGCGATTGTGTGATTGTGTGAATGTGTGATTGTGTGATTGTGTGATTGTGTGATTGTGTGATTGTGTGATTGTGTGATTGGGTGATTGTGTGATTGTGTGATTGTGTGATTGTGTGATTGTGTGATTGTGTGATTGTGTGATTGTGTGATTGTGTGATTGTGTGATTGTGTGATTGTGTGATTGTGTGTTTGTGTGCTTGTGTGATTGTGTGATTGTGATTGTGTGATTTCGATTGTGTGATTGTGGTTGTGTGATGGTGATTGTGTGATTGTGATTGTGATTGTGTGATTGTGATTGTGTGATTGTGACTGTGTGATTGTGTGAGTGTGTGATTGTGTGATTGTGTGATTGAGTGATTGTGTGCTTGTGTGATTGTGTGGTTGTGAGATTGTGTGATTGTGTGATTAGGTGATTGTGTGATTGTGTGATTGTGTGATTGTGTGATTGTGTGATTGTGTGATTGTGTGATTGTGTGATTGTGTAATTGTGATTATGCGATTGTGATTGTGTGATTGTATGATTTTGTGATTGTGTGATTGTGTGATTGTGTGATTGTGTGATTGTGAGATTGTGTGTTTGTGTGCTTGTGTGATTGTGTGATTGTGTGATTGTGTGATTGTGATTGTGTGATTGTGATTGTGTGATTGTGGTTGTGTGATTGTGATTGTGTGATTGTGATTGTGTGATTGTGATTGTGTGATTGTGATTGTGTGATTGTGACTGTGTGATTGTGTGAGTGTGTGATTGTGTGATTGTGTGATTGTGTGATTGTGTAGTTGTGTGATTGTGTGATTGAGTGATTGTGTGCTTGTGTGATTGTATGATTCCGTGATTGTGTGAGTGTGTGATTGTGTGATTGTGTGATTGTGTGGTTGTGACTGTGTGATTGTGTGAGTGTGCGATTGTGTGATTGAGTGATTGTGTGAATGTGTAATTGTGATTGTGCGATTGTGATTGTGTGATTGTGTGATTGTGTGATTGTGTGATGGTGTAATTGTGATTGTGCGATTGTGATTGTGTGATTGTGATTGTGTGATTGTGATTGTGTGATTGTGATTGTGTAATTGCGATTGTGTGATTGTGACTGTGTGATTGTGTGAGTGTGTGATTGTGTGATTGAGTGATTGTGTGCCTGTGTGATTGTGTGGTTGTGAGATTGTGTGATTGTGTGATTAGGTGGTTGTGTAATTGTGTGATTGTGTGATTGTGTGATTGTGTGATTGTGTGATTCTGTGATTGTGTGAATGTGTGATTGTGTTATTGTGTGATTGTGTGATTGTGTGATTGTGTAGTTGTGTGATTGTGTGATTGAGTGATTGTGTGCTTGTGTGATTGTATGATTCCGTGATTGTGTGATTGTGTGATTGTGATTGTGTGATTGTGTGATTGTGTGATTGTGTGAGTGTGTGATTGTGTGACTGAGTGATTGTGTGACTGTGTGATTGTGTGACTGTGTGATTGAAAGTCTGTGTGATTGTGTGACCATGATTGTGTGACCGTGATTGTGTGACCGATTGTGTGACCGTGATTGTGTGACCGTGATTGTGTCATCGTGATTGTGTGATCGTGATTGTGGGTCCGTGATTGAGTGACCGTGATTGACTGACCGTGATTGAGTGACCGTGATTGTGTGACCGTGATTGTGTGACCGTGATTGTGTGACCGTGATTGTGTGACCGTGGTTGTGTGACCGTGATTGTGTGACCGTGATTGTGTGACCGTGATAGTGTGACCGTGAATCTGTGAATTCGTGATTGTGATTGCGTGATTGTGATTCCGTGATTGTGTGATTGTGTGATCGTGTGATCGTGTGATCGTGTGATTGTGTGATCGTGTGATCGTGTGATTGTGTGATTGTGTGATTGTGATTGTGTGATTGTGATTGTGTGATTGTGATTGTGTGATTGTGATTGTGTGATTGTGATTGTGTGATTGTGATTGTGTGATTGTGACTGTGTGATTGTGTGAGTGTGTGATTGTGTGATTGTGTAGTTGTGTGATTGTGTGATTGAGTGATTGTGTGCTTGTGTGATTGTATGATTCCGTGATTGTGTGATTGTGTGATTGTGTGATTGTGTAATTGTGATTGTGTGATTGTGATTGTGTGATTGTGTGATTGTGTGATTGAGTGATTGTGTGATTGTGTGATTGTGTGATTGTGTGATTGTGTGTGTGTATGATTGTGTGATTGTGTGATTGTGTGATTGTGTGATTGTGTGATTGTGTGATTGTGTGATTGTGACTGTGTGATTGTGTGAGTGTGTGATTGTGTGATTGAGTGATTGTGTGATTGTGTAATTGTGATTGTGCGATTGTGATTGTGTGATTGTGTGATTGTGTGATTGTGTGATTGTGTAATTGTGAGATTGTGTGATTGTGTGATTGTGTGATTGTGTGATGGTGTAATTGTGATTGTGCGATTGTGATTGTGTGATTGTGATTGTGTGATTGTGATTGTGTGATTGTAATTGTGTGATTGTGACTGTGTGATTGTGTGAGTGTGTGATCGTGTGATTGAGTGATTGTGTGCTTGTGTGATTGTGTGATTGTGTGATTGTGTGATTGAGTGATTGTGTGATTGTGTGATTGTGTGATTGTGTGATTGTGTGTGTGTGTGTGATTGTGTGATTGTGTGATTGTGTGATTGTGTGATTGTGTGATTGTGTGATTGTGTGATTGTGTGATTGTGTGATTGTGTGATTGTGACTGTGTGATTGTGTGAGTGTGTGATTGTGTGATTGAGTGATTGTGTGAATGTGTAATTGTGATGGTGCGATTGTGATTGTGTGATTGTGTGATTGTGTGATTGTGTGATTGTGTAATTGTGAGATTGTGTGATTGTGTGATTGTGTGATGGTGTAATTGTGATTGTGCGACTGTGATTGTGTGATTGTGATTGTGTGATTGTGATTGTGTGATTGTGATTGTGTGATTGTGACTGTGTGATTGTGTGAGTGTGTGATTGTGTGATTGAGTGATTGTGTGCTTGTGTGATTGTGTGGTTGTGAGATTGTGTGATTGTGTGATTAGGTGATTGTGTGATTGTGTGATTGTGTGATTGTGTGATTGTGTGATTGTGTAATTGTGATTATGCGATTGTGATTGTGTGATTGTATGATTGTGTGATTGTGTGATTGTGTGATTGTGTGAGTGTGTGATTGTGTGATTGAGTGATTGTGTGAATGTGTAATTGTGATGGTGCGATTGTGATTGTGTGATTGTGTGATTGTGTGATTGTGTGATTGTGTGATTGTGTAATTGTGAGATTGTGTGATTGTGTGATTGTGTGATGGTGTAATTGTGATTGTGCGATTGTGATTGTGTGATTGTGATTGTGTGATTGTGATTGTGTGATTGTGATTGTGTGATTGTGACTGTGTGATTGTGTGAGTGTGTGATTGTGTGATTGAGTGATTGTGTGCTTGTGTGATTGTGTGGTTGTGAGATTGTGTGATTGTGTGATTAGGTGGTTGTGTAATTGTGTGATTGTGTGATTGTGTGATTGTGTGATTGTGTAATTCTGTGATTGTGTGAATGTGTGATTGTGTTATTGTGTGATTGTGTGATTGTGTGATTGTGCGATTGTGTGATTGTGCGATTGTGTGATTGTGTGATTGTGTAATTGTGATTGTGCGATTGTGATTGTGTGATTGTATGATTGTGTGATTGTGTGATTGTGTGATTGTGTGATTGTGTGATTGTGTGATTGTGAGGTTGTGTGTTTGTGTGCTTGTGTGATTGTGTGATTGTGATTGTGTGATTGGGTGATTGTGTGATTGTGTGAGTGTGTGATTGTGTGACTGAGTGATTGTGTGACTGTGTGATTGTGTGACTGTGTGATTGAAAGTCTGTGTGATTGTGTGACCATGATTGTGTGACCGTGATTGTGTGACCGATTGTGTGACCGTGATTGTGTGACCGTGATTGTGTCATCGTGATTGTGTGATCGTGATTGTGGGTCCGTGATTGAGTGACCGTGATTGACTGACCGTGATTGAGTGACCGTGATTGTGTGACCGTGATTGTGTGACCGTGATTGTGTGACCGTGATTGTGTGACCGTGGTTGTGTGACCGTGATTGTGTGACCGTGATTGTGTGACCGTGATAGTGTGACCGTGAATCTGTGAATGCGTGATTGTGATTGCGTGATTGTGATTCCGTGATTGTGTGATTGTGTGATCGTGTGATCGTGTGATCGTGTGATTGTGTGATCGTGTGATCGTGTGATTGTGTGATTGTGTGATTGTGATTGTGTGATTGTGATTGTGTGATTGTGATCGTGTGATTGTGTGATTGTGTGATTGTGTGATTGTGTAATTGTGAGATTGTGTGATTGTGTGATTGTGTGATTGTGTGATGGTGTAATTGTGATTGTGCGATTGTGATTGTGTGATTGTGATTGTGTGATTGTGATTGTGTGATTGTGATTGTGTAATTGTGATTGTGTGATTGTGACTGTGTGATTGTGTGAGTGTGTGATTGTGTGATTGAGTGATTGTGTGCCTGTGTGATTGTGTGGTTGTGAGATTGTGTGATTGTGTGATTAGGTGGTTGTGTAATTGTGTGATTGTGTGATTGTGTGATTGTGTGATTCTGTGATTGTGTGAATGTGTGATTGTGTTATTGTGTGATTGTGTGATTGTGTGATTGTGTAGTTGTGTGATTGTGTGATTGAGTGATTGTGTGCTTGAGTGATTGTATGATTCCGTGATTGTGTGATTGTGTGATTGTGTGATTGTGTGATTGTGTGAGTGTGTGATTGTGTGACTGAGTGATTGTGTGACTGTGTGATTGTGTGACTGTGTGATTGAAAGTCTGTGTGATTGTGTGACCATGATTGTGTGACCGTGATTGTGTGACCGTGATTGTGTGACCGATTGTGTGACCGTGATTGTGTGACCGTGATTGTGTCATCGTGATTGTGTGATCGTGATTGTGGGTCCGTGATTGAGTGACCGTGATTGACTGACCGTGATTGAGTGACCGTGATTGTGTGACCGTGATTGTGTGACCGTGATTGTGTGACCGTGATTGTGTGACCGTGGTTGTGTGACCGTGATTGTGTGACCGTGATTGTGTGACCGTGATAGTGTGACCGTGAATCTGTGAATTCGTGATTGTGATTGCGTGATTGTGATTCCGTGATTGTGTGATTGTGTGATCGTGTGATCGTGTGATTGTGTGGTTGTGTGATTGTGTGATTGAGTGATTGTGTGCTTGTGTGATTGTATGATTCCGTGATTGTGTGATTGTGTGATTGTGTGATTGTGTGATTGTGTAATTGTGATTGTGTGATTGTGATTGTGTGATTGTGTGATTGTGTGATTGAGTGATTGTGTGATTGTGTGATTGTGTGATTGTGTGATTGTGAGATTGTGTGTTTGTGTGCTTGTGTGATTGTGTGATTGTGATTGTGTGATTGTGGTTGTGTGACTGTGATTGTTTGATTGTGATTGTGCGATTGTGATTGTGTGATTGTGATTGTGTGATTGTGATTGTGTGATTGTGTGATTGTGGGATTGTGTGATTGTGTGCATGTGTGATTGTGTGATTGTATACTTGTGTGATTGTGTGATTGTGTGATTGTGCGATTGTGTGATTGTGTGATTGTGTGATTGAGTGATTGTGTGCTTGTGTGATTGTATGATTCCGTGATTGTGTGATTGTGTAATTGTGATTGTGCGATTGTGATTGTGTGATTGTATGATTGTGTGATTGTGTGATTGTGTGATTGTGTGATTGTGTGATTGTGTGATTGTGAGGTTGTGTGTTTGTGTGCTTGTGTGATTGTGTGATTGTGATTGTGTGATTGTGTGATTGTGTGATTGTGTGAGTGTGTGATTGTGTGACTGAGTGATTGTGTGACTGTGTGATTGTGTGACTGTGTGATTGAAAGTCTGTGTGATTGTGTGACCATGATTGTGTGACCGTGATTGTGTGACCGATTGTGTGACCGTGATTGTGTGACCGTGATTGTGTCATCGTGATTGTGTGATCGTGATTGTGGGTCCGTGATTGAGTGACCGTGATTGACTGACCGTGATTGTGTGACCGTGATTGTGTGACCGTGATTGTGTGACCGTGGTTGTGTGACCGTGATTGTGTGACCGTGATAGTGTGACCGTGAATCTGTGAATGCGTGATTGTGATTGCGTGATTGTGATTCCGTGATTGTGTGATTGTGTGATCGTGTGATCGTGTGATCGTGTGATTGTGTGATCGTGTGATCGTGTGATTGTGTGATTGTGTGATTGTGATTGTGTGATTGTGATTGTGTGATTGTGATTGTGTGATTGTGATTGTGTGATTGTGACTGTGTGATTGTGTGAGTGTGTGATTGTGTGATTGAGTGATTGTGTGCCTGTGTGATTGTGTGGTTGTGAGATTGTGTGATTGTGTGATTAGGTGGTTGTGTAATTGTGTGATTGTGTGATTGTGTGATTGTGTGATTCTGTGATTGTGTGAATGTGTGATTGTGTTATTGTGTGATTGTGTGATTGTGTGATTGTGTAGTTGTGTGATTGTGTGATTGAGTGATTGTGTGCTTGAGTGATTGTATGATTCCGTGATTGTGTGATTGTGTGATTGTGTGATTGTGTGATTGTGTGAGTGTGTGATTGTGTGACTGAGTGATTGTGTGACTGTGTGATTGTGTGACTGTGTGATTGAAAGTCTGTGTGATTGTGTGACCATGATTGTGTGACCGTGATTGTGTGACCGTGATTGTGTGACCGATTGTGTGACCGTGATTGTGTGACCGTGATTGTGTCATCGTGATTGTGTGATCGTGATTGTGGGTCCGTGATTGAGTGACCGTGATTGACTGACCGTGATTGAGTGACCGTGATTGTGTGACCGTGATTGTGTGACCGTGATTGTGTGACCGTGATTGTGTGACCGTGGTTGTGTGACCGTGATTGTGTGACCGTGATTGTGTGACCGTGATAGTGTGACCGTGAATCTGTGAATTCGTGATTGTGATTGCGTGATTGTGATTCCGTGATTGTGTGATTGTGTGATCGTGTGATCGTGTGATTGTGTGGTTGTGTGATTGTGTGATTGAGTGATTGTGTGCTTGTGTGATTGTATGATTCCGTGATTGTGTGATTGTGTGATTGTGTGATTGTGTGATTGTGTAATTGTGATTGTGTGATTGTGATTGTGTGATTGTGTGATTGTGTGATTGAGTGATTGTGTGATTGTGTGATTGTGTGATTGTGTGATTGTGAGATTGTGTGTTTGTGTGCTTGTGTGATTGTGTGATTGTGATTGTGTGATTGTGGTTGTGTGACTGTGATTGTTTGATTGTGATTGTGCGATTGTGATTGTGTGATTGTGATTGTGTGATTGTGATTGTGTGATTGTGTGATTGTGGGATTGTGTGATTGTGTGCATGTGTGATTGTGTGATTGTATACTTGTGTGATTGTGTGATTGTGTGATTGTGCGATTGTGTGATTGTGTGATTGTGTGATTGAGTGATTGTGTGCTTGTGTGATTGTATGATTCCGTGATTGTGTGATTGTGTAATTGTGATTGTGCGATTGTGATTGTGTGATTGTATGATTGTGTGATTGTGTGATTGTGTGATTGTGTGATTGTGTGATTGTGTGATTGTGAGGTTGTGTGTTTGTGTGCTTGTGTGATTGTGTGATTGTGATTGTGTGATTGTGTGATTGTGTGATTGTGTGAGTGTGTGATTGTGTGACTGAGTGATTGTGTGACTGTGTGATTGTGTGACTGTGTGATTGAAAGTCTGTGTGATTGTGTGACCATGATTGTGTGACCGTGATTGTGTGACCGATTGTGTGACCGTGATTGTGTGACCGTGATTGTGTCATCGTGATTGTGTGATCGTGATTGTGGGTCCGTGATTGAGTGACCGTGATTGACTGACCGTGATTGTGTGACCGTGATTGTGTGACCGTGATTGTGTGACCGTGGTTGTGTGACCGTGATTGTGTGACCGTGATAGTGTGACCGTGAATCTGTGAATGCGTGATTGTGATTGCGTGATTGTGATTCCGTGATTGTGTGATTGTGTGATCGTGTGATCGTGTGATCGTGTGATTGTGTGATCGTGTGATCGTGTGATTGTGTGATTGTGTGATTGTGATTGTGTGATTGTGATTGTGTGATTGTGATTGTGTGATTGTGATTGTGTGATTGTGATTGTGTGATTGTGTGATTGTGTGATTGTGTGATTGTGTAATTGTGAGATTGTGTGATTGTGTGATTGTGTGATTGTGTGATGGTGTAATTGTGATTGTGCGATTGTGATTGTGTGATTGTGATTGTGTGATTGTGATTGTGTGATTGTGATTGTGTGATTGTGATTGTGTGATTGTGACTGTGTGATTGTGTGAGTGTGTGATTGTGTGTTTGAGTGATTGTGTGCTTGTGTGATTGTGTGGTTGTGAGATTGTGTGATTGTGTGATTAGGTGGTTGTGTAATTGTGTGATTGTGTGATTGTGTGATTGTGTGATTCTGTGATTGTGTGAATGTGTGATTGTGTTATTGTGTGATTGTGTGATTGTGTGATTGTGCGATTGTGTGATTGTGTGATTGTGTGATTGTGTGATTGTGTGATTGTGTGATTGTGTAATTGTGATTGTGCGATTGTGATTGTGTGATTGTATGATTGTGTGATTGTGTGATTTTGTGATTGTGTGATTGTGTGATTGTGTGATTGTGAGATTGTGTGTTTGTGTGCTTGTGTGATTGTGTGATTGTGATTGTGTGATTGTGTGATTGTGTGATTGTGTGAGTGTGTGATTGTGTGACTGAGTGATTGTGTGACTGTGTGATTGTGTGACTGTGTGATTGAAAGTCTGTGTGATTGTGTGACCATGATTGTGTGACCGTGATTGTGTGACCGATTGTGTGACCGTGATTGTGTGACCGTGATTGTGTCATCGTGATTGTGTGATCGTGATTGTGGGTCCGTGATTGAGTGACCGTGATTGACTGACCGTGATTGAGTGACCGTGATTGTGTGACAGTGATTGTGTGACCGTGATTGTGTGACCGTGATTGTGTGACCGTGGTTGTGTGACCGTGATTGTGTGACCGTGATTGTGTGACCGTGATAGTGTGACCGTGAATCTGTGAATGCGTGATTGTGATTGCGTGATTGTGATTCCGTGATTGTGCGATTGTGTGATCGTGTGATCGTGTGATCGTGTGATTGTGTGATCGTGTGATCGTATGATTGTGTGATTGTGTGATTGTGATTGTGTGATTGTGATTGTGTGATTGTGATTGTGTGATTGTGATTGTGTGATTGTGATTGTGTGATTGTGATTGTGTGATTGTGATTGTGTGATTGTGATTGTGTGATTGTGATTGTGTGATTGTGATTGTGTGATTGTGACTGTGTGATTGTGTGAGTGTGTGATTGTGTGATTGTGTAGTTGTGTGATTGTGTGATTGAGTGATTGTGTGCTTGTGTGATTGTATGATTCCGTGATTGTGTGATTGTGTGATTGTGTGATTGTGTGATTGTGTAATTGTGATTGTGTGATTGTGATTGTGTGATTGTGTGATTGTGTGATTGAGTGATTGTGTGATTGTGTGATTTTGTGATTGTGTGATTGTGTGTGTGTGTGATTGTGTGATTGTGTGATTGTGTGATTGTGTGATTGTGTGATTGTGTGATTGTGTGATTGTGTGATTGTGTGATTGTGTGATTGTGACTGTGTGATTGTGTGAGTGTGTGATTGTGTGATTGAGTGATTGTGTGATTGTGTGATTGTGTGAATGTGTGATTGTGTGATTGTGTGATTGTGTGATTGTGTGATTGTGTGCTTGTGTGATTGTGTGATTGTATACTTGTGTGATTGTGTGATTGTGTGATTGTGCGATTGTGTGATTGTGTGATTGTGTGATTGTGTGATTGTGTGATTGTGTGATTGTGTGATTGTGTGATTGTGACTGTGCGATTGTGTGAGTGTGTGATTGTGTGATTGAGTGATTGTGTGATTGTGTGATTGTGTGAATGTGTGATTGTGTGATTGTGTGATTGTGTGATTGTGTGATTGTGTGATTGTGTGCTTGTGTGATTGTGTGATTGTATACTTGTGTGATTGTGTGATTGTGTGATTGTGCGATTGTGTGATTGTGTGATTGTGTGATTGTGTGATTGTGTGATTGTGTGATTGTGTGATTGTGACTGTGTGATTGTGTGAGTGTGTGATTGTGTGATTGAGTGATTGTGTGATTGTGTGATTGTGTGAATGTGTGATTGTGTGATTGTGTGATTGTGTGCTTGTGTGATTGTATGATTCCGTGATTGTGTGATTGTGTGATTGTGTGATTGTGTAATTGTGTTTGTGTGATTGTGTGATTGAGTGACTGTGTGATTGTGTGATTGTGTGATTGTGTGATTTTGTGTGTGTGTGATTGTGTGATTGTGTGATTGTGTGATTGTGTGATTGTGTGATTGTGTGATTGTGTGATTGTGTGATTGTGACTGTGTGATTGTGTGAGTGTGTGATTGTGTGATTGAGTGATTGTGTGAATGTGTAATTGTGATTGTGCGATTGTGATTGTGTGATTGTGTGATTGTGTGATTGTGTGATTGTGTGATTGTGTGATTGTGTAATTGTGAGATTGTGTGATTGTGTGATTGTGTGATTGTGTGATGGTGTAATTGTGATTGTGCGATTGTGATTGTGTGATTGTGATTGTGTGATTGTGATTGTGTGATTGTGATTGTGTGATTGTGACTGTGTGATTGTGTGAGTGTGTGATTGTGTGATTGAGTGATTGTGTGCTTGTGTGATTGTGTGGTTGTGAGATTGTGTGATTGTGTGATTAGGTGGTTGTGTAATTGTGTGATTGTGTGATTGTGTGATTGTGTGATTCTGTGATTGTGTGAATGTGTGATTGTGTTATTGTGTGATTGTGTGATTGTGTGATTGTGCGATTGTGTGATTGTGTGATTGTGTGATTGTGTGATTGTGTGATTGTGTGATTGTGTAATTGTGATTGTGCGATTGTGATTGTGTGATTGTATGATTGTGTGATTGTGTGATTGTGTGATTGTGTGATTGTGTGATTGTGTGATTGTGAGATTGTGTGTTTGTGTGCTTGTGTGATTGTGTGATTGTGATTGTGTGATTGTGTGATTGTGTGATTGTGTGAGTGTGTGATTGTGTGACTGAGTGATTGTGTGACTGTGTGATTGTGTGACTGTGTGATTGAAAGTCTGTGTGATTGTGTGACCATGATTGTGTGACCGTGATTGTGTGACCGATTGTGTGACCGTGATTGTGTGACCGTGATTGTGTCATCGTGATTGTGTGATCGTGATTGTGGGTCCGTGATTGAGTGACCGTGATTGACTGACCGTGATTGAGTGACCGTGATTGTGTGACAGTGATTGTGTGACCGTGATTGTGTGACCGTGATTGTGTGACCGTGGTTGTGTGACCGTGATTGTGTGACCGTGATTGTGTGACCGTGATAGTGTGACCGTGAATCTGTGAATGCGTGATTGTGATTGCGTGATTGTGATTCCGTGATTGTGCGATTGTGTGATCGTGTGATCGTGTGATCGTGTGATTGTGTGATCGTGTGATCGTATGATTGTGTGATTGTGTGATTGTGATTGTGTGATTGTGATTGTGTGATTGTGATTGTGTGATTGTGATTGTGTGATTGTGATTGTGTGATTGTGATTGTGTGATTGTGATTGTGTGATTGTGATTGTGTGATTGTGATTGTGTGATTGTGATTGTGTGATTGTGATTGTGTGATTGTGACTGTGTGATTGTGTGAGTGTGTGATTGTGTGATTGTGTAGTTGTGTGATTGTGTGATTGAGTGATTGTGTGCTTGTGTGATTGTATGATTCCGTGATTGTGTGATTGTGTGATTGTGTGATTGTGTGATTGTGTAATTGTGATTGTGTGATTGTGATTGTGTGATTGTGTGATTGTGTGATTGAGTGATTGTGTGATTGTGTGATTGTGTGATTGTGTGATTGTGTGTGTGTGTGATTGTGTGATTGTGTGATTGTGTGATTGTGTGATTGTGTGATTGTGTGATTGTGTGATTGTGTGATTGTGTGATTGTGTGATTGTGACTGTGTGATTGTGTGAGTGTGTGATTGTGTGATTGAGTGATTGTGTGATTGTGTGATTGTGTGAATGTGTGATTGTGTGATTGTGTGATTGTGTGATTGTGTGATTGTGTGCTTGTGTGATTGTGTGATTGTATACTTGTGTGATTGTGTGATTGTGTGATTGTGCGATTGTGTGATTGTGTGATTGTGTGATTGTGTGATTGTGTGATTGTGTGATTGTGTGATTGTGTGATTGTGTGATTGTGACTGTGCGATTGTGTGAGTGTGTGATTGTGTGATTGAGTGATTGTGTGATTGTGTGATTGTGTGAATGTGTGATTGTGTGATTGTGTGATTGTGTGATTGTGTGATTGTGTGCTTGTGTGATTGTGTGATTGTATACTTGTGTGATTGTGTGATTGTGTGATTGTGCGATTGTGTGATTGTGTGATTGTGTGATTGTGTGATTGTGTGATTGTGTGATTGTGTGATTGTGACTGTGTGATTGTGTGAGTGTGTGATTGTGTGATTGAGTGATTGTGTGATTGTGTGATTGTGTGAATGTGTGATTGTGTGATTGTGTGATTGTGTGCTTGTGTGATTGTATGATTCCGTGATTGTGTGATTGTGTGATTGTGTGATTGTGTAATTGTGTTTGTGTGATTGTGTGATTGAGTGACTGTGTGATTGTGTGATTGTGTGATTGTGTGATTTTGTGTGTGTGTGATTGTGTGATTGTGTGATTGTGTGATTGTGTGATTGTGTGATTGTGTGATTGTGTGATTGTGACTGTGTGATTGTGTGAGTGTGTGATTGTGTGATTGAGTGATTGTGTGAATGTGTAATTGTGATTGTGCGATTGTGATTGTGTGATTGTGTGATTGTGTGATTGTGTGATTGTGTGATTGTGTGATTGTGTAATTGTGAGATTGTGTGATTGTGTGATTGTGTGATTGTGTGATGGTGTAATTGTGATTGTGCGATTGTGATTGTGTGATTGTGATTGTGTGATTGTGATTGTGTGATTGTGATTGTGTGATTGTGACTGTGTGATTGTGTGAGTGTGTGATTGTGTGATTGAGTGATTGTGTGCTTGTGTGATTGTGTGGTTGTGAGATTGTGTGATTGTGTGATTAGGTGGTTGTGTAATTGTGTGATTGTGTGATTGTGTGATTGTGTGATTCTGTGATTGTGTGAATGTGTGATTGTGTTATTGTGTGATTGTGTGATTGTGTGATTGTGCGATTGTGTGATTGTGTGATTGTGTGATAGTGTGATTGTGTAATTGTGATTGTGCGATTGTGATTGTGTGATTGTATGATTGTGTGATTGTGTGATTGTGTGATTGTGTGATTGTGTGATTGTGAGATTGTGTGTTTGTGTGCTTGTGTGATTGTGTGATTGTGATTGTGTGATTGTGTGATTGTGTGATTGTGTGAGTGTGTGATTGTGTGACTGAGTGATTGTGTGACTGTGTGATTGTGTGACTGTGTGATTGAAAGTCTGTGTGATTGTGTGACCATGATTGTGTGACCGTGATTGTGTGATCGATTGTGTGACCGTGATTGTGTGACCGTGATTGTGTCATCGTGATTGTGTGATCGTGATTGTGGGTCCGTGATTGAGTGGCCGTGATTGACTGACCGTGATTGAGTGACCGTGATTGTGTGACCGTGATTGTGTGACCGATTGTGTGACCGTGATTGTGTGACAGTGATTGTGTGATCGTGATTGTGTGATCGTGATTGTGGGTCCGTGATTGAGTGACCGTGATTGACTGACCGTGATTGAGTGACCGTGATTGTGTGACCGTGATTGTGTGACCGTGATTGTGTGACCGTGATTGTGTGACCGTGGTTGTGTGACCGTGATTGTGTGACCGTGATTGTGTGACCGTGATTGTGTGACCGTGATAGTGTGACCGTGAATCTGTGAATGCGTGATTGTGATTGCGTGATTGTGATTCCGTGATTCTGTGATTGTGTGATCGTGTGATCGTGTGATCGTGTGATCGTGTGATTGTGTGATTCTGTGATTGTGATTGTGTGATTGTGATTGTGTGATTGTGATTGTGTGATTGTGATTGTGTGATTGTGATTGTGTGATTGTGATTGTGTGATTGTGATTGTGTGATTGTGATTGTGTGATTGTGACTGTGTGATTGTGTGAGTGTGTGATTGTGTGATTGTGTAGTTGTGTGATTGTGTGATTGAGTGATTGTGTGCTTGTGTGATTGTATGATTCCGTGATTGTGTGATTGTGTGATTGTGTGATTGTGTGATTGTGTAATTGTGATTGTGTGATTGTGATTGTGTGATTGTGTGATTGTGTGATTGAGTGATTGTGTGATTGTGTGATTGTGTGATTGTGTGATTGTGTGTGATTGTGTGATTGTGTGATTGTGTGATTGTGTGATTGTGTGATTGTGTGATTGTGTGATTGTGTGATTGTGTGATTGTGTGATTGTGTGATTGTGTGATTGTGTGATTGTGACTGTGTGATTGTGTGAGTGTGTGATTGTGTGATTGAGTGACTGTGTGATTGTGTAATTGTGATTGTGCGATTGTGATTGTGTGATTGTGTGATTGTGTGATTGTGTGATTGTGTGATTGTGTGATTGTGTGATTGTGTAATTGTGAGATTGTGTGATTGTGTGATTGTGTGATTGTGTGATGGTGTAATTGTGATTGTGCGATTGTGATTGTGTGATTGTGATTGTGTGATTGTGATTGTGTGATTGTGATTGTGTGATTGTGACTGTGTGATTGTGTGAGTGTGTGATTGTGTGATTGAGTGATTGTGTGCTTGTGTGATTGTGTGGTTGTGAGATTGTGTGATTGTGTGATGAGGTGATTGTGTAATTGTGTGATTGTGTGATTGTGTGATTGTGTGATTCTGTGATTGTGTGAATGTGTGATTGTGTTATTGTGTGATTGTGTGATTGTGTGATTGTGTGATTGTGTGATTGTGTGATTGTGTGATTGTGTGATTGTGTGATTGTGTAATTGTGACTGTGCGATTGTGATTGTGTGATTGTATGATTGTGTGATTGTGTGATTGTGTGATAGTGTGATTGTGTGATTGTGAGATTGTGTGTTTGTGTGCTTGTGTGATTGTGTGATTGTGATTGTGTGATTGTGGTTGTGTGACTGTGATTGTTTGATTGTGATTGTGTGATTGTGATTGTGTGATTGTGATTGTGTGATTGTGACTGTGTGATTGTGTGAGTGTGTGATTGTGTGATTGAGTGATTGTGTGCTTGTGTGATTGTGTGGTTGTGAGATTGTGTGATTGTGTGATTAGGTGATTGTGTGATTGTGTGATTGTGTGATTGTGTGATTGTGCGACTGTGTGGTTGTGAGATTGTGTGATTGTGTGATTAGGTGATTGTGTGATTGTGTGATTGTGTGATTGTGTGATTGTGTGATTGTGTGATTGTGTGATTGTGTGATTGTGTGATTGTGTGATTGTGTGATTGTGTGATTGTGTGATTGTGTAATTGTGATTATGCGATTGTGATTGTGTGATTGTATGATTGTGTGATTGTGTGATTGTGTGATTGTGTGATTGTGAGATTGTGTGTTTGTGTGCCTGTGTGATTGTGTGATTGTGATTGTGTGATTGTGATTGTGTGATTGTGGTTGTGTGATTGTGATTGTGTGATTGTGATTGTGTGATTGTGATTGTGTGATTGTGATTGTGTGATTGTGACTGTGTGATTGTGTGACTGTGTGATTGTGTGACTGTGTGATTGAAAGTCTGTGTGATTGTGTGACCATGATTGTGTGACCGTGATTGTGTGACCGATTGTGTGGCCGTGATTGTGTGACCGTGATTATGTCATCGTGATTGTGTGATCGTGATTGTGGGTCCGTGATTGAGTGACCGTGATTGACTGACCGTGATTGAGTGACCGTGATTGTGTGACCGTGATTGTGTGACCGATTGTGTGACCGTGATTGTGTGACCGTGATTGTGTCATCGTGATTGTGTGATCGTGATTGTGGGTCCGTGATTGAGTGACCGTGATTGACTGACCGTGATTGAGTGACCGTGATTGTGTGACCGTGATTGTGTGACCGTGATTGTGTGACCGTGATTGTGTGACCGTGGTTGTGTGACCGTGATTGTGTGACCGTGATTGTGTGACCGTGATAGTGTGACCGTGAATCTGTGAATGCGTGATTGTGATTGCGTGATTGTGATTCCGTGATTGTGTGATTGTGCGATCGTGTGATCGTGTGATCGTGTGATTGTGTGATCGTGTGATCGTGTGATTGTGTGATTGTGTGATGGTGATTGTGTGATTGTGATTGTGTGATTGTGATTGTGTGATTGTGATTGTGTGATTGTGATTGTGTGATTGTGATTGGGTGATTGTGACTGTGTGATTGTGTGAGTGTGTGATTGTGTGATTGTGTAGTTGTGTGATTGTGTGATTGAGTGATTGTGTGCTTGTGTGGTTGTATGATTCCGTGATTGTGTGATTGTGTGATTGTGTGATTGTGTGATTGTGTAATTGTGATTGTGTGATTGTGATTGTGTGATTGTGTGATTGTGTGATTGAGTGATTGTGTGATTGTGTGGTTGTGTGATTGTGTGATTGTGTGTGTGTGTGATTGTGTGATTGTGTGATTGTGTGATTGTGTGATTGTGTGATTGTGTGATTGTGTGATTGTGTGATTGTGTGATTGTGTGATTGTGTGATTGTGACTGTGTGATTGTGTGAGTGTGTGATTGTGTGATTGAGTGCTTGTGTGATTGTGTAATTGTGATTGTGCGATTGTGATTGTGTGATTGTGTGATTGTGTGATTGTGTGATTGTGTAATTGTGAGATTGTGTGATTGTGTGATTGTGTGATTGTGTGATGGTGTAATTGTGATTGTGCGATTGTGATTGTGTGATTGTGATTGTGTGATTGTGATTGTGTGACCGTGATTGTGTGACCGTGGTTGTGTGACCGTGATTGTGTGACCGTGATAGTGTGACCGTGAATCTGTGAATGCGTGATTGTGATTGCGTGATTGTGATTCCGTGATTGTGTGATTGTGTGATCGTGTGATCGTGTGATCGTGTGATTGTGTGATCGTGTGATCGTGTGATTGTGTGATTGTGTGATTGTGATTGTGTGATTGTGATTGTGTGATTGTGATTGTGTGATTGTGTGATTGTGTGATTGTGTGATGGTGTAATTGTGATTGTGCGATTGTGATTGTGTGATTGTGATTGTGTGATTGTGATTGTGTGATTGTGATTGTGTGATTGTGATTGTGTGATTGTGACTGTGTGATTGTGTGAGTGTGTGATTGTGTGTTTGAGTGATTGTGTGCTTGTGTGATTGTGCGGTTGTGAGATTGTGTGATTGTGTGATTAGGTGGTTGTGTAATTGTGTGATTGTGTGATTGTGTGATTGTGTGATTCTGTGATTGTGTGAATGTGTGATTGTGTTATTGTGTGATTGTGTGATTGTGTGATTGTGCGATTGTGTGATTGTGTGATTGTGTGATTGTGTGATTGTGTAATTGTGATTGTGCGATTGTGATTGTGTGATTGTATGATTGTGTGATTGTGTGATTGTGTGATTGTGTGATTGTGTGATTGTGAGATTGTGTGTTTGTGTGCTTGTGTGATTGTGTGATTGTGATTGTGTGATTGTGTGATTGTGTGATTGTGTGAGTGTGTGATTGTGTGACTGAGTGATTGTGTGACTGTGTGATTGTGTGACTGTGTGATTGAAAGTCTGTGTGATTGTGTGACCATGATTGTGTGACCGTGATTGTGTGATCGATTGTGTGACCGTGATTGTGTGACCGTGATTGTGTCATCGTGATTGTGTGATCGTGATTGTGGGTCCGTGATTGAGTGGCCGTGATTGACTGACCGTGATTGAGTGACCGTGATTGTGTGACCGTGATTGTGTGACCGATTGTGTGACCGTGATTGTGTGACAGTGATTGTGTGATCGTGATTGTGTGATCGTGATTGTGGGTCCGTGATTGAGTGACCGTGATTGACTGACCGTGATTGAGTGACCGTGATTGTGTGACCGTGATTGTGTGACCGTGATTGTGTGACCGTGATTGTGTGACCGTGGTTGTGTGACCGTGATTGTGTGACCGTGATTGTGTGACCGTGATTGTGTGACCGTGATAGTGTGACCGTGAATCTGTGAATGCGTGATTGTGATTGCGTGATTGTGATTCCGTGATTCTGTGATTGTGTGATCGTGTGATCGTGTGATCGTGTGATCGTGTGATCGTGTGATCGTGTGATTGTGTGATTGTGTGATTGTGATTGTGTGATTGTGATTGTGTGATTGTGATTGTGTGATTGTGATTGTGTGATTGTGATTGTGTGATTGTGACTGTGTGATTGTGTGAGTGTGTGATTGTGTGATTGTGTGATTGTGTGATTGTGTAGTTGTGTGATTGTGTGATTGAGTGATTGTGTGCTTGTGTGATTGTATGATTCCGTGATTGTGTGATTGTGTGATTGTATGATTGTGTGATTGTGTGATTGTGTAATTGTGATTGTGTGATTGTGATTGTGTGATTGTGTGATTGTGTGATTGAGTGATTGTGTGATTGTGTGATTGTGTGATTGTGTGATGGTGTAATTGTGATTGTGCGATTGCGATTGTGTGATTGTGATTGTGTGATTGTGATTGTGTGATTGTGATTGTGTGATTGTGATTGTGTGATTGTGACTGTGTGATTGTGTGAGTGTGTGATTGTGTGATTGAGTGATTGTGTGCTTGTGTGATTGTGTGGTTGTGAGATTGTGTGATTGTGTGATTAGGTGGTTGTGTAATTGTGTGATTGTGGGATTGTGTGATTGTGTGATTCTGTGATTGTGTGAGTGTGTGATTGTGTGACTGTGTAATTGAAAGTCTGTGTGATTGTGTGACCATGATTGTGTGACCGTGATTGTGTGACCGATTGTATGACCGTGATTGTGTGACCGTGATTGTGTGACCGTGATAGTGTGACCGTGAATCTGTGAATGCGTGATTGTGATTGCGTGATTGTGATTCCGTGATTGTGTGATCGTGATTGTGGGTCCGTGATTGAGTGACCGTGATTGACTGACCGTGATTGAGTGACCGTGATTGTGTGACCGTGATTGTGTGACCGTGATTGTGTGACCGTGATTGTGTGACCGTGGTTGTGTGACCGTGATTGTGTGACCGTGATTGTGTGACTGTGATAGTGTGACCGTGAATCTGTGAATGCGTGATTGTGATTGCGTGATTGTGATTCCGTGATTGTGTGATTGTGTGATCGTGTGATCGTGTGATCGTGTGATTGTGTGATCGTGTGATCGTGTGATTGTGTGATTGTGTGATTGTGTGATTGTGTGATTGTGTGATTGTGTGATTGTGTGATTGTGTAATTGTGACTGTGCGATTGTGATTGTGTGATTGTATGATTGTGTGATTGTGTGATTGTGTGATTGTGTGATTGTGTGATTGTGAGATTGTGTGTTTGTGTGCTTGTGTGATTGTGTGATTGTGATTGTGTGATTGTGATTGTGTGATTGTGGTTGTGTGACTGTGATTGTTTGATTGTGATTGTGTGATTGTGATTGTGTGATTGTGATTGTGTGATTGTGACTGTGTGATTGTGTGAGTGTGTGATTGTGTGATTGAGTGATTGTGTGCTTGTGTGATTGTGTGGTTGTGAGATTGTGTGATTGTGTGATTAGGTGATTGTGTGATTGTGTGATTGTGTGATTGTGTGATTGTGCGACTGTGTGGTTGTGAGATTGTGTGATTGTGTGATTAGGTGATTGTGTGATTGTGTGATTGTGTGATTGTGTGATTGTGTGATTGTGTGATTGTGTGATTGTGTGATTGTGTGATTGTGTGATTGTGTGATTGTGTGATTGTGTGATTGTGTGATTGTGTGATTGTGTGATTGTGTGATTGTGTAATTGTGATTATGCGATTGTGATTGTGTGATTGTATGATTGTGTGATTGTGTGATTGTGTGATTGTGTGATTGTGTGATTGTGTGATTGTGTGATTGTGAGATTGTGTGTTTGTGTGCCTGTGTGATTGTGTGATTGTGATTGTGTGATTGTGATTGTGTGATTGTGGTTGTGTGATTGTGATTGTGTGATTGTGATTGTGTGATTGTGATTGTGTGATTGTGACTGTGTGATTGTGTGAGTGTGTGATTGTGTGATTGTGTGATTGTGTGATTGTGTAGTTGTGTGATTGTGTGATTGAGTGATTGTGTGCTTGTGTGATTGTATGATTCCGTGATTGTGTGAATGTGTAATTGTGATTGTGCGATTGTGATTGTGTGATTGTGTGATTGTGTGATTGTGTGATTGTGTAATTGTGAGATTGTGTGATTGTGTGATTGTGTGATTGTGTGATGGTGTAATTGTGATTGTGCGATTGTGATTGTGTGATTGTGATTGTGTGATTGTGATTGTGTGATTGTGATTGTGTGATTGTGACTGTGTGATTGTGTGAGTGTGTGATTGTGTGATTGAGTGATTGTGTGCTTGTGTGATTGTGTGGTTGTGAGATTGTGTGATTGTGTGATTATGTGGTTGTGTAATTGTGTGATTGTGTGATTGTGTGATTGTGTGATTCTGTGATTGTGTGAATGTGTGATTGTGTTATTGTGTGATTGTGTGATTGTGTGATTGTGCGATTGTGTGATTGTGTGATTGTGTGATTGTGTTATTGTGTAATTGTGATTGTGCGATTGTGATTGTGTGATTGTATGATTGTGTGATTGTGTGATTGTGTGGTTGTGTGATTGTGTGATTGTGAGATTGCGTGTTTGTGTGCTTGTGTGATTGTGTGATTGTGATTGTGTGATTGTGATTGTGTGATTGTGTGATTTTGTGATTGTGTGAGTGTGTGATTGTGTGACTGAGTGATTGTGTGACTGTGTGATTGTGTGACTGTGTGATTGTGTGACTGTGTGATTGAAAGTCTGTGTGATTGTGTGACCATGATTGTGTGACCGTGATTGTGTGACCGATTGTGTGACCGTGATTGTGTGACCGTGATTGTGTCATCGTGATTGTGTGATCGTGATTGTGGGTCCGTGATTGAGTGACCGTGATTGACTGACCGTGATTGAGTGACCGTGATTGTGTGACCGTGATTGTGTGACCGATTGTGTGACCGTGATTGTGTGACCGTGATTGTGTCATCGTGATTGTGTGATCGTGATTGTGGGTCCGTGATTGAGTGACCGTGATTGACTGACCGTGATTGAGTGACCGTGATTGTGTGATCGTGATTGTGTGACCGTGATAGTGTGACCGTGAATCTGTGAATGCGTGATTGTGATTGCGTGATTGTGATTCCGTGATTCTGTGATTGTGTGATCGTGTGATCGTGTGATCGTGTGATCGTGTGATCGTGTGATCGTGTGATTGTGTGATTGTGTGATTGTGATTGTGTGATTGTGATTGTGTGATTGTGATTGTGTGATTGTGATTGTGTGATTGTGATTGTGTGATTGTGATTGTGTGATTGTGACTGTGTGATTGTGTGAGTGTGTGATTGTGTGATTGTGTGATTGTGTGATTGTGTGATTGTGTGATTGTGTGATTGTGTGATTGTGTGATTGTGTGATTGTGTGATTGTGTGATTGTGTGATTGTGTGATTGTGTGATTGTGTGATTGTGTAATTGTGATTATGCGATTGTGATTGTGTGATTGTATGATTGTGTGATTGTGTGATTGTGTGATTGTGTGATTGTGTGATTGTGTGATTGTGTGATTGTGAGATTGTGTGTTTGTGTGCCTGTGTGATTGTGTGATTGTGATTGTGTGATTGTGATTGTGTGATTGTGGTTGTGTGATTGTGATTGTGTGATTGTGATTGTGTGATTGTGATTGTGTGATTGTGACTGTGTGATTGTGTGAGTGTGTGATTGTGTGATTGTGTGATTGTGTGATTGTGTAGTTGTGTGATTGTGTGATTGAGTGATTGTGTGCTTGTGTGATTGTATGATTCCGTGATTGTGTGAATGTGTAATTGTGATTGTGCGATTGTGATTGTGTGATTGTGTGATTGTGTGATTGTGTGATTGTGTAATTGTGAGATTGTGTGATTGTGTGATTGTGTGATTGTGTGATGGTGTAATTGTGATTGTGCGATTGTGATTGTGTGATTGTGATTGTGTGATTGTGATTGTGTGATTGTGATTGTGTGATTGTGACTGTGTGATTGTGTGAGTGTGTGATTGTGTGATTGAGTGATTGTGTGCTTGTGTGATTGTGTGGTTGTGAGATTGTGTGATTGTGTGATTATGTGGTTGTGTAATTGTGTGATTGTGTGATTGTGTGATTGTGTGATTCTGTGATTGTGTGAATGTGTGATTGTGTTATTGTGTGATTGTGTGATTGTGTGATTGTGCGATTGTGTGATTGTGTGATTGTGTGATTGTGTTATTGTGTAATTGTGATTGTGCGATTGTGATTGTGTGATTGTATGATTGTGTGATTGTGTGATTGTGTGGTTGTGTGATTGTGTGATTGTGAGATTGCGTGTTTGTGTGCTTGTGTGATTGTGTGATTGTGATTGTGTGATTGTGATTGTGTGATTGTGTGATTTTGTGATTGTGTGAGTGTGTGATTGTGTGACTGAGTGATTGTGTGACTGTGTGATTGTGTGACTGTGTGATTGTGTGACTGTGTGATTGAAAGTCTGTGTGATTGTGTGACCATGATTGTGTGACCGTGATTGTGTGACCGATTGTGTGACCGTGATTGTGTGACCGTGATTGTGTCATCGTGATTGTGTGATCGTGATTGTGGGTCCGTGATTGAGTGACCGTGATTGACTGACCGTGATTGAGTGACCGTGATTGTGTGACCGTGATTGTGTGACCGATTGTGTGACCGTGATTGTGTGACCGTGATTGTGTCATCGTGATTGTGTGATCGTGATTGTGGGTCCGTGATTGAGTGACCGTGATTGACTGACCGTGATTGAGTGACCGTGATTGTGTGATCGTGATTGTGTGACCGTGATAGTGTGACCGTGAATCTGTGAATGCGTGATTGTGATTGCGTGATTGTGATTCCGTGATTCTGTGATTGTGTGATCGTGTGATCGTGTGATCGTGTGATCGTGTGATCGTGTGATCGTGTGATTGTGTGATTGTGTGATTGTGATTGTGTGATTGTGATTGTGTGATTGTGATTGTGTGATTGTGATTGTGTGATTGTGATTGTGTGATTGTGATTGTGTGATTGTGACTGTGTGATTGTGTGAGTGTGTGATTGTGTGATTGTGTGATTGTGTGATTGTGTAGTTGTGTGATTGTGTGATTGAGTGATTGTGTGCTTGTGTGATTGAGTGATTGTGTGATTGTGTGATTGTGTGATTGTGTGATTGTGTGTGTGTGTGATTGTGTGATTGTGTGATTGTGTGATTGTGTGATTGTGTGATTGTGTGATTGTGTGATTGTGTGATTGTGTGATTGTGTGATTGTGTGATTGTGACTGTGTGATTGTGTGAGTGTGTGATTGTGTGATTGAGTGATTGTGTGATTGTGTAATTGTGATTGTGCGATTGTGATTGTGTGATTGTGTGACTGTGTGATTGTGTGATTGTGTGGTTGTGTAATTGTGAGATTGTGTGATTGTGTGATTGTGTGATTGTGTGATGGTGTAATTGTGATTGTGCGATTGTGATTGTGTGATTGTGATTGTGTGATTGTGATTGTGTGATTGTGATTGTGTGATTGTGATTGTGTGATTGTGACTGTGTGATTGTGTGAGTGTGTGATTGTGTGATTGAGTGATTGTGTGCTTGTGTGATTGTGTGGTTGTGAGATTGTGTGATTGTGTGATTAGGTGGTTGTGTAATTGTGTGATTGTGTGATTGTGTGATTGTGTGATTCTGTGATTGTGTGAATGTGTGATTGTGTGATTGTGTGATTGTGCGATTGTGTGATTGTGTGATTGTGTGATTGTGTGATTGTGTAATTGTGATTGTGCGATTGTGATTGTGTGATTGTATGATTGTGTGATTGTGTGATTGTGTGATTGTGTGAGTGTGTGATTGTGTGACTGAGTGATTGTGTGACTGTGTGATTGGGTGACTGTGTGATTGAAAGTCTGTGTGATTGTGTGACCATGATTGTGTGACCGTGATTGTGTGACCGATTGTGTGACCGTGATTGTGTGACCGTGATTGTGTCATCGTGATTGTGTGATCGTGATTGTGGGTCCGTGATTGAGTGACCGTGATTGACTGACCGTGATTGAGTGACCGTGATTGTGTGACCGTGATTGTGTGACCGTGATTGTGTGACCGTGATAGTGTGACCGTGAATCTGTGAATGCGTGATTGTGATTGCGTGATTGTGATTCCGTGATTGTGTGATTGTGCGATCGTGTGATCGTGTGATCGTGTGATTGTGTGATCGTGTGATCGTGTGATTGTGTGATTGTGTGATGGTGATTGTGTGATTGTGATTGTGTGATTGTGATTGTGTGATTGTGATTGTGTGATTGTGATTGGGTGATTGTGACTGTGTGATTGTGTGAGTGTGTGATTGTGTGATTGTGTAGTTGTGTGATTGTGTGATTGAGTGATTGTGTGCTTGTGTGGTTGTATGATTCCGTGATTGTGTGATTGTGTGATTGTGTGATTGTGTGATTGTGTAATTGTGATTGTGTGATTGTGATTGTGTGATTGTGTGATTGTGTGATTGAGTGATTGTGTGATTGTGTGGTTGTGTGATTGTGTGATTGTGTGTGTGTGTGATTGTGTGATTGTGTGATTGTGTGATTGTGTGATTGTGTGATTGTGTGATTGTGTGATTGTGTGATTGTGTGATTGTGTGATTGTGACTGTGTGATTGTGTGAGTGTGTGATTGTGTGATTGAGTGCTTGTGTGATTGTGTAATTGTGATTGTGCGATTGTGATTGTGTGATTGTGTGATTGTGTGATTGTGTGATTGTGTGATTGTGTAATTGTGAGATTGTGTGATTGTGTGATTGTGTGATTGTGTGATGGTGTAATTGTGATTGTGCGATTGTGATTGTGTGATTGTGATTGTGTGATTGTGATTGTGTGACCGTGATTGTGTGACCGTGGTTGTGTGACCGTGATTGTGTGACCGTGATAGTGTGACCGTGAATCTGTGAATGCGTGATTGTGATTGCGTGATTGTGATTCCGTGATTGTGTGATTGTGTGATCGTGTGATCGTGTGATCGTGTGATTGTGTGATCGTGTGATCGTGTGATTGTGTGATTGTGTGATTGTGATTGTGTGATTGTGATTGTGTGATTGTGTGATTGTGTGATTGTGTGATGGTGTAATTGTGATTGTGCGATTGTGATTGTGTGATTGTGATTGTGTGATTGTGACTGTGTGATTGTGTGAGTGTGTGATTGTGTGATTGAGTGATTGTGTGCTTGTGTGATTGTGTGGTTGTGAGATTGTGTGATTGTGTGATTAGGTGATTGTGTGATTGTGTGATTGTGTGATTGTGTGATTGTGCGACTGTGTGGTTGTGAGATTGTGTGATTGTGTGATTAGGTGATTGTGTGATTAGGTGATTGTGTGATTGTGTGATTGTGTGATTGTGTGATTGTGTGATTGTGTGATTGTGTGATTGTGTGATTGTGTGATTGTGTGATTGTGTGATTGTGTGATTGTGTAATTGTGATTATGCGATTGTGATTGTGTGATTGTATGATTGTGTGATTGTGTGATTGTGTGATTGTGTGATTGTGAGATTGTGTGTTTGTGTGCCTGTGTGATTGTGTGATTGTGATTGTGTGATTGTGATTGTGTGATTGTGGTTGTGTGATTGTGATTGTGTGATTGTGATTGTGTGATTGTGATTGTGTGATTGTGATTGTGTGATTGTGACTGTGTGATTGTGTGAGTGTGTGATTGTGTGATTGTGTGATTGTGAGATTGTGTGTTTGTGTGCCTGTGTGATTGTGTGATTGTGATTGTGTGATTGTGATTGTGTGATTGTGGTTGTGTGATTGTGATTGTGTGATTGTGATTGTGTGATTGTGATTGTGTGATTGTGATTGTGTGATTGTGACTGTGTGATTGTGTGAGTGTGTGATTGTGTGATTGTGTGATTGTGTGATTGTGTGATGGTGTAATTGTGATTGTGCGATTGCGATTGTGTGATTGTGATTGTGTGATTGTGATTGTGTGATTGTGATTGTGTGATTGTGATTGTGTGATTGTGACTGTGTGATTGTGTGAGTGTGTGATTGTGTGATTGAGTGATTGTGTGCTTGTGTGATTGTGTGGTTGTGAGATTGTGTGATTGTGTGATTAGGTGGTTGTGTAATTGTGTGATTGTGGGATTGTGTGATTGTGTGATTCTGTGATTGTGTGAGTGTGTGATTGTGTGACTGTGTAATTGAAAGTCTGTGTGATTGTGTGACCATGATTGTGTGACCGTGATTGTGTGACCGATTGTATGACCGTGATTGTGTGACCGTGATTGTGTGACCGTGATAGTGTGACCGTGAATCTGTGAATGCGTGATTGTGATTGCGTGATTGTGATTCCGTGATTGTGTGATCGTGATTGTGGGTCCGTGATTGAGTGACCGTGATTGACTGACCGTGATTGAGTGACCGTGATTGTGTGACCGTGATTGTGTGACCGTGATTGTGTGACCGTGATTGTGTGACCGTGGTTGTGTGACCGTGATTGTGTGACCGTGATTGTGTGACTGTGATAGTGTGACCGTGAATCTGTGAATGCGTGATTGTGATTGCGTGATTGTGATTCCGTGATTGTGTGATTGTGTGATCGTGTGATCGTGTGATCGTGTGATTGTGTGATTGTGTGATCGTGTGATCGTGTGATTGTGTGATTGTGTGATTGTGTGATTGTGTGATTGTGTGATTGTGTGATTGTGTGATTGTGTAATTGTGACTGTGCGATTGTGATTGTGTGATTGTATGATTGTGTGATTGTGTGATTGTGTGATTGTGTGATTGTGTGATTGTGAGATTGTGTGTTTGTGTGCTTGTGTGATTGTGTGATTGTGATTGTGTGATTGTGATTGTGTGATTGTGGTTGTGTGACTGTGATTGTTTGATTGTGATTGTGTGATTGTGATTGTGTGATTGTGATTGTGTGATTGTGACTGTGTGATTGTGTGAGTGTGTGATTGTGTGATTGAGTGATTGTGTGCTTGTGTGATTGTGTGGTTGTGAGATTGTGTGATTGTGTGATTAGGTGATTGTGTGATTGTGTGATTGTGTGATTGTGTGATTGTGCGACTGTGTGGTTGTGAGATTGTGTGATTGTGTGATTAGGTGATTGTGTGATTGTGTGATTGTGTGATTGTGTGATTGTGTGATTGTGTGATTGTGTGATTGTGTGATTGTGTGATTGTGTGATTGTGTGATTGTGTGATTGTGTGATTGTGTGATTGTGTGATTGTGTGATTGTGTGATTGTGTAATTGTGATTATGCGATTGTGATTGTGTGATTGTATGATTGTGTGATTGTGTGATTGTGTGATTGTGTGATTGTGTGATTGTGTGATTGTGTGATTGTGTGATTGTGAGATTGTGTGTTTGTGTGCCTGTGTGATTGTGTGATTGTGATTGTGTGATTGTGATTGTGTGATTGTGGTTGTGTGATTGTGATTGTGTGATTGTGATTGTGTGATTGTGATTGTGTGATTGTGACTGTGTGATTGTGTGAGTGTGTGATTGTGTGATTGTGTGATTGTGTAGTTGTGTGATTGTGTGATTGAGTGATTGTGTGCTTGTGTGATTGTATGATTCCGTGATTGTGTGAATGTGTAATTGTGATTGTGCGATTGTGATTGTGTGATTGTGTGATTGTGTGATTGTGTGATTGTGTAATTGTGAGATTGTGTGATTGTGTGATTGTGTGATTGTGTGATGGTGTAATTGTGATTGTGCGATTGTGATTGTGTGATTGTGATTGTGTGATTGTGATTGTGTGATTGTGATTGTGTGATTGTGACTGTGTGATTGTGTGAGTGTGTGATTGTGTGATTGAGTGATTGTGTGCTTGTGTGATTGTGTGGTTGTGAGATTGTGTGATTGTGTGATTATGTGGTTGTGTAATTGTGTGATTGTGTGATTGTGTGATTGTGTGATTCTGTGATTGTGTGAATGTGTGATTGTGTTATTGTGTGATTGTGTGATTGTGTGATTGTGCGATTGTGTGATTGTGTGATTGTGTGATTGTGTTATTGTGTAATTGTGATTGTGCGATTGTGATTGTGTGATTGTATGATTGTGTGATTGTGTGATTGTGTGGTTGTGTGATTGTGTGATTGTGAGATTGCGTGTTTGTGTGCTTGTGTGATTGTGTGATTGTGATTGTGTGATTGTGATTGTGTGATTGTGTGATTTTGTGATTGTGTGAGTGTGTGATTGTGTGACTGAGTGATTGTGTGACTGTGTGATTGTGTGACTGTGTGATTGTGTGACTGTGTGATTGAAAGTCTGTGTGATTGTGTGACCATGATTGTGTGACCGTGATTGTGTGACCGATTGTGTGACCGTGATTGTGTGACCGTGATTGTGTCATCGTGATTGTGTGATCGTGATTGTGGGTCCGTGATTGAGTGACCGTGATTGACTGACCGTGATTGAGTGACCGTGATTGTGTGACCGTGATTGTGTGACCGATTGTGTGACCGTGATTGTGTGACCGTGATTGTGTCATCGTGATTGTGTGATCGTGATTGTGGGTCCGTGATTGAGTGACCGTGATTGACTGACCGTGATTGAGTGACCGTGATTGTGTGATCGTGATTGTGTGACCGTGATAGTGTGACCGTGAATCTGTGAATGCGTGATTGTGATTGCGTGATTGTGATTCCGTGATTGTGTGATTGTGTGATCGTGTGATCGTGTGATCGTGTGATCGTGTGATCGTGTGATCGTGTGATTGTGTGATTGTGTGATTGTGATTGTGTGATTGTGATTGTGTGATTGTGATTGTGTGATTGTGATTGTGTGATTGTGATTGTGTGATTGTGATTGTGTGATTGTGACTGTGTGATTGTGTGAGTGTGTGATTGTGTGATTGTGTGATTGTGTGATTGTGTAGTTGTGTGATTGTGTGATTGAGTGATTGTGTGCTTGTGTGATTGAGTGATTGTGTGATTGTGTGATTGTGTGATTGTGTGATTGTGTGTGTGTGTGATTGTGTGATTGTGTGATTGTGTGATTGTGTGATTGTGTGATTGTGTGATTGTGTGATTGTGTGATTGTGTGATTGTGTGATTGTGTGATTGTGACTGTGTGATTGTGTGAGTGTGTGATTGTGTGATTGAGTGATTGTGTGATTGTGTAATTGTGATTGTGCGATTGTGATTGTGTGATTGTGTGACTGTGTGATTGTGTGATTGTGTGATTGTGTAATTGTGAGATTGTGTGATTGTGTGATTGTGTGATTGTGTGATGGTGTAATTGTGATTGTGCGATTGTGATTGTGTGATTGTGATTGTGTGATTGTGATTGTGTGATTGTGATTGTGTGATTGTGATTGTGTGATTGTGACTGTGTGATTGTGTGAGTGTGTGATTGTGTGATTGAGTGATTGTGTGCTTGTGTGATTGTGTGGTTGTGAGATTGTGTGATTGTGTGATTAGGTGGTTGTGTAATTGTGTGATTGTGTGATTGTGTGATTGTGTGATTCTGTGATTGTGTGAATGTGTGATTGTGTGATTGTGTGATTGTGCGATTGTGTGATTGTGTGATTGTGTGATTGTGTGATTGTGTAATTGTGATTGTGCGATTGTGATTGTGTGATTGTATGATTGTGTGATTGTGTGATTGTGTGATTGTGTGAGTGTGTGATTGTGTGACTGAGTGATTGTGTGACTGTGTGATTGGGTGACTGTGTGATTGAAAGTCTGTGTGATTGTGTGACCATGATTGTGTGACCGTGATTGTGTGACCGATTGTGTGACCGTGATTGTGTGACCGTGATTGTGTCATCGTGATTGTGTGATCGTGATTGTGGGTCCGTGATTGAGTGACCGTGATTGACTGACCGTGATTGAGTGACCGTGATTGTGTGACCGTGATTGTGTGACCGTGATTGTGTGACCGTGATAGTGTGACCGTGAATCTGTGAATGCGTGATTGTGATTGCGTGATTGTGATTCCGTGATTGTGTGATTGTGCGATCGTGTGATCGTGTGATCGTGTGATTGTGTGATCGTGTGATCGTGTGATTGTGTGATTGTGTGATGGTGATTGTGTGATTGTGATTGTGTGATTGTGATTGTGTGATTGTGATTGTGTGATTGTGATTGGGTGATTGTGACTGTGTGATTGTGTGAGTGTGTGATTGTGTGATTGTGTAGTTGTGTGATTGTGTGATTGAGTGATTGTGTGCTTGTGTGGTTGTATGATTCCGTGATTGTGTGATTGTGTGATTGTGTGATTGTGTGATTGTGTAATTGTGATTGTGTGATTGTGATTGTGTGATTGTGTGATTGTGTGATTGAGTGATTGTGTGATTGTGTGGTTGTGTGATTGTGTGATTGTGTGTGTGTGTGATTGTGTGATTGTGTGATTGTGTGATTGTGTGATTGTGTGATTGTGTGATTGTGTGATTGTGTGATTGTGTGATTGTGACTGTGTGATTGTGTGAGTGTGTGATTGTGTGATTGAGTGCTTGTGTGATTGTGTAATTGTGATTGTGCGATTGTGATTGTGTGATTGTGTGATTGTGTGATTGTGTGATTGTGTGATTGTGTGATTGTGTAATTGTGAGATTGTGTGATTGTGTGATTGTGTGATTGTGTGATGGTGTAATTGTGATTGTGCGATTGTGATTGTGTGATTGTGATTGTGTGATTGTGATTGTGTGACCGTGATTGTGTGACCGTGGTTGTGTGACCGTGATTGTGTGACCGTGATAGTGTGACCGTGAATCTGTGAATGCGTGATTGTGATTGCGTGATTGTGATTCCGTGATTGTGTGATTGTGTGATCGTGTGATCGTGTGATCGTGTGATTGTGTGATCGTGTGATCGTGTGATTGTGTGATTGTGTGATTGTGATTGTGTGATTGTGATTGTGTGATTGTGATTGTGTGATTGTGTGATTGTGTGATTGTGTGATTGTGTGATGGTGTAATTGTGATTGTGCGATTGTGATTGTGTGATTGTGATTGTGTGATTGTGATTGTGTGATTGTGATTGTGTGATTGTGATTGTGTGATTGTGACTGTGTGATTGTGTGAGTGTGTGATTGTGTGTTTGAGTGATTGTGTGCTTGTGTGATTGTGTGGTTGTGAGATTGTGTGATTGTGTGATTAGGTGGTTGTGTAATTGTGTGATTGTGTGATTGTGTGATTGTGTGATTGTGTGATTGTGTAATTGTGATTGTGCGATTGTGATTGTGTGATTGTATGATTGTGTGATTGTGTGATTGTGTGATTGTGTGATTGTGTGATTGTGAGATTGTGTGTTTGTGTGCTTGTGTGATTGTGTGATTGTGATTGTGTGATTGTGTGATTGTGTGATTGTGTGAGTGTGTGATTGTGTGACTGAGTGATTGTGTGACTGTGTGATTGTGTGACTGTGTGATTGAAAGTCTGTGTGATTGTGTGACCATGATTGTGTGACCGTGATTGTGTGATCGATTGTGTGACCGTGATTGTGTGACCGTGATTGTGTCATCGTGATTGTGTGATCGTGATTGTGGGTCCGTGATTGAGTGGCCGTGATTGACTGACCGTGATTGAGTGACCGTGATTGTGTGACCGTGATTGTGTGACCGATTGTGTGACCGTGATTGTGTGACAGTGATTGTGTGATCGTGATTGTGTGATCGTGATTGTGGGTCCGTGATTGAGTGACCGTGATTGACTGACCGTGATTGAGTGACCGTGATTGTGTGACCGTGATTGTGTGACCGTGATTGTGTGACCGTGATTGTGTGACCGTGGTTGTGTGACCGTGATTGTGTGACCGTGATTGTGTGACCGTGATTGTGTGACCGTGATAGTGTGACCGTGAATCTGTGAATGCGTGATTGTGATTGCGTGATTGTGATTCCGTGATTCTGTGATTGTGTGATCGTGTGATCGTGTGATCGTGTGATCGTGTGATCGTGTGATCGTGTGATTGTGTGATTGTGTGATTGTGATTGTGTGATTGTGATTGTGTGATTGTGATTGTGTGATTGTGATTGTGTGATTGTGATTGTGTGATTGTGATTGTGTGATTGTGACTGTGTGATTGTGTGAGTGTGTGATTGTGTGATTGTGTGATTGTGTGATTGTGTAGTTGTGTGATTGTGTGATTGAGTGATTGTGTGCTTGTGTGATTGTATGATTCCGTGATTGTGTGATTGTGTGATTGTAGGATTGTGTGATTGTGTGATTGTGTAATTGTGATTGTGTGATTGTGATTGTGTGATTGTGTGATTGTGTGATTGAGTGATTGTGTGATTGTGTGATTGTGTGATTGTGTGATTGTGTGTGTGTGTGATTGTGTTATTGTGTAATTGTGATTGTGCGATTGTGATTGTGTGATTGTATGATTGTGTGATTGTGTGATTGTGTGGTTGTGTGATTGTGTGATTGTGAGATTGCGTGTTTGTGTGCTTGTGTGATTGTGTGATTGTGATTGTGTGATTGTGATTGTGTGATTGTGTGATTTTGTGATTGTGTGAGTGTGTGATTGTGTGACTGAGTGATTGTGTGCTTGTGTGATTGTGTGGTTGTGAGATTGTGTGATTGTGTGATTATGTGGTTGTGTAATTGTGTGATTGTGTGATTGTGTGATTGTGTGATTGTGTGTGTGTGTGATTGTGTGATTGTGTGATTGTGTGATTGTGTGATTGTGTGATTGTGTGATTGTGTGATTGTGTGATTGTGTGATTGTGTGATTGTGTGATTGTGATTGTGTGATTGTGTGATTGTGTGATTGTGTGATTGTGTGATGGTGTAATTGTGATTGTGCGATTGTGATTGTGTGATTGTGATTGTGTGATTGTGATTGTGTGATTGTGATTGTGTGATTGTGACTGTGTGATTGTGTGAGTGTGTGATTGTGTGATTGAGTGATTGTGTGCTTGTGTGATTGTGTGGTTGTGAGATTGTGTGATTGTGTGATTATGTGGTTGTGTAATTGTGTGATTGTGTGATTGTGTGATTGTGTGATTCTGTGATTGTGTGAATGTGTGATTGTGTTATTGTGTGATTGTGTGATTGTGTGATTGTGCGATTGTGTGATTGTGTGATTGTGTGATTGTGTTATTGTGTAATTGTGATTGTGCGATTGTGATTGTGTGATTGTATGATTGTGTGATTGTGTGATTGTGTGGTTGTGTGATTGTGTGATTGTGAGATTGCGTGTTTGTGTGCTTGTGTGATTGTGTGATTGTGATTGTGTGATTGTGATTGTGTGATTGTGTGATTTTGTGATTGTGTGAGTGTGTGATTGTGTGACTGAGTGATTGTGTGACTGTGTGATTGTGTGACTGTGTGATTGTGTGACTGTGTGATTGAAAGTCTGTGTGATTGTGTGACCATGATTGTGTGACCGTGATTGTGTGACCGATTGTGTGACCGTGATTGTGTGACCGTGATTGTGTCATCGTGATTGTGTGATCGTGATTGTGGGTCCGTGATTGAGTGACCGTGATTGACTGACCGTGATTGAGTGACCGTGATTGTGTGACCGTGATTGTGTGACCGATTGTGTGACCGTGATTGTGTGACCGTGATTGTGTCATCGTGATTGTGTGATCGTGATTGTGGGTCCGTGATTGAGTGACCGTGATTGACTGACCGTGATTGAGTGACCGTGATTGTGTGATCGTGATTGTGTGACCGTGATAGTGTGACCGTGAATCTGTGAATGCGTGATTGTGATTGCGTGATTGTGATTCCGTGATTGTGTGATTGTGTGATCGTGTGATCGTGTGATCGTGTGATCGTGTGATCGTGTGATCGTGTGATTGTGTGATTGTGTGATTGTGATTGTGTGATTGTGATTGTGTGATTGTGATTGTGTGATTGTGATTGTGTGATTGTGATTGTGTGATTGTGATTGTGTGATTGTGACTGTGTGATTGTGTGAGTGTGTGATTGTGTGATTGTGTGATTGTGTGATTGTGTAGTTGTGTGATTGTGTGATTGAGTGATTGTGTGCTTGTGTGATTGAGTGATTGTGTGATTGTGTGATTGTGTGATTGTGTGATTGTGTGTGTGTGTGATTGTGTGATTGTGTGATTGTGTGATTGTGTGATTGTGTGATTGTGTGATTGTGTGATTGTGTGATTGTGTGATTGTGTGATTGTGTGATTGTGACTGTGTGATTGTGTGAGTGTGTGATTGTGTGATTGAGTGATTGTGTGATTGTGTAATTGTGATTGTGCGATTGTGATTGTGTGATTGTGTGACTGTGTGATTGTGTGATTGTGTGATTGTGTAATTGTGAGATTGTGTGATTGTGTGATTGTGTGATTGTGTGATGGTGTAATTGTGATTGTGCGATTGTGATTGTGTGATTGTGATTGTGTGATTGTGATTGTGTGATTGTGATTGTGTGATTGTGATTGTGTGATTGTGACTGTGTGATTGTGTGAGTGTGTGATTGTGTGATTGAGTGATTGTGTGCTTGTGTGATTGTGTGGTTGTGAGATTGTGTGATTGTGTGATTAGGTGGTTGTGTAATTGTGTGATTGTGTGATTGTGTGATTGTGTGATTCTGTGATTGTGTGAATGTGTGATTGTGTGATTGTGTGATTGTGCGATTGTGTGATTGTGTGATTGTGTGATTGTGTGATTGTGTAATTGTGATTGTGCGATTGTGATTGTGTGATTGTATGATTGTGTGATTGTGTGATTGTGTGATTGTGTGAGTGTGTGATTGTGTGACTGAGTGATTGTGTGACTGTGTGATTGGGTGACTGTGTGATTGAAAGTCTGTGTGATTGTGTGACCATGATTGTGTGACCGTGATTGTGTGACCGATTGTGTGACCGTGATTGTGTGACCGTGATTGTGTCATCGTGATTGTGTGATCGTGATTGTGGGTCCGTGATTGAGTGACCGTGATTGACTGACCGTGATTGAGTGACCGTGATTGTGTGACCGTGATTGTGTGACCGTGATTGTGTGACCGTGATAGTGTGACCGTGAATCTGTGAATGCGTGATTGTGATTGCGTGATTGTGATTCCGTGATTGTGTGATTGTGCGATCGTGTGATCGTGTGATCGTGTGATTGTGTGATCGTGTGATCGTGTGATTGTGTGATTGTGTGATGGTGATTGTGTGATTGTGATTGTGTGATTGTGATTGTGTGATTGTGATTGTGTGATTGTGATTGGGTGATTGTGACTGTGTGATTGTGTGAGTGTGTGATTGTGTGATTGTGTAGTTGTGTGATTGTGTGATTGAGTGATTGTGTGCTTGTGTGGTTGTATGATTCCGTGATTGTGTGATTGTGTGATTGTGTGATTGTGTGATTGTGTAATTGTGATTGTGTGATTGTGATTGTGTGATTGTGTGATTGTGTGATTGAGTGATTGTGTGATTGTGTGGTTGTGTGATTGTGTGATTGTGTGTGTGTGTGATTGTGTGATTGTGTGATTGTGTGATTGTGTGATTGTGTGATTGTGTGATTGTGTGATTGTGTGATTGTGTGATTGTGACTGTGTGATTGTGTGAGTGTGTGATTGTGTGATTGAGTGCTTGTGTGATTGTGTAATTGTGATTGTGCGATTGTGATTGTGTGATTGTGTGATTGTGTGATTGTGTGATTGTGTGATTGTGTGATTGTGTAATTGTGAGATTGTGTGATTGTGTGATTGTGTGATTGTGTGATGGTGTAATTGTGATTGTGCGATTGTGATTGTGTGATTGTGATTGTGTGATTGTGATTGTGTGACCGTGATTGTGTGACCGTGGTTGTGTGACCGTGATTGTGTGACCGTGATAGTGTGACCGTGAATCTGTGAATGCGTGATTGTGATTGCGTGATTGTGATTCCGTGATTGTGTGATTGTGTGATCGTGTGATCGTGTGATCGTGTGATTGTGTGATCGTGTGATCGTGTGATTGTGTGATTGTGTGATTGTGATTGTGTGATTGTGATTGTGTGATTGTGATTGTGTGATTGTGTGATTGTGTGATTGTGTGATTGTGTGATGGTGTAATTGTGATTGTGCGATTGTGATTGTGTGATTGTGATTGTGTGATTGTGATTGTGTGATTGTGATTGTGTGATTGTGATTGTGTGATTGTGACTGTGTGATTGTGTGAGTGTGTGATTGTGTGTTTGAGTGATTGTGTGCTTGTGTGATTGTGTGGTTGTGAGATTGTGTGATTGTGTGATTAGGTGGTTGTGTAATTGTGTGATTGTGTGATTGTGTGATTGTGTGATTGTGTGATTGTGTAATTGTGATTGTGCGATTGTGATTGTGTGATTGTATGATTGTGTGATTGTGTGATTGTGTGATTGTGTGATTGTGTGATTGTGAGATTGTGTGTTTGTGTGCTTGTGTGATTGTGTGATTGTGATTGTGTGATTGTGTGATTGTGTGATTGTGTGAGTGTGTGATTGTGTGACTGAGTGATTGTGTGACTGTGTGATTGTGTGACTGTGTGATTGAAAGTCTGTGTGATTGTGTGACCATGATTGTGTGACCGTGATTGTGTGATCGATTGTGTGACCGTGATTGTGTGACCGTGATTGTGTCATCGTGATTGTGTGATCGTGATTGTGGGTCCGTGATTGAGTGGCCGTGATTGACTGACCGTGATTGAGTGACCGTGATTGTGTGACCGTGATTGTGTGACCGATTGTGTGACCGTGATTGTGTGACAGTGATTGTGTGATCGTGATTGTGTGATCGTGATTGTGGGTCCGTGATTGAGTGACCGTGATTGACTGACCGTGATTGAGTGACCGTGATTGTGTGACCGTGATTGTGTGACCGTGATTGTGTGACCGTGATTGTGTGACCGTGGTTGTGTGACCGTGATTGTGTGACCGTGATTGTGTGACCGTGATTGTGTGACCGTGATAGTGTGACCGTGAATCTGTGAATGCGTGATTGTGATTGCGTGATTGTGATTCCGTGATTCTGTGATTGTGTGATCGTGTGATCGTGTGATCGTGTGATCGTGTGATCGTGTGATCGTGTGATTGTGTGATTGTGTGATTGTGATTGTGTGATTGTGATTGTGTGATTGTGATTGTGTGATTGTGATTGTGTGATTGTGATTGTGTGATTGTGATTGTGTGATTGTGACTGTGTGATTGTGTGAGTGTGTGATTGTGTGATTGTGTGATTGTGTGATTGTGTAGTTGTGTGATTGTGTGATTGAGTGATTGTGTGCTTGTGTGATTGTATGATTCCGTGATTGTGTGATTGTGTGATTGTAGGATTGTGTGATTGTGTGATTGTGTAATTGTGATTGTGTGATTGTGATTGTGTGATTGTGTGATTGTGTGATTGAGTGATTGTGTGATTGTGTGATTGTGTGATTGTGTGATTGTGTGTGTGTGTGATTGTGTTATTGTGTAATTGTGATTGTGCGATTGTGATTGTGTGATTGTATGATTGTGTGATTGTGTGATTGTGTGGTTGTGTGATTGTGTGATTGTGAGATTGCGTGTTTGTGTGCTTGTGTGATTGTGTGATTGTGATTGTGTGATTGTGATTGTGTGATTGTGTGATTTTGTGATTGTGTGAGTGTGTGATTGTGTGACTGAGTGATTGTGTGACTGTGTGATTGTGTGACTGTGTGATTGTGTGACTGTGTGATTGAAAGTCTGTGTGATTGTGTGACCATGATTGTGTGACCGTGATTGTGTGACCGATTGTGTGACCGTGATTGTGTGACCGTGATTGTGTCATCGTGATTGTGTGATCGTGATTGTGGGTCCGTGATTGAGTGACCGTGATTGACTGACCGTGATTGAGTGACCGTGATTGTGTGACCGTGATTGTGTGACCGATTGTGTGACCGTGATTGTGTGACCGTGATTGTGTCATCGTGATTGTGTGATCGTGATTGTGGGTCCGTGATTGAGTGACCGTGATTGACTGACCGTGATTGAGTGACCGTGATTGTGTGATCGTGATTGTGTGACCGTGATAGTGTGACCGTGAATCTGTGAATGCGTGATTGTGATTGCGTGATTGTGATTCCGTGATTCTGTGATTGTGTGATCGTGTGATCGTGTGATCGTGTGATCGTGTGATCGTGTGATCGTGTGATTGTGTGATTGTGTGATTGTGATTGTGTGATTGTGATTGTGTGATTGTGATTGTGTGATTGTGATTGTGTGATTGTGATTGTGTGATTGTGATTGTGTGATTGTGACTGTGTGATTGTGTGAGTGTGTGATTGTGTGATTGTGTGATTGTGTGATTGTGTAGTTGTGTGATTGTGTGATTGAGTGATTGTGTGCTTGTGTGATTGAGTGATTGTGTGATTGTGTGATTGTGTGATTGTGTGATTGTGTGTGTGTGTGATTGTGTGATTGTGTGATTGTGTGATTGTGTGATTGTGTGATTGTGTGATTGTGTGATTGTGTGATTGTGTGATTGTGTGATTGTGTGATTGTGACTGTGTGATTGTGTGAGTGTGTGATTGTGTGATTGAGTGATTGTGTGATTGTGTAATTGTGATTGTGCGATTGTGATTGTGTGATTGTGTGACTGTGTGATTGTGTGATTGTGTGATTGTGTAATTGTGAGATTGTGTGATTGTGTGATTGTGTGATTGTGTGATGGTGTAATTGTGATTGTGCGATTGTGATTGTGTGATTGTGATTGTGTGATTGTGATTGTGTGATTGTGATTGTGTGATTGTGATTGTGTGATTGTGACTGTGTGATTGTGTGAGTGTGTGATTGTGTGATTGAGTGATTGTGTGCTTGTGTGATTGTGTGGTTGTGAGATTGTGTGATTGTGTGATTAGGTGGTTGTGTAATTGTGTGATTGTGTGATTGTGTGATTGTGTGATTCTGTGATTGTGTGAATGTGTGATTGTGTGATTGTGTGATTGTGCGATTGTGTGATTGTGTGATTGTGTGATTGTGTGATTGTGTAATTGTGATTGTGCGATTGTGATTGTGTGATTGTATGATTGTGTGATTGTGTGATTGTGTGATTGTGTGAGTGTGTGATTGTGTGACTGAGTGATTGTGTGACTGTGTGATTGGGTGACTGTGTGATTGAAAGTCTGTGTGATTGTGTGACCATGATTGTGTGACCGTGATTGTGTGACCGATTGTGTGACCGTGATTGTGTGACCGTGATTGTGTCATCGTGATTGTGTGATCGTGATTGTGGGTCCGTGATTGAGTGACCGTGATTGACTGACCGTGATTGAGTGACCGTGATTGTGTGACCGTGATTGTGTGACCGTGATTGTGTGACCGTGATAGTGTGACCGTGAATCTGTGAATGCGTGATTGTGATTGCGTGATTGTGATTCCGTGATTGTGTGATTGTGCGATCGTGTGATCGTGTGATCGTGTGATTGTGTGATCGTGTGATCGTGTGATTGTGTGATTGTGTGATGGTGATTGTGTGATTGTGATTGTGTGATTGTGATTGTGTGATTGTGATTGTGAGATTGTGATTGGGTGATTGTGACTGTGTGATTGTGTGAGTGTGTGATTGTGTGATTGTGTAGTTGTGTGATTGTGTGATTGAGTGATTGTGTGCTTGTGTGGTTGTATGATTCCGTGATTGTGTGATTGTGTGATTGTGTGATTGTGTGATTGTGTAATTGTGATTGTGTGATTGTGATTGTGTGATTGTGTGATTGTGTGATTGAGTGATTGTGTGATTGTGTGGTTGTGTGATTGTGTGATTGTGTGTGTGTGTGATTGTGTGATTGTGTGATTGTGTGATTGTGTGATTGTGTGATTGTGTGATTGTGTGATTGTGTGATTGTGTGATTGTGACTGTGTGATTGTGTGAGTGTGTGATTGTGTGATTGAGTGCTTGTGTGATTGTGTAATTGTGATTGTGCGATTGTGATTGTGTGATTGTGTGATTGTGTGATTGTGTGATTGTGTGATTGTGTAATTGTGAGATTGTGTGATTGTGTGATTGTGTGATTGTGTGATGGTGTAATTGTGATTGTGCGATTGTGATTGTGTGATTGTGATTGTGTGATTGTGATTGTGTGACCGTGATTGTGTGACCGTGGTTGTGTGACCGTGATTGTGTGACCGTGATAGTGTGACCGTGAATCTGTGAATGCGTGATTGTGACTGCGTGATTGTGATTCCGTGATTGTGTGATTGTGTGATCGTGTGATCGTGTGATCGTGTGATTGTGTGATCGTGTGATCGTGTGATTGTGTGATTGTGTGATTGTGATTGTGTGATTGTGATTGTGTGATTGTGATTGTGTGATTGTGTGATTGTGTGATTGTGTGATGGTGTAATTGTGATTGTGCGATTGTGATTGTGTGATTGTGATTGTGTGATTGTGATTGTGTGATTGTGATTGTGTGATTGTGATTGTGTGATTGTGACTGTGTGATTGTGTGAGTGTGTGATTGTGTGTTTGAGTGATTGTGTGCTTGTGTGATTGTGTGGTTGTGAGATTGTGTGATTGTGTGATTAGGTGGTTGTGTAATTGTGTGATTGTGTGATTGTGTGATTGTGTGATTGTGTGATTGTGTAATTGTGATTGTGCGATTGTGATTGTGTGATTGTATGATTGTGTGATTGTGTGATTGTGTGATTGTGTGATTGTGTGATTGTGAGATTGTGTGTTTGTGTGCTTGTGTGATTATGTGATTGTGATTGTGTGATTGTGTGATTGTGTGATTGTGTGAGTGTGTGATTGTGTGACTGAGTGATTGTGTGACTGTGTGATTGTGTGACTGTGTGATTGAAAGTCTGTGTGATTGTGTGACCATGATTGTGTGACCGTGATTGTGTGATCGATTGTGTGACCGTGATTGTGTGACCGTGATTGTGTCATCGTGATTGTGTGATCGTGATTGTGGGTCCGTGATTGAGTGGCCGTGATTGACTGACCGTGATTGAGTGACCGTGATTGGGTGACCGTGATTGTGTGACCGATTGTGTGACCGTGATTGTGTGACAGTGATTGTGTGATCGTGATTGTGTGATCGTGATTGTGGGTCCGTGATTGAGTGACCGTGATTGACTGACCGTGATTGAGTGACCGTGATTGTGTGACCGTGATTGTGTGACCGTGATTGTGTGACCGTGATTGTGTGACCGTGGTTGTGTGACCGTGATTGTGTGACCGTGATTGTGTGACCGTGATTGTGTGACCGTGATAGTGTGACCGTGAATCTGTGAATGCGTGATTGTGATTGCGTGATTGTGATTCCGTGATTCTGTGATTGTGTGATCGTGTGATCGTGTGATCGTGTGATCGTGTGATCGTGTGATCGTGTGATCGTGTGATTGTGTGATTGTGTGATTGTGATTGTGTGATTGTGATTGTGTGATTGTGATTGTGTGATTGTGATTGTGTGATTGTGATTGTGTGATTGTGACTGTGTGATTGTGTGAGTGTGTGATTGTGTGATTGTGTGATTGTGTGATTGTGTAGTTGTGTGATTGTGTGATTGAGTGATTGTGTGCTTGTGTGATTGTATGATTCCGTGATTGTGTGATTGTGTGATTGTAGGATTGTGTGATTGTGTGATTGTGTAATTGTGATTGTGTGATTGTGATTGTGTGATTGTGTGATTGTGTGATTGAGTGATTGTGTGATTGTGTGATTGTGTGATTGTGTGATTGTGTGTGTGTGTGATTGTGTGATTGTGTGATTGTGTGATTGTGTGATTGTGTGATTGTGTGGTTGTGTGATTGTGTGATTGTGTGATTGTGACTGTGTGATTGTGTGAGTGTGTGATTGTGTGATTGAGTGATTGTGTGATTGTGTAATTGTGATTGTGCGATTGTGATTGTGTGATTGTGTGATTGTGTGATTGTGTGATTGTGTGATTGTGTGATTGTGTGATTGTGTAATTGTGAGATTGTGTGATTGTGTGATTGTGTGATTGTGTGATGGTGTAATTGTGATTGTGCGATTGTGATTGTGTGATTGTGATTGTGTGATTGTGATTGTGTGATTGTGATTGTGTGATTGTGATTGTGTGATTGTGACTGTGTGATTGTGTGAGTGTGTGATTGTGTGATTGAGTGATTGTGTGCTTGTGTGATTGTGTGGTTGTGAGATTGTGTGATTGTGTGATTAGGTGGTTGTGTAATTGTGTGATTGTGGGATTGTGTGATTGTGTGATTCTGTGATTGTGTGAGTGTGTGATTGTGTGACTGTGTAATTGAAAGTCTGTGTGATTGTGTGACCATGATTGTGTGACCGTGATTGTGTGACCGATTGTATGACCGTGATTGTGTGACCGTGATTGTGTGACCGTGATAGTGTGACCGTGAATCTGTGAATGCGTGATTGTGATTGCGTGATTGTGATTCCGTGATTGTGTGATCGTGATTGTGGGTCCGTGATTGAGTGACCGTGATTGACTGACCGTGATTGAGTGACCGTGATTGTGTGACCGTGATTGTGTGACCGTGATTGTGTGACCGTGATTGTGTGACCGTGGTTGTGTGACCGTGATTGTGTGACCGTGATTGTGTGACTGTGATAGTGTGACCGTGAATCTGTGAATGCGTGATTGTGATTGCGTGATTGTGATTCCGTGATTGTGTGATTGTGTGATCGTGTGATCGTGTGATCGTGTGATTGTGTGATCGTGTGATCGTGTGATTGTGTGATTGTGTGATTGTGATTGTGTGATTGTGATTGTGTGATTGTGATTGTGTGATTGTGATTGTGTGATTGTGATTGTGTGATTGTGACTGTGTGATTGTGTGAGTGTGTGATTGTGTGATTGTGTAGTTGTGTGATTGTGTGATTGAGTGATTGTGTGCTTGTGTGATTGTATGATTCCGTGATTGTGTGATTGTGTGATTGTGTGATTGTGTAATTGTGATTGTGTGATTGTGATTGTGTGATTGTGTGATTGTGTGATTGAGTGATTGTGTGATTGTGTGATTGTGTGATTGTGTGATTGTGTGATTGTGTGTGATTGTGTGATTGTGTGATTGTGTGATTGTGTGATTGTGTGATTGTGTGATTGTGTGATTGTGTGATTGTGTGATTGTGTGATTGTGTGATTGTGTGATTCTGTGATTGTGTGAATGTGTGATTGTGTTATTGTGTGATTGTGTGATTGTGTGATTGTGTGATTGTGTGATTGTGTAATTGTGATTATGCGATTGTGATTGTGTGATTGTATGATTGTGTGATTGTGTGATTGTGTGATTGTGTGATTGTGTGATTGTGTGATTGTGTGATTGTGAGATTGTGTGTTTGTGTGCCTGTGTGATTGTGTGATTGTGATTGTGTGATTGTGATTGTGTGATTGTGGTTGTGTGATTGTGATTGTGTGATTGTGATTGTGTGATTGTGATTGTGTGATTGTGATTGTGTGATTGTGATTGTGTGATTGTGATTGTGTGATTGTGACTGTGTGATTGTGTGAGTGTGTGATTGTGTGATTGTGTGATTGTGTGATTGTGTAGTTGTGTGATTGTGTGATTGAGTGATTGTGTGCTTGTGTGATTGTATGATTCCGTGAATGTGTAATTGTGATTGTGCGATTGTGATTGTGTGATTGTGTGATTGTGTGATTGTGTGATTGTGTGATTGTGTAATTGTGAGATTGTGTGATTGTGTGATTGTGTGATTGTGTGATGGTGTAATTGTGATTGTGCGATTGTGATTGTGTGATTGTGATTGTGTGATTGTGATTGTGTGATTGTGATTGTGTGATTGTGTGATTGTGACTGTGTGATTGTGTGAGTGTGTGATTGTGTGATTGAGTGATTGTGTGCTTGTGTGATTGTGTGGTTGTGAGATTGTGTGATTGTGTGATTATGTGGTTGTGTAATTGTGTGATTGTGTGATTGTGTGATTGTGTGATTCTGTGATTGTGTGAATGTGTGATTGTGTTATTGTGTGATTGTGTGATTGTGTGATTGTGCGATTGTGTGATTGTGTGATTGTGTGATTGTGTGATTGTGTAATTGTGATTGTGCGATTGTGATTGTGTGATTGTATGATTGTGTGATTGTGTGATTGTGTGATTGTGTGATTGTGTGATTGTGAGATTGCGTGTTTGTGTGCTTGTGTGATTGTGTGATTGTGATTGTGTGATTGTGATTGTGTGATTGTGATTGTGTGATTGTGATTGTGTGATTGTGATTGTGTGATTGTGATTGTGTGATTGTGACTGTGTGATTGTGTGAGTGTGTGATTGTGTGATTGTGTAGTTGTGTGATTGTGTGATTGAGTGATTGTGTGCTTGTGTGATTGTATGATTCCGTGATTGTGTGATTGTGTGATTGTGTGATTGTGTGATTGTGTGATTGTGTAATTGTGATTGTGTGATTGTGATTGTGTGATTGTGTGATTGTGTGATTGAGTGATTGTGTGATTGTGTGATTGTGTGATTGTGTGATTGTGTGATTGTGTGTGATTGTGTGATTGTGTGATTGTGTGATTGTGTGATTGTGTGATTGTGTGATTGTGTGATTGTGTGATTGTGTGATTGTGTGATTCTGTGATTGTGTGAATGTGTGATTGTGTTATTGTGTGATTGTGTGATTGTGTGATTGTGTGATTGTGTGATTGTGTGATTGTGTGATTGTGTAATTGTGATTATGCGATTGTGATTGTGTGATTGTATGATTGTGTGATTGTGTGATTGTGTGATTGTGTGATTGTGTGATTGTGTGATTGTGTGATTGTGAGATTGTGTGTTTGTGTGCCTGTGTGATTGTGTGATTGTGATTGTGTGATTGTGATTGTGTGATTGTGGTTGTGTGATTGTGATTGTGTGATTGTGATTGTGTGATTGTGATTGTGTGATTGTGATTGTGTGATTGTGATTGTGTGATTGTGATTGTGTGATTGTGACTGTGTGATTGTGTGAGTGTGTGATTGTGTGATTGTGTGATTGTGTGATTGTGTAGTTGTGTGATTGTGTGATTGAGTGATTGTGTGCTTGTGTGATTGTATGATTCCGTGAATGTGTAATTGTGATTGTGCGATTGTGATTGTGTGATTGTGTGATTGTGTGATTGTGTGATTGTGTGATTGTGTAATTGTGAGATTGTGTGATTGTGTGATTGTGTGATTGTGTGATGGTGTAATTGTGATTGTGCGATTGTGATTGTGTGATTGTGATTGTGTGATTGTGATTGTGTGATTGTGATTGTGTGATTGTGTGATTGTGACTGTGTGATTGTGTGAGTGTGTGATTGTGTGATTGAGTGATTGTGTGCTTGTGTGATTGTGTGGTTGTGAGATTGTGTGATTGTGTGATTATGTGGTTGTGTAATTGTGTGATTGTGTGATTGTGTGATTGTGTGATTCTGTGATTGTGTGAATGTGTGATTGTGTTATTGTGTGATTGTGTGATTGTGTGATTGTGCGATTGTGTGATTGTGTGATTGTGTGATTGTGTGATTGTGTAATTGTGATTGTGCGATTGTGATTGTGTGATTGTATGATTGTGTGATTGTGTGATTGTGTGATTGTGTGATTGTGTGATTGTGAGATTGCGTGTTTGTGTGCTTGTGTGATTGTGTGATTGTGATTGTGTGATTGTGATTGTGTGATTGTGATTGTGTGATTGTGATTGTGTGATTGTGTGATTGTGTGATTGTGTGAGTGTGTGATTGTGTGACTGAGTGATTGTGTGACTGTGTGATTGTGTGACTGTGTGATTGAAAGTCTGTGTGATTGTGTGACCATGATTGTGTGACCGTGATTGTGTGACCGATTGTGTGACCGTGATTGTGTGACCGTGATTGTGTCATCGTGATTGTGTGATCGTGATTGTGGGTCCGTGATTGAGTGACCGTGATTGACTGACCGTGATTGAGTGACCGTGATTGTGTGACCGTGATTGTGTGACCGATTGTGTGACCGTGATTGTGTGACCGTGATTGTGTCATCGTGATTGTGTGATCGTGATTGTGGGTCCGTGATTGAGTGACCGTGATTGACTGACCGTGATTGAGTGACCGTGATTGTGTGACCGTGATTGTGTGACCGTGATAGTGTGACCGTGAATCTGTGAATGCGTGATTGTGATTGCGTGATTGTGATTCCGTGATTCTGTGATTGTGTGATCGTGTGATCGTGTGATCGTGTGATCGTGTGATCGTGTGATCGTGTGATTGTGTGATTGTGTGATTGTGATTGTGTGATTGTGATTGTGTGATTGTGATTGTGTGATTGTGATTGTGTGATTGTGATTGTGTGATTGTGATTGTGTGATTGTGATTGTGTGATTGTGATTGTGTGATTGTGACTGTGTGATTGTGTGAGTGTGTGATTGTGTGATTGTGTGATTGTGTGATTGTGTAGTTGTGTGATTGTGTGATTGAGTGATTGTGTGCTTGTGTGATTGAGTGATTGTGTGATTGTGTGATTGTGTGATTGTGTGATTGTGTGTGTGTGTGATTGTGTGATTGTGTGATTGTGTGATTGTGTGATTGTGTGATTGTGTGATTGTGTGATTGTGTGATTGTGTGATTGTGTGATTGTGTGATTGTGACTGTGTGATTGTGTGAGTGTGTGATTGTGTGATTGAGTGATTGTGTGATTGTGTAATTGTGATTGTGCGATTGTGATTGTGTGATTGTGTGATTGTGTGATTGTGTGATTGTGTGATTGTGTAATTGTGAGATTGTGTGATTGTGTGATTGTGTGATTGTGTGATGGTGTAATTGTGATTGTGCGATTGTGATTGTGTGATTGTGATTGTGTGATTGTGATTGTGTGATTGTGATTGTGTGATTGTGATTGTGTGATTGTGACTGTGTGATTGTGTGAGTGTGTGATTGTGTGATTGAGTGATTGTGTGCTTGTGTGATTGTGTGGTTGTGAGATTGTGTGATTGTGTGATTAGGTGGTTGTGTAATTGTGTGATTGTGTGATTGTGTGATTGTGTGATTCTGTGATTGTGTGAATGTGTGATTGTGTGATTGTGTAATTGTGATTGTGCGATTGTGATTGTGTGATTGTATGATTGTGTGATTGTGTGATTGTGTGATTGTGTGAGTGTGTGATTGTGTGACTGAGTGATTGTGTGACTGTGTGATTGTGTGACTGTGTGATTGAAAGTCTGTGTGATTGTGTGACCATGATTGTGTGACCGTGATTGTGTGACCGATTGTGTGACCGTGATTGTGTGACCGTGATTGTGTCATCGTGATTGTGTGATCGTGATTGTGGGTCCGTGATTGAGTGACCGTGATTGACTGACCGTGATTGAGTGACCGTGATTGTGTGACCGTGATTGTGTGACCGTGATTGTGTGACCGTGATTGTGTGACCGTGGTTGTGTGACCGTGATTGTGTGACCGTGATTGTGTGACCGTGATAGTGTGACCGTGAATCTGTGAATGCGTGATTGTGATTGCGTGATTGTGATTCCGTGATTGTGTGATTGTGTGATCGTGTGATCGTGTGATCGTGTGATTGTGTGATCGTGTGATCGTGTGATTGTGTGATTGTGTGATTGTGATTGTGTGATTGTGATTGTGTGATTGTGATTGTGTGATTGTGATTGTGTGATTGTGACTGTGTGATTGTGTGAGTGTGTGATTGTGTGATTGTGTGATTGTGTGATTGTGTAGTTGTGTGATTGTGTGATTGAGTGATTGTGTGCTTGTGTGATTGTATGATTCCGCGATTGTGTGATTGTGTGATTGTGTAATTGTGATTGTGTGATTGTGTGATTGAGTGATTGTGTGATTGTGTGATTGTGTGATTGTGTGATTGTGTGATTGTGTGTGTGTGTGATTGTGTGATTGTGTGATTGTGTGATTGTGTGATTGTGTGATTGTGTGATTGTGTGATTGTGTGATTGTGTGATTGTGTGATTGTGTGATTGTGTGATTGTGTGATTGTGACTGTGTGATTGTGTGAGTGTGCGATTGTGTGATTGAGTGATTGTGTGAATGTGTAATTGTGATTGTGCGATTGTGATTGTGTGATTGTGTGATTGTGTGATTGTGTGATTGTGTGATTGTGTGATTGTGTGATTGTGTAATTGTGAGATTGTGTGATTGTGTGATTGTGTGATTGTGTGATGGTGTAATTGTGATTGTGCGATTGTGATTGTGTGATTGTGATTGTGTGATTGTGATTGTGTGATTGTGATTGTGTGATTGCGACTGTGTGATTGTGTGAGTGTGTGATTGTGTGATTGAGTGATTGTGTGCTTGTGTGATTGTGTGGTTGTGAGATTGTGTGATTGTGTGATTAGGTGGTTGTGTAATTGTGTGATTGTGTGATTGTGTGATTGTGTGATTCTGTGATTGTGTGAATGTGTGATTGTGTTATTGTGTGATTGTGTGATTGTGTGATTGTGCGATTGTGTGATTGTGTGATTGTGTGATTGTGTGATTGTGTGATTGTGTAATTGTGATTGTGCGATTGTGATTGTGTCATTGTATGATTGTGTGATTGTGTGATTGTGTGATTGTGTGATTGTGTGATTGTGAGATTGTGTGTTTGTGTGCTTGTGTGATTGTGTGATTGTGATTGTGTGATTGTGTGATTGTGTGATTGTGTGATTGTGTGATTGTGTGATTGTGTGAGTGTGTGATTGTGTGACTGAGTGATTGTGTGACTGTGTGATTGTGTGACTGTGTGATTGAAAGTCTGTGTGATTGTGTGACCATGATTGTGTGACCGTGATTGTGTGACCGATTGTGTGACCGTGATTGTGTGACCGTGATTGTGTCATCGTGATTGTGTGATCGTGATTGTGGGTCCGTGATTGAGTGACCGTGATTGACTGACCGTGATTGAGTGACCGTGATTGTGTGACCGTGGTTGTGTGACCGTGATTGTGTGACCGTGATTGTGTGACCGTGATAGTGTGACCGTGAATCTGTGAATGCGTGATTGTGATTGCGTGATTGTGATTCCGTGATTGTGTGATTGTGTGATCGTGTGATCGTGGGATCGTGTGATTGTGTGATCGTGTGATCGTGTGATTGTGTGATTGTGTGATTGTGATTGTGTGATTGTGTGATTGTGATTGTGTGATTGTGATTGTGTGATTGTGATTGTGTGATTGTGATTGTGTGATTGTGATTGTGTGATTGTGACTGTGTGATTGTGTGAGTGTGTGATTGTGTGATTGTGTAGTTGTGTGATTGTGTGATTGAGTGATTGTGTGCTTGTGTGATTGTATGATTCCGTGATTGTGTGATTGTGTGATTGTGTGATTGTGTGATTGTGTAATTGTGATTGTGTTGTGACGTGGTATTTTATACCCGTCACAAGGAGCCTCCTCGGGAGACCGGACGGGTCATAGGTCGCAGTCAAATACCGTCTAGAGAGAGAACGAAGCGCGTATAATATCGTAAGAACAAATTCTGTCGCTATACTATTTCATATGTACCGCCGGAGAATGACGTCACGGTCAACGAAGGAGCGACGTACGTCGAGGGAAAACGCCGCTGCTCTGCCGCTACCCCGCTCGGACCCTCCGATAGACGAAGAGAGGCAGCGGAGTAAGAGGAGAGAACCCAGCGAGATACCGACGTACGCCGAAGGAAAGTGCCGATTCCCTGCCGCTTCCCCGCTCCGGCCCTACGACAGAAGAAGAGAGGCTGCGGAGACGGAAGAAGCCCTGCCGAAGAAGACTTCGATAGAATTCGGAAACTCCGGCAGAGGGTGGGGGTAGGCTACGAGGTGTCCTAATACCGGCGCAAGGGCTCGCGGATTCTTATTCTGTATTCGGCATTTGCCTCAGTTTGTTTCAAAAAAAAAAATCAGTATTATCGTTCCGTGAGGAAAAGTATCGAATCCCGATTCCGCTGCGACCTGTGCCTGGACACCTTGGTAAGCCCCCTCAATTACCGCCATATCGTTGTAAAGAGCGCGAAATCGAGATCGTCATATCGTGGGTTGTAGATCACCTGGCTTGCCATTCACGGGCAGGTTCTGCAAAGTGTGACCGGAGTGGCTTTGTATCGTAGGGAAATTAGCTTAAGTTAGAAGGGTAAAGAAACCCGGGGGCCCCTGTCCGGGACGGTCGCGGATCCCGACGTCCGGACTTTTTCGTGTCGTCGAGAGATCGCTTCTCGATCTCTCGAATCGCCACTCGGCCGGATCACCGAACCTGTACCGGGGAATGGTACAGCGTAAGCTACAATTAAAGTATCGTCTCGAGTAGGCCTTTGACAATATTGTACCCTCCCACGTCTCGATTTCGCGAACTCTTGGTACGGGAGTAGAACGTAAAGTGCATGTTTGTCGTACCGGACATTTCGTGTCTGTCGCGTAACTTCTCGCTTTCTCTCTCTAGACGGTCGCCGATACAGAATCGTTCCGCGTGTAGAATTAAATCGCGTCTCGTATAAAACTAAGTGCGTTAGATTCCGTTGCGTTTAGTATAATTGCGTTACGTCGCGTCTCGTCGCGTCCCGTCGCGTCTCGTCGCGTCTCGTCGCGTTTCGCCGCGTTGCGTTCCGTTAGAATAATTGCGTCGCGTTTGGTTAAGTATTTGCGTTGCGTTTCCGTTAAATTAGTTGCGTCGCGTACCGTTCCGGGAATCGAGGAAATATCAAAGATTGTATTCCGCTTAGGAACTTGCATATTTCGCTTCCGTGGTTAAAATCTCGCGGAGATCGTATCTCGGCCTTCCGCCGAGAACGTTACGGTTAAATCAAATTCCGATACTGGATCACACTGTACGCCTAGGTTACTTAGATATTAAATAAAACACCGCTGTTAACAAATACCGCTAACTTGAGGTTTCTCGCGAATTATCCCGAATCACGTACTCTCGTCCGCCTCCGCGTCTAGCTCCTTTACCCTTAAAGAATCCCGCCACTCTACCATCGCGTTCGGATACTGAGCTACCGAGCCGTTCCGCCGCCGATTCGAATCTTCCGCGCTTTTCCGAGATCGACATACACGATTTTCCCATCTTTCCGCTATAGAGTCTCGTTTCGCGTCTAAGTTCTTTATCGCGACGCTGAGAAGCGTCTGGCGCCCAATTTTCAAATAAAATAAAGCGATATCGAACGGGTTCGGATCGGGCGCCGAAGTGCTACGCGCTCGCGAATCCGCGGAGGCGCCGCGGCGGTCATCGTCGCGGGCACGGTCAAGAGGGGCCGATCGAGAATTCGCGAGCGAAGCGGGGTCGCGGGCCGTTACCGAGCTAGCCGCGAAATACCGTGTAGCAGTGTGATTGTGATTGTGTGATTGTGTGATTGTGTGATTGAGTGATTGTGTGATTGTGTGATTGTGTGATTGTGTGATTGTGTGTGTGTGTGATTGTGTGATTGTGTGATTGTGTGATTGTGTGATTGTGTGATTGTGTGATTGTGTGATTGTGTGATTGTGTGATTGTGTGATTGTGACTGTGTGATTGTGACTGTGTGATTGTGTGAGTGTGTGATTGTGTGATTGAGTGATTGTGTGATTGTGTAATTGTGATTGTGCGATTGTGATTGTGTGATTGTGTGATTGCGTGATTGTGTGATTGTGTGATTGTGTGATTGTGTAATTGTGAGATTGTGTGATTGTGTGATTGTGTGATTGTGTGATTGTGTGATGGTGTAATTGTGATTGTGCGATTGTGATTGTGTGATTGTGATTGTGTGATTGTGATTGTGTGATTGTGATTGTGTGATTGTGACTGTGTGATTGTGTGAGTGTGTGATTGTGTGATTGAGTGATTGTGTGCTTGTGTGATTGTGTGGTTGTGAGATTGTGTGATTGTGTGATTAGGTGATTGTGTAATTGTGTGATTGTGTGATTGTGTGATTGTGTGATTCTGTGATTGTGTGAATGTGTGATTGTGTTATTGTGTGATTGTGTGATTGTGTGATTGTGTGATTGTGTGATTGTGTGATTGTGTGATTGTGTGATTGTGTAATTGTGATTGTGCGATTGTGATTGTGTGATTGTATGATTGTGTGATTGTGTGATTGTGTGATTGTGTGATTGTGTGATTGTGTGATTGTGAGATTGTGTGTTTGTGTGCTTGTGTGATTGTGTGATTGTGATTGTGTGATTGTGATTGTGTGATTGTGGTTGTGTGACTGTGATTGTTTGATTGCGATTGTGTGATTGTGATTGTGTGATTGTGATTGTGTGATTGTGATTGTGTGATTGTGATTGTGTGATTGTGACTGTGTGATTGTGTGAGTGTGTGATTGTGTGATTGAGTGATTGTGTGCTTGTGTGATTGTGTGATGGTGTAATTGTGATTGTGCGATTGTGATTGTGTGATTGTGATTGTGTGATTGTGATTGTGTGATTGTGATTGTGTGATTGTGACTGTGTGATTGTGTGAGTGTGTGATTGTGTGATTGAGTGATTGTGTGCTTGTGTGATTGTGTGGTTGTGAGATTGTGTGATTGTGTGATTAGGTGATTGTGTAATTGTGTGATTGTGTGATTGTGTGATTGTGTGATTCTGTGATTGTGTGAATGTGTGATTGTGTTATTCTGTGATTGTGTGATTGTGTGATTGTGTGATTGTGTGATTGTGTGATTGTGTGATTGTGTGATTGTGTGATTGTGTGATTGTGTAATTGTGATTGTGCGATTGTGATTGTGTGATTGTATGATTGTGTGATTGTGTGATTGTGTGATTGTGTGATTGTGTGATTGTGAGATTGTGTGTTTGTGTGCTTGTGTGATTGTGTGATTGTGATTGTGTGATTGTGATTGTGTGATTGTGGTTGTGTGACTGTGATTGTTTGATTGCGATTGTGTGATTGTGATTGTGTGATTGTGATTGTGTGATTGTGCGACTGTGTGATTGTGTGAGTGTGTGGTTGTGTGATTGAGTGATTGTGTGCTTGTGTGATTGTGTGGTTGTGAGATTGTGTGATTGTGTGATTAGGTGATTGTGTGATTGAGTGATTGTGTGATTGTGTGATTGTGTGAATGTGTGATTTTGTGATTGTGTGATTGTGTGATTGTGTGATTGTGTGCTTGTGTGATTGTGTGATTGTATACTTGTGTGATTGAGTGATTGTGTGATTGTGCGATTGTGTGATTGTGCGATTGTGTGATTGTGTAATTGTGATTGTGTGATTGTGTGATTGTGCGATTGTGTGATTGTGTGATTGTGTGATTGTGTGATTGTGTGATTGTGTGATTGTGTGATTGTGTGATTGTGTGATTGTGTGATTGTGTGATTGTGTGATTGTGTGATTGTGTGATTGTGTGATTGTGTGTTTGTGTGCTTGTGTGATTGTGTGATTGTGATTGTGTGACTTCGATTGTGTGATTGTGGTTGTGTGATTGTGATTGTGTGATTGTGATTGTGTGATTGTGATTGTGTGATTGTGACTGTGTGATTGTGTGAGTGTGTGATTGTGTGATTGAGTGATTGTGTGCTTGTGTGATTGTGTGGTTGTGAGATTGTGTGATTGTGTGATTGTGAGATTGTGTGATTGTGTGATTAGGTGGTTGTGTAATTGTGTGATTGTGTGATTGTGTGATTGTGTGATTCTGTGATTGTGTGAATGTGTGATTGTGTTATTGTGTGATTGTGTGATTGTGTGATTGTGCGATTGTGTGATTGTGTGATTGTGTGATTGTGTGATTGTGTAATTGTGATTGTGCGATTGTGATTGTGTGATTGTATGATTGTGTGATTGTGTGATTGTGTGATTGTGTGAGTGTGTGATTGTGTGACTGAGTGATTGTGTGACTGTGTGATTGGGTGACTGTGTGATTGAAAGTCTGTGTGATTGTGTGACCATGATTGTGTGACCGTGATTGTGTGACCGATTGTGTGACCGTGATTGTGTGACCGTGATTGTGTCATCGTGATTGTGTGATCGTGATTGTGGGTCCGTGATTGAGTGACCGTGATTGACTGACCGTGATTGAGTGACCGTGATTGTGTGACCGTGATTGTGTGACCGTGATTGTGTGACCGTGATTGTGTGACCGTGGTTGTGTGACCGTGATTGTGTGACCGTGATTGTGTGACCGTGATAGTGTGACCGTGAATCTGTGAATGCGTGATTGTGATTGCGTGATTGTGATTCCGTGATTGTGTGATTGTGCGATCGTGTGATCGTGTGATCGTGTGATTGTGTGATCGTGTGATCGTGTGATTGTGTGATTGTGTGATGGTGATTGTGTGATTGTGATTGTGTGATTGTGATTGTGTGATTGTGATTGTGTGATTGTGATTGTGTGATTGTGATTGGGTGATTGTGACTGTGTGATTGTGTGAGTGTGTGATTGTGTGATTGTGTAGTTGTGTGATTGTGTGATTGAGTGATTGTGTGCTTGTGTGATTGTATGATTCCGTGATTGTGTGATTGTGTGATTGTGTGATTGTGTGATTGTGTAATTGTGATTGTGTGATTGTGATTGTGTGATTGTGTGGTTGTGTGATTGTGTGATTGTGTGTGTGTGTGATTGTGTGATTGTGTGATTGTGTGATTGTGTGATTGTGTGATTGTGTGATTGTGTGATTGTGTGATTGTGTGATTGTGTGATTGTGTGATTGTGTGATTGTGACTGTGTGATTGTGTGAGTGTGTGATTGTGTGATTGAGTGCTTGTGTGATTGTGTAATTGTGATTGTGCGATTGTGATTGTGTGATTGTGTGATTGTGTGATTGTGTGATTGTGTGATTGTGTAATTGTGAGATTGTGTGATTGTGTGATTGTGTGATTGTGTGATGGTGTAATTGTGATTGTGCGATTGTGATTGTGTGATTGTGATTGTGTGATTGTGATTGTGTGATTGTGATTGTGTGATTGTGACTGTGTGATTGTGTGAGTGTGTGATTGAGTGATTGAGTGATTGTGTGCTTGTGTGATTGTGTGGTTGTGAGATTGTGTGATTGTGTGATTAGGTGATTGTGTAATTGTGTGATTGTGTGATTGTGTGATTGTGTGATTCTGTGATTGTGTGAATGTGTGATTGTGTGATTGTGTGATTGTGTGATTGTGTGATTGTGTGATTGTGTGATTGTGTGATTGTGTAATTGTGATTGTGCGATTGTGATTGTGTGATTGTATGATTGTGTGATTGTGTGATTGTGTGATTGTGTGATTGTGTGATTGTGAGATTGTGTGTTTGTGTGCTTGTGTGATTGTGTGATTGTGATTGTGTGATTGTTATTGTGTGATTGTGGTTGTGTGACTGTGATTGTTTGATTGTGATTGTGTGATTGTGATTGTGTGATTGTGATTGTGTGATTGTGATTGTGTGATTGTGATTGTGTGATTGTGACTGTGTGATTGTGTGAGTGTGTGATTGTGTGATTGAGTGATTGTGTGCTTGTGTGATTGTGTGGTTGTGAGATTGTGTGATTGTGTGATTAGGTGATTGTGTGATTGTGTGATTGTGTGATTGTGTGATTGTGTGATTGTGCGACTGTGTGATTGTGTGAGTGTGTGGTTGTGTGATTGAGTGATTGTGTGCTTGTGTGATTGTGTGGTTGTGAAATTGTGTGATTGTGTGATTAGGTGATTGTGTGATTGAGTGATTGTGTGATTGTGTGATTGCGTGAATGTGTGATTGTGTGATTGTGTGATTGTGTGATTGTGTGATTGTGTGATTGTGTGATTGTGTGATTGTGTGATTGTGTGCTTGTGTGATTGTGTGATTGTATACTTGTGTGATTGTGTGATTGTGTGATTGTGCGATTGTGTGATTGTGTGATTGTGTGATTGTGTGATTGTGTGATTGTGTGATTGTGTGATTGTGTGATTGGGTGATTGTGTGATTGTGTGATTGTGTGATTGTGTGATTGTGTGATTGTGTGATTGTGTGATTGTGTGATTGTGTGATTGTGTGTTTGTGTGCTTGTGTGATTGTGTGATTGTGATTGTGTGATTTCGATTGTGTGATTGTGGTTGTGTGATTGTGATTGTGTGATTGTGATTGTGTGATTGTGACTGTGTGATTGTGTGAGTGTGTGATTGTGTGATTGAGTGATTGTGTGCTTGTGTGATTGTGTGGTTGTGAGATTGTGTGATTGTGTGACTAGGTGATTGTGTGATTGTGCGATTGTGTGATTGTGTGATTGTGTGATTGTGTGATTGTGTGATTGTGTGACTGTGTGATTGTGTGATTGTGTGATTGTGTGATTGTGTGATTTTGTGATTGAGTGATTGTGTGATTGTGTGATTGTGTGATTGTGTGATTTTGCGATTGTGTGATTGTGTAATTGCGTGATTGTGTGAGTGTGTGATTGTGTGATTGAGTGATTGTGTGAGTGTGTGATTGTGTGACTGAGTGATTGTGTGACTGTGTGATTGTGTGACTGTGTGATTGAAAGTCTGTGTGATTGTGTGACCATGATTGTGTGACCGTGATTGTGTGACCGATTGTGTGACCGTGATTGTGTGACCGTGATTGTGTCATCGTGATTGTGTGATCGTGATTGTGGGTCCGTGATTGAGTGACCGTGATTGACTGACCGTGATTGAGTGACCGTGATTGTGTGACCGTGATTGTGTGACCGTGATTGTGTGACCGTGATTGTGTGACCGTGGTTGTGTGACCGTGATTGTGTGACCGTGATTGTGTGACCGTGATAGTGTGACCGTGAATCTGTGAATGCGTGATTGTGATTGCGTGATTGTGATTCCGTGATTGTGTGATTGTGTGATCGTGTGATCGTGTGATCGTGTGATTGTGTGATCGTGTGATCGTGTGATTGTGTGATTGTGTGATTGTGATTGTGTGATTGTGATTGTGTGATTGTGATTGTGTGATTGTGATTGTGTGATTGTGATTGTGTGATTGTGACTGTGTGATTGTGTGAGTGTGTGATTGTGTGATTGTGTGATTGTGTGATTGTGTGATTGTGTAGTTGTGTGATTGTGTGATTGAGTGATTGTGTGCTTGTGTGATTGTATGATTCCGCGATTGTGTGATTGTGTGATTGTGTGATTGTGTAATTGTGATTGTGTGATTGTGTGATTGAGTGATTGTGTGATTGTGTGATTGTGTGATTGTGTGTGTGTGTGATTGTGTGATTGTGTGATTGTGTGTGTGTGTGATTGTGTGATTGTGTGATTGTGTGATTGTGCGATTGTGTGATTGTGTGATTGTGTGACTGTGTGATTGTGTGATTGTGTGATTGTGTAATTGTGATTGTGCGATTGTGATTGTGTGATTGTATGATTGTGTGATTGTGCGATTGTGTGATTGTGTGATTGTGTGATTGTGAGATTGTGTGTTTGTGTGCTTGTGTGATTGTGTGATTGTGTGATTGTGATTGTGTGATTGTGTGATTGTGTGATTGTGTGAGTGTGTGATCGTGTGATCGTGTGATTGTGTGATTGTGTGATTGTGATTGTGTGATTGTGATTGTGTGATTGTGACTGTGTGATTGTGTGAGTGTGTGATTGTGTGATTGTGTAGTTGTGTGATTGTGTGATTGAGTGATTGTGTGCTTGTGTGATTGTATGATTCCGTGATTGTGTGATTGTGTGATTGTGTGATTGTGTAATTGTGATTGTGTGATTGTGATTCTGTGATTGTGTGAATGTGTGATTGTGTTATTGTGTGATTGTGTGATTGTGTGATTGTGCGATTGTGTGATTGTGTGATTGTGTGATTGTGTGATTGTGTGATTGTGTAATTGTGATTGTGCGATTGTGATTGTGTGATTGTATGATTGTGTGATTGTGTGATTGTGTGATTGTGTGAGTGTGTGATTGTGTGATTGAGTGATTGTGTGCTTGTGTGATTGTGTGGTTGTGAGATTGTGTGATTGTGTGATTAGGTGATTGTGTAATTGTGTGATTGTGTGATTGTGTGATTGTGTGATTCTGTGATTGTGTGAATGTGTGATTGTGTGATTGTGTGATTGTGTGATTGTGTGATTGTGTGATTGTGTGATTGTGTGATTGTGTAATTGTGATTGTGCGATTGTAATTGTGTGATTGTATGATTGTGTGATTGTGTGATTGTGTGATTGTGTGATTGTGTGATTGTGTGATTGTGAGATTGTGTGTTTGTGTGCTTGTGTGATTGTGTGATTGTGATTGTGTGATTGTGATTGTGTGATTGTGGTTGTGTGACTGTGATTGTTTGATTGTGATTGTGTGATTGTGATTGTGTGATTGTGATTGTGTGATTGTGGTTGTGTGACTGTGATTGTTTGATTGTGATTGTGTGATTGTGATTGTGTGATTGTGATTGTGTGATTGTGTGATTGTGTGATTGTGCGACTGTGTGATTGTGTGAGTGTGTGGTTGTGTGATTGAGTGATTGTGTGCTTGTGTGATTGTGTGGTCGTGAGATTGTGTGACTGTGTGATTAGGTGATTGTGTGATTGAGTGATTGTGTGATTGTGTGATTGTGTGAATGTGTGATTTTGTGATTGTGTGATTTTGTGATTGTGTGATTGTGTGATTGTGTGATTGTGTGCTTGTGTGATTGTGTGATTGTATACTTGTGTGATTGTGTGATTGTGTGATTGTGCGATTGTGTGATTGTGTGATTGTGTGATTGTGTAATTGTGATTGTGTGATTGTGTGATTGTGCGATTGTGTGATTGTGTGATTGTGTGATTGTGTGATTGTGTGATTGTGTGATTGTGTGATTGTGTGATTGTGTGATTGGGTGATTGTGTGATTGTGTGATTGTGTGATTGTGTGATTGTGTGATTGTGTGATTGTGTGATTGTGTGATTGTGTGTTTGTGTGCTTGTGTGATTGTGTGATTGTGATTGTGTGATTTCGATTGTGTGAGTGTGGTTGTGTGATTGTGATTGTGTGATTGTGATTGTGTGATTGTGATTGTGTGATTGTGACTGTGTGATTGTGTGAGTGTGTGATTGTGTGATTGAGTGATTGTGTGCTTGTGTGATTGTGTGGTTGTGAGATTGTGTGATTGTGTGATTAGGTGATTGTGTGATTGTGTGATTGTGTGATTGTGTGATTGTGTGATTGTGTGATTGTGTAATTGTGATTGTGCGATTGTGATTGTGTGATTGTATGATTGTGTGATTGTGTGATTGTGTGATTGTGTGATTGTGTGATTGTGAGATTGTGTGTTTGTGTGCTTGTGTGATTGTGTGATTGTGATTGTGTGATTGTGATTGTGTGATTCTGGTTGTGTGATTGTGATTGTGTGATTGTGATTGTGTGATTGTGATTGTGTGATTGTGATTGTGTGATTGTGATTGTGTGATTGTGACTGTGTGATTGTGTGAGTGTGTGATTGTGTGATTGTGTGATTGTGTGATTGTGTAGTTGTGTGATTGTGTGATTGAGTGATTGTGTGCTTGTGTGATTGTATGATTCCGTGATTGTGTGATTGTGTGATTGTGTGATTGTGTAATTGTGATTGTGTGATTGTGTGATTGAGTGATTGTGTGATTGTGTGATTGTGTGTGTGTGTGATTGTGTGGTTGTGTCATTGTGTGATTGTGTGATTGTGTGATTGTGTGATTGTGTGATTGTGTGATTGTGACTGTGTGATTGTGTGAGCGTGTGATTGTGTGATTGAGTGATTGTGTGAATGTGTAATTGTGATTGTGCGATTGTGATTGTGTGATTGTGTGATTGTGTGATTGTGTGATTGTGTGATTGTGTAATTGTGAGATTGTGTGATTGTGTGATTGTGTGATTGTGATTGTGTGATTGTGATTGTGTGATTGTGACTGTGTGATTGTGTGAGTGTGTGACTGTGTGATTGAGTGATTGTGTGCTTGTGTGATTGTGTGGTTGTGAGATTGTGTGATTGTGTGGTTAGGTGGTTGTGTAATTGTGTGATTGTGTGATTGTGTGATTGTGTGATTCTGTGATTGTGTGAATGTGTGATTGTGTTATTGTGTGATTGTGTGATTGTGTGATTGTGCGATTGTGTGATTGTGTGATTGTGTGATTGTGTGATTGTGTGATTGTGTGATTGTGTAATTGTGATTGTGCGATTGTGATTGTGTGATTGTATGATTGTGTGATTGTGCGATTGTGTGATTGTGTGATTGTGTGATTGTGAGATTGTGTGTTTGTGTGCTTGTGTGATTGTGTGATTGTGATTGTGTGATTGTGTGATTGTGTGATTGTGTGAGTGTGTGATCGTGTGATCGTGTGATTGTGTGATTGTGTGATTGTGATTGTGTGATTGTGATTGTGTCATTGTGATTGTGTCATTGTGATTGTGTGATTGTGATTGTGTGATTGTGACTGTGTGATTGTGTGAGTGTGTGATTGTGTGATTGTGTAGTTGTGTGATTGTGTGATTGAGTGATTGTGTGCTTGTGTGGTTGTATGATTCCGTGATTGTGTGATTGTGTGATTGTGTGATTGTGTGATTGTGTAATTGTGATTGTGTGATTGTGATTGTGTGATTGTGTGATTGTGTGATTGAGTGATTGTGTGATTGTGTGGTTGTGTGATTGTGTGATTGTGTGTGTGTGTGATTGTGTGATTGTGTGATTTTGTGATTGTGTGATTGTGTGATTGTGTGATTGTGTGATTGTGTGATTGTGTGATTGTGTGATTGTGATTGTGGGATTGTGACTGTGTGATTGTGTGAGTGTGTGATTGAGTGATTGAGTGATTGTGTGCTTGTGTGATTGTGTGGTTGTGAGATTGTGTGATTGTGTGATTAGGTGATTGTGTAATTGTGTGATTGTGTGATTGTGTGATTGTGTGATTCTGTGATTGTGTGAATGTGTGATTGTGTTATTGTGTGATTGTGTGATTGTGTGATTGTGTGATTGTGTGATTGTGTGATTGTGTAATTGTGATTGTGCGATTGTGATTGTGTGATTGTATGATTGTGTGATTGTGTGATTGTGTGATTGTGTGATTGTGAGATTGTGTGTTTGTGTGCTTGTGTGATTGTGTGATTGTGATTGTGTGATTGTGATTGTGTGATTGTGGTTGTGTGACTGTGATTGTTTGATTGTGATTGTGTGATTGTGATTGTGTGATTGTGATTGTGTGATTGTGACTGTGTGATTGTGTGAGTGTGTGATTGTGTGATTGAGTGATTGTGTGCTTGTGTTATTGTGTGGTTGTGAGATTGTGTGATTGTGTAATTAGGTGATTGTGTGATTGTGTGATTGTGTGATTGTGTGATTGTGTGATTGTGCGACTGTGTGATTGTGTGAGTGTGTGGTTGTGTGATTGAGTGATTGTGTGCTTGTGTGATTGTGTGGTTGTGAAATTGTGTGATTGTGTGATTAGGTGATTGTGTGATTGAGTGATTGTGTGATTGTGTGATTGTGTGAATGTGTGATTGTGTGATTGTGTGATTGTGTGACTGTGTGATTGTGTGATTGTGTGATTGTGTGATTGTGTGATTGTGTGATTGTGTGATTGTGTGATTGTGTGACTGTGTGATTGTGTGATTGTGTGATTGTGTGATTGTGTGATTTTGTGATTGAGTGATTGTGTGATTGTGTGATTGTGTGATTGTGTGATTGTGTGATTGTGTGATTGTGTGATTGTGTGATTGTGTGTTTGTGTGCTTGTGTGATTGTGTGATTGTGTGATTGTGATTGTGTGATTTCGATTGTGTGATTGTGGTTGTGTGATTGTGATTGTGTGATTGTGATTGTGTGATTGTGACTGTGTGATTGTGTGAGTGTGTGATTGTGTGATTGAGTGATTGTGTGCTTGCGTGATTGTGTGGTTGTGAGATTGTGTGATTGTGTGACTAGGTGATTGTGTGATTGTGCGATTGTGTGATTGTGTGATTGTGTGATTGTGTGATTGTGTGATTGTGTGACTGTGTGATTGTGTGATTGTGTGATTGTGTGATTGTGTGATTTTGTGATTGAGTGATTGTGTGATTGTGTGATTGTGTGATTGTGTGATTTTGCGATTGTGTGATTGTGTAATTGTGTGATTGTGTGAGTGTGTGATTGTGTGATTGAGTGATTGTGTGAGTGTGTGATCGTGTGACTGAGTGATTGTGTGACTCTGTGATTGTGTGACTGTGTGATTGAAAGTCTGTGTGATTGTGTGACCATGATTGTGTGACCGTGATTGTGTGACCGATTGTGTGACCGTGATTGTGTGACCGTGATTGTGTCATCGTGATTGTGTGATCGTGATTGTGGGTCCGTGATTGAGTGACCGTGATTGACTGACCGTGATTGAGTGACCGTGATTGTGTGACCGTGATTGTGTGACCGTGATTGTGTGACCGTGATTGTGTGACCGTGGTTGTGTGACCGTGATTGTGTGACCGTGATAGTGTGACCGTGAATCTGTGAATGCGTGATTGTGATTGCGTGATTGTGATTCCGTGATTGTGTGATCGTGTGATCGTGTGATCGTGTGATTGTGTGATCGTGTGATCGTGTGATTGTGTGATTGTGTGATTGTGATTGTGTGATTGTGATTGTGTGATTGTGATTGTGTGATTGTGATTGTGTGATTGTGTGATTGTGTGATTGTGTGATTGTGTGATTGTGTAATTGTGAGATTGTGTGATTGTGTGATTGTGTGATTGTGTGATGGTGTAATTGTGATTGTGCGATTGTGATTGTGTGATTGTGATTGTGTGATTGTGATTGTGTGATTGTGATTGTGTGATTGTGATTGTGTGATTGTGACTGTGTGATTGTGTGAGTGTGTGATTGTGTGATTGAGTGATTGTGTGCTTGTGTGATTGTGTGGTTGTGAGATTGTGTGATTGTGTGATTAGGTGGTTGTGTAATTGTGTGATTGTGTGATTGTGTGATTGTGTGATTCTGTGATTGTGTGATTGTGTGATTGTGTGATTGTGTGATTGTGTGATTGTGTGTGTGTGTGATTGTGTGATTGTGTAATTGTGATTGTGCGATTGTGATTGTGTGCTTGTGTGATTGCATGATTGTGTGATTGTGTGATTGTGTGATTGTGTAATTGTGAGATTGTGTGATTGTGTGATTGTGTGATTGTGTGATGGTGTAATTGTGATTGTGCGATTGTGATTGTGTGATTGTGATTGTGTGATTGTGATTGTGTGATTGTGATTGTGTGATTGTGCGACTGTGTGATTGTGTGAGTGTGTGATTGTGTGATTGAGTGATTGTGTGCTTGTGTGATTGTGTGGTTGTGAGATTGTGTGATTGTGTGATTAGGTGATTGTGTGATTGAGTGATTGTGTGATTGTGTGATTGTGTGAATGTGTGATTTTGTGATTGTGTGATTGTGTGATTGTGTGATTGTGTGCTTGTGTGATTGTGTGATTGTATACTTGTGTGATTGCGTGATTGTGTGATTGTGCGATTGTGTGATTGTTTGATTGTGTGATTGTGTAATTGTGATTGTGTGATTGTGTGATTGTGCGATTGTGCGATTGTGTGATTGTGTGATTGTGTGATTGTGTGATTGGGTGATTGTGTGATTGTGTGATTGTGTGATTGTGTGATTGTGTGATTGTGTGATTGTGTGATTGTGTGATTGTGCGATTGTGATTGTGTGATTGTGTGATTGCATGATTGTGTGATTGTGTGATTGTGTGATTGTGTAATTGTGAGATTGTGTGATTGTGTGATTGTGTGATTGTGTGATGGTGTAATTGTGATTGTGCGATTGTGATTGTGTGATTGTGATTGTGTGATTGTGATTGTGTGATTGTGATTGTGTGATTGTGACTGTGTGATTGTGTGAGTGTGTGATTGTGTGATTGCGTGATTGTGTGCTTGTGTGATTGTGTGGTTGTGAGATTGTGTGATTGTGTGATTAGGTGATTGTGTAATTGTGTGATTGTGTGATTGTGTGATTGTGTGATTCTGTGATTGTGTGAATGTGTGATTGTGTTATTGTGTGATTGTGTGATTGTGTGATTGTGTGATTGTGTGATTGTGTGATTGTGTGATTGTGTGATTGTGTAGTTGTGTGATTGTGTGATTGAGTGATTGTGTGCTTGTGTGATTGTATGATTCCGTGATTGTGTGATTGTGTGATTGTGTGATTGTGTAATTGTGATTGTGTGATTGTGTGATTGAGTGATTGTGTGATTGTGTGATTGTGTGATTGTGTGATTGTGTGTGTGTGTGATTGTGTGATTGTGTCATTGTGTGATTGTGTGATTGTGTGATTGTGTGATTGTGTGATTGTGTGATTGTGACTGTGTGATTGTGTGAGCGTGTGATTGTGTGATTGAGTGATTGTGTGAATGTGTAATTGTGATTGTGCGATTGTGATTGTGTGATTGTGTGATTGTGTGATTGTGTGATTGTGTGATTGTGTGATTGTGTGATTGTGTAATTGTGAGATTGTGTGATTGTGTGATTGTGTGATTGTGTGATGTTGTAATTGTGATTGTGCGATTGTGATTGTGTGATTGTGATTGTGTGATTGTGATTGTGTGATTGTGACTGTGTGATTGTGTGAGTGTGTGATTGTGTGATTGAGTGATTGTGTGCTTGTGTGATTGTGTGGTTGTGAGATTGTGTGATTGTGTGATTAGGTGATTGTGTAATTGTGTGATTGTGTGATTGTGTGATTGTGTGATTGTGTGATTGTGTGATTGTGTGATTGTGTGATTGTGTGATTGTGTGATTGTGTGATTGTGTGATTGTGTAATTGTGATTGTGCAATTGTGATTGTGTGATTGTATGATTGTGTGATTGTGTGATTGTGTGATTGTGTGATTGTGTGATTGTGTGATTGTGAGATTGTGTGTTTGTGTGCTTGTGTGATTGTGTGATTGTGATTGTGTGATTGTGATTGTGTGATTGTGGTTGTGTGACTGTGATTGTTTGATTGTGATTGTGTGATTGTGATTGTGTGATTGTGATTGTGTGATTGTGATTGTGTGATTGTGACTGTGTGATTGTGTGAGTGTGTGATTGTGTGATTGAGTGATTGTGTGCTTGTGTGATTGTGTGCTTGTGTGATTGTATGATTCCGTGATTGTGTGATTGTGTGATTGTGTGATTGTGTGATTGTGTGATTGTGTGATGGTGATTGTGTGATTGTGTGATTGTGTGATTGTGTGATTGTGTGATTTTGCGATTGTGTGATTGTGTGACTGTGTGATTGTGTGAGTGTGTGATTGTGTGATTGAGTGATTCTGTGCTTGTGTGATTGTGTGGTTGTGAGATTGTGTGATTGTGTGATTAGGTGATTGTGTAATTGTGTGATTGTGTGATTGTGTGATTGTGTGATTGTGTGATTGTGTGATTGTGTGATTGTGTGATTGTGTGATTGTGTGATTGTGTGATTGTGTAATTGTGATTGTGCAATTGTGATTGTGTGATTGTATGATTGTGTGATTGTGTGATTGTGTGATTGTGTGATTGTGTGATTGTGTGATTGTGAGATTGTGTGTTTGTGTGCTTGTGTGATTGTGTGATTGTGATTGTGTGATTGTGTGATTGTGTGATTGTGTGTGTGTGTGATTGTGTGATTGTGTCATTGTGTGATTGAGTGATTGTGTGATCGTGTGATCGTGTGATCGTGTGATTGTGTGATCGTGTGATCGTGTGATTGTGTAATTGTGTGATTGTGATTGTGTGATTGTGATTGTGTGATTGTGATTGTGTGATTGTGATTGTGTGATTGTGATTGTGTGTTTGTGATTGTGTGATTGTGACTGTGTGATTGTGTGAGTGTGTGATTGTGTGATTGTGTGATTGTGTAGTTGTGTGATTGTGTGATTGAGTGATTGTGTGCTTGCGTGATTGTATGATTCCGTGATTGTGTGATTGTGTGATTGTGTGATTGTGTAATTGTGATTGTGTGATTGTGTGATTGCTTGATTGAGTGATTGTGTGATTGTGTGATTGTGTGATTGTGTGATTGTGTGATTGTGTGATTGTGTGATTGTGTGATTGTGTGATTGTGTGATTGTGTGATTGTGTGATTGTGTGACTGTGTGATTGTGTGATTGTGTGATTGTGTGATTGTGTGATTGTGTGATTTTGTGATTGAGTGATTGTGTGATTGTGTGATTGTGTGATTTTGCGATTGTGTGATTGTGTAATTGTGTGATTGTGTGAGTGTGTGATTGTGTGATTGAGTAATTGTGTGAGTGTGTGATTGTGTGACTGAGTGATTGTGTGACTGTGTGATTGTGTGACTGTGTGATTGAAAGTCTGTGTGATTGTGTGACCATGATTGTGTGACCGTGATTGTGTGACCGATTGTTTGACCGTGATTGTGTGACCGTGATTGTGTCATCGTGATTGTGTGATCGTGATTGTGGGTCCGTGATTGAGTGACCGTGATTGACTGACCGTGATTGAGTGACCGTGATTGTGTGACCGTGATTGTGTGACCGTGATTGTGTGACCGTGGTTGTGTGACCGTGATTGTGTGACCGTGATTGTGTGACCGTGATTGTGTGACCGTGATAGTGTGACCGTGAATCTGTGAATGCGTCATTGTGATTGCGTGATTGTGATTCCGTGATTGTGTGATTGTGTGATCGTGTGATCGTGTGATCGTGTGATTGTGTGATCGTGTGATCGTGTGATTGTGTAATTGTGTGATTGTGATTGTGTGATTGTGATTGTGTGATTGTGATTGTGTGATTGTGATTGTGTGATTGTGATTGTGTGATTGTGATTGTGTGTTTGTGATTGTGTGATTGTGACTGTGTGATTGTGTGAGTGTGTGATTGTGTGATTGTGTGATTGTGTAGTTGTGTGATTGTGTGATTGAGTGATTGTGTGCTTGCGTGATTGTATGATTCCGTGATTGTGTGATTGTGTGATTGTGTGATTGTGTAATTGTGATTGTGTGATTGTGTGATTGTGTGATTGAGTGAATGTGTGATTGTGTGATTGTGTGATTGTGTGATTGTGTGATTGTGTGATTGTGTGATTGTGTGATTGTGTGATTGTGTGATTGTGTGATTGTGTGATTGTGACTCTGTGATTGTGTGAGTGTGTGATTGTGTGATTGAGTGATTGTGTGATTGTGTAATTGTGATTGTGCGATTGTGATTGTGTGATTGTGTGATTGTGTGATTGTGTGATTGTGTAATTGTGAGATTGTGTGATTGTGTGATTGTGTGATTGTGTGATGGTGTAATTGTGATTGTGCGATTGTGATTGTGTGATTGTGATTGTGTGATTGTGATTGTGTGATTGTGATTGTGTGATTGTGACTGTGTGATTGTGTGAGTGTGTGATTGTGTGATTGAGTGATTGTGTGCTTGTGTGATTGTGTGGTTGTGAGATTGTGTGATTGTGTGATTAGGTGGTTGTGTAATTGTGTGATTGTGTGATTGTGTGATTGTGTGATGGTGTAATTGTGATTGTGCGATTGTGATTGTGTGATTGTGATTGTGTGATTGTGATTGTGTGATTGTGATTGTGTGATTGTGATTGTGTGATTGTGACTGTGTGATTGTGTGAGTGTGTGATTGTGTGATTGAGTGATTGTGTGCTTGTGTGATTGTGTGATTGTGATTGTGTGATTGTGATTGTGTGATTGTGATTGTGTGATTGTGACTGTGTGATTGTGTGAGTGTGTGATTGTGTGATTGAGTGATTGTGTGCTTGTGTGATTGTGTGGTTGTGAGATTGTGTGATTGTGTGATTAGGTGATTGTGTGATTGTGTGATACTGTGATTGTGTGAATGTGTGATTGTGTTATTGTGTGATTGTGTGATTGTGTGATTGTGTGATTGTGTGATTGTGTGATTGTGTGATTGTGTGATTGTGTGATTGTGTGATTGTGTGATTGTGTAATTGTGATTGCGCGATTGTGATTGTGTGATTGTATGATTGTGTGATTGTGTGATTGTGTGATTGTGTGATTGTGTGATTGTGAGATTGTGTGTTTGTGTGCTTCTGTGATTGTGTGATTGTGATTGTGTGATTGTGATTGTGTGATTGTGGTTGTGTGACTGTGATTGTTTGATTGTGATTGTGTGACTGTGATTGTGTGATTGTGATTGTGTGATTGTGATTGTGTGATTGTGACTGTGTGATTGTGTGAGTGTATGATTGTGTGATTGAGTGATTGAGTGATTGTGTGCTTGTGTGATTGTGTGGTTGTGAGATTGTGTGATTGTGTGATTAGGTGATTGTGTGATTGTGTGATTGTGCGACTGTGTGATTGTGTGAGTGTGTGGTTGTGTGATTGAGTGATTGTGTGCTTGTGTGATTGTGTGGTTGTGAGATTGTGTGATTGCGTGATTAGGTGATTGTGTGATTGAGTGATTGTGTGATTGTGTGATTGTGTGAATGTGTGATTGTGTGATTGTGTGATTGTGTGATTGTGTGATTGTGTGCTTGTGTGATTGTGTGATTGTATACTTGTGTGATTGTGTGATTGTGTGATTGTGCGATTGTGTGATTGTGTCATTGTGTGATTGTGTAATTGTGATTGTGTGATTGTGTGATTGTGCGATTGTGTGATTGTGTGATTGTGTGATTGTGTGATTGTGTGATTGAGTGATTGTGTGCTTGTGTGATTGTGTGGTTGTGAGATTGTGTGATTGTGTGATTGTGTGATTGTGTAATTGTGTGATTGTGTGAGTGTGTGATTGTGTGATTGAGTGATTGTGTGAGTGTGTGATTGTGTGACTGAGTGATTGTGTGATTGTGTGATTGTGTGATTGTGTGATTGTGTGACTGTGTGATTGTGTGATTGTGTGATTGTGTGATTGTGTGATTGTGTGACTGTGTGATTGTGTGATTGTGTGGTTGTGTGATTGTGTGATTTTGTGATTGAGTGATTGTGTGATTGTGTGATTGTGTGATTGTGTGATTTTGCGATTGTGTGATTGTGTGATTGTGTGATTGTGTGAGTGTGTGATTGTGTGATTGAGTGATTGTGTGCTTGTGTGATTGAGTGATTGTGTGCTTGTGTGATTGTGTGGTTGTGTGATTGTGTAGTTGTGTGATTGTGTGATTGAGTGATTGTGTGCTTGTGTGATTGTATGATTCCGTGATTGTGTGATTGTGTGATTGTGTGATGGTGATTGTGTGATTGTGTGATTGTGTGATTGTGTGATTGTGTGATTTTGCGATTGTGTGATTGTGTGACTGTGTGATTGTGTGAGTGTGTGATTGTGTGATTGAGTGATGGTGTAATTGTGATTGTGCGATTGTGATTGTGTGATTGTGATTGTGTGATTGTGATTGTGTGATTGTGATTGTGTGATTGTGATTGTGTGATTGTGACTGTGTGATTGTGTGAGTGTGTGATTGTGTGATTGAGTGATTGTGTGCTTGTGTGATTGTGTGGTTGTGAGATTGTGTGATTGTGTGATTAGGTGATTGTGTAATTGTGTGATTGTGTGATTGTGTGATTGTGTGATTCTGTGATTGTGTGAATGTGTGATTGTGTTATTGTGTGATTGTGTGATTAGGTGATTGTGTGATTGAGTGATTGTGTGATTGTGTGATTGTGTGAATGTGTGATTGTGTGATTGTGTGATTGTGTGATTGTGTGCTTGTGTGATTGTGTGATTGCATACTTGTGTGATTGTGTGATTGTGTGATTGTGCGATTGTGTGATTGTGTGATTGTGTGATTGTGTAATTGTGATTGTGTGATTGTGTGATTGTGCGATTGTGTGATTGTGTGATTGTGTGATTGTGTGATTGTGTGATTGTGTGATTGAGTGATTGTGTGCTTGTGTGATTGTGTGGTTGTGAGATTGTGTGATTGTGTGATTGTGTGATTGTGTAATTGTGTGATTGTGTGAGTGTGTGATTGTGTGATTGAGTGATTGTGTGAGTGTGTGATTGTGTGACTGAGTGATTGTGTGATTGTGTGATTGTGTGATTGTGTGACTGTGTGATTGTGTGATTGTGTGATTGTGTGATTGTGTGATTGTGAGACTGTGTGATTGTGTGATTGTGTGATTGTGTGATTGTGTGATTTTGTGATTGAGTGATTGTGTGATTGTGTGATTGTGTGATTGTGTGATTTTGCGATTGTGTGATTGTGTGATTGTGTGATTGTGTGAGTGTGTGATTGTGTGATTGAGTGATTGTGTGCTTGTGTGATTGAGTGATTGTGTGCTTGTGTGATTGTGTGGTTGTGTGATTGTGTAGTTGTGTGATTGTGTGATTGTGTGATGGTGATTGTGTGATTGTGTGATTGTGTGATTGTGTGATTTTGCGATTGTGTGATTGTGTGATTGTGTGATCGTGTGAGTGTGTGATTGTGTGATTGAGTGATTGTGTGCTTGTGTGATTGTGTGGTTGTGTGATTGTGACTCTGTGATTGTGTGAGTGTGTGATTGTGTGATTGAGTGATTGTGTGATTGTGTAATTGTGATTGTGCGATTGTGATTGTGTGATTGTGTGATTGTGTGATTGTGTGATTGTGTAATTGTGAGATTGTGTGATTGTGTGATTGTGTGATTGTGTGATGGTGTAATTGTGATTGTGCGATTGTGATTGTGTGATTGTGATTGTGTGATTGTGATTGTGTGATTGTGATTGTGTGATTGTGACTGTGTGATTGTGTGAGTGTGTGATTGTGTGATTGAGTGATTGTGATTGTGTGATTGTGACTGTGTGATTGTGTGAGTGTGTGATTGTGTGATTGAGTGATTGTGTGCTTGTGTGATTGTGTGATTGTGATTGTGTGATTGTGATTGTGTGATTGTGATTGTGTGATTGTGATTGTGTGATTGTGACTGTGTGATTGTGTGAGTGTGTGATTGTGTGATTGTGTGATTGTGTGATTGTGTGATTGTGTGATTGTGTGATTGTGTGATTGTGTGACTGTGTGATTGTGTGATTGTGTGATTGTGTGATTGTGTGATTTTGTGATTGAGTGATTGTGTGATTGTGTGATTGTGTGATTTTGCGATTGTGTGATTGTGTAATTGTGTGATTGTGTGAGTGTGTGATTGTGTGATTGAGTAATTGTGTGAGTGTGTGATTGTGTGACTGAGTGATTGTGTGACTGTGTGATTGTGTGACTGTGTGATTGAAAGTCTGTGTGATTGTGTGACCATGATTGTGTGACCGTGATTGTGTGACCGATTGTTTGACCGTGATTGTGTGACCGTGATTGTGTCATCGTGATTGTGTGATCGTGATTGTGGGTCCGTGATTGAGTGACCGTGATTGACTGACCGTGATTGAGTGACCGTGATTGTGTGACCGTGATTGTGTGACCGTGATTGTGTGACCGTGGTTGTGTGACCGTGATTGTGTGACCGTGATTGTGTGACCGTGATTGTGTGACCGTGATAGTGTGACCGTGAATCTGTGAATGCGTCATTGTGATTGCGTGATTGTGATTCCGTGATTGTGTGATTGTGTGATCGTGTGATCGTGTGATCGTGTGATTGTGTGATCGTGTGATCGTGTGATTGTGTAATTGTGTGATTGTGATTGTGTGATTGTGATTGTGTGATTGTGATTGTGTGATTGTGATTGTGTGATTGTGATTGTGTGATTGTGATTGTGTGTTTGTGATTGTGTGATTGTGACTGTGTGATTGTGTGAGTGTGTGATTGTGTGATTGTGTGATTGTGTAGTTGTGTGATTGTGTGATTGAGTGATTGTGTGCTTGCGTGATTGTATGATTCCGTGATTGTGTGATTGTGTGATTGTGTGATTGTGTAATTGTGATTGTGTGATTGTGTGATTGTGTGATTGAGTGATTGTGTGATTGTGTGATTGTGTGATTGTGTGATTTTGTGATTGTGTGATTGTGTGATTGTGTGATTGTGTGATTGTGTGATTGTGTGATTGTGTGATTGTGTGATTGTGACTCTGTGATTGTGTGAGTGTGTGATTGTGTGATTGAGTGATTGTGTGATTGTGTAATTGTGATTGTGCGATTGTGATTGTGTGATTGTGTGATTGTGTGATTGTGTGATTGTGTAATTGTGAGATTGTGTGATTGTGTGATTGTGTGATTGTGTGATGGTGTAATTGTGATTGTGCGATTGTGATTGTGTGATTGTGATTGTGTGATTGTGATTGTGTGATTGTGCGATTGTGATTGTGTGATTGTGATTGTGTGATTGTGATTGTGTGATTGTGATTGTGTGATTGTGACTGTGTGATTGTGTGAGTGTGTGATTGTGTGATTGAGTGATTGTGTGCTTGTGTGATTGTGTGGTTGTGAGATTGTGTGATTGTGTGATTAAGTGGTTGTGTAATTGTGTGATTGTGTGATTGTGTGATTGTGTGATGGTGTAATTGTGATTGTGCGATTGTGATTGTGTGATTGTGATTGTGTGATTGTGATTGTGTGATTGTGATTGTGTGATTGTGATTGTGTGATTGTGATTGTGTGATTGTGACTGTGTGATTGTGTGAGTGTGTGATTGTGTGATTGAGTGATTGTGTGCTTGTGTGATTGTGTGATTGTGATTGTGTGATTGTGATTGTGTGATTGTGATTGTGTGATTGTGACTGTGTGATTGTGTGAGTGTGTGATTGTGTGATTGAGTGATTGTGTGCTTGTGTGATTGTGTGGTTGTGAGATTGTGTGATTGTGTGATTAGGTGATTGTGTGATTGTGTGATACTGTGATTGTGTGAATGTGTGATTGTGTTATTGTGTGATTGTGTGATTGTGTGATTGTGTGATTGTGTGATTGTGTGATTGTGTGATTGTGTGATTGTGTGATTGTGTGATTGTGTAATTGTGATTGCGCGATTGTGATTGTGTGATTGTATGATTGTGTGATTGTGTGATTGTGTGATTGTGTGATTGTGTGATTGTGAGATTGTGTGTTTGTGTGCTTCTGTGATTGTGTGATTGTGATTGTGTGATTGTGGTTGTGTGACTGTGATTGTTTGATTGTGATTGTGTGACTGTGATTGTGTGATTGTGATTGTGTGATTGTGATTGTGTGATTGTGACTGTGTGATTGTGTGAGTGTATGATTGTGTGATTGAGTGATTGAGTGATTGTGTGCTTGTGTGATTGTGTGGTTGTGAGATTGTGTGATTGTGTGATTAGGTGATTGTGTGATTGTGTGATTGTGCGACTGTGTGATTGTGTGAGTGTGTGGTTGTGTGATTGAGTGATTGTGTGCTTGTGTGATTGTGTGGTTGTGAGATTGTGTGATTGCGTGATTAGGTGATTGTGTGATTGAATGATTGTGTGATTGTGTGATTGTGTGAATGTGTGATTGTGTGATTGTGTGATTGTGTGATTGTGTGATTGTGTGCTTGTGTGATTGTGTGATTGTATACTTGTGTGATTGTGTGATTGTGTGATTGTGCGATTGTGTGATTGTGTCATTGTGTGATTGTGTAATTGTGATTGTGTGATTGTGTGATTGTGCGATTGTGTGATTGTGTGATTGTGTGATTGTGTGATTGTGTGATTGAGTGATTGTGTGCTTGTGTGATTGTGTGGTTGTGAGATTGTGTGATTGTGTGATTGTGTGATTGTGTAATTGTGTGATTGTGTGAGTGTGTGATTGTGTGATTGAGTGATTGTGTGAGTGTGTGATTGTGTGACTGAGTGATTGTGTGATTGTGTGATTGTGTGATTGTGTGACTGTGTGATTGTGTGATTGTGTGATTGTGTGATTGTGTGATTGTGTGACTGTGTGATTGTGTGATTGTGTGGTTGTGTGATTGTGTGATTTTGTGATTGAGTGATTGTGTGATTGTGTGATTGTGTGATTGTGTGATTTTGCGATTGTGTGATTGTGTGATTGTGTGATTGTGTGAGTGTGTGATTGTGTGATTGAGTGATTGTGTGCTTGTGTGATTGAGTGATTGTGTGCTTGTGTGATTGTGTGGTTGTGTGATTGTGTAGTTGTGTGATTGTGTGATTGAGTGATTGTGTGCTTGTGTGATTGTATGATTCCGTGATTGTGTGATTGTGTGATTGTGTGATGGTGATTGTGTGATTGTGTGATTGTGTGATTGTGTGATTGTGTGATTTTGCGATTGTGTGATTGTGTGACTGTGTGATTGTGTGAGTGTGTGATTGTGTGATTGAGTGATGGTGTAATTGTGATTGTGCGATTGTGATTGTGTGATTGTGATTGTGTGATTGTGATTGTGTGATTGTGATTGTGTGATTGTGATTGTGTGATTGTGATTGTGTGATTGTGACTGTGTGATTGTGTGAGTGTGTGATTGTGTGATTGAGTGATTGTGTGCTTGTGTGATTGTGTGGTTGTGAGATTGTGTGATTGTGTGATTAGGTGATTGTGTAATTGTGTGATTGTGTGATTGTGTGATTGTGTGATTCTGTGATTGTGTGAATGTGTGATTGTGTTATTGTGTGATTGTGTGATTAGGTGATTGTGTGATTGAGTGATTGTGTGATTGTGTGATTGTGTGAATGTGTGATTGTGTGATTGTGTGATTGTGTGATTGTGTGCTTGTGTGATTGTGTGATTGCATACTTGTGTGATTGTGTGATTGTGTGATTGTGCGATTGTGTGATTGTGTGATTGTGTGATTGTGTAATTGTGATTGTGTGATTGTGTGATTGTGCGATTGTGTGATTGTGTGATTGTGTGATTGTGTGATTGTGTGATTGTGTGATTGAGTGATTGTGTGCTTGTGTGATTGTGTGGTTGTGTGATTGTGTAGTTGTGTGATTGTGTGATTGTGTGATGGTGATTGTGTGATTGTGTGATTGTGTGATTTTGCGATTGTGTGATTGTGTGATTGTGTGATCGTGTGAGTGTGTGATTGTGTGATTGAGTGATTGTGTGCTTGTGTGATTGTGTGGTTGTGTGATTGTGTGATTAGGTGATTGTGTGATTGTGTGATTGTGTGGTTGTGAGATTGTGTGATTGTGTGATTAGGTGATTGTGTGATTGTGTGATTGTGTGATTGTGTGATTGTTTGAGTGTGTGATTGTGTGATTGTGTGATTGTGTGATTGTGTGATTTTGTGATTGTGTGATTGTGAGATTGTGTGATTGTGTGATTAGCTGATTGTGTGATTGTGTGATTGTGTGATTGTGTGATTGTGTGATTGTGTGATTGTGTGATTGTGTGATTGTGTGCTTGTGTGATTGTGTGATTGTATACTTGTGTGATTGTGTGATTGTGTGATTGTGCGATTGTGTGATTGTGTCATTGTGTGATTGTGTAATTGTGATTGTGTGATTGTGTGATTGTGCGATTGTGTGATTGTGTGATTGTGTGATTGTGTGATTGTGTGATTGAGTGATTGTGTGCTTGTGTGATTGTGTGGTTGTGAGATTGTGTGATTGTGTGATTGTGTGATTGTGTAATTGTGTGATTGTGTGAGTGTGTGATTGTGTGATTGAGTGATTGTGTGAGTGTGTGATTGTGTGACTGAGTGATTGTGTGATTGTGTGATTGTGTGATTGTGTGACTGTGTGATTGTGTGATTGTGTGATTGTGTGATTGTGTGATTGTGTGACTGTGTGATTGTGTGATTGTGTGGTTGTGTGATTGTGTGATTTTGTGATTGAGTGATTGTGTGATTGTGTGATTGTGTGATTGTGTGATTTTGCGATTGTGTGATTGTGTGATTGTGTGATTGTGTGAGTGTGTGATTGTGTGATTGAGTGATTGTGTGCTTGTGTGATTGAGTGATTGTGTGCTTGTGTGATTGTGTGGTTGTGTGATTGTGTAGTTGTGTGATTGTGTGATTGAGTGATTGTGTGCTTGTGTGATTGTATGATTCCGTGATTGTGTGATTGTGTGATTGTGTGATGGTGATTGTGTGATTGTGTGATTGTGTGATTGTGTGATTGTGTGATTTTGCGATTGTGTGATTGTGTGACTGTGTGATTGTGTGAGTGTGTGATTGTGTGATTGAGTGATGGTGTAATTGTGATTGTGCGATTGTGATTGTGTGATTGTGATTGTGTGATTGTGATTGTGTGATTGTGATTGTGTGATTGTGATTGTGTGATTGTGATTGTGTGATTGTGACTGTGTGATTGTGTGAGTGTGTGATTGTGTGATTGAGTGATTGTGTGCTTGTGTGATTGTGTGGTTGTGAGATTGTGTGATTGTGTGATTAGGTGATTGTGTAATTGTGTGATTGTGTGATTGTGTGATTGTGTGATTCTGTGATTGTGTGAATGTGTGATTGTGTTATTGTGTGATTGTGTGATTAGGTGATTGTGTGATTGAGTGATTGTGTGATTGTGTGATTGTGTGAATGTGTGATTGTGTGATTGTGTGATTGTGTGATTGTGTGCTTGTGTGATTGTGTGATTGCATACTTGTGTGATTGTGTGATTGTGTGATTGTGCGATTGTGTGATTGTGTGATTGTGTGATTGTGTAATTGTGATTGTGTGATTGTGTGATTGTGCGATTGTGTGATTGTGTGATTGTGTGATTGTGTGATTGTGTGATTGTGTGATTGAGTGATTGTGTGCTTGTGTGATTGTGTGGTTGTGTGATTGTGTAGTTGTGTGATTGTGTGATTGTGTGATGGTGATTGTGTGATTGTGTGATTGTGTGATTTTGCGATTGTGTGATTGTGTGATTGTGTGATCGTGTGAGTGTGTGATTGTGTGATTGAGTGATTGTGTGCTTGTGTGATTGTGTGGTTGTGTGATTGTGTGATTAGGTGATTGTGTGATTGTGTGATTGTGTGGTTGTGAGATTGTGTGATTGTGTGATTAGGTGATTGTGTGATTGTGTGATTGTGTGATTGTGTGATTGTGTGATTGTTTGAGTGTGTGATTGTGTGATTGTGTGATTGTGTGATTGTGTGATTTTGTGATTGTGTGATTGTGAGATTGTGTGATTGTGTGATTAGCTGATTGTGTGATTGTGTGATTGTGTGATTGTGTGATTGTGTGATTGTGTGATTGTGTGATTGTGTGACTGTGTGATTGTGTGATTGTGTGATTGTGTGATTGTGTGATTTTGTGATTGAGTGATTGTGTGATTGTGTGATTGTGTGATTTTGCGATTGTGTGATTGTGTAATTGTGTGATTGTGTGAGTGTGTGATTGTGTGAGTGTGTGATTGTGTGATTGAGTAATTGTGTGAGTGTGTGATTGTGTGACTGAGTGATTGTGTGACTGTGTGATTGTGTGACTGTGTGATTGAAAGTCTGTGTGATTGTGTGACCATGATTGTGTGACCGTGATTGTGTGACCGATTGTTTGACCGTGATTGTGTGACCGTGATTGTGTCATCGTGATTGTGTGATCGTGATTGTGGGTCCGTGATTGAGTGACCGTGATTGACTGACCGTGATTGAGTGACCGTGATTGTGTGACCGTGATTGTGTGACCGTGATTGTGTGACCGTGATTGTGTGACCGTGGTTGTGTGACCGTGATTGTGTGACCGTGATTGTGTGACCGTGATTGTGTGACCGTGATAGTGTGACCGTGAATCTGTGAATGCGTCATTGTGATTGCGTGATTGTGATTCCGTGATTGTGTGATTGTGTGATCGTGTGATCGTGTGATCGTGTGATCGTGTGATTGTGTAATTGTGTGATTGTGATTGTGTGATTGTGATTGTGTGATTGTGATTGTGTGATTGTGATTGTGTGATTGTGATTGTGTGATTGTGATTGTGTGTTTGTGATTGTGTGATTGTGACTGTGTGATTGTGTGAGTGTGTGATTGTGTGATTGTGTGATTGTGTAGTTGTGTGATTGTGTGATTGAGTGATTGTGTGCTTGCGTGATTGTATGATTCCGTGATTGTGTGATTGTGTGATTGTGTGATTGTGTAATTGTGATTGTGTGATTGTGTGATTGCTTGATTGAGTGATTGTGTGATTGTGTGATTGTGTGATTGTGTGATTGTGTGATTGTGTGATTGTGTGATTGTGTGATTGTGTGATTGTGTGATTGTGTGATTGTGTGATTGTGTGATTGTGTGATTGTGTGATTGTGACTCTGTGATTGTGTGAGTGTGTGATTGTGTGATTGAGTGATTGTGTGATTGTGTAATTGTGATTGTGCGATTGTGATTGTGTGATTGTGTGATTGTGTGATTGTGTGATTGTGTAATTGTGAGATTGTGTGATTGTGTGATTGTGTGATTGTGTGATGGTGTAATTGTGATTGTGCGATTGTGATTGTGTGATTGTGATTGTGTGATTGTGATTGTGTGATTGTGATTGTGTGATTGTGACTGTGTGATTGTGTGAGTGTGTGATTGTGTGATTGAGTGATTGTGTGCTTGTGTGATTGTGTGGTTGTGAGATTGTGTGATTGTGTGATTAGGTGGTTGTGTAATTGTGTGATTGTGTGATTGTGTGATGGTGTAATTGTGATTGTGGGATTGTGATTGTGTGATTGTGATTGTGTGATTGTGATTGTGTGATTGTGATTGTGTGATTGTGATTGTGTGATTGTGACTGTGTGATTGTGTGAGTGTGTGATTGTGTGATTGAGTGATTGTGTGCTTGTGTGATTGTGTGATTGTGATTGTGTGATTGTGATTGTGTGATTGTGATTGTGTGATTGTGACTGTGTGATTGTGTGAGTGTGTGATTGTGTGATTGTGTGATTGTGTGATTGTGTGATTTTGTGATTGTGTGATTGTGAGATTGTGTGATTGTGTGATTAGCTGATTGTGTGATTGTGTGATTGTGTGATTGTGTGATTGTGTGATTGTGTGATTGTGTGATTGTGTGACTGTGTGATTGTGTGATTGTGTGATTGTGTGATTGTGTGATTTTGTGATTGAGTGATTGTGTGATTGTGTGATTGTGTGATTTTGCGATTGTGTGATTGTGTAATTGTGTGATTGTGTGAGTGTGTGATTGTGTGATTGAGTAATTGTGTGAGTGTGTGATTGTGTGACTGAGTGATTGTGTGACTGTGTGATTGTGTGACTGTGTGATTGAAAGTCTGTGTGATTGTGTGACCATGATTGTGTGACCGTGATTGTGTGACCGATTGTTTGACCGTGATTGTGTGACCGTGATTGTGTCATCGTGATTGTGTGATCGTGATTGTGGGTCCGTGATTGAGTGACCGTGATTGACTGACCGTGATTGAGTGACCGTGATTGTGTGACCGTGATTGTGTGACCGTGATTGTGTGACCGTGGTTGTGTGACCGTGATTGTGTGACCGTGATTGTGTGACCGTGATTGTGTGACCGTGATAGTGTGACCGTGAATCTGTGAATGCGTCATTGTGATTGCGTGATTGTGATTCCGTGATTGTGTGATTGTGTGATCGTGTGATCGTGTGATCGTGTGATTGTGTGATCGTGTGATCGTGTGATTGTGTAATTGTGTGATTGTGATTGTGTGATTGTGATTGTGTGATTGTGATTGTGTGATTGTGATTGTGTGATTGTGATTGTGTGATTGTGATTGTGTGTTTGTGATTGTGTGATTGTGACTGTGTGATTGTGTGAGTGCGTGATTGTGTGATTGTGTGATTGTGTAGTTGTGTGATTGTGTGATTGAGTGATTGTGTGCTTGCGTGATTGTATGATTCCGTGATTGTGTGATTGTGTGATTGTGTGATTGTGTAATTGTGATTGTGTGATTGTGTGATTGTGTGATTGAGTGATTGTGTGATTGTGTGATTGTGTGATTGTGTGATTGTGTGATTGTGTGATTGTGTGATTGTGTGATTGTGTGATTGTGTGATTGTGTGATTGTGTGATTGTGACTCTGTGATTGTGTGAGTGTGTGATTGTGTGATTGAGTGATTGTGTGATTGTGTAATTGTGATTGTGCGATTGTGATTGTGTGATTGTGTGATTGTGTGATTGTGTAATTGTGAGATTGTGTGATTGTGTGATTGTGTGATTGTGTGAGTGTGTGATTGTGTGATTGAGTGATTGTGTGCTTGTGTGATTGAGTGATTGTGTGCTTGTGTGATTGTGTGGTTGTGTGATTGTGTAGTTGTGTGATTGTGTGATTGTGTGATGGTGATTGTGTGATTGTGTGATTGTGTGATTGTGTGATTTTGCGATTGTGTGATTGTGTGATTGTGTGATCGTGTGAGTGTGTGATTGTGTGATTGAGTGATTGTGTGCTTGTGTGATTGTGTGGTTGTGTGATTGTGTGATTAGGTGATTGTGTGATTGTGTGATTGTGTGGTTGTGAGATTTCGTGATTGTGTGATTAGGTGATTGTGTGATTGTGTGATTGTGTGATTGTGTGATTGTGTGATTGTTTGAGTGTGTGATTGTGTGATTGTGTGATTGTGTGATTGTGTGATTTTGTGATTGTGTGATTGTGAGATTGTGTGATTGTGTGATTAGCTGATTGTGTGATTGTGTGATTGTGTGATTGTGTGATTGTGTGATTGTGTGATTGTGTGATTGTGTGACTGTGTGATTGTGTGATTGTGTGATTGTGTGATTGTGTGATTTTGTGATTGAGTGATTGTGTGATTGTGTGATTGTGTGATTTTGCGATTGTGTGATTGTGTAATTGTGTGATTGTGTGAGTGTGTGATTGTGTGATTGAGTAATTGTGTGAGTGTGTGATTGTGTGACTGAGTGATTGTGTGACTGTGTGATTGTGTGACTGTGTGATTGAAAGTCTGTGTGATTGTGTGACCATGATTGTGTGACCGTGATTGTGTGACCGATTGTTTGACCGTGATTGTGTGACCGTGATTGTGTCATCGTGATTGTGTGATCGTGATTGTGGGTCCGTGATTGAGTGACCGTGATTGACTGACCGTGATTGAGTGACCGTGATTGTGTGACCGTGATTGTGTGACCGTGATTGTGTGACCGTGATTGTGTGACCGTGGTTGTGTGACCGTGATTGTGTGACCGTGATTGTGTGACCGTGATTGTGTGACCGTGATAGTGTGACCGTGAATCTGTGAATGCGTCATTGTGATTGCGTGATTGTGATTCCGTGATTGTGTGATTGTGTGATCGTGTGATCGTGTGATCGTGTGATCGTGTGATTGTGTAATTGTGTGATTGTGTGAGTGTGTGATTGTGTGATTGAGTGATTGTGTGAGTGTGTGATTGTGTGACTGAGTGATTGTGTGATTGTGTGATTGTGTGATTGTGTGACTGTGTGATTGTGTGATTGTGTGATTGTGTGATTGTGTGATTGTGTGACTGTGTGATTGTGTGATTGTGTGGTTGTGTGATTGTGTGATTTTGTGATTGAGTGATTGTGTGATTGTGTGATTGTGTGATTGTGTGATTTTGCGATTGTGTGATTGTGTGATTGTGTGATTGTGTGAGTGTGTGATTGTGTGATTGAGTGATTGTGTGCTTGTGTGATTGAGTGATTGTGTGCTTGTGTGATTGTGTGGTTGTGTGATTGTGTAGTTGTGTGATTGTGTGATTGAGTGATTGTGTGCTTGTGTGATTGTATGATTCCGTGATTGTGTGATTGTGTGATTGTGTGATGGTGATTGTGTGATTGTGTGATTGTGTGATTGTGTGATTGTGTGATTTTGCGATTGTGTGATTGTGTGACTGTGTGATTGTGTGAGTGTGTGATTGTGTGATTGAGTGATGGTGTAATTGTGATTGTGCGATTGTGATTGTGTGATTGTGATTGTGTGATTGTGATTGTGTGATTGTGATTGTGTGATTGTGATTGTGTGATTGTGACTGTGTGATTGTGTGAGTGTGTGATTGTGTGATTGAGTGATTGTGTGCTTGTGTGATTGTGTGGTTGTGAGATTGTGTGATTGTGTGATTAGGTGATTGTGTAATTGTGTGATTGTGTGATTGTGTGATTGTGTGATTCTGTGATTGTGTGAATGTGTGATTGTGTTATTGTGTGATTGTGTGATTAGGTGATTGTGTGATTGAGTGATTGTGTGATTGTGTGATTGTGTGAATGTGTGATTGTGTGATTGTGTGATTGTGTGATTGTGTGCTTGTGTGATTGTGTGATTGCATACTTGTGTGATTGTGTGATTGTGTGATTGTGCGATTGTGTGATTGTGTGATTGTGTGATTGTGTAATTGTGATTGTGTGATTGTGTGATTGTGCGATTGTGTGATTGTGTGATTGTGTGATTGTGTGATTGTGTGATTGTGTGATTGAGTGATTGTGTGCTTGTGTGATTGTGTGGTTGTGAGATTGTGTGATTGTGTGATTGTGTGATTGTGTAATTGTGTGATTGTGTGAGTGTGTGATTGTGTGATTGAGTGATTGTGTGAGTGTGTGATTGTGTGACTGAGTGATTGTGTGATTGTGTGATTGTGTGATTGTGTGACTGTGTGATTGTGTGATTGTGTGATTGTGTGATTGTGTGATTGTGAGACTGTGTGATTGTGTGATTGTGTGATTGTGTGATTGTGTGATTTTGTGATTGAGTGATTGTGTGATTGTGTGATTGTGTGATTGTGTGATTTTGCGATTGTGTGATTGTGTGATTGTGTGATTGTGTGAGTGTGTGATTGTGTGATTGAGTGATTGTGTGCTTGTGTGATTGAGTGATTGTGTGCTTGTGTGATTGTGTGGTTGTGTGATTGTGTAGTTGTGTGATTGTGTGATTGTGTGATGGTGATTGTGTGATTGTGTGATTGTGTGATTGTGTGATTTTGCGATTGTGTGATTGTGTGATTGTGTGATCGTGTGAGTGTGTGATTGTGTGATTGAGTGATTGTGTGCTTGTGTGATTGTGTGGTTGTGTGATTGTGACTCTGTGATTGTGTGAGTGTGTGATTGTGTGATTGAGTGATTGTGTGATTGTGTAATTGTGATTGTGCGATTGTGATTGTGTGATTGTGTGATTGTGTGATTGTGTGATTGTGTAATTGTGAGATTGTGTGATTGTGTGATTGTGTGATTGTGTGATGGTGTAATTGTGATTGTGCGATTGTGATTGTGTGATTGTGATTGTGTGATTGTGATTGTGTGATTGTGATTGTGTGATTGTGACTGTGTGATTGTGTGAGTGTGTGATTGTGTGATTGAGTGATTGTGATTGTGTGATTGTGACTGTGTGATTGTGTGAGTGTGTGATTGTGTGATTGAGTGATTGTGTGCTTGTGTGATTGTGTGATTGTGATTGTGTGATTGTGATTGTGTGATTGTGATTGTGTGATTGTGATTGTGTGATTGTGACTGTGTGATTGTGTGAGTGTGTGATTGTGTGATTGTGTGATTGTGTGATTGTGTGATTGTGTGATTGTGTGATTGTGTGATTGTGTGACTGTGTGATTGTGTGATTGTGTGATTGTGTGATTGTGTGATTTTGTGATTGAGTGATTGTGTGATTGTGTGATTGTGTGATTTTGCGATTGTGTGATTGTGTAATTGTGTGATTGTGTGAGTGTGTGATTGTGTGATTGAGTAATTGTGTGAGTGTGTGATTGTGTGACTGAGTGATTGTGTGACTGTGTGATTGTGTGACTGTGTGATTGAAAGTCTGTGTGATTGTGTGACCATGATTGTGTGACCGTGATTGTGTGACCGATTGTTTGACCGTGATTGTGTGACCGTGATTGTGTCATCGTGATTGTGTGATCGTGATTGTGGGTCCGTGATTGAGTGACCGTGATTGACTGACCGTGATTGAGTGACCGTGATTGTGTGACCGTGATTGTGTGACCGTGATTGTGTGACCGTGGTTGTGTGACCGTGATTGTGTGACCGTGATTGTGTGACCGTGATTGTGTGACCGTGATAGTGTGACCGTGAATCTGTGAATGCGTCATTGTGATTGCGTGATTGTGATTCCGTGATTGTGTGATTGTGTGATCGTGTGATCGTGTGATCGTGTGATTGTGTGATCGTGTGATCGTGTGATTGTGTAATTGTGTGATTGTGATTGTGTGATTGTGATTGTGTGATTGTGATTGTGTGATTGTGATTGTGTGATTGTGATTGTGTGATTGTGATTGTGTGTTTGTGATTGTGTGATTGTGACTGTGTGATTGTGTGAGTGCGTGATTGTGTGATTGTGTGATTGTGTAGTTGTGTGATTGTGTGATTGAGTGATTGTGTGCTTGCGTGATTGTATGATTCCGTGATTGTGTGATTGTGTGATTGTGTGATTGTGTAATTGTGATTGTGTGATTGTGTGATTGTGTGATTGAGTGATTGTGTGATTGTGTGATTGTGTGATTGTGTGATTGTGTGATTGTGTGATTGTGTGATTGTGTGATTGTGTGATTGTGTGATTGTGTGATTGTGTGATTGTGTGATTGTGACTCTGTGATTGTGTGAGTGTGTGATTGTGTGATTGAGTGATTGTGTGATTGTGTAATTGTGATTGTGCGATTGTGATTGTGTGATTGTGTGATTGTGTGATTGTGTGATTGTGTAATTGTGAGATTGTGTGATTGTGTGATTGTGTGATTGTGTGAGTGTGTGATTGTGTGATTGAGTGATTGTGTGCTTGTGTGATTGAGTGATTGTGTGCTTGTGTGATTGTGTGGTTGTGTGATTGTGTAGTTGTGTGATTGTGTGATTGTGTGATGGTGATTGTGTGATTGTGTGATTGTGTGATTGTGTGATTTTGCGATTGTGTGATTGTGTGATTGTGTGATCGTGTGAGTGTGTGATTGTGTGATTGAGTGATTGTGTGCTTGTGTGATTGTGTGGTTGTGTGATTGTGTGATTAGGTGATTGTGTGATTGTGTGATTGTGTGGTTGTGAGATTTCGTGATTGTGTGATTGTGTGAGTGTGTGATTGTGTGATTGAGTAATTGTGTGAGTGTGTGATTGTGTGACTGAGTGATTGTGTGACTGTGTGATTGTGTGACTGTGTGATTGAAAGTCTGTGTGATTGTGTGACCATGATTGTGTGACCGTGATTGTGTGACCGATTGTTTGACCGTGATTGTGTGACCGTGATTGTGTCATCGTGATTGTGTGATCGTGATTGTGGGTCCGTGATTGAGTGACCGTGATTGACTGACCGTGATTGAGTGACCGTGATTGTGTGACCGTGATTGTGTGACCGTGATTGTGTGACCGTGATTGTGTGACCGTGGTTGTGTGACCGTGATTGTGTGACCGTGATTGTGTGACCGTGATTGTGTGACCGTGATAGTGTGACCGTGAATCTGTGAATGCGTCATTGTGATTGCGTGATTGTGATTCCGTGATTGTGTGATTGTGTGATCGTGTGATCGTGTGATCGTGTGATCGTGTGATTGTGTAATTGTGTGATTGTGATTGTGTGATTGTGATTGTGTGATTGTGATTGTGTGATTGTGATTGTGTGATTGTGATTGTGTGTTTGTGATTGTGTGATTGTGACTGTGTGATTGTGTGAGTGTGTGATTGTGTGATTGTGTGATTGTGTAGTTGTGTGATGGTGTGATTGAGTGATTGTGTGCTTGCGTGATTGTATGATTCCGTGATTGTGTGATTGTGTGATTGTGTGATTGTGTAATTGTGATTGTGTGATTGTGTGATTGCTTGATTGAGTGATTGTGTGATTGTGTGATTGTGTGATTGTGTGATTGTGTGATTGTGTGATTGTGTGATTGTGTGATTGTGTGATTGTGTGATTGTGTGATTGTGTGATTGTGTGATTGTGTGATTGTGTGATTGAGTGATTGTGACTGTGTGATTGTGTGAGTGTGTGATTGTGTGATTGAGTGATTGTGTGATTGTGTAATTGTGATTGAGCGATTGTGATTGTGTGATTGTGTGATTGTGTGATTGTGTGATTGTGTGATTGTGTAATTGTGAGATTGTGTGATTGTGTGATTGTGTGATTGTGTGATTGTGTGATGGTGTAATTGTGATTGTGCGATTGTGATTGTGTGATTGTGATTGTGTGATTGTGATTGTGTGATTGTGATTGTGTGATTGTGATTGTGTGATTGTGACTGTGTGATTGTGTGAGTGTGTGATTGTGTGATTGAGTGATTGTGTGCTTGTGTGATTGTGTGGTTGTGAGATTGTGTGATTGAGTGATTGTGTGCTTGTGTGATTGTGTGGTTGTGAGATTGTGTGATTGTGTGATTAGGTGATTGTGTGATTGAGTGATTGTGTGATTGTGTGATTGTGTGAATGTGTGATTGTGTGATTGTGTGATTGTGTGATTGTGTGATTGTGTGCTTGTGCGATTGTGTGATTGCATACTTGTGTGATTGTGTGATTGTGTGATTGTGCGATTGTGTGATTGTGTGATTGTGTGATTGTGCGATTGTGTGATTGTGTGATTGTGTGATTGTGTGATTGTGTGATTGAGTGATTGTGTGCTTGTGTGATTGTGTGGTTGTGTGATGGTGATTGTGTGATTGTGTGATTGTGTGATTGTGTGGTTGTGTGATTGTGTAGTTGTGTGATTGTGTGATTGTGTGATGGTGATTGTGTGATTGTGTGATTGTGTGATTGTGTGATTGTGTGATTGTGTGATTTTGCGATTGTGTGATTGTGTGATTGTGTGATCGTGTGAGTGTGTGATTGTGTGATTGAGTGATTGTGTGCTTGTGTGATTGTGTGGTTGTGTGATTGTGTGATTAGGTGATTGTGTGATTGTGTGATTGTGTGGTTGTGAGATTGTGTGATTGTGTGATTAGGTGATTGTGTGATTGTGTGATTGTGTGATTGTGTGATTGTGTGATTGTGTGATTGTTTGAGTGTGTGATTGTGTGATTGTGTGATTGTGTGATTTTGTGATTGTGTGATTGTGTGATTGTGTGATTGTGTGATTGTGTGATTGTGTGATTGTGTGATTGTGTGATTGTGTGATTGTGTGATTGTGTGATTGTGTGATTGTGTGATTGTGTGACTGTGTGATTGTGTGATTGTGTGATTGTGTGATTGTGTGATTGTGTGATTGTGTGATTGTGGGATTGTGTGATTGTGTGATTGTGACTGTGTGATTGTGTGAGTGTGTGATTGTGTGATTGAGCGATTGTGTGCTTGTATGATTGTGTGGTTGTGTGATTGTCTGATTGTGTGATTGTGTGATTGTGTGATTGTGTGATTGTGTGACTGTGTGATTGTGTGATTGTGTGATTGTGTGATTGTGTGATTTTGTGATTGAGTGATTGTGTGATTGTGTGATTGTGTGATTGTGTGATTTTGCGATTGTGTGATTGTGTGATTGTGTGATTGTGTGAGTGTGTGATTGTGTGATTGATTGATTGTGTGCTTGTGTGATTGAGTGATTGTGTGCTTGTGTGATTGTGTGGTTGTGTGATTGTGTAGTTGTGTGATTGTGTGATTGCGTGATTGCGTGCTTGTGTGATTGTATGATTCCGTGATTGTGTGATTGTGTGATTGTGTGATGGTGATTGTGTAATTGTGTGATTGTGTGATTGTGTGATTGTGTGATTGTGTGATTTTGCGATTGTGTGATTGTGTGATTGTGTGATCGTGTGAGTGTGTGATTGTGTGATTGAGTGATTGTGTGCTTGAGTGATTGTGTGGTTGTGTGATTGTGTGATTAGGTGATTGTGTGATTGTGTGATTGTGTGGTTGTGAGATTGTGTGATTGTGTGATTGTGTGATTGTTTGAGTGTGTGATTGTGTGATTGTGTGATTGTGTGATTGTGTGATTTTGTGATTGTGTGATTGTGTGATTGTGTGATTGTGTGATTGTGTGATTGTGTGATTGTGTGATTGTGTGATTGTGTGATTGTGTGATTGTGTGATTGTGTGATTGTGTGATTGTGTGATTGTGTGACTGTGTGATTGTGTGATTGTGTGATTGTGTGATTGTGTGATTGTGGGATTGAGTGATTGTGTGATTGTGACTGTGTGATTGTGTGAGTGTGTGATTGTGTGATTGAGCGATTGTGTGCTTGTATGATTGTGTGGTTGTGTGATTGTCTGATTGTGTGATTGTGTGATTGTGTGATTTTGTGATTGGGTGATTGTGTGATTGTGTGATTGTGTGATTGTGTGACTTTGCGATTGTGTGATTGTGTGATTGTGTGCTTGTGTGATTGTGTGGTTGTGTGATTGTGTAGTTGTGTGATTGTGTGATTGAGTGATTGTGTGCTTGTGTGATTGTATGATTCCGTGATTGTGTGATTGTGTGATTGTGTGATGGTGATTGTGTGATTGAGTGCTTGTGTGATTGAGTGATTGTGTGCTTGTGTGATTGTGTGGTTGTGTGATTGTGTAGTTATGTGATTGTGTGATTGTGTGATGGTGATTGTGTGATTGTGTGATTGTGTGAATGTGTGATTGTGTGATTGTGTGATTGTGTGATTGTGTGATTGTGTGATTGTGTGCTTGTGTGATTGTGTGATTGCATACTTGTGTGATTGTGTGTTTGTGTGATTGTGCGATTGTGTGATTGTGTGATTGTGTGATTGTGCGATTGTGTGATTGTGTGATTGTGTGATTGTGTGATTGTGTGATTGAGTGATTGTGTGCTTGTGTGATTGTGTGGTTGTGTGATTGTCTGATTGTGTGATTGTGTGATTGTGTGATTGTGTGATTGTGTGACTGTGTGATTGTGTGATTGTGTGATTGTGTGATTGTGTGATTGTGTGATTGTGTGCTTGTGTGATTGTGTGATTGCATACTTGTGTGATTGTGTGTTTGTGTGATTGTGCGATTGTGTGATTGTGTGATTGTGTGATTGTGCGATTGTGTGATTGTGTGATTGTGTGATTGTGTGATTGTGTGATTGAGTGATTGTGTGCTTGTGTGATTGTGTGGTTGTGTGATTGTCTGATTGTGTGATTGTGTGATTGTGTGATTGTGTGATTGTGTGACTGTGTGATTGTGTGATTGTGTGATTGTGTGATTGTGTGATTGTGTGATTGTGTGATTGTGTGATTGTGGGATTGTGTGATTGTGTGATTGTGACTGTGTGATTGTGTGAGTGTGTGATTGTGTGATTGAGCGATTGTGTGCTTGTATGATTGTGTGGTTGTGTGATTGTCTGATTGTGTGATTGTGTGATTGTGTGATTGTGTGATTGTGTGACTGTGTGATTGTGTGATTGTGTGATTGTGTGATTGTGTGATTTTGTGATTGAGTGATTGTGTGATTGTGTGATTGTGTGATTGTGTGATTTTGCGATTGTGTGATTGTGTGATTGTGTGATTGTGTGAGTGTGTGATTGTGTGATTGATTGATTGTGTGCTTGTGTGATTGAGTGATTGTGTGCTTGTGTGATTGTGTGGTTGTGTGATTGTGTAGTTGTGTGATTGTGTGATTGCGTGATTGTGTGCTTGTGTGATTGTATGATTCCGTGATTGTGTGATTGTGTGATTGTGTGATGGTGATTGTGTAATTGTGTGATTGTGTGATTGTGTGATTGTGTGATTGTGTGATTTTGCGATTGTGTGATTGTGTGATTGTGTGATCGTGTGAGTGTGTGATTGTGTGATTGAGTGATTGTGTTCTTGAGTGATTGTGTGGTTGTGTGATTGTGTGATTAGGTGATTGTGTGATTGTGTGATTGTGTGGTTGTGAGATTGTGTGATTGTGTGATTGTGTGATTGTTTGAGTGTGTGATTGTGTGATTGTGTGATTGTGTGATTGTGTGATTTTGTGATTGTGTGATTGTGTGATTGTGTGATTGTGTGATTGTGTGATTGTGTGATTGTGTGATTGTGTGATTGTGTGATTGTGTGATTGTGTGATTGTGTGATTGTGTGATTGTGTGACTGTGTGATTGTGTGATTGTGTGATTGTGTGATTGTGTGATTGTGGGATTGTGTGATTGTGTGATTGTGACTGTGTGATTGTGTGAGTGTGTGATTGTGTGATTGAGCGATTGTGTGCTTGTATGATTGTGTGGTTGTGTGATTGTCTGATTGTGTGATTGTGTGATTGTGTGATTTTGTGATTGGGTGATTGTGTGATTGTGTGATTGTGTGATTGTGTGATTTTGCGATTGTGTGATTGTGTGATTGTGTGCTTGTGTGATTGTGTGGTTGTGTGATTGTGTAGTTGTGTGATTGTGTGATTGAGTGATTGTGTGCTTGTGTGATTGTATGATTCCGAGATTGTGTGATTGTGTGATTGTGTGATGGTGATTGTGTGATTGAGTGCTTGTGTGATTGAGTGATTGTGTGCTTGTGTGATTGTGTGGTTGTGTGATTGTGTAGTTGTGTGATTGTGTGATTGTGTGATGGTGATTGTGTGATTGTGTGATTGTGTGATTGTGTGATTGTGTGATTGTGTGATTTTGCGATTGTGTGATTGTGTGATTGTGTGATCGTGTGAGTGTGTGATTGTGTGATTGTGTGATTGAGTGATTGTGTGAGTGTGTGATTGTGTGACTGAGTGATTGTGTGATTGTGTGATTGTGTGATTGTGTGACTGTGTGATTGTGTGATTGTGTGATTGTGTGATTGTGTGATTGTGTGACTGTGTGATTGTGTGATTGTGTGATTGTGTGATTGTGTGATTTTGTGATTGAGTGATTGTGTGATTGTGTGATTGTGTGATTGTGTGATTTTGCGATTGTGTGATTGTGTGATTGTGTGAGTGTGTGATTGTGTGATTGAGTGATTGTGTGCTTGTGTGATTGAGTGATTGTGTGCTTGTGTGATTGTGTGGTTGTGTGATTGTGTAGTTGTGTGATTGTGTGATTGTGTGACTGTGTGATTGTGTGATTGTGTGATTGTGCGATTGTGTGATTGTGTGATTGTGTGATTGTGGGATTGTGTGATTGTGTGATTGTGACTGTGTGATTGTGTGAGTGTGTGATTGTGTGATTGGGCGATTGTGTGATTGTGTGATTGTGTGATCGTGTGAGTGTGTGATTGTGTGATTGAGTGATTGTGTGCTTGTGTGATTGTGTGGTTGTGTGATTGTGTGATTAGGTGATTGTGTGATTGTGTGATTGTGTGGTTGTGAGATTGTGTGATTGTGTGATTAGGTGATTGTGTGATTGTGTGATTGTGTGATTGTGTGATTGTGTGATTGTGTGATTGTTTGAGTGTGTGATTGTGTGATTGTGTGATTGTGTGATTGTGTGATTTTGTGATTGTGTGATTGTGTGATTGTGTGATTGTGTGATTGTGTGATTGTGTGATTGTGTGATTGTGTGATTGTGTGATTGTGTGATTGTGTGATTGTGTGATTGTGTGATTGTGTGATTGTGTGATTGTGTGACTGTGTGATTGTGTGATTGTGGGATTGTGCGATTGTGTGATTGTGTGATTGTGTGATTGTGGGATTGTGTGATTGTGTGATTGTGACTGTGTGATTGTGTGAGTGTGTGATTGTGTGATTGAGCGATTGTGTGCTTGTATGATTGTGTGGTTGTGTGATTGTCTGATTGTGTGATTGTGTGATTGTGTGATTGTGCGATTGTGTGACTGTGTGATTGTGTGATTGTGTGATTGTGTGATTGTGTGATTTTGTGATTGAGTGATTGTGTGATTGTGTGATTGTGTGATTGTGTGATTTTGCGATTGTGTGATTGTGTGATTGTGTGATTGTGTGAGTGTGTGATTGTGTGATTGAGTGATTGTGTGCTTGTGTGATTGAGTGATTGTGTGCTTGTGTGATTGTGTGGTTGTGTGATTGTGTAGTTGTGTGATTGTGTGATTGCGTGATTGTGTGCTTGTGTGATTGTATGATTCCGTGATTGTGTGATTGTGTGATTGTGTGATGGTGATTGTGTGATTGTGTGATTGTGTGATTGTGTGATTGTGTGAATTTGCGATTGTGTGATTGTGTGATTGTGTGATCGTATGAGTGTGTGATTGTGTGATTGAGTGATTGTGTGCTTGAGTGATTGTGTGGTTGTGTGATTGTGTGATTAGGTGATTGTGTGATTTTGTGGTTGTGAGATTGTGTGATTGTGTGATTGTGTGATTGTGTGATTGTTTGAGTGTGTGATTGTGTGATTGTGTGATTGTGTGATTGTGTGATTTTGTGATTGTGTGATTGTGTGATTGTGTGATTGTGTGATTGTGTGATTGTGTGATTGTGTGATTGTGTGATTGTGTGATTGTGTGATTGTGTGATTGTGTGATTGTGTGACTGTGTGATTGTGTGATTGTGTGATTGTGTGATTGTGTGATTGTGTGATTGTGTGATTGTGTGATTGTGGGATTGAGTGATTGTGTGGTTGTGACTGTGTGATTGTGTGAGTGTGTGATTGTGTGATTGAGCGATTGTGTGCTTGTATGATTGTGTGGTTGTGTGATTGTCTGATTGTGTGATTGTGTGATTGTGTGATTTTGTGATTGAGTGATTGTGTGATTGTGTGATTGTGTGATTGTGTGATTTTGCGATTGTGTGATTGTGTGATTGTGTGATTGTGTGAGTGTGTGATTGTGTGATTGAATGATTGTGTGCTTGTGTGATTGAGTGATTGTGTGCTTGTGTGATTGTGTGGTTGTGTGATTGTGTAGTTGTGTGATTGTGTGATTGAGTGATTGTGTGCTTGTGTGATTGTATGATTCCGTGATTGTGTGATTGTGTGATTGTGTGATGGTGATTGTGTGATTGTGTGATTGTGTGATTGTGTGATTGTGTGATTTTGCGATTGTGTGATTGTGTGATTGTGTGACCGTGATTGTGTGACCGTGATTGTGTGATCGTGATTGTGTGATCGTGATTGTGTGATCGTGATTGTGATTGTGTGATTGTGTGATTGTGTGATTGTGTGATTGCGTGATTGTGATTGTGTGATTGTGTGACTGTGTGATTGTGTGATTGTGTGACTGTGTGATTTTGTGATTGAGTGATTGTGTGATTGTGTGATTGTGGGAATGTGTGATTGTGTGACCGTGATTGTGTGATTGATGATTGTGTGATTGTGTGATTGTGTGATTGTGTGATTGTTTGATTGTGTGATTGTGTGATTGTGTGATTGTGATTGTGTGATTGTGATTGTGTGATTGTGTGATCGTGTGATTGTGTGATTGTGTGACTGAGTGATTGTGTGACTGTGTGACTGTGTGACTGTGTGATTGAGGAACTGCGTGATTGTGTGACCATGATTGTGTGACCGTGATTGTGTGACCGATTGTGTGACCGTGATAGTGTGACCGTGAATGTGTGAATGCGTGATTGTGATTGCGTGATTGTGATTCCGTGATTGTGTGATTGTGTGATCGTGTGATTGTGTGATTGTGTGATTGTGTGGTTGTATGACCGTGATTGTGTGACCGTGATTGTGTGATCGTGATTGTGTGATCGTGATTGTGATTGTGTGATTGTGTGATTGTGTGATTGTGTGATGGTGTGATTGTGTGATTGTGTGAATGTGTGATTGCGTGATCGTGTGATTGTGTGATCGTGTGATCGAGTGATCGTGTGATTGTGTGATTTTGCGATTGTGTGATTGTGTGATTGTGTGATTGTGTGAGTGTGTGATTGTGTGATTGTGTGATTGTGTGATTGTGTGATTGTGTGATTGTGTGATTGTGGGATTGTGTGATTGTGTGATTGTGATTGTGTGATTGTGATTGTGTGATTGTGATTGTGTGATTTTGTGGTTGTGTGACCGTGATTGTGTGACCGTGATTGTGTGATCGTGATTGTGTGATCGTGTTAGTGTGACCGTGAATGTGTGATTGCGTGATTGTGATTGCGTGATTGCGATTGCGTGATTGTGATTGCGTGATTGTGTGATTGTGTGATTGTGTGATTGTGTGATTGTGTGATTGTGTGATGGTGTGATTAGGTGATTGTGTGATTGTGTGATTGTGTGATTGTGTGATTGTGTGATTGTGTGATTTTGTGATTGTGTGATTGTGTGATTGTGTGATTGTGTGATTGTGTGATTGTGTGATTGTGTGATTGTGTGATTGAGTGATTGTGTGCTGGTGTGATTGTGTGATTGTGTGATTGTGTGCTTGTGTGATTGAGTGATTGTGTGCTGGTGTGATTGTGTGATTGTGTGATTGTGATTGTGTGATTGTGATTGTGTGATTGTGTGATTGTGTGATGGTGTGATTAGGTGATTGTGTGATTGTGTGATTGTGTGATTGTGTGATTGTGTGATTGTGTGATTGTGTGATTTTGTGATTGTGTGATTGTGTGATTGTGTGATTGTGTGATTGTGTGATTGTGTGATTGTGTGATTGTGTGATTGAGTGATTGTGTGCTGGTGTGATTGTGTGATTGTGTGATTGTGTGATTGAGTGATTGTGTGCTGGTGTGATTGTGTGATTGTGTGATTGTGATTGTGTGATTGTGATTGTGTGACTGTGATTGTGTGATTGTGATTGTGTGATTGTGATTGTGTGATTGTGATTGTGTGATTGTGATTGTGTGATTGTGATTGTGTGATTGTGATTGTGTGATTGTGATTGTGTGATTGTGATTGTGTGATTGTGATTGTGTGATTGTGATTGTGTGATTGTGATTGTGTTATTGTGATTGTGTGATTGTGTGAGTGTGTGATTGTGTGATTGAGTGATTGTGTGATTGTGTGATTGTGTGGTTGTGTGATTGTGTGATTGTGTGATTGCGTGATTGTGTGATTGTGTGGTTGTGTGATTGTGTGAGTGTGTGATTGTGTAATTGAGTGATTGTGTGCATGTGTGATTGTGTGATTAGGTGATTGTGCGATTGTGTGATTGTGTGATTGTGTGATCGTGTGATTGTGTGATTGTGTGATTGTGTGGTTGTGTGACCGTGATTGTGTGACCGTGATTTTGTGACCGTGTTTGTGTGACCGTGATAGTGTGACCGTGAATGTGTAAATGCGTGATTGTGATTGCGTGATTGTGATTCCGTTATTGTGTGATTGTGTGATCGTGTGATTGTGTGATTGTGTGATTGTGTGGTTGTGTGACTGTGATTGTGTGACCGTGATTGTGTGATCGTGATTGTGTGATCGTGATTGTGTGATCGTGATTGTGATTGTGTGATTGTGTGATTGTGTGAGTGTGTGATTGTGTGATTGAGTGATTGTGTCCTTGTGTGATTGTGTGGTCGTGTGGTTGTGTGATGGTGTGATTGTGTGATTGTGTGATTGTGTGATTGTGTGATTGGGTGATTGTGTGATTGCGTGATTGTCTGATTCTGTGATTGTGTTATTGTGTGATTTTGTGATTGTGTGAATGTGTGATTGTGTGACCGTGATTGTGTGATTGTGTGATTGTGTGATTGTGTGATTGTTTGAGTGTGTGATTGTGTGATTGTGTGATGGTGTAATTGTGATTGTGTGATTGTGTGATTGTGTGATTGAGTGATTGTGTGATTGTGTGAATGTGTGATTGTGTGATTGTGTGTGTGTGTGATTGTGTGATTGTGTGATTGTGTGATTGTGTGATTGTGTGATTGTGTGATTGTGTGATTGTGTGATTGTGACTGTGTGATTGTGTGAGTGTGTGATTGTGTGATTGAGTGATTGTGTGATTGTGTAATTGTGATTGAGCGATTGTGATTGTGTGATTGTGTGATTGTGTGATTGTGTGATTGTGTGATTGTGTGATTGTGTAATTGTGAGATTGTGTGATTGTGTGATTGTGTGATTGTGTGATTGTGTGATGGTGTAATTGTGATTGTGCGATTGTGATTGTGTGATTGTGATTGTGTGATTGTGATTGTGTGATTGTGATTGTGTGATTGTGATTGTGTGATTGTGACTGTGTGATTGTGTGAGTGTGTGATTGTGTGATTGAGTGATTGTGTGCTTGTGTGATTGTGTGGTTGTGAGATTGTGTGATTGTGTGATTAGGTGATTGTGTAATTGTGTGATTGTGTGATTGTGTGATTGTGTGATTCTGTGATTGTGTGAATGTGTGATTGTGTTATTGTGTGATTGTGTGATTGTGTGATTGTGTGGTTGTGTGATTGAGTGATTGTGTGCTTGTGTGATTGTGTGGTTGTGAGATTGTGTGATTGTGTGATTAGGTGATTGTGTGATTGAGTGATTGTGTGATTGTGTGATTGTGTGAATGTGTGATTGTGTGATTGTGTGATTGTGTGATTGTGTGATTGTGTGATTGTGTGATTGAGTGATTGTGTGCTTGTGTGATTGTGTGGTTGTGAGATTGTGTGATTGTGTGATTGTGTGATTGTGTAATTGTGTGATTGTGTGAGTGTGTGATTGTGTGATTGAGTGATTGTGTGAGTGTGTGATTGTGTGACTGAGTGATTGTGTGATTGTGTGATTGTGTGATTGTGTGACTGTGTGATTGTGTGATTGTGTGATTGTGTGATTGTGTGATTGTGTGACTGTGTGATTGTGTGATTGTGTGATTGTGTGATTGTGTGATTTTGTGATTGAGTGATTGTGTGATTGTGTGATTGTGTGATTGTGTGATTTTGCGATTGTGTGATTGTGTGATTGTGTGATTGTGTGAGTGTGTGATTGTGTGATTGAGTGATTGTGTGCTTGTGTGATTGAGTGATTGTGTGCTTCTGTGATTGTGTGGTTGTGTGATTGTGTAGTTGTGTGATTGTGTGATTGTGTGATGGTGATTGTGTGATTGTGTGATTGTGTGATTGTGTGACTGTGTGATTGTGTGATTTTGCGATTGTGTGATTGTGTGATTGTGTGATCGTGTGAGTGTGTGATTGTGTGATTGAGTGATTGTGTGCTTGTGTGATTGTGTGGTTGTGTGATTGTGTGATTAGGTGATTGTGTGATTGTGTGATTGTGTGGTTGTGAGATTGTGTGATTGTGTGATTAGGTGATTGTGTGATTGTGTGATTGTGTGATTGTGTGATTGTGTGATTGTGTGATTGTGTGATTGTTTGAGTGTGTGATTGTGTGATTGTGTGATTGTGTGATTGTGTGATTTTGTGATTGTGTGATTGTGTGATTGTGATTGTGTGATTGTGTGATTGTGTGATTGTGATTGTGTGATTGTGATTGTGTGATTGTGTGATCGTGTGATTGTGTGATTGTGTGACTGAGTGATTGTGTGACTGTGTGACTGTGTGACTGTGTGATTGAGGAACTGCGTGATTGTGTGACCATGATTGTGTGACCGTGATTGTGTGACCGATTGTGTGACCGTGATAGTGTGACCGTGAATGTGTGAATGCGTGATTGTGATTGCGTGATTGTGATTCCGTGATTGTGTGATTGTGTGATCGTGTGATTGTGTGATTGTGTGATTGTGTGGTTGTGTGACCGTGATTGTGTGACCGTGATTGTGTGACCGTGATTGTGTGATCGTGATTGTGTGATCGTGATTGTGATTGTGTGATTGTGTGATTGTGTGATTGTGTGATGGTGTGATTGTGTGATTGTGTGAATGTGTGATTGCGTGATCGTGTGATTGTGGGATCGTGTGATCGAGTGATCGTGTGATTGTGTGATTGTGTGATTTTGCGATTGTGTGATTGTGTGATTGTGTGATTGTGTGAGTGTGTGATTGTGTGATTGTGTGATTGTGTGATTGTGTGATTGTGTGATTGTGTGATTGTGGGATTGTGTGATTGTGTGATTGTGATTGTGTGATTGTGATTGTGTGATTGTGTGGTTGTGTGACCGTGATTGTGTGACCGTGATTGTGTGATCGTGATTGTGTGATCGTGTTAGTGTGACCGTGAATGTGTGATTGCGTGATTGTGATTGCGTGATTGCGATTGCGTGATTGTGATTGCGTGATTGTGTGATTGTGTGATTGTGTGATTGTGTGATGGTGTGATTGTGTGATTGTGTGATTGTGTGATTGTGTGATTGTGTGATTGTGTGATTGTGTGATTGTGTGATTTTGTGATTGTGTGATTGTGTGATTGTGTGATTGTGTGATTGTGTGATTGTGTGATTGTGTGATTGTGTGATTGAGTGATTGTGTGCTGGTGTGATTGTGTGATTGTGTGATTGTGTGCTTGTGTGATTGTGTGATTGTGATTGTGTGATTGTGATTGTGTGATTGTGATTGTGTGATTGTGATTGTGTGATTGTGATTGTGTGATTGTGATTGTGTGATTGTGATTGTGTGATTGTGATTGTGTGATTGTGATTGTGTGATTGTGATTGTGTGATTGTGATTGTGTGATTGTGATTGTGTGATTGTGATTGTGTGATTGTGATTGTGTTATTGTGATTGTGTGATTGTGTGAGTGTGTGATTGTGTGATTGAGTGATTGTGTGATTGTGTGATTGTGTGGTTGTGTGATTGTGTGATTGTGTGATTGCGTGATTGTGTGATTGTGTGGTTGTGTGATTGTGTGAGTGTGTGATTGTGTAATTGAGTGATTGTGTGCATGTGTGATTGTGTGATTAGGTGATTGTGCGATTGTGTGATTGTGTGATTGTGTGATCGTGTGATTGTGTGATTGTGTGATTGTGTGGTTGTGTGACCGTGATTGTGTGACCGTGATTTTGTGACCGTGTTTGTGTGACCGTGATAGTGTGACCGTGAATGTGTGAATGCGTGATTGTGATTGCGTGATTGTGATTCCGTGATTGTGTGATTGTGTGATCGTGTGATTGTGTGATAGTGTGATTGTGTGGTTGTGTGACCGTGATTGTGTGACCGTGATTGTGTGATCGTGATTGTGTGATCGTGATTGTGTGATCGTGATTGTGATTGTGTGATTGTGTGATTGTGTGAGTGTGTGATTGTGTGATTGAGTGATTGTGTCCTTGTGTGATTGTGTGGTTGTGTGGTTGTGTGATGGTGTGATTGTGTGATTGTGTGATTGTGTGATTGTGTGATTGTGTGATTGGGTGATTGTGTGATTGCGTGATTGTGTGATTCTGTGATTGTGTTATTGTGTGATTTTGTGATTGTGTGATTGTGTGATTGCCTGATTGTGTGATTGTGTGATTGTGTGATTGTGTGATTGTGTGAGTGTGTGATTGTGTGATTGTGTGATTGTGTGATTTTGTGATTGTGTGATTGTGTGATTGTGTGATTGTGTGATTGTGTGATTGTGTGATTGTGTGAATGTGTGATTGTGTGACCGTGATTGTGTGATTGTGTGATTGTGTGATTGTGTGATTGTTTGAGTGTGTGATTGTGTGATTGTGTGATTGTGTAATTGTGATTGTGTGATTGTGTGATTGTGTGATTGAGTGATTGTGTGATTGTGTGAATGTGTGATTGTGTGATTGTGTGTGTGTGTGATTGTGTGATTGTGTGATTGTGTGATTGTGTGATTGTGTGATTGTGTGATTGTGTGATTGTGTGATTGTGGCTGTGTGATTGTGTGAGTGTGTGATTGTGTGATTGAGTGATTGTGTGATTGTGTAATTGTGATTGAGCGATTGTGATTGTGTGATTGTGTGATTGTGTGATTGTGTGATTGTGTGATTGTGTGATTGTGTGATTGTGTAATTGTGAGATTGTGTGATTGTGTGATTGTGTGATTGTGTGATTGTGTGATGGTGTAATTGTGATTGTGCGATTGTGATTGTGTGATTGTGATTGTGTGATTGTGATTGTGTGATTGTGATTGTGTGATTGTGATTGTGTGATTATGATTGTGTGATTGTGATTGTGTGATTGTGATTGTGTGATTGTGACTGTGTGATTGTGTGAGTGTGTGATTGTGTGATTGAGTGATTGTGTGCTTGTGTGATTGTGTGGTTGTGAGATTGTGTGATTGTGTGATTAGGTGATTGTGTAATTGTGTGACTGTGTGATTGTGTGATTGTGTGATTCTGTGATTGTGTGAATGTGTGATTGTGTTATTGTGTGATTGTGTGATTGTGTGATTGTGTGGTTGTGTGATTGAGTGATTGTGTGCTTGTGTGATTGTGTGGTTGTGAGATTGTGTGATTGTGTGATTAGGTGATTGTGTGATTGAGTGATTGTGTGATTGTGTGATTGTGTGAATGTGTGATTGTGTGATTGTGTGATTGTGTGATTGTGTGATTGTGTGATTGTGTGCTTGTGTGATTGTGTGATTGCATACTTGTGTGATTGTGTGATTGTGTGATTGTGCGATTGTGTGATTGTGTGATTGTGTGATTGTGCGATTGTGTGATTGTGTGATTGTGTGATTGTGTGATTGTGTGATTGAGTGATTGTGTGCTTGTGTGATTGTGTGGTTGTGAGATTGTGTGATTGTGTGATTGTGTGATTGTGTAATTGTGTGATTGTGTGAGTGTGTGATTGTGTGATTGAGTGATTGTGTGAGTGTGTGATTGTGTGACTGAGTGATTGTGTGATTGTGTGATTGTGTGATTGTGTGACTGTGTGATTGTGTGATTGTGTGATTGTGTGATTGTGTGATTGTGTGACTGTGTGATTGTGTGATTGTGTGATTGTGTGATTGTGTGATTTTGTGATTGAGTGATTGTGTGATTGTGTGATTGTGTGATTGTGTGATTTTGCGATTGTGTGATTGTGTGATTGTGTGATTGTGTGAGTGTGTGATTGTGTGATTGAGTGATTGTGTGCTTGTGTGATTGAGTGATTGTGTGCTTGTGTGATTGTGTGGTTGTGTGATTGTGTAGTTGTGTGATTGTGTGATTGTGTAATGGTGATTGTGTGATTGTGTGATTGTGTGATTGTGTGACTGTGTGATTGTGTGATTTTGCGATTGTGTGATTGTGTGATTGTGTGATCGTGTGAGTGTGTGATTGTGTGATTGAGTGATTGTGTGCTTGTGTGATTGTGTGGTTGTGTGATTGTGTGATTAGGTGATTGTGTGATTGTGTGATTGTGTGGTTGTGAGATTGTGTGATTGTGTGATTAGGTGATTGTGTGATTTTGTGATTGTGTGATTGTGTGATTGTGTGATTGTGTGATTGTTTGAGTGTGTGATTGTGTGATTGTGTGATTGTGTGATTGTGTGATTTTGTGATTGTGTGATTGTGTGATTGTGTGATTGTCTGATTGTGTGATTGTGTGATTGTGTGATTGTGTGATTGTGTGACTGTGTGATTGTGTGATTGTGTGATTGTGTGATTGTGTGATTTTGTGATTGAGTGATTGTGTGATTGTGTGATTGTGTGATTGTGTGATTGTGTGATTTTGCGATTGTGTGATTGTGTGATTGTGTGATTGTGTGAGTGTGTGATTGTGTGATTGAGTGATTGTGTGCTTGTGTGATTGAGTGATTGTGTGCTTGTGTGATTGTGTGGTTGTGTGATTGTGTAGTTGTGTGATTGTGTGATTGCGTGATTGTGTGCTTGTGTGATTGTATGATTCCGTGATTGTGTGATTGTGTGATTGTGTGATGGTGATTGTGTAATTGTGTGATTGTGTGATTGTGTGATTGTGTGATTGTGTGATTTTGCGATTGTGTGATTGTGTGATTGTGTGATCGTGTGAGTGTGTGATTGTGTGATTGAGTGATTGTGTGCTTGAGTGATTGTGTGGTTGTGTGATTGTGTGATTAGGTGATTGTGTGATTGTGTGGTTGTGAGATTGTGTGATTGTGTGATTGTGTGGTTGTTTGAGTGTGTGATTGTGTGATTGTGTGATTGTGTGATTGTGTGATTTTGTGATTGTGTGATTGTGTGATTGTGTGATTGTGTGATTGTGTGATTGTGTGATTGTGTGATTGTGTGATTGTGTGATTGTGTGATTGTGTGACTGTGTGATTGTGTGACTGTGTGATTGTGTGATTGTGTGATTGTGTGATTGTGTGATTGTGGGATTGAGTGATTGTGTGATTGTGACTGTGTGATTGTGTGAGTGTGTGATTGTGTGATTGAGCGATTGTGTGCTTGTATGATTGTGTGGTTGTGTGATTGTCTGATTGTGTGATTGTGTGATTGTGTGATTTTGTGATTGAGTGATTGTGTGATTGTGTGATTGTGTGATTGTGTGATTGTGTGATTGTGTGATTTTGCGATTGTGTGATTGTGTGATTGTGTGATTGTGTGAGTGTGTGATTGTGTGATTGAGTGATTGTGTGCTTGTGTGATTGAGTGATTGTGTGCTTGTGTGATTGTGTGGTTGTGTGATTGTGTAGTTGTGTGATTGTGTGATTGAGTGATTGTGTGCTTGTGTGATTGTATGATTCCGTGATTGTGTGATTGTGTGATTGTGTGATGGTGATTGTGTGATTGTGTGATTGTGTGATTGTGTGATTGTGTGATTTTGCGATTGTGTGATTGTGTGATTGTGTGACCGTGATTGTGTGACCGTGATTGTGTGATCGTGATTGTGTGATCGTGATTGTGTGATCGTGATTGTGATTGTGTGATTGTGTGATTGTGTGAGTGTGTGATTGTGTGATTGTGTGATTGTGTCCTTGTGTGATTGTGTGGTTGTGTGGTTGTGTGATTGTGTGATTGTGTGATTTTGTGATTGTGTGATTGTGTGATTGGGTGGTTGTGTGATTGCGTGATTGTGTGATTCTGTGATTGTGTGATTGTGTGATTTTGTGATTGTGTGATTGTGTGATTGCGTGATTGTGTGATTGTGTGATTGTGTGATTGTGTGATTGAGTGATTGTGTGATTGTGTGATTGTGTGATTGTGTGATTTTGCGATTGTGTGATTGTGTGATTGTGTGATTGTGTGAGTGTGTGATTGTGTGATTGAGTGATTGTGTGCTTGTGTGATTGAGTGATTGTGTGCTTGTGTGATTGTGTGGTTGTGTGATTGTGTAGTTGTGTGATTGTGTGATTGAGTGATTGTGTGCTTGTGTGATTGTATGATTCCGTGATTGTGTGATGGTGATTGTGTGATTGAGTGCTTGTGTGATTGAGTGATTGTGTGCTTGTGTGATTGTGTGGTTGTGTGATTGTGTAGTTGTGTGATTGTGTGATTGTGTGATGGTGATTGTGTGATTGTGTGATTGTGTGATTGTGTGATTGTGTGATTGTGTGATTGTGTGATTTTGCGATTGTGTGATTGTGTGATCGTGTGAGTGTGTGATTGTGTGATTGTGTGATTGAGTGATTGTGTGAGTGTGTGATTGTGTGACTGAGTGATTGTGTGATTGTGTGATTGTGTGATTGTGTGACTGTGTGATTGTGTGATTGTGTGATTGTGTGATTGTGTGATTGTGTGATTGTGTGACTGTGTGATTGTGTGATTGTGTGATTGTGTGATTGTGTGATTTTGTGATTGAGTGATTGTGTGATTGTGTGATTGTGTGATTGTGTGATTTTGCGATTGTGTGATTGTGTGATTGTGTGAGTGTGTGATTGTGTGATTGAGTGATTGTGTGCTTGTGTGATTGAGTGATTGTGTGCTTGTGTGATTGTGTGGTTGTGTGATTGTGTAGTTGTGTGATTGTGTGATTGTGTGGTGGTGATTGTGTGATTGTGTGATTGTGTGATTGTGTGATTGTGTGATTGTGTGATTTTGCGATTGTGTGATTGTGTGATTGTGTGATCGTGTGAGTGTGTGATTGTGTTGATTGAGTGATTGTGTGCTTGTGTGATTGTGTGGTTGTGTGATTGTGTGATTAGGTGATTGTGTGATTGTGTGATTGTGTGGTTGTGAGATTGTGTGATTGTGTGATTGTGTGATTGTGTGATTGTGAGATTGTGTGATTGTGTGATTGTGTGATTGTGTGATTGTGTGATTGTGTGATTGTGTGATTGTGTGACTGTGTTATTGTGTGATTGTGTGATTGTGCGATTGTGTGATTGTGTGATTGTGTGATTGTGTGATTGTGTGAATGTGTGATTGTGTGATTGTGTGTGTGTGTGATTGTGTGATTGTGTGATTGTGTGATTGTGTGATTGTGTGATTGTGTGATTGTGTGATTGTGTGATTGTGTGATTGTGTGATTGTGTGACTGTGTGATTGTGTGATTGTGTGATTGTGTGATTGTGTGATTTTGTGATTGAGTGATTGTGTGATTGTGTGATTGTGTGATTGTGTGATTTTGCGATTGTGTGATTGTGTGATTGTGTGAGTGTGTGATTGTGTGATTGAGTGATTGTGTGCTTGTGTGATTGAGTGATTGTGTGCTTGTGTGATTGTGTGGTTGTGTGATTGTGTAGTTGTGTGATTGTGTGATTGTGTGGTGGTGATTGTGTGATTGTGTGATTGTGTGATTGTGTGATTGTGTGATTGTGTGATTTTGCGATTGTGTGATTGTGTGATTGTGTGATCGTGTGAGTGTGTGATTGTGTGATTGAGTGATTGTGTGCTTGTGTGATTGTGTGATTAGGTGATTGTGTGATTGTGTGGTTGTGAGATTGTGTGATTGTGTGATTGTGTGGTTGTTTGAGTGTGTGATTGTGTGATTGTGTGATTGTGTGATTGTGTGATTTTGTGATTGTGTGATTGTGTGATTGTGTGATTGTGTGATTGTGTGATTGTGTGATTGTGTGATTGTGTGATTGTGTGATTGTGTGATTGTGTGACTGTGTGATTGTGTGACTGTGTGATTGTGTGATTGTGTGATTGTGTGATTGTGTGATTGTGGGATTGAGTGATTGTGTGATTGTGACTGTGTGATTGTGTGAGTGTGTGATTGTGTGATTGAGCGATTGTGTGCTTGTATGATTGTGTGGTTGTGTGATTGTCTGATTGTGTGATTGTGTGATTGTGTGATTTTGTGATTGAGTGATTGTGTGATTGTGTGATTGTGTGATTGTGTGATTGTGTGATTGTGTGATTTTGCGATTGTGTGATTGTGTGATTGTGTGATTGTGTGAGTGTGTGATTGTGTGATTGAGTGATTGTGTGCTTGTGTGATTGAGTGATTGTGTGCTTGTGTGATTGTGTGGTTGTGTGATTGTGTAGTTGTGTGATTGTGTGATTGAGTGATTGTGTGCTTGTGTGATTGTATGATTCCGTGATTGTGTGATTGTGTGATTGTGTGATGGTGATTGTGTGATTGTGTGATTGTGTGATTGTGTGATTGTGTGATTTTGCGATTGTGTGATTGTGTGATTGTGTGACCGTGATTGTGTGACCGTGATTGTGTGATCGTGATTGTGTGATCGTGATTGTGTGATCGTGATTGTGATTGTGTGATTGTGTGATTGTGTGAGTGTGTGATTGTGTGATTGTGTGATTGTGTCCTTGTGTGATTGTGTGGTTGTGTGGTTGTGTGATTGTGTGATTGTGTGATTTTGTGATTGTGTGATTGTGTGATTGGGTGGTTGTGTGATTGCGTGATTGTGTGATTCTGTGATTGTGTGATTGTGTGATTTTGTGATTGTGTGATTGTGTGATTGCGTGATTGTGTGATTGTGTGATTGTGTGATTGTGTGATTGAGTGATTGTGTGATTGTGTGATTGTGTGATTGTGTGATTTTGCGATTGTGTGATTGTGTGATTGTGTGATTGTGTGAGTGTGTGATTGTGTGATTGAGTGATTGTGTGCTTGTGTGATTGAGTGATTGTGTGCTTGTGTGATTGTGTGGTTGTGTGATTGTGTAGTTGTGTGATTGTGTGATTGAGTGATTGTGTGCTTGTGTGATTGTATGATTCCGTGATTGTGTGATTGTGTGATTGTGTGATGGTGATTGTGTGATTGAGTGCTTGTGTGATTGAGTGATTGTGTGCTTGTGTGATTGTGTGGTTGTGTGATTGTGTAGTTGTGTGATTGTGTGATTGTGTGATGGTGATTGTGTGATTGTGTGATTGTGTGATTGTGTGATTGTGTGATTGTGTGATTTTGCGATTGTGTGATTGTGTGATCGTGTGAGTGTGTGATTGTGTGATTGTGTGATTGAGTGATTGTGTGAGTGTGTGATTGTGTGACTGAGTGATTGTGTGATTGTGTGATTGTGTGATTGTGTGACTGTGTGATTGTGTGATTGTGTGATTGTGTGATTGTGTGATTGTGTGATTGTGTGACTGTGTGATTGTGTGATTGTGTGATTGTGTGATTGTGTGATTTTGTGATTGAGTGATTGTGTGATTGTGTGATTGTGTGATTGTGTGATTTTGCGATTGTGTGATTGTGTGATTGTGTGAGTGTGTGATTGTGTGATTGAGTGATTGTGTGCTTGTGTGATTGAGTGATTGTGTGCTTGTGTGATTGTGTGGTTGTGTGATTGTGTAGTTGTGTGATTGTGTGATTGTGTGGTGGTGATTGTGTGATTGTGTGATTGTGTGATTGTGTGATTGTGTGATTGTGTGATTTTGCGATTGTGTGATTGTGTGATTGTGTGATCGTGTGAGTGTGTGATTGTGTGATTGAGTGATTGTGTGCTTGTGTGATTGTGTGGTTGTGTGATTGTGTGATTAGGTGATTGTGTGATTGTGTGATTGTGTGGTTGTGAGATTGTGTGATTGTGTGATTGTGTGATTGTGTGATTGTGAGATTGTGTGATTGTGTGATTGTGTGATTGTGTGATTGTGTGATTGTGTGATTGTGTGATTGTGTGACTGTGTTATTGTGTGATTGTGTGATTGTGCGATTGTGTGATTGTGTGATTGTGTGATTGTGTGATTGTGTGAATGTGTGATTGTGTGATTGTGTGTGTGTGTGATTGTGTGATTGTGTGATTGTGTGATTGTGTGATTGTGTGATTGTGTGATTGTGTGATTGTGTGATTGTGTGATTGTGTGATTGTGTGACTGTGTGATTGTGTGATTGTGTGATTGTGTGATTGTGTGATTTTGTGATTGAGTGATTGTGTGATTGTGTGATTGTGTGATTGTGTGATTTTGCGATTGTGTGATTGTGTGATTGTGTGAGTGTGTGATTGTGTGATTGAGTGATTGTGTGCTTGTGTGATTGAGTGATTGTGTGCTTGTGTGATTGTGTGGTTGTGTGATTGTGTAGTTGTGTGATTGTGTGATTGTGTGGTGGTGATTGTGTGATTGTGTGATTGTGTGATTGTGTGATTGTGTGATTGTGTGATTTTGCGATTGTGTGATTGTGTGATTGTGTGATCGTGTGAGTGTGTGATTGTGTGATTGAGTGATTGTGTGCTTGTGTGATTGTGTGGTTGTGTGATTGTGTGATTAGGTGATTGTGTGATTGTGTGATTGTGTGGTTGTGAGATTGTGTGATTGTGTGATTGTGTGATTGTGTGATTGTGAGATTGTGTGATTGTGTGATTGTGTGATTGTGTGATTGTGTGATTGTGTGATTGTGTGATTGTGTGACTGTGTTATTGTGTGATTGTGTGATTGTGCGATTGTGTGATTGTGTGATTGTGTGATTGTGTGATTGTGTGAATGTGTGATTGTGTGATTGTGTGTGTGTGTGATTGTGTGATTGTGTGATTGTGTGATTGTGTGATTGTGTGATTGTGTGATTGTGTGATTGTGTGATTGTGTGATTGTGTGATTGTGACTGTGTGATTGTGTGAGTGTGTGATTGTGTGATTGAGTGATTGTGTGATTGTGTAATTGTGATTGAGCGATTGTGATTGTGTGATTGTGTGATTGTGTGATTGTGTGATTGTGTGATTGTGTGATTGTGTGATTGTGTAATTGTGAGATTGTGTGATTGTGTGATTGTGTGATTGTGTGATTGTGTGATGGTGTAATTGTGATTGTGCGATTGTGATTGTGTGATTGTGATTGTGTGATTGTGATTGTGTGATTGTGATTGTGTGATTATGATTGTGTGATTGTGATTGTGTGATTGTGATTGTGTGATTGTGACTGTGTGATTGAGTGATTGTGTGCTTGTGTGATTGAGTGATTGTGTGCTTGTGTGATTGTGTGGTTGTGTGATTGTGTAGTTGTGTGATTGTGTGATTGTGTGGTGGTGATTGTGTGATTGTGTGATTGTGTGATTGTGTGATTGTGTGATTTTGCGATTGTGTGATTGTGTGATTGTGTGATCGTGTGAGTGTGTGATTGTGTGATTGAGTGATTGTGTGCTTGTGTGATTGTGTGGTTGTGTGATTGTGTGATTAGGTGATTGTGTGATTGTGTGATTGTGTGGTTGTGAGATTGTGTGATTGTGTGATTGTGTGATTGTGTGATTGTGTGATCGTGTGAGTGTGTGATTGTGTGATTGAGTGATTGTGTGCTTGTGTGATTGTGTGGTTGTGTGATTGTGTGATTAGGTGATTGTGTGATTGTGTGATTGTGTGGTTGTGAGATTGTGTGATTGTGTGATTGTGTGATTGTGTGATTGTGAGATTGTGTGATTGTGTGATTGTGTGATTGTGTGATTGTGTGATTGTGTGATTGTGTGATTGTGTGATTGTGTGATTGTGAGATTGTGTGATTGTGTGATTGTGTGATTGTGTGATTGTGTGATTGTGTGATTGTGTGATTGTGTGACTGTGTTATTGTGTGATTGTGTGATTGTGCGATTGTGTGATTGTGTGATTGTGTGATTGTGTGATTGTGTGAATGTGTGATTGTGTGATTGTGTGTGTGTGTGATTGTGTGATTGTGTGATTGTGTGATTGTGTGATTGTGTGATTGTGTGATTGTGTGATTGTGTGATTGTGTGATTGTGACTGTGTGATTGTGTGAGTGTGTGATTGTGTGATTGAGTGATTGTGTGATTGTGTAATTGTGATTGAGCGATTGTGATTGTGTGATTGTGTGATTGTGTGATTGTGTGATTGTGTGATTGTGTGATTGTGTGATTGTGTGATTGTGTAATTGTGAGATTGTGTGATTGTGTGATTGTGTGATTGTGTGATTGTGTGATGGTGTAATTGTGATTGTGCGATTGTGATTGTGTGATTGTGATTGTGTGATTGTGATTGTGTGATTGTGATTGTGTGATTATGATTGTGTGATTGTGATTGTGTGATTGTGATTGTGTGATTGTGACTGTGTGATTGAGTGATTGTGTGCTTGTGTGATTGAGTGATTGTGTGCTTGTGTGATTGTGTGGTTGTGTGATTGTGTAGTTGTGTGATTGTGTGATTGTGTGGTGGTGATTGTGTGATTGTGTGATTGTGTGATTGTGTGATTGTGTGATTTTGCGATTGTGTGATTGTGTGATTGTGTGATCGTGTGAGTGTGTGATTGTGTGATTGAGTGATTGTGTGCTTGTGTGATTGTGTGGTTGTGTGATTGTGTGATTAGGTGATTGTGTGATTGTGTGATTGTGTGGTTGTGAGATTGTGTGATTGTGTGATTGTGTGATTGTGTGATTGTGTGATCGTGTGAGTGTGTGATTGTGTGATTGAGTGATTGTGTGCTTGTGTGATTGTGTGGTTGTGTGATTGTGTGATTAGGTGATTGTGTGATTGTGTGATTGTGTGGTTGTGAGATTGTGTGATTGTGTGATTGTGTGATTGTGTGATTGTGAGATTGTGTGATTGTGTGATTGTGTGATTGTGTGATTGTGTGATTGTGTGATTGTGTGATTGTGTGATTGTGTGATTGTGAGATTGTGTGATTGTGTGATTGTGTGATTGTGTGATTGTGTGATTGTGTGATTGTGTGATTGTGTGACTGTGTTATTGTGTGATTGTGTGATTGTGCGATTGTGTGATTGTGTGATTGTGTGATTGTGTGATTGTGTGAATGTGTGATTGTGTGATTGTGTGTGTGTGTGATTGTGTGATTGTGTGATTGTGTGATTGTGTGATTGTGTGATTGTGTGATTGTGTGATTGTGTGATTGTGTGATTGTGTGATTGTGACTGTGTGATTGTGTGAGTGTGTGATTGTGTGATTGAGTGATTGTGTGATTGTGTAATTGTGATTGAGCGATTGTGATTGTGTGATTGTGTGATTGTGTGATTGTGTGATTGTGTGATTGTGTGATTGTGTGATTGTGTGATTGTGTAATTGTGAGATTGTGTGATTGTGTGATTGTGTGATTGTGTGATTGTGTGATGGTGTAATTGTGATTGTGCGATTGTGATTGTGTGATTGTGATTGTGTGATTGTGATTGTGTGATTGTGATTGTGTGATTATGATTGTGTGATTGTGATTGTGTGATTGTGATTGTGTGATTGTGACTGTGTGATTGTGTGAGTGTGTGATTGTGTGATTGAGTGATTGTGTGCTTGTGTGATTGTGTGATTGTGTGGTTGTGAGATTGTGTGATTGTGTGATTAGGTGATTGTGTAATTGTGTGACTGTGTGATTGTGTGATTGTGTGATTCTGTGATTGTGTGAATGTGTGATTGTGTTATTGTGTGATTGTGTGATTGTGTGATTGTGTGGTTGTGTGATTGAGTGATTGTGTGCTTGTGTGATTGTGTGGTTGTGAGATTGTGTGATTGTGTGATTAGGTGATTGTGTGATTGAGTGATTGTGTGATTGTGTGATTGTGTGAATGTGTGATTGTGTGATTGTGTGATTGTGTGATTGTGTGATTGTGTGATTGTGTGCTTGTGTGATTGTGTGATTGCATACTTGTGTGATTGTGTGATTGTGTGATTGTGCGATTGTGTGATTGTGTGATTGTGTGATTGTGCGATTGTGTGATTGTGTGATTGTGTGATTGTGTGATTGAGTGATTGTGTGCTTGTGTGATTGTGTGGTTGTGAGATTGTGTGATTGTGTGATTGTGTGATTGTGTAATTGTGTGATTGTGTGAGTGTGTGATTGTGTGATTGAGTGATTGTGTGAGTGTGTGATTGTGTGACTGAGTGATTGTGTGATTGTGTGATTGTGTGATTGTGTGACTGTGTGATTGTGTGATTGTGTGATTGTGTGATTGTGTGATTGTGTGATTGTGTGATTGTGTGATTGTGTGATTGTGTGATTGTGTGATTTTGTGATTGAGTGATTGTGTGATTGTGTGATTGTGTGATTGTGTGATTTTGCGATTGTGTGATTGTGTGATTGTGTGATTGTGTGAGTGTGTGATTGTGTGATTGAGTGATTGTGTGCTTGTGTGATTGAGTGATTGTGTGCTTGTGTGATTGTGTGGTTGTGTGATTGTGTAGTTGTGTGATTGTGTGATTGTGTGATGGTGATTGTGTGATTGTGTGATTGTGTGATTGTGTGACTGTGTGATTGTGTGATTTTGCGATTGTGTGATTGTGTGATTGTGTGATCGTGTGAGTGTGTGATTGTGTGATTGAGTGATTGTGTGCTTGTGTGATTGTGTGGTTGTGTGATTGTGTGATTAGGTGATTGTGTGATTGTGTGATTGTGTGGTTGTGAGATTGTGTGATTGTGTGATTAGGTGATTGTGTGATTGTGTGATTGTGTGATTGTGTGATTGTGTGATTGTGTGATTGTTTGAGTGTGTGATTGTGTGATTGTGTGATTGTGTGATTGTGTGATTTTGTGATTGTGTGATTGTGTGATTGTGTGATTGTGTGATTGTGTGATTGTGTGATTGTGTGGTTGTGTGATTGTGTGATTGTGTGATTGTGTGATTGTGTGATTGTGTGATTGTGTGACTGTGTGATTGTGTGATTGTGTGATTGTGTGATTGTGTGATTGTGTGATTGTGTGATTGTGTGATTGTGGGATTGTGTGATTGTGTGATTGTGACTGTGTGATTGTGTGAGTGTGTGAGTGTGTGATTGTGTGATTGAGCGATTGTGTGCTTGTATGATTGTGTGGTTGTGTGATTGTCTGATTGTGTGATTGTGTGATTGTGTGATTGTGTGATTGTGTGACTGTGTGATTGTGTGATTGTGTGATTGTGTGATTGTGTGATTTTGTGATTGAGTGATTGTGTGATTGTGTGATTGTGTGATTGTGTGATTTTGCGATTGTGTGATTGTGTGATTGTGTGATTGTGTGAGTGTGTGATTGTGTGATTGAGTGATTGTGTGCTTGTGTGATTGAGTGATTGTGTGCTTGTGTGATTGTGTGGTTGTGTGATTGTGTAGTTGTGTGATTGTGTGATTGCGTGATTGTGTGCTTGTGTGATTGTATGATTCCGTGATTGTGTGATTGTGTGATTGTGTGATGGTGATTGTGTAATTGTGTGATTGTGTGATTGTGTGATTGTGTGATTGTGTGATTTTGCGATTGTGTGATTGTGTGATTGTGTGATCGTGTGAGTGTGTGATTGTGTGATTGAGTGATTGTGTGCTTGAGTGATTGTGTGGTTGTGTGATTGTGTGATTAGGTGATTGTGTGATTGTGTGGTTGTGAGATTGTGTGATTGTGTGATTGTGTGATTGTTTGAGTGTGTGATTGTGTGATTGTGTGATTGTGTGATTGTGTGATTTTGTGATTGTGTGATTGTGTGATTGTGTGATTGTGTGATTGTGTGATTGTGTGATTGTGTGATTGTGTGATTGTGTGATTGTGTGATTGTGTGATTGTGTGATTGTGTGACTGTGTGATTGTGTGACTGTGTGATTGTGTGATTGTGTGATTGTGGGATTGAGTGATTGTGTGATTGTGACTGTGTGATTGTGTGAGTGTGTGATTGTGTGATTGAGCGATTGTGTGCTTGTATGATTGTGTGGTTGTGTGATTGTCTGATTGTGTGATTGTGTGATTGTGTGATTTTGTGATTGAGTGATTGTGTGATTGTGTGATTGTGTGATTGTGTGATTGTGTGATTGTGTGATTTTGCGATTGTGTGATTGTGTGATTGTGTGATTGTGTGAGTGTGTGATTGTGTGATTGAGTGATTGTGTGCTTGTGTGATTGAGTGATTGTGTGCTTGTGTGATTGTGTGGTTGTGTGATTGTGTAGTTGTGTGATTGTGTGATTGAGTGATTGTGTGCTTGTGTGATTGTATGATTCCGTGATTGTGTGATTGTGTGATTGTGTGATGGTGATTGTGTGATTGTGTGATTGTGTGATTGTGTGATTGTGTGATTTTGCGATTGTGTGATTGTGTGATTGTGTGACCGTGATTGTGTGACCGTGATTGTGTGATCGTGATTGTGTGATCGTGATTGTGTGATCGTGATTGTGATTGTGTGATTGTGTGATTGTGTGAGTGTGTGATTGTGTGATTGTGTGATTGTGTCCTTGTGTGATTGTGTGGTTGTGTGGTTGTGTGATTGTGTGATTGTGTGATTTTGTGATTGTGTGATTGTGTGATTGGGTGATTGTGTGATTGCGTGATTGTGTGATTCTGTGATTGTGTGATTGTGTGATTTTGTGATTGTGTGATTGTGTGATTGTGTGATTGTGTGATTGTGTGAGTGTGTGATTGTGTGATTGAGTGATTGTGTGCTTGTGTGATTGAGTGATTGTGTGCTTGTGTGATTGTGTGGTTGTGTGATTGTGTAGTTGTGTGATTGTGTGATTGAGTGATTGTGTGCTTGTGTGATTGTATGATTCCGTGATTGTGTGATTGTGTGATTGTGTGATGGTGATTGTGTGATTGAGTGCTTGTGTGATTGAGTGATTGTGTGCTTGTGTGATTGTGTGGTTGTGTGATTGTGTAGTTGTGTGATTGTGTGATTGTGTGATGGTGATTGTGTGATTGTGTGATTGTGTGATTGTGTGATTGTGTGATTGTGTGATTTTGCGATTGTGTGATTGTGTGATCGTGTGAGTGTGTGATTGTGTGATTGTGTGATTGAGTGATTGTGTGAGTGTGTGATTGTGTGACTGAGTGATTGTGTGATTGTGTGATTGTGTGATTGTGTGACTGTGTGATTGTGTGATTGTGTGATTGTGTGATTGTGTGATTGTGTGATTGTGTGACTGTGTGATTGTGTGATTGTGTGATTGTGTGATTGTGTGATTTTGTGATTGAGTGATTGTGTGATTGTGTGATTGTGTGATTGTGTGATTTTGCGATTGTGTGATTGTGTGATTGTGTGAGTGTGTGATTGTGTGATTGAGTGATTGTGTGCTTGTGTGATTGAGTGATTGTGTGCTTGTGTGATTGTGTGGTTGTGTGAATGTGTAGTTGTGTGATTGTGTGATTGTGTGGTGGTGATTGTGTGATTGTGTGATTGTGTGATTGTGTGATTGTGTGATTGTGTGATTTTGCGATTGTGTGATTGTGTGATTGTGTGATCGTGTGAGTGTGTGATTGTGTGATTGAGTGATTGTGTGCTTGTGTGATTGTGTGGTTGTGTGATTGTGTGATTAGGTGATTGTGTGATTGTGTGATTGTGTGGTTGTGAGATTGTGTGATTGTGTGATTAGGTGATTGTGTGATTGTGTGATTGTGTGATTGTGTGATTGTGTGATTGTGTGATTGTTTGAGTGTGTGATTGTGTGATTGTGTGATTGTGTGATTGTGTGATTTTGTGATTGTGTGATTGTGTGATTGTGTGATTGTGTGATTGTGTGATTGTGTGATTGTGTGATTGTGAGATTGTGTGATTGTGTGATTGTGTGATTGTGTGATTGTGTGATTGTGTGATTGTGTGATTGTGTGACTGTGTTATTGTGTGATTGTGTGATTGTGCGATTGTGTGATTGTGTGATTGTGTGATTGTGGGATTGTGTGATTGTGTGATTGTGACTGTGTGATTGTGTGAGTGTGTGATTGTGTGATTGAGCGATTGTGTGCTTGTATGATTGTGTGGTTGTGTGATTGTCTGATTGTGTGATTGTGTGATTGTGTGATTGTGTGATTGTGTGACTGTGTGATTGTGTGATTGTGTGATTGTGTGATTGTGTGATTTTGTGATTGAGTGATTGTGTGATTGTGTGATTGTGTGATTGTGTGATTTTGCGATTGTGTGATTGTGTGATTGTGTGATTGTGTGAGTGTGTGATTGTGTGATTGTGGGATTGAGTGATTGTGTGATTGTGACTGTGTGATTGTGTGAGTGTGTGATTGTGTGATTGAGCGATTGTGTGCTTGTATGATTGTGTGGTTGTGTGATTGTCTGATTGTGTGATTGTGTGACTGTGTGATTGTGTGATTGTGTGATTGTGTGATTGTGTGATTTTGTGATTGAGTGATTGTGTGATTGTGTGATTGTGTGATTGTGTGATTTTGCGATTGTGTGATTGTGTGATTGTGTGATTGTGTGAGTGTGTGATTGTGTGATTGTGGGATTGAGTGATTGTGTGATTGTGACTGTGTGATTGTGTGAGTGTGTGATTGTGTGATTGAGCGATTGTGTGCTTGTATGATTGTGTGGTTGTGTGATTGTCTGATTGTGTGATTGTGTGATTGTGTGATTTTGTGATTGAGTGATTGTGTGATTGTGTGATTGTGTGATTGTGTGATTTTGCGATTGTGTGATTGTGTGATTGTGTGATTGTGTGAGTGTGTGATTGTGTGATTGAGTGATTGTGTGCTTGTGTGATTGAGTGATTGTGTGCTTGTGTGATTGTGTGGTTGTGTGATTGTGTAGTTGTGTGATTGTGTGATTGAGTGATTGTGTGCTTGTGTGATTGTATGATTCCGTGATTGTGTGATTGTGTGATTGTGTGATGGTGATTGTGTGATTGTGTGATTGTGTGATTGTGTGATTGTGTGATTTTGCGATTGTGTGATTGTGTGATTGTGTGACCGTGATTGTGTGACCGTGATTGTGTGATCGTGATTGTGTGATCGTGATTGTGTGATCGTGATTGTGATTGTGTGATTGTGTGATTGTGTGAGTGTGTGATTGTGTGATTGAGTGATTGTGTCCTTGTGTGATTGTGTGATTGTGTGATTGTGTGATTGTGTGATTGTGTGATTGTGTGATTGGGTGATTGTGTGATTGCGTGATTGTGTGATTCTGTGATTGTGTGATTGTGTGATTTTGTGATTGTGTGATTGTGCGATTGCGTGATTGTGTGATTGTGTGATTGAGTGATTGTGTGATTGTGTGATTGTGTGATTGTGTGATTTTGCGATTGTGTGATTGTGTGATTGTGTGATTGTGTGAGTGTGTGATTGTGTGATTGAGTGATTGTGTGCTTGTGTGATTGAGTGATTGTGTGCTTGTGTGATTGTGTGGTTGTGTGATTGTGTAGTTGTGTGATTGTGTGATTGAGTGATTGTGTGCTTGTGTGATTGTATGATTCCGTGATTGTGTGATTGTGTGATTGTGTGATGGTGATTGTGTGATTGTGTGATTGTGTGATTGTGTGATTGTGTGATTGTGTGATTGTGTGATTGTGTGATTGTGTGATTGTGTGACTGTGTGATTGTGTGATTGTGTGATTGTGCGATTGTGTGATTGTGTGATTGTGTGATTGTGGGATTGTGTGATTGTGTGATTGTGACTGTGTGATTGTGTGAGTGTGTGATTGTGTGATTGAGCGATTGTGTGCTTGTATGATTGTGTGGTTGTGTGATTGTCTGATTGTGTGATTGTGTGATTGTGTGATTGTGTGATTGTGTGACTGTGTGATTGTGTGATTGTGTGATTGTGTGATTGTGTGATTTTGTGATTGAGTGATTGTGTGATTGTGTGATTGTGTGATTGTGTGATTTTGCGATTGTGTGATTGTGTGATTGTGTGATTGTGTGAGTGTGTGATTGTGTGATTGTGGGATTGAGTGATTGTGTGATTGTGACTGTGTGATTGTGTGAGTGTGTGATTGTGTGATTGAGCGATTGTGTGCTTGTATGATTGTGTGGTTGTGTGATTGTCTGATTGTGTGATTGTGTGATTGTGTGATTTTGTGATTGAGTGATTGTGTGATTGTGTGATTGTGTGATTGTGTGATTTTGCGATTGTGTGATTGTGTGATTGTGTGATTGTGTGAGTGTGTGATTGTGTGATTGAGTGATTGTGTGCTTGTGTGATTGAGTGATTGTGTGCTTGTGTGATTGTGTGGTTGTGTGATTGTGTAGTTGTGTGATTGTGTGATTGAGTGATTGTGTGCTTGTGTGATTGTATGATTCCGTGATTGTGTGATTGTGTGATTGTGTGATGGTGATTGTGTGATTGTGTGATTGTGTGATTGTGTGATTGTGTGATTTTGCGATTGTGTGATTGTGTGATTGTGTGACCGTGATTGTGTGACCGTGATTGTGTGATCGTGATTATGTGATCGTGATTTTGTGATCGTGATTGTGATTGTGTGATTGTGTGATTGTGTGAGTGTGTGATTGTGTGATTGAGTGATTGTGTCCTTTTGTGATTGTGTGATTGTGTGATTGTGTGATTGTGTGATTGTGTGATTGTGTGATTGGGTGATTGTGTGATTGCGTGATTGTGTGATTCTGTGATTGTGTGATTGTGTGATTTTGTGATTGTGTGATTGTGTGATTGCGTGATTGTGTGATTGTGTGATTGAGTGATTGTGTGATTGTGTGATTGTGTGATTGTGTGATTTTGCGATTGTGTGATTGTGTGATTGTGTGATTGTGTGAGTGTGTGATTGTGTGATTGAGTGATTGTGTGCTTGTGTGATTGAGTGATTGTGTGCTTGTGTGATTGTGTGGTTGTGTGATTGTGTAGTTGTGTGATTGTGTGATTGAGTGATTGTGTGCTTGTGTGATTGTATGATTCCGTGATTGTGTGATTGTGTGATTGTGTGATGGTGATTGTGTGATTGAGTGATTGTGTGATTGTGTGATTGTGTGATTGTGTGGTTGTGTGATTGTGTGATTGTGTGATTGTGTGATTGTGTGATTGTGTGATTGTGACTGTGTGATTGTGTGAGTGTGTGATTGTGTGATTGAGTGATTGTGTGACTGTGTGATTGTGTGATTGTGTGATTGTGTGATTGTGTGGTTGTGTGACCGTGATTGTGTGATCGTGATTGTGTGATCGTGATTGTGTGATCGTGATTGTGTGATTGTGTGATCGTGTGATTGTGTGATTGTGTGACTGAGTGATTGTGTGACTGTGTGACTGTGTGACTGTGTGATTGAGGAACTGCGTGATTGTGTGACCATGATTGTGTGACCGTGATTGTGTGACCGATTGTGTGACCGTGATAGTGTGACCGTGAATGTGTGAATGCGTGATTGTGATTGCGTGATTGTGATTCCGTGATTGTGTGATTGTGTGATCGTGTGATTGTGTGATTGTGTGATTGTGTGGTTGTGTGACCGTGATTGTGTGACCGTGATTGTGTGATCGTGATTGTGTGATCGTGATTGTGTGATCGTGATTGTGATTGTGTGATTGTGTGATTGTGTGATTGTGTGATGGTGTGATTGTGTGATTGTGTGAATGTGTGATTGCGTGATCGTGTGATTGTGTGATCGTGTGATCGAGTGATCGTGTGATTGTGTGATTGTGTGATTTTGCGATTGTGTGATTGTGTGATTGTGTGATTGTGTCAGTGTGTGATTGTGTGATTGTGTGATTGTGTGATTGTGTGATTGTGTGATTGTGTGATTGTGGGATTGTGTGATTGTGTGATTGTGATTGTGTGATTGTGATTGTGTGATTGTGTGGTTGTGTGACCGTGATTATGTGACCGTGATTGTGTGATCGTGATTGTGTGATCGTGTTAGTGTGACCGTGAATGTGTGATTGCGTGATTGTGATTGCGTGATTGCGATTGCGTGATTGTGATTGCGTGATTGTGTGATTGTGTGATTGTGTGATTGTGTGATTGTGTGATTGTGTGATGGTGTGATTGGGTGATTGTGTGATTGTGTGATTGTGTGATTGTGTGATTGTGTGATTGTGTGATTGTGTGATTTTGTGATTGTGTGATTGTGTGATTGTGTGATTGTGTGATTGTGTGATTGTGTGATTGTGTGATTGTGTGATTGAGTGATTGTGTGCTGGTGTGATTGTGTGATTGTGTGATTGTGTGCTTGTGTGATTGTGTGATTGTGATTGTGTGATTGTGATTGTGTGATTGTGATTGTGTGATTGTGATTGTGTGATTGTGATTGTGTGATTGTGATTGTGTGATTGTGATTGTGTGATTGTGATTGTGTGATTGTGATTGTGTGATTGTGATTGTGTGATTGTGATTGTGTGATTGTGATTGTGTGATCGTGATTGTGTGATTGTGATTGTGTGATTGTGATTGTGTTATTGTGATTGTGTGATTGTGTGAGTGTGTGATTGTGTGATTGAGTGATTGTGTGATTGTGTGATTGTGTGGTTGTGTGATTGTGTGATTGTGTGATTGCGTGATTGTGTGATTGTGTGGTTGTGTGATTGTGTGAGTGTGTGATTGTGTAATTGAGTGATTGTGTGCATGTGTGACTGTGTGATTAGGTGATTGTGCGATTGTGTGATTGTGTGATTGTGTGATCGTGTGATTGTGTGATTGTGTGATTGTGTGGTTGTGTGACCGTGATTGTGTGACCGTGATTTTGTGACCGTGTTTGTGTGACCGTGATAGTGTGACCGTGAATGTGTGAATGCGTGATTGTGATTGCGTGATTGTGATTCCGTGATTGTGTGATTGTGTGATCGTGTGATTGTGTGATTGTGTGATTGTGTGGTTGTGTGACCGTGATTGTGTGACCGTGATTGTGTGACCGTGATTGTGTGATCGTGATTGTGTGATCGTGATTGTGTGATCGTGATTGTGATTGTGTGATTGTGTGATTGTGTGAGTGTGTGATTGTGTGATTGAGTGATTGTGTCCTTGTGTGATTGTGTGGTTGTGTGGTTGTGTGATGGTGTGATTGTGTGATTGTGTGATTGTGTGATTGTGTGATTGGGTGATTGTGTGATTGCGTGATTGTGTGATTCTGTGATTGTGTTATTGTGTGATTTTGTGATTGTGTGATTGTGTGATTGCGTGATTGTGTGATTGTGTGATTGTGTGATTGTGTGATTGTGTGATTGTGTGATTGTGTGATTGCGCGATTGTGTGATTGTGTGATTGTGTGATTGTGTGATTGTGTGATTGTGTGATTGTGTGATTGTGTGATTGTGTGATTGTGTGATTGTGTGATTGTGGGATTGTGTGATTGTGTGATTGTGTGATTGTGTGATTGTGACTGTGTGATTGTGTGAGTGTGTGATTGTGTGATTGAGTGATTGTGTGCTTGTATGATTGTGTGGTTGTGTGATTGTCTGATTGTGTGATTGTGTGATTGTGTGATTGTGTGATTGTGTGATTGTGTGATTGTGTAATTGTGTGATTGTGTGATTGTGTGATTGTGTGAGTGTGTGATTGTGTGATTGAGTGATTGTGTGATTGTGTGATTGTGTGATTGTGTGGTTGTGTGATTGTGTGATTGTGTGATTGTGTGATTGTGTGATTGTGTGATTGTGTGATCGTGTGATTGTGATTGTGTGATTGTGTGATTGTGTGATTGTGTGATTGAGTGATTGTGTGCTTGTGTGATTGTATACTTGTGTGATTGTGTGATTGTATACTTGTGTGATTGTGTGATTGTGTGATTGTGCGATTGCGTGCTTGTGTGATTATGTGATTGTGATTGTGTGATTGTGTGATTGTGTGATTGTGTGATTGTGTGATTGTGTGATTGTGTGATTGTGTGATTGTGTGATTGTGTGATTGTGTGATTGTGTGATTGCGTGATTGTGTGATTGTGTGGTTGTGTGATTGTGTGAGTGTGTGATTGTGTAATTGAGTGATTGTGTGCATGTGTGATTGTGTGATTAGGTGATTGTGCGATTGCGTGATTGTGTGATTGTGTGATCGTGTGATTGTGTGATTGTGTGATTGTGTGGTTGTGTGACCGTGATTGTGTGACCGTGATTTTGTGACCGTGTTTGTGTGACCGTGATAGTGTGACCGTGAATGTGTGAATGCGTGATTGTGATTGCGTGATTGTGATTCCGTGATTGTGTGATTGTGTGATCGTGTGATTGTGTGATTGTGTGATTGTGTGGTTGTGTGACCGTGATTGTGTGACCGTGATTGTGTGACCGTGATTGTGTGATCGTGATTGTGTGATCGTGATTGTGTGATCGTGATTGTGATTGTGTGATTGTGTGATTGTGTGAGTGTGTGATTGTGTGATTGAGTGATTGTGTCCTTGTGTGATTGTGTGGTTGTGTGGTTGTGTGATGGTGTGATTGTGTGATTGTGTGATTGTGTGATTGTGTGATTGGGTGATTGTGTGATTGCGTGATTGTGTGATTCTGTGATTGTGTTATTGTGTGATTTTGTGATTGTGTGATTGTGTGATTGCGTGATTGTGTGATTGTGTGATTGTGTGATTGTGTGATTGTGTGAGTGTGTGATTGTGTGATTGTGTGATTGAGTGATTGTGTGCTTGTGTGATTGTATACTTGTGTGATTGTGTGATTGTATACTTGTGTGATTGTGTGATTGTGTGATTGTGCGATTGCGTGCTTGTGTGATTGTGTGATTGTGATTGTGTGATTGTGTGATTGTGTGATTGTGTGATTGTGTGATTGTGTGATTGCGCGATTGTGTGATTGTGTGATTGTGTGATTGTGTGATTGTGTGATTGTGTGATTGTGTGATTGTGTGATTGTGTGATTGTGTGATTGTGTGATTGTGTGATTGTGTGATTGTGTGATTGTGTGATTGTGTGATTGAGAGATTGTGTGATTGTGTGAATGTGTGATTGTGTGACCGTGATTGTGTGATTGTGTGATTGTGTGATTTTGTGATTGTGTGATTGTGTGATTGTGTGATTGTGTGATTGTGTGATTGTGTGATTGTGTGGTTGTGTGACCGTGATTGTGTGATCGTGATTGTGTGATCGTGATTGTGTGATCGTGATTGTGTGATTGCGTGATTGTGATTGTGTGATTGTGTGACTGTGTGATTGTGTGATTGTGTGATTGTGTGATTTTGTGATTGAGTGATTGTGTGATTGTGTGATTGTGGGAATGTGTGATTGTGTGACCGTGATTGTGTGATTGATGATTGTGTGATTGTGTGATTGTGTGATTGTGTGATTGTTTGATTGTGTGATTGTGTGATTGTGTGATTGTGATTGTGTGATTGTGATTGTGTGATTGTGATTGTGTGATTGTGTGACTGAGTGATTGTGTGACTGTGTGACTGTGTGACTGTGTGATTGAGGAACTGCGTGATTGTGTGACCATGATTGTGTGACCGTGATTGTGTGACCGATTGTGTGACCGTGATAGTGTGACCGTGAATGTGTGAATGCGTGATTGTGATTGCGTGATTGTGATTGCGTGATTGTGATTCCGTGATTGTGTGATTGTGTGATCGTGTGATTGTGTGATTGTGTGATTGTGTGGTTGTGTGACCGTGATTGTGTGACCGTGATTGTGTGATCGTGATTGTGTGATCGTGATTGTGTGATCGTGATTGTGATTGTGTGATTGTGTGATTGCGTGATTGTGTGATGGTGTGATTGTGTGATTGTGTGAATGTGTGATTGCGTGATCGTGTGATTGTGTGATCGTGTGATCGAGTGATCGTGTGATTGTGTGATTGTGTGATTTTGCGATTGTGTGATTGTGTGATTGTGTGATTGTGTGAGTGTGTGAGTGTGTGATTGTGTGATTGAGTGATTGTGTGCTTGTGTGATTGTGTGGCTGTGTGATTGTGTGATTAGGCGATTGTGTGATTGTGTGATTGTGTGATTGTGTGATTGTGGGACTGTGTGATTGTGTGATTGTGTGATTGTGTGATTGTATAATTGTGATTGTGCGATTGTGATTGTGTGATTGTGTGATTGTGTGATTGTGTGATTTTGTGATTGTGTGATTGTGTGATTGTGTGATTGTGTGATTGTGTGATTGTGTGATTGTGTGATTGTGTGATTGTGCGATTGTGCGATTGTGATTGTGTGATTGTGTGATTGTGTGATTGTGTGATTGTGTGACTGTGTGATTGTGTGATTGTGTGATTGTGTGATTGTGGGATTGTGGGATTGTGTGATTGTGTGATTGTGATTGTGTGATTGTGTGGTTGTGTGACCGTGATTGTGTGACCGTGATTGTGTGATCGTGATTGTGTGATCGTGTTAGTGTGACCGTGAATGTGTGATTGCGTGATTGTGATTGCGTGATTGCGATTGCGTGATTGTCATTGCGTGATTGTGTGATTGTGTGATTGTGTGATTGTGTGATTGTGTGATGGTGTGATTAGGTGATTGTGTGATTGTGTGATTGTGTGATTGTGTGATTGTGTGATTGTGTGATTGTGTGAATTTGTGATTGTGTGATTGTGTGATTGTGTGCTGGTGTGACTGTGTGATTGTGTGATTGTGTGCTTGTGTGCTTGTGTGATTGTGTGATTGTGATTGTGTGATTGTGATTGTGTGATTGTGATTGTGTGATTGTGATTGTGTGATTGTGTGAGTGTGTGATTGTGTGATTGTGTGATTGTGTGATTGTGTGATTGTGTGATTGTGTGATTGTGTGAGTGTGTGATTGTGTGATTGTGTGATTGTGTGATTGTGTGATTGTGTGATTGTGTGATTGTGTGATTGTGTGATTGTGTGATTGTGTGATTGTGACTGTGTGATTGTGTGAGTGTGTGATTGTGTGAGTGTGTGATTGTGTGATTGAGTGATTGTGTGCTTGTGTGAGTGTGTGATTGTGTGATTGTGTGATTGTGTGATTGTGTGATTGTGTGATTGTGTGATTGTGTGAGTGTGTGATTGTGTGATTGTGTGATTGTGTGATTGTGTGATTGTGTGATTGTGTGATTGTGTGATTGTGTGATTGTGTGATTGTGTGATTGTGTGATTGTGTGATTGTGTGATTGTGTGATTGTGTGATTGTGTGATTGTGTGATTGTGTGATTGTGTGATTGTGTGATTGTGTGATTGTGTGATTGAGTGATTGTGTGATTGTGTGATTGTGTGAATGTGTGATTGTGTGACCGTGATTGTGTGATTGTGTGATTGTGTGATTTTGTGATTGTGTGATTGTGTGATTGTGTGATTGTGTGATTGTGTGATTGTGTGGTTGTGTGACCGTGATTGTGTGATCGTGATTGTGTGATCGTGATTGTGTGATCGTGATTGTGTGATTGCGTGATTGTGATTGTGTGATTGTGTGAGTGTGTGATTGTGTGATTGAGTGATTGTGTGCTTGTGTGATTGTGTGGTTGTGTGGTTGTGTGATTGTGTGATTGTGTGATTGTGTGATTGTGTGATTGTGTGATTGTGTGATTGGGTGATTGTGTGATTGCGTGATTGTGTGATTCTGTGATTGTGTGATTGTGTGATTTTGTGATTGTGTGATTGTGTGATTGCGTGATTGTGTGATTGTGTGATTGTATACTTGTGTGATTGTGTGATTGTGTGATTGTGCGATTGTGTGCTTGTGTGATTGTGTGATTGTGATTGTGTGATTGTGTGATTGTGTGATTGTGTGATTGTGTGATTGTGTGATTGTGTGATTGTGTGATTAAGTGATTGTGTGATTGTGTGATTGTGTGATTGTGTGAGTGTGTGATTGTGTAATTGAGTGATTGTGTGCATGTGTGATTGTGTGATTAGGTGATTGTGCGATTGTGTGATTGTGTGATTGTGTGATCGTGTGATTGTGTGATTGTGTGATTGTGTGGTTGTGTGACCGTGATTGTGTGACCGTGATTTTGTGACCGTGATTGTGTGACCGTGATTGTGTGACCGTGATAGTGTGACCGTGAATGTGTGAATGCGTGATTGTGATTGCGTGATTGTGATTCCGTGATTGTGTGATTGTGTGATCGTGTGATTGTGTGATTGTGTGATTCTGTGGTTGTGTGACCGTGATTGTGTGACCGTGATTGTGTGATCATGATTGTGTGATCGTGATTGTGTGATCGTGATTGTGATTGTGTGATTGTGTGATTGTGTGAGTGTGTGATTGTGTGATTGAGTGATTGTGTCCTTGTGTGATTGTGTGGTGTGTGGTTGTGTGATTGTGTGATTGTGTGATTGTGTGATTGTGTGATTGTGTGATTGTGTGATTGTGTGATTGTGTGATTGTGTGAGTGTGTGATTGTGTGATTGAGTGATTGTGTGATTGTGTGATTGTGTGGTTGTGTGATTGTGTGATTGTGTGATTGTGTGATTGTGTGATTGTGTGATTGTGACTGTGTGACTGTGTGATTGTGTGCTTGTGTGATTGTGTGGTTGTGTGGTTGTGTGATTGAGTGATTGTGTGCTTGTATGATTGTGTGGTTGTGTGATTGTCTGATTGTGTGATTGTGTGATTGTGTGATTGTGTGATTGTGTGATTGTGCGATTGTGTAATTGTGTGATTGTGTGATTGTGTGATTGTGTGAGTGTGTGATTGTGTGATTGAGTGATTGTGTGATTGTGTGATTGTGTGGTTGTGTGATTGTGTGATTGTGTGATTGTGTGATTGTGTGATTGTGTGATTGTGACTGTGTGACTGTGTGATTGTGTGCTTGTGTGATTGTGTGATTGTGTGATTGTGTGATTGCGCGATTGTGTGATTGTGTGATTGTGTGATTGTGTGATTGTGTGCTTGTATGATTGTGTGGTTGTGTGATTGTCTGATTGTGTGATTGTGTGATTGTATACTTGTGTGATTGTGTGATTGTGTGATTGTGCGATTGCGTGCTTGTGTGATTGTGTGATTGTGATTGTGTGATTGTGTGATCGTGATTGTGTGATCGTGATTGTGTGATCGTGATTGTGTGATCGTGATTGTGATTGTGTGATTGTGTGATTGCGTGATTGTGTGATGGTGTGATTGTGTGATTGTGTGAATGTGTGATTGCGTGATCGTGTGATTGTGTGATCGTGTGATCGAGTGATCGTGTGATTGTGTGATTGTGTGATTTTGCGATTGTGTGATTGTGTGATTGTGTGATTGTGTGAGTGTGTGAGTGTGTGATTGTGTGATTGAGTGATTGTGTGCTTGTGTGATTGTGTGGCTGTGTGATTGTGTGATTAGGCGATTGTGTGATTGTGTGATTGTGTGATTGTGTGATTGTGGGACTGTGTGATTGTGTGATTGTGTGATTGTGTGATTGTATAATTGTGATTGTGCGATTGTGATTGTGTGATTGTGTGATTGTGTGATTGTGTGATTGTGTGATTTTGTGATTGTGTGATTGTGTGATTGTGTGATTGTGTGATTGTGTGATTGTGTGATTGTGCGATTGTGATTGTGTGATTGTGTGATTGTGTGATTGTGTGATTGTGTGATTGTGTGATTGTGTGATTGTGTGATTGTGTGATTGTGTGATTGTGTGATTGTGGGATTGTGTGATTGTGTGATTGTGATTGTGTGATTGTGATTGTGTGATTGTGTGGTTGTGTAACCGTGATTGTGTGACCGTGATTGTGTGATCGTGATTGTGTGATCGTGTTAGTGTGACCGTGAATGTGTGATTGCGTGATTGTGATTGCGTGATTGCGATTGCGTGATTGCGATTGCGTGATTGTGATTGCGTGATTGTGTGATTGTGTGATTGTGTGATTGTGTGATTGTGTGATGGTGTGATTAGGTGATTGTGTGATTGTGTGATTGTGTGATTGTGTGATTGTGTGATTGAGTGATTGTGTGCTTGTGTGATTGTATACTTGTGTGATTGTGTGATTGTATACTTGTGTGATTGTGTGATTGTGTGATTGTGCGATTGCGTGCTTGTGTGATTGTGTGATTGTGATTGTGTGATTGTGTGATTGTGTGGTTGTGTGACCGTGATTGTGTGATCGTGTTAGTGTGACCGTGAATGTGTGATTGCGTGATTGTGATTGCGTGATTGCGATTGCGTGATTGTGATTGCGTGATTGTGTGATTGTGTGATTGTGTGATTGTGTGATGGTGTGATTAGGTGATTGTGTGATTGTGTGATTGTGTGATTGTGTGATTGTGTGATTGTGTGATTTTGTGATTGTGTGATTGTGTGCTTGTGTGATTGTGTGATTGTGTGATTGTGTGATTGTGTGATTGAGTGATTGTGTGCTGGTGTGATTGTGTGCTTGTGTGATTGTGTGATTGTGATTGTGTGATTGTGATTGTGTGATTGTGATTGTGTGATTGTGATTGCGTGATTGTGATTGCGTGATTGCGATTGCGTGATTGTGATTGCGTGATTGTGTGATTGTGTGATTGTGTGATTGTGTGATGGTGTGATTAGGTGATTGTGTGATTGTGTGATTGTGTGATTGTGTGATTGTGTGATTGTGTGATTTTGTGATTGTGTGATTGTGTGATGGTGTGATTAGGTGATTGTGTGATTGTGTGATTGTGTGATTGTGTGATTGTGTGATTGTGTGATTGTGATTGTGTGATTGTGATTGTGTGATTGTGATTGTGTGATTGTGATTGTGTGATTGTGATTGTGTGATTGTGATTGTGTGATTGTGATTGTGTGATTGTGATTGTGTGATTGTGATTGTGTGATTGTGATTGTGTGATTGTGATTGTGTGATTGTGATTGTGTGATTGTGATTGTGTGATTGTGATTGTGTGATTGTGATTGTGTGATTGTGATTGTGTGATTGTGATTGTGTGATTGCGATTGTGTGATTGCGATTGTGTGATTGTGATTGTGTGATTGTGATTGTGTGATTGTGATTGTGTGATTGTGATTGTGTGATTGTGATTGTGTGATTGTGATTGTGTTATTGTGATTGTGTGATTGTGTGAGTGTGTGATTGTGTGATTGAGTGATTGTGTGATTGTGTGATTGTGTGGTTGTGTGAGTGTGTGATTGTGTAATTGAGTGATTGTGTGCATGTGTGATTGTGTGATTAGGTGATTGTGCGATTGTGTGATTGTGTGATTGTGTGATCGTGTGATTGTGTGATTGTGTGATTGTGTGGTTGTGTGACCGTGATTTTGTGACCGTGATTGTGTGACCGTGATTGTGTGACCGTGATAGTGTGACCGTGAATGTGTGAATGCGTGATTGTGATTGCGTGATTGTGATTCCGTGCTTGTGTGATTGTGTGATTGTGATTGTGTGATTGTGTGATTGTGTGGTTGTGTGATTGTCTGATTGTGTGATTGTGTGATTGTGTGATTGTGTGATTGTGTGACTGTGTGATTGTGTGATTGTGTGATTGTGTGATTGTGTGATTGTGTGAGTGTGTGATTGTGTGATTGAGTGATTGTGTGCTTGTGTGATTGAGTGATTGTGTGCTTGTGTGATTGTGTGGTTGTGTGATTGTGTAGTTGTGTGATTGTGTGATTGAGTGATTGTGTGCTTGTGTGATTGTATGATTCCGTGATTGTGTGATTGTGTGATTGTGTGATTGTGTGATTGGGTGATTGTGTGATTGCGTGATTGTGTGATTCTGTGATTGTGTGATTGTGTGATTTTGTGATTGTGTGATTGTGTGATTGCGTGATTGTGTGATTGTGACTGTGTGATTGTGTGAGTGTGTGATTGTGTGATTGAGCGATTGTGTGCTTGTATGATTGTGTGGTTGTGTGATTGTCTGATTGTGTGATTGTGTGATTGTGTGATTTTGTGATTGAGTGATTGTGTGATTGTGTGATTGTGTGATTGTGTGATTTTGCGATTGTGTGATTGTGTGATTGTGTGATTGTGTGAGTGTGTGATTGTGTGATTGAGTGATTGTGTGCTTGTGTGATTGAGTGATTGTGTGCTTGTGTGATTGTGTGGTTGTGTGATTGTGTAGTTGTGTGATTGTGTGATTGAGTGATTGTGTGCTTGTGTGATTGTATGATTCCGTGATTGTGTGATTGTGTGATTGTGTGATTGTGTGATTGGGTGATTGTGTGATTGCGTGATTGTGTGATTCTGTGATTGTGTGATTGTGTGATTTTGTGATTGTGTGATTGTGTGATTGCGTGATTGTGTGATTGTGTGATTGAGTGATTGTGTGATTGTGTGATTGTGTGATTGTGTGATTTTGCGATTGTGTGATTGTGTGATTGTGTGATTGTGTGAGTGTGTGATTGTGTGATTGAGTGATTGTGTGCTTGTGTGATTGAGTGATTGTGTGCTTGTGTGATTGTGTGGTTGTGTGATTGTGTAGTTGTGTGATTGTGTGATTGAGTGATTGTGTGCTTGTGTGATTGTATGATTCCGTGATTGTGTGATTGTGTGATTGTGTGATGGTGATTGTGTGATTGAGTGATTGTGTGATTGTGTGATTGTGTGATTGTGTGGTTGTGTGATTGTGTGATTGTGTGATTGTGTGATTGTGTGATTGTGTGATTGTGACTGTGTGATTGTGTGAGTGTGTGATTGTGTGATTGAGTGATTGTGTGACTGTGTGATTGTGTGATTGTGTGATTGTGTGATTGTGTGGTTGTGTGACCGTGATTGTGTGATCGTGATTTTGTGATCGTGATTGTGTGATCGTGATTGTGTGATTGTGTGATCGTGTGATTGTGTGATTGTGTGACTGAGTGATTGTGTGACTGTGTGACTGTGTGACTGTGTGATTGAGGAACTGCGTGATTGTGTGACCATGATTGTGTGACCGTGATTGTGTGACCGATTGTGTGACCGTGATAGTGTGACCGTGAATGTGTGAATGCGTGATTGTGATTGCGTGATTGTGATTCCGTGATTGTGTGATTGTGTGATCGTGTGATTGTGTGATTGTGTGATTGTGTGGTTGTGTGACCGTGATTGTGTGACCGTGATTGTGTGATCGTGATTGTGTGATCGTGATTGTGCGATCGTGATTGTGATTGTGTGATTGTGTGATTGTGTGATTGTGTGATGGTGTGATTGTGTGATTGTGTGAATGTGTGATTGTGATTGTGTGATTGTGTGGTTGTGTGACCGTGATTGTGTGACCGTGATTGTGTGATCGTGATTGTGTGATCGTGTTAGTGTGACCGTGAATGTGTGATTGCGTGATTGTGATTGCGTGATTGTGTGATTTTGCGATTGTGTGATTGTGTGATTGTGTGATTGTGTCAGTGTGTGATTGTGTGATTGTGTGATTGTGTGATTGTGTGATTGTGTGATTGTGTGATTGTGGGATTGTGTGATTGTGTGATTGTGATTGTGTGATTGTGATTGTGTGATTGTGTGGTTGTGTGACCGTGATTGTGTGACCGTGATTGTGTGATCGTGATTGTGTGATCGTGTTAGTGTGACCGTGAATGTGTGATTGCGTGATTGTGATTGCGTGATTGCGATTGCGTGATTGTGATTGCGTGATTGTGTGATTGTGTGATTGTGTGATTGTGTGATTGTGTGATTGTGTGATGGTGTGATTGGGTGATTGTGTGATTGTGTGATTGTGTGATTGTGTGATTGTGTGATTGTGTGATTGTGTGATTGTGTGATTTTGTGATTGTGTGATTTTGTGATTGTGTGATTGTGTGATTGTGTGATTGTGTGATTGTGTGATTGTGTGATTGTGTGATTGTGTGATTGAGTGATTGTGTGCTGGTGTGATTGTGTGATTGTGTGATTGTGTGCTTGTGTGATTGTGTGATTGTGATTGTGTGATTGTGATTGTGTGATTGTGATTGTGTGACTGTGATTGTGTGATTGTGATTGTGTGATTGTGATTGTGTGATTGTGATTGTGTGATTGTGATTGTGTGATTGTGATTGTGTGATTGTGATTGTGTGATTGTGATTGTGTGATTGTGATTGTGTGATTGTGATTGTGTGATTGTGATTGTGTGATTGTGATTGTGTGATTGTGATTGTGTGATTGTGATTGTGTGATTGTGATTGTGTTATTGTGATTGTGTGATTGTGTGAGTGTGTGATTGTGTGATTGAGTGATTGTGTGATTGTGTGATTGTGTGGTTGTGTGATTGTGTGATTGTGTGATTGCGTGATTGTGTGATTGTGTGGTTGTGTGATTGTGTGAGTGTGTGATTGTGTAATTGAGTGATTGTGTGCATGTGTGATTGTGTGATTAGGTGATTGTGCGATTGTGTGATTGTGTGATTGTGTGATCGTGTGATTGTGTGATTGTGTGATTGTGTGGTTGTGTGACCGTGATTGTGTGACCGTGATTTTGTGACCGTGTTTGTGTGACCGTGATAGTGTGACCGTGAATGTGTGAATGCGTGATTGTGATTGCGTGATTGTGTGATTGTGTGATCGTGTGATTGTGTGATTGTGTGATTGTGTGGTTGTGTGACCGTGATTGTGTGACCGTGATTGTGTGATCGTGATTGTGTGATCGTGATTGTGTGATCGTGATTGTGATTGTGTGATTGTGTGATTGTGTGAGTGTGTGATTGTGTGATTGAGTGATTGTGTCCTTGTGTGATTGTGTGGTTGTGTGGTTGTGTGATGGTGTGATTGTGTGATTGTGTGATTGTGTGATTGTGTGATTGGGTGATTGTGTGATTGCGTGATTGTGTGATTCTGTGATTGTGTTATTGTGTGATTTTGTGATTGTGTGATTGTGTGATTGCGTGATTGTGTGATTGTGTGATTGTGTGATTGTGTGATTGTGTGAGTGTGTGATTGTGTGATTGTGTGATTGAGTGATTGTGTGCTTGTGTGATTGTATACTTGTGTGATTGTGTGATTGTATACTTGTGTGATTGTGTGATTGTGTGATTGTGCGATTGCGTGCTTGTGTGATTGTGTGAATGTGATTGTGTGATTGTGTGATTGTGTGATTGTGTGATTGTGTGATTGTGTGATTGCGCGATTGTGTGATTGTGTGATTGTGTGATTGTGTGATTGTGTGATTGTGTGATTGTGTGATTGTGTGATTGTGTGATTGTGTGATTGTGTGATTGTGTGATTGTGGGATTGTGTGATTGTGTGATTGTGTGATTGTGACTGTGTGATTGTGTGAGTGTGTGATTGTGTGATTGAGTGATTGTGTGCTTGTATGATTGTGTGGTTGTGTGATTGTCTGATTGTGTGATTGTGTGATTGTGTGATTGTGTGATTGTGTGACTGTGTGATTGTGTAATTGTGTGATTGTGTGATTGTGTGATTGTGTGAGTGTGTGATTGTGTGATTGAGTGATTGTGTGATTGTGTGATTGTGTGATTGTGTGGTTGTGTGATTGTGTGATTGTGTGATTGTGTGATTGTGTGATTGTGTGATTGTGTGATTGTGTGATTGTGTGATTGTGTGATTGTGTGATTGTGTGATTGTGTGATTGTGTGATTGTGTGATTGAGAGATTGTGTGATTGTGTGAATGTGTGATTGTGTGACCGTGATTGTGTGATTGTGTGATTGTGTGATTTTGTGATTGTGTGATTGTGTGATTGTGTGATTGTGTGATTGTGTGATTGTGTGATTGTGTGATTGTGTGATTGTGTGGTTGTGTGACCGTGATTGTGTGATCGTGATTGTGTGATCGTGATTGTGTGATCGTGATTGTGTGATTGCGTGATTGTGATTGTGTGATTGTGTGACTGTGTGATTGTGTGATTGTGTGATTGTGTGATTTTGTGATTGAGTGATTGTTTGATTGTGTGATTGTGTGATTGTGTGATTGTGATTGTGTGATTGTGATTGTGTGATTGTGATTGTGTGATTGTGTGATCGTGTGATTGTGTGATTGTGTGACTGAGTGATTGTGTGACTGTGTGACTGTGTGACTGTGTGATTGAGGAACTGCGTGATTGTGTGACCATGATTGTGTGACCGTGATTGTGTGACCGATTGTGTGACCGTGATAGTGTGACCGTGAATGTGTGAATGCGTGATTGTGATTGCGTGATTGTGATTGCGTGATTGTGATTCCGTGATTGTGTGATTGTGTGATCGTGTGATTGTGTGATTGTGTGATTGTGTGGTTGTGTGACCGTGATTGTGTGACCGTGATTGTGTGATCGTGATTGTGTGATCGTGATTGTGTGATCGTGATTGTGATTGTGTGATTGTGTGATTGCGTGATTGTGTGATGGTGTGATTGTGTGATTGTGTGAATGTGTGATTGCGTGATCGTGTGATTGTGTGATCGTGTGATCGAGTGATCGTGTGATTGTGTGATTGTGTGATTTTGCGATTGTGTGATTGTGTGATTGTGTGATTGTGTGAGTGTGTGAGTGTGTGATTGTGTGATTGAGTGATTGTGTGCTTGTGTGATTGTGTGGCTGTGTGATTGTGTGATTAGGCGATTGTGTGATTGTGTGATTGTGTGATTGTGTGATTGTGGGACTGTGTGATTGTGTGATTGTGTGATTGTGTGATTGTATAATTGTGATTGTGCGATTGTGATTGTGTGATTGTGTGATTGTGTGATTTTGTGATTGTGTGATTGTGTGATTGTGTGATTGTGTGATTGTGTGATTGTGTGATTGTGTGACTGTGTGATTGTGTGATTGTGTGATTGTGTGATTGTGGGATTGTGGGATTGTGTGATTGTGTGATTGTGATTGTGTGATTGTCATTGCGTGATTGTGTGATTGTGTGATTGTGTGATTGTGTGATTGTGTGATGGTGTGATTAGGTGATTGTGTGATTGTGTGATTGTGTGATTGTGTGATTGTGTGATTGTGTGATTTTGTGATTGTGTGATTGTGTGATTGTGTGCTGGTGTGATTGTGTGATTGTGTGATTGTGTGCTTGTGTGCTTGTGTGATTGTGTGATTGTGATTGTGTGATTGTGATTGTGTGATTGTGTGAGTGTGTGATTGTGTGATTGTGTGATTGTGTGATTGTGTGATTGTGTGATTGTGTGATTGTGTGAGTGTGTGATTGTGTGATTGTGTGATTGTGTGATTGTGTGATTGTGTGATTGTGTGATTGTGTGATTGTGTGATTGTGTGATTGTGTGATTGTGTGATTGTGTGATTGTGTGATTGTGTGATTGTGTGATTGTGACTGTGTGATTGTGTGAGTGTGTGATTGTGTGATTGAGTGATTGTGTGCTTGTGTGCTTGTGTGATTGTGTGATTGTGATTGTGTGATTGTGATTGTGTGATTGTGTGAGTGTGTGATTGTGTGATTGTGTGATAGTGTGATTGTGTGATTGTGTGATGGTGTGATTAGGTGATTGTGTGATTGTGTGATTGTGTGATTGTGTGATTGTGTGATTGTGTGATTGTGTGATTTTGTGATTGTGTGATTGTGTGATTGTGTGCTGGTGTGATTGTGTGATTGTGTGATTGTGTGCTTGTGTGCTTGTGTGATTGTGTGATTGTGATTGTGTGATTGTGATTGTGTGATTGTGTGAGTGTGTGATTGTGTGATTGAGTGATTGTGTGATTGTGTGATTGTGTGATTGTGTGGTTGTGTGATTGTGTGATTGTGTGATTGTGTGATTGTGTGATTGTGTGATTGTGTGATTGTGTGATTGTGTGATTGTGTGATTGTGTGATTGTGTGATTGAGTGATTGTGTGATTGTGTGATTGTGTGAATGTGTGATTGTGTGACCGTGATTGTGTGATTGTGTGATTGTGTGATTTTGTGATTGTGTGATTGTGTGATTGTGTGATTGTGTGGTTGTGTGGTTGTGTGACCGTGATTGTGTGATCGTGATTGTGTGATCGTGATTGTGTGATCGTGATTGTGTGATTGCGTGATTGTGATTGTGTGATTGTGTGAGTGTGTGATTGTGTGATTGAGTGATTGTGTGCTTGTGTGATTGTGTGGTTGTGTGGTTGTGTGATTGTGTGATTGTGTGATTGTGTGATTGTGTGATTGTGTGATTGGGTGATTGTGTGATTGCGTGATTGTGTGATTCTGTGATTGTGTGATTGTGTGATTTTGTGATTGTGTGATTGTGTGATTGCGTGATTGTGTGATTGTGTGATTGTATACTTGTGTGATTGTGTGATTGTGTGATTGTGCGATTGTGTGCTTGTGTGATTGTGTGATTGTGATTGTGCGATTGTGTGATTGTGTGATTGTGTGATTGTGTGATTGTGTGATTGTGTGATTGTGTGATTGCGTGATTGTGTGATTGTGTGATTGTGTGATTGTGTGAGTGTGTGATTGTGTAATTGAGTGATTGTGTGCATGTGTGATTGTGTGATTAGGTGATTGTGCGATTGTGTGATTGTGTGATTGTGTGATCGTGTGATTGTGTGATTGTGTGACCGTGATTTTGTGACCGTGATTGTGTGACCGTGATTGTGTGACCGTGATAGTGTGACCGTGAATGTGTGAATGCGTGATTGTGATTGCGTGATTGTGATTCCGTGATTGTGTGATTGTGTGATCGTGTGATTGTGTGATTGTGTGATTGTGTGGTTGTGTGACCGTGATTGTGTGACCGTGATTGTGTGATCATGATTGTGTGATCGTGATTGTGTGATCGTGATTGTGATTGTGTGATTGTGTGATTGTGTGAGTGTGTGATTGTGTGATTGAGTGATTGTGTCCTTGTGTGATTGTGTGGTGTGTGGTTGTGTGATTGTGTGATTGTGTGATTGTGTGATTGTGTGATTGTGTGATTGGGTGATTGTGTGATTGCGTGATTGTGTGATTGTGTGATTTTGTGATTGTGTGATTGTGTGATTGCGTGATTGTGTGATTGTGTGATTGTGTGATTGTGTGATTGTGTGATTGTGTGAGTGTGTGATTGTGTGATTGTGTGATTGAGTGATTGTGTGCTTGTGTGATTGTATACTTGTGTGATTGTGTGATTGTATACTTGTGTGATTGTGTGATTGTATACTTGTGTGATTGTGTGATTGTGTGATTGTGTGATTGTGCGATTGCGTGCTTGTGTGATTGTGTGATTGTGATTGTGTGATTGTGTGATTGTGTGATTGTGTGATTGTGTGATTGTGTGATTGTGTGATTGCGCGATTGTGTGATTGTGTGATTGTGTGATTGTGTGATTGTGTGATTGTGTGATTGTGTGATTGTGTGATTGTGTGATTGTGTGATTGTGTGATTGTGTGATTGTGTGATTGTGTGATTCTGTGATTGTGTGATTGTGTGATTGTGTGATTGTGTGATTGTGGGATTGTGTGATTGTGTGATTGTGACTGTGTGATTGTGTGAGTGTGTGATTGTGTGATTGAGTGATTGTGTGCTTGTATGATTGTGTGGTTGTGTGATTGTCTGATTGTGTGATTGTGTGATTGTGTGATTGTGTGATTGTGTGATTGTGCGATTGTGTAATTGTGTGATTGTGTGATTGTGTGATTGTGTGAGTGTGTGATTGTGTGATTGAGTGATTGTGTGATTGTGTGATTGTGTGGTTGTGTGATTGTGTGATTGTGTGATTGTGTGATTGTGTGATTGTGTGATTTTGTGATTGTGTGATTGTGTGATTGTGTGCTGGTGTGATTGTGTGATTGTGTGAGTGTGTGATTGTGTGATTGTGTGATTGTGTGATTGTGTGATTGTGTGATTGTGTGATTGTGACTGTGTGATTGTGTGAGTGTGTGATTGTGTGATTGAGTGATTGTGTGCTTGTGTGATTGTGTGGTTGTGTGGTTGTGTGATTGTGTGATTGTGTGATTGTGTGATTATGTGATTGTGTGATTGGGTGATTGTGTGATTGCGTGATTGTGTGATTCTGTGATTGTGTGATTGTGTGATTTTGTGATTGTGTGATTGTGTGATTGCGTGATTGTGTGATTGTGTGATTGTATACTTGTGTGATTGTGTGATTGTGTGATTGTGCGATTGTGTGCTTGTGTGATTGTGATTGTGTGATTGTGTGATTGTGTGATTGTGTGATTGTGTGAATGTGTGATTGTGTGATTGTGTGATTGTGTGATTGTGTGATTGTGTGATTGTGTGATTGTGTGATTGTGTGATTGTGTGATTGTGTGATTGTGTGATTGTGTGACTGTGGGATTGTGTCATTGTGTGATTGTGACTGTGTGATTGTGTGAGTGTGTGATTGTGTGATTGAGTGATTGTGTGCTTGTATGATTGCGTGGTTGTGTGATTGTCTGATTGTGTGATTGTGTGATTGTGTGATTGTGTGATTGTGTGATTGTGTAATTGTGATTGTGCGATTGTGATTGTGTGATTGTGTTATTGTGTGATTGTGTGATTGTGTGATTGTGTGATTGTGTAATTGTGAGATTGTGTGATTGTGTGCTTGTGTGATTGTGTGATTGTGTGATTGTGATTGTGTGATTGTGATTGTGTGATTGTGATTGTGTGATTGTGATTGTGTGATTGTGATTGTGTGATTGTGATTGTGTGGTTGGGACTGTGTGATTGTGTGAGTGTGTGATTGTGTGATTGTGTGATTGTGTAATTGTGATTGTGTGATTGTGTGATTGTGTGATTGTGTGATTGTGTGATTGTGTGATTGTGTGATTGTGTGATTGTGTGATTGTGTGATTGTGTGATTGTGTGATTGTGTGATTGTGTGATTGTGTGATTGTGTGATTGTGTGATTGTGTGATTGTGTGAGTGTGTGATTGTGTGATTGTGTGATTGTGTGATTGTGTGATTGTGTGATTGTGTGATTGTGTGATTGTGTGATTGTGTGATTGTGTGATTGTGTGATTGTGTGATTGTGACTGTGTGATTGTGTGAGTGTGTGATTGTGTGATTGAGTGATTGTGTGCTTGTGTGATTGTGTGGTTGTGTGGTTGTGTGATTGTGTGATTGTGTGATTGTGTGATTGTGTGATTGTGTGATTGGGTGATTGTGTGATTGCGTGATTGTGTGATTGTGTGAGTGTGTGATTGTGTGATTGAGTGATTGTGTGATTGTGTGATTGTGTGATTGTGTGGTTGTGTGATTGTGTGATTGTGTGATTGTGTGATTGTGTGATTGTGTGATTGTGTGATTGTGTGATTGTGTGATTGTGTGATTGTGTGATTGTGTGATTGTGTGATTGTGTGATTGTGTGATTGAGTGATTGTGTGATTGTGTGATTGTGTGAATGTGTGATTGTGTGACCGTGATTGTGTGATTGTGTGATTGTGTGATTTTGTGATTGTGTGATTGTGTGATTGTGTGATTGTGTGATTGTGTGATTGTGTGGTTGTGTGACCGTGATTGTGTGATCGTCATTGTGTGATCGTGATTGTGTGATCGTGATTGTGTGATTGCGTGATTGTGATTGTGTGATTGTGTGAGTGTGTGATTGTGTGATTGAGTGATTGTGTGCTTGTGTGATTGTGTGGTTGTGTGGTTGTGTGATTGTGTGATTGTGTGATTGTGTGATTGTGTGATTGTGTGATTGGGTGATTGTGTGATTGCGTGATTGTGTGATTCTGTGATTGTGTGATTGTGTGATTTTGTGATTGTGTGATTGTGTGATTGCGTGATTGTGTGATTGTGTGATTGTATACTTGTGTGATTGTGTGATTGTGTGATTGTGCGATTGTGTGCTTGTGTGATTGTGTGATTGTGATTGTGTGATTGTGTGATTGTGTGATTGTGTGATTGTGTGATTGTGTGATTGTGTGATTGTGTGATTGCGTGATTGTGTGATTGTGTGATTGTGTGATTGTGTGAGTGTGTGATTGTGTAATTGAGTGATTGTGTGCATGTGTGATTGTGTGATTAGGTGATTGTGCGATTCCGTGATTGTGTGATTGTGTGATCGTGTGATTGTGTGATTGTGTGATTGTGTGGTTGTGTGACCGTGATTGTGTGACCGTGATTGTGTGATCATGATTGTGTGATCGTGATTGTGTGATCGTGATTGTGATTGTGTGATTGTGTGATTGTGTGAGTGTGTGATTGTGTGATTGAGTGATTGTGTCCTTGTGTGATTGTGTGGTGTGTGGTTGTGTGATTGTGTGATTGTGTGATTGTGTGATTGTGTGATTGGGTGATTGTGTGATTGCGTGATTGTGTGATTGTGTGATTTTGTGATTGTGTGATTGTGTGATTGCGTGATTGTGTGATTGTGTGATTGTGTGATTGTGTGATTGTGTGAGTGTGTGATTGTGTGATTGTGTGATTGAGTGATTGTGTGCTTGTGTGATTGTATACTTGTGTGATTGTGTGATTGTATACTTGTGTGATTGTGTGATTGTGTGATTGTGCGATTGCGTGCTTGTGTGATTGTGTGATTGTGATTGTGTGATTGTGTGATTGTGTGATTGTGTGATTGTGTGATTGTGTGATTGTGTGATTGCGCGATTGTGTGATTGTGTGATTGTGTGATTGTGTGATTGTGTGATTGTGTGATTGTGTGATTGTGTGATTGTGTGATTGTGTGATTGTGTGATTGTGTGATTGTGTGATTGTGTGATTGTGGGATTGTGTGATTGTGTGATTGTGACTGTGTGATTGTGTGAGTGTGTGATTGTGTGATTGAGTGATTGTGTGCTTGTATGATTGTGTGGTTGTGTGATTGTCTGATTGTGTGATTGTGTGATTGTGTGATTGTGTGATTGTGTGATTGTGCGATTGTGTAATTGTGTGATTGTGTGATTGTGTGATTGTGTGAGTGTGTGATTGTGTGATTGAGTGATTGTGTGATTGTGTGATTGTGTGGTTGTGTGATTGTGTGATTGTGTGATTGTGTGATTGTGTGATTGTGTGATTGTGTGATTGTGACTGTGTGACTGTGTGATTGTGTGCTTGTGTGATTGTGTGGTTGTGTGGTTGTGTGATTTTGTGATTGTGTGATTGTGTGATTGGGTGATTGTGTGATTGCGTGATTGTGTGATTGTGTGATTGTGTGATTGTGTGATTGTGTGAGTGTGTGATTGTGTGATTGTGTGATTGAGTGATTGTGTGCTTGTGTGATTGTATACTTGTGTGATTGTGTGATTGTATACTTGTGTGATTGTGTGATTGTGTGATTGTGCGATTGCGTGCTTGTGTGATTGTGTGATTGTGATTGTGTGATTGTGTGATTGTGTGATTGTGTGATTGTGTGATTGTGTGATTGCGCGATTGTGTGATTGTGTGATTGTGTGATTGTGTGATTGTGTGCTTGTATGATTGTGTGGTTGTGTGATTGTCTGATTGTGTGATTGTGTGATTGTATACTTGTGTGATTGTGTGATTGTGTGATTGTGCGATTGCGTGCTTGTGTGATTGTGTGATTGTGATTGTGTGATTGTGTGATCGTGATTGTGTGATCGTGATTGTGTGATCGTGATTGTGATTGTGTGATTGTGTGATTGCGTGATTGTGTGATGGTGTGATTGTGTGATTGTGTGAATGTGTGATTGCGTGATCGTGTGATTGTGTGATCGTGTGATCGAGTGATCGTGTGATTGTGTGATTGTGTGATTTTGCGATTGTGTGATTGTGTGATTGTGTGATTGTGTGATTGTGTGAGTGTGTGAGTGTGTGATTGTGTGATTGAGTGATTGTGTGCTTGTGTGATTGTGTGGCTGTGTGATTGTGTGATTAGGCGATTGTGTGATTGTGTGATTGTGTGATTGTGTGATTGTGGGACTGTGTGATTGTGTGATTGTGTGATTGTGTGATTGTATAATTGTGATTGTGCGATTGTGATTGTGTGATTGTGTGATTGTGTGATTGTGTGATTTTGTGATTGTGTGATTGTGTGATTGTGTGATTGTGTGATTGTGTGATTGTGTGATTGTGTGATTGTGCGATTGTGATTGTGTGATTGTGTGATTGTGTGATTGTGTGATTGTGTGATTGTGTGATTGTGTGATTGTGTGATTGTGTGATTGTGTGATTGTGTGATTGTGGGATTGTGTGATTGTGTGATTGTGATTGTGTGATTGTGATTGTGTGATTGTGTGATTGTGTGGTTGTGTAACCGTGATTGTGTGACCGTGATTGTGTGATCGTGATTGTGTGATCGTGTTAGTGTGACCGTGAATGTGTGATTGCGTGATTGTGATTGCGTGATTGCGATTGCGTGATTGTGATTGCGTGATTGTGTGATTGTGTGATTGTGTGATTGTGTGATTGTGTGATGGTGTGATTAGGTGATTGTGTGATTGTGTGATTGTGTGATTGTGTGATTGTGTGATTGTGTGATTGAGTGATTGTGTGCTTGTGTGATTGTATACTTGTGTGATTGTGTGATTGTATACTTGTGTGATTGTGTGATTGTGTGATTGTGCGATTGCGTGCTTGTGTGATTGTGTGATTGTGATTGTGTGATTGTGTGATTGTGTGGTTGTGTGGTTGTGTGATTGTGTGATTGTGTGATTGTGTGATTGGGTGATTGTGTGATTGTGTGATTGTGTGATTGTGTGATTGTGTGAGTGTGTGATTGTGTGATTGTGTGATTGAGTGATTGTGTGCTTGTGTGATTGTATACTTGTGTGATTGTGTGATTGTATACTTGTGTGATTGCGTGATTGTGTGATTGTGCGATTGCGTGCTTGTGTGATTGTGTGAATGTGATTGTGTGATTGTGTGATTGTGTGGTTGTGTGACCGTGATTGTGTGACCGTGATTGTGTGATCGTGTTAGTGTGACCGTGAATGTGTGATTGCGTGATTGTGATTGCGTGATTGCGATTGCGTGATTGTGATTGCGTGATTGTGTGATTGTGTGATTGTGTGATTGTGTGATTGTGTGATTGAGTGATTGTGTGCTGGTGTGATTGTGTGCTTGTGTGATTGTGTGATTGTGATTGTGTGATTGTGATTGTGTGATTGTGATTGTGTGATTGTGATTGTGTGATTGTGATTGCGTGATTGTGATTGCGTGATTGCGATTGCGTGATTGTGATTGCGTGATTGTGTGATTGTGTGATTGTGTGATTGTGTGATGGTGTGATTAGGTGATTGTGTGATTGTGTGATTGTGTGATTGTGTGATTGTGTGATTGTGTGATTTTGTGATTGTGTGATTGTGTGATGGTGTGATTAGGTGATTGTGTGATTGTGATTGTGTGATTGTGATTGTGTGATTGTGATTGTGTGATTGTGATTGTGTGATTGTGATTGTGTGATTGCGATTGTGTGATTGCGATTGTGTGATTGTGATTGTGTGATTGTGATTGTGTGATTGTGATTGTGTGATTGTGATTGTGTGATTGTGATTGTGTGATTGTGATTGTGTTATTGTGATTGTGTGATTGTGTGAGTGTGTGATTGTGTGATTGAGTGATTGTGTGATTGTGTGATTGTGTGGTTGTGTGAGTGTGTGATTGTGTAATTGAGTGATTGTGTGCATGTGTGATTGTGTGATTAGGTGATTGTGCGATTGTGTGATTGTGTGATTGTGTGATCGTGTGATTGTGTGATTGTGTGATTGTGTGGTTGTGTGACCGTGATTTTGTGACCGTGATTGTGTGACCGTGATTGTGTGACCGTGATAGTGTGACCGTGAATGTGTGAATGCGTGATTGTGATTGCGTGATTGTGATTCCGTGCTTGTGTGATTGTGTGATTGTGATTGTGTGATTGTGTGATTGTGTGGTTGTGTGATTGTCTGATTGTGTGATTGTGTGATTGTGTGATTGTGTGATTGTGTGACTGTGTGATTGTGTGATTGTGTGATTGTGTGATTGTGTGATTGTGTGAGTGTGTGATTGTGTGATTGAGTGATTGTGTGCTTGTGTGATTGAGTGATTGTGTGCTTGTGTGATTGTGTGGTTGTGTGATTGTGTAGTTGTGTGATTGTGTGATTGAGTGATTGTGTGCTTGTGTGATTGTATGATTCCGTGATTGTGTGATTGTGTGATTGTGTGATTGTGTGATTGGGTGATTGTGTGATTGCGTGATTGTGTGATTCTGTGATTGTGTGATTGTGTGATTTTGTGATTGTGTGATTGTGTGATTGCGTGATTGTGTGATTGTGACTGTGTGATTGTGTGAGTGTGTGATTGTGTGATTGAGCGATTGTGTGCTTGTATGATTGTGTGGTTGTGTGATTGTCTGATTGTGTGATTGTGTGATTGTGTGATTTTGTGATTGAGTGATTGTGTGATTGTGTGATTGTGTGATTGTGTGATTTTGCGATTGTGTGATTGTGTGATTGTGTGATTGTGTGAGTGTGTGATTGTGTGATTGAATGATTGTGTGCTTGTGTGATTGAGTGATTGTGTGCTTGTGTGATTGTGTGGTTGTGTGATTGTGTAGTTGTGTGATTGTGTGATTGAGTGATTGTGTGCTTGTGTGATTGTATGATTCCGTGATTGTGTGATTGTGTGATTGTGTGATTGTGTGATTGGGTGATTGTGTGATTGCGTGATTGTGTGATTCTGTGATTGTGTGATTGTGTGATTTTGTGATTGTGTGATTGTGTGATTGCGTGATTGTGTGATTGTGTGATTGAGTGATTGTGTGATTGTGTGATTGTGTGATTGTGTGATTTTGCGATTGTGTGATTGTGTGATTGTGTGATTGTGTGAGTGTGTGATTGTGTGATTGAGTGATTGTGTGCTTGTGTGATTGAGTGATTGTGTGCTTGTGTGATTGTGTGGTTGTGTGATTGTGTAGTTGTGTGATTGTGTGATTGAGTGATTGTGTGCTTGTGTGATTGTATGATTCCGTGATTGTGTGATTGTGTGATTGTGTGATGGTGATTGTGTGATTGAGTGATTGTGTGATTGTGTGATTGTGTGATTGTGTGGTTGTGTGATTGTGTGATTGTGTGATTGTGTGATTGTGTGATTGTGTGATTGTGACTGTGTGATTGTGTGAGTGTGTGATTGTGTGATTGAGTGATTGTGTGACTGTGTGATTGTGTGATTGTGTGATTGTGTGATTGTGTGGTTGTGTGACCGTGATTGTGTGATCGTGATTGTGTGATCGTGATTGTGTGATCGTGATTGTGTGATTGTGTGATCGTGTGATTGTGTGATTGTGTGACTGAGTGATTGTGTGACTGTGTGACTGTGTGACTGTGTGATTGAGGAACTGCGTGATTGTGTGACCATGATTGTGTGACCGTGATTGTGTGACCGATTGTGTGACCGTGATAGTGTGACCGTGAATGTGTGAATGCGTGATTGTGATTGCGTGATTGTGATTCCGTGATTGTGTGATTGTGTGATCGTGTGATTGTGTGATTGTGTGATTGTGTGGTTGTGTGACCGTGATTGTGTGACCGTGATTGTGTGATCGTGATTGTGTGATCGTGATTGTGCGATCGTGATTGTGATTGTGTGATTGTGTGATTGTGTGATTGTGTGATGGTGTGATTGTGTGATTGTGTGAATGTGTGATTGCGTGATCGTGTGATTGTGTGATCGTGTGATCGAGTGATCGTGTGATTGTGTGATTGTGTGATTTTGCGATTGTGTGATTGTGTGATTGTGTGATTGTGTCAGTGTGTGATTGTGTGATTGTGTGATTGTGTGATTGTGTGATTGTGTGATTGTGTGATTGTGGGATTGTGTGATTGTGTGATTGTGATTGTGTGATTGTGATTGTGTGATTGTGTGGTTGTGTGACCGTGATTGTGTGACCGTGATTGTGTGATCGTGATTGTGTGATCGTGTTAGTGTGACCGTGAATGTGTGATTGCGTGATTGTGATTGCGTGATTGCGATTGCGTGATTGTGATTGCGTGATTGTGTGATTGTGTGATTGTGTGATTGTGTGATTGTGTGATTGTGTGATGGTGTGATTGGGTGATTGTGTGATTGTGTGATTGTGTGATTGTGTGATTGTGTGATTGTGTGATTGTGTGATTGTGTGATTTTGTGATTGTGTGATTGTGTGATTGTGTGATTGTGTGATTGTGTGATTGTGTGATTGTGTGATTGTGTGATTGAGTGATTGTGTGCTGGTGTGATTGTGTGATTGTGTGATTGTGTGCTTGTGTGATTGTGTGATTGTGATTGTGTGATTGTGATTGTGTGATTGTGATTGTGTGATTGTGATTGTGTGACTGTGATTGTGTGATTGTGATTGTGTGATTGTGATTGTGTGATTGTGATTGTGTGATTGTGATTGTGTGATTGTGATTGTGTGATTGTGATTGTGTGATTGTGATTGTGTGATTGTGATTGTGTGATTGTGATTGTGTGATTGTGATTGTGTGATTGTGATTGTGTGATTGTGATTGTGTGATTGTGATTGTGTTATTGTGATTGTGTGATTGTGTGAGTGTGTGATTGTGTGATTGAGTGATTGTGTGATTGTGTGATTGTGTGGTTGTGTGATTGTGTGATTGTGTGATTGCGTGATTGTGTGATTGTGTGGTTGTGTGATTGTGTGAGTGTGTGATTGTGTAATTGAGTGATTGTGTGCATGTGTGATTGTGTGATTAGGTGATTGTGCGATTGTGTGATTGTGTGATTGTGTGATCGTGTGATTGTGTGATTGTGTGATTGTGTGGTTGTGTGACCGTGATTGTGTGACCGTGATTTTGTGACCGTGTTTGTGTGACCGTGATAGTGTGACCGTGAATGTGTGAATGCGTGATTGTGATTGCGTGATTGTGTGATTGTGTGATCGTGTGATTGTGTGATTGTGTGATTGTGTGGTTGTGTGACCGTGATTGTGTGACCGTGATTGTGTGATCGTGATTGTGTGATCGTGATTGTGTGATCGTGATTGTGATTGTGTGATTGTGTGATTGTGTGAGTGTGTGATTGTGTGATTGAGTGATTGTGTCCTTGTGTGATTGTGTGGTTGTGTGGTTGTGTGATGGTGTGATTGTGTGATTGTGTGATTGTGTGATTGTGTGATTGGGTGATTGTGTGATTGCGTGATTGTGTGATTCTGTGATTGTGTTATTGTGTGATTTTGTGATTGTGTGATTGTGTGATTGCGTGATTGTGTGATTGTGTGATTGTGTGATTGTGTGATTGTGTGAGTGTGTGATTGTGTGATTGTGTGATTGAGTGATTGTGTGCTTGTGTGATTGTATACTTGTGTGATTGTGTGATTGTATACTTGTGTGATTGTGTGATTGTGTGATTGTGCGATTGCGTGCTTGTGTGATTGTGTGAATGTGATTGTGTGATTGTGTGATTGTGTGATTGTGTGATTGTGTGATTGTGTGATTGCGCGATTGTGTGATTGTGTGATTGTGTGATTGTGTGATTGTGTGATTGTGTGATTGTGTGATTGTGTGATTGTGTGATTGTGTGATTGTGTGATTGTGTGATTGTGGGATTGTGTGATTGTGTGATTGTGTGATTGTGACTGTGTGATTGTGTGAGTGTGTGATTGTGTGATTGAGTGATTGTGTGCTTGTATGATTGTGTGGTTGTGTGATTGTCTGATTGTGTGATTGTGTGATTGTGTGATTGTGTGATTGTGTGATTGTGTAATTGTGTGATTGTGTGATTGTGTGATTGTGTGAGTGTGTGATTGTGTGATTGAGTGATTGTGTGATTGTGTGATTGTGTGATTGTGTGGTTGTGTGATTGTGTGATTGTGTGATTGTGTGATTGTGTGATTGTGTGATTGTGTGATTGTGTGATTGTGTGATTGTGTGATTGAGAGATTGTGTGAATGTGTGAATGTGTGATTGTGTGACCGTGATTGTGTGATTGTGTGATTGTGTGATTTTGTGATTGTGTGATTGTGTGATTGTGTGATTGTGTGATTGTGTGGTTGTGTGACCGTGATTGTGTGATCGTGATTGTGTGATCGTGATTGTGTGATCGTGATTGTGTGATTGCGTGATTGTGATTGTGTGATTGTGTGACTGTGTGATTGTGTGATTGTGTGATTGTGTGATTTTGTGATTGAGTGATTGTTTGATTGTGTGATTGTGTGATTGTGTGATTGTGATTGTGTGATTGTGATTGTGTGATTGTGATTGTGTGATTGTGATTGTGTGATTGTGTGATCGTGTGATTGTGTGATTGTGTGACTGAGTGATTGTGTGACTGTGTGACTGTGTGACTGTGTGATTGAGGAACTGCGTGATTGTGTGACCATGATTGTGTGACCGTGATTGTGTGACCGATTGTGTGACCGTGATAGTGTGACCGTGAATGTGTGAATGCGTGATTGTGATTGCGTGATTGTGATTCCGTGATTGTGTGATTGTGTGATCGTGTGATTGTGTGATTGTGTGATTGTGTGGTTGTGTGACCGTGATTGTGTGACCGTGATTGTGTGATCGTGATTGTGTGATCGTGATTGTGTGATCGTGATTGTGATTGTGTGATTGTGTGATTGCGTGATTGTGTGATGGTGTGATTGTGTGATTGTGTGAATGTGTGATTGCGTGATCGTGTGATTGTGTGATCGTGTGATCGAGTGATCGTGTGATTGTGTGATTGTGTGATTTTGCGATTGTGTGATTGTGTGATTGTGTGATTGTGTGAGTGTGTGAGTGTGTGATTGTGTGATTGTGTGATTGAGTGATTGTGTGCTTGTGTGATTGTGTGGCTGTGTGATTGTGTGATTAGGCGATTGTGTGATTGTGTGATTGTGTGATTGTGGGACTGTGTGATTGTGTGATTGTGTGATTGTGTGATTGTGTGATTGTATAATTGTGATTGTGCGATTGTGATTGTGTGATTGTGTGATTGTGTGATTGTGTGATTTTGTGATTGTGTGATTGTGTGATTGTGTGATTGTGTGATTGTGTGATTGTGTGATTGTGTGACTGTGTGATTGTGTGATTGTGTGATTGTGTGATTGTGGGATTGTGGGATTGTGTGATTGTGTGATTGTGATTGTGTGATTGTCATTGCGTGATTGTGTGATTGTGTGATTGTGTGATTGTGTGATTGTGTGATTGTGTGATTGTGTGATTGTGTGATTGTGTGATTGTGTGATTGTGTGATTGTGTGATTGTGTGATTGTGTGATTGTGTGATTGAGAGATTGTGTGATTGTGTGAATGTGTGATTGTGTGACCGTGATTGTGTGATTGTGTGATTGTGTGATTTTGTGATTGTGTGATTGTGTGATTGTGTGATTGTGTGATTGTGTGATTGTGTGGTTGTGTGACCGTGATTGTGTGATCGTGATTGTGTGATCGTGATTGTGTGATCGTGATTGTGTGATTGCGTGATTGTGATTGTGTGATTGTGTGACTGTGTGATTGTGTGATTGTGTGATTGTGTGATTTTGTGATTGAGTGATTGTTTGATTGTGTGATTGTGTGATTGTGTGATTGTGATTGTGTGATTGTGATTGTGTGATTGTGATTGTGTGATTGTGTGATCGTGTGATTGTGTGATTGTGTGACTGAGTGATTGTGTGACTGTGTGACTGTGTGACTGTGTGATTGAGGAACTGCGTGATTGTGTGTCCATGATTGTGTGACCGTGATTGTGTGACCGATTGTGTGACCGTGATAGTGTGACCGTGAATGTGTGAATGCGTGATTGTGATTGCGTGATTGTGATTCCGTGATTGTGTGATTGTGTGATCGTGTGATTGTGTGATTGTGTGATTGTGTGGTTGTGTGACCGTGATTGTGTGACCGTGATTGTGTGATCGTGATTGTGTGATCGTGATTGTGTGATCGTGATTGTGATTGTGTGATTGTGTGATTGCGTGATTGTGTGATGGTGTGATTGTGTGATTGTGTGAATGTGTGATTGCGTGATCGTGTGATTGTGTGATCGTGTGATCGAGTGATCGTGTGATTGTGTGATTGTGTGATTTTGCGATTGTGTGATTGTGTGATTGTGTGATTGTGTGAGTGTGTGAGTGTGTGATTGTGTGATTGAGTGATTGTGTGCTTGTGTGATTGTGTGGCTGTGTGATTGTGTGATTAGGCGATTGTGTGATTGTGTGATTGTGTGATTGTGTGATTGTGGGACTGTGTGATTGTGTGATTGTGTGATTTTGTGATTGTGTGATTGTGTGATTGTGTGCTGGTGTGATTGTGTGATTGTGTGATTGTGTGCTTGTGTGCTTGTGTGATTGTGTGATTGTGATTGTGTGATTGTGATTGTGTGATTGTGATTGTGTGATTGTGTGAGTGTGTGATTGTGTGATTGTGTGATTGTGTGATTGTGTGATTGTGTGAGTGTGTGATTGTGTGATTGTGTGATTGTGTGATTGTGTGATTGTGTGATTGTGTGATTGTGTGATTGTGTGATTGTGTGATTGTGTGATTGTGTGATTGTGTGATTGTGTGATTGTGTGATTGTGACTGTGTGATTGTGTGAGTGTGTGATTGTGTGATTGAGTGATTGTGTGCTTGTGTGCTTGTGTGATTGTGTGATTGTGATTGTGTGATTGTGATTGTGTGATTGTGTGAGTGTGTGATTGTGTGATTGTGTGATTGTGTGATTGTGTGATTGTGTGATGGTGTGATTAGGTGATTGTGTGATTGTGTGATTGTGTGATTGTGTGATTGTGTGATTGTGTGATTTTGTGATTGTGTGATTGTGTGATTGTGTGCTGGTGTGATTGTGTGATTGTGTGATTGTGTGCTTGTGTGCTTGTGTGATTGTGTGATTGTGATTGTGTGATTGTGATTGTGTGATTGTGTGAGTGTGTGATTGTGTGATTGAGTGATTGTGTGATTGTGTGATTGTGTGATTGTGTGGTTGTGTGATTGTGTGATTGTGTGATTGTGTGATTGTGTGATTGTGTGATTGTGTGATTGTGTGATTGTGTGATTGTGTGATTGTGTGATTGTGTGATTGTGTGATTGTGTGATTGAGTGATTGTGTGATTGTGTGATTGTGTGAATGTGTGATTGTGTGACCGTGATTGTGTGATTGTGTGATTGTGTGATTTTGTGATTGTGTGATTGTGTGATTGTGTGATTGTGTGATTGTGTGATTGTGTGATTGTGTGGTTGTGTGACCGTGATTGTGTGATCGTGATTGTGTGATCGTGATTGTGTGATCGTGATTGTGTGATTGCGTGATTGTGATTGTGTGATTGTGTGAGTGTGTGATAGTGTGATTGAGTGATTGTGTGCTTGTGTGATTGTGTGGTTGTGTGGTTGTGTGATTGTGTGATTGTGTGATTGTGTGATTGTGTGATTGTGTGATTGGGTGATTGTGTGATTGCGTGATTGTGTGATTCTGTGATTGTGTGATTGTGTGATTTTGTGATTGTGTGATTGTGTGATTGCGTGATTGTGTGATTGTGTGATTGTATACTTGTGTGATTGTGTGATTGTGTGATTGTGCGATTGTGTGCTTGTGTGATTGTGTGATTGTGATTGTGTGATTGTGTGATTGTGTGATTGTGTGATTGTGTGATTGTGTGATTGTGTGATTGTGTGATTGCGTGATTGTGTGATTGTGTGATTGTGTGATTGTGTGAGTGTGTGATTGTGTAATTGAGTGTTTGTGTGCATGTGTGATTGTGTGATTAGGTGATTGTGCGATTGTGTGATTGTGTGATTGTGTGATCGTGTGATTGTGTGATTGTGTGATTGTGTGGTTGTGTGACCGTGATTGTGTGACCGTGATTTTGTGACCGTGATTGTGTGACCGTGATTGTGTGACCGTGATAGTGTGACCGTGAATGTGTGAATGCGTGATTGTGATTGCGTGATTGTGATTCCGTGATTGTGTGATTGTGTGATCGTGTGATTGTGTGATTGTGTGATTGTGTGGTTGTGTGACCGTGATTGTGTGACCGTGATTGTGTGATCATGATTGTGTGATCGTGATTGTGTGATCGTGATTGTGATTGTGTGATTGTGTGATTGTGTGAGTGTGTGATTGTGTGATTGAGTGATTGTGTCCTTGTGTGATTGTGTGGTGTGTGGTTGTGTGATTGTGTGATTGTGTGATTGTGTGATTGTGTGATTGTGTGATTGGGTGATTGTGTGATTGCGTGATTGTGTGATTGTGTGATTTTGTGATTGTGTGATTGTGTGATTGTGTGATTCTGTGATTGTGTGATTGTGTGATTGTGTGATTGTGGGATTGTGTGATTGTGTGATTGTGACTGTGTGATTGTGTGAGTGTGTGATTGTGTGATTGAGTGATTGTGTGCTTGTATGATTGTGTGGTTGTGTGATTGTCTGATTGTGTGATTGTGTGATTGTGTGATTGTGTGATTGTGTGATTGTGCGATTGTGTAATTGTGTGATTGTGTGATTGTGTGATTGTGTGAGTGTGTGATTGTGTGATTGAGTGATTGTGTGATTGTGTGATTGTGTGGTTGTGTGATTGTGTGATTGTGTGATTGTGTGATTGTGTGATTGTGTGATTGTGACTGTGTGACTGTGTGATTGTGTGCTTGTGTGATTGTGTGGTTGTGTGGTTGTGTGATTGTGTGATTGTGTGATTGTGTGATTGGGTGATTGTGTGATTGCGTGATTGTGTGATTGTGTGATTGTGTGATTGTGTGATTGTGTGAGTGTGTGATTGTGTGATTGTGTGATTGAGTGATTGTGTGCTTGTGTGATTGTATACTTGTGTGATTGTGTGATTGTATACTTGTGTGATTGTGTGATTGTGTGATTGTGCGATTGCGTGCTTGTGTGATTGTGTGATTGTGATTGTGTGATTGTGTGATTGTGTGATTGTGTGATTGTGTGATTGTGTGATTGCGCGATTGTGTGATTGTGTGATTGTGTGATTGTGTGATTGTGTGCTTGTATGATTGTGTGGTTGTGTGATTGTCTGATTGTGTGATTGTGTGCTTGTATGATTGTGTGGTTGTGTGATTGTCTGATTGTGTGATTGTGTGATTGTATACTTGGGTGATTGTGTGATTGTGTGATTGTGCGATTGCGTGCTTGTGTGATTGTGTGATTGTGATTGTGTGATTGTGTGATCGTGATTGTGTGATCGTGATTGTGTGATCGTGATTGTGTGATTGTGTGATCGTGTGATTGTGTGATTGTGTGACTGAGTGATTGTGTGACTGTGTGACTGTGTGACTGTGTGATTGAGGAACTGCGTGATTGTGTGACCATGATTGTGTAACCGTGATTGTGTGACCGATTGTGTGACCGTGATAGTGTGACCGTGAATGTGTGAATGCGTGATTGTGATTGCGTGATTGTGATTCCGTGATTGTGTGATTGTGTGATCGTGTGATTGTGTGATTGTGTGATTGTGTGGTTGTGTGACCGTGATTGTGTGACCGTGATTGTGTGATCGTGATTGTGTGATCGTGATTGTGTGATCGTGATTGTGATTGTGTGATTGTGTGATTGCGTGATTGTGTGATGGTGTGATTGTGTGATTGTGTGAATGTGTGATTGCGTGATCGTGTGATTGTGTGATCGTGTGATCGAGTGATCGTGTGATTGTGTGATTGTGTGATTTTGCGATTGTGTGATTGTGTGATTGTGTGATTGTGTGAGTGTGTGAGTGTGTGATTGTGTGATTGAGTGATTGTGTGCTTGTGTGATTGTGTGGCTGTGTGATTGTGTGATTAGGCGATTGTGTGATTGTGTGATTGTGTGATTGTGTGATTGTGTGATTGTGGGACTGTGTGATTGTGTGATTGTGTGATTGTGTGATTGTATAATTGTGATTGTGCGATTGTGATTGTGTGATTGTGTGATTGTGTGATTGTGTGATTTTGTGATTGTGTGATTGTGTGATTGTGTGATTGTGTGATTGTGTGATTGTGTGATTGTGCGATTGTGTGATTGTGCGATTGTGATTGTGTGATTGTGTGATTGTGTGATTGTGTGATTGTGTGATTGTGTGATTGTGTGATTGTGTGATTGTGTGATTGTGTGATTGTGTGATTGTGGGATTGTGTGATTGTGTGATTGTGATTGTGTGATTGTGATTGTGTGATTGTGTGGTTGTGTGACCGTGATTGTGTGACCGTGATTGTGTGATCGTGTTAGTGTGACCGTGAATGTGTGATTGCGTGATTGTGATTGCGTGATTGCGATTGCGTGATTGTGATTGCGTGATTGTGTGATTGTGTGATTGTGTGATTGTGTGATTGTGTGATGGTGTGATTAGGTGATTGTGTGATTGTGTGATTGTGTGATTGTGTGATTGTGTGATTGAGTGATTGTGTGCTTGTGTGATTGTATACTTGTGTGATTGTGTGATTGTATACTTGTGTGATTGTGTGATTGTGTGATTGTGCGATTGCGTGCTTGTGTGATTGTGTGATTGTGATTGTGTGATTGTGTGATTGTGTGGTTGTGTGGTTGTGTGATTGTGTGATTGTGTGATTGTGTGATTGGGTGATTGTGTGATTGTGTGATTGTGTGATTGTGTGATTGTGTGAGTGTGTGATTGTGTGATTGTGTGATTGTGTGATTGTGTGATTGTGTGATTGTGTGATTGTGTGATTGTGACTGTGTGATTGTGTGAGTGTGTGATTGTGTGATTGAGTGATTGTGTGCTTGTGTGATTGTGTGGTTGTGTGGTTGTGTGATTGTGTGATTGTGTGATTGTGTGATTATGTGATTGTGTGATTGGGTGATTGTGTGATTGCGTGATTGTGTGATTCTGTGATTGTGTGATTGTGTGATTTTGTGATTGTGTGATTGTGTGATTGCGTGATTGTGTGATTGTGTGATTGTATACTTGTGTGATTGTGTGATTGTGTGATTGTGCGATTGTGTGCTTGTGTGATTGTGATTGTGTGATTGTGTGATTGTGTGATTGTGTGATTGTGTGAATGTGTGATTGTGTGATTGTGTGATTGTGTGATTGTGTGATTGTGTGATTGTGTGATTGTGTGATTGTGTGATTGTGTGATTGTGTGATTGTGTGACTGTGGGATTGTGTGATTGTGTGATTGTGACTGTGTGATTGTGTGAGTGTGTGATTGTGTGATTGAGTGATTGTGTGCTTGTATGATTGCGTGGTTGTGTGATTGTCTGATTGTGTGATTGTGTGATTGTGTGATTGTGTGATTGTGTGATTGTGTAATTGTGATTGTGCGATTGTGATTGTGTGATTGTGTTATTGTGTGATTGTGTGATTGTGTGATTGTGTGATTGTGTAATTGTGAGATTGTGTGATTGTGTGCTTGTGTGATTGTGTGATTGTGTGATTGTGATTGTGTGATTGTGATTGTGTGATTGTGATTGTGTGATTGTGATTGTGTGATTGTGATTGTGTGATTGTGATTGTGTGATTGTGATTGTGTGATTGTGATTGTGTGATTGGGACTGTGTGATTGTGTGAGTGTGTGATTGTGTGATTGTGTGATTGTGTAATTGTGATTGTGTGATTGTGTGATTGTGTGATTGTGTGATTGTGTGATTGTGTGATTGTGTGATTGTGTGATTGTGTGATTGTGTGATTGTGTGATTGTGTGATTGTGTGATTGTGTGATTGTGTGATTGTGTGATTGTGTGATTGTGGGATTGTGTGATTGTGTGATTGTGTGAGTGTGTGATTGTGTGATTGAGTGATTGTGTGCTTGTATGATTGTGTGGTTGTGTGATTGTCTGATTGTGTGATTGTGTGATTGTGTGATTGTGTGATTGTGTGATTGTGTGATTGTGATTGTGTGATTGTGTGATTGTGTGGTTGTGTGGTTGTGTGATTGTGTGATTGTGTGATTGTGTGAGTGTGTGATTGTGTGATTGTGTGATTGTGTGATTGTGTGATTGTGTGATTGTGTGATTGTGTGATTGTGTGATTGTGTGATTGTGTGATTGTGTGATTGTGTGATTGTGTGATTGTGTGGTTGTGTGATTGTGTGATTGTGTGATTGTGTGATTGTGTGATTGTGACTGTGTGATTGTGTGATTGTGTGATTGTGTGATTGTGTGATTGTGTGATTGTGTGATTGTGTGATTGTGTGATTGTGTGATTGTGTGATTGAGAGATTGTGTGAATGTGTGAATGTGTGATTGTGTGACCGTGATTGTGTGATTGTGTGATTGTGTGATTTTGTGATTGTGTGATTGTGTGATTGTGTGATTGTGTGATTGTGTGGTTGTGTGACCGTGATTGTGTGATCGTGATTGTGTGATCGTGATTGTGTGATCGTGATTGTGTGATTGCGTGATTGTGATTGTGTGATTGTGTGACTGTGTGATTGTGTGATTGTGTGATTGTGTGATTTTGTGATTGAGTGATTGTTTGATTGTGTGATTGTGTGATTGTGTGATTGTGATTGTGTGATTGTGATTGTGTGATTGTGATTGTGTGATTGTGATTGTGTGATTGTGTGATCGTGTGATTGTGTGATTGTGTGACTGAGTGATTGTGTGACTGTGTGACTGTGTGACTGTGTGATTGAGGAACTGCGTGATTGTGTGACCATGATTGTGTGACCGTGATTGTGTGACCGATTGTGTGACCGTGATAGTGTGACCGTGAATGTGTGAATGCGTGATTGTGATTGCGTGATTGTGATTCCGTGATTGTGTGATTGTGTGATCGTGTGATTGTGTGATTGTGTGATTGTGTGGTTGTGTGACCGTGATTGTGTGACCGTGATTGTGTGATCGTGATTGTGTGATCGTGATTGTGTGATCGTGATTGTGATTGTGTGATTGTGTGATTGCGTGATTGTGTGATGGTGTGATTGTGTGATTGTGTGAATGTGTGATTGCGTGATCGTGTGATTGTGTGATCGTGTGATCGAGTGATCGTGTGATTGTGTGATTGTGTGATTTTGCGATTGTGTGATTGTGTGATTGTGTGATTGTGTGAGTGTGTGAGTGTGTGATTGTGTGATTGAGTGATTGTGTGCTTGTGTGATTGTGTGGCTGTGTGATTGTGTGATTAGGCGATTGTGTGATTGTGTGATTGTGTGATTGTGGGACTGTGTGATTGTGTGATTGTGTGATTGTGTGATTGTGTGATTGTATAATTGTGATTGTGCGATTGTGATTGTGTGATTGTGTGATTGTGTGATTGTGTGATTTTGTGATTGTGTGATTGTGTGATTGTGTGATTGTGTGATTGTGTGATTGTGTGATTGTGTGACTGTGTGATTGTGTGATTGTGTGATTGTGTGATTGTGGGATTGTGGGATTGTGTGATTGTGTGATTGTGATTGTGTGATTGTCATTGCGTGATTGTGTGATTGTGTGATTGTGTGATTGTGTGATTGTGTGATTGTGTGATTGTGTGATTGTGTGATTGTGTGATTGTGTGATTGTGTGATTGTGTGATTGTGTGATTGAGAGATTGTGTGATTGTGTGAATGTGTGATTGTGTGACCGTGATTGTGTGATTGTGTGATTGTGTGATTTTGTGATTGTGTGATTGTGTGATTGTGTGATTGTGTGATTGTGTGATTGTGTGGTTGTGTGACCGTGATTGTGTGATCGTGATTGTGTGATCGTGATTGTGTGATCGTGATTGTGTGATTGCGTGATTGTGATTGTGTGATTGTGTGACTGTGTGATTGTGTGATTGTGTGATTGTGTGATTTTGTGATTGAGTGATTGTTTGATTGTGTGATTGTGTGATTGTGTGATTGTGATTGTGTGATTGTGATTGTGTGATTGTGATTGTGTGATTGTGTGATCGTGTGATTGTGTGATTGTGTGACTGAGTGATTGTGTGACTGTGTGACTGTGTGACTGTGTGATTGAGGAACTGCGTGATTGTGTGTCCATGATTGTGTGACCGTGATTGTGTGACCGATTGTGTGACCGTGATAGTGTGACCGTGAATGTGTGAATGCGTGATTGTGATTGCGTGATTGTGATTCCGTGATTGTGTGATTGTGTGATCGTGTGATTGTGTGATTGTGTGATTGTGTGGTTGTGTGACCGTGATTGTGTGACCGTGATTGTGTGATCGTGATTGTGTGATCGTGATTGTGTGATCGTGATTGTGATTGTGTGATTGTGTGATTGCGTGATTGTGTGATGGTGTGATTGTGTGATTGTGTGAATGTGTGATTGCGTGATCGTGTGATTGTGTGATCGTGTGATCGAGTGATCGTGTGATTGTGTGATTGTGTGATTTTGCGATTGTGTGATTGTGTGATTGTGTGATTGTGTGAGTGTGTGAGTGTGTGATTGTGTGATTGAGTGATTGTGTGCTTGTGTGATTGTGTGGCTGTGTGATTGTGTGATTAGGCGATTGTGTGATTGTGTGATTGTGTGATTGTGTGATTGTGGGACTGTGTGATTGTGTGATTGTGTGATTTTGTGATTGTGTGATTGTGTGATTGTGTGCTGGTGTGATTGTGTGATTGTGTGATTGTGTGATTGTGTGCTTGTGTGCTTGTGTGATTGTGTGATTGTGATTGTGTGATTGTGATTGTGTGATTGTGATTGTGTGATTGTGTGAGTGTGTGATTGTGTGATTGTGTGATTGTGTGATTGTGTGATTGTGTGATTGTGTGATTGTGTGAGTGTGTGATTGTGTGATTGTGTGATTGTGTGATTGTGTGATTGTGTGATTGTGTGATTGTGTGATTGTGTGATTGTGTGATTGTGTGATTGTGTGATTGTGTGATTGTGTGATTGTGTGATTGTGTGATTGTGACTGTGTGATTGTGTGAGTGTGTGATTGTGTGATTGAGTGATTGTGTGCTTGTGTGCTTGTGTGATTGTGTGATTGTGATTGTGTGATTGTGATTGTGTGATTGTGTGAGTGTGTGATTGTGTGATTGTGTGATTGTGTGATTGTGTGATTGTGTGATGGTGTGATTAGGTGATTGTGTGATTGTGTGATTGTGTGATTGTGTGATTGTGTGATTGTGTGATTTTGTGATTGTGTGATTGTGTGATTGTGTGCTGGTGTGATTGTGTGATTGTGTGATTGTGTGCTTGTGTGCTTGTGTGATTGTGTGATTGTGATTGTGTGATTGTGATTGTGTGATTGTGTGAGTGTGTGATTGTGTGATTGAGTGATTGTGTGATTGTGTGATTGTGTGATTGTGTGGTTGTGTGATTGTGTGATTGTGTGATTGTGTGATTGTGTGATTGTGTGATTGTGTGATTGTGTGATTGTGTGATTGTGTGATTGTGTGATTGTGTGATTGTGTGATTGTGTGATTGTGTGATTGAGTGATTGTGTGATTGTGTGATTGTGTGAATGTGTGATTGTGTGACCGTGATTGTGTGATTGTGTGATTGTGTGATTTTGTGATTGTGTGATTGTGTGATTGTGTGATTGTGTGATTGTGTGATTGTGTGATTGTGTGGTTGTGTGACCGTGATTGTGTGATCGTGATTGTGTGATCGTGATTGTGTGATCGTGATTGTGTGATTGCGTGATTGTGATTGTGTGATTGTGTGAGTGTGTGATAGTGTGATTGAGTGATTGTGTGCTTGTGTGATTGTGTGGTTGTGTGGTTGTGTGATTGTGTGATTGTGTGATTGTGTGATTGTGTGATTGTGTGATTGGGTGATTGTGTGATTGCGTGATTGTGTGATTCTGTGATTGTGTGATTGTGTGATTTTGTGATTGTGTGATTGTGTGATTGCGTGATTGTGTGATTGTGTGATTGTATACTTGTGTGATTGTGTGATTGTGTGATTGTGCGATTGTGTGCTTGTGTGATTGTGTGATTGTGATTGTGTGATTGTGTGATTGTGTGATTGTGTGATTGTGTGATTGTGTGATTGTGTGATTGTGTGATTGCGTGATTGTGTGATTGTGTGATTGTGTGATTGTGTGAGTGTGTGATTGTGTAATTGAGTGTTTGTGTGCATGTGTGATTGTGTGATTAGGTGATTGTGCGATTGTGTGATTGTGTGATTGTGTGATCGTGTGATTGTGTGATTGTGTGATTGTGTGGTTGTGTGACCGTGATTGTGTGACCGTGATTTTGTGACCGTGATTGTGTGACCGTGATTGTGTGACCGTGATAGTGTGACCGTGAATGTGTGAATGCGTGATTGTGATTGCGTGATTGTGATTCCGTGATTGTGTGATTGTGTGATCGTGTGATCGTGTGATTGTGTGATTGTGTGGTTGTGTGACCGTGATTGTGTGACCGTGATTGTGTGATCATGATTGTGTGATCGTGATTGTGTGATCGTGATTGTGATTGTGTGATTGTGTGATTGTGTGAGTGTGTGATTGTGTGATTGAGTGATTGTGTCCTTGTGTGATTGTGTGGTGTGTGGTTGTGTGATTGTGTGATTGTGTGATTGTGTGATTGTGTGATTGTGTGATTGGGTGATTGTGTGATTGCGTGATTGTGTGATTGTGTGATTTTGTGATTGTGTGATTGTGTGATTGTGTGATTCTGTGATTGTGTGATTGTGTGATTGTGTGATTGTGGGATTGTGTGATTGTGTGATTGTGACTGTGTGATTGTGTGAGTGTGTGATTGTGTGATTGAGTGATTGTGTGCTTGTATGATTGTGTGGTTGTGTGATTGTCTGATTGTGTGATTGTGTGATTGTGTGATTGTGTGATTGTGTGATTGTGCGATTGTGTAATTGTGTGATTGTGTGATTGTGTGATTGTGTGAGTGTGTGATTGTGTGATTGAGTGATTGTGTGATTGTGTGATTGTGTGGTTGTGTGATTGTGTGATTGTGTGATTGTGTGATTGTGTGATTGTGTGATTGTGACTGTGTGACTGTGTGATTGTGTGCTTGTGTGATTGTGTGGTTGTGTGGTTGTGTGATTGTGTGATTGTGTGATTGTGTGATTGGGTGATTGTGTGATTGCGTGATTGTGTGATTGTGTGATTGTGTGATTGTGTGATTGTGTGAGTGTGTGATTGTGTGATTGTGTGATTGAGTGATTGTGTGCTTGTGTGATTGTATACTTGTGTGATTGTGTGATTGTATACTTGTGTGATTGTGTGATTGTGTGATTGTGCGATTGCGTGCTTGTGTGATTGTGTGATTGTGATTGTGTGATTGTGTGATTGTGTGATTGTGTGATTGTGTGATTGTGTGATTGCGCGATTGTGTGATTGTGTGATTGTGTGATTGTGTGATTGTGTGCTTGTATGATTGTGTGGTTGTGTGATTGTCTGATTGTGTGATTGTGTGCTTGTATGATTGTGTGGTTGTGTGATTGTCTGATTGTGTGATTGTGTGATTGTATACTTGGGTGATTGTGTGATTGTGTGATTGTGCGATTGCGTGCTTGTGTGATTGTGTGATTGTGATTGTGTGATTGTGTGATCGTGATTGTGTGATCGTGATTGTGTGATCGTGATTGTGTGATTGCGTGATTGTGATTGTGTGATTGTGTGACTGTGTGATTGTGTGATTGTGTGATTGTGTGATTTTGTGATTGAGTGATTGTGTGATTGTGTGATTGTGGGAATGTGTGATTGTGTGACCGTGATTGTGTGATTGATGATTGTGTGATTGTGTGATTGTGTGATTGTGTGATTGTGATTGTGTGATTGTGTGATCGTGTGATTGTGTGATTGTGTGACTGAGTGATTGTGTGACTGTGTGACTGTGTGACTGTGTGATTGAGGAACTGCGTGATTGTGTGACCATGATTGTGTAACCGTGATTGTGTGACCGATTGTGTGACCGTGATAGTGTGACCGTGAATGTGTGAATGCGTGATTGTGATTGCGTGATTGTGATTCCGTGATTGTGTGATTGTGTGATCGTGTGATTGTGTGATTGTGTGATTGTGTGGTTGTGTGACCGTGATTGTGTGACCGTGATTGTGTGATCGTGATTGTGTGATCGTGATTGTGTGATCGTGATTGTGATTGTGTGATTGTGTGATTGCGTGATTGTGTGATGGTGTGATTGTGTGATTGTGTGAATGTGTGATTGCGTGATCGTGTGATTGTGTGATCGTGTGATCGAGTGATCGTGTGATTGTGTGATTGTGTGATTTTGCGATTGTGTGATTGTGTGATTGTGTGATTGTGTGAGTGTGTGAGTGTGTGATTGTGTGATTGAGTGATTGTGTGCTTGTGTGATTGTGTGGCTGTGTGATTGTGTGATTAGGCGATTGTGTGATTGTGTGATTGTGTGATTGTGTGATTGTGTGATTGTGGGACTGTGTGATTGTGTGATTGTGTGATTGTGTGATTGTATAATTGTGATTGTGCGATTGTGATTGTGTGATTGTGTGATTGTGTGATTGTGTGATTTTGTGATTGTGTGATTGTGTGATTGTGTGATTGTGTGATTGTGTGATTGTGTGATTGTGCGATTGTGTGATTGTGCGATTGTGATTGTGTGATTGTGTGATTGTGTGATTGTGTGATTGTGTGATTGTGTGATTGTGTGATTGTGTGATTGTGTGATTGTGTGATTGTGTGATTGTGGGATTGTGTGATTGTGTGATTGTGATTGTGTGATTGTGATTGTGTGATTGTGTGGTTGTGTGACCGTGATTGTGTGACCGTGATTGTGTGATCGTGTTAGTGTGACCGTGAATGTGTGATTGCGTGATTGTGATTGCGTGATTGCGATTGCGTGATTGTGATTGCGTGATTGTGTGATTGTGTGATTGTGTGATTGTGTGATTGTGTGATGGTGTGATTAGGTGATTGTGTGATTGTGTGATTGTGTGATTGTGTGATTGTGTGATTGAGTGATTGTGTGCTTGTGTGATTGTATACTTGTGTGATTGTGTGATTGTATACTTGTGTGATTGTGTGATTGTGTGATTGTGCGATTGCGTGCTTGTGTGATTGTGTGATTGTGATTGTGTGATTGTGTGATTGTGTGGTTGTGTGGTTGTGTGATTGTGTGATTGTGTGATTGTGTGATTGGGTGATTGTGTGATTGTGTGATTGTGTGATTGTGTGATTGTGTGAGTGTGTGATTGTGTGATTGTGTGATTGTGTGATTGTGTGATTGTGTGATTGTGTGATTGTGTGATTGTGACTGTGTGATTGTGTGAGTGTGTGATTGTGTGATTGAGTGATTGTGTGCTTGTGTGATTGTGTGGTTGTGTGGTTGTGTGATTGTGTGATTGTGTGATTGTGTGATTATGTGATTGTGTGATTGGGTGATTGTGTGATTGCGTGATTGTGTGATTCTGTGATTGTGTGATTGTGTGATTTTGTGATTGTGTGATTGTGTGATTGCGTGATTGTGTGATTGTGTGATTGTATACTTGTGTGATTGTGTGATTGTGTGATTGTGCGATTGTGTGCTTGTGTGATTGTGATTGTGTGATTGTGTGATTGTGTGATTGTGTGATTGTGTGAATGTGTGATTGTGTGATTGTGTGATTGTGTGATTGTGTGATTGTGTGATTGTGTGATTGTGTGATTGTGTGATTGTGTGACTGTGGGATTGTGTGATTGTGTGATTGTGACTGTGTGATTGTGTGAGTGTGTGATTGTGTGATTGAGTGATTGTGTGCTTGTATGATTGCGTGGTTGTGTGATTGTCTGATTGTGTGATTGTGTGATTGTGTGATTGTGTGATTGTGTGATTGTGTAATTGTGATTGTGCGATTGTGATTGTGTGATTGTGTTATTGTGTGATTGTGTGATTGTGTGATTGTGTGATTGTGTAATTGTGAGATTGTGTGATTGTGTGCTTGTGTGATTGTGTGATTGTGTGATTGTGATTGTGTGATTGTGATTGTGTGATTGTGATTGTGTGATTGTGATTGTGTGATTGTGATTGTGTGATTGTGATTGTGTGATTGTGATTGTGTGATTGTGATTGTGTGATTGGGACTGTGTGATTGTGTGAGTGTGTGATTGTGTGATTGTGTGATTGTGTAATTGTGATTGTGTGATTGTGTGATTGTGTGATTGTGTGATTGTGTGATTGTGTGATTGTGTGATTGTGTGATTGTGTGATTGTGTGATTGTGTGATTGTGTGATTGTGTGATTGTGTGATTGTGTGATTGTGTGATTGTGGGATTGTGTGATTGTGTGATTGTGTGAGTGTGTGATTGTGTGATTGAGTGATTGTGTGCTTGTATGATTGTGTGGTTGTGTGATTGTCTGATTGTGTGATTGTGTGATTGTGTGATTGTGTGATTGTGTGATTGTGTGATTGTGATTGTGTGATTGTGATTGTGTGATTGTGATTGTGTGATTGTGATTGTGTGATTGTGATTGTGTGATTGTGATTTTGTGATTGTGATTGTGTGATTGTGATTGTGTGATTGTGATTGTGTGATTGTGACTGTGTGATTGTGTGAGTGTGTGATTGTGTGATTGTGTGATTGTGTAATTGCGATTGTGTGATTGTGTGATTGTGTGATTGTGTGATTGTGTGATTGTGTGATTGTGTGATTGTGTGATTGTGTGATTGTGTGATTGTGTGATTGTGTGATTGTGTGATTGTGTGATTGTGTGATTGTGTGATTGAGTGATTGTGTGCTTGTGTGATTGTGTGATTGTGTGATTGTGTGATTGTGATTGTGTGATTGTGATTGTGTGATTGTGATTGTGTGATTGTGATTGTGTGATTGTGATTGTGTGATTGTGATTGTGTGATTGTGATTGTGTGATCGTGATTGTGTGATCGTGATTGTGTGATCGTGATTGTGATTGTGTGATTGTGTGATTGTGTGATTGTGTGATTGTGTGATTGTGTGATTGTGTGACTGTGTGATGGTGTGATTGTGTGATTGTGTGATTGTGCGATTGTGTGATTGTGTGATTGTGTGATTGTGTGATTGTGTGATTGTGTGATTGTGTGGTTGCGTGATAGTGTGATTGTGTGATTGTGTGATTGTGTGATTGTGTGATTGTGTGATTGTGTGATTGTGTGATTGTGTGATTGTGTGATTGTGTGATTGTGTGATTGTGTGATTGTGTGATTGTGTGATTGTGTGATTGTGTGATTGTGTGATTGTGTGGTTGTGTGACCGTGATTGTGTGACCGTGATTGTGTGATCGTGATTGTGTGATCGTGTTAGTGTGACCGTGAATGTGTGATTGCGTGATTGTGATTGCGTGATTGCGATTGCGTGATTGTGATTGCGTGATTGTGTGATTGTGTGGTTGTGTGATGGTGTGATTGTGTGATTGTGTGAATGTGTGATTGCGTGATCGTGTGATTGTGTGATCGTGTGATTGTGTGATCGTGTGATCGTGTGATTGTGTGATTGTGTGATTTTGCGATTGTGTGATTGTGTGATTGTGTGATTGTGTGAGTGTGTGATTGAGTGATTGTGTGATTGTGTGATTGTGTGAATGTGTGATTGTGTGACCGTGATTGTGTGATTGTGTGATTGTGTGAATGTGTGATTGTGTGACCGTGATTGTGTGATTGTGTGATTGTGTGATTTTGTGATTGTGTGATTGTGTGATTGTGTGATTGTGTGATTGTGTGATTGTGTGATTGTGTGATTGGGTGATTGTGTGATTGCGTGATTGTGTGATTCTGTGATTGTGTGATTGTGTGATTTTGTGATTGTGTGATTGTGTGATTGCGTGATTGTGTGATTGTGTGATTGTATACTTGTGTGATTGTGTGATTGTGTGATTGTGCGATTGTGTGCTTGTGTGATTGTGTGATTGTGATTGTGTGATTGTGTGATTGTGTGATTGTGTGATTGTGTGATTGTGTGATTGTGTGATTGTGTGATTGCGTGATTGTGTGATTGTGTGATTGTGTGATTGTGTGAGTGTGTGATTGTGTAATTGAGTGATTGTGTGCATGTGTGATTGTGTGATTAGGTGATTGTGCGATTGTGTGATTGTGTGATTGTGTGATCGTGTGATTGTGTGATTGTGTGATTGTGTGGTTGTGTGACCGTGATTGTGTGACCGTGATTTTGTGACCGTGATTGTGTGACCGTGATTGTGTGACCGTGATAGTGTGACCGTGAATGTGTGAATGCGTGATTGTGATTGCGTGATTGTGATTCCGTGATTGTGTGATTGTGTGATCGTGTGATTGTGTGATTGTGTGATTGTGTGGTTGTGTGACCGTGATTGTGTGACCGTGATTGTGTGATCATGATTGTGTGATCGTGATTGTGTGATCGTGATTGTGATTGTGTGATTGTGTGATTGTGTGAGTGTGTGATTGTGTGATTGAGTGATTGTGTCCTTGTGTGATTGTGTGGTGTGTGGTTGTGTGATTGTGTGATTGTGTGATTGTGTGATTGTGTGATTGTGTGATTGGGTGATTGTGTGATTGCGTGATTGTGTGATTGTGTGATTTTGTGATTGTGTGATTGTGTGATTGCGTGATTGTGTGATTGTGTGATTGTGTGATTGTGTGATTGTGTGATTGTGTGAGTGTGTGATTGTGTGATTGTGTGATTGAGTGATTGTGTGCTTGTGTGATTGTATACTTGTGTAATTGTGTGATTGTATACTTGTGTGATTGTGTGATTGTGTGATTGTGCGATTGCGTGCTTGTGTGATTGTGTGATTGTGATTGTGTGATTGTGTGATTGTGTGATTGTGTGATTGTGTGATTGGGTGATTGTGTGATTGCGCGATTGTGTGATTGTGTGATTGTGTGATTGTGTGATTGTGTGATTGTGTGATTGTGTGATTGTGTGATTGTGTGATTGTGTGATTGTGTGATTGTGTGATTGTGTGATTGTGTGATTCTGTGATTGTGTGATTGTGTGATTGTGTGATTGTGTGATTGTGGGATTGTGTGATTGTGTGATTGTGACTGTGTGATTGTGTGAGTGTGTGATTGTGTGATTGAGTGATTGTGTGCTTGTATGATTGTGTGGTTGTGTGATTGTCTGATTGTGTGATTGTGTGATTGTGTGATTGTGTGATTGTGTGATTGTGCGATTGTGTAATTGTGTGATTGTGTGATTGTGTGATTGTGTGAGTGTGTGATTGTGTGATTGAGTGATTGTGTGATTGTGTGATTGTGTGGTTGTGTGATTGTGTGATTGTGTGATTGTGTGATTGTGTGATTGTGTGATTGTGACTGTGTGACTGTGTGATTGTGTGCTTGTGTGATTGTGTGGTTGTGTGGTTGTGTGATTGTGACTGTGTGATTGTGTGAGTGTGTGATTGTGTGATTGAGTGATTGTGTGCTTGTATGATTGTGTGGTTGTGTGATTGTCTGATTGTGTGATTGTGTGATTGTGTGATTGTGTGATTGTGTGATTGTGCGATTGTGTAATTGTGTGATTGTGTGATTGTGTGATTGTGTGAGTGTGTGATTGTGTGATTGAGTGATTGTGTGATTGTGTGATTGTGTGGTTGTGTGATTGTGTGATTGTGTGATTGTGTGATTGTGTGATTGTGTGATTGTGACTGTGTGACTGTGTGATTGTGTGCTTGTGTGATTGTGTGGTTGTGTGGTTGTGTGATTGTGTGATTGTGTGATTGTGTGATTGGGTGATTGTGTGATTGCGTGATTGTGTGATTGTGTGATTGTGTGATTGTGTGATTGTGTGAGTGTGTGATTGTGTGATTGTGTGATTGAGTGATTGTGTGCTTGTGTGATTGTATACTTGTGTGATTGTGTGATTGTATACTTGTGTGATTGTGTGATTGTGTGATTGTGCGATTGCGTGCTTGTGTGATTGTGTGATTGTGATTGTGTGATTGTGTGATTGTGTGATTGTGTGATTGTGTGATTGTGTGATTGCGCGATTGTGTGATTGTGTGATTGTGTGATTGTGTGATTGTGTGCTTGTATGATTGTGTGGTTGTGTGATTGTCTGATTGTGTGATTGTGTGCTTGTATGATTGTGTGGTTGTGTGATTGTCTGATTGTGTGATTGTGTGATTGTATACTTGTGTGATTGTGTGATTGTGTGATTGTGATTGTGTGATTGTGTGATCGTGATTGTGTGATCGTGATTGTGTGATCGTGATTGTGTGATTGCGTGATTGTGATTGTGTGATTGTGTGACTGTGTGATTGTGTGATTGTGTGATTGTGTGATTGTGGGAATGTGTGATTGTGTGACCGTGATTGTGTGATTGATGATTGTGTGATTGTGTGATTGTGTGATTGTGTGATTGTGATTGTGTGATTGTGTGATCGTGTGATTGTGTGATTGTGTGACTGAGTGATTGTGTGACTGTGTGACTGTGTGACTGTGTGATTGAGGAACTGCGTGATTGTGTGACCATGATTGTGTAACCGTGATTGTGTGACCGATTGTGTGACCGTGATAGTGTGACCGTGAATGTGTGAATGCGTGATTGTGATTGCGTGATTGTGATTCCGTGATTGTGTGATTGTGTGATCGTGTGATTGTGTGATTGTGTGATTGTGTGAGTGTGTGATTGTGTGATTGAGTGATTGTGTGCTTGTGTGATTGTGTGGCTGTGTGATTGTGTGATTAGGCGATTGTGTGATTGTGTGATTGTGTGATTGTGTGATTGTGGGACTGTGTGATTGTGTGATTGTGTGATTGTGTGATTGCGTGATTGTGTGATTGTGCGATTGTGTGATTGTGCGATTGTGATTGTGTGATTGTGTGATTGTGTGATTGTGTGATTGTGTGATTGTGTGATTGTGTGATTGTGTGATTGTGTGATTGTGTGATTGTGTGATTGTGTGATTGTGTGATTGTGTGATTGTGGGATTGTGTGATTGTGTGATTGTGATTGTGTGATTGTGATTGTGTGATTGTGTGGTTGTGTGACCGTGATTGTGTGACCGTGATTGTGTGATCGTGATTGTGTGATCGTGTTAGTGTGACCGTGAATGTGTGATTGCGTGATTGTGATTGCGTGATTGTGATTGCGTGATTGCGATTGCGTGATTGTGATTGCGTGATTGTGTGATTGTGTGATTGTGTGATTGTGTGATTGTGTGATGGTGTGATTAGGTGATTGTGTGATTGTGTGATTGTGTGATTGTGTGATTGTGTGATTGAGTGATTGTGTGCTTGTGTGATTGTATACTTGTGTGATTGTGTGATTGTATACTTGTGTGATTGTGTGATTGTGTGATTGTGCGATTGCGTGCTTGTGTGATTGTGTGATTGTGATTGTGTGATTGTGTGATTGTGTGGTTGTGTGGTTGTGTGATTGTGTGATTGTGTGATTGTGTGATTGGGTGATTGTGTGATTGTGTGATTGTGTGATTGTGTGATTGTGTGAGTGTGTGATTGTGTGATTGTGTGATTGTGTGATTGTGTGATTGTGTGATTGTGTGATTGTGTGATTGTGACTGTGTGATTGTGTGAGTGTGTGATTGTGTGATTGAGTGATTGTGTGCTTGTGTGATTGTGTGGTTGTGTGGTTGTGTGATTGTGTGATTGTGTGATTGTGTGATTATGTGATTGTGTGATTGGGTGATTGTGTGATTGCGTGATTGTGTGATTCTGTGATTGTGTGATTGTGTGATTTTGTGATTGTGTGATTGTGTGATTGCGTGATTGTGTGATTGTGTGATTGTATACTTGTGTGGTTGTGTGATTGTGTGATTGTGCGATTGTGTGCTTGTGTGATTGTGATTGTGTGATTGTGTGATTGTGTGATTGTGTGATTGTGTGAATGTGTGATTGTGTGATTGTGTGATTGTGTGATTGTGTGATTGTGTGATTGTGTGATTGTGTGATTGTGTGATTGTGTGATTGTGTGATTGTGTGACTGTGGGATTGTGTGATTGTGTGATTGTGACTGTGTGATTGTGTGAGTGTGTGATTGTGTGATTGAGTGATTGTGTGCTTGTATGATTGCGTGGTTGTGTGATTGTCTGATTGTGTGATTGTGTGATTGTGTGATTGTGTGATTGTGTGATTGTGTAATTGTGATTGTGCGATTGTGATTGTGTGATTGTGTTATTGTGTGATTGTGTGATTGTGTGATTGTGTAATTGTGAGATTGTGTGATTGTGTGCTTGTGTGATTGTGTGATTGTGTGATTGTGATTGTGTGATTGTGATTGTGTGATTGTGATTGTGTGATTGTGATTGTGTGATTGTGATTGTGTGATTGTGATTGTGTGATTGGGACTGTGTGATTGTGTGAGTGTGTGATTGTGTGATTGTGTGATTGTGTAATTGTGATTGTGTGATTGTGTGATTGTGTGATTGTGTGATTGTGTGATTGTGTGATTGTGTGATTGTGTGATTGTGTGATTGTGTGATTGTGTGATTGTGTGATTGTGTGATTGTGTGATTGTGTGATTGTGTGATTGTGGGATTGTGTGATTGTGTGATTGTGTGAGTGTGTGATTGTGTGATTGAGTGATTGTGTGCTTGTATGATTGTGTGGTTGTGTGATTGTCTGATTGTGTGATTGTGTGATTGTGTGATTGTGTGATTGTGTGATTGTGTGATTGTGTAATTGTGATTGTGCGATTGTGATTGTGTGATTGTGTGATTGTGTGATTGTGTGATTGTGTGATTGTGTGATTGTGTAATTGTGAGATTGAGTGATTGTGTGCTTGTGTGATTGTATACTTGTGTGATTGTGTGATTGTATACTTGTGTGATTGTGTGATTGTGTGATTGTGCGATTGCGTGCTTGTGTGATTGTGTGATTGTGATTGTGTGATTGTGTGATTGTGTGCTTGTGTGATTGTGTGATTGTGTGATTGTGTGATTGTGATTGTGTGATTGTGATTGTGTGATTGTGATTGTGTGATTGTGATTGTGTGATTGTGATTGTGTGATTGTGATTGTGTGATTGTGATTGTGTGATTGTGATTGTGTGATTGTGATTGTGTGATTGTGACTGTGTGATTGTGTGAGTGTGTGATTGTGTGATTGTGTGATTGTGTAATTGTGATTGTGTGATTGTGTGATTGTGTGATTGTGTGATTGTGTGATTGTGTGATTGTGTGATTGTGTGATTGTGTGATTGTGTGATTGTGTGATTGTGTGATTGTGTGATTGAGTGATTGTGTGCTTGTGTGATTGTGTGATTGTGTGATTGTGATTGTGTGATTGTGATTGTGTGATTGTGATTGTGTGATTGTGATTGTGTGATTGTGATTGTGTGATTGTGATTGTGTGATTGTGATTGTGTGATCGTGATTGTGTGATCGTGATTGTGTGATCGTGATTGTGATTGTGTGATTGTGTGATTGTGTGATTGTGTGATTGTGTGATTGTGTGATTGTGTGATTGTGTGATGGTGTGATTGTGTGATTGTGTGATTGTGCGATTGTGTGATTGTGTGATTGTGTGATTGTGTGATTGTGTGATTGTGTGATTGTGTGGTTGCGTGATAGTGTGATTGTGTGATTGTGTGATTGTGTGATTGTGTGATTGTGTGATTGTGTGATTGTGTGATTGTGTGATTGTGTGATTGTGTGATTGTGTGATTGTGTGATTGTGTGATTGTGTGATTGTGTGATTGTGTGATTGTGTGGTTGTGTGACCGTGATTGTGTGACCGTGATTGTGTGATCGTGATTGTGTGATCGTGTTAGTGTGACCGTGAATGTGTGATTGCGTGATTGTGATTGCGTGATTGCGATTGCGTGATTGTGATTGCGTGATTGTGTGATTGTGTGATTGTGTGGTTGTGTGATGGTGTGATTGTGTGATTGTGTGAATGTGTGATTGCGTGATCGTGTGATTGTGTGATCGTGTGATTGTGTGATCGTGTGATTGTGTGATTGTGTGATTTTGCGATTGTGTGATTGTGTGATTGTGTGATTGTGTGAGTGTGTGATTGTGTGATTGTGTGATTGAGTGATTGTGTGCTTGTGTGATTGTGTGATTGTGTGATTGTGATTGTGTGATTGTGATTGTGTGATTGTGATTGTGTGATTGTGATTGTGTGATTGTGATTGTGTGATTGTGATTGTGTGATCGTGATTGTGTGATCGTGATTGTGTGACTGAGTGATTGTGTGACTGAGTGATTGTGTGACTGTGTGACTGTGTGACTGTGTGATTGAGGAACTGCGTGATTGTGTGACCATGATTGTGTGACCGTGATTGTGTGACCGATTGTGTGACCGTGATAGTGTGACCGTGAATGTGTGAATGCGTGATTGTGATTGCGTGATTGTGATTCCGTGATTGTGTGATTGTGATTGTGTGATTGTGATTGTGTGATTGTGTGGTTGTGTGACCGTGATTGTGTGACCGTGATTGTGTGAACGTGATTGTGTGATCGTGTTAGTGTGACCGTGAATGTGTGATTGCGTGATTGTGATTGCGTGATTGCGATTGCGTGATTGTGATTGCGTGATTGTGTGATTGTGTGATTGTGTAATTGTGTGATTGTGTGATGGTGTGATTAGGTGATTGTGTGATTGTGTGATTATGTGATTGTGTGATTGTGTGATTTTGTGATTGTGTGATTGTGTGATTGTGTGATTGTGTGATTGTGTGATTGTGTGATTGTGTGATTGTGTGATTGTGTGATTGTGTGATTGTGTGATTGAGTGATTGTGTGCTGGTGTGATTGTGTGATTGTGTGATTGTGTGCTTGTGTGATTGTGTGATTGTGATTGTGTGATTGTGATTGTGTGATTGTGATTGTGTGATTGTGATTGTGTGATTGTGATTGTGTGATTGTGATTGTGTGATTGTGATTGTGTGATTGTGATTGTGTGATTGTGATTGTGTGATTGTGATTGTGTGATTGTGATTGTGTGATTGTGATTGTGTGATTGTGATTGTGTGATTGTGATTGTGTGATTGTGATTGTGTGATTGTGATTGTGTGATTGTGTGATTGTGATTGTGTGATTGTGATTGTGTGATTGTGATTGTGTGATTGTGATTGTGTGATTGTGATTGTGTGATTGTGATTGTGTGATTGTGATTGTGTGATTGTGATTGTGTGATTGTGATTGTGTGATTGTGATTGTGTGATTGTGATTGTGTGATTGTGATTGTGTGATTGTGATTGTGTGATTGTGATTGTGTGATTGTGATTGTGTGATTGTGATTGTGTGATTGTGATTGTGTGATTGTGATTGTGTGATTGTGATTGTGTGATGGTGATTGTGTGATTGTGATTGTGTGATTGTGATTGTGTGATTGTGATTGTGTGATTGTGATTGTGTGATTGTGATTGTGTGATTGTGATTGTGTGATTGTGATTGTGTGATTGTGATTGTGTGATTGTGATTGTGTGATTGTGATTGTGTGATTGTGATTGTGTGATTGTGATTGTGTGATTGTGATTGTGTGATTGTGATTGTGTGATTGTGATTGTGTGATTGTGATTGTGTGATTGTGATTGTGTGATTGTGATTGTGTGACTGTGATTGTGTGATGGTGTGAGTGTGTGATTGTGTGATTGAGTGATTGTGTGATTGTGTGATTGTGTGATTGTGTGGTTGTGTGATTGTGTGATTGTGTGATTGTGTGATTGTGTGATTGTGTGATTGGGTGATTGTGTGATTGCGTGATTGTGTGATTCTGTGATTGCGTGATTTTGTGATTGTGTGATTGTGTGATTGCGTGATTGTGTGATTGTGTGATTGTATACTTGTGTGATTGTGTGATTGTGTGATTGTGCGATTGTGTGCTTGTGTGATTGTGTGATTGTGATTGTGTGATTGTGTGATTGTGTGATTGTGTGATTGTGGGACTGTGTGATTGTGTGATTGTGTGATTGTGTGATTGTATAATTGTGATTGTGCGATTGTGATTGTGTGATTGTGTGATTGTGTGATTGTGTGATTGTGTGATTGTGTGATTGTGTGATTGTGTGATTGTGTGATTGTGTGATTGTGTGATTGTGCGATTGTGATTGTGTGATTGTGTGATTGTGTGATTGTGTGATTGTGTGATTGTGTGATTGTGTGATTGTGTGATTGTGGGATTGTGTGATTGTGTGATTGTGATTGTGTGATTGTGATTGTGTGATTGTGTGGTTGTGTGACCGTGATTGTGTGACCGTGATTGTGTGAACGTGATTGTGTGATCGTGTTAGTGTGACCGTGAATGTGTGATTGCGTGATTGTGATTGCGTGATTGCGATTGCGTGATTGTGATTGCGTGATTGTGTGATTGTGTGATTGTGTAATTGTGTGATTGTGTGATTGTGTGATTGTGCGATTGTGTGCTTGTGTGATTGTGTGATTGGGATTGTGTGATTGTGTGATTGTGTGATTGTGTGATTGTGGGACTGTGTGATTGTGTGATTGTGTGATTGTGTGATTGTGTGATTGTGTGATTGTGTGATTGTGTGATTGTGTGATTGTGTGATTGTGTGATTGTGTGATTGAGTGATTGTGTGCTGGTGTGATTGTGTGATTGTGTGATTGTGTGCTTGTGTGATTGTGTGATTGTGATTGTGTGATTGTGATTGTGTGATTGTGATTGTGTGATTGTGATTGTGTGATTGTGATTGTGTGATTGTGATTGTGTGATTGTGATTGTGTGATTGTGATTGTGTGATTGTGATTGTGTGATTGTGATTGTGTGATTGTGATTGTGTGATTGTGATTGTGTGATTGTGATTGTGTGATTGTGTGATTGTGATTGTGTGATTGTGATTGTGTGATTGTGATTGTGTGATTGTGATTGTGTGATTGTGATTGTGTGATTGTGATTGTGTGATTGTGATTGTGTGATTGTGATTGTGTGATTGTGATTGTGTGATTGTGATTGTGTGATTGTGATTGTGTGATTGTGATTGTGTGATTGTGATTGTGTGATTGTGATTGTGTGATTGTGATTGTGTGATTGTGATTGTGTGATTGTGATTGTGTGATTGTGATTGTGTGATTGTGATTGTGTGATTGTGATTGTGTGATTGTGATTGTGTGATTGTGATTGTGTGATTGTGATTGTGTGATTGTGATTGTGTGATTGTGATTGTGTGATTGTGATTGTGTGATTGTGATTGTGTGATTGTGATTGTGTGATTGTGATTGTGTGATTGTGATTGTGTGATTGTGATTGTGTGATTGTGATTGTGTGATTGTGATTGTGTGATTGTGATTGTGTGATTGTGATTGTGTGATTGTGATTGTGTGATTGTGATTGTGTGATTGTGATTGTGTGATTGTGATTGTGTGATTGTGATTGTGTGATTGTGATTGTGTGATTGTGATTGTGTGATTGTGATTGTGTGATTGTGATTGTGTGATTGTGATTGTGTGATTGTGATTGTGTGATTGTGATTGTGTGATTGTGATTGTGTGATTGTGATTGTGTGATTGTGATTGTGTGATTGTGATTGTGTGATTGTGATTGTGTGATTGTGATTGTGTGATTGTGATTGTGTGATTGTGATTGTGTGATTGTGATTGTGTGATTGTGATTGTGTGATTGTGATTGTGTGATTGTGATTGTGTGATTGTGATTGTGTGATTGTGATTGTGTGATTGTGATTGTGTGATTGTGATTGTGTGATTGTGATTGTGTGATTGTGATTGTGTGATTGTGATTGTGTGATTGTGATTGTGTGATTGTGATTGTGTGATTGTGATTGTGTGATTGTGATTGTGTGATTGTGATTGTGTGATTGTGATTGTGTGATTGTGATTGTGTGATTGTGATTGTGTGATTGTGATTGTGTGATTGTGATTGTGTGATTGTGATTGTGTGATTGTGATTGTGTGATTGTGATTGTGTGATTGTGATTGTGTGATTGTGATTGTGTGATTGTGATTGTGTGATTGTGATTGTGTGATTGTGATTGTGTGATTGTGATTGTGTGATTGTGATTGTGTGATTGTGATTGTGTTATTGTGATTGTGTGATTGTGTGAGTGTGTGATTGTGTGATTGAGTGATTGTGTGATTGTGTGATTGTGTGGTGGTGTGATTGTGTGATTGTGTGATTGTGTGATTGTGTGATTGTGTGATTGTGTGATTGTGTGATTGTGTGATTGTGTGATTGTGACTGTGTGATTGTGTGAGTGTGTGATTGTGTGATTGAGTGATTGTGTGCTTGTGTGATTGTGTGGTTGTGTGGTTGTGTGATTGTGTGATTGTGTGATTGTGTGATTGTGTGATTGTGTGATTGGGTGATTGTGTGATTGCGTGATTGTGTGATTCTGTGATTGTGTGATTGTGTGATTTTGTGATTGTGTGATTGTGTGATTGCGTGATTGTGTGATTGTGTGATTGTATACTTGTGTGATTGTGTGATTGTGTGATTGTGCGATTGTGTGCTTGTGTGATTGTGTGATTGTGATTGTGTGATTGTGTGATTGTGTGATTGTGTGATTGTGTGATTGTGTGATTGTGTGATTGTGTGATTGTGTGATTGTGTGATCGTGTGATTGTGTGATTGTGTGATTGTGTGGTTGTGTGACCGTGATTGTGTGACCGTGATTTTGTGACCGTGATTGTGATTGCGTGATTGTGATTCCGTGATTGTGTGATTGTGTGATCGTGTGATTGTGTGATTGTGTGATTGTGTGATTGTGTGGTTGTGTGACCGTGATTGTGTGACCGTGATTGTGTGATCGTGATTGTGTGATCGTGATTGTGTGATCGTGATTGTGATTGTGTGATTGTGTGATTGTGTGAGTGTGTGATTGTGGGATTGTGTGATTGTGTGATTGTGACTGTGTGATTGTGTGAGTGTGTGATTGTGTGATTGAGTGATTGTGTGCTTGTATGATTGTGTGGTTGTGTGATTGTCTGATTGTGTGATTGTGTGATTGTGTGATTGTGTGATTGTGTGATTGTGCGATTGTGTAATTGTGTGATTGTGTGATTGTGTGATTGTGTGAGTGTGTGATTGTGTGATTGAGTGATTGTGTGATTGTGTGATTGTGTGGTTGTGTGATTGTGTGATTGTGTGATTGTGTGATTGTGTGATTGTGTGATTGTGACTGTGTGACTGTGTGATTGTGTGCTTGTGTGATTGTGTGGTTGTGTGGTTGTGTGATTTTGTGATTGTGTGATTGTGTGATTGGGTGATTGTGTGATTGCGTGATTGTGTGATTGTGTGATTGTGTGATTGTGTGATTGTGTGAGTGTGTGATTGTGTGATTGTGTGATTGAGTGATTGTGTGCTTGTGTGATTGTATACTTGTGTGATTGTGTGATTGTATACTTGTGTGATTGTGTGATTGTGTGATTGTGCGATTGCGTGCTTGTGTGATTGTGTGATTGTGATTGTGTGATTGTGTGATTGTGTGATTGTGTGATTGTGTGATTGTGTGATTGCGCGATTGTGTGATTGTGTGATTGTGTGATTGTGTGATTGTGTGCTTGTATGATTGTGTGGTTGTGTGATTGTCTGATTGTGTGATTGTGTGATTGTATACTTGTGTGATTGTGTGATTGTGTGATTGTGCGATTGCGTGCTTGTGTGATTGTGTGATTGTGATTGTGTGATTGTGTGATCGTGATTGTGTGATCGTGATTGTGTGATCGTGATTGTGATTGTGTGATTGTGTGATTGCGTGATTGTGTGATGGTGTGATTGTGTGATTGTGTGAATGTGTGATTGCGTGATCGTGTGATTGTGTGATCGTGTGATCGAGTGATCGTGTGATTGTGTGATTGTGTGATTTTGCGATTGTGTGATTGTGTGATTGTGTGATTGTGTGAGTGTGTGAGTGTGTGATTGTGTGATTGAGTGATTGTGTGCTTGTGTGATTGTGTGGCTGTGTGATTGTGTGATTAGGCGATTGTGTGATTGTGTGATTGTGTGATTGTGTGATTGTGGGACTGTGTGATTGTGTGATTGTGTGATTGTGTGATTGTATAATTGTGATTGTGCGATTGTGATTGTGTGATTGTGTGATTGTGTGATTGTGTGATTTTGTGATTGTGTGATTGTGTGATTGTGTGATTGTGTGATTGTGTGATTGTGTGATTGTGTGATTGTGTGATTGTGCGATTGTGATTGTGTGATTGTGTGATTGTGTGATTGTGTGATTGTGTGATTGTGTGATTGTGTGATTGTGTGATTGTGTGATTGTGTGATTGTGTGATTGTGGGATTGTGTGATTGTGTGATTGTGATTGTGTGATTGTGATTGTGTGATTGTGTGGTTGTGTAACCGTGATTGTGTGACCGTGATTGTGTGATCGTGATTGTGTGATCGTGTTAGTGTGACCGTGAATGTGTGATTGCGTGATTGTGATTGCGTGATTGCGATTGCGTGATTGTGATTGCGTGATTGTGTGATTGTGTGATTGTGTGATTGTGTGATTGTGTGATGGTGTGATTAGGTGATTGTGTGATTGTGTGATTGTGTGATTGTGTGATTGTGTGATTGTGTGATTGAGTGATTGTGTGCTTGTGTGATTGTATACTTGTGTGATTGTGTGATTGTATACTTGTGTGATTGTGTGATTGTGTGATTGTGCGATTGCGTGCTTGTGTGATTGTGTGATTGTGATTGTGTGATTGTGTGATTGTGTGGTTGTGTGGTTGTGTGATTGTGTGATTGTGTGATTGTGTGATTGGGTGATTGTGTGATTGTGTGATTGTGTGATTGTGTGATTGTGTGAGTGTGTGATTGTGTGATTGTGTGATTGAGTGATTGTGTGCTTGTGTGATTGTATACTTGTGTGATTGTGTGATTGTATACTTGTGTGATTGCGTGATTGTGTGATTGTGCGATTGCGTGCTTGTGTGATTGTGTGATTGTGATTGTGTGATTGTGTGATTGTGTGGTTGTGTGACCGTGATTGTGTGACCGTGATTGTGTGATCGTGTTAGTGTGACCGTGAATGTGTGATTGCGTGATTGTGATTGCGTGATTGCGATTGCGTGATTGTGATTGCGTGATTGTGTGATTGTGTGATTGTGTGATTGTGTGATTGTGTGATTGAGTGATTGTGTGCTGGTGTGATTGTGTGCTTGTGTGATTGTGTGATTGTGATTGTGTGATTGTGATTGTGTGATTGTGATTGTGTGATTGTGATTGTGTGATTGTGATTGCGTGATTGTGATTGCGCGATTGCGATTGCGTGATTGTGATTGCGTGATTGTGTGATTGTGTGATTGTGTGATTGTGTGATGGTGTGATTAGGTGATTGTGTGATTGTGTGATTGTGTGATTGTGTGATTGTGTGATTGTGTGATTTTGTGATTGTGTGATTGTGTGATTGTGTGATTAGGTGATTGTGTGATTGTGATTGTGTGATTGTGATTGTGTGATTGTGATTGTGTGATTGTGATTGTGTGATTGTGATTGTGTGATTGCGATTGTGTGATTGCGATTGTGTGATTGTGATTGTGTGATTGTGATTGTGTGATTGTGATTGTGTGATTGTGATTGTGTGATTGTGATTGTGTGATTGTGATTGTGTTATTGTGATTGTGTGATTGTGTGAGTGTGTGATTGTGTGATTGAGTGATTGTGTGATTGTGTGATTGTGTGGTTGTGTGAGTGTGTGATTGTGTAATTGAGTGATTGTGTGCATGTGTGATTGTGTGATTAGGTGATTGTGCGATTGTGTGATTGTGTGATTGTGTGATCGTGTGATTGTGTGATTGTGTGATTGTGTGGTTGTGTGACCGTGATTTTGTGACCGTGATTGTGTGACCGTGATTGTGTGACCGTGATAGTGTGACCGTGAATGTGTGAATGCGTGATTGTGATTGCGTGATTGTGATTCCGTGCTTGTGTGATTGTGTGATTGTGATTGTGTGATTGTGTGATTGTGTGGTTGTGTGATTGTCTGATTGTGTGATTGTGTGATTGTGTGATTGTGTGATTGTGTGACTGTGTGATTGTGTGATTGTGTGATTGTGTGATTGTGTGATTGTGTGAGTGTGTGATTGTGTGATTGAGTGATTGTGTGCTTGTGTGATTGAGTGATTGTGTGCTTGTGTGATTGTGTGGTTGTGTGATTGTGTAGTTGTGTGATTGTGTGATTGAGTGATTGTGTGCTTGTGTGATTGTATGATTCCGTGATTGTGTGATTGTGTGATTGTGTGATTGTGTGATTGGGTGATTGTGTGATTGCGTGATTGTGTGATTCTGTGATTGTGTGATTGTGTGATTTTGTGATTGTGTGATTGTGTGATTGCGTGATTGTGTGATTGTGACTGTGTGATTGTGTGAGTGTGTGATTGTGTGATTGAGCGATTGTGTGCTTGTATGATTGTGTGGTTGTGTGATTGTCTGATTGTGTGATTGTGTGATTGTGTGATTTTGTGATTGAGTGATTGTGTGATTGTGTGATTGTGTGATTGTGTGATTTTGCGATTGTGTGATTGTGTGATTGTGTGATTGTGTGAGTGTGTGATTGTGTGATTGAGTGATTGTGTGCTTGTGTGATTGAGTGATTGTGTGCTTGTGTGATTGTGTGGTTGTGTGATTGTGTAGTTGTGTGATTGTGTGATTGAGTGATTGTGTGCTTGTGTGATTGTATGATTCCGTGATTGTGTGATTGTGTGATTGTGTGATTGTGTGATTGGGTGATTGTGTGATTGCGTGATTGTGTGATTCTGTGATTGTGTGATTGTGTGATTTTGTGATTGTGTGATTGTGTGATTGCGTGATTGTGTGATTGTGTGATTGAGTGATTGTGTGATTGTGTGATTTGTGTGATTGTGTGATTGTGTGATTGGGTGATTGTGTGATTGCGTGATTGTGTGATTCTGTGATTGTGTGATTGTGTGATTTTGTGATTGTGTGATTGTGTGATTGCGTGATTGTGTGATTGTGTGATTGAGTGATTGTGTGATTGTGTGATTGTGTGATTGTGTGATTTTGCGATTGTGTGATTGTGTGATTGTGTGATTGTGTGAGTGTGTGATTGTGTGATTGAGTGATTGTGTGCTTGTGTGATTGAGTGATTGTGTGCTTGTGTGATTGTGTGGTTGTGTGATTGTGTAGTTGTGTGATTGTGTGATTGAGTGATTGTGTGCTTGTGTGATTGTATGATTCCGTGATTGTGTGATTGTGTGATTGTGTGATGGTGATTGTGTGATTGAGTGATTGTGTGATTGTGTGATTGTGTGATTGTGTGGTTGTGTGATTGTGTGATTGTGTGATTGTGTGATTGTGTGATTGTGTGATTGTGTGATTGTGACTGTGTGATTGTGTGAGTGTGTGATTGTGTGATTGAGTGATTGTGTGACTGTGTGATTGTGTGATTGTGTGATTGTGTGATTGTGTGATTGTGTGGTTGTGTGACCGTGATTGTGTGATCGTGATTGTGTGATCGTGATTGTGTGATCGTGATTGTGTGATTGTGTGATCGTGTGATTGTGTGATTGTGTGACTGAGTGATTGTGTGACTGTGTGACTGTGTGACTGTGTGATTGAGGAACTGCGTGATTGTGTGACCATGATTGTGTGACCGTGATTGTGTGACCGATTGTGTGACCGTGATAGTGTGACCGTGAATGTGTGAATGCGTGATTGTGATTGCGTGATTGTGATTCCGTGATTGTGTGATTGTGTGATCGTGTGATTGTGTGATTGTGTGATTGTGTGGTTGTGTGACCGTGATTGTGTGACCGTGATTGTGTGATCGTGATTGTGTGATCGTGATTGTGCGATCGTGATTGTGATTGTGTGATTGTGTGATTGTGTGATTGTGTGATGGTGTGATTGTGTGATTGTGTGAATGTGTGATTGCGTGATCGTGTGATTGTGTGATCGTGTGATCGAGTGATCGTGTGATTGTGTGATTGTGTGATTTTGCGATTGTGTGATTGTGTGATTGTGTGATTGTGTCAGTGTGTGATTGTGTGATTGTGTGATTGTGTGATTGTGTGATTGTGTGATTGTGTGATTGTGGGATTGTGTGATTGTGTGATTGTGATTGTGTGATTGTGATTGTGTGATTGTGTGGTTGTGTGACCGTGATTGTGTGACCGTGATTGTGTGATCGTGATTGTGTGATCGTGTTAGTGTGACCGTGAATGTGTGATTGCGTGATTGTGATTGCGTGATTGCGATTGCGTGATTGTGATTGCGTGATTGTGTGATTGTGTGATTGTGTGATTGTGTGATTGTGTGATTGTGTGATGGTGTGATTGGGTGATTGTGTGATTGTGTGATTGTGTGATTGTGTGATTGTGTGATTGTGTGATTGTGTGATTGTGTGATTTTGTGATTGTGTGATTGTGTGATTGTGTGATTGTGTGATTGTGTGATTGTGTGATTGTGTGATTGTGTGATTGAGTGATTGTGTGCTGGTGTGATTGTGTGATTGTGTGATTGTGTGCTTGTGTGATTGTGTGATTGTGATTGTGTGATTGTGATTGTGTGATTGTGATTGTGTGATTGTGATTGTGTGACTGTGATTGTGTGATTGTGATTGTGTGATTGTGATTGTGTGATTGTGATTGTGTGATTGTGATTGTGTGATTGTGATTGTGTGATTGTGATTGTGTGATTGTGATTGTGTGATTGTGATTGTGTGATTGTGATTGTGTGATTGTGATTGTGTGATTGTGATTGTGTGATTGTGATTGTGTGATTGTGATTGTGTTATTGTGATTGTGTGATTGTGTGAGTGTGTGATTGTGTGATTGAGTGATTGTGTGATTGTGTGATTGTGTGGTTGTGTGATTGTGTGATTGTGTGATTGCGTGATTGTGTGATTGTGTGGTTGTGTGATTGTGTGAGTGTGTGATTGTGTAATTGAGTGATTGTGTGCATGTGTGATTGTGTGATTAGGTGATTGTGCGATTGTGTGATTGTGTGATTGTGTGATCGTGTGATTGTGTGATTGTGTGATTGTGTGGTTGTGTGACCGTGATTGTGTGACCGTGATTTTGTGACCGTGTTTGTGTGACCGTGATAGTGTGACCGTGAATGTGTGAATGCGTGATTGTGATTGCGTGATTGTGTGATTGTGTGATCGTGTGATTGTGTGATTGTGTGATTGTGTGGTTGTGTGACCGTGATTGTGTGACCGTGATTGTGTGATCGTGATTGTGTGATCGTGATTGTGTGATCGTGATTGTGATTGTGTGATTGTGTGATTGTGTGAGTGTGTGATTGTGTGATTGAGTGATTGTGTCCTTGTGTGATTGTGTGGTTGTGTGGTTGTGTGATGGTGTGATTGTGTGATTGTGTGATTGTGTGATTGTGTGATTGGGTGATTGTGTGATTGCGTGATTGTGTGATTCTGTGATTGTGTGATTGTGTGATTGTGTGATTGTGTGATTGTGTGATTGTGTGATTGTGTGATTGTGTGATTGTGTGATTGTGTGATTGTGGGATTGTGTGATTGTGTGATTGTGTGATTGTGACTGTGTGATTGTGTGAGTGTGTGATTGTGTGATTGAGTGATTGTGTGCTTGTATGATTGTGTGGTTGTGTGATTGTCTGATTGTGTGATTGTGTGATTGTGTGATTGTGTGATTGTGTGATTGTGTAATTGTGTGATTGTGTGATTGTGTGATTGTGTGAGTGTGTGATTGTGTGATTGAGTGATTGTGTGATTGTGTGATTGTGTGATTGTGTGGTTGTGTGATTGTGTGATTGTGTGATTGTGTGATTGTGTGATTGTGTGATTGTGTGATTGTGTGATTGTGTGATTGTGTGATTGTGTGATTGAGAGATTGTGTGATTGTGTGAATGTGTGATTGTGTGACCGTGATTGTGTGATTGTGTGATTGTGTGATTTTGTGATTGTGTGATTGTGTGATTGTGTGATTGTGTGATTGTGTGGTTGTGTGACCGTGATTGTGTGATCGTGATTGTGTGATCGTGATTGTGTGATCGTGATTGTGTGATTGCGTGATTGTGATTGTGTGATTGTGTGACTGTGTGATTGTGTGATTGTGTGATTGTGTGATTTTGTGATTGAGTGATTGTTTGATTGTGTGATTGTGTGATTGTGTGATTGTGATTGTGTGATTGTGATTGTGTGATTGTGATTGTGTGATTGTGTGATCGTGTGATTGTGTGATTGTGTGACTGAGTGATTGTGTGACTGTGTGACTGTGTGACTGTGTGATTGAGGAACTGCGTGATTGTGTGACCATGATTGTGTGACCGTGATTGTGTGACCGATTGTGTGACCGTGATAGTGTGACCGTGAATGTGTGAATGCGTGATTGTGATTGCGGGATTGTGATTCCGTGATTGTGTGATTGTGTGATCGTGTGATTGTGTGATTGTGTGATTGTGTGGTTGTGTGACCGTGATTGTGTGACCGTGATTGTGTGATCGTGATTGTGTGATCGTGATTGTGTGATCGTGATTGTGATTGTGTGATTGTGTGATTGCGTGATTGTGTGATGGTGTGATTGTGTGATTGTGTGAATGTGTGATTGCGTGATCGTGTGATTGTGTGATCGTGTGATCGAGTGATCGTGTGATTGTGTGATTGTGTGATTTTGCGATTGTGTGATTGTGTGATTGTGTGATTGTGTGAGTGTGTGAGTGTGTGATTGTGTGATTGAGTGATTGTGTGCTTGTGTGATTGTGTGGCTGTGTGATTGTGTGATTAGGCGATTGTGTGATTGTGTGATTGTGTGATTGTGGGACTGTGTGATTGTGTGATTGTGTGATTGTGTGATTGTATAATTGTGATTGTGCGATTGTGATTGTGTGATTGTGTGATTGTGTGATTGTGTGATTTTGTGATTGTGTGATTGTGTGATTGTGTGATTGTGTGATTGTGTGATTGTGTGATTGTGTGACTGTGTGATTGTGTGATTGTGTGATTGTGTGATTGTGGGATTGTGGGATTGTGTGATTGTGTGATTGTGATTGTGTGATTGTCATTGCGTGATTGTGTGATTGTGTGATTGTGTGATTGTGTGATTGTGTGATTGTGTGATTGTGTGATTGTGTGATTGTGTGATTGTGTGATTGTGTGATTGTGTGATTGAGAGATTGTGTGATTGTGTGAATGTGTGATTGTGTGACCGTGATTGTGTGATTGTGTGATTGTGTGATTTTGTGATTGTGTGATTGTGTGATTGTGTGATTGTGTGATTGTGTGATTGTGTGGTTGTGTGACCGTGATTGTGTGATCGTGATTGTGTGATCGTGATTGTGTGATCGTGATTGTGTGATTGCGTGATTGTGATTGTGTGATTGTGTGACTGTGTGATTGTGTGATTGTGTGATTGTGTGATTTTGTGATTGAGTGATTGTTTGATTGTGTGATTGTGTGATTGTGTGATTGTGATTGTGTGATTGTGATTGTGTGATTGTGATTGTGTGATTGTGTGATCGTGTGATTGTGTGATTGTGTGACTGAGTGATTGTGTGACTGTGTGACTGTGTGACTGTGTGATTGAGGAACTGCGTGATTGTGTGACCATGATTGTGTGACCGTGATTGTGTGACCGATTGTGTGACCGTGATAGTGTGACCGTGAATGTGTGAATGCGTGATTGTGATTGCGTGATTGTGATTCCGTGATTGTGTGATTGTGTGATCGTGTGATTGTGTGATTGTGTGATTGTGTGGTTGTGTGACCGTGATTGTGTGACCGTGATTGTGTGATCGTGATTGTGTGATCGTGATTGTGTGATCGTGATTGTGATTGTGTGATTGTGTGATTGCGTGATTGTGTGATGGTGTGATTGTGTGATTGTGTGAATGTGTGATTGCGTGATCGTGTGATTGTGTGATCGTGTGATCGAGTGATCGTGTGATTGTGTGATTGTGTGATTTTGCGATTGTGTGATTGTGTGATTGTGTGATTGTGTGAGTGTGTGAGTGTGTGATTGTGTGATTGAGTGATTGTGTGCTTGTGTGATTGTGTGGCTGTGTGATTGTGTGATTAGGCGATTGTGTGATTGTGTGATTGTGTGATTGTGTGATTGTGGGACTGTGTGATTGTGTGATTGTGTGATTTTGTGATTGTGTGATTGTGTGATTGTGTGCTGGTGTGATTGTGTGATTGTGTGATTGTGTGCTTGTGTGCTTGTGTGATTGTGTGATTGTGATTGTGTGATTGTGATTGTGTGATTGTGATTGTGTGATTGTGTGAGTGTGTGATTGTGTGATTGTGTGATTGTGTGATTGTGTGATTGTGTGATTGTGTGATTGTGTGAGTGTGTGATTGTGTGATTGTGTGATTGTGTGATTGTGTGATTGTGTGATTGTGTGATTGTGTGATTGTGTGATTGTGTGATTGTGTGATTGTGTGATTGTGTGATTGTGTGATTGTGTGATTGTGACTGTGTGATTGTGTGAGTGTGTGATTGTGTGATTGAGTGATTGTGTGCTTGTGTGCTTGTGTGATTGTGTGATTGTGATTGTGTGATTGTGATTGTGTGATTGTGTGAGTGTGTGATTGTGTGATTGTGTGATTGTGTGATTGTGTGATTGTGTGATGGTGTGATTAGGTGATTGTGTGATTGTGTGATTGTGTGATTGTGTGATTGTGTGATTGTGTGATTTTGTGATTGTGTGATTGTGTGATTGTGTGCTGGTGTGATTGTGTGATTGTGTGATTGTGTGCTTGTGTGCTTGTGTGATTGTGTGATTGTGATTGTGTGATTGTGATTGTGTGATTGTGTGAGTGTGTGATTGTGTGATTGAGTGATTGTGTGATTGTGTGATTGTGTGATTGTGTGGTTGTGTGATTGTGTGATTGTGTGATTGTGTGATTGTGTGATTGTGTGATTGTGTGATTGTGTGATTGTGTGATTGTGTGATTGTGTGATTGTGTGATTGTGTGATTGTGTGATTGAGTGATTGTGTGATTGTGTGATTGTGTGAATGTGTGATTGTGTGACCGTGATTGTGTGATTGTGTGATTGTGTGATTTTGTGATTGTGTGATTGTGTGATTGTGTGATTGTGTGATTGTGTGATTGTGTGGTTGTGTGACCGTGATTGTGTGATCGTGATTGTGTGATCGTGATTGTGTGATCGTGATTGTGTGATTGCGTGATTGTGATTGTGTGATTGTGTGAGTGTGTGATAGTGTGATTGAGTGATTGTGTGCTTGTGTGATTGTGTGGTTGTGTGGTTGTGTGATTGTGTGATTGTGTGATTGTGTGATTGTGTGATTGTGTGATTGGGTGATTGTGTGATTGCGTGATTGTGTGATTCTGTGATTGTGTGATTGTGTGATTTTGTGATTGTGTGATTGTGTGATTGCGTGATTGTGTGATTGTGTGATTGTATACTTGTGTGATTGTGTGATTGTGTGATTGTGCGATTGTGTGCTTGTGTGATTGTGTGATTGTGATTGTGTGATTGTGTGATTGTGTGATTGTGTGATTGTGTGATTGTGTGATTGTGTGATTGTGTGATTGCGTGATTGTGTGATTGTGTGATTGTGTGATTGTGTGAGTGTGTGATTGTGTAATTGAGTGATTGTGTGCATGTGTGATTGTGTGATTAGGTGATTGTGCGATTGTGTGATTGTGTGATTGTGTGATCGTGTGATTGTGTGATTGTGTGATTGTGTGGTTGTGTGACCGTGATTGTGTGACCGTGATTTTGTGACCGTGATTGTGTGACCGTGATTGTGTGACCGTGATAGTGTGACCGTGAATGTGTGAATGCGTGATTGTGATTGCGTGATTGTGATTCCGTGATTGTGTGATTGTGTGATCGTGTGATTGTGTGATTGTGTGATTGTGTGGTTGTGTGACCGTGATTGTGTGACCGTGATTGTGTGATCATGATTGTGTGATCGTGATTGTGTGATCGTGATTGTGATTGTGTGATTGTGTGATTGTGTGAGTGTGTGATTGTGTGATTGAGTGATTGTGTCCTTGTGTGATTGTGTGGTGTGTGGTTGTGTGATTGTGTGATTGTGTGATTGTGTGATTGTGTGATTGTGTGATTGGGTGATTGTGTGATTGCGTGATTGTGTGATTGTGTGATTTTGTGATTGTGTGATTGTGTGATTGTGTGATTCTGTGATTGTGTGATTGTGTGATTGTGTGATTGTGGGATTGTGTGATTGTGTGATTGTGACTGTGTGATTGTGTGAGTGTGTGATTGTGTGATTGAGTGATTGTGTGCTTGTATGATTGTGTGGTTGTGTGATTGTCTGATTGTGTGATTGTGTGATTGTGTGATTGTGTGATTGTGTGATTGTGCGATTGTGTAATTGTGTGATTGTGTGATTGTGTGATTGTGTGAGTGTGTGATTGTGTGATTGAGTGATTGTGTGATTGTGTGATTGTGTGGTTGTGTGATTGTGTGATTGTGTGATTGTGTGATTGTGTGATTGTGTGATTGTGACTGTGTGACTGTGTGATTGTGTGCTTGTGTGATTGTGTGGTTGTGTGGTTGTGTGATTGTGTGATTGTGTGATTGTGTGATTGGGTGATTGTGTGATTGCGTGATTGTGTGATTGTGTGATTGTGTGATTGTGTGATTGTGTGAGTGTGTGATTGTGTGATTGTGTGATTGAGTGATTGTGTGCTTGTGTGATTGTATACTTGTGTGATTGTGTGATTGTATACTTGTGTGATTGTGTGATTGTGTGATTGTGCGATTGCGTGCTTGTGTGATTGTGTGATTGTGATTGTGTGATTGTGTGATTGTGTGATTATGTGATTGTGTGATTGTGTGATTGCGCGATTGTGTGATTGTGTGATTGTGTGATTGTGTGATTGTGTGCTTGTATGATTGTGTGGTTGTGTGATTGTCTGATTGTGTGATTGTGTGCTTGTATGATTGTGTGGTTGTGTGATTGTCTGATTGTGTGATTGTGTGATTGTATACTTGGGTGATTGTGTGATTGTGTGATTGTGCGATTGCGTGCTTGTGTGATTGTGTGATTGTGATTGTGTGATTGTGTGATCGTGATTGTGTGATCGTGATTGTGTGATCGTGATTGTGTGATTGCGTGATTGTGATTGTGTGATTGTGTGACTGTGTGATTGTGTGATTGTGTGATTGTGTGATTTTGTGATTGAGTGATTGTGTGATTGTGTGATTGTGGGAATGTGTGATTGTGTGACCGTGATTGTGTGATTGATGATTGTGTGATTGTGTGATTGTGTGATTGTGTGATTGTGATTGTGTGATTGTGTGATCGTGTGATTGTGTGATTGTGTGACTGAGTGATTGTGTGACTGTGTGACTGTGTGACTGTGTGATTGAGGAACTGCGTGATTGTGTGACCATGATTGTGTAACCGTGATTGTGTGACCGATTGTGTGACCGTGATAGTGTGACCGTGAATGTGTGAATGCGTGATTGTGATTGCGTGATTGTGATTCCGTGATTGTGTGATTGTGTGATCGTGTGATTGTGTGATTGTGTGATTGTGTGGTTGTGTGACCGTGATTGTGTGACCGTGATTGTGTGATCGTGATTGTGTGATCGTGATTGTGTGATCGTGATTGTGATTGTGTGATTGTGTGATTGCGTGATTGTGTGATGGTGTGATTGTGTGATTGTGTGAATGTGTGATTGCGTGATCGTGTGATTGTGTGATCGTGTGATCGAGTGATCGTGTGATTGTGTGATTGTGTGATTTTGCGATTGTGTGATTGTGTGATTGTGTGATTGTGTGAGTGTGTGAGTGTGTGATTGTGTGATTGAGTGATTGTGTGCTTGTGTGATTGTGTGGCTGTGTGATTGTGTGATTAGGCGATTGTGTGATTGTGTGATTGTGTGATTGTGTGATTGTGTGATTGTGGGACTGTGTGATTGTGTGATTGTGTGATTGTGTGATTGTATAATTGTGATTGTGCGATTGTGATTGTGTGATTGTGTGATTGTGTGATTGTGTGATTTTGTGATTGTGTGATTGTGTGATTGTGTGATTGTGTGATTGTGTGATTGTGTGATTGTGCGATTGTGTGATTGTGCGATTGTGATTGTGTGATTGTGTGATTGTGTGATTGTGTGATTGTGTGATTGTGTGATTGTGTGATTGTGTGATTGTGTGATTGTGTGATTGTGTGATTGTGTGATTGTGGGATTGTGTGATTGTGTGATTGTGATTGTGTGATTGTGATTGTGTGATTGTGTGGTTGTGTGACCGTGATTGTGTGACCGTGATTGTGTGATCGTGTTAGTGTGACCGTGAATGTGTGATTGCGTGATTGTGATTGCGTGATTGCGATTGCGTGATTGTGATTGCGTGATTGTGTGATTGTGTGATTGTGTGATTGTGTGATTGTGTGATGGTGTGATTAGGTGATTGTGTGATTGTGTGATTGTGTGATTGTGTGATTGTGTGATTGTGTGATTGAGTGATTGTGTGCTTGTGTGATTGTATACTTGTGTGATTGTGTGATTGTATACTTGTGTGATTGTGTGATTGTGTGATTGTGCGATTGCGTGCTTGTGTGATTGTGTGATTGTGATTGTGTGATTGTGTGATTGTGTGGTTGTGTGGTTGTGTGATTGTGTGATTGTGTGATTGTGTGATTGGGTGATTGTGTGATTGTGTGATTGTGTGATTGTGTGATTGTGTGAGTGTGTGATTGTGTGATTGTGTGATTGTGTGATTGTGTGATTGTGTGATTGTGTGATTGTGTGATTGTGACTGTGTGATTGTGTGAGTGTGTGATTGTGTGATTGAGTGATTGTGTGCTTGTGTGATTGTGTGGTTGTGTGGTTGTGTGATTGTGTGATTGTGTGATTGTGTGATTATGTGATTGTGTGATTGGGTGATTGTGTGATTGCGTGATTGTGTGATTCTGTGATTGTGTGGTTGCGTGATAGTGTGATTGTGTGATTGTGTGATTGCGTGATTGTGTGATTGTGTGATTGTATACTTGTGTGATTGTGTGATTGTGTGATTGTGCGATTGTGTGCTTGTGTGATTGTGATTGTGTGATTGTGTGATTGTGTGATTGTGTGATTGTGTGAATGTGTGATTGTGTGATTGTGTGATTGTGTGATTGTGTGATTGTGTGATTGTGTGATTGTGTGATTGTGTGATTGTGTGATTGTGTGATTGTGTGACTGTGGGATTGTGTGATTGTGTGATTGTGACTGTGTGATTGTGTGAGTGTGTGATTGTGTGATTGAGTGATTGTGTGCTTGTATGATTGCGTGGTTGTGTGATTGTCTGATTGTGTGATTGTGTGATTGTGTGATTGTGTGATTGTGTGATTGTGTAATTGTGATTGTGCGATTGTGATTGTGTGATTGTGTTATTGTGTGATTGTGTGATTGTGTGATTGTGTGATTGTGTAATTGTGAGATTGTGTGATTGTGTGCTTGTGTGATTGTGTGATTGTGTGATTGTGATTGTGTGATTGTGATTGTGTGATTGTGATTGTGTGATTGTGATTGTGTGATTGTGATTGTGTGATTGTGATTGTGTGATTGGGACTGTGTGATTGTGTGAGTGTGTGATTGTGTGATTGTGTGATTGTGTAATTGTGATTGTGTGATTGTGTGATTGTGTGATTGTGTGATTGTGTGATTGTGTGATTGTGTGATTGTGTGATTGTGTGATTGTGTGATTGTGTGATTGTGTGATTGTGTGATTGTGTGATTGTGTGATTGTGGGATTGTGTGATTGTGTGATTGTGTGAGTGTGTGATTGTGTGATTGAGTGATTGTGTGCTTGTATGATTGTGTGGTTGTGTGATTGTCTGATTGTGTGATTGTGTGATTGTGTGATTGTGTGATTGTGTGATTGTGTGATTGTGTGATTGTGTAATTGTGATTATGCGATTGTGATTGTGTGATTGTGTGATTGTGTGATTGTGTGATTGTGTGATTGTGTGATTGTGTGATTGTGTGATTGTGTAATTGTGAGATTGAGTGATTGTGTGCTTGTGTGATTGTATACTTGTGTGATTGTGTGATTGTATACTTGTGTGATTGTGTGATTGTGTGATTGTGCGATTGCGTGCTTGTGTGATTGTGTGATTGTGATTGTGTGATTGTGTGATTGTGTGCTTGTGTGATTGTGTGATTGTGTGATTGTGATTGTGTGATTGTGATTGTGTGATTGTGATTGTGTGATTGTGATTGTGTGATTGTGATTGTGTGATTGTGATTTTGTGATTGTGATTGTGTGATTGTGATTGTGTGATTGTGATTGTGTGATTGTGACTGTGTGATTGTGTGAGTGTGTGATTGTGTGATTGTGTGATTGTGTAATTGCGATTGTGTGATTGTGTGATTGTGTGATTGTGTGATTGTGTGATTGTGTGATTGTGTGATTGTGTGATTGTGTGATTGTGTGATTGTGTGATTGTGTGATTGTGTGATTGTGTGATTGTGTGATTGTGTGATTGAGTGATTGTGTGCTTGTGTGATTGTGTGATTGTGTGATTGTGTGATTGTGATTGTGTGATTGTGATTGTGTGATTGTGATTGTGTGATTGTGATTGTGTGATTGTGATTGTGTGATTGTGATTGTGTGATTGTGATTGTGTGATCGTGATTGTGTGATCGTGATTGTGTGATCGTGATTGTGATTGTGTGATTGTGTGATTGTGTGATTGTGTGATTGTGTGATTGTGTGATTGTGTGACTGTGTGATGGTGTGATTGTGTGATTGTGTGATTGTGCGATTGTGTGATTGTGTGATTGTGTGATTGTGTGATTGTGTGATTGTGTGATTGTGTGGTTGCGTGATAGTGTGATTGTGTGATTGTGTGATTGTGTGATTGTGTGATTGTGTGATTGTGTGATTGTGTGATTGTGTGATTGTGTGATTGTGTGATTGTGTGATTGTGTGATTGTGTGATTGTGTGATTGTGTGATTGTGTGATTGTGTGATTGTGTGATTGTGTGATTGTGTGGTTGTGTGACCGTGATTGTGTGACCGTGATTGTGTGATCGTGATTGTGTGATCGTGTTAGTGTGACCGTGAATGTGTGATTGCGTGATTGTGATTGCGTGATTGCGATTGCGTGATTGTGATTGCGTGATTGTGTGATTGTGTGGTTGTGTGATGGTGTGATTGTGTGATTGTGTGAATGTGTGATTGCGTGATCGTGTGATTGTGTGATCGTGTGATTGTGTGATCGTGTGATCGTGTGATTGTGTGATTGTGTGATTTTGCGATTGTGTGATTGTGTGATTGTGTGATTGTGTGAGTGTGTGATTGAGTGATTGTGTGATTGTGTGATTGTGTGAATGTGTGATTGTGTGACCGTGATTGTGTGATTGTGTGATTGTGTGAATGTGTGATTGTGTGACCGTGATTGTGTGATTGTGTGATTGTGTGATTTTGTGATTGTGTGATTGTGTGATTGTGTGATTGTGTGATTGTGTGATTGTGTGATTGTGTGATTGGGTGATTGTGTGATTGCGTGATTGTGTGATTCTGTGATTGTGTGATTGTGTGATTTTGTGATTGTGTGATTGTGTGATTGCGTGATTGTGTGATTGTGTGATTGTATACTTGTGTGATTGTGTGATTGTGTGATTGTGCGATTGTGTGCTTGTGTGATTGTGTGATTGTGATTGTGTGATTGTGTGATTGTGTGATTGTGTGATTGTGTGATTGTGTGATTGTGTGATTGTGTGATTGCGTGATTGTGTGATTGTGTGATTGTGTGATTGTGTGAGTGTGTGATTGTGTAATTGAGTGATTGTGTGCATGTGTGATTGTGTGATTAGGTGATTGTGCGATTGTGTGATTGTGTGATTGTGTGATCGTGTGATTGTGTGATTGTGTGATTGTGTGGTTGTGTGACCGTGATTGTGTGACCGTGATTTTGTGACCGTGATTGTGTGACCGTGATTGTGTGACCGTGATAGTGTGACCGTGAATGTGTGAATGCGTGATTGTGATTGCGTGATTGTGATTCCGTGATTGTGTGATTGTGTGATCGTGTGATTGTGTGATTGTGTGATTGTGTGGTTGTGTGACCGTGATTGTGTGACCGTGATTGTGTGATCATGATTGTGTGATCGTGATTGTGTGATCGTGATTGTGATTGTGTGATTGTGTGATTGTGTGATTGTGTGATTGTGACTGTGTGACTGTGTGATTGTGTGCTTGTGTGATTGTGTGGTTGTGTGGTTGTGTGATTGTGTGATTGTGTGATTGTGTGATTGGGTGATTGTGTGATTGCGTGATTGTGTGATTGTGTGATTGTGTGATTGTGTGATTGTGTGAGTGTGTGATTGTGTCATTGTGTGATTGAGTGATTGTGTGCTTGTGTGATTGTATACTTGTGTGATTGTGTGATTGTATACTTGTGTGATTGTGTGATTGTGTGATTGTGCGATTGCGTGCTTGTGTGATTGTGTGATTGTGATTGTGTGATTGTGTGATTGTGTGATTGTGTGATTGTGTGATTGTGTGATTGCGCGATTGTGTGATTGTGTGATTGTGTGATTGTGTGATTGTGTGCTTGTATGATTGTGTGGTTGTGTGATTGTCTGATTGTGTGATTGTGTGCTTGTATGATTGTGTGGTTGTGTGATTGTCTGATTGTGTGATTGTGTGATTGTATACTTGTGTGATTGTGTGATTGTGTGATTGTGCGATTGCGTGCTTGTGTGATTGTGTGATTGTGATTGTGTGATTGTGTGATCGTGATTGTGTGATCGTGATTGTGTGATCGTCATTGTGTGATTGCGTGATTGTGATTGTGTGATTGTGTGACTGTGTGATTGTGTGATTGTGTGATTGTGTGATTGTGGGAATGTGTGATTGTGTGACCGTGATTGTGTGATTGATGATTGTGTGATTGTGTGATTGTGTGATTGTGTGATTGTGATTGTGTGATTGTGTGATCGTGTGATTGTGTGATTGTGTGACTGAGTGATTGTGTGACTGTGTGACTGTGTGACTGTGTGATTGAGGAACTGCGTGATTGTGTGACCATGATTGTGTAACCGTGATTGTGTGACCGATTGTGTGACCGTGATAGTGTGACCGTGAATGTGTGAATGCGTGATTGTGATTGCGTGATTGTGATTCCGTGATTGTGTGATTGTGTGATCGTGTGATTGTGTGATTGTGTGATTGTGTGGTTGTGTGACCGTGATTGTGTGACCGTGATTGTGTGATCGTGATTGTGTGATCGTGATTGTGTGATCGTGATTGTGATTGTGTGATTGTGTGATTGCGTGATTGTGTGATGGTGTGATTGTGTGATTGTGTGAATGTGTGATTGCGTGATCGTGTGATTGTGTGATCGTGTGATCGAGTGATCGTGTGATTGTGTGATTGTGTGATTTTGCGATTGTGTGATTGTGTGATTGTGTGATTGTGTGAGTGTGTGAGTGTGTGATTGTGTGATTGAGTGATTGTGTGCTTGTGTGATTGTGTGGCTGTGTGATTGTGTGATTAGGCGATTGTGTGATTGTGTGATTGTGTGATTGTGTGATTGTGGGACTGTGTGATTGTGTGATTGTGTGATTGTGTGATTGTATAATTGTGATTGTGCGATTGTGATTGTGTGATTGTGTGATTGTGTGATTGTGTGATTTTGTGATTGTGTGATTGTGTGATTGTGTGATTGTGTGATTGTGTGATTGCGTGATTGTGTGATTGTGCGATTGTGTGATTGTGCGATTGTGATTGTGTGATTGTGTGATTGTGTGATTGTGTGATTGTGTGATTGTGTGATTGTGTGATTGTGTGATTGTGTGATTGTGTGATTGTGTGATTGTGTGATTGTGGGATTGTGTGATTGTGTGATTGTGATTGTGTGATTGTGATTGTGTGATTGTGTGGTTGTGTGACCGTGATTGTGTGACCGTGATTGTGTGATCGTGATTGTGTGATCGTGTTAGTGTGACCGTGAATGTGTGATTGCGTGATTGTGATTGCGTGATTGTGATTGCGTGATTGCGATTGCGTGATTGTGATTGCGTGATTGTGTGATTGTGTGATTGTGTGATTGTGTGATTGTGTGATGGTGTGATTAGGTGATTGTGTGATTGTGTGATTGTGTGATTGTGTGATTGTGTGATTGAGTGATTGTGTGCTTGTGTGATTGTATACTTGTGTGATTGTGTGATTGTATACTTGTGTGATTGTGTGATTGTGTGATTGTGCGATTGCGTGCTTGTGTGATTGTGTGATTGTGATTGTGTGATTGTGTGATTGTGTGGTTGTGTGGTTGTGTGATTGTGTGATTGTGTGATTGTGTGATTGGGTGATTGTGTGATTGTGTGATTGTGTGATTGTGTGATTGTGTGAGTGTGTGATTGTGTGATTGTGTGATTGTGTGATTGTGTGATTGTGTGATTGTGTGATTGTGTGATTGTGACTGTGTGATTGTGTGAGTGTGTGATTGTGTGATTGAGTGATTGTGTGCTTGTGTGATTGTGTGGTTGTGTGGTTGTGTGATTGTGTGATTGTGTGATTGTGTGATTATGTGATTGTGTGATTGGGTGATTGTGTGATTGCGTGATTGTGTGATTCTGTGATTGTGTGATTGTGTGATTTTGTGATTGTGTGATTGTGTGATTGCGTGATTGTGTGATTGTGTGATTGTATACTTGTGTGGTTGTGTGATTGTGTGATTGTGCGATTGTGTGCTTGTGTGATTGTGATTGTGTGATTGTGTGATTGTGTGATTGTGTGATTGTGTGAATGTGTGATTGTGTGATTGTGTGATTGTGTGATTGTGTGATTGTGTGATTGTGTGATTGTGTGATTGTGTGATTGTGTGATTGTGTGATTGTGTGACTGTGGGATTGTGTGATTGTGTGATTGTGACTGTGTGATTGTGTGAGTGTGTGATTGTGTGATTGAGTGATTGTGTGCTTGTATGATTGCGTGGTTGTGTGATTGTCTGATTGTGTGATTGTGTGATTGTGTGATTGTGTGATTGTGTGATTGTGTAATTGTGATTGTGCGATTGTGATTGTGTGATTGTGTTATTGTGTGATTGTGTGATTGTGTGATTGTGTGATTGTGTAATTGTGAGATTGTGTGATTGTGTGCTTGTGTGATTGTGTGATTGTGTGATTGTGATTGTGTGATTGTGATTGTGTGATTGTGATTGTGTGATTGTGATTGTGTGATTGTGATTGTGTGATTGTGATTGTGTGATTGGGACTGTGTGATTGTGTGATTGTGTAATTGTGATTGTGTGATTGTGTGATTGTGTGATTGTGTGATTGTGTGATTGTGTGATTGTGTGATTGTGTGATTGTGTGATTGTGTGATTGTGTGATTGTGTGATTGTGTGATTGTGTGATTGTGTGATTGTGTGATTGTGGGATTGTGTGATTGTGTGATTGTGTGAGTGTGTGATTGTGTGATTGAGTGATTGTGTGCTTGTATGATTGTGTGGTTGTGTGATTGTCTGATTGTGTGATTGTGTGATTGTGTGATTGTGTGATTGTGTGATTGTGTGATTGTGTAATTGTGATTGTGCGATTGTGATTGTGTGATTGTGTGATTGTGTGATTGTGTGATTGTGTGATTGTGTGATTGTGTGATTGTGTAATTGTGAGATTGAGTGATTGTGTGCTTGTGTGATTGTATACTTGTGTGATTGTGTGATTGTATACTTGTGTGATTGTGTGATTGTGTGATTGTGCGATTGCGTGCTTGTGTGATTGTGTGATTGTGATTGTGTGATTGTGTGATTGTGTGCTTGTGTGATTGTGTGATTGTGTGATTGTGTGATTGTGATTGTGTGATTGTGATTGTGTGATTGTGATTGTGTGATTGTGATTGTGTGATTGTGATTGTGTGATTGTGATTGTGTGATTGTGATTGTGTGATTGTGATTGTGTGATTGTGATTGTGTGATTGTGACTGTGTGATTGTGTGAGTGTGTGATTGTGTGATTGTGTGATTGTGTAATTGTGATTGTGTGATTGTGTGATTGTGTGATTGTGTGATTGTGTGATTGTGTGATTGTGTGATTGTGTGATTGTGTGATTGTGTGATTGTGTGATTGTGTGATTGTGTGATTGAGTGATTGTGTGCTTGTGTGATTGTGTGATTGTGTGATTGTGATTGTGTGATTGTGATTGTGTGATTGTGATTGTGTGATTGTGATTGTGTGATTGTGATTGTGTGATTGTGATTGTGTGATTGTGATTGTGTGATCGTGATTGTGTGATCGTGATTGTGTGATCGTGATTGTGATTGTGTGATTGTGTGATTGTGTGATTGTGTGATTGTGTGATTGTGTGATTGTGTGATTGTGTGATGGTGTGATTGTGTGATTGTGTGATTGTGCGATTGTGTGATTGTGTGATTGTGTGATTGTGTGATTGTGTGATTGTGTGATTGTGTGGTTGCGTGATAGTGTGATTGTGTGATTGTGTGATTGTGTGATTGTGTGATTGTGTGATTGTGTGATTGTGTGATTGTGTGATTGTGTGATTGTGTGATTGTGTGATTGTGTGATTGTGTGGTTGTGTGACCGTGATTGTGTGACCGTGATTGTGTGATCGTGATTGTGTGATCGTGTTAGTGTGACCGTGAATGTGTGATTGCGTGATTGTGATTGCGTGATTGCGATTGCGTGATTGTGATTGCGTGATTGTGTGATTGTGTGATTGTGTGGTTGTGTGATGGTGTGATTGTGTGATTGTGTGAATGTGTGATTGCGTGATCGTGTGATTGTGTGATCGTGTGATTGTGTGATCGTGTGATTGTGTGATTGTGTGATTTTGCGATTGTGTGATTGTGTGATTGTGTGATTGTGTGAGTGTGTGATTGTGTGATTGTGTGATTGAGTGATTGTGTGCTTGTGTGATTGTGTGATTGTGTGATTGTGATTGTGTGATTGTGATTGTGTGATTGTGATTGTGTGATTGTGATTGTGTGATTGTGATTGTGTGATTGTGATTGTGTGATCGTGATTGTGTGATCGTGATTGTGTGACTGAGTGATTGTGTGACTGAGTGATTGTGTGACTGTGTGACTGTGTGACTGTGTGATTGAGGAACTGCGTGATTGTGTGAGCGTGATTGTGTGACCATGATTGTGTGACCGTGATTGTGTGACCGATTGTGTGACCGTGATAGTGTGACCGTGAATGTGTGAATGCGTGATTGTGATTGCGTGATTGTGATTCCGTGATTGTGTGATTGTGTGATCGTGTGATTGTGTGATTGTGTGATTGTGTGGTTGTGTGACCGTGATTGTGTGACCGTGATTGTGTGATCGTGATTGTGTGATCGTGATTGTGTGATCGTGATTGTGATTGTGTGATTCTGTGATTGTGGGATTGTGTGATAGTGTGATTGTGTGATTGTGTGAATGTGTGATTGCGTGATCGTGTGATTGTGTGATCGTGTGATCGAGTGATCGTGTGATTGTGTGATTGTGTGATTTTGCGATTGTGTGATTGTGTGATTGTGTGATTGTGTGAGTGTGTGATTGTGTGATTGAGTGATTGTGTGCTTGTGTGATTGTGTGGCTGTGTGATTGTGTGATTAGGCGATTGTGTGATTGTGTGATTGTGTGATTGTGTGATTGTGGGACTGTGTGATTGTGTGATTGTGTGATTGTGTGATTGTATAATTGTGATTGTGCGATTGTGATTGTGTGATTGTGTGATTGTGTGATTGTGTGATTGTGTGATTGTGTGATTGTGTGATTGTGTGATTGTGTGATTGTGTGATTGTGTGATTGTGTGATTGTGTGATTGTGTGATTGTGCGATTGTGATTGTGTGATTGTGTGATTGTGTGATTGTGTGATTGTGTGATTGTGTGATTGTGTGATTGTGTGATTGTGGGATTGTGTGATTGTGTGATTGTGATTGTGTGATTGTGATTGTGTGATTGTGTGGTTGTGTGACCGTGATTGTGTGACCGTGATTGTGTGAACGTGATTGTGTGATCGTGTTAGTGTGACCGTGAATGTGTGATTGCGTGATTGTGATTGCGTGATTGCGATTGCGTGATTGTGATTGCGTGATTGTGTGATTGTGTGATTGTGTAATTGTGTGATTGTGTGTTTGTGTGATTGTGATTGTGTGATTATGTGATTGTGTGATTGTGTGATTTTGTGATTGTGTGATTGTGTGATTGTGTGATTGTGTGATTGTGTGATTGTGTGATTGTGTGATTGTGTGATTGTGTGATTGTGTGATTGTGTGATTGAGTGATTGTGTGCTGGTGTGATTGTGTGATTGTGTGATTGTGTGCTTGTGTGATTGTGTGATTGTGATTGTGTGATTGTGATTGTGTGATTGTGATTGTGTGATTGTGATTGTGTGATTGTGATTGTGTGATTGTGATTGTGTGATTGTGATTGTGTGATTGTGATTGTGTGATTGTGATTGTGTGATTGTGATTGTGTGATTGTGATTGTGTGATTGTGATTGTGTGATTGTGATTGTGTGATTGTGATTGTGTGATTGTGATTGTGTGATTGTGTGATTGTGATTGTGTGATTGTGATTGTGTGATTGTGATTGTGTGATTGTGATTGTGTGATTGTGATTGTGTGATTGTGATTGTGTGATTGTGATTGTGTGATTGTGATTGTGTGATTGTGATTGTGTGATTGTGATTGTGTGATTGTGATTGTGTGATTGTGATTGTGTGATTGTGATTGTGTGATTGTGATTGTGTGATTGTGTGATTGTGATTGTGTGATTGTGATTGTGTGATTGTGATTGTGTGATTGTGATTGTGTGATTGTGATTGTGTGATTGTGATTGTGTGATTGTGATTGTGTGATTGTGATTGTGTGATTGTGATTGTGTGATTGTGATTGTGTGATTGTGATTGTGTGATTGTGATTGTGTGATTGTGATTGTGTGATTGTGATTGTGTGATTGTGATTGTGTGATTGTGATTGTGTGATTGTGATTGTGTGATTGTGATTGTGTGATTGTGATTGTGTGATTGTGATTGTGTGATTGTGATTGTGTGATTGTGATTGTGTGATTGTGATTGTGTGATTGTGATTGTGTGATTGTGATTGTGTGATTGTGATTGTGTGATTGTGATTGTGTGATTGTGATTGTGTGATTGTGATTGTGTGATTGTGATTGTGTGATTGTGATTGTGTGATTGTGATTGTGTGATTGTGATTGTGTGATTGTGATTGTGTGATTGTGATTGTGTGATTGTGATTGTGTGATTGTGATTGTGTGATTGTGATTGTGTGATTGTGATTGTGTGATTGTGATTGTGTGATTGTGATTGTGTGATTGTGATTGTGTGATTGTGATTGTGTGATTGTGATTGTGTGATTGTGATTGTGTGATTGTGATTGTGTGATTGTGATTGTGTGATTGTGATTGTGTGATTGTGATTGTGTGATTGTGATTGTGTGATTGTGATTGTGTGATTGTGATTGTGTGATTGTGATTGTGTGATTGTGATTGTGTGACGGTGATTGTGTGATTGTGATTGTGTGATTGTGATTGTGTGATTGTGATTGTGTTATTGTGATTGTGTGATTGTGTGAGTGTGTGATTGTGTGATTGAGTGATTGTGTGATTGTGTGATTGTGTGGTTGTGTGATTGTGTGATTGTGTGATTGTGTGATTGTGTGATTGTGTGATTGTGTGATTGTGTGATTGTGTGATTGTGTGATTGTGTGATTGTGACTGTGTGATTGTGTGAGTGTGTGATTGTGTGATTGAGTGATTGTGTGCTTGTGTGATTGTGTGGTTGTGTGGTTGTGTGATTGTGTGATTGTGTGATTGTGTGATTGTGTGATTGTGTGATTGGGTGATTGTGTGATTGCGTGATTGTGTGATTCTGTGATTGTGTGATTGTGTGATTTTGTGATTGTGTGATTGTGTGATTGCGTGATTGTGTGATTGTGTGATTGTATACTTGTGTGATTGTGTGATTGTGTGATTGTGCGATTGCGTGCTTGTGTGATTGTGTGATTGTGATTGTGTGATTGTGTGATTGTGTGCTTGTGTGATTGTGTGATTGTGTGATTGTGTGATTGTGATTGTGTGATTGTGATTGTGTGATTGTGATTGTGTGATTGTGATTGTGTGATTGTGATTGTGTGATTGTGATTGTGTGATTGTGATTGTGTGATTGTGATTGTGTGATTGTGATTGTGTGATTGTGACTGTGTGATTGTGTGAGTGTGTGATTGTGTGATTGTGTGATTGTGTAATTGTGATTGTGTGATTGTGTGATTGTGTGATTGTGTGATTGTGTGATTGTGTGATTGTGTGATTGTGTGATTGTGTGATTGTGTGATTGTGTGATTGTGTGATTGTGTGATTGAGTGATTGTGTGCTTGTGTGATTGTGTGATTGTGTGATTGTGATTGTGTGATTGTGATTGTGTGATTGTGATTGTGTGATTGTGATTGTGTGATTGTGATTGTGTGATTGTGATTGTGTGATTGTGATTGTGTGATCGTGATTGTGTGATCGTGATTGTGTGATCGTGATTGTGATTGTGTGATTGTGTGATTGTGTGATTGTGTGATTGTGTGATTGTGTGATTGTGTGATTGTGTGATGGTGTGATTGTGTGATTGTGTGATTGTGCGATTGTGTGATTGTGTGATTGTGTGATTGTGTGATTGTGTGATTGTGTGATTGTGTGGTTGCGTGATAGTGTGATTGTGTGATTGTGTGATTGTGTGATTGTGTGATTGTGTGATTGTGTGATTGTGTGATTGTGTGATTGTGTGATTGTGTGATTGTGTGATTGTGTGATTGTGTGGTTGTGTGACCGTGATTGTGTGACCGTGATTGTGTGATCGTGATTGTGTGATCGTGTTAGTGTGACCGTGAATGTGTGATTGCGTGATTGTGATTGCGTGATTGCGATTGCGTGATTGTGATTGCGTGATTGTGTGATTGTGTGATTGTGTGGTTGTGTGATGGTGTGATTGTGTGATTGTGTGAATGTGTGATTGCGTGATCGTGTGATTGTGTGATCGTGTGATTGTGTGATCGTGTGATTGTGTGATTGTGTGATTTTGCGATTGTGTGATTGTGTGATTGTGTGATTGTGTGAGTGTGTGATTGTGTGATTGTGTGATTGAGTGATTGTGTGCTTGTGTGATTGTGTGATTGTGTGATTGTGATTGTGTGATTGTGATTGTGTGATTGTGATTGTGTGATTGTGATTGTGTGATTGTGATTGTGTGATTGTGATTGTGTGATCGTGATTGTGTGATCGTGATTGTGTGACTGAGTGATTGTGTGACTGAGTGATTGTGTGACTGTGTGACTGTGTGACTGTGTGATTGAGGAACTGCGTGATTGTGTGACCATGATTGTGTGACCGTGATTGTGTGACCGATTGTGTGACCGTGATAGTGTGACCGTGAATGTGTGAATGCGTGATTGTGATTGCGTGATTGTGATTCCGTGATTGTGTGATTGTGTGATCGTGTGATTGTGTGATTGTGTGATTGTGTGGTTGTGTGACCGTGATTGTGTGACCGTGATTGTGTGATCGTGATTGTGTGATCGTGATTGTGTGATCGTGATTGTGATTGTGTGATTCTGTGATTGTGGGATTGTGTGATAGTGTGATTGTGTGATTGTGTGAATGTGTGATTGCGTGATCGTGTGATTGTGTGATCGTGTGATCGAGTGATCGTGTGATTGTGTGATTGTGTGATTTTGCGATTGTGTGATTGTGTGATTGTGTGATTGTGTGAGTGTGTGATTGTGTGATTGAGTGATTGTGTGCTTGTGTGATTGTGTGGCTGTGTGATTGTGTGATTAGGCGATTGTGTGATTGTGTGATTGTGTGATTGTGTGATTGTGGGACTGTGTGATTGTGTGATTGTGTGATTGTGTGATTGTATAATTGTGATTGTGCGATTGTGATTGTGTGATTGTGTGATTGTGTGATTGTGTGATTGTGTGATTGTGTGATTGTGTGATTGTGTGATTGTGTGATTGTGTGATTGTGTGATTGTGTGATTGTGTGATTGTGTGATTGTGCGATTGTGATTGTGTGATTGTGTGATTGTGTGATTGTGTGATTGTGTGATTGTGTGATTGTGTGATTGTGTGATTGTGGGATTGTGTGATTGTGTGATTGTGATTGTGTGATTGTGATTGTGTGATTGTGTGGTTGTGTGACCGTGATTGTGTGACCGTGATTGTGTGAACGTGATTGTGTGATCGTGTTAGTGTGACCGTGAATGTGTGATTGCGTGATTGTGATTGCGTGATTGCGATTGCGTGATTGTGATTGCGTGATTGTGTGATTGTGTGATTGTGTAATTGTGTGATTGTGTGTTTGTGTGATTGTGATTGTGTGATTATGTGATTGTGTGATTGTGTGATTTTGTGATTGTGTGATTGTGTGATTGTGTGATTGTGTGATTGTGTGATTGTGTGATTGTGTGATTGTGTGATTGTGTGATTGTGTGATTGTGTGATTGAGTGATTGTGTGCTGGTGTGATTGTGTGATTGTGTGATTGTGTGCTTGTGTGATTGTGTGATTGTGATTGTGTGATTGTGATTGTGTGATTGTGATTGTGTGATTGTGATTGTGTGATTGTGATTGTGTGATTGTGATTGTGTGATTGTGATTGTGTGATTGTGATTGTGTGATTGTGATTGTGTGATTGTGATTGTGTGATTGTGATTGTGTGATTGTGATTGTGTGATTGTGATTGTGTGATTGTGATTGTGTGATTGTGTGATTGTGATTGTGTGATTGTGATTGTGTGATTGTGATTGTGTGATTGTGATTGTGTGATTGTGATTGTGTGATTGTGATTGTGTGATTGTGATTGTGTGATTGTGATTGTGTGATTGTGATTGTGTGATTGTGATTGTGTGATTGTGATTGTGTGATTGTGATTGTGTGATTGTGATTGTGTGATTGTGATTGTGTGATTGTGTGATTGTGATTGTGTGATTGTGATTGTGTGATTGTGATTGTGTGATTGTGATTGTGTGATTGTGATTGTGTGATTGTGATTGTGTGATTGTGATTGTGTGATTGTGATTGTGTGATTGTGATTGTGTGATTGTGATTGTGTGATTGTGATTGTGTGATTGTGATTGTGTGATTGTGATTGTGTGATTGTGATTGTGTGATTGTGATTGTGTGATTGTGATTGTGTGATTGTGATTGTGTGATTGTGATTGTGTGATTGTGATTGTGTGATTGTGATTGTGTGATTGTGATTGTGTGATTGTGATTGTGTGATTGTGATTGTGTGATTGTGATTGTGTGATTGTGATTGTGTGATTGTGATTGTGTGATTGTGATTGTGTGATTGTGATTGTGTGATTGTGATTGTGTGATTGTGATTGTGTGATTGTGATTGTGTGATTGTGATTGTGTGATTGTGATTGTGTGATTGTGATTGTGTGATTGTGATTGTGTGATTGTGATTGTGTGATTGTGATTGTGTGATTGTGATTGTGTGATTGTGATTGTGTGATTGTGATTGTGTGATTGTGATTGTGTGATTGTGATTGTGTGATTGTGATTGTGTGATTGTGATTGTGTGATTGTGATTGTGTGACGGTGATTGTGTGATTGTGATTGTGTGATTGTGATTGTGTGATTGTGATTGTGTTATTGTGATTGTGTGATTGTGTGAGTGTGTGATTGTGTGATTGAGTGATTGTGTGATTGTGTGATTGTGTGGTTGTGTGATTGTGTGATTGTGTGATTGTGTGATTGTGTGATTGTGTGATTGTGTGATTGTGTGATTGTGTGATTGTGTGATTGTGTGATTGTGACTGTGTGATTGTGTGAGTGTGTGATTGTGTGATTGAGTGATTGTGTGCTTGTGTGATTGTGTGGTTGTGTGGTTGTGTGATTGTGTGATTGTGTGATTGTGTGATTGTGTGATTGTGTGATTGGGTGATTGTGTGATTGCGTGATTGTGTGATTCTGTGATTGTGTGATTGTGTGATTTTGTGATTGTGTGATTGTGTGATTGCGTGATTGTGTGATTGTGTGATTGTATACTTGTGTGATTGTGTGATTGTGTGATTGTGCGATTGTGTGCTTGTGTGATTGTGTGATTGTGATTGTGTGATTGTGTGATTGTGTGATTGTGTGATTGTGTGATTGTGTGATTGTGTGATTGTGTGATTGTGTGATTGTGTGATCGTGTGATTGTGTGATTGTGTGATTGTGTGGTTGTGTGACCGTGATTGTGTGACCGTGATTTTGTGACCGTGATTGTGATTGCGTGATTGTGATTCCGTGATTGTGTGATTGTGTGATCGTGTGATTGTGTGATTGTGTGATTGTGTGATTGTGTGGTTGTGTGACCGTGATTGTGTGACCGTGATTGTGTGATCGTGATTGTGTGATCGTGATTGTGTGATCGTGATTGTGATTGTGTGATTGTGTGATTGTGTGAGTGTGTGAATGTGTGATTGAGTGATTGTGTCCTTGTGTGATTGTGTGGTTGTGTGGTTGTGTGATTGTGTGATTGTGTGATTGTGTGATTGTGTGATTGTGTGATTGTGTGATTGTGTGATTGTGTGATTTTGTGATTGTGTGATTGTGTGATTGCGTGATTGTGTGATTGTGTGATTGTGTGATTGTGTGATTGTGTGAGTGTGTGATTGTGTGATTGTGTGATTGAGTGATTGTGTGCTTGTGTGATTGTATACTTGTGTGATTGTGTGATTGTGTGATTGTGTGATTGTGCGATTGCGTGCTTGTGTGATTGTGTGATTGTGATTGTGTGATTGTGTGATTGTGTGATTGTGTGATTGTGTGATTGCGCGATTGTGTGATTGTGTGATTGTGTGATTGTGTGATTGTGTGATTGTGTGATTGTGTGATTGTGTGATTGTGCGATTGTGTGATTGTGTGATTGTGTGATTGTGGGATTGTGTGATTGTGGGATTGTGTGATTGTGTGATTGTGACTGTGTGATTGTGTGAGTGTGTGATTGTGTGATTGAGTGATTGTGTGCTTGTATGATTGTGTGGTTGTGTGGTTGTGTGATTGTGTGATTGTGTGATTGCGTGATTGGGTGATTGTGTGATTGCGTGATTGTGTGATTCTGTGATTGTGTGATTGTGTGATTTTGTGATTGTGTGATTGTGTGATTGTGTGATTGTGTGATTGTGTGATTGTGTGATTGTGTGAGTGTGTGATTGTGTGATTGTGTGATTGTGTGATTGAGTGATTGTGTGCTTGTGTGATTGTATACTTTTGTGATTGTGTGATTGTATACTTGTGTGATTGTGTGATTGTGTGATTGTGTGATTGTGCGATTGTGTGATTGTGTGATTGTGTGATTGTGGGATTGTGTGATTGTGGGATTGTGTGATTGTGTGATTGTGACTGTGTGATTGTGTGAGTGTGTGATTGTGTGATTGAGTGATTGTGTGCTTGTATGATTGTGTGGTTGTGTGGTTGTGTGATTGTGTGATTGTGTGATTGTGTGATTGGGTGATTGTGTGATTGCGTGATTGTGTGATTCTGTGATTGTGTGATTGTGTGATTTTGTGATTGTGTGATTGTGTGATTGCGTGATTGTGTGATTGTGTGATTGTGTGATTGTGTGATTGTGTGAGTGTGTGATTGTGTGATTGTGTGATTGTGTGATTGAGTGATTGTGTGCTTGTGTGATTGTATACTTGTGTGATTGTGTGATTGTATACTTGTGTGATTGTGTGATTGTGTGATTGTGCGATTGCGTGCTTGTGTGATTATGTGATTGTGATTGTGTGATTGTGTGATTGTGTGATTGTGTGATTGTGTGATTGTGTGATTGTGTGATTGTGTGATTGTGTGATTGTGTGATTGTGTGATTGTGTGATTGTGTGATTGTGTGATTGTGTGATTGAGTGATTGTGTGATTGTGTGATTGTGTGAATGTGTGATTGTGTGACCGTGATTGTGTGATTGTGTGATTATGTGATTTTGTGATTGTGTGATTGTGTGATTGTGTGATTGTGTGATTGTGTGATTGTGTGATTGTGTGATTGTGTGGTTGTGTGACCGTGATTGTGTGATCGTGATTGTGTGATCGTGATTGTGTGATTGCGTGATTGTGATTGTGTGATTGTGTGATTGTGTGATTTTGTGATTGAGTGATTGTGTGATTGTGTGATTGTGGGAATGTGTGATTGTGTGACCGTGATTGTGTGATTGATGATTGTGTGATTGTGTGATTGTGTGATTGTGTGGTTGTGTGACCGTGATTGTGTGACCGTGATTGTGTGATCGTGATTGTGTGATCGTGATTGTGTGATCGTGATTGTGTGATCGTGATTGTGGTTGTGTGATTGTGTGATTGTGTGATTGTGTGATGGTGTGATTGTGTGATTGTGTGAATGTGTGATTGCGTGATCGTGTGATTGTGCGATCGTGTGATCGAGTGATCGTGTGATTGTGTGATTGTGTGATTTTGCGATTGTGTGATTGTGTGATTGTGTGGCTGTGTGATTGTGTGATTAGGCGATTGTGTGATTGTGTGATTGTGTGATTGTGTGATTGTGGGACTGTGTGATTGTGTGATTGTGTGATTGTGTGATTGTATAATTGTGATTGTGCGATTGTGATTGTGTGATTGTGTGATTGTGTGATTGTGTGATTTTGTGATTGTGTGATTGTGTGATTGTGTGATTGTGTGATTGTGTGATTGTGTGATTGTGTGATTGTGCGGTTGTGATTGTGTGATTGTGTGATTGTGTGATTGTGTGATTGTGTGATTGTGTGATTGTGTGATTGTGTGATTGTGTGATTGTGGGATTGTGTGATTGTGTGATTGTGATTGTGTGATTGTGATTGTGTGATTGTGATTGTGTGATTGTGTGGTTGTGTGACCGTGATTGTGTGACCGTGATTGTGTGATCGTGATTGTGTGATCGTGTTAGTGTGACCGTGAATGTGTGATTGCGTGATTGTGATTGCGTGATTGCGATTGCGTGATTGTGATTGTGTGCTTGTGTGATTGTGTGATTGTGATTGTGTGATTGTGTGATTGTGTGATTGTGTGATTGTGGGACTGTGTGATTGTGTGATTGTGTGATTGTGTGATTGTATAATTGTGATTGTGCGATTGTGATTGTGTGATTGTGTGATTGTGTGATTGTGTGATTGTGTGGTTGTGTGATTGTGTGATTGTGTGATTGTGTGATTGTGTGATTGGGTGATTGTGTGATTGCGTGATTGTGTGATTCTGTGATTGCGTGATTTTGTGATTGTGTGATTGTGTGATTGCGTGATTGTGTGATTGTGTGATTGTATACTTGTGTGATTGTGTGATTGTGTGATTGTGCGATTGTGTGCTTGTGTGATTGTGTGATTGTGATTGTGTGATTGTGTGATTGTGTGATTGTGTGATTGTGGGACTGTGTGATTGTGTGATTGTGTGATTGTGTGATTGTATAATTGTGATTGTGCGATTGTGATTGTGTGATTGTGTGATTGTGTGATTGTGTGATTGTGTGATTGTGTGATTGTGTGATTGTGTGATTGTGTGATTGTGTGATTGTGTGATTGTGTGATTGTGTGATTGTGCGATTGTGATTGTGTGATTGTGTGATTGTGTGATTGTGTGATTGTGTGATTGTGTGATTGTGTGATTGTGTGACTGTGGGATTGTGTGATTGTGTGATTGTGATTGTGTGATTGTGATTGTGTGATTGTGTGGTTGTGTGACCGTGATTGTGTGACCGTGATTGTGTGAACGTGATTGTGTGATCGTGTTAGTGTGACCGTGAATGTGTGATTGCGTGATTGTGATTGCGTGATTGCGATTGCGTGATTGTGATTGCGTGATTGTGTGATTGTGTGATTGTGTAATTGTGTGATTGTGTGATGGTGTGATTAGGTGATTGTGTGATTGTGTGATTATGTGATTGTGTGATTGTGTGATTTTGTGATTGTGTGATTGTGTGATTGTGTGATTGTGTGATTGTGTGATTGTGTGATTGTGTGATTGTGTGATTGTGTGATTGTGTGATTGTGTGATTGTGTGATTGAGTGATTGTGTGCTGGTGTGATTGTGTGATTGTGTGATTGTGTGCTTGTGTGATTGTGTGATTGTGATTGTGTGATTGTGATTGTGTGATTGTGATTGTGTGATTGTGATTGTGTGATTGTGATTGTGTGATTGTGATTGTGTGATTGTGATTGTGTGATTGTGATTGTGTGATTGTGATTGTGTGATTGTGATTGTGTGATTGTGATTGTGTGATTGTGATTGTGTGATTGTGATTGTGTGATTGTGATTGTGTGATTGTGTGATTGTGATTGTGTGATTGTGATTGTGTGATTGTGATTGTGTGATTGTGATTGTGTGATTGTGATTGTGTGATTGTGATTGTGTGATTGTGATTGTGTGATTGTGATTGTGTGATTGTGATTGTGTGATTGTGATTGTGTGATTGTGATTGTGTGATTGTGATTGTGTGATTGTGATTGTGTGATTGTGATTGTGTGATTGTGATTGTGTGATTGTGATTGTGTGATTGTGATTGTGTGATTGTGATTGTGTGATTGTGATTGTGTGATTGTGATTGTGTGATTGTGATTGTGTGATTGTGATTGTGTGATTGTGATTGTGTGATTGTGATTGTGTGATTGTGATTGTGTGATTGTGATTGTGTGATTGTGATTGTGTGATTGTGATTGTGTGATTGTGATTGTGTGATTGTGATTGTGTGATTGTGATTGTGTGATTGTGATTGTGTGATTGTGATTGTGTGATTGTGATTGTGTGATTGTGATTGTGTGATTGTGATTGTGTGATTGTGATTGTGTGATTGTGATTGTGTGATTGTGATTGTGTGATTGTGATTGTGTGATTGTGATTGTGTGATTGTGATTGTGTGATTGTGATTGTGTGATTGTGATTGTGTGATTGTGATTGTGTGATTGTGATTGTGTGATTGTGATTGTGTGATTGTGATTGTGTGATTGTGATTGTGTGATTGTGATTGTGTGATTGTGATTGTGTGATTGTGATTGTGTGATTGTGATTGTGTGATTGTGATTGTGTGATTGTGATTGTGTGATTGTGATTGTGTGATTGTGATTGTGTGATTGTGATTGTGTGATTGTGATTGTGTGATTGTGATTGTGTGATTGTGATTGTGTGATTGTGATTGTGTGATTGTGATTGTGTGATTGTGATTGTGTGATTGTGATTGTGTGATTGTGATTGTGTGATTGTGATTGTGTGATTGTGATTGTGTGATTGTGATTGTGTGATTGTGATTGTGTGATTGTGATTGTGTGATTGTGATTGTGTGATTGTGATTGTGTGATTGTGATTGTGTGATTGTGATTGTGTGATTGTGATTGTGTGATTGTGATTGTGTGATTGTGATTGTGTGATTGTGATTGTGTGATTGTGATTGTGTGATTGTGATTGTGTGATTGTGATTGTGTGATTGTGATTGTGTGATTGTGATTGTGTGATTGTGATTGTGTGATTGTGATTGTGTGATTGTGATTGTGTGATTGTGATTGTGTGATTGTGATTGTGTGATTGTGATTGTGTGATTGTGATTGTGTGATTGTGATTGTGTGATTGTGATTGTGTGATTGTGATTGTGTGATTGTGATTGTGTGATTGTGATTGTGTGATTGTGATTGTGTGATTGTGATTGTGTGATAGTGATTGTGTGATTGTGATTGTGTGATTGTGATTGTGTGATTGTGATTGTGTGATTGTGATTGTGTGATTGTGATTGTGTGATTGTGATTGTGTGATTGTGATTGTGTGATTGTGATTGTGTGATTGTGATTGTGTGATTGTGATTGTGTGATTGTGATTGTGTGATTGTGATTGTGTTATTGTGATTGTGTGATTGTGTGAGTGTGTGATTGTGTGATTGAGTGATTGTGTGATTGTGTGATTGTGTGGTTGTGTGATTGTGTGATTGTGTGATTGTGTGATTGTGTGATTGTGTGATTGTGTGATTGTGTGATTGTGTGATTGTGTGATTGTGTGATTGTGTGATTGTGACTGTGTGATTGTGTGAGTGTGTGATTGTGTGATTGAGTGATTGTGTGCTTGTGTGATTGTGTGGTTGTGTGGTTGTGTGATTGTGTGATTGTGTGATTGTGTGATTGTGTGATTGTGTGATTGGGTGATTGTGTGATTGCGTGATTGTGTGATTCTGTGATTGTGTGATTGTGTGATTTTGTGATTGTGTGATTGTGTGATTGCGTGATTGTGTGATTGTGTGATTGTATACTTGTGTGATTGTGTGATTGTGTGATTGTGCGATTGTGTGCTTGTGTGATTGTGTGATTGTGATTGTGTGATTGTGTGATTGTGTGATTGTGTGATTGTGTGATTGTGTGATTGTGTGATTGTGTGATTGTGTGATTGTGTGATCGTGTGATTGTGTGATTGTGTGATTGTGTGGTTGTGTGACCGTGATTGTGTGACCGTGATTTTGTGACCGTGATTGTGATTGCGTGATTGTGATTCCGTGATTGTGTGATTGTGTGATCGTGTGATTGTGTGATTGTGTGATTGTGTGATTGTGTGGTTGTGTGACCGTGATTGTGTGACCGTGATTGTGTGATCGTGATTGTGTGATCGTGATTGTGTGATCGTGATTGTGATTGTGTGATTGTGTGATTGTGTGAGTGTGTGAATGTGTGATTGAGTGATTGTGTCCTTGTGTGATTGTGTGGTTGTGTGGTTGTGTGATTGTGTGATTGTGTGATTGTGTGATTGTGTGATTGTGTGATTGTGTGATTGTGTGATTGTGTGATTGTGTGATTTTGTGATTGTGTGATTGTGTGATTGCGTGATTGTGTGATTGTGTGATTGTGTGATTGTGTGATTGTGTGAGTGTGTGATTGTGTGATTGTGTGATTGAGTGATTGTGTGCTTGTGTGATTGTATACTTGTGTGATTGTGTGATTGTGTGATTGTGTGATTGTGCGATTGCGTGCTTGTGTGATTGTGTGATTGTGATTGTGTGATTGTGTGATTGTGTGATTGTGTGATTGTGTGATTGCGCGATTGTGTGATTGTGTGATTGTGTGATTGTGTGATTGTGTGATTGTGTGATTGTGTGATTGTGTGATTGTGCGATTGTGTGATTGTGTGATTGTGTGATTGTGGGATTGTGTGATTGTGGGATTGTGTGATTGTGTGATTGTGACTGTGTGATTGTGTGAGTGTGTGATTGTGTGATTGAGTGATTGTGTGCTTGTATGATTGTGTGGTTGTGTGGTTGTGTGATTGTGTGATTGTGTGATTGCGTGATTGGGTGATTGTGTGATTGCGTGATTGTGTGATTCTGTGATTGTGTGATTGTGTGATTTTGTGATTGTGTGATTGTGTGATTGTGTGATTGTGTGATTGTGTGATTGTGTGATTGTGTGAGTGTGTGATTGTGTGATTGTGTGATTGTGTGATTGAGTGATTGTGTGCTTGTGTGATTGTATACTTTTGTGATTGTGTGATTGTATACTTGTGTGATTGTGTGATTGTGTGATTGTGTGATTGTGCGATTGTGTGATTGTGTGATTGTGTGATTGTGGGATTGTGTGATTGTGGGATTGTGTGATTGTGTGATTGTGACTGTGTGATTGTGTGAGTGTGTGATTGTGTGATTGAGTGATTGTGTGCTTGTATGATTGTGTGGTTGTGTGGTTGTGTGATTGTGTGATTGTGTGATTGTGTGATTGGGTGATTGTGTGATTGCGTGATTGTGTGATTCTGTGATTGTGTGATTGTGTGATTTTGTGATTGTGTGATTGTGTGATTGCGTGATTGTGTGATTGTGTGATTGTGTGATTGTGTGATTGTGTGAGTGTGTGATTGTGTGATTGTGTGATTGTGTGATTGAGTGATTGTGTGCTTGTGTGATTGTATACTTGTGTGATTGTGTGATTGTATACTTGTGTGATTGTGTGATTGTGTGATTGTGCGATTGCGTGCTTGTGTGATTATGTGATTGTGATTGTGTGATTGTGTGATTGTGTGATTGTGTGATTGTGTGATTGTGTGATTGTGTGATTGTGTGATTGTGTGATTGTGTGATTGTGTGATTGTGTGATTGTGTGATTGTGTGATTGAGTGATTGTGTGATTGTGTGATTGTGTGAATGTGTGATTGTGTGACCGTGATTGTGTGATTGTGTGATTATGTGATTTTGTGATTGTGTGATTGTGTGATTGTGTGATTGTGTGATTGTGTGATTGTGTGATTGTGTGATTGTGTGATTGTGTGATTGTGTGGTTGTGTGACCGTGATTGTGTGATCGTGATTGTGTGATCGTGATTGTGTGATTGCGTGATTGTGATTGTGTGATTGTGTGATTGTGTGATTTTGTGATTGAGTGATTGTGTGATTGTGTGATTGTGGGAATGTGTGATTGTGTGACCGTGATTGTGTGATTGATGATTGTGTGATTGTGTGATTGTGTGATTGTGTGGTTGTGTGACCGTGATTGTGTGACCGTGATTGTGTGATCGTGATTGTGTGATCGTGATTGTGTGATCGTGATTGTGTGATCGTGATTGTGATTGTGTGATTGTGTGATTGTGTGATTGTGTGATGGTGTGATTGTGTGATTGTGTGAATGTGTGATTGCGTGATCGTGTGATTGTGCGATCGTGTGATCGAGTGATCGTGTGATTGTGTGATTGTGTGATTTTGCGATTGTGTGATTGTGTGATTGTGTGGCTGTGTGATTGTGTGATTAGGCGATTGTGTGATTGTGTGATTGTGTGATTGTGTGATTGTGGGACTGTGTGATTGTGTGATTGTGTGATTGTGTGATTGTGTGATTGTATAATTGTGATTGTGCGATTGTGATTGTGTGATTGTGTGATTGTGTGATTGTGTGATTTTGTGATTGTGTGATTGTGTGATTGTGTGATTGTGTGATTGTGTGATTGTGTGATTGTGTGATTGTGCGATTGTGATTGTGTGATTGTGTGATTGTGTGATTGTGTGATTGTGTGATTGTGTGATTGTGTGATTGTGTGATTGTGTGATTGTGGGATTGTGTGATTGTGTGATTGTGATTGTGTGATTGTGATTGTGTGATTGTGATTGTGTGATTGTGTGGTTGTGTGACCGTGATTGTGTGACCGTGATTGTGTGATCGTGATTGTGTGATCGTGTTAGTGTGACCGTGAATGTGTGATTGCGTGATTGTGATTGCGTGATTGCGATTGCGTGATTGTGATTGCGTGATTGTGTGATTGTGTGATTGTGTGATTGTGTGATTGTGTGATGGTGTGATTAGGTGATTGTGTGATTGTGTGATTGTGTGATTGTGTGATTGTGTGATTGTGTGATTTTGTGATTGTGTGATTGTGTGATTGTGTGATTGTGTGATTGTGTGATTGTGTGATTGTGTGATTGTGTGATCGTGTGATTGTGTGATTGAGTGATTGTGTGCTGGTGTGATTGTGTGATTGTGTGATTGTGTGCTTGTGTGATTGTGTGATTGTGATTGTGTGATTGTGATTGTGTGATTGTGATTGTGTGATTGTGATTGTGTGATTGTGATTGTGTGATTGTGATTGTGTGATTGTGATTGTGTGATTGTGATTGTGTGATTGTGATTGTGTGATTGTGATTGTGTGATTGTGATTGTGTGATTGTGATTGTGTGATTGTGATTGTGTGATTGTGATTGTGTGATTGTGATTGTGTGATTGTGATTGTGTGATTGTGATTGTGTGATTGTGATTGTGTGATTGTGATTGTGTGGTTGTGATTGTGTGATTGTGATTGTGTGATTGTGATTGTGTGATTGTGATTGTGTGATTGTGATTGTGTGATTGTGATTGTGTGATTGTTATTGTGTGATTGTGATTGGGTGATTGTGATTGTGTGATTGTGATTGTGTGATTATGATTGTGTTATTGTGATTGTGTGATTGTGTGAGTGTGTGATTGTGTGATTGAGTGATTGTGTGATTTTGTGATTGTGTGGTTGTGTGATTGTGTGATTGTGTGATTGTGTGATTGTGTGATTGTGTGATTGTGTGATTGTGACTGTGTGATTGTGTGAGTGTGTGATTGTGTGATTGTGTGATTGTGTGATGGTGTGATTAGGTGATTGTGTGATTGTGCGATTGTGCGATTGTGTGATTGTGTGATTGTGTGATTGTGTGATTTTGTGATTGTGTGATTGTGTGATTGTGTGATTGTGTAATTGTGAGATTGTGTGATTGTGTGCTTGTGTGATTGTGTGATTGTGTGATTGTGATTGTGTGATTGTGATTGTGTGATTGTGATTGTGTGATTGTGATTGTGTGATTGTGATTGTGTGATTGTGATTGTGTGATTGTGATTGTGTGATTGTGATTGTGTGATTGTGATTGTGTGATTGTGACTGTGTGATTGTGTGAGTGTGTGATTGTGTGATTGTGTGATTGTGTAATTGTGATTGTGTGATTGTGTGATTGTGTGATTTTGTGATTGTGTGATTGTGTGATTGTGTGATTGTGTGATTGTGTGATTGTGTGATTGTGTGATTGTGTGATTGTGTGATTGTGTGATTGTGTGATTGTGTGATTGTGTGATTGAGTGATTGTGTGCTTGTGTGATTGTGTGATTGTGATTGTGTGATTGTGATTGTGTGATTGTGATTGTGTGATTGTGATTGTGTGATTGTGATTGTGTGATCGTGATTGTGTGATCGTGATTGTGTGATCGTGATTGTGATTGTGATTGTGTGATTGTGTGATTGTGTGATTGTGTGATTGTGTGATTGTGTGATTGTGTGATTGTGTGATTGTGTGATTGTGTGATTGTGTGATTGTGTGATTGTGTGATTGTGTGATTGTGTGATTGTGTGATTGTGTGATTGTGTGATTGTGTGATTGTGTGATTGTGTGATTGTGTGATTGTGTGATTGTGTGATTGTGTGATTGTGTGATTGTGTGATTGTGTGATTGTGTGATTGTGTGATTGTGTGATTGTGTGATTGTGTGATTGTGTGATTGGGTGATTGTGTCATTGCGTGATTGTGTGATTCTGTGATTGTGTGATTGTGTGATTGTGTGATTGTGTGATTGTGTGATTGTGTGATTGTGTGATTGTGTGATTGTGTGATTGTGTGATCGTGGGATTGTGTGATTGTGTGATTGTGACTGTGTGATTGTGTGAGTGTGTGATTGTGTGATTGAGTGATTGTGTGCTTGTATGATTGTGTGGTTGTGTGATTGTCTGATTGTGTGATTGTGTGATTGTGTGATTGTGTGATTGTGTGATTGTGTGATTGTGTGATTGTGTGATTGTGTGATTGTGTAATTGTGATTGTGCGATTGTGATTGTGTGATTGTGTGATTGTGTGATTGTGTGATTGTGTGATTGTGTGATTGTGTGATTGTGTGATTGTGTGATTGTGTGATTGTGTGATTGTGTGATTGTGTGATTGTGTGATTGTGTAATTGTGAGATTGTGTGATTGTGTGCTTGTGTGATTGTGTGATTGTGTGATTGTGATTGTGTGATTGTGATTGTGTGATTGTGATTGTGTGATTGTGATTGTGTGATTGTGATTGTGTGATTGTGATTGTGTGATTGTGATTGTGTGATTGTGACTGTGTGATTGTGTGAGTGTGTGATTGTGTGATTGTGTGATTGTGTAATTGTGATTGTGTGATTGTGTGATTGTGTGATTGTGTGATTGTGTGATTGTGTGATTGTGTGATTGTGTGATTGTGTGATTGTGTGATTGTGTGATTGTGTGATTGTGTGATTGTGTGATTGTGTGATTGTGTGATTGTGCGATTGCGTGCTTGTGTGTTTGTGTGATTGTGATTGTGTGATTGTGTGATTGTGTGATTGTGTGGTTGTGTGATTGTGTGATTGTGCGATTGTGTGATTGTGTGATTGTGTGATTGTGTGATTGTGTGATTGTGTGATTGTGTGATTGTGTGATTGTGTGATTGTGTGATTGTGTGATTGTGTGATTGTGTGATTGTGTGATTGTGGGATTGTGTGATTGTGTGATTGTTACTGTGTGATTGTGTGAGTGTGTGATTGTGTGATTGAGTGATTGTGTGCTTGTATGATTGTGTGGTTGTGTGATTGTCTGATTGTGTGATTGTGTGATTGTGTGATTGTGTGATTGTGTGATTGTGTGATTGTGTGATTGTGTAATTGTGATTGTGCGATTGTGATTGTGTGATTGTGTGATTGTGTGATTGTGTGATTGTGTGATTGTGTGATTGTGTGATTGTGTGATTGTGTAATTGTGAGATTGAGTGATTGTGTGCTTGTGTGATTGTATACTTGTGTGATTGTGTGATTGTATACTTGTGTGATTGTGTGATTGTGTGATTGTGCGATTGCGTGCTTGTGTGATTGTGTGATTGTGATTGTGTGATTGTGTGATTGTGTGCTTGTGTGATTGTGTGATTGTGTGATTGTGATTGTGTGATTGTGATTGTGTGATTGTGATTGTGTGATTGTGATTGTGTGATTGTGATTGTGTGATTGTGATTGTGTGATTGTGATTGTGTGATCGTGATTGTGTGATCGTGATTGTGTGATCGTGATTGTGATTGTGTGATTGTGTGATTGTGTGATTGTGTGATTGTGTGATTGTGCGATTGTGTGATTGTGTGATTGTGTGATTGTGTGATTGTGTGATTGTGTGATTGTGCGATTGCGTGCTTGTGTGATTGTGTGATTGTGATTGTGTGATTGTGTGATTGTGTGCTTGTGTGATTGTGTGATTGTGTGATTGTGATTGTGTGATTGTGATTGTGTGATTGTGATTGTGTGATTGTGATTGTGTGATTGTGATTGTGTGATTGTGATTGTGTGATTGTGATTGTGTGATCGTGATTGTGTGATCGTGATTGTGTGATCGTGATTGTGATTGTGTGATTGTGTGATTGTGTGATTGTGTGATTGTGTGATTGTGCGATTGTGTGATTGTGTGATTGTGTGATTGTGTGATTGTGTGATTGTGTGATTGTGCGATTGTGTGATTGTGTGATTGTGTGATTGTGTGATTGTGTGATTGTGTGATTGTGTGATTGTGTGATTGTGTGATTGTGTGATTGTGTGATTGTGTGATTGTGTGATTGTGTGATTGTGGGATTGTGTGATTGTGTGATTGTGACTGTGTGATTGTGTGAGTGTGTGATTGTGTGATTGAGTGATTGTGTGCTTGTATGATTGTGTGGTTGTGTGATTGTCTGATTGTGTGATTGTGTGATTGTGTGATTGTGTGATTGTGTAATTGTGATTGTGCGATTGTGATTGTGTGATTGTGTGATTGTGTGATTGTGTGATTGTGTGATTGTGTAATTGTGAGATTGAGTGATTGTGTGCTTGTGTGATTGTATACTTGCGTGATTGTGTGATTGTATACTTGTGTGATTGTGTGATTGTGTGATTGTGCGATTGCGTGCTTGTGTGATTGTGTGACTGTGTAATTGTGATTGTGTGATTGTGTGATTGTGTGATTGTGTGATTGTGTGATTGTGTGATTGTGTGATTGTGTGATTGTGTGATTGTGTGATTGAGTGATTGTGTGCTTGTGTGATTGTGTGATTGTGTGATTGTGATTGTGTGATTGTGATTGTGTGATTGTGATTGTGTGATTGTGATTGTGTGATCGTGATTGTGTGATCGTGATTGTGTGATCGTGATTGTGATTGTGTGATTGTGTGATTGTGTGATTGTGTGATTGTGTGATTGTGTGATTGTGTGTTGGTGTGATTGTGTGATTGTGTGATTGTGCGATTGTGTGATTGTGTGATTGTGTGATTGTGTGATTGTGTGATTGTGTGATTGTATGGTTGCGTGATTGTGTGATTGTGTGATTGTGTGATTGTGTGATTGTGTGATTGTGTGATTGTGTGGTTGTGTGACCGTGATTGTGTGACCGTGATTGTGTGATCGTGATTGTGTGATCGTGTTAGTGTGACCGTGAATGTGTGATTGCGTGATTGTGATTGCGTGATTGCGATTGCGTGATTGTGATTGCGTGATTGTGTGATTGTGTGATTGTGTGGTTGTGTGATGGTGTGATTGTGTGATTGTGTGAATGTGTGATTGCGTGATCGTGTGATTGTGTGATCGTGTGATTGTGTGATCGTGTGATCGTGTGATTGTGTGATGGTGTGATTTTGCGATTGTGTGATTGTGTGATTGTGTGATTGTGTGAGTGTGTGATTGTATGATTGTGTGATTGAGTGATTGTGTGATTGTGTGATTGTGTGCTTGTGTGATTGTGTGATTGTGTGATTGTGATTGTGTGATTGTGATTGTGTGATTGTGATTGTGTGATTGTGATTGTGTGATTGTGATTGTGTGATTGTGATTGTGTGATCGTGATTGTGATTGTGTGATTGTGTGATCGTGATTGTGATTGTGTGATTGTGTGATTGTGTGATTGTGTGATTGTGTGATTGTGTGATTGTCTGATTGTGTGATTGTGTGATTGTGTGATTGTGTGATTGTGTGATTGTGCGATTGTGTGATTGTGTGATTGTGTGATTGTGTGATTGTGTGATTGTGTGATTGTGTGGTTGCGTGATTGTGTGATTGTGTGAGTGTGTGATTGTGTGATTGAGTGATTGTGTGCTTGTGTGATTGTGTGGTTGTGTGATTGTGTGATTAGGCGATTGTGTGATTGTGTGATTGTGTGATTGTGTGATTTTGCGATTGTGTGATTGTGTGATTGTGTGATTGTGTGAGTGTGTGATTGTGTGATTGAGTGATTGTGTGCTTGTGTGATTGTGTGGTTGTGTGATTGTGTGATTAGGCGATTGTGTGATTGTGTGATTGTGTGATTGTGTGACTGTGTGATTGTGTGATTGTGTGATTGTGTGATTGTGTAATTGTGATTGTGCGATTGTGATTGTGTGATTGTGTGATTGTGTGATTGTGTGATTGTGTGATTGTGTGATTGTGTGATTGTGTGATTGTGTGATTGTGTGATTGTGTGATTGAGTGATTGTGTGCTTGTGTGATTGTGTGATTGTGTGATTGTGATTGTGTGATTGTGATTGTGTGATTGTGATTGTGTGATTGTGATTGTGTGATTGTGATTGTGTGATTGTGATTGTGTGATTGTGATTGTGTGATCGTGATTGTGTGATCGTGATTGTGTGATCGTGATTGTGATTGTGTGATTGTGTGATTGTGTGACTGTGTGATGGTGTGATTGTGTGATTGTGTGATTGTGTGATTGTGTGATCGTGTGATTGTGTGATTGAGTGATTGTGTGCTGGTGTGTTTGTGTGATTGTGTGATTGTGTGCTTGTGTGATTGTGTGATTGTGATTGTGTGATTGTGATTGTGTGATTGTGATTGTGTGATTGTGATTGTGTGATTGTGATTGTGTGATTGTGTGATTGTGTGATTGTGTGATTGTGTGATTTTGTGATTGTGTGATTGTGTGATTGTGTGATTGTGTGATTGTGTGATTGTGTGATTTTGTGATTGTGTGATTGTGTGATTGTGTGATTGTGTGATTGTGTGATTGTGTGATTGTGTGATCGTGTGATTGTGTGATTGAGTGATTGTGTGCTGGTGTGATTGTGTGATTGTGTGATTGTGTGCTTGTGTGATTGTGTGATTGTGATTGTGTGATTGTGATTGTGTGATTGTGATTGTGTGATTGTGATTGTGTGATTGTGATTGTGTGATTGTGATTGTGTGATTGTGATTGTGTGATTGTGATTGTGTGATTGTGATTGTGTGATTGTGATTGTGTGATTGTGATTGTGTGATTGTGATTGTGTGATGGTTATTGTGTGATTGTGATTGGGTGATTGTGATTGTGTGATTGTGATTGTGTGATTATGATTGTGTTATTGTGATTGTGTGATTGTGTGAGTGTGTGATTGTGTGATTGAGTGATTGTGTGATTTTGTGATTGTGTAGTTGTGTGATTGTGTGATTGTGTGATTGTGTGATTGTGTGATTGTGTGATTGTGTGATTGTGTGATTGTGACTGTGTGATTGTGTGAGTGTGTGATTGTGTGATTGTGTGATTGTGTGATGGTGTGATTAGGTGATTGTGTGATTGTGCGATTGTGCGATTGTGTGATTGTGTGATTGTGTGATTGTGTGATTTTGTGATTGTGTGATTGTGTGATTGTGTGATTGTGTGATTGTGTGATTGTGTGATTGTGTGATTGTGTGATTGTGTGATTGTGTGATTGTGTGATTGTGTGATAGTGTGATTGTGTGATTGTGTGATTGTGTGATTGTGTGATTGTGTGATTGTGTGATTGTGTGATTGTGTGAATGTGTGATTGTGTGACCGTGATTGTGTGATTGATGATTGTGTGATTGTGTGATTGTGTGATTGTGTGATTGTGTGATTGTGTGATTGTGTGATTGTGTGATTGTGTGATTGCGTGATTGTGTGATTGTGTGATTGTGTGATTGTGTGAGTGTGTGATTGTGTAATTGAGTGATTGTGTGCATGTGTGATTGTGTGATTAGGTGATTGTGCGATTGTGTGATTGTGTGATTGTGTGATCGTGTGATTGTGTGATTGTGTGATTGTGTGGTTGTGTGACCGTGATTGTGTGACCGTGATTTTGTGACCGTGATTGTGTGACCGTGATTGTGTGACCGTGATTGTGTGATCGTGATTGTGATTGTGTGATTGTGTGATTGTGTGATTGAGTGATTGTGTCCTTGTGTGATTGTGTGGTTGTGTGGTTGTGTGATTGTGTGATTGTGTGATTGTGCGATTGCGTGCTTGTGTGATTGTGTGATTGTGATTGTGTGATTGTGTGATTGTGTGATTGTGTGATTGTGTGATTGTGTGATTGCGCGATTGTGTGATTGTGTGATTGTGTGATTGTGTGATTGTGTGATTGTGTGATTGTGAGATTGTGTGATTGTGTGATTGTGTGATTGTGTGATTGAGTGATTGTGTCCTTGTGTGATTGTGTGGTTGTGTGGTTGTGTGATTGTGTGATTGTGTGATTGTGTGATTGTGTGATTGGGTGATTGTGTGATTGCGTGATTGTGTGATTCTGTGATTCTGTGATTGTGTGATTGTGTGATTTTGTGATTGTGTGATTGTGTGATTGCGTGATTGAGTGATTGTGTGCTTGTGTGATTGTATACTTGCGTGATTGTGTGATTGTATACTTGTGTGATTGTGTGATTGTGTGATTGTGCGATTGCGTGCTTGTGTGATTGTGTGACCGTGATTGTGTGACCGTGATTGTGTGATCGTGATTGTGTGATCGTGATTGTGTGATCGTGATTGTGATTGTGTGATTGTGTGATTGTGTGATTGTGTGAGTGTGTGATTGTGTGATTGAGAGATTGTGTCCTTGTGTGATTGTGTGGTTGTGTGGTTGTGTGATTGTGTGATTGTGTGATTGTGTGATTGTGTGATTGTGTGATTGGGTGATTGTGTGATTGCGTGATTGTGTGATTCTGTGATTGTGTGATTGTGTGATTGTGTGATTGCGTGATTGAGTGATTGTGTGCTTGTGTGATTGTATACTTGTGTGATTGTGTGATTGTATACTTGTGTGATTGTGTGATTGTGTGATTGTGCGATTGCGTGCTTGTGTGATTGTGTGATTGTGATTGTGTGATTGTGTGATTGAGTGATTGTGTGCTTGTATGATTGTGTGGTTGTGTGATTGTCTGATTGTGTGATTGTGTGATTGTGTGATTGTGTGATTGTGTGATTGTGTGATTGTGTAATTGTGATTGTGCGATTGTGATTGTGTGATTGTGTGATTGTGTGATTGTGTGATTGTGTGATTGTGTGATTGTGTGATTGTGTGATTGTGTAATTGTGAGATTGTGTGATTGTGTGCTTGTGTGATTGTGTGATTGTGTGATTGTGATTGTGTGATTGTGATTGTGTGATTGTGATTGTGTGATTGTGATTGTGTGATTGTGATTGTGTGATTGTGATTGTGTGATTGTGATTGTGTGATTGTGACTGTGTGATTGTGTGAGTGTGTGATTGTGTGATTGTGTGATTGTGTAATTGTGATTGTGTGATTGTGTGATTGTGTGATTTTGTGATTGTGTGATTGTGTGATTGTGTGATTGTGTGATTGTGTGATTGTGTGATTGTGTGATTGTGTGATTGTGTGATTGTGTGATTGTGTGATTGTGTGATTGAGTGATTGTGTGCTTGTGTGATTGTGTGATTGTGATTGTGTGATTGTGATTGTGTGATTGTGATTGTGTGATTGTGATTGTGTGATTGTGATTGTGTGATGGTGATTGTGTGATCGTGATTGTGTGATCGTGATTGTGTGATCGTGATTGTGATTGTGATTGTGTGATTGTGTGATTGTGTGATTGTGTGATTGTGTGATTGTGTGATTGTGTGATTGTGTGATTGTGTGATTGTGTGATTGTGTGATTGTGTGATTGTGCGATTGTGTGATTGTGTGATTGTGTGATTGTGTGATTGTGTGATTGTGTGATTGTATGGTTGCGTGATTGTGTGATTGTGTGATTGTGTGATTGTGTGATTGTGTGATTGTGTGATTGTGTGATTGTGTGATTGTGTGATTGTGTGGTTGTGTGACCGTGATTGTGTGACCGTGATTGTGTGATCGTGATTGTGTGATCGTGTTAGTGTGACCGTGAATGTGTGATTGCGTGATTGTGATTGCGTGATTGCGATTGCGTGATTGTGATTGCGTGATTGTGTGATTGTGTGATTGTGTGGTTGTGTGATGGTGTGATTGTGTGATTGTGTGAATGTGTGATTGCGTGATCGTGTGATTGTGTGATCGTGTGATTGTGTGATCGTGTGATCGTGTGATCGTGTGATTGTGTGATTGTGTGATTTTGCAATTGTGTGATTGTGTGATTGTGTGATTGTGTGAGTGTGTGATTGTGTGATTGAGTGATTGTGTGCTTGTGTGATTGTGTGGTTGTGTGATTGTGTGATTAGGCGATTGTGTGATTGTGTGATTGTGTGATTGTGTGACTGTGTGATTGTGTGATTGTGTGATTGTGTGATTGTGTAATTGTGATTGTGCGATTGTGATTGTGTGATTGTGTGATTGTGTGATTGTGTGATTGTGTGATTGTGTGATTGTGTGATTGTGTGATTGTGTGATTTTGTGATTGTGTGATTGAGTGATTGTGTGCTTGTGTGATTGTATACTTGTGTGATTGTGTGATTGTATACTTGTGTGATTGTGTGATTGTGTGATTGTGCGATTGCGTGCTTGTGTGATTGTGTGATTGTGATTGTGTGATTGTGTGATTGTGTGATTGTGTGATTGTGTGATTGTGTGATTGTGTGATTGTGTGATTGTGTGATTGTGTGATTGTGTGATTGTGTGATTGTGTGATTGTGTGATTGTGTGATTGTGTGATTGTGTGATTGTGTGATTGAGTGATTGTGTGCTTGTGTGATTGTATACTTGTGTGATTGTGTGATTGTATACTTGTGTGATTGTGTGATTGTATACTTGTGTGATTGTGTGATTGTGTGATTGTGCGATTGCGTGCTTGTGTGATTGTGTGATTGTGATTGTGTGATTGTGTGATTGTGTGATTGTGTGATTGTGTGATTGTGTGATTGTGTGATTGTGTGATTGTGTGATTGTGTGATTGTGTGATTGTGTGATTGTGTGATTGTGTGATTGTGTGATTGTGTGATTGTGTGATTGTGTGATTGTGTGATTGTGTGATTGTGTGATTGTGTGATTGTGTGATTGTGTGATTGTGTGATTGTGTGATTGAGTGATTGTGTGCTTGTGTGATTGTATACTTGTGTGATTGTGTGATTGTATACTTGTGTGATTGTGTGATTGTGTGATTGTGCGATTGCGTGCTTGTGTGATTGTGTGATTGTGATTGTGTGATTGTGTGATTGTGTGATTGTATACTTGTGTGATTGTGTGATTGTGTGATTGTGCGATTGCGTGCTTGTGTGATTGTGTGATTGTGATTGTGTGATTGTGTGATTGTGTGATTGTGTGATTGTGTGATTGTGTGATTGTGTGATTGTGTGATTGTGTGATTGTGTGAGTGTGTGATTGTGTGATTGAGTGATTGTGTGATTGTGTGATTGTGTGATTGTGTGGTTGTGTGATTGTGTGATTGTGTGATTGTGTGATTGTGTGATTGTGTGATTGTGTGATTGTGACTGTGTGATTGTGTGAGTGTGTGATTGTGTGATTGAGTGATTGTGTGCTTGTGTGATTGTGTGGTTGTGTGGTTGTGTGATTGTGTGATTGTGTGATTGTGTGATTGTGTGATTGTGTGATTGTGTGATTGTGTGATTGTGTGATTGTGTGATTGTGTGATTGTGTGATTGGGTGATTGTGTCATTGCGTGATTGTGTGATTCTGTGATTGTGTGATTGTGTGATTGTGTGATTGTGTGATTGTGTGATTGTGTGATTGTGTGATTGTGTGATTGTGTGATTGTGTGATCGTGGGATTGTGTGATTGTGTGATTGTGACTGTGTGATTGTGTGAGTGTGTGATTGTGTGATTGAGTGATTGTGTGCTTGTATGATTGTGTGGTTGTGTGATTGTCTGATTGTGTGATTGTGTGATTGTGTGATTGTGTGATTGTGTGATTGTGTGATTGTGTGATTGTGTGATTGTGTGATTGTGTAATTGTGATTGTGTGATTGTGTGATTGTGTGATTGTGTGATTGTGTGATTGTGTGATTGTGTGATTGTGTGATTGTGTGATTGTGTGATTGTGTGATTGTGTGATTGTGTGATTGTGTAATTGTGAGATTGTGTGATTGTGTGCTTGTGTGATTGTGTGATTGTGTGATTGTGATTGTGTGATTGTGATTGTGTGATTGTGATTGTGTGATTGTGATTGTGTGATTGTGATTGTGTGATTGTGATTGTGTGATTGTGATTGTGTGATTGTGACTGTGTGATTGTGTGAGTGTGTGATTGTGTGATTGTGTGATTGTGTAATTGTGATTGTGTGATTGTGTGATTGTGTGATTGTGTGATTGTGTGATTGTGTGATTGTGTGATTGTGTGATTGTGTGATTGTGTGATTGTGTGATTGTGTGATTGTGTGATTGTGTGATTGTGTGATTGTGTGATTGTGTGATTGTGCGATTGCGTGCTTGTGTGTTTGTGTGATTGTGATTGTGTGATTGTGTGATTGTGTGATTGTGTGGTTGTGTGATTGTGTGATTGTGCGATTGTGTGATTGTGTGATTGTGTGATTGTGTGATTGTGTGATTGTGTGATTGTGTGATTGTGTGATTGTGTGATTGTGTGATTGTGTGATTGTGTGATTGTGGGATTGTGTGATTGTGTGATTGTTACTGTGTGATTGTGTGAGTGTGTGATTGTGTGATTGAGTGATTGTGTGCTTGTATGATTGTGTGGTTGTGTGATTGTCTGATTGTGTGATTGTGTGATTGTGTGATTGTGTGATTGTGTGATTGTGTGATTGTGTGATTGTGTAATTGTGATTGTGCGATTGTGATTGTGTGATTGTGTGATTGTGTGATTGTGTGATTGTGTGATTGTGTGATTGTGTGATTGTGTGATTGTGTAATTGTGAGATTGAGTGATTGTGTGCTTGTGTGATTGTATACTTGTGTGATTGTGTGATTGTATACTTGTGTGATTGTGTGATTGTGTGATTGTGCGATTGCGTGCTTGTGTGATTGTGTGATTGTGATTGTGTGATTGTGTGATTGTGTGCTTGTGTGATTGTGTGATTGTGTGATTGTGATTGTGTGATTGTGATTGTGTGATTGTGATTGTGTGATTGTGATTGTGTGATTGTGATTGTGTGATTGTGATTGTGTGATTGTGATTGTGTGATCGTGATTGTGTGATCGTGATTGTGTGATCGTGATTGTGATTGTGTGATTGTGTGATTGTGTGATTGTGTGATTGTGTGATTGTGCGATTGTGTGATTGTGTGATTGTGTGATTGTGTGATTGTGTGATTGTGTGATTGTGCGATTGTGTGATTGTGTGATTGTGTGATTGTGTGATTGTGTGATTGTGTGATTGTGTGATTGTGTGATTGTGTGATTGTGTGATTGTGTGATTGTGTGATTGTGTGATTGTGGGATTGTGTGATTGTGTGATTGTGACTGTGTGATTGTGTGAGTGTGTGATTGTGTGATTGAGTGATTGTGTGCTTGTATGATTGTGTGGTTGTGTGATTGTCTGATTGTGTGATTGTGTGATTGTGTGATTGTGTGATTGTGTAATTGTGATTGTGCGATTGTGATTGTGTGATTGTGTGATTGTGTGATTGTGTGATTGTGTGATTGTGTAATTGTGAGATTGAGTGATTGTGTGCTTGTGTGATTGTATACTTGCGTGATTGTGTGATTGTATACTTGTGTGATTGTGTGATTGTGTGATTGTGCGATTGCGTGCTTGTGTGATTGTGTGACTGTGTAATTGTGATTGTGTGATTGTGTGATTGTGTGATTGTGTGATTGTGTGATTGTGTGATTGTGTGATTGTGTGATTGTGTGATTGTGTGATTGTGTGATTGAGTGATTGTGTGCTTGTGTGATTGTGTGATTGTGTGATTGTGATTGTGTGATTGTGATTGTGTGATTGTGATTGTGTGATTGTGATTGTGTGATCGTGATTGTGTGATCGTGATTGTGTGATCGTGATTGTGATTGTGTGATTGTGTGATTGTGTGATTGTGTGATTGTGTGATTGTGTGATTGTGTGATTGTGTGTTGGTGTGATTGTGTGATTGTGTGATTGTGCGATTGTGTGATTGTGTGATTGTGTGATTGTGTGATTGTGTGATTGTATGGTTGCGTGATTGTGTGATTGTGTGATTGTGTGATTGTGTGATTGTGTGATTGTGTGATTGTGTGGTTGTGTGACCGTGATTGTGTGACCGTGATTGTGTGATCGTGATTGTGTGATCGTGTTAGTGTGACCGTGAATGTGTGATTGCGTGATTGTGATTGCGTGATTGCGATTGCGTGATTGTGATTGCGTGATTGTGTGATTGTGTGATTGTGTGGTTGTGTGATGGTGTGATTGTGTGATTGTGTGAATGTGTGATTGCGTGATCGTGTGATTGTGTGATCGTGTGATTGTGTGATCGTGTGATCGTGTGATTGTGTGATGGTGTGATTTTGCGATTGTGTGATTGTGTGATTGTGTGATTGTGTGAGTGTGTGATTGTATGATTGTGTGATTGAGTGATTGTGTGATTGTGTGATTGTGTGCTTGTGTGATTGTGTGATTGTGTGATTGTGATTGTGTGATTGTGATTGTGTGATTGTGATTGTGTGATTGTGATTGTGTGATTGTGATTGTGTGATTGTGATTGTGTGATCGTGATTGTGATTGTGTGATTGTGTGATCGTGATTGTGATTGTGTGATTGTGTGATTGTGTGATTGTGTGATTGTGTGATTGTGTGATTGTCTGATTGTGTGATTGTGTGATTGTGTGATTGTGTGATTGTGTGATTGTGCGATTGTGTGATTGTGTGATTGTGTGATTGTGTGATTGTGTGATTGTGTGATTGTGTGGTTGCGTGATTGTGTGATTGTGTGATTGTGTGATTGTGTGATTGTGTGATTGTGTGATTGTGTGATTGTGTGATTGTGTGATTGTGTGATTGTGTGATTGTGTGGTTGTGTGACCGTGATTGTGTGACCGTGATTGTGTGATCGTGATTGTGTGATCGTGTTAGTGTGACCGTGAATGTGTGATTGCGTGATTGTGATTGCGTGATTGCGATTGCGTGATTGTGATTGCGTGATTGTGTGATTGTGTGATTGTGTGGTTGTGTGATGGTGTGATTGTGTGATTGTGTGAATGTGTGATTGCGTGATCGTGTGATTGTGTGATCGTGTGATTGTGTGATCGTGTGATCGTGTGATTGTGTGATTGTGTGATTTTGCGATTGTGTGATTGTGTGATTGTGTGATTGTGTGATTGTGTGATTGTGTGATTGTGCGATTGTGTGATTGTGTGATTGTGTGATTGTGTGATTGTGTGATTGTGTGATTGTGTGGTTGCGTGATTGTGTGATTGTGTGATTGTGTGATTGTGTGATTGTGTGATTGTGTGATTGTGTGATTGTGTGATTGTGTGATTGTGTGATTGTGTGATTGTGTGATTGTGTGGTTGTGTGACCGTGATTGTGTGACCGTGATTGTGTGATCGTGATTGTGTGATCGTGTTAGTGTGACCGTGAATGTGTGATTGCGTGATTGTGATTGCGTGATTGCGATTGCGTGATTGTGATTGCGTGATTGTGTGATTGTGTGATTGTGTGGTTGTGTGATGGTGTGATTGTGTGATTGTGTGAATGTGTGATTGCGTGATCGTGTGATTGTGTGATCGTGTGATTGTGTGATCGTGTGATCGTGTGATTGTGTGATTGTGTGATTTTGCGATTGTGTGATTGTGTGATTGTGTGATTGTGTGAGTGTGTGATTGTGTGATTGAGTGATTGTGTGCTTGTGTGATTGTGTGGTTGTGTGATTGTGTGATTAGGCGATTGTGTGATTGTGTGATTGTGTGATTGTGTGACTGTGTGATTGTGTGATTGTGTGATTGTGTGATTGTGTAATTGTGATTGTGCGATTGTGATTGTGTGATTGTGTGATTGTGTGATTGTGTGATTGTGTGATTGTGTGATTGTGTGATTGTGTGATTGAGTGATTGTGTGCTTGTGTGATTGTGTGATTGTGTGATTGTGATTGTGTGATTGTGATTGTGTGATTGTGATTGTGTGATTGTGATTGTGTGATTGTGATTGTGTGATTGTGATTGTGTGATTGTGATTGTGTGATCGTGATTGTGTGATCGTGATTGTGTGATCGTGATTGTGTGATCGTGATTGTGATTGTGTGATTGTGTGATTGTGTGACTGTGTGATGGTGTGATTGTGTGATTGTGTGAATGTGTGATTGCGTGATCGTGTGATTGTGTGATCGTGTGATTGTGTGATCGTGTGATCGTGTGATTGTGTGATTGTGTGATTTTGCGATTGTGTGATTGTGTGATTGTGTGATTGTGTGATTGTGTGATTGTGTGATTGTGTGATTGTGTGATTGTGTGATTGTGTGATTGTGTGATTGTGTGATTGTGTGATTGTGTGATTGTGTGGTTGTGTGACCGTGATTGTGTGACCGTGATTGTGTGATCGTGATTGTGTGATCGTGTTAGTGTGACCGTGAATGTGTGATTGCGTGATTGTGATTGCGTGATTGCGATTGCGTGATTGTGATTGCGTGATTGTGTGATTGTGTGATTGTGTGGTTGTGTGATGGTGTGATTGTGTGATTGTGTGAATGTGTGATTGCGTGATCGTGTGATTGTGTGATCGTGTGATTGTGTGATCGTGTGATCGTGTGATTGTGTGATTGTGTGATTTTGCGATTGTGTGATTGTGTGATTGTGTGATTGTGTGGGTGTGTGATTGTGTGATTGAGTGATTGTGTGCTTGTGTGATTGTGTGGTTGTGTGATTGTGTGATTAGGCGATTGTGTGATTGTGTGATTGTGTGATTGTGTGACTGTGTGATTGTGTGATTGTGTGATTGTGTGATTGTGTAATTGTGATTGTGCGATTGTGATTGTGTGATTGTGTGATTGTGTGATTGTGTGATTGTGTGATTGTGTGATTGTGTGATTGAGTGATTGTGTGCTTGTGTGATTGTGTGATTGTGTGATTGTGATTGTGTGATTGTGATTGTGTGATTGTGATTGTGTGATTGTGATTGTGTGATTGTGATTGTGTGATCGTGATTGTGTGATCGTGATTGTGTGATCGTGATTGTGTGATCGTGATTGTGATTGTGTGATTGTGTGATTGTGTGACTGTGTGATGGTGTGATTGTGTGATTGTGTGAATGTGTGATTGCGTGATCGTGTGATTGTGTGATCGTGTGATTGTGTGATCGTGTGATCGTGTGATTGTGTGATTGTGTGATTTTGCGATTGTGTGATTGTGGGATTGTGTGATTGTGTGATTGTGTGATTGTGTGATTGTGTGATTGTGTGACTGTGTGATTGTGTGATTGTGTGATTGTGTGATTGTGTAATTGTGATTGTGCGATTGCGATTGTGTGATTGTGTGATTGTGTGATTGTGTGATTGTGTGATTGTGTGATTGTGTGATTTTGTGATTGTGTGACTGTGTGATTGTGTGATTGTGTGATTGTGTGATTGTGTGATTGTGTGATTGTGTGATTGTGTGATTGTGTGATTGTGTGATTGTGTGATTGTGTGATTGCGTGATTGCGTGATTGTGTGATTGTGTGATTGTGTGATTGTGTGATTGTGTGATTGTGTGATTGTGTGATTGTGTGATTGTGTGATTGTGTGATTGTGTGATTGTGTGATTGTGTGATTGTGTGATTGTGTGATTGTGTGATTGTGTGATTGTGTGATTGTGTGATTGTGTGATTGTGTGGTTGTGCGATCGTGATTGTGTGATCGTGATTGTCTGATCGTGATTGTGTGATCGTGATTGTGTGATCGTGATTGTGCGATTGCGTGCTTGTGACTGTGTGATTGTGTGACTGTGTGATTGTGTGATTGTGACTGTGTGATTGTGTGATTGTGTGATTGTGTGATAGTGTGATTGTGTGATTGTGTGATTGTATACTTGTGTGATTGTGTGATTGTGTGATTGTGTGATTGTGCGATTGCGTGCTTGTGTGATTGTGCGATTGTGATTGTGTGATTGTGTGATTGTGTGATTGTGTGATTGTGTGATTGTGTGATTGTGTGATTGTGTGATTGTGTGATTGTGTGATTGTGTGATTGTGTGATTGTGTGATTGTATACTTGTGTGATTGTGTGATTGTGTGATTGTGCGATTGCGTGCTTGTGTGATTGTGTGATTGTGATTGTGTGATTGTGTGATTGTGTGATTGTATACTTGTGTGATTGTGTGATTGTGTGATTGTGCGATTGCGTGCTTGTGTGATTGTGTGATTGTGATTGTGTGATTGTGTGATTGTGTGATTGTGTGATTGTGTGATTGTGTGATTGTGTGATTGTGTGATTGTGTGATTGTGTGAGTGTGTGATTGTGTGATTGTGATTGTGTGATTGTGTGATTGTGTGCTTGTGTGATTGTGTGATTGTGATTGTGTGATTGTGATTGTGTGATTGTGATTGTGTGATTGTGATTGTGTGATTGTGATTGTGTGATTGTGATTGTGTGATTGTGATTGTGTGATTGTGATTGTGTGATTGTGATTGTGTGATTGTGATTGTGTGACCGTGATTGTGTGATCGTGATTGTGTGATCGTGATTGTGTGATCGTGATTGTGATTGTGTGATTGTGTGATTGTGTGATTTTGTGATTGCGTGATTGTGTGATTGTGTGATTGTGTGATTGTGTGATTGTGTGATTGTGTGATTGTGTGATTGTGTGATTGTGTGATTGTGTGATTGTGTGATTGTGTGATTGTGTGATTGTGTGATTGTGTGATTGTGTGATTGTGTGATTGTGTGATTGTGTGATTGTGTGATTGTGTGATTGTGTGATTGTGTGATTGTGTGATTGTGTGATTGTGTGATTGTGTGATTGTGTGATTGTGTGATTGTGTGATTGTGTGGTTGTGCGATCGTGATTGTGTGATCGTGATTGTCTGATCGTGATTGTGTGATCGTGATTGTGTGATCGTGATTGTGCGATTGCGTGCTTGTGACTGTGTGATTGTGTGACTGTGTGATTGTGTGATTGTGACTGTGTGATTGTGTGATTGTGTGATTGTGTGATAGTGTGATTGTGTGATTGTGTGATTGTATACTTGTGTGATTGTGTGATTGTGTGATTGTGCGATTGCGTGCTTGTGTGATTGTGCGATTGTGCGATTGTGATTGTGTGATTGTGTGATTGTGTGATTGTGTGATTGTGTGATTGTGTGATTGTGTGATTGTGCGATTGTGATTGTGTGATTGTGTGATTGTGTGATTGTGAGATTGTGTGATTGTGTGATTGTGTGATTTTGTGATTGTGTGACTGTGTGATTGTGTGATTGTGTGATTGTGTGATTGTGTGATTGTGTGATTGTGTGATTGTGTGATTGTGTGATTGTGTGATTGTGTGATTGTGTGATTGCGTGATTGCGTGATTGTGTGATTGTGTGATTGTGTGATTGTGTGATTGTGTGATTGTGTGATTGTGTGATTGTGTGATTGTGTGATTGTGTGATTGTGTGGTTGTGCGATCGTGATTGTGTGATCGTGATTGTCTGATCGTGATTGTGTGATCGTGATTGTGTGATCGTGATTGTGCGATTGCGTGCTTATGACTGTGTGATTGTGTGACTGTGTGATTGTGTGATTGTGACTGTGTGATTGTGTGATTGTGTGATTGTGTGATAGTGTGATTGTGTGATTGTGTGATTGTATACTTGTGTGATTGTGTGATTGTGTGATTGTGTGATTGTGCGATTGCGTGCTTGTGTGATTGTGCGATTGTGATTGTGTGATTGTGTGATTGTGTGATTGTGTGATTGTGTGATTGTGTGATTGTGTGATTGTGTGATTGTGTGATTGTGTGATTGTGTGATTGTGTGATTGTGTGATTGTGTGATTGTGTGATTGTGTGATTGTGTGATTGTGTGATTGTATACTTGTGTGATTGTGTGATTGTGTGATTGTGCGATTGCGTGCTTGTGTGATTGTGTGATTGTGATTGTGTGATTGTGTGATTGTGTGATTGTATACTTGTGTGATTGTGTGATTGTGTGATTGTGCGATTGCGTGCTTGTGTGATTGTGTGATTGTGATTGTGTGATTGTGTGATTGTGTGATTGTGTGATTGTGTGATTGTGTGATTGTGTGATTGTGTGATTGTGTGAGTGTGTGATTGTGTGATTGTGATTGTGTGATTGTGTGATTGTGTGCTTGTGTGATTGTGTGATTGTGATTGTGTGATTGTGATTGTGTGATTGTGATTGTGTGATTGTGATTGTGCGATTGTGATTGTGTGATTGTGATTGTGTGATTGTGATTGTGTGATTGTGATTGTGTGATTGTGATTGTGTGACCGTGATTGTGTGATCGTGATTGTGTGATCGTGATTGTGTGATCGTGATTGTGATTGTGTGATTGTGTGATTGTGTGATTTTGTGATTGCGTGATTGTGTGATTGTGTGATTGTGTGATTGTGTGATTGTGTGATTGTGTGATTGTGTGATTGTGTGATTGTGTGATTGTGTGATTGTGTGATTGTGTGATTGTGTGATTGTGTGATTGTGTGATTGTGTGATTGTGTGATTGTGTGATTGTGTGATTGTGTGATTGTGTGATTGTGTGATTGTGTGATTGTGTGATTGTGTGTTTGTGTGATTGTGTGATTGTGTGATTGTGTGAATGTGTGATTGTGTGACCGTGATTGTGTGATTGATGATTGTGTGATTGTGTGATTGTGTGATTGTGTGATTGTGTGATTGTGTGATTGTGTGATTGTGTGATTGTGTGATTGTGTGATTGTGTGAGTGTGTGATTGTGTAATTGAGTGATTGTGTGCATGTGTGATTGTGTGATTAGGTGATTGTGCGATTGTGTGATTGTGTGATTGTGTGATCGTGTGATTGTGTGATTGTGTGATTGTGTGGTTGTGTGACCGTGATTGTGTGAACGTGATTTTGTGACCGTGATTGTGTGACCGTGATTGTGTGACCTTGATTTTGTGACCGTGAATGTGTGAATGCGTGATTGTGATTGCGTGATTGTGATTCCGTGATTGTGTGATTGTGTGATCGTGTGATTGTGTGATTGTGTGATTGTGTGGTTGTGTGACCGTGATTGTGTGACCGTGATTGTGTGATCGTGATTGTGTGATCGTGATTGTGTGATCGTGATTGTGATTGTGTGATTGTGTGAGTGAGTGATTGTGTGATTGAGTGATTGTGTGATTGTGTGATTGAGTGATTGTGTGCTTGTGTGATTGTATACTTGTGTGATTGTGTGATTGTATACTTGTGTGATTGTGTGATTGTGTGATTGTGCGATTGCGTGCTTGTGTGATTGTGTGATTGTGTGATTGTGTGATTGTGTGATTGTGTGATTGTGTGATTGTGTGATTGTGTGATTGTGTGATTGTGTGATTGTGTGGTTGTGTGACCGTGATTGTGTGACCGTGATTTTGTGACCGTGATTGTGTGACCGTGATTGTGTGACCGTGATAGTGTGACCGTGAATGTGTGAATGCGTGATTGTGATTGCGTGATTGTGATTCCGTGATTGTGTGATTGTGTGATCGTGTGATTGTGTGATTGTGTGGTTGTGTGATTGTGTGATTGTGTGATTGTGTGATTGTGTGATTGGGTGATTGTGTGATTGCGTGATTGTGTGATTCTGTGATTGTGTGATTTTGTGATTGTGTGATTGTGTGATTGCGTGATTGTGTGATTGTGTGATTGTATACTTGTGTGATTGTGTGATTGTGTGATTGTGCGATTGTGTGCTTGTGTGATTGTGTGATTGTGATTGTGTGATTGTGTGATTGTGTGATTGTGTGATTGTGTGATTGTGTGATTGTGTGATTGTGTGATTGTGTGATTGTGTGATTGTGTGATTGTGTGATTGTGTGATTGTGTGATTGTGAGATTGTGTGATAGTGTGATTGTGTGAGTGTGTGATTGTGTGATTGTGTGATTGTGATTGTGTGATTGTGTGATTGTGTGATTGTGTGATTGTGTGATTGTGTGATTGTGTGATTGTGTGATTGTGTGATTGTGTGATTGTGTGATTGTGTGATTGTGTGATTGTGTGATTGTGTGATTGTGTGATTGTGTGATTGTGTGAGTGTGTGATTGTGTGATTGTGTGATTGTGTGATTGTGTGATTGTGTGATTGTGTGTTTGTGTGATTGTGTGATTGTGTGAATGTGTGATTGTGTGACCGTGATTGTGTGATTGATGATTGTGTGATTGTGTGATTGTGTGATTGTGTGATTGTGTGATTGTGTGAGTGTGTGATTGTGTGATTGAGTGATTGTGTGATTGTGTGATTGAGTGATTGTGTGCTTGTGTGATTGTATACTTGTGTGATTGTGTGATTGTATACTTGTGTGATTGTGTGATTGTGTGATTGTGCGATTGCGTGCTTGTGTGATTGTGTGATTGTGTGATTGTGTGATTGTGTGATTGTGTGATTGTGTGATTGTGTGATTGTGTGATTGTGTGATTGTGTGATTGTGTGATTGTGATTGTGTGATTGTGTGATTGTGTGATTGTGTGATTGTGTGATTGTGTGATTGTGTGATTGTGTGATTGTGTGATTGTGTGATTGTGTGATTGTGTGATTGTGTGATTGTGTGATTGTGTGATTGTGTGATTGTGTGATAGTGTGATTGTGTGAGTGTGTGATTGTGTGATTGTGTGATTGTGTGATTGTGTGATTGTGTGATTGTGCGATTGTGTGATTGTGTGATTGTGTGATCGTGTGATTGTGTGATTGTGTGATTGTGTGGTTGTGTGACCGTGATTGTGCGACCGTGATTTTGTGACCGTGATTGTGTGACCGTGATTGTGTGACCGTGATAGTGTGACCGTGAATGTGTGAATGCGTGATTGTGATTGCGTGATTGTGATTCCGTGATTGTGTGATTGTGTGATCGTGTGATTGTGTGATTGTGTGATTGTGATTGTGTGATTGTGATTGTGTGATTGTGTGAGTGTGTGATTGTGTGATTGAGTGATTGTGTGATTGTGTGATTGTGTGATTGTGTGGTTGTGTGATTGTGTGATTGTGTGATTGTGTGATTGTGTGATTGGGTGATTGTGTGATTGCGTGATTGTGTGATTCTGTGATTGTGTGATTTTGTGATTGTGTGATTGTGTGATTGTGTGATTGCGTGATTGTGTGATTGTGTGATTGTATACTTGTGTGATTGTGTGATTGTGTGATTGTGTGATTGTGCGATTGTGTGCTTGTGTGATTGTGTGATTGTGATTGTGTGATTGTGTGATTGTGTGATTGTGTGATTGTGTGATTGTGTGATTGTGTGATTGTGTGATAGTGTGATTGTGTGAGTGTGTGATTGTGTGATTGTGTGATTGTGTGATTGTGTGTTTGTGTGATTGTGTGATTGTGTGAATGTGTGATTGTGTGACCGTGATTGTGTGATTGATGATTGTGTGATTGTGTGATTGTGTGATTGTGTGATTGTGTGATTGTGTGATTGTGTGATTGTGTGATTGTGTGATTGTGTGATTGTGTGATTGTGTGATTGTGGGATTGTGTGATTGTGTGATTGTGATTGTGTGATTGTGATTGTGTGATTGTGATTGTGTGATTGTGTGGTTGTGTGACCGTGATTGTGTGACCGTGATTGTGTGATCGTGATTGTGTGATCGTGTTAGTGTGACCGTGAATGTGTGATTGCGTGATTGTGATTGCGTGATTGCGATTGCGTGATTGTGATTGCGTGATTGTGTGATTGTGTGATTGTGTGATTGTGTGATTGTGTGATGGTGTGATTAGGTGATTGTGTGATTGTGTGATTGTGTGATTGTGTGATTGTGTGATTGTGTGATTTTGTGATTGTGTGATTGTGTGATTGTGTGATTGTGTGATTGTGTGATTGTGTGATTGTGTGATCGTGTGATTGTGTGATTGAGTGATTGTGTGCTGGTGTGATTGTGTGATTGTGTGATTGTGTGCTTGTGTGATTGTGTGATTGTGATTGTGTGATTGTGATTGTGTGATTGTGATTGTGTGATTGTGATTGTGTGATTGTGATTGTGTGATTGTGATTGTGTGATTGTGATTGTGTGATTGTGATTGTGTGATTGTGATTGTGTGATTGTGATTGTGTGATTGTGATTGTGTGATTGTGATTGTGTGATTGTGATTGTGTGATTGTGATTGTGTGATTGTGATTGTGTGATTGTGATTGTGTGATTGTGATTGTGTGATTGTGATTGTGTGATTGTGATTGTGTGATTGTGATTGTGTGATTGTGATTGTGTGGTTGTAATTGTGTGATTGTGATTGTGTGATTGTGATTGTGTAATTGTGATTGTGTGATTGTGATTGTGTGATTGTGATTGTGTGATTGTTATTGTGTGATTGTGATTGGGTGATTGTGATTGTGTGATTGTGATTGTGTGATTATGATTGTGTTATTGTGATTGTGTGATTGTGTGAGTGTGTGATTGTGTGATTGAGTGATTGTGTGATTTTGTGATTGTGTGGTTGTGTGATTGTGTGATTGTGTGATTGTGTGATTGTGTGATTGTGTGATTGTGTGATTGTGTGATTGTGACTGTGTGATTGTGTGAGTGTGTGATTGTGTGATTGTGTGATTGTGTGATGGTGTGATTAGGTGATTGTGTGATTGTGCGATTGTGCGATTGTGTGATTGTGTGATTGTGTGATTGTGTGATTTTGTGATTGTGTGATTGTGTGATTGTGTGATTGTGTGATTGTGTGATTGTGTGATTGTGTGATTGTGTGATTGTGTGATTGTGTGATTGTGTGATTGTGTGATTGTGTGATTGTGTGATAGTGTGATTGTGTGATTGTGTGATTGTGTGATTGTGTGATTGTGTGATTGTGTGATTGTGTGATTGTGTGAATGTGTGATTGTGTGACCGTGATTGTGTGATTGATGATTGTGTGATTGTGTGATTGTGTGATTGTGTGATTGTGTGATTGTGTGATTGTGTGATTGTGTGATTGTGTGATTGCGTGATTGTGTGATTGTGTGATTGTGTGATTGTGTGAGTGTGTGATTGTGTAATTGAGTGATTGTGTGCATGTGTGATTGTGTGATTAGGTGATTGTGCGATTGTGTGATTGTGTGATTGTGTGATCGTGTGATTGTGTGATTGTGTGATTGTGTGGTTGTGTGACCGTGATTGTGTGACCGTGATTTTGTGACCGTGATTGTGTGACCGTGATTGTGTGACCGTGATTATGTGATCGTGATTGTGATTGTGTGATTGTGTGATTGTGTGATTGAGTGATTGTGTCCTTGTGTGATTGTGTGGTTGTGTGGTTGTGTGATTGTGTGATTGTGTGATTGTGCGATTGCGTGCTTGTGTGATTGTGTGATTGTGATTGTGTGATTGTGTGATTGTGTGATTGTGTGATTGTGTGATTGTGTGATTGTGTGATTGCGCGATTGTGTGATTGTGTGATTGTGTGATTGTGTGATTGTGTGATTGTGTGATTGTGAGATTGTGTGATTGTGTGATTGTGTGATTGTGTGATTGAGTGATTGTGTCCTTGTGTGATTGTGTGGTTGTGTGGTTGTGTGATTGTGTGATTGTGTGATTGTGTGATTGTGTGATTGTGTGATTGTGTGATTGGGTGATTGTGTGATTGCGTGATTGTGTGATTCTGTGATTCTGTGATTGTGTGATTGTGTGATTTTGTGATTGTGTGATTGTGTGATTGCGTGATTGAGTGATTGTGTGCTTGTGTGATTGTATACTTGCGTGATTGTGTGATTGTATACTTGTGTGATTGTGTGATTGTGTGATTGTGCGATTGCGTGCTTGTGTGATTGTGTGACCGTGATTGTGTGACCGTGATTGTGTGATCGTGATTGTGTGATCGTGATTGTGTGATCGTGATTGTGATTGTGTGATTGTGTGATTGTGTGATTGTGTGAGTGTGTGATTGTGTGATTGAGAGATTGTGTCCTTGTGTGATTGTGTGGTTGTGTGGTTGTGTGATTGTGTGATTGTGTGATTGTGTGATTGTGTGATTGTGTGATTGGGTGATTGTGTGATTGCGTGATTGTGTGATTCTGTGATTGTGTGATTGTGTGATTTTGTGATTGTGTGATTGTGTGATTGCGTGATTGAGTGATTGTGTGCTTGTGTGATTGTATACTTGTGTGATTGTGTGATTGTATACTTGTGTGATTGTGTGATTGTGTGATTGTGCGATTGCGTGCTTGTGTGATTGTGTGATTGTGATTGTGTGATTGTGTGATTGAGTGATTGTGTGCTTGTATGATTGTGTGGTTGTGTGATTGTCTGATTGTGTGATTGTGTGATTGTGTGATTGTGTGATTGTGTGATTGTGTGATTGTGTAATTGTGATTGTGCGATTGTGATTGTGTGATTGTGTGATTGTGTGATTGTGTGATTGTGTGATTGTGTGATTGTGTGATTGTGTAATTGTGAGATTGTGTGATTGTGTGCTTGTGTGATTGTGTGATTGTGTGATTGTGATTGTGTGATTGTGATTGTGTGATTGTGATTGTGTGATTGTGATTGTGTGATTGTGATTGTGTGATTGTGATTGTGTGATTGTGATTGTGTGATTGTGACTGTGTGATTGTGTGAGTGTGTGATTGTGTGATTGTGTGATTGTGTAATTGTGATTGTGTGATTGTGTGATTGTGTGATTTTGTGATTGTGTGATTGTGTGATTGTGTGATTGTGTGATTGTGTGATTGTGTGATTGTGTGATTGTGTGATTGTGTGATTGTGTGATTGTGTGATTGTGTGATTGAGTGATTGTGTGCTTGTGTGATTGTGTGATTGTGATTGTGTGATTGTGATTGTGTGATTGTGATTGTGTGATTGTGATTGTGTGATTGTTATTGTGTGATCGTGATTGTGTGATCGTGATTGTGTGATCGTGATTGTGATTGTGATTGTGTGATTGTGTGATTGTGTGATTGTGTGATTGTGTGATTGTGTGATTGTGTGATTGTGTGATTGTGTGATTGTGTGATTGTGTGATTGTGTGATTGTGTGATTGTGTGATTGTGTGATTGTGTGATTGTGTGATTGTGTGAGTGTGTGATTGTGTAATTGAGTGATTGTGTGCATGTGTGATTGTGTGATTAGGTGATTGTGCGATTGTGTGACTGTGTGATTGTGTGATCGTGTGATTGTGTGATTGTGTGAATGTGTGGTTGTGTGACCGTGATTGTGTGAACGTGATTTTGTGACCGTGATTGTGTGACCGTGATTTTGTGACCGTGAATGTGTGAATGCGTGATTGTGATTGCGTGATTGTGATTCCGTGATTGTGTGATTGTGTGATCGTGTGATTGTGTGATTGTGTGATTGTGTGGTTGTGTGACCGTGATTGTGTGACCGTGATTGTGTGATCGTGATTGTGTGATCGTGATTGTGTGATCGTGATTGTGATTGTGTGATTGTGTGAGTGTGTGATTGTGTGATTGAGTGATTGTGTGATTGTGTGATTGAGTGATTGTGTGCTTGTGTGATTGTATACTTGTGTGATTGTGTGATTGTATACTTGTGTGATTGTGTGATTGTGTGATTGTGCGATTGCGTGCTTGTGTGATTGTGTGATTGTGTGATTGTGTGATTGTGTGATTGTGTGATTGTGTGATTGTGTGATTGTGTGATTGTGTGATTGTGTGATTGTGTGATTGTGTGATTGTGATTGTGTGATTGTGTGATTGTGTGATTGTGTGATTGTGTGATTGTGTGATTGTGTGATTGTGTGATTGTGTGATTGTGTGATTGTGTGATTGTGTGATTGTGTGATTGTGTGATTGTGTGATTGTGTGATTGTGTGATAGTGTGATTGTGTGAGTGTGTGATTGTGTGATTGTGTGATTGTGTGATTGTGTGATTGTGTGATTGTGCGATTGTGTGATTGTGTGATTGTGTGATCGTGTGATTGTGTGATTGTGTGATTGTGTGGTTGTGTGACCGTGATTGTGTGACCGTGATTTTGTGACCGTGATTGTGTGACCGTGATTGTGTGACCGTGATAGTGTGACCGTGAATGTGTGAATGCGTGATTGTGATTGCGTGATTGTGATTCCGTGATTGTGTGATTGTGTGATCGTGTGATTGTGTGATTGTGTGATTGTGATTGTGTGATTGTGATTGTGTGATTGTGTGAGTGTGTGATTGTGTGATTGAGTGATTGTGTGATTGTGTGATTGTGTGATTGTGTGGTTGTGTGATTGTGTGATTGTGTGATTGTGTGATTGTGTGATTGGGTGATTGTGTGATTGCGTGATTGTGTGATTCTGTGATTGTGTGATTTTGTGATTGTGTGATTGTGTGATTGTGTGATTGCGTGATTGTGTGATTGTGTGATTGTATACTTGTGTGATTGTGTGATTGTGTGATTGTGTGATTGTGCGATTGTGTGCTTGTGTGATTGTGTGATTGTGATTGTGTGATTGTGTGATTGTGTGATTGTGTGATTGTGTGATTGTGTGATTGTGTGATTGTGTGATTGTGTGATTGTGTGATTGTGTGAGTGCGTGATTGTGTAATTGAGTGATTGTGTGCATGTGTGATTGTGTGAGTATGTGATTGTGTGGTTGTGTGATTGTGTGATTGTGTGAGTCTGTGATTGTGCGATTGTGTGATTGTGTGATTGTGTGATCGTGTGATTGTGTGATTGTGTGATTGTGTGGTTGTGTGACCGTGATTGTGTGACCGTGATTTTGTGACCGTGATTGTGTGACCGTGATTGTGTGACCGTGATAGTGTGACCGTGAATGTGTGAATGCGTGATTGTGATTGCGTGATTGTGATTCCGTGATTGTGTGATTGTGTGATCGTGTGATTGTGTGATTGTGTGATTGTGTGGTTGTGTGACCGTGATTGTGTGACCGTGATTGTGTGATCGTGATTGTGTGATCGTGATTGTGTGATCGTGATTGTGATTGTGTGATTGTGTGAGTGAGTGATTGTGTGATTGAGTGATTGTGTGATTGTGTGATTGAGTGATTGTGTGCTTGTGTGATTGTATACTTGTGTGATTGTGTGATTGTATACTTGTGTGATTGTGTGATTGTGTGATTGTGCGATTGCGTGCTTGTGTGATTGTGTGATTGTGTGATTGTGTGATTGTGTGATTGTGTGATTGTGTGATTGTGTGATTGTGTGATTGTGTGATTGTGTGATTGTGTGGTTGTGTGACCGTGATTGTGTGACCGTGATTTTGTGACCGTGATTGTGTGACCGTGATTGTGTGACCGTGATAGTGTGACCGTGAATGTGTGAATGCGTGATTGTGATTGCGTGATTGTGATTCCGTGATTGTGTGATTGTGTGATCGTGTGATTGTGTGATTGTGTGGTTGTGTGATTGTGTGATTGTGTGATTGTGTGATTGTGTGATTGGGTGATTGTGTGATTGCGTGATTGTGTGATTCTGTGATTGTGTGATTTTGTGATTGTGTGATTGTGTGATTGCGTGATTGTGTGATTGTGTGATTGTATACTTGTGTGATTGTGTGATTGTGTGATTGTGCGATTGTGTGCTTGTGTGATTGTGTGATTGTGATTGTGTGATTGTGTGATTGTGTGATTGTGTGATTGTGTGATTGTGTGATTGTGTGATTGTGTGATTGTGTGATTGTGTGATTGTGTGATTGTGTGATTGTGTGATTGTGTGATTGTGTGATTGTGAGATTGTGTGATAGTGTGATTGTGTGAGTGTGTGATTGTGTGATTGTGTGATTGTGTGATTGTGTGATTGTGTGTTTGTGTGATTGTGTGATTGTGTGAATGTGTGATTGTGTGACCGTGATTGTGTGATTGATGATTGTGTGATTGTGTGATTGTGTGATTGTGTGATTGTGTGATTGTGTGTTTGTGTGATTGTGTGATTGTGTGAATGTGTGAATGTGTGATTGTGTGCATGTGTGATTGTGTGATTAGGTGATTGTGCGATTGTGTGATTGTGTGATTGTGTGATCGTGTGATTGTGTGATTGTGTGAATGTGTGGTTGTGTGACCGTGATTGTGTGAACGTGATTTTGTGACCGTGATTGTGTGACCGTGATTTTGTGACCGTGAATGTGTGAATGCGTGATTGTGATTGCGTGATTGTGATTCCGTGATTGTGTGATTGTGTGATCGTGTAATTGTGTGATTGTGTGATTGTGTGGTTGTGTGACCGTGATTGTGTGACCGTGATTGTGTGATCGTGATTGTGTGATCGTGATTGTGTGATCGTGATTGTGATTGTGTGATTGTGTGAGTGTGTGATTGTGTGATTGAGTGATTGTGTGATTGTGTGATTGAGTGATTGTGTGCTTGTGTGATTGTATACTTGTGTGATTGTGTGATTGTATACTTGTGTGATTGTGTGATTGTGTGATTGTGCGATTGCGTGCTTGTGTGATTGTGTGATTGTGTGATTGTGTGATTGTGTGATTGTGTGATTGTGTGATTGTGTGATTGTGTGATTGTGTGATTGTGTGATTGTGTGATTGTGATTGTGTGCTTGTGTGATTGTGTGATTGTGATTGTGTGATTGTGTGATTGTGTGATTGTGTGATTGTGTGATTGTGTGATTGTGTGATTGTGTGATTGTGTGATTGTGTGATTGTGTGATTGTGTGATTGTGTGATTGTGTGATTGTGTGATTGTGTGATTGTGAGATTGTGTGATAGTGTGATTGTGTGAGTGTGTGATTGTGTGATTGTGTGATTGTGTGATTGTGTGATTGTGTGTTTGTGTGATTGTGTGATTGTGTGAATGTGTGATTGTGTGACCGTGATTGTGTGATTGATGATTGTGTGATTGTGTGATTGTGTGATTGTGTGATTGTGTGATTGTGTGTTTGTGTGATTGTGTGATTGTGTGAATGTGTGAATGTGTGATTGTGTGCATGTGTGATTGTGTGATTAGGTGATTGTGCGATTGTGTGATTGTGTGATTGTGTGATCGTGTGATTGTGTGATTGTGTGAATGTGTGGTTGTGTGACCGTGATTGTGTGAACGTGATTTTGTGACCGTGATTGTGTGACCGTGATTTTGTGACCGTGAATGTGTGAATGCGTGATTGTGATTGCGTGATTGTGATTCCGTGATTGTGTGATTGTGTGATCGTGTAATTGTGTGATTGTGTGATTGTGTGGTTGTGTGACCGTGATTGTGTGACCGTGATTGTGTGATCGTGATTGTGTGATCGTGATTGTGTGATCGTGATTGTGATTGTGTGATTGTGTGAGTGTGTGATTGTGTGATTGAGTGATTGTGTGATTGTGTGATTGAGTGATTGTGTGCTTGTGTGATTGTATACTTGTGTGATTGTGTGATTGTATACTTGTGTGATTGTGTGATTGTGTGATTGTGCGATTGCGTGCTTGTGTGATTGTGTGATTGTGTGATTGTGTGATTGTGTGATTGTGTGATTGTGTGATTGTGTGATTGTGTGATTGTGTGATTGTGTGATTGTGTGATTGTGTGATTGTGATTGTGTGATTGTGTGATTGTGTGATTGTGTGATTGTGTGATTGTGTGATTGTGTGATTGTGTGATTGTGTGATTGTGTGATTGTGTGATTGTGTGATTGTGTGATTGTGTGATTGTGTGATTGTGTGATTGTGTGATTGTGTGATTGTGTGATAGTGTGATTGTGTGAGTGTGTGATTGTGTGATTGTGTGATTGTGTGATTGTGTGATTGTGTGATTGTGCGATTGTGTGATTGTGTGATTGTGTGATCGTGTGATTGTGTGATTGTGTGATTGTGTGGTTGTGTGACCGTGATTGTGTGACCGTGATTTTGTGACCGTGATTGTGTGACCGTGATTGTGTGACCGTGATAGTGTGACCGTGAATGTGTGAATGCGTGATTGTGATTGCGTGATTGTGATTCCGTGATTGTGTGATTGTGTGATTGTGTGATTGTGTGATTGTGTGATTGCGTGATTGTGTGATTGTGTGATTGTGTGATTGTGTGAGTGTGTGATTGTGTAATTGAGTGATTGTGTGCATGTGTGATTGTGTGATTAGGTGATTGTGCGATTGTGTGATTGTGTGATTGTGTGATCGTGTGATTGTGTGATTGTGTGATTGTGTGGTTGTGTGACCGTGATTGTGTGACCGTGATTTTGTGACCGTGATTGTGTGACCGTGATTGTGTGACCGTGATTGTGTGATCGTGATTGTGATTGTGTGATTGTGTGATTGTGTGATTGAGTGATTGTGTCCTTGTGTGATTGTGTGGTTGTGTGGTTGTGTGATTGTGTGATTGTGTGATTGTGCGATTGCGTGCTTGTGTGATTGTGTGATTGTGATTGTGTGATTGTGTGATTGTGTGATTGTGTGATTGTGTGATTGCGCGATTGTGTGATTGTGTGATTGTGTGATTGTGTGATTGTGTGATTGTGTGATTGTGAGATTGTGTGATTGTGTGATTGTGTGATTGTGTGATTGAGTGATTGTGTCCTTGTGTGATTGTGTGGTTGTGTGGTTGTGTGATTGTGTGATTGTGTGATTGTGTGATTGTGTGATTGTGTGATTGGGTGATTGTGTGATTGCGTGATTGTGTGATTCTGTGATTCTGTGATTGTGTGATTGTGTGATTTTGTGATTGTGTGATTGTGTGATTGCGTGATTGAGTGATTGTGTGCTTGTGTGATTGTATACTTGCGTGATTGTGTGATTGTATACTTGTGTGATTGTGTGATTGTGTGATTGTGCGATTGCGTGCTTGTGTGATTGTGTGACCGTGATTGTGTGACCGTGATTGTGTGATCGTGATTGTGTGATCGTGATTGTGTGATCGTGATTGTGATTGTGTGATTGTGTGATTGTGTGATTGTGTGAGTGTGTGATTGTGTGATTGAGAGATTGTGTCCTTGTGTGATTGTGTGGTTGTGTGGTTGTGTGATTGTGTGATTGTGTGATTGTGTGATTGTGTGATTGTGTGATTGGGTGATTGTGTGATTGCGTGATTGTGTGATTCTGTGATTGTGTGATTGTGTGATTTTGTGATTGTGTGATTGTGTGATTGCGTGATTGAGTGATTGTGTGCTTGTGTGATTGTATACTTGTGTGATTGTGTGATTGTATACTTGTGTGATTGTGTGATTGTGTGATTGTGCGATTGCGTGCTTGTGTGATTGTGTGATTGTGATTGTGTGATTGTGTGATTGAGTGATTGTGTGCTTGTATGATTGTGTGGTTGTGTGATTGTCTGATTGTGTGATTGTGTGATTGTGTGATTGTGTGATTGTGTGATTGTGTGATTGTGTAATTGTGATTGTGCGATTGTGATTGTGTGATTGTGTGATTGTGTGATTGTGTGATTGTGTGATTGTGTGATTGTGTGATTGTGTAATTGTGAGATTGTGTGATTGTGTGCTTGTGTGATTGTGTGATTGTGTGATTGTGATTGTGTGATTGTGATTGTGTGATTGTGATTGTGTGATTGTGATTGTGTGATTGTGATTGTGTGATTGTGATTGTGTGATTGTGATTGTGTGATTGTGACTGTGTGATTGTGTGAGTGTGTGATTGTGTGATTGTGTGATTGTGTAATTGTGATTGTGTGATTGTGTGATTGTGTGATTTTGTGATTGTGTGATTGTGTGATTGTGTGATTGTGTGATTGTGTGATTGTGTGATTGTGTGATTGTGTGATTGTGTGATTGTGTGATTGTGTGATTGTGTGATTGAGTGATTGTGTGCTTGTGTGATTGTGTGATTGTGATTGTGTGATTGTGATTGTGTGATTGTGATTGTGTGATTGTGATTGTGTGATTGTGATTGTGTGATCGTGATTGTGTGATCGTGATTGTGTGATCGTGATTGTGATTGTGATTGTGTGATTGTGTGATTGTGTGATTGTGTGATTGTGTGATTGTGTGATTGTGTGATTGTGTGATTGTGTGATTGTGTGATTGTGTGATTGTGTGATTGTGTGATTGTGTGATTGTGTGATTGTGTGAGTGTGTGATTGTGTAATTGAGTGATTGTGTGCATGTGTGATTGTGTGATTAGGTGATTGTGCGATTGTGTGACTGTGTGATTGTGTGATCGTGTGATTGTGTGATTGTGTGAATGTGTGGTTGTGTGACCGTGATTGTGTGAACGTGATTTTGTGACCGTGATTGTGTGACCGTGATTTTGTGACCGTGAATGTGTGAATGCGTGATTGTGATTGCGTGATTGTGATTCCGTGATTGTGTGATTGTGTGATCGTGTGATTGTGTGATTGTGTGATTGTGTGGTTGTGTGACCGTGATTGTGTGACCGTGATTGTGTGATCGTGATTGTGTGATCGTGATTGTGTGATCGTGATTGTGATTGTGTGATTGTGTGAGTGTGTGATTGTGTGATTGAGTGATTGTGTGATTGTGTGATTGAGTGATTGTGTGCTTGTGTGATTGTATACTTGTGTGATTGTGTGATTGTATACTTGTGTGATTGTGTGATTGTGTGATTGTGCGATTGCGTGCTTGTGTGATTGTGTGATTGTGTGATTGTGTGATTGTGTGATTGTGTGATTGTGTGATTGTGTGATTGTGTGATTGTGTGATTGTGTGATTGTGTGATTGTGTGATTGTGATTGTGTGATTGTGTGATTGTGTGATTGTGTGATTGTGTGATTGTGTGATTGTGTGATTGTGTGATTGTGTGATTGTGTGATTGTGTGATTGTGTGATTGTGTGATTGTGTGATTGTGTGATTGTGTGATTGTGTGATAGTGTGATTGTGTGAGTGTGTGATTGTGTGATTGTGTGATTGTGTGATTGTGTGATTGTGTGATTGTGCGATTGTGTGATTGTGTGATTGTGTGATCGTGTGATTGTGTGATTGTGTGATTGTGTGGTTGTGTGACCGTGATTGTGTGACCGTGATTTTGTGACCGTGATTGTGTGACCGTGATTGTGTGACCGTGATAGTGTGACCGTGAATGTGTGAATGCGTGATTGTGATTGCGTGATTGTGATTCCGTGATTGTGTGATTGTGTGATCGTGTGATTGTGTGATTGTGTGATTGTGATTGTGTGATTGTGATTGTGTGATTGTGTGAGTGTGTGATTGTGTGATTGAGTGATTGTGTGATTGTGTGATTGTGTGATTGTGTGGTTGTGTGATTGTGTGATTGTGTGATTGTGTGATTGTGTGATTGGGTGATTGTGTGATTGCGTGATTGTGTGATTCTGTGATTGTGTGATTTTGTGATTGTGTGATTGTGTGATTGTGTGATTGCGTGATTGTGTGATTGTGTGATTGTATACTTGTGTGATTGTGTGATTGTGTGATTGTGTGATTGTGCGATTGTGTGCTTGTGTGATTGTGTGATTGTGATTGTGTGATTGTGTGATTGTGTGATTGTGTGATTGTGTGATTGTGTGATTGTGTGATTGTGTGATTGTGTGATTGTGTGATTGTGTGATTGTGTGATTGTGTGATAGTGTGATTGTGTGAGTGTGTGATTGTGTGATTGTGTGATTGTGTGATTGTGTGTTTGTGTGATTGTGTGATTGTGTGAATGTGTGATTGTGTGACCGTGATTGTGTGATTGATGATTGTGTGATTGTGTGATTGTGTGATTGTGTGATTGTGTGATTGTGTGATTGTGTGATTGTGTGATTGTGTGATTGTGTGATTGTGTGATTGTGTGAGTGCGTGATTGTGTAATTGAGTGATTGTGTGCATGTGTGATTGTGTGAGTATGTGATTGTGTGGTTGTGTGATTGTGTGATTGTGTGAGTCTGTGATTGTGCGATTGTGTGATTGTGTGATTGTGTGATCGTGTGATTGTGTGATTGTGTGATTGTGTGGTTGTGTGACCGTGATTGTGTGACCGTGATTTTGTGACCGTGATTGTGTGACCGTGATTGTGTGACCGTGATAGTGTGACCGTGAATGTGTGAATGCGTGATTGTGATTGCGTGATTGTGATTCCGTGATTGTGTGATTGTGTGATCGTGTGATTGTGTGATTGTGTGATTGTGTGGTTGTGTGACCGTGATTGTGTGACCGTGATTGTGTGATCGTGATTGTGTGATCGTGATTGTGTGATCGTGATTGTGATTGTGTGATTGTGTGAGTGAGTGATTGTGTGATTGAGTGATTGTGTGATTGTGTGATTGAGTGATTGTGTGCTTGTGTGATTGTATACTTGTGTGATTGTGTGATTGTATACTTGTGTGATTGTGTGATTGTGTGATTGTGCGATTGCGTGCTTGTGTGATTGTGTGATTGTGTGATTGTGTGATTGTGTGATTGTGTGATTGTGTGATTGTGTGATTGTGTGATTGTGTGATTGTGTGATTGTGTGATTGTGTGGTTGTGTGACCGTGATTGTGTGACCGTGATTTTGTGACCGTGATTGTGTGACCGTGATTGTGTGACCGTGATAGTGTGACCGTGAATGTGTGAATGCGTGATTGTGATTGCGTGATTGTGATTCCGTGATTGTGTGATTGTGTGATCGTGTGATTGTGTGATTGTGTGGTTGTGTGATTGTGTGATTGTGTGATTGTGTGATTGTGTGATTGGGTGATTGTGTGATTGCGTGATTGTGTGATTCTGTGATTGTGTGATTTTGTGATTGTGTGATTGTGTGATTGCGTGATTGTGTGATTGTGTGATTGTATACTTGTGTGATTGTGTGATTGTGTGATTGTGCGATTGTGTGCTTGTGTGATTGTGTGATTGTGATTGTGTGATTGTGTGATTGTGTGATTGTGTGATTGTGTGATTGTGTGATTGTGTGATTGTGTGATTGTGTGATTGTGTGATTGTGTGATTGTGTGATTGTGTGATTGTGTGATTGTGTGATTGTGAGATTGTGTGATAGTGTGATTGTGTGAGTGTGTGATTGTGTGATTGTGTGATTGTGTGATTGTGTGATTGTGTGTTTGTGTGATTGTGTGATTGTGTGAATGTGTGATTGTGTGACCGTGATTGTGTGATTGATGATTGTGTGATTGTGTGATTGTGTGATTGTGTGATTGTGTGATTGTGTGTTTGTGTGATTGTGTGATTGTGTGAATGTGTGAATGTGTGATTGTGTGCATGTGTGATTGTGTGATTAGGTGATTGTGCGATTGTGTGATTGTGTGATTGTGTGATCGTGTGATTGTGTGATTGTGTGAATGTGTGGTTGTGTGACCGTGATTGTGTGAACGTGATTTTGTGACCGTGATTGTGTGACCGTGATTTTGTGACCGTGAATGTGTGAATGCGTGATTGTGATTGCGTGATTGTGATTCCGTGATTGTGTGATTGTGTGATCGTGTGATTGTGTGATTGTGTGATTGTGTGGTTGTGTGACCGTGATTGTGTGACCGTGATTGTGTGATCGTGATTGTGTGATCGTGATTGTGTGATCGTGATTGTGATTGTGTGATTGTGTGAGTGTGTGATTGTGTGATTGAGTGATTGTGTGATTGTGTGATTGAGTGATTGTGTGCTTGTGTGATTGTATACTTGTGTGATTGTGTGATTGTATACTTGTGTGATTGTGTGATTGTGTGATTGTGCGATTGCGTGCTTGTGTGATTGTGTGATTGTGTGATTGTGTGATTGTGTGATTGTGTGATTGTGTGATTGTGTGATTGTGTGATTGTGTGATTGTGTGATTGTGTGATTGTGATTGTGTGATTGTGTGATTGTGTGATTGTGTGATTGTGTGATTGTGTGATTGTGTGATTGTGTGATTGTGTGATTGTGTGATTGTGTGATTGTGTGATTGTGTGATTGTGTGATTGTGTGATTGTGTGATTGTGTGATTGTGTGATTGTGTGATAGTGTGATTGTGTGAGTGTGTGATTGTGTGATTGTGTGATTGTGTGATTGTGTGATTGTGTGATTGTGCGATTGTGTGATTGTGTGATTGTGTGATCGTGTGATTGTGTGATTGTGTGATTGTGTGGTTGTGTGACCGTGATTGTGTGACCGTGATTTTGTGACCGTGATTGTGTGACCGTGATTGTGTGACCGTGATAGTGTGACCGTGAATGTGTGAATGCGTGATTGTGATTGCGTGATTGTGATTCCGTGATTGTGTGATTGTGTGATCGTGTGATTGTGTGATTGTGTGATTGTGATTGTGTGATTGTGATTGTGTGATTGTGTGAGTGTGTGATTGTGTGATTGAGTGATTGTGTGATTGTGTGATTGTGTGATTGTGTGGTTGTGTGATTGTGTGATTGTGTGATTGTGTGATTGTGTGATTGGGTGATTGTGTGATTGCGTGATTGTGTGATTCTGTGATTGTGTGATTTTGTGATTGTGTGATTGTGTGATTGTGTGATTGCGTGATTGTGTGATTGTGTGATTGTATACTTGTGTGATTGTGTGATTGTGTGATTGTGTGATTGTGCGATTGTGTGCTTGTGTGATTGTGTGATTGTGATTGTGTGATTGTGTGATTGTGTGATTGTGTGATTGTGTGATTGTGTGATTGTGTGATTGTGTGATTGTGTGATTGTGTGATAGTGTGATTGTGTGAGTGTGTGATTGTGTGATTGTGTGATTGTGTGATTGTGTGTTTGTGTGATTGTGTGATTGTGTGAATGTGTGATTGTGTGACCGTGATTGTGTGATTGATGATTGTGTGATTGTGTGATTGTGTGATTGTGTGATTGTGTGATTGTGTGATTGTGTGATTGTGTGATTGTGTGATTGTGTGATTGTGTGATTGTGTGATTGTGGGATTGTGTGATTGTGTGATTGTGATTGTGTGATTGTGATTGTGTGATTGTGATTGTGTGATTGTGTGGTTGTGTGACCGTGATTGTGTGACCGTGATTGTGTGATCGTGATTGTGTGATCGTGTTAGTGTGACCGTGAATGTGTGATTGCGTGATTGTGATTGCGTGATTGCGATTGCGTGATTGTGATTGCGTGATTGTGTGATTGTGTGATTGTGTGATTGTGTGATTGTGTGATGGTGTGATTAGGTGATTGTGTGATTGTGTGATTGTGTGATTGTGTGATTGTGTGATTGTGTGATTTTGTGATTGTGTGATTGTGTGATTGTGTGATTGTGTGATTGTGTGATTGTGTGATTGTGTGATCGTGTGATTGTGTGATTGAGTGATTGTGTGCTGGTGTGATTGTGTGATTGTGTGATTGTGTGCTTGTGTGATTGTGTGATTGTGATTGTGTGATTGTGATTGTGTGATTGTGATTGTGTGATTGTGATTGTGTGATTGTGATTGTGTGATTGTGATTGTGTGATTGTGATTGTGTGATTGTGATTGTGTGATTGTGATTGTGTGATTGTGATTGTGTGATTGTGATTGTGTGATTGTGATTGTGTGATTGTGATTGTGTGATTGTGATTGTGTGATTGTGATTGTGTGATTGTGATTGTGTGATTGTGATTGTGTGATTGTGATTGTGTGATTGTGATTGTGTGGTTGTGATTGTGTGATTGTGATTGTGTGATTGTGATTGTGTAATTGTGATTGTGTGATTGTGATTGTGTGATTGTGATTGTGTGATTGTGATTGTGTGATTGTTATTGTGTGATTGTGATTGGGTGATTGTGATTGTGTGATTGTGATTGTGTGATTATGATTGTGTTATTGTGATTGTGTGATTGTGTGAGTGTGTGATTGTGTGATTGAGTGATTGTGTGATTTTGTGATTGTGTGGTTGTGTGATTGTGTGATTGTGTGATTGTGTGATTGTGTGATTGTGTGATTGTGTGATTGTGTGATTGTGACTGTGTGATTGTGTGAGTGTGTGATTGTGTGATTGTGTGATTGTGTGATGGTGTGATTAGGTGATTGTGTGATTGTGCGATTGTGCGATTGTGTGATTGTGTGATTGTGTGATTGTGTGATTTTGTGATTGTGTGATTGTGTGATTGTGTGATTGTGTGATTGTGTGATTGTGTGATTGTGTGATTGTGTGATTGTGTGATTGTGTGATTGTGTGATTGTGTGATTGTGTGATTGTGTGATAGTGTGATTGTGTGATTGTGTGATTGTGTGATTGTGTGATTGTGTGATTGTGTGATTGTGTGATTGTGTGAATGTGTGATTGTGTGACCGTGATTGTGTGATTGATGATTGTGTGATTGTGTGATTGTGTGATTGTGTGATTGTGTGATTGTGTGATTGTGTGATTGTGTGATTGTGTGATTGCGTGATTGTGTGATTGTGTGATTGTGTGATTGTGTGAGTGTGTGATTGTGTAATTGAGTGATTGTGTGCATGTGTGATTGTGTGATTAGGTGATTGTGCGATTGTGTGATTGTGTGATTGTGTGATCGTGTGATTGTGTGATTGTGTGATTGTGTGGTTGTGTGACCGTGATTGTGTGACCGTGATTTTGTGACCGTGATTGTGTGACCGTGATTGTGTGACCGTGATTGTGTGATCGTGATTGTGATTGTGTGATTGTGTGATTGTGTGATTGAGTGATTGTGTCCTTGTGTGATTGTGTGGTTGTGTGGTTGTGTGATTGTGTGATTGTGTGATTGTGCGATTGCGTGCTTGTGTGATTGTGTGATTGTGATTGTGTGATTGTGTGATTGTGTGATTGTGTGATTGTGTGATTGTGTGATTGCGCGATTGTGTGATTGTGTGATTGTGTGATTGTGTGATTGTGTGATTGTGTGATTGTGAGATTGTGTGATTGTGTGATTGTGTGATTGTGTGATTGAGTGATTGTGTCCTTGTGTGATTGTGTGGTTGTGTGGTTGTGTGATTGTGTGATTGTGTGATTGTGTGATTGTGTGATTGTGTGATTGGGTGATTGTGTGATTGCGTGATTGTGTGATTCTGTGATTCTGTGATTGTGTGATTGTGTGATTTTGTGATTGTGTGATTGTGTGATTGCGTGATTGAGTGATTGTGTGCTTGTGTGATTGTATACTTGCGTGATTGTGTGATTGTATACTTGTGTGATTGTGTGATTGTGTGATTGTGCGATTGCGTGCTTGTGTGATTGTGTGACCGTGATTGTGTGACCGTGATTGTGTGATCGTGATTGTGTGATCGTGATTGTGTGATCGTGATTGTGATTGTGTGATTGTGTGATTGTGTGATTGTGTGAGTGTGTGATTGTGTGATTGAGAGATTGTGTCCTTGTGTGATTGTGTGGTTGTGTGGTTGTGTGATTGTGTGATTGTGTGATTGTGTGATTGTGTGATTGTGTGATTGGGTGATTGTGTGATTGCGTGATTGTGTGATTCTGTGATTGTGTGATTGTGTGATTTTGTGATTGTGTGATTGTGTGATTGCGTGATTGAGTGATTGTGTGCTTGTGTGATTGTATACTTGTGTGATTGTGTGATTGTATACTTGTGTGATTGTGTGATTGTGTGATTGTGCGATTGCGTGCTTGTGTGATTGTGTGATTGTGATTGTGTGATTGTGTGATTGAGTGATTGTGTGCTTGTATGATTGTGTGGTTGTGTGATTGTCTGATTGTGTGATTGTGTGATTGTGTGATTGTGTGATTGTGTGATTGTGTGATTGTGTAATTGTGATTGTGCGATTGTGATTGTGTGATTGTGTGATTGTGTGATTGTGTGATTGTGTGATTGTGTGATTGTGTGATTGTGTAATTGTGAGATTGTGTGATTGTGTGCTTGTGTGATTGTGTGATTGTGTGATTGTGATTGTGTGATTGTGATTGTGTGATTGTGATTGTGTGATTGTGATTGTGTGATTGTGATTGTGTGATTGTGATTGTGTGATTGTGATTGTGTGATTGTGACTGTGTGATTGTGTGAGTGTGTGATTGTGTGATTGTGTGATTGTGTAATTGTGATTGTGTGATTGTGTGATTGTGTGATTTTGTGATTGTGTGATTGTGTGATTGTGTGATTGTGTGATTGTGTGATTGTGTGATTGTGTGATTGTGTGATTGTGTGATTGTGTGATTGTGTGATTGTGTGATTGAGTGATTGTGTGCTTGTGTGATTGTGTGATTGTGATTGTGTGATTGTGATTGTGTGATTGTGATTGTGTGATTGTGATTGTGTGATTGTGATTGTGTGATTGTGATTGTGTGATCGTGATTGTGTGATCGTGATTGTGTGATCGTGATTGTGATTGTGATTGTGTGATTGTGTGATTGTGTGATTGTGTGATTGTGTGATTGTGTGATTGTGTGATTGTGTGATTGTGTGATTGTGTGATTGTGTGATTGTGTGATTGTGTGATTGTGTGATTGTGTGATTGTGTGATTGTGTGAGTGTGTGATTGTGTAATTGAGTGATTGTGTGCATGTGTGATTGTGTGATTAGGTGATTGTGCGATTGTGTGACTGTGTGATTGTGTGATCGTGTGATTGTGTGATTGTGTGAATGTGTGGTTGTGTGACCGTGATTGTGTGAACGTGATTTTGTGACCGTGATTGTGTGACCGTGATTTTGTGACCGTGAATGTGTGAATGCGTGATTGTGATTGCGTGATTGTGATTCCGTGATTGTGTGATTGTGTGATCGTGTGATTGTGTGATTGTGTGATTGTGTGGTTGTGTGACCGTGATTGTGTGACCGTGATTGTGTGATCGTGATTGTGTGATCGTGATTGTGTGATCGTGATTGTGATTGTGTGATTGTGTGAGTGTGTGATTGTGTGATTGAGTGATTGTGTGATTGTGTGATTGAGTGATTGTGTGCTTGTGTGATTGTATACTTGTGTGATTGTGTGATTGTATACTTGTGTGATTGTGTGATTGTGTGATTGTGCGATTGCGTGCTTGTGTGATTGTGTGATTGTGTGATTGTGTGATTGTGTGATTGTGTGATTGTGTGATTGTGTGATTGTGTGATTGTGTGATTGTGTGATTGTGTGATTGTGATTGTGTGATTGTGTGATTGTGTGATTGTGTGATTGTGTGATTGTGTGATTGTGTGATTGTGTGATTGTGTGATTGTGTGATTGTGTGATTGTGTGATTGTGTGATTGTGTGATTGTGTGATTGTGTGATAGTGTGATTGTGTGAGTGTGTGATTGTGTGATTGTGTGATTGTGTGATTGTGTGATTGTGTGATTGTGCGATTGTGTGATTGTGTGATTGTGTGATCGTGTGATTGTGTGATTGTGTGATTGTGTGGTTGTGTGACCGTGATTGTGTGACCGTGATTTTGTGACCGTGATTGTGTGACCGTGATTGTGTGACCGTGATAGTGTGACCGTGAATGTGTGAATGCGTGATTGTGATTGCGTGATTGTGATTCCGTGATTGTGTGATTGTGTGATCGTGTGATTGTGTGATTGTGTGATTGTGATTGTGTGATTGTGATTGTGTGATTGTGTGAGTGTGTGATTGTGTGATTGAGTGATTGTGTGATTGTGTGATTGTGTGATTGTGTGGTTGTGTGATTGTGTGATTGTGTGATTGTGTGATTGTGTGATTGGGTGATTGTGTGATTGCGTGATTGTGTGATTCTGTGATTGTGTGATTTTGTGATTGTGTGATTGTGTGATTGTGTGATTGCGTGATTGTGTGATTGTGTGATTGTATACTTGTGTGATTGTGTGATTGTGTGATTGTGTGATTGTGCGATTGTGTGCTTGTGTGATTGTGTGATTGTGATTGTGTGATTGTGTGATTGTGTGATTGTGTGATTGTGTGATTGTGTGATTGTGTGATTGTGTGATTGTGTGATTGTGTGATTGTGTGATTGTGTGATAGTGTGATTGTGTGAGTGTGTGATTGTGTGATTGTGTGATTGTGTGATTGTGTGTTTGTGTGATTGTGTGATTGTGTGAATGTGTGATTGTGTGACCGTGATTGTGTGATTGATGATTGTGTGATTGTGTGATTGTGTGATTGTGTGATTGTGTGATTGTGTGATTGTGTGATTGTGTGATTGTGTGATTGTGTGATTGTGTGAGTGCGTGATTGTGTAATTGAGTGATTGTGTGCATGTGTGATTGTGTGAGTATGTGATTGTGTGGTTGTGTGATTGTGTGATTGTGTGAGTCTGTGATTGTGCGATTGTGTGATTGTGTGATTGTGTGATCGTGTGATTGTGTGATTGTGTGATTGTGTGGTTGTGTGACCGTGATTGTGTGACCGTGATTTTGTGACCGTGATTGTGTGACCGTGATTGTGTGACCGTGATAGTGTGACCGTGAATGTGTGAATGCGTGATTGTGATTGCGTGATTGTGATTCCGTGATTGTGTGATTGTGTGATCGTGTGATTGTGTGATTGTGTGATTGTGATTGTGTGATTGTGATTGTGTGATTGTGTGAGTGTGTGATTGTGTGATTGCGTGATTGTGTGATTCTGTGATTGTGTGATTTTGTGATTGTGTGATTGTGTGATTGCGTGATTGTGTGATTGTGTGATTGTATACTTGTGTGATTGTGTGATTGTGTGATTGTGCGATTGTGTGCTTGTGTGATTGTGTGATTGTGATTGTGTGATTGTGTGATTGTGTGATTGTGTGATTGTGTGATTGTGTGATTGTGTGATTGGGTGATTGTGTGATTGCGTGATTGTGTGATTGTGTGGTTGTGTGATTGCGTGATTGTGTGATTGTGTGATTGTGTGATTGTGTGAGTGTGTGATTGTGCGATTGTGTGATTGTGTGATTGTGTGATTGTGTGATTGTGTGATTGTGATTGTGTGATTGTGTGATTGTGTGATTGTGTGATTGTGTGATTGTGTGATTGTGTGATTGTGTGATTGTGTGATTGTGTGATTGTGTGATTGTGTGATTGTGTGATTGTGTGATTGTGTGATTGTGTGATTGTGTGATTGTGTGATAGTGTGATTGTGTGAGTGTGTGATTGTGTGATTGTGTGATTGTGTGATTGTGTGATTGTGTGATTGTGCGATTGTGTGATTGTGTGATTGTGTGATCGTGTGATTGTGTGATTGTGTGATTGTGTGGTTGTGTGACCGTGATTGTGTGACCGTGATTTTGTGACCGTGATTGTGTGACCGTGATTGTGTGAATGTGATAGTGTGACCGTGAATGTGTGAATGCGTGATTGTGATTGCGTGATTGTGATTCCGTGATTGTGTGATTGTGTGATCGTGTGATTGTGTGATTGTGTGATTGTGTGATTGTGATTGTGTGATTGTGATTGTGTGATTGTGATTGTGTGATTGTGTGAGTGTGTGATTGTGTGATTGAGTGATTGTGTGATTGTGTGATTGTGTGATTGTGTGGTTGTGTGATTGTGTGATTGTGTGATTGTGTGATTGTGTGATTGGGTGATTGTGTGATTGCGTGATTGTGTGATTCTGTGATTGTGTGATTTTGTGATTGTGTGATTGTGTGATTGCGTGATTGTGTGATTGTGTGATTGTATACTTGTGTGATTGTGTGATTGTGTGATTGTGTGATTGTGCGATTGTGTGCTTGTGTGATTGTGTGATTGTGATTGTGTGATTGTGTGATTGTGTGATTGTGTGATTGTGTGATTGTGTGATTGTGTGATTGTGTGATTGTGTGATTGTGTGATTGTGTGATTGTGTGATTGTGTGATAGTGTGATTGTGTGAGTGTGTGATTGTGTGATTGTGTGATTGTGTGATTGTGTGTTTGTGTGATTGTGTGATTGTGTGAATGTGTGATTGTGTGACCGTGATTGTGTGATTGATGATTGTGTGATTGTGTGATTGTGTGATTGTGTGATTGTGTGATTGTGTGATTGTGTGATTGTGTGATTGTGTGATTGTGTGATTGTGTGATTGTGTGAGTGCGTGATTGTGTAATTGAGTGATTGTGTGCATGTGTGATTGTGTGAGTATGTGATTGTGTGGTTGTGTGATTGTGTGATTGTGTGATTGTGTGATTGTGCGATTGTGTGATTGTGTGATTGTGTGATCGTGTGATTGTGTGGTTGTGTGACCGTGATTGTGTGACCGTGATTGTGTGACCGTGATTTTGTGACCGTGATTGTGTGACCGTGATTGTGTGACCGTGATAGTGTGACCGTGAATGTGTGAATGCGTGATTGTGATTGCGTGATTGTGATTCCGTGATTGTGTGATTGTGTGATCGTGTGATTGTGTGATTGTGTGATTGTGATTGTGTGATTGTGATTGTGTGATTGTGTGAGTGTGTGATTGTGTGATTGCGTGATTGTGTGATTCTGTGATTGTGTGATTTTGTGATTGTGTGATTGTGTGATTGCGTGATTGTGTGATTGTGTGATTGTATACTTGTGTGATTGTGTGATTGTGTGATTGTGCGATTGTGTGCTTGTGTGATTGTGTGATTGTGATTGTGTGATTGTGTGATTGTGTGATTGTGTGATTGTGTGATTGTGTGATTGTGTGATTGGGTGATTGTGTGATTGCGTGATTGTGTGATTGTGTGATTGTGTGATTGCGTGATTGTGTGATTGTGTGATTGTGTGATTGTGTGAGTGTGTGATTGTGTGATTGTGTGATTGAGTGATTGTGTGCTTGTGTGATTGTATACTTGTGTGATTGTGTGATTGTATACTTGTGTGATTGTGTGATTGTGTGATTGTGCGATTGCGTGCTTGTGTGATTGTGTGATTGTGATTGTGTGATTGTGTGATTGTGTGATTGTGTGATTGTGTGATTGTGTGATTGTGTGATTGTGTGATTGTGTGATTGTGTGATTGTGTAATTGTGTGATTGTGTGATTGTGTGATTGTGTGATTGTGTGATTGTGTGATTGTGTGATTGTGTGATTGTGTGATTGTGTGATTGTGTGATTGTGTGATTGTGTGATTGTGTGATTGTGTGATTGTGTGATTGTGTGATTGTGTGGTTGTGCGATCGTGATTGTGTGATCGTGATTGTCTGATCGTGATTGTGTGATCGTGATTGTGCGATTGCGTGCTTGTGACTGTGTGATTGTGTGACTGTGTGATTGTGTGATTGTGACTGTGTGATTGTGTGATTGTGTGATTGTGTGATTGTGTGATTGTGTGATAGTGTGATTGTGTGATTGTGTGATTGTGTGATTGTGTGATTGTGTGATTGTGTGATTGTGTGATTGTGTGATTGTGTGATTGTGTGATTGTGTGATTGTGTGATTGTGTGATTGTGTGATTGAGCGATTGTGTGATTGTGTGATTGTGTGACCGTGATTGTGTGATTGTGTGATTGTGTGATTGTGTGATTTTGTGATTGTGTGATTGTGTGATTGTGTGATTGTGTGATTGTGTGATTGTGTGATTGTGTGGTTGTGTGACCGTGATTGTGTGATCGCGATTGTGTGATCGTGATTGTGTGATCGTGATTGTGTGATTGCGTGATTGTGATTGTGTGAGTGTGTGACTGTGTGATTGTGTGATTGTGTGATTTTGTGATTGAGTGATTGTGTGATTGTGTGATTGTGTGAATGTGTGATTGTGTGACCGTGATTGTGTGATTGATGTTTGTGTTATTGTGTGATTGTGTGATTGTGTGATTGTTTGATTGTGTGATTGTGTGATTGTCATTGTGTGATTGTGTGATCGTGTGATTGTGTGATTGTGTGACTGAGTGATTGTGTGACAGTGTGACTGTGTGACTGTGTGATTGAGGAACTGTGTGATTGTGTGACCATGATTGTGTGACCGTGATTGTGTGACCGATTGTGTGACCGTGATAGTGTGACCGTGAATGTGTGAATGCGTGATTGTGATTGCGTGATTGTGATTCCGTGATTGTGTGACTGTGTGATCGTGTGATTGTGTGATTGTGTGATTGTGTGGTTGTGTGACCGTGATTGTGTGGCCGTGACTGTGTGATCGTGATTGTGTGATCGTGATTGTGTGATCGTGATTGTGATTGTGTGATTGTGTGATTGTGTGATGGTGTGATTGTGTGATTGTGTGATTGTGTGATTGTGTGATTGTGTGATTGTGTGATTGTGTGATTGTGTGATTGAGTGATTGTGTGATTGTGTGATTGTGTGAATGTGTGATTGTGTGACCGTGATTGTGTGATTGTGTGATTGTGTGATTGTGTGATTGTGTGATTGTGTGATTGTGTGATTGTGTGATTGTGTGATTGTGTGATTGTGTGGTTGTGTGATTGTGTGATTGTGTGATTGTGTGATTGTGTGATTGGGTGATTGTGTGATTGCGTGATTGTGTGATTCTGTGATTGTGTGATTTTGTGATTGTGTGATTGTGTGATTGCGTGATTGTGTGATTGTGTGATTGTATACTTGTGTGATTGTGTGATTGTGTGATTGTGCGATTGTGTGCTTGTGTGATTGTGTGATTGTGATTGTGTGATTGTGTGATTGTGTGATTGTGTGATTGTGTGATTGTGTGATTGTGTGATTGTGTGATTGTGTGATTGTGTGATTGTGTGATAGTGTGATTGTGTGAGTGTGTGAATGTGTGATTGTGTGATTGTGTGATTGTGTGTTTGTGTGATTGTGTGATTGTGTGAATGTGTGATTGTGTGACCGTGATTGTGTGATTGATGATTGTGTGATTGTGTGATTGTGTGATTGTGTGATTGTGTGATTGTGTGATTGTGTGATTGTGTGATTGTGTGATTGTGTGATTGTGTGATTGTGTGATTGTGTGAGTGTGTGATTGTGTAATTGAGTGATTGTGTGCATGTGTGATTGTGTGAGTATGTGATTGTGTGATTGTGTGATTGTGTGATTGTGTGATTGTGTGATTGTGCGATTGTGTGATTGTGTGATTGTGTGATCGTGTGATTGTGTGATTGTGTGATTGTGTGGTTGTGTGACCGTGATTGTGTGACCGTGATTTTGTGACCGTGATTGTGTGACCGTGATTGTGTGACCGTGATAGTGTGACCGTGAATGTGTGAATGCGTGATTGTGATTGCGTGATTGTGATTCCGTGATTGTGTGATTGTGTGATCGTGTGATTGTGTGATTGTGTGATTGTGATTGTGTGATTGTGATTGTGTGATTGTGTGAGTGTGTGATTGTGTGATTGAGTGATTGTGTGATTGTGTGATTGTGTGATTGTGTGGTTGTGTGATTGTGTGATTGTGTGATTGTGTGATTGTGTGATTGGGTGATTGTGTGATTGCGTGATTGTGTGATTCTGTGATTGTGTGATTTTGTGATTGTGTGATTGTGTGATTGCGTGATTGTGTGATTGTGTGATTGTATACTTGTGTGATTGTGTGATTGTGTGATTGTGAGATTGTGTGCTTGTGTGATTCTGTGATTGTGATTGTGTGATTGTGTGATTGTGTGATTGTGTGATTGTGTGATTGTGTGATAGTGTGATTGTGTGAGAGTGTGATTGTGTGATTGTGTGATTGTGTGATTGTGTGATTGTGTGAATGTGTGATTGTGTGACCGTGATTGTGTGATTGATGATTGTGTGATTGTGTGATTGTGTGATTGTGTGATTGTGTGATTGTGTGAGTGTGTGATTGTGTAATTGAGTGATTGTGTGCATGTGTGATTGTGTGATTAGGTGATTGTGCGATTGTGTGATTGTGTGATTGTGTGTTCGTGTGATTGTGTGATTGTGTGATTGTGTGGTTGTGTGACCGTGATTGTGTGACCGTGATTTTGTGACCGTGATTGTGTGACCGTGATTGTGTGACCGTGATAGTGTGACCGTGAATGTGTGAATGCGTGATTGTGATTGCGTGATTGTGATTCCGTGATTGTGTGATTGTGTGATCGTGTGATTGTGTGATTGTGTGATTGTGTGGTTGTGTGACCGTGATTGTGTGACCGTGATTGTGTGATCGTGATTGTGTGATCGTGATTGTGATTGTGTGATTGTGTGATTGTGTGAGTGTGTGATTGTGTGAGTGTGTGATTGTGTGATTGTGATTGTGTGATTGTGATTGTGTGATTGTGATTGTGTGATTGTGATTGTGTGATTGTGATTGTGTGATTGTGATTGTGTGATTGTGATTGTGTGATTGTGATTGTGTGATTGTGATTGTGTGATTGTGATTGTGTGATTGTGATTGTGTGATTGTGATTGTGTGATTGTGATTGTGTGATTGTGATTGTGTGATTGTGATTGTGTGATTGTGATTGTGTGATTGTGATTGTGTGATTGTGATTGTGTGATTGTGATTGTGTGATTGTGATTGTGTGATTGTGATTGTGTGATTGTGATTGTGTGATTGTGATTGTGTGATTGTGATTGTGTGATTGTGATTGTGTGATTGTGATTGTGTGATTGTGATTGTGTGATTGTGATTGTGTGATTGTGATTGTGTGATTGTGATTGTGTGATTGTGATTGTGTGATTGTGATTGTGTGATTGTGATTGTGTGATTGTGATTGTGTGATTGTGATTGTGTGATTGTGATTGTGTGATTGTGATTGTGTGATTGTGATTGTGTGATTGTGATTGTGTGATTGTGATTGTGTGATTGTGATTGTGTGATTGTGATTGTGTGATTGTGATTGTGTGATTGTGATTGTGTGATTGTGATTGTGTGATTGTGATTGTGTGATTGTGATTGTGTGATTGTGATTGTGTGATTGTGATTGTGTGATTGTGATTGTGTGATTGTGATTGTGTGATTGTGATTGTGTGATTGTGATTGTGTGATTGTGATTGTGTGATTGTGATTGTGTGATTGTGATTGTGTGATTGTGATTGTGTGATTGTGATTGTGTGATTGTGATTGTGTGATTGTGATTGTGTGATTGTGATTGTGTGATTGTGATTGTGTGATTGTGATTGTGTGATTGTGATTGTGTGATTGTGATTGTGTGATTGTGATTGTGTGATTGTGATTGTGTGATTGTGATTGTGTGATTGTGATTGTGTGATTGTGATTGTGTGATTGTGATTGTGTGATTGTGATTGTGTGATTGTGATTGTGTGATTGTGATTGTGTGATTGTGATTGTGTGATTGTGATTGTGTGATTGTGATTGTGTGATTGTGATTGTGTGATTGTGATTGTGTGATTGTGATTGTGTGATTGTGATTGTGTGATTGTGATTGTGTGATTGTGATTGTGTGATTGTGATTGTGTGATTGTGATTGTGTGATTGTGATTGTGTGATTGTGATTGTGTGATTGTGATTGTGTGATTGTGATTGTGTGATTGTGATTGTGTGATTGTGATTGTGTGATTGTGATTGTGTGATTGTGATTGTGTGATTGTGATTGTGTGATTGTGATTGTGTGATTGTGATTGTGTGATTGTGATTGTGTGATTGTGATTGTGTGATTGTGATTGTGTGATTGTGATTGTGTGATTGTGATTGTGTGATTGTGATTGTGTGATTGTGATTGTGTGATTGTGATTGTGTGATTGTGATTGTGTGACTGTGATTGTGTGATGGTGTGAGTGTGTGATTGTGTGATTGAGTGATTGTGTGATTGTGTGATTGTGTGATTGTGTGGTTGTGTGATTGTGTGATTGTGTGATTGTGTGATTGTGTGATTGGGTGATTGTGTGATTGCGTGATTGTGTGATTCTGTGATTGCGTGATTTTGTGATTGTGTGATTGTGTGATTGCGTGATTGTGTGATTGTGTGATTGTATACTTGTGTGATTGTGTGATTGTGTGATTGTGCGATTGTGTGCTTGTGTGATTGTGTGATTGTGATTGTGTGATTGTGTGATTGTGTGATTGTGTGATTGTGTGATTGTGTGATTGTGTGATTGTGTGATTGTGTGATTGTGTGATTGTGTGATTGTGTGATTGTGTGATTGTGTGATTGTGTGATTGTGTGATTGTGTGATAGTGTGATTGTGTGAGTGTGTGATTGTGTGATTGTGTGATTGTGTGATTGTGTGATTGTGTGTTTGTGTGATTGTGTGATTGTGTGATTGTGTGAATGTGTGATTGTGTGACCGTGATTGTGTGATTGATGATTGTGTGATTGTGTGATTGTGTGATTGTGTGATTGTGTGATTGTGTGATTGTGTGATTGTGTGATTGTGTGATTGTGTGATTGTGTGATTGTGTGAGTGTGTGATTGTGTAATTGAGTGATTGTGTGCATGTGTGATTGTGTGATTAGGTGATTGTGCGATTGTGTGATTGTGTGATTGTGTGATCGTGTGATTGTGTGATTGTGTGATTGTGTGGTTGTGTGACCGTGATTGTGTGAACGTGATTTTGTGACCGTGATTGTGTGACCGTGATTGTGTGACCGTGATTTTGTGACCGTGAATGTGTGAATGCGTGATTGTGATTGCGTGATTGTGATTCCGTGATTGTGTGATTGTGTGATCGTGTGATTGTGTGATTGTATGATTGTGTGGTTGTGTGACCGTGATTGTGTGACCGTGATTGTGTGATCGTGATTGTGTGATCGTGATTGTGTGATCGTGATTGTGATTGTGTGATTGTGTGAGTGTGTGATTGTGTGATTGTGTGATTGTGTGATAGTGTGATTGTGTGAGTGTGTGATTGTGTGATTGTGTGATTGTGTGATTGTGTGATTGTGTGTTTGTGTGATTGTGTGATTGTGTGATTGTGTGAATGTGTGATTGTGTGACCGTGATTGTGTGATTGTGTGATTGTGTGATTGCGTGATTGTGTGATTGTGTGATTGTGTGATTGTGTGAGTGTGTGATTGTGTGATTGTGTGATTGAGTGATTGTGTGCTTGTGTGATTGTATACTTGTGTGATTGTGTGATTGTATACTTGTGTGATTGTGTGATTGTGTGATTGTGCGATTGCGTGCTTGTGTGATTGTGTGATTGTGATTGTGTGATTGTGTGATTGTGTGATTGTGTGATTGTGTGATTGTGTGATTGTGTGATTGTGTGATTGTGTGATTGTGTGATTGTGTAATTGTGTGATTGTGTGATTGTGTGATTGTGTGATTGTGTGATTGTGTGATTGTGTGATTGTGTGATTGTGTGATTGTGTGATTGTGTGATTGTGTGATTGTGTGGTTGTGCGATCGTGATTGTGTGATCGTGATTGTCTGATCGTGATTGTGTGATCGTGATTGTGCGATTGCGTGCTTGTCACTGTGTGATTGTGTGACTGTGTGATTGTGTGATTGTGACTGTGTGATTGTGTGATTGTGTGATTGTGTGATTGTGTGATTGTGTGATAGTGTGATTGTGTGATTGTGTGATTGTGTGATTGTGTGATTGTGTGATTGTGTGATTGTGTGATTGTGTGATTGTGTGATTGTGTGATTGTGTGATTGTGTGATTGTGTGATTGTGTGATTGTGTGATTGAGCGATTGTGTGATTGTGTGATTGTGTGACCGTGATTGTGTGATTGTGTGATTGTGTGATTGTGTGATTGTGTGATTTTGTGATTGTGTGATTGTGTGATTGTGTGATTGTGTGATTGTGTGATTGTGTGATTGTGTGGTTGTGTGACCGTGATTGTGTGATCGTGATTGTGTGATCGTGATTGTGTGATCGTGATTGTGTGATTGCGTGATTGTGATTGTGTGAGTGTGTGACTGTGTGATTGTGTGATTGTGTGATTTTGTGATTGAGTGATTGTGTGATTGTGTGATTGTGTGAATGTGTGATTGTGTGACCGTGATTGTGTGATTGATGTTTGTGTTATTGTGTGATTGTGTGATTGTGTGATTGTTTGATTGTGTGATTGTGTGATTGTCATTGTGTGATTGTGTGATCGTGTGATTGTGTGATTGTGTGACTGAGTGATTGTGTGACAGTGTGACTGTGTGACTGTGTGATTGAGGAACTGTGTGATTGTGTGACCATGATTGTGTGACCGTGATTGTGTGACCGATTGTGTGACCGTGATAGTGTGACCGTGAATGTGTGAATGCGTGATTGTGATTGCGTGATTGTGATTCCGTGATTGTGTGACTGTGTGATCGTGTGATTGTGTGATTGTGTGATTGTGTGGTTGTGTGACCGTGATTGTGTGGCCGTGACTGTGTGATCGTGATTGTGTGATCGTGATTGTGTGATCGTGATTGTGATTGTGTGATTGTGTGATTGTGTGATTGTGTGATTGTGTGATTGTGTGATTGTGTGATTGTGTGATTGTGTGATTGTGTGATTGTGTGATTGTGTGATTGTGTGATTGAGTGATTGTGTGATTGTGTGATTGTGTGAATGTGTGATTGTGTGACCGTGATTGTGTGATTGTGTGATTGTGTGATTGTGTGATTGTGTGATTGTGTGATTGTGTGATTGTGTGATTGTGTGATTGTGTGATTGTGTGGTTGTGTGATTGTGTGATTGTGTGATTGTGTGATTGTGTGATTGGGTGATTGTGTGATTGCGTGATTGTGTGATTCTGTGATTGTGTGATTTTGTGATTGTGTGATTGTGTGATTGCGTGATTGTGTGATTGTGTGATTGTATACTTGTGTGATTGTGTGATTGTGTGATTGTGCGATTGTGTGCTTGTGTGATTGTGTGATTGTGATTGTGTGATTGTGTGATTGTGTGATTGTGTGATTGTGTGATTGTGTGATTGTGTGATTGTGTGATTGTGTGATTGTGTGATTGTGTGATAGTGTGATTGTGTGAGTGTGTGATTGTGTGATTGTGTGATTGTGTGATTGTGTGTTTGTGTGATTGTGTGATTGTGTGAATGTGTGATTGTGTGACCGTGATTGTGTGATTGATGATTGTGTGATTGTGTGATTGTGTGATTGTGTGATTGTGTGATTGTGTGATTGTGTGATTGTGTGATTGTGTGATTGTGTGATTGTGTGATTGTGTGATTGTGTGATTGTGTGATTGTGTGAGTGTGTGATTGTGTAATTGAGTGATTGTGTGCATGTGTGATTGTGTGAGTATGTGATTGTGTGATTGTGTGATTGTGTGATTGTGTGATTGTGTGATTGTGCGATTGTGTGATTGTGTGATTGTGTGATCGTGTGATTGTGTGATTGTGTGATTGTGTGGTTGTGTGACCGTGATTGTGTGACCGTGATTTTGTGACCGTGATTGTGTGACCGTGATTGTGTGACCGTGATAGTGTGACCGTGAATGTGTGAATGCGTGATTGTGATTGCGTGATTGTGATTCCGTGATTGTGTGATTGTGTGATCGTGTGATTGTGTGATTGTGTGATTGTGATTGTGTGATTGTGATTGTGTGATTGTGTGAGTGTGTGATTGTGTGATTGAGTGATTGTGTGATTGTGTGATTGTGTGATTGTGTGGTTGTGTGATTGTGTGATTGTGTGATTGTGTGATTGTGTGATTGGGTGATTGTGTGATTGCGTGATTGTGTGATTCTGTGATTGTGTGATTTTGTGATTGTGTGATTGTGTGATTGCGTGATTGTGTGATTGTGTGATTGTATACTTGTGTGATTGTGTGATTGTGTGATTGTGAGATTGTGTGCTTGTGTGATTGTGTGATTGTGATTGTGTGATTGTGTGATTGTGTGATTGTGTGATTGTGTGATTGTGTGATAGTGTGATTGTGTGAGAGTGTGATTGTGTGATTGTGTGATTGTGTGATTGTGTGATTGTGTGAATGTGTGATTGTGTGACCGTGATTGTGTGATTGATGATTGTGTGATTGTGTGATTGTGTGATTGTGTGATTGTGTGATTGTGTGAGTGTGTGATTGTGTAATTGAGTGATTGTGTGCATGTGTGATTGTGTGATTAGGTGATTGTGCGATTGTGTGATTGTGTGATTGTGTGTTCGTGTGATTGTGTGATTGTGTGATTGTGTGGTTGTGTGACCGTGATTGTGTGACCGTGATTTTGTGACCGTGATTGTGTGACCGTGATTGTGTGACCGTGATAGTGTGACCGTGAATGTGTGAATGCGTGATTGTGATTGCGTGATTGTGATTCCGTGATTGTGTGATTGTGTGATCGTGTGATTGTGTGATTGTGTGATTGTGTGGTTGTGTGACCGTGATTGTGTGACCGTGATTGTGTGATCGTGATTGTGTGATCGTGATTGTGATTGTGTGATTGTGTGATTGTGTGAGTGTGTGATTGTGTGAGTGTGTGATTGTGTGATTGTGATTGTGTGATTGTGATTGTGTGATTGTGATTGTGTGATTGTGATTGTGTGATTGTGATTGTGTGATTGTGATTGTGTGATTGTGATTGTGTGATTGTGATTGTGTGATTGTGATTGTGTGATTGTGATTGTGTGATTGTGATTGTGTGATTGTGATTGTGTGATTGTGATTGTGTGATTGTGATTGTGTGATTGTGATTGTGTGATTGTGATTGTGTGATTGTGATTGTGTGATTGTGATTGTGTGATTGTGATTGTGTGATTGTGATTGTGTGATTGTGATTGTGTGATTGTGATTGTGTGATTGTGATTGTGTGATTGTGATTGTGTGATTGTGATTGTGTGATTGTGATTGTGTGATTGTGATTGTGTGATTGTGATTGTGTGATTGTGATTGTGTGATTGTGATTGTGTGATTGTGATTGTGTGATTGTGATTGTGTGATTGTGATTGTGTGATTGTGATTGTGTGATTGTGATTGTGTGATTGTGATTGTGTGATTGTGATTGTGTGATTGTGATTGTGTGATTGTGATTGTGTGATTGTGATTGTGTGATTGTGATTGTGTGATTGTGATTGTGTGATTGTGATTGTGTGATTGTGATTGTGTGATTGTGATTGTGTGATTGTGATTGTGTGATTGTGATTGTGTGATTGTGATTGTGTGATTGTGATTGTGTGATTGTGATTGTGTGATTGTGATTGTGTGATTGTGATTGTGTGATTGTGATTGTGTGATTGTGATTGTGTGATTGTGATTGTGTGATTGTGATTGTGTGATTGTGATTGTGTGATTGTGATTGTGTGATTGTGATTGTGTGATTGTGATTGTGTGATTGTGATTGTGTGATTGTGATTGTGTGATTGTGATTGTGTGATTGTGATTGTGTGATTGTGATTGTGTGATTGTGATTGTGTGATTGTGATTGTGTGATTGTGATTGTGTGATTGTGATTGTGTGATTGTGATTGTGTGATTGTGATTGTGTGATTGTGATTGTGTGATTGTGATTGTGTGATTGTGATTGTGTGATTGTGATTGTGTGATTGTGATTGTGTGATTGTGATTGTGTGATTGTGATTGTGTGATTGTGATTGTGTGATTGTGATTGTGTGACTGTGATTGTGTGATGGTGTGAGTGTGTGATTGTGTGATTGAGTGATTGTGTGATTGTGTGATTGTGTGATTGTATGGTTGTGTGATTGTGTGATTGTGTGATTGTGTGATTGTGTGATTGGGTGATTGTGTGATTGCGTGATTGTGTGATTCTGTGATTGCGTGATTTTGTGATTGTGTGATTGTGTGATTGCGTGATTGTGTGATTGTGTGATTGTATACTTGTGTGATTGTGTGATTGTGTGATTGTGCGATTGTGTGCTTGTGTGATTGTGTGATTGTGATTGTGTGATTGTGTGATTGTGTGATTGTGTGATTGTGTGATTGTGTGATTGTGTGATTGTGTGATTGTGTGATTGTGTGATTGTGTGATTGTGTGATTGTGTGATTGTGTGATTGTGTGATTGTGTGATTGTGTGATTGTGTGATTGTGTGATAGTGTGATTGTGTGAGTGTGTGATTGTGTGATTGTGTGATTGTGTGATTGTGTGATTGTGTGTTTGTGTGATTGTGTGATTGTGTGATTGTGTGATTGTGTGAATGTGTGATTGTGTGACCGTGATTGTGTGATTGATGATTGTGTGATTGTGTGATTGTGTGATTGTGTGATTGTGTGATTGTGTGATTGTGTGATTGTGTGATTGTGTGATTGTGTGATTGTGTGATTGTGTGATTGTGTGATTGTGTGATTGTGTGAGTGTGTGATTGTGTAATTGAGTGATTGTGTGCATGTGTGATTGTGTGATTAGGTGATTGTGCGATTGTGTGATTGTGTGATTGTGTGATCGTGTGATTGTGTGATTGTGTGATTGTGTGGTTGTGTGACCGTGATTGTGTGAACGTGATTTTGTGACCGTGATTGTGTGACCGTGATTGTGTGACCGTGATTTTGTGACCGTGAATGTGTGAATGCGTGATTGTGATTGCGTGATTGTGATTCCGTGATTGTGTGATTGTGTGATCGTGTGATTGTGTGATTGTATGATTGTGTGGTTGTGTGACCGTGATTGTGTGACCGTGATTGTGTGATCGTGATTGTGTGATCGTGATTGTGTGATCGTGATTGTGATTGTGTGATTGTGTGAGTGTGTGATTGTGTGATTGAGTGATTGTGTGATTGTGTGATTGAGTGATTGTGTGCTTGTGTGATTGTATACTTGTGTGATTGTGTGATTGTATACTTGTGTGATTGTGTGATTGTGTGATTGTGCGATTGCGTGCTGTGTGATTGTGTGATTGTGTGATTGTGTGATAGTGTGATTGTGTGAGTGTGTGATTGTGTGATTGTGTGATTGTGTGATTGTGTGATTGTGTGATTGTGTGATTGTGTGGTTGTGCGATCGTGATTGTGTGATCGTGATTGTCAGATCGTGATTGTGTGATCGTGATTGTGTGATCGTGATTGTGCGATTGCGTGCTTGTGACTGTGTGATTGTGTGACTGTGTGATTGTGTGATTGTGACTGTGTGATTGTGTGATTGTGTGATTGTGTGATAGTGTGATTGTGTGATTGTGTGATTGTATACTAGTGTGATTGTGTGATTGTGTGATTGTGCGATTGCGTGCTTGTGTGATTGTGCGATTGTGATTGTGTGATTGTGTGATTGTGTGATTGTGTGATTGTGTGATTGTGTGATTGTGTGATTGTGTGATTGTGTGATTGTGTGATTGTGTGATTGTGTGATTGTGTGATTGTGTGATTGTGTGATTGTGTGATTGTGTGATTGTGTGATTGTGTGATTGTGTGATTGTGTGATTGTGTGATTGTGTGATTGTGTGATTGTGTGATTGTGTGATTGTGTGATTGTGTGATAGTGTGATTGTGTGAGTGTGTGATTGTGTGATTGTGTGATTGTGTGATTGTGTGATTGTGCGATTGTGTGATTGTGTGATTGTGTGATCGTGTGATTGTGTGTTTGTGTGATTGTGTGGTTGTGTGACCGTGATTGTGTGACCGTGATTTTGTGACCGTGATTGTGTGACCGTGATTGTGTGACCGTGATAGTGTGACCGTGAATGTGTGAATGCGTGATTGTGATTGCGTGATTGTGATTCCGTGATTGTGTGATTGTGTGATCGTGTGATTGTGTGATTGTGTGATTGTGATTGTGTCATTGTGATTGTGTGATTGTGTGAGTGTGTGATTGTGTGATTGAGTGATTGTGTGATTGTGTGATTGTGTGATTGTGTGGTTGTGTGATTGTGTGATTGTGTGTTCGTGTGATTGTGTGATTGTGTGATTGTGTGGTTGTGTGACCGTGATTGTGTGACCGTGATTTTGTGACCGTGATTGTGTGACCGTGATTGTGTGACCGTGATAGTGTGACCGTGAATGTGTGAATGCGTGATTGTGATTGCGTGATTGTGATTCCGTGATTGTGTGATTGTGTGATCGTGTGATTGTGTGATTGTGTGATTGTGTGGTTGTGTGACCGTGATTGTGTGACCGTGATTGTGTGATCGTGATTGTGTGATCGTGATTGTGATTGTGTGATTGTGTGATTGTGTGAGTGTGTGATTGTGTGAGTGTGTGATTGTGTGATTGTGATTGTGTGATTGTGATTGTGTGATTGTGATTGTGTGATTGTGATTGTGTGATTGTGATTGTGTGATTGTGATTGTGTGATTGTGATTGTGTGATTGTGATTGTGTGATTGTGATTGTGTGATTGTGATTGTGTGATTGTGATTGTGTGATTGTGATTGTGTGATTGTGATTGTGTGATTGTGATTGTGTGATTGTGATTGTGTGATTGTGATTGTGTGATTGTGATTGTGTGATTGTGATTGTGTGATTGTGATTGTGTGATTGTGATTGTGTGATTGTGATTGTGTGATTGTGATTGTGTGATTGTGATTGTGTGATTGTGATTGTGTGATTGTGATTGTGTGATTGTGATTGTGTGATTGTGATTGTGTGATTGTGATTGTGTGATTGTGATTGTGTGATTGTGATTGTGTGATTGTGATTGTGTGATTGTGATTGTGTGATTGTGATTGTGTGATTGTGATTGTGTGATTGTGATTGTGTGATTGTGATTGTGTGATTGTGATTGTGTGATTGTGATTGTGTGATTGTGATTGTGTGATTGTGATTGTGTGATTGTGATTGTGTGATTGTGATTGTGTGATTGTGATTGTGTGATTGTGATTGTGTGATTGTGATTGTGTGATTGTGATTGTGTGATTGTGATTGTGTGATTGTGATTGTGTGATTGTGATTGTGTGATTGTGATTGTGTGATTGTGATTGTGTGATTGTGATTGTGTGATTGTGATTGTGTGATTGTGATTGTGTGATTGTGATTGTGTGATTGTGATTGTGTGATTGTGATTGTGTGATTGTGATTGTGTGATTGTGATTGTGTGATTGTGATTGTGTGATTGTGATTGTGTGATTGTGATTGTGTGATTGTGATTGTGTGATTGTGATTGTGTGATTGTGATTGTGTGATTGTGATTGTGTGATTGTGATTGTGTGATTGTGATTGTGTGATTGTGATTGTGTGATTGTGATTGTGTGATTGTGATTGTGTGATTGTGATTGTGTGATTGTGATTGTGTGATTGTGATTGTGTGATTGTGATTGTGTGATTGTGATTGTGTGATTGTGATTGTGTGATTGTGATTGTGTGATTGTGATTGTGTGATTGTGATTGTGTGATTGTGATTGTGTGATTGTGATTGTGTGATTGTGATTGTGTGATTGTGATTGTGTGATTGTGATTGTGTGATTGTGATTGTGTGACTGTGATTGTGTGATGGTGTGAGTGTGTGATTGTGTGATTGAGTGATTGTGTGATTGTGTGATTGTGTGATTGTATGGTTGTGTGATTGTGTGATTGTGTGATTGTGTGATTGTGTGATTGGGTGATTGTGTGATTGCGTGATTGTGTGATTCTGTGATTGCGTGATTTTGTGATTGTGTGATTGTGTGATTGCGTGATTGTGTGATTGTGTGATTGTATACTTGTGTGATTGTGTGATTGTGTGATTGTGCGATTGTGTGCTTGTGTGATTGTGTGATTGTGATTGTGTGATTGTGTGATTGTGTGATTGTGTGATTGTGTGATTGTGTGATTGTGTGATTGTGTGATTGTGTGATTGTGTGATTGTGTGATTGTGTGATTGTGTGATTGTGTGATTGTGTGATTGTGTGATTGTGTGATTGTGTGATTGTGTGATAGTGTGATTGTGTGAGTGTGTGATTGTGTGATTGTGTGATTGTGTGATTGTGTGATTGTGTGTTTGTGTGATTGTGTGATTGTGTGATTGTGTGAATGTGTGATTGTGTGACCGTGATTGTGTGATTGATGATTGTGTGATTGTGTGATTGTGTGATTGTGTGATTGTGTGATTGTGTGATTGTGTGATTGTGTGATTGTGTGATTGTGTGATTGTGTGATTGTGTGATTGTGTGATTGTGTGATTGTGTGAGTGTGTGATTGTGTAATTGAGTGATTGTGTGCATGTGTGATTGTGTGATTAGGTGATTGTGCGATTGTGTGATTGTGTGATTGTGTGATCGTGTGATTGTGTGATTGTGTGATTGTGTGGTTGTGTGACCGTGATTGTGTGAACGTGATTTTGTGACCGTGATTGTGTGACCGTGATTGTGTGACCGTGATTTTGTGACCGTGAATGTGTGAATGCGTGATTGTGATTGCGTGATTGTGATTCCGTGATTGTGTGATTGTGTGATCGTGTGATTGTGTGATTGTATGATTGTGTGGTTGTGTGACCGTGATTGTGTGACCGTGATTGTGTGATCGTGATTGTGTGATCGTGATTGTGTGATCGTGATTGTGATTGTGTGATTGTGTGAGTGTGTGATTGTGTGATTGAGTGATTGTGTGATTGTGTGATTGAGTGATTGTGTGCTTGTGTGATTGTATACTTGTGTGATTGTGTGATTGTATACTTGTGTGATTGTGTGATTGTGTGATTGTGCGATTGCGTGCTGTGTGATTGTGTGATTGTGTGATTGTGTGATAGTGTGATTGTGTGAGTGTGTGATTGTGTGATTGTGTGATTGTGTGATTGTGTGATTGTGTGATTGTGTGATTGTGTGGTTGTGCGATCGTGATTGTGTGATCGTGATTGTCAGATCGTGATTGTGTGATCGTGATTGTGTGATCGTGATTGTGCGATTGCGTGCTTGTGACTGTGTGATTGTGTGACTGTGTGATTGTGTGATTGTGACTGTGTGATTGTGTGATTGTGTGATTGTGTGATAGTGTGATTGTGTGATTGTGTGATTGTATACTAGTGTGATTGTGTGATTGTGTGATTGTGCGATTGCGTGCTTGTGTGATTGTGCGATTGTGATTGTGTGATTGTGTGATTGTGTGATTGTGTGATTGTGTGATTGTGTGATTGTGTGATTGTGTGATTGTGTGATTGTGTGATTGTGTGATTGTGTGATTGTGTGATTGTGTGATTGTGTGATTGTGTGATTGTGTGATTGTGTGATTGTGTGATTGTGTGATTGTGTGATTGTGTGATTGTGTGATTGTGTGATTGTGTGATTGTGTGATTGTGTGATTGTGTGATTGTGTGATAGTGTGATTGTGTGAGTGTGTGATTGTGTGATTGTGTGATTGTGTGATTGTGTGATTGTGCGATTGTGTGATTGTGTGATTGTGTGATCGTGTGATTGTGTGTTTGTGTGATTGTGTGGTTGTGTGACCGTGATTGTGTGACCGTGATTTTGTGACCGTGATTGTGTGACCGTGATTGTGTGACCGTGATAGTGTGACCGTGAATGTGTGAATGCGTGATTGTGATTGCGTGATTGTGATTCCGTGATTGTGTGATTGTGTGATCGTGTGATTGTGTGATTGTGTGATTGTGATTGTGTCATTGTGATTGTGTGATTGTGTGAGTGTGTGATTGTGTGATTGAGTGATTGTGTGATTGTGTGATTGTGTGATTGTGTGGTTGTGTGATTGTGTGATTGTGTGATTGTGTGATTGGGTGATTGTGTGATTGCGTGATTGTGTGATTCTGTGATTGTGTGATTTTGTGATTGTGTGATTGTGTGATTGCGTGATTGTGTGATTGTGTGATTGTATACTTGTGTGATTGTGTGATTGTGTGATTGTGCGATTGTGTGCTTGTGTGATTGTGTGATTGTGATTGTGTGATTGTGTGATTGTGTGATTGTGTGATTGTGTGATTGTGTGATTGTGTGATTGTGTGATTGTGTGATTGTGTGATTGTGTGATAGTGTGATTGTGTGAGTGTGTGATTGTGTGATTGTGTGATTGTGTGATTGTGTGTTTGTGTGATTGTGTGATTGTGTGAATGTGTGATTGTGTGACCGTGATTGTGTGATTGATGATTGTGTGATTGTGTGATTGTGTGATTGTGTGATTGTGTGATTGTGTGATTGTGTGATTGTGTGATTGTGTGATTGTGTGATTGTGTGATTGTGTGATTGTGTGATTGTGTGATTGTGTGAGTGTGTGATTGTGTAATTGAGTGATTGTGTGCATGTGTGATTGTGTGAGTATGTGATTGTGTGATTGTGTGATTGTGTGATTGTGTGATTGTGTGATTGTGCGATTGTGTGATTGTGTGATTGTGTGATCGTGTGATTGTGTGATTGTGTGATTGTGTGGTTGTGTGACCGTGATTGTGTGACCGTGATTTTGTGACCGTGATTGTGTGACCGTGATTGTGTGACCGTGATAGTGTGACCGTGAATGTGTGAATGCGTGATTGTGATTGCGTGATTGTGATTCCGTGATTGTGTGATTGTGTGATCGTGTGATTGTGTGATTGTGTGATTGTGATTGTGTGATTGTGATTGTGTGATTGTGATTGTGTGATTGTGTGAGTGTGTGATTGTGTGATTGTGACTGTGTGATTGTGTGATTGTGTGATTGTGTGATAGTGTGATTGTGTGATTGTGTGATTGTATACTTGTGTGATTGTGTGATTGTGTGATTGTGCGATTGCGCGCTTGTGTGATTGTGCGATTGTGATTGTGTGATTGTGTGATTGTGTGATTGTGTGATTGTGTGATTGTGTGATTGTGTGATTGTGTGATTGTGTGATTGTGTGATTGTGTGATTGTGTGATTGTGTGATTGTGTGATTGTGTGATTGTGTGATTGTGATTGTGTGATTGTGTGATTGTGTGATTGTGTGATTGTGTGATTGTGTGATTGTGTGATTGTGTGATTGTGTGATTGTGTGATTGTGTGATTGTGTGATTGTGTGATTGTGTGATTGTGTGATTGTGTGATTGTGTGATTGTGTGATTGTGTGATAGTGTGATTGTGTGAGTGTGTGATTGTGTGATTGTGTGATTGTGCGATTGTGTGATTGTGCGATTGTGTGATTGTGTGATTGTGTGATCGTGTGATTGTGTGTTTGTGTGATTGTGTGGTTGTGTGACCGTGATTGTGTGACCGTGATTTTGTGACCGTGATTGTGTGACCGTGATTGTGTGACCGTGATAGTGTGACCGTGAATGTGTGAATGCGTGATTGTGATTGCGTGATTGTGATTCCGTGATTGTGTGATTGTGTGATCGTGTGATTGTGTGATTGTGTGATTGTGATTGTGTGATTGTGATTGTGTGATTGTGTGAGTGTGTGATTGTGTGATTGAGTGATTGTGTGATTGTGTGATTGTGTGATTGTGTGGTTGTGTGATTGTGTGATTGTGTGATTGTGTGATTGGGTGATTGTGTGATTGCGTGATTGTGTGATTCTGTGATTGTGTGATTTTGTGATTGTGTGATTGTGTGATTGCGTGATTGTGTGATTGTGTGATTGTATACTTGTGTGATTGTGTGATTGTGTGATTGTGCGATTGTGTGATTGTGTGATTGTGTGATCGTGTGATTGTGTGTTTGTGCGATTGTGTGGTTGTGTGACCGTGATTGTGTGACCGTGATTTTGTGACCGTGATTGTGTGACCGTGATTGTGTGACCGTGATAGTGTGACCGTGAATGTGTGAATGCGTGATTGTGATTGCGTGATTGTGATTCCGTGATTGTGTGATTGTGTGATCGTGTGATTGTGTGATTGTGTGATTGTGATTGTGTGATTGTGATTGTGTGATTGTGTGAGTGTGTGATTGTGTGATTGAGTGATTGTGTGATTGTGTGATTGTGTGATTGTGTGGTTGTGTGATTGTGTGATTGTGTGATTGTGTGATTGGGTGATTGTGTGATTGCGTGATTGTGTGATTCTGTGATTGTGTGATTTTGTGATTGTGTGATTGTGTGATTGCGTGATTGTGTGATTGTGTGATTGTATACTTGTGTGATTGTGTGATTGTGTGATTGTGCGATTGTGTGCTTGTGTGATTGTGTGATTGTGATTGTGTGATTGTGTGATTGTGTGATTGTGTGATTGTGTGATTGTGTGATTGTGTGATTGTGTGATTGTGTGATTGTGTGATTGTGTGATTGTGTGATAGTGTGATTGTGTGAGTGTGTGATTGTGTGATTGTGTGATTGTGTGATTGTGTGTTTGTGTGATTGTGTGATTGTGTGAATGTGTGATTGTGTGACCGTGATTGTGTGATTGATGATTGTGTGATTGTGTGATTGTGTGATTGTGTGATTGTGTGATTGTGTGATTGTGTGATTGTGTGATTGTGTGATTGTGTGATTGTGTGATTGTGTGATTGTGTGATTGTGTGATTGTGTGAGTGTGTGATTGTGTAATTGAGTGATTGTGTGCATGTGTGATTGTGTGAGTATGTGATTGTGTGATTGTGTGATTGTGTGATTGTGTGATTGTGTGATTGTGCGATTGTGTGATTGTGTGATTGTGTGATCGTGTGATTGTGTGATTGTGTGATTGTGTGGTTGTGTGACCGTGATTGTGTGACCGTGATTTTGTGACCGTGATTGTGTGACCGTGATTGTGTGACCGTGATAGTGTGACCGTGAATGTGTGAATGCGTGATTGTGATTGCGTGATTGTGATTCCGTGATTGTGTGATTGTGTGATCGTGTGATTGTGTGATTGTGTGATTGTGATTGTGTGATTGTGATTGTGTGATTGTGTGAGTGTGTGATTGTGTGATTGTGACTGTGTGATTGTGTGATTGTGTGATTGTGTGATAGTGTGATTGTGTGATTGTGTGATTGTATACTTGTGTGATTGTGTGATTGTGTGATTGTGCGATTGCGTGCTTGTGTGATTGTGCGATTGTGATTGTGTGATTGTGTGATTGTGTGATTGTGTGATTGTGTGATTGTGTGATTGTGTGATTGTGTGATTGTGTGATTGTGTGATTGTGTGATTGTGTGATTGTGTGATTGTGTGATTGTGTGATTGTGTGATTGTGTGATTGTGTGATTGTGATTGTGTGATTGTGTGATTGTGTGATTGTGTGATTGTGTGATTGTGTGATTGTGTGATTGTGTGATTGTGTGATTGTGTGATTGTGTGATTGTGTGATTGTGTGATTGTGTGATTGTGTGATTGTGTGATTGTGTGATTGTGTGATTGTGTGATAGTGTGGTTGTGTGAGTGTGTGATTGTGTGATTGTGTGATTGTGTGATTGTGTGATTGTGATTGTGTGATTGTGTGATTGTGTGATTGTGTGATTGTGTGATTGTGTGATTGGGTGATTGTGTGATTGCGTGATTGTGTGATTGTGTGATTGTGTGATTGCGTGATTGTGTGATTGTGTGACTGTGTGATTGTGTGAGTGTGTGATTGTGTGATTGTGTGATTGAGTGATTGTGTGCTTGTGTGATTGTATACTTGTGTGATTGTGTGATTGTATACTTGTGTGATTGTGTGATTGTGTGATTGTGCGATTGCGTGCTTGTGTGATTGTGTGATTGTGATTGTGTGATTGTGTGATTGTGTGATTGTGTGATTGTGTGATTGTGTGATTGTGTGATTGTGTGATTGTGTAATTGTGTGATTGTGTGATTGTGTGATTGTGTGATTGTGTGATTGTGTGATTGTGTGATTGTGTGATTGTGTGATTGTGTGATTGTGTGATTGTGTGATTGTGTGATTGTGTGATTGTGTGATTGTGTGATTGTGTGATTGTGTGATTGTGTGGTTGTGCGATCGTGATTGTGTGATCGTGATTGTCTGATCGTGATTGTGTGATCGTGATTGTGCGATTGCGTGCTTGTGACTGTGTGATTGTGTGACTGTGTGATTGTGTGATTGTGACTGTGTGATTGTGTGATTGTGTGATTGTGTGATTGTGTGATTGTGTGATAGTGTGATTGTGTGATTGTGTGATTGTGTGATTGTGTGATTGTGTGATTGTGTGATTGTGTGATTGTGTGATTGTGTGATTGTGTGATTGTGTGATTGTGTGATTGTGTGATTGTGTGATTGAGCGATTGTGTGATTGTGTGATTGTGTGACCGTGATTGTGTGATTGTGTGATTGTGTGATTGTGTGATTTTGTGATTGTGTGATTGTGTGATTGTGTGATTGTGTGATTGTGTGATTGTGTGATTGTGTGATTGTGTGGTTGTGTGACCGTGATCGTGTGATCGTGATTGTGATTGTGTGATTGTGTGATTGTGTGATTGTGTGATTGTGTGATTGTGTGATAGTGTGGTTGTGTGAGTGTGTGATTGTGTGATTGTGTGATTGTGTGATTGTGTGATTGTGATTGTGTGATTGTGCGATTGTGATTGTGTGATTGTGTGATTGTGTGATTGTGTGATTGTGTGATTGTGTGATTGTGTGATTGTGTGATTGTGTGATTGTGTGATTGTGTGATTGTGTGATTGTGTGATTGTGTGATTGTGTGATTGTGTGATTGTGTGATTGTGTGATTGTGATTGTGTGATTGTGTGATTGTGTGATTGTGTGATTGTGTGATTGTGTGATTGTGTGATTGTGTGATTGTGTGATTGTGTGATTGTGTGATTGTGTGATTGTGTGATTGTGTGATTGTGTGATTGTGTGATTGTGTGATTGTGTGATTGTGTGATTGTGTGATTGTGTGATAGTGTGGTTGTGTGAGTGTGTGATTGTGTGATTGTGTGATTGTGTGATTGTGTGATTGTGATTGTGTGATTGTGTGATTGTGTGATTGTGTGATTGTGTGATTGTGTGATTGGGTGATTGTGTGATTGCGTGATTGTGTGATTGTGTGATTGTGTGATTGCGTGATTGTGTGATTGTGTGATTGTGTGATTGTGTGAGTGTGTGATTGTGTGATTGTGTGATTGAGTGATTGTGTGCTTGTGTGATTGTATACTTGTGTGATTGTGTGATTGTATACTTGTGTGATTGTGTGATTGTGTGATTGTGCGATTGCGTGCTTGTGTGATTGTGTGATTGTGATTGTGTGATTGTGTGATTGTGTGATTGTGTGATTGTGTGATTGTGTGATTGTGTGATTGTGTGATTGTGTGATTGTGTAATTGTGTGATTGTGTGATTGTGTGATTGTGTGATTGTGTGATTGTGTGATTGTGTGATTGTGTGATTGTGTGATTGTGTGATTGTGTGATTGTGTGATTGTGTGATTGTGTGATTGTGTGATTGTGTGATTGTGTGATTGTGTGATTGTGTGATTGTGTGATTGTGTGATTGTGTGGTTGTGCGATCGTGATTGTGTGATCGTGATTGTCTGATCGTGATTGTGTGATCGTGATTGTGCGATTGCGTGCTTGTGACTGTGTGATTGTGTGACTGTGTGATTGTGTGATTGTGACTGTGTGATTGTGTGATTGTGTGATTGTGTGATTGTGTGATTGTGTGATAGTGTGATTGTGTGATTGTGTGATTGTGTGATTGTGTGATTGTGTGATTGTGTGATTGTGTGATTGTGTGATTGTGTGATTGTGTGATTGTGTGATTGTGTGATTGTGTGATTGTGTGATTGTGTGATTGTGTGATTGTGTGATTGTGTGATTGTGTGATTGTGTGATTGTGTGATTGAGCGATTGTGTGATTGTGTGATTGTGTGACCGTGATTGTGTGATTGTGTGATTGTGTGATTGTGTGATTTTGTGATTGTGTGATTGTGTGATTGTGTGATTGTGTGATTGTGTGGTTGTGTGGTTGTGTGACCGTGATTGTGTGATCGTGATTGTGATTGTGTGATTGTGTGATTGTGTGATTGTGTGATTGTGTGATTGTGTGATTGTGTGATTGTGTGGTTGTGTGATTGTGTGATTGTGTGATTGTGTGATTGTGTGATTGGGTGATTGTGTGATTGCGTGATTGTGTGATTCTGTGATTGTGTGATTTTGTGATTGTGTGATTGTGTGATTGCGTGATTGTGTGATTGTGTGATTGTATACTTGTGTGATTGTGTGATTGTGTGATTGTGCGATTGTGTGCTTGTGTGATTGTGTGATTGTGATTGTGTGATTGTGTGATTGTGTGATTGTGTGATTGTGTGATTGTGTGATTGTGTGATTGTGTGATTGTGTGATTGTGTGATTGTGTGATTGTGTGATTGTGTGATAGTGTGATTGTGTGAGTGTGTGATTGTGTGATTGTGTGATTGTGTGATTGTGTGTTTGTGTGATTGTGTGATTGTGTGAATGTGTGATTGTGTGACCGTGATTGTGTGATTGATGATTGTGTGATTGTGTGATTGTGTGATTGTGTGATTGTGTGATTGTGTGATTGTGTGATTGTGTGATTGTGTGATTGTGTGATTGTGTGAGTGTGTGATTGTGTAATTGAGTGATTGTGTGCATGTGTGATTGTGTGAGTATGTGATTGTGTGATTGTGTGATTGTGTGATTGTGTGATTGTGTGATTGTGCGATTGTGTGATTGTGTGATTGTGTGATCGTGTGATTGTGTGATTGTGTGATTGTGTGGTTGTGTGACCGTGATTGTGTGACCGTGATTTTGTGACCGTGATTGTGTGACCGTGATTGTGTGACCGTGATAGTGTGACCGTGAATGTGTGAATGCGTGATTGTGATTGCGTGATTGTGATTCCGTGATTTTGTGATTGTGTGATCGTGTGATTGTGTGATTGTGTGATTGTGATTGTGTGATTGTGATTGTGTGATTGTGTGAGTGCGTGATTGTGTGATTGAGTGATTGTGTGATTGTGTGATTGTGTGATTGTGTGGTTGTGTGATTGTGTGATTGTGTGATTGTGTGATTGTGTGATTGGGTGATTGTGTGATTGCGTGATTGTGTGATTCTGTGATTGTGTGATTTTGTGATTGTGTGATTGTGTGATTGCGTGATTGTGTGATTGTGTGATTGTATACTTGTGTGATTGTGTGATTGTGTGATTGTGCGATTGTGTGCTTGTGTGATTGTGTGATTGTGATTGTGTGATTGTGTGATTGTGTGATTGTGTGATTGTGTGATTGTGTGATAGTGTGATTGTGTGAGAGTGTGATTGTGTGATTGTGCGATTGTGTGATTGTGTGATTGTGTGAATGTGTGATTGTGTGACCGTGATTGTGTGATTGATGATTGTGTGATTGTGTGATTGTGTGATTGTGTGATTGTGTGATTGTGTGAGTGTGTGATTGTGTAATTGAGTGATTGTGTGCATGTGTGATTGTGTGATTAGGTGATTGTGCGATTGTGTGATTGTGTGATTGTGTGTTCGTGTGATTGTGTGATTGTGTGATTGTGTGGTTGTGTGACCGTGATTGTGTGACCGTGATTTTGTGACCGTGATTGTGTGACCGTGATTGTGTGACCGTGATAGTGTGACCGTGAATGTGTGAATGCGTGATTGTGATTGCGTGATTGTGATTCCGTGATTGTGTGATTGTGTGATCGTGTGATTGTGTGATTGTGTGATTGTGTGGTTGTGTGACCGTGATTGTGTGACCGTGATTGTGTGATCGTGATTGTGTGATCGTGATTGTGATTGTGTGATTGTGTGATTGTGTGAGTGTGTGATTGTGTGAGTGTGTGATTGTGTGATTGTGATTGTGTGATTGTGATTGTGTGATTGTGATTGTGTGATTGTGATTGTGTGATTGTGATTGTGTGATTGTGATTGTGTGATTGTGATTGTGTGATTGTGATTGTGTGATTGTGATTGTGTGATTGTGATTGTGTGATTGTGATTGTGTGATTGTGATTGTGTGATTGTGATTGTGTGATTGTGATTGTGTGATTGTGATTGTGTGATTGTGATTGTGTGATTGTGATTGTGTGATTGTGATTGTGTGATTGTGATTGTGTGATTGTGATTGTGTGATTGTGATTGTGTGATTGTGATTGTGTGATTGTGATTGTGTGATTGTGATTGTGTGATTGTGATTGTGTGATTGTGATTGTGTGATTGTGATTGTGTGATTGTGATTGTGTGATTGTGATTGTGTGATTGTGATTGTGTGATTGTGATTGTGTGATTGTGATTGTGTGATTGTGATTGTGTGATTGTGATTGTGTGATTGTGATTGTGTGATTGTGATTGTGTGATTGTGATTGTGTGATTGTGATTGTGTGATTGTGATTGTGTGATTGTGATTGTGTGATTGTGATTGTGTGATTGTGATTGTGTGATTGTGATTGTGTGATTGTGATTGTGTGATTGTGATTGTGTGATTGTGATTGTGTGATTGTGATTGTGTGATTGTGATTGTGTGATTGTGATTGTGTGATTGTGATTGTGTGATTGTGATTGTGTGATTGTGATTGTGTGATTGTGATTGTGTGATTGTGATTGTGTGATTGTGATTGTGTGATTGTGATTGTGTGATTGTGATTGTGTGATTGTGATTGTGTGATTGTGATTGTGTGATTGTGATTGTGTGATTGTGATTGTGTGATTGTGATTGTGTGATTGTGATTGTGTGATTGTGATTGTGTGATTGTGATTGTGTGATTGTGATTGTGTGATTGTGATTGTGTGATTGTGATTGTGTGATTGTGATTGTGTGATTGTGATTGTGTGATTGTGATTGTGTGATTGTGATTGTGTGATTGTGATTGTGTGATTGTGATTGTGTGATTGTGATTGTGTGATTGTGATTGTGTGATTGTGATTGTGTGATTGTGATTGTGTGATTGTGATTGTGTGATTGTGATTGTGTGATTGTGATTGTGTGATTGTGATTGTGTGATTGTGATTGTGTGATTGTGATTGTGTGATTGTGATTGTGTGATTGTGATTGTGTGATTGTGATTGTGTGATTGTGATTGTGTGATTGTGATTGTGTGATTGTGATTGTGTGATTGTGATTGTGTGATTGTGATTGTGTGATTGTGATTGTGTGATTGTGATTGTGTGATTGTGATTGTGTGATTGTGATTGTGTGATTGTGATTGTGTGATTGTGATTGTGTGATTGTGATTGTGTGATTGTGATTGTGTGATTGTGATTGTGTGATTGTGATTGTGTGATTGTGATTGTGTGATTGTGATTGTGTGATTGTGATTGTGTGATTGTGATTGTGTGATTGTGATTGTGTGATTGTGATTGTGTGATTGTGATTGTGTGATTGTGATTGTGTGATTGTGATTGTGTGATTGTGATTGTGTGATTGTGATTGTGTGATTGTGATTGTGTGATTGTGATTGTGTGATTGTGATTGTGTGATTGTGATTGTGTGATTGTGATTGTGTGATTGTGATTGTGTGACTGTGATTGTGTGATGGTGTGAGTGTGTGATTGTGTGATTGAGTGATTGTGTGATCGTGTGATTGTGTGATCGTGTGGTTGTGTGATTGTGTGATTGTGTGATTGTGTGATTGTGTGATTGGGTGATTGTGTGATTGCGTGATTGTGTGATTCTGTGATTGTGTGATTTTGTGATTGTGTGATTGTGTGATTGCGTGATTGTGTGATTGCGTGATTGTATACTTGTGTGATTGTGTGATTGTGTGATTGTGCGATTGTGTGCTTGTGTGATTGTGTGATTGTGATTGTGTGATTGTGTGATTGTGTGATTGTGTGATTGTGTGATTGTGTGATTGTGTGATTGTGTGATTGTGTGATTGTGTGATTGTGTGATTGTGTGATTGTGTGATTGTGTGATTGTGTGATTGTGTGATTGTGTGATTGTGTGATTGTGTGATAGTGTGATTGTGTGAGTGTGTGATTGTGTGATTGTGTGAAGGTGTGATTGTGTGATTGTGTGTTTGTGTGATTGTGTGATTGTGTGATTGTGTGAATGTGTGATTGTGTGACCGTGATTGTGTGATTGATGATTGTGTGATTGTGTGATTGTGTGATTGTGTGATTGTGTGATTGTGTGATTGTGTGATTGTGTGATTGTGTGATTGTGTGATTGCGTGCTTGTGTGATTGTGTGATTGTGTGATTGTGTGATAGTGTGATTGTGTGAGTGTGTGATTGTGTGATTGTGTGATTGTGTGATTGTGTGATTGTGTGATTGTGTGGTTGTGCGATCGTGATTGTGTGATCGTGATTGTCAGATCGTGATTGTGTGATCGTGATTGTGTGATCGTGATTGTGCGATTGCGTGCTTGTGACTGTGTGATTGTGTGACTGTGTGATTGTGTGATTGTGACTGTGTGATTGTGTGATTGTGTGATTGTGTGATTGTGTGATTGTGATTGTGTGATTGTGTGATTGTATACTTGTGTGATTGTGTGATTGTGTGATTGTGCGATTGTGTGCTTGTGTGATTGTGTGATTGTGATTGTGTGATTGTGTGATTGTGTGATTGTGTGATTGTGTGATTGTGTGATTGTGTGATTGTGTGATTGTGTGATTGTGTGATTGTGTGATTGTGTGATAGTGTGATTGTGTGAGTGTGTGATTGTGTGATTGTGTGATTGTGTGATTGTGTGTTTGTGTGATTGTGTGATTGTGTGAATGTGTGATTGTGTGACCGTGATTGTGTGATTGATGATTGTGTGATTGTGTGATTGTGTGATTGTGTGATTGTGTGATTGTGTGATTGTGTGATTGTGTGATTGTGTGATTGTGTGATTGTGTGATTGTGTGAGTGTGTGATTGTGTAATTGAGTGATTGTGTGCATGTGTGATTGTGTGAGTATGTGATTGTGTGATTGTGTGATTGTGTGATTGTGTGATTGTGTGATTGTGCGATTGTGTGATTGTGTGATTGTGTGATCGTGTGATTGTGTGATTGTGTGATTGTGTGGTTGTGTGACCGTGATTGTGTGACCGTGATTTTGTGACCGTGATTGTGTGACCGTGATTGTGTGACCGTGATAGTGTGACCGTGAATGTGTGAATGCGTGATTGTGATTGCGTGATTGTGATTCCGTGATTGTGTGATTGTGTGATCGTGTGATTGTGTGATTGTGTGATTGTGATTGTGTGATTGTGATTGTGTGATTGTGTGAGTGTGTGATTGTGTGATTGTGACTGTGTGATTGTGTGATTGTGTGATTGTGTGATAGTGTGATTGTGTGATTGTGTGATTGTATACTTGTGTGATTGTGTGATTGTGTGATTGTGCGATTGCGTGCTTGTGTGATTGTGCGATTGTGATTGTGTGATTGTGTGATTGTGTGATTGTGTGATTGTGTGATTGTGTGATTGTGTGATTGTGTGATTGTGTGATTGTGTGATTGTGTGATTGTGTGATTGTGTGATTGTGTGATTGTGTGATTGTGTGATTGTGTGATTGTGTGATTGTGATTGTGTGATTGTGTGATTGTGTGATTGTGTGATTGTGTGATTGTGTGATTGTGTGATTGTGTGATTGTGTGATTGTGTGATTGTGTGATTGTGTGATTGTGTGATTGTGTGATTGTGTGATTGTGTGATTGTGTGATTGTGTGATAGTGTGATTGTGTGAGTGTGTGATTGTGTGATTGTGTGATTGTGTGATTGTGTGATTGTGTGATTGTGCGATTGTGTGATTGTGTGATTGTGTGATCGTGTGATTGTGTGTTTGTGTGATTGTGTGGTTGTGTGACCGTGATTGTGTGACCGTGATTTTGTGACCGTGATTGTGTGACCGTGATTGTGTGACCGTGATAGTGTGACCGTGAATGTGTGAATGCGTGATTGTGATTGCGTGATTGTGATTCCGTGATTGTGTTATTGTGTGATCGTGTGATTGTGTGATTGTGTGATTGTGATTGTGTGATTGTGATTGTGTGATTGTGTGAGTGTGTGATTGTGTGATTGAGTGATTGTGTGATTGTGTGATTGTGTGATTGTGTGGTTGTGTGATTGTGTGATTGTGTGATTGTGTGATTGTGTGATTGGGTGATTGTGTGATTGCGTGATTGTGTGATTCTGTGATTGTGTGATTTTGTGATTGTGTGATTGTGTGATTGCGTGATTGTGTGATTGTGTGATTGTATACTTGTGTGATTGTGTGATTGTGTGATTGTGCGATTGTGTGCTTGTGTGATTGTGTGATTGTGATTGTGTGATTGTGTGATTGTGTGATTGTGTGATTGTGTGATTGTGTGATTGTGTGATTGTGTGAATGTGTGATTGTGTGACCGTGATTGTGTGATTGATGATTGTGTGATTGTGTGATTGTGTGATTGTGTGATTGTGTGATTGTGTGATTGTGTGATTGTGTGATTGTGTGATTGTGTGATTGTGTGATTGTGTGAGTGTGTGATTGTGTAATTGAGTGATTGTGTGCATGTGTGATTGTGTGAGTATGTGATTGTGTGATTGTGTGATTGTGTGATTGTGTGATTGTGTGATTGTGCGATTGTGTGATTGTGTGATTGTGTGATCGTGTGATTGTGTGATTGTGTGATTGTGTGGTTGTGTGACCGTGATTGTGTGACCGTGATAGTGTGACCGTGAATGTGTGAATGTGTGATTGTGATTGCGTGATTGTGATTCCGTGATTGTGTGATTGTGTGATCGTGTGATTGTGTGATTGTGTGATTGTGTGAGTGTGTGATTGTGTGATTGAGTGATTGTGTGATTGTGTGATTGTGTGATTGTGTGGTTGTGTGATTGTGTGATTGTGTGATTGTGTGATTGTGTGATTGGGTGATTGTGTGATTGCGTGATTGTGTGATTCTGTGATTGTGTGATTTTGTGATTGTGTGATTGTGTGATTGCGTGATTGTGTGATTGTGTGATTGTATACTTGTGTGATTGTGTGATTGTGTGATTGTGCGATTGTGTGCTTGTGTGATTGTGTGATTGTGATTGTGTGATTGTGTGATTGTGTGATTGTGTGATTGTGTGATTGTGTGATTGTGTGATTGTGTGATTGTGTGATTGTGTGATTGTGTGATTGTGTGATTGTGTGATTGTGTGATTGTGTGATTGTGTGAGTGTGTGATTGTGTAATTGAGTGATTGTGTGCATGTGTGATTGTGTGATTAGGTGATTGTGCGATTGTGTGATTGTGTGATTGTGTTATCGTGTGATTGTGTGATTGTGTGATTGTGTGGTTGTGTGGTTGTGTGATTGTGTGATTGTGTGATTGTGTGAGTGTGTGATTGTGTAATTGAGTGATTGTGTGCATGTGTGATTGTGTGATTAGGTGATTGTGCGATTGTGTGATTGTGTGATTGTGTGATCGTGTGATTGTGTGAGTGTGTGATTGTGTGATTGGGTGATTGTGTGATTGCGTGATTGTGTGATTGCGTGATTGTCTGATTCTGTGATTGTGTGATTGTGTGATTTTGTGATTGTGTGATTGTGTGATTGCGTGATTGTGTGATTGTGTGATTGTGTGATTGTGTGAGTGTGTGATTGTGTGATTGTGTGATTGAGTGATTGTGTGCTTGTGTGATTGTATACTTGTGTGATTGTGTGATTGTATACTTGTGTGATTGTGTGATTGTGTGATTGTGCGATTGCGTGCTTGTGTGATTGTGTGATTGTGATTGTGTGATTGTGTGATTGTGTGATTGTGTGATTGTGTGATTGTGTGATTGTGTGATTGTGTGATTGTGTAATTGTGTGATTGTGTGATTGTGTGATTGTGTGATTGTGTGATTGTGTGATTGTGTGATTGTGTGATTGTGTGATTGTGTGATTGTGTGATTGTGTGATTGTGTGATTGTGTGATTGTGTGATTGTGTGATTGTGTGATTGTGTGATTGTGTGGTTGTGCGATCGTGATTGTGTGATCGTGATTGTCTGATCGTGATTGTGTGATCGTGATTGTGCGATTGCGTGCTTGTGACTGTGTGATTGTGTGACTGTGTGATTGTGTGATTGTGACTGTGTGATTGTGTGATTGTGTGATTGTGTGATTGTGTGATTGTGTGATAGTGTGATTGTGTGATTGTGTGATTGTGTGATTGTGTAATTGTGATTGTGCGATTGTGATTGTGTGATTGTGTGATTGTGTGATTGTGTGATTGTGTGATTGTGTGATTGTGTGATTGTGTGATTTTGTGATTGTGTGACTGTGTGATTGTGTGATTGTGTGATTGTGTGATTGTGTGATTGTGTGATTGTGTGATTGTGTGATTTTGTGATTGTGTGACTGTGTGATTGTGTGATTGTGTGATTGTGTGATTGTGTGATTGTGTGATTGTGTGATTGTGTGATTGTGTGATTGTGTGATTGTGTGATTGCGTGTTTGTGTGATTGCGTGATTGCGTGATTGCGTGATTGTGTGATTGTGTGATTGTGTGATTGTGTGATTGTGTGATTGTGTGATTGTGTGATTGTGTGATTGTGTGATTGTGTGATTGTGTGATTGTGTGATTGTGTGATTGTGTGATTGTGTGATTGTGTGATTGTGTGATTGTGTGATTGTGTGGTTGTGCGATCGTGATTGTGTGATCGTGATTGTCTGATCGTGATTGTGTGATCGTGATTGTGTGATCGTGATTGTGCGATTGCGTGCTTGTGACTGTGTGATTGTGTGACTGTGTGATTGTGTGATTGTGACTGTGTGATTGTGTGATTGTGTGATTGTGTGATAGTGTGATTGTGTGATTGTGTGATTGTATACTTGTGTGATTGTGTGATTGTGTGATTGTGTGATTGTGCGATTGCGTGCTTGTGTGATTGTGCGATTGTGATTGTGTGATTGTGTGATTGTGTGATTGTGTGATTGTGTGATTGTGTGATTGTGTGATTGTGTGATTGTGTGATTGTGTGATTGTGTGATTGTGTGATTGTGTGATTGTGTGATTGTGTGATTGTGTGATTGTGTGATTGTGTGATTGTGTGATTGTGTGATTGTGTGATTGTGTGATTGTGTGATTGCGTGATTGTGTGATTGTGTGATTGTGTGATTGTGTGATTGTGTGATAGTGTGATTGTGTGAGTGTGTGATTGTGTGATTGTGTGATTGTGTGATTGTGTGGTTGTGTGAATGTGTGATTGTGTGACCGTGATTGTGTGATTGATGATTGTGTGATTGTGTGATTGTGTGATTGTGTGATTGTGTGATTGTGTGATTGTGTGATTGTGTGATTGTGTGATTGTGTGATTGTGTGATTGTGTGATTGTGTGATTGTGTGATTGTGTGATTGTGTGGTTGTGCGATCGTGATTGTGTGATCGTGATTGTCTGATCGTGATTGTGTGATCGTGATTGTGTGATCGTGATTGTGCGATTGCGTGCTTGTGACTGTGTGATTGTGTGACTGTGTGATTGTGTGATTGTGACTGTGTGATTGTGTGATTGTGTGATTGTGTGATAGTGTGATTGTGTGATTGTGTGATTGTATACTTGTGTGATTGTGTGATTGTGTGATTGTGTGATTGTGCGATTGCGTGCTTGTGTGATTGTGCGATTGTGATTGTGTGATTGTGTGATTGTGTGATTGTGTGATTGTGTGATTGTGTGATTGTGTGATTGTGTGATTGTGTGATTGTGTGATTGTGTGATTGTGTGATTGTGTGATTGTGTGATTGTGTGATTGTGTGATTGTGTGATTGTGTGATTGTGTGATTGTGTGATTGTGTGATTGTGTGATTGTGTGATTGTGTGATTGTGTGATTGTGTGATTGCGTGATTGTGTGATTGTGTGATTGTGTGATTGTGTAATTGAGTGATTGTGTGCATGTGTGATTGTGTGATTAGGTGATTGTGCGATTGTGTGATTGTGTGATTGTGTGATCGTGTGATTGTGTGATTGTGTGATTGTGTGGTTGTGTGACCGTGATTGTGTGACCGTGATTTTGTGACCGTGATTGTGTGGCCGTGATTGTGTGACCGTGATAGTGTGACCGTGAATGTGTGAATGCGTGATTGTGATTGCGTGATTGTGATTCCGTGATTGTGTGATTGTGTGATCGTGTGATTGTGTGATTGTGTGATTGTGTGGTTGTGTGACCGTGATTGTGTGACCGTGATTGTGTGACCGTGATTGTGTGATCGTGATTGTGTGATCGTGATTGTGATTGTGTGATTGTGTGATTGTGTGATTGTGTGATTGTGTGATTGTGTGATTGTGTGATTGAGTGATTGTGTGCTTGTGTGATTGTATACTTGTGTGATTGTGTGATTGTATACTTGTGTGATTGTGTGATTGTGTGATTGTGCGATTGCGTGCTTGTGTGATTGTGTGATTGTGATTGTGTGATTGTGTGATTGTGTGATTGTATACTTGTGTGATTGTGTGATTGTGTGATTGTGCGATTGCGTGCTTGTGTGATTGTGTGATTGTGATTGTGTGATTGTGTGATTGTGTGATTGTGTGATTGTGTGATTGTGTGATTGTGTGATTGTGTGATTGTGTGATTGTGTGAGTGTGTGATTGTGTGATTGTGATTGTGTGATTGTGTGATTGTGTGCTTGTGTGATTGTGTGATTGTGATTGTGTGATTGTGATTGTGTGATTGTGATTGTGTGATTGTGATTGTGTGATTGTGATTGTGTGATTGTGATTGTGTGATTGTGATTGTGTGATTGTGATTGTGTGATTGTGATTGTGTGATTGTGATTGTGTGATTGTGATTGTGTGATTGATGATTGTGTGATTGTGTGATTGTGTGATTGTGTGATTGTGTGATTGTGTGATTGTGTGATTGTGTGATTGTGTGATTGTGTGATTGTGTGATTGTGTGATTGTGTGATTGTGTGATTGTGTGATTGTGTGATTGTGTGATTGTGTGATTGTGTGAGTGTGTGATTGTGTAATTGAGTGATTGTGTGCATGTGTGATTGTGTGATTAGGTGATTGTGCGATTGTGTGATTGTGTGATTGTGTGATCGTGTGATTGTGTGATTGTGTGATTGTGTGGTTGTGTGACCGTGATTGTGTGAACGTGATTTTGTGACCGTGATTGTGTGACCGTGATTGTATGACCGTGATTTTGTGACCGTGAATGTGTGAATGCGTGATTGTGATTGCGTGATTGTGATTCCGTGATTGTGTGATTGTGTGATCGTGTGATTGTGTGATTGTGTCATTGTGTGGTTGTGTGACCGTGATTGTGTGACCGTGATTGTGTGATCGTGATTGTGTGATCGTGATTGTGTGATCGTGATTGTGATTGTGTGATTGTGTGAGTGTGTGATTGTGTGATTGAGTGATTGTGTGATTGTGTGATTGTGTGATTGTGTGATTTTGTGATTGTGTGATTGTGTGATTGTGTGATTGTGTGATTGTGTGATTGTGTGATTGTGTGATTGTGTGATTGTGTGATTGTGTGATTGTGTGATTGTGTGATTGTGTGATTGTGTGATTGTGTGATTGTGTGATTGTGTGATTGTGTGATTGTGTGATTGTGTGATTGTGTGATTGTGTGATTGTGTGATTGTGTGATTGTGTGATTGTGTGATTGTGTGATTGTGTGATTGTGTGATTGTGTGATTGTGTGATTGTGTGATTGTGTGATTGTGTGATTGTGTGATTGTGTGATTGTGTGATTGCGTGATTGTGTGATTGTGTGATTGTGTGATTGTGTAATTGAGTGATTGTGTGCATGTGTGATTGTGTGATTAGGTGATTGTGCGATTGTGTGATTGTGTGATTGTGTGATCGTGTGATTGTGTGATTGTGTGATTGTGTGGTTGTGTGACCGTGATTGTGTGACCGTGATTTTGTGACCGTGATTGTGTGGCCGTGATTGTGTGACCGTGATAGTGTGACCGTGAATGTGTGAATGCGTGATTGTGATTGCGTGATTGTGATTCCGTGATTGTGTGATTGTGTGATCGTGTGATTGTGTGATTGTGTGATTGTGTGGTTGTGTGACCGTGATTGTGTGACCGTGATTGTGTGACCGTGATTGTGTGATCGTGATTGTGTGATCGTGATTGTGATTGTGTGATTGTGTGATTGTGTGATTGTGTGATTGTGTGATTGTGTGATTGTGTGATTGAGTGATTGTGTGCTTGTGTGATTGTATACTTGTGTGATTGTGTGATTGTATACTTGTGTGATTGTGTGATTGTGTGATTGTGCGATTGCGTGCTTGTGTGATTGTGTGATTGTGATTGTGTGATTGTGTGATTGTGTGATTGTATACTTGTGTGATTGTGTGATTGTGTGATTGTGCGATTGCGTGCTTGTGTGATTGTGTGATTGTGATTGTGTGATTGTGTGATTGTGTGATTGTGTGATTGTGTGATTGTGTGATTGTGTGATTGTGTGATTGTGTGATTGTGTGAGTGTGTGATTGTGTGATTGTGATTGTGTGATTGTGTGATTGTGTGCTTGTGTGATTGTGTGATTGTGATTGTGTGATTGTGATTGTGTGATTGTGATTGTGTGATTGTGATTGTGTGATTGTGATTGTGTGATTGTGATTGTGTGATTGTGATTGTGTGATTGTGATTGTGTGATTGTGATTGTGTGATTGTGATTGTGTGATTGTGATTGTGTGATTGTGATTGTGTGATTGTGATTGTGTGATTGATGATTGTGTGATTGTGTGATTGTGTGATTGTGTGATTGTGTGATTGTGTGATTGTGTGATTGTGTGATTGTGTGATTGTGTGATTGTGTGATTGTGTGATTGTGTGATTGTGTGATTGTGTGAGTGTGTGATTGTGTAATTGAGTGATTGTGTGCATGTGTGATTGTGTGATTAGGTGATTGTGCGATTGTGTGATTGTGTGATTGTGTGATCGTGTGATTGTGTGATTGTGTGATTGTGTGGTTGTGTGACCGTGATTGTGTGAACGTGATTTTGTGACCGTGATTGTGTGACCGTGATTGTATGACCGTGATTTTGTGACCGTGAATGTGTGAATGCGTGATTGTGATTGCGTGATTGTGATTCCGTGATTGTGTGATTGTGTGATCGTGTGATTGTGTGATTGTGTCATTGTGTGGTTGTGTGACCGTGATTGTGTGACCGTGATTGTGTGATCGTGATTGTGTGATCGTGATTGTGTGATCGTGATTGTGATTGTGTGATTGTGTGAGTGTGTGATTGTGTGATTGAGTGATTGTGTGATTGTGTGATTGTGTGATTGTGTGATTGTGTGATTGTGTGATTGTGTGATTGTGTGATTGTGTGATTGTGTGATTGTGTGATTGTGTGATTGTGTGATTGTGTGATTGTGTGATTGTGTGATTGTGTGATTGTGTGATTGTGTGATTGTGTGATTGTGTGATTGTGTGATTGTGTGATTGTGTGATTGTGTGATTGTGTGATTGTGTGATTGCGTGATTGTGTGATTGTGTGATTGTGTGATTGTGTAATTGAGTGATTGTGTGCATGTGTGATTGTGTGATTAGGTGATTGTGCGATTGTGTGATTGTGTGATTGTGTGATCGTGTGATTGTGTGATTGTGTGATTGTGTGGTTGTGTGACCGTGATTGTGTGACCGTGATTTTGTGACCGTGATTGTGTGGCCGTGATTGTGTGACCGTGATAGTGTGACCGTGAATGTGTGAATGCGTGATTGTGATTGCGTGATTGTGATTCCGTGATTGTGTGATTGTGTGATCGTGTGATTGTGTGATTGTGTGATTGTGTGGTTGTGTGACCGTGATTGTGTGACCGTGATTGTGTGACCGTGATTGTGTGATCGTGATTGTGTGATCGTGATTGTGATTGTGTGATTGTGTGATTGTGTGATTGTGTGATTGTGTGATTGTGTGATTGTGTGATTGAGTGATTGTGTGCTTGTGTGATTGTATACTTGTGTGATTGTGTGATTGTATACTTGTGTGATTGTGTGATTGTGTGATTGTGCGATTGCGTGCTTGTGTGATTGTGTGATTGTGATTGTGTGATTGTGTGATTGTGTGATTGTATACTTGTGTGATTGTGTGATTGTGTGATTGTGCGATTGCGTGCTTGTGTGATTGTGTGATTGTGATTGTGTGATTGTGTGATTGTGTGATTGTGTGATTGTGTGATTGTGTGATTGTGTGATTGTGTGATTGTGTGATTGTGTGAGTGTGTGATTGTGTGATTGTGATTGTGTGATTGTGTGATTGTGTGCTTGTGTGATTGTGTGATTGTGATTGTGTGATTGTGATTGTGTGATTGTGATTGTGTGATTGTGATTGTGTGATTGTGATTGTGTGATTGTGATTGTGTGATTGTGATTGTGTGATTGTGATTGTGTGATTGTGATTGTGTGATTGTGATTGTGTGATTGTGATTGTGTGATTGTGATTGTGTGATTGTGATTGTGTGATTGATGATTGTGTGATTGTGTGATTGTGTGATTGTGTGATTGTGTGATTGTGTGATTGTGTGATTGTGTGATTGTGTGATTGTGTGATAGTGTGATTGTGTGATTGTGTGATTGTGTGATTGTGTGAGTGTGTGATTGTGTAATTGAGTGATTGTGTGCATGTGTGATTGTGTGATTAGGTGATTGTGCGATTGTGTGATTGTGTGATTGTGTGATCGTGTGATTGTGTGATTGTGTGATTGTGTGGTTGTGTGACCGTGATTGTGTGAACGTGATTTTGTGACCGTGATTGTGTGACCGTGATTGTATGACCGTGATTTTGTGACCGTGAATGTGTGAATGCGTGATTGTGATTGCGTGATTGTGATTCCGTGATTGTGTGATTGTGTGATCGTGTGATTGTGTGATTGTGTCATTGTGTGGTTGTGTGACCGTGATTGTGTGACCGTGATTGTGTGATCGTGATTGTGTGATCGTGATTGTGTGATCGTGATTGTGATTGTGTGATTGTGTGAGTGTGTGATTGTGTGATTGAGTGATTGTGTGATTGTGTGATTGTGTGATTGTGTGATTGTGTGATTGTGTGATTGTGTGATTGTGTGATTGTGTGATTGTGTGATTGTGTGATTGTGTGATTGTGTGATTGTGTGATTGTGTGATTGTGTGATTGTGTGATTGTGTGATTGTGTGATTGTGTGATTGTGTGATTGTGTGATTGTGTGATTGTGTGATTGTGTGATTGTGTGATTGTGTGATTGCGTGATTGTGTGATTGTGTGATTGTGTGATTGTGTAATTGAGTGATTGTGTGCATGTGTGATTGTGTGATTAGGTGATTGTGCGATTGTGTGATTGTGTGATTGTGTGATCGTGTGATTGTGTGATTGTGTGATTGTGTGGTTGTGTGACCGTGATTGTGTGACCGTGATTTTGTGACCGTGATTGTGTGACCGTGATTTTGTGACCGTGATTGTGTGACCGTGATTGTGTGACCGTGATAGTGTGACCGTGAATGTGTGAATGCGTGATTGTGATTGCGTGATTGTGATTCCGTGATTGTGTGATTGTGTGATCGTGTGATTGTGTGATTGTGTGATTGTGTGGTTGTCTGACCGTGATTGTGTGACCGTGATTGTGTGATCGTGATTGTGTGATCGTGATTGTGATTGTGTGATCGTGATTGTGATTGTGTGATTGTGTGATTGTGTGAGTGTGTGATTGTGTGATTGTGATTGTGTGATTGTGATTGTGTGATTGTGATTGTGTGATTGTGATTGTGTGATTGTGATTGTGTGATTGTGATTGTGTGATTGTGATTGTGTGATTGTGATTGTGTGATTGTGATTGTGTGATTGTGATTGTGTGATTGTGATTGTGTGATTGTGATTGTGTGATTGTGATTGTGTGATTGTGATTGTGTGATTGTGATTGTGTGATTGTGATTGTGTGATTGTGATTGTGTGATTGTGATTGTGTGATTGTGATTGTGTGATTGTGATTGTGTGATTGTGATTGTGTGATTGTGATTGTGTGATTGTGATTGTGTGATTGTGATTGTGTGATTGTGATTGTGTGATTGTGATTGTGTGATTGTGATTGTGTGATTGTGATTGTGTGATTGTGATTGTGTGATTGTGATTGTGTGATTGTGATTGTGTGATTGTGATTGTGTGATTGTGATTGTGTGATTGTGATTGTGTGATTGTGATTGTGTGATTGTGATTGTGTGATTGTGATTGTGTGATTGTGATTGTGTGATTGTGATTGTGTGATTGTGATTGTGTGATTGTGATTGTGTGATTGTGATTGTGTGATTGTGATTGTGTGATTGTGATTGTGTGATTGTGATTGTGTGATTGTGATTGTGTGATTGTGATTGTGTGATTGTGATTGTGTGATTGTGATTGTGTGATTGTGATTGTGTGATTGTGATTGTGTGATTGTGATTGTGTGATTGTGATTGTGTGATTGTGATTGTGTGATTGTGATTGTGTGATTGTGATTGTGTGATTGTGATTGTGTGATTGTGATTGTGTGATTGTGATTGTGTGATTGTGATTGTGTGATTGTGATTGTGTGATTGTGATTGTGTGATTGTGATTGTGTGATTGTGATTGTGTGATTGTGATTGTGTGATTGTGATTGTGTGATTGTGATTGTGTGATTGTGATTGTGTGATTGTGATTGTGTGATTGTGATTGTGTGATTGTGATTGTGTGATTGTGATTGTGTGATTGTGATTGTGTGATTGTGATTGTGTGATTGTGATTGTGTGATTGTGATTGTGTGATTGTGATTGTGTGATTGTGATTGTGTGATTGTGATTGTGTGATTGTGATTGTGTGATTGTGATTGTGTGATTGTGATTGTGTGATTGTGATTGTGTGATTGTGATTGTGTGATTGTGATTGTGTGATTGTGATTGTGTGATTGTGATTGTGTGATTGTGATTGTGTGATTGTGATTGTGTGATTGTGATTGTGTGATTGTGATTGTGTGATTGTGATTGTGTGATTGTGATTGTGTGATTGTGATTGTGTGATTGTGATTGTGTGATTGTGATTGTGTGATTGTGATTGTGTGATTGTGATTGTGTGATTGTGATTGTGTGATTGTGATTGTGTGATTGTGATTGTGTGATTGTGATTGTGTGATTGTGATTGTGTGATTGTGATTGTGTGATTGTGATTGTGTGATTGTGATTGTGTGATTGTGATTGTGTGATTGTGATTGTGTGATTGTGATTGTGTGATTGTGATTGTGTGATTGTGATTGTGTGATTGTGATTGTGTGATTGTGATTGTGTGATTGTGATTGTGTGATTGTGATTGTGTGATTGTGATTGTGTGATTGTGATTGTGTGATTGTGATTGTGTGATTGTGATTGTGTGATTGTGATTGTGTGATTGTGATTGTGTGATTGTGATTGTGTGATTGTGATTGTGTGATTGTGATTGTGTGATTGTGATTGTGTGATTGTGATTGTGTGATTGTGATTGTGTGATTGTGATTGTGTGATTGTGATTGTGTGATTGTGATTGTGTGATTGTGATTGTGTGATTGTGATTGTGTGATTGTGATTGTGTGATTGTGATTGTGTGATTGTGATTGTGTGATTGTGATTGTGTGATTGTGATTGTGTGATTGTGATTGTGTGATTGTGATTGTGTGATTGTGATTGTGTGATTGTGATTGTGTGATTGTGATTGTGTGATTGTGATTGTGTGATTGTGATTGTGTGATTGTGATTGTGTGATTGTGATTGTGTGATTGTGATTGTGTGATTGTGATTGTGTGATGGTGTGAGTGTGTGATTGTGTGATTGAGTGATTGTGTGATTGTGTGATTGTGTGATTGTGTGGTTGTGTGATTGTGTGATTGTGTGATTGTGTGATTGTGTGATTGGGTGATTGTGTGATTGCGTGATTGTGTGATTCTGTGATTGTGTGATTTTGTGATTGTGTGATTGCGTGATTGTGTGATTGTGTGATTGTATACTTGTGTGATTGTGTGATTGTGTGATTGTGCGATTGTGTGCTTGTGTGATTGTGTGATTGTGATTGTGTGATTGTGTGATTGTGTGATTGTGTGATTGTGTGATTGTGTGATTGTGTGATTGTGTGATTGTGTGATTGTGTGATTGTGTGATTGTGTGATTGTGTGATTGTGTGATTGTGTGATTGTGTGATTGTGTGATTGTGAGATTGTGTGATAGTGTGATTGTGTGAGTGTGTGATTGTGTGATTGTGTGATTGTGTGATTGTGTGTTTGTGTGATTGTGTGATTGTGTGAATGTGTGATTGTGTGACCGTGATTGTGTGATTGATGATTGTGTGATTGTGTGATTGTGTGTTTGTGTGATTGTGTGATTGTGTGAATGTGTGATTGTGTGACCGTGATTGTGTGATTGATGATTGTGTGATTGTGTGATTGTGTGATTGTGTGATTGTGTGATTGTGTGATTGTGTGATTGTGTGATTGTGTGATTGTGTGAGTGTGTGATTGTGTAATTGAGTGATTGTGTGCATGTGTGATTGTGTGATTAGGTGATTGTGCGATTGTGTGATTGTGTGATTGTGTGATCGTGTGATTGTGTGATTGTGTGATTGTGTGGTTGTGTGACCGTGATTGTGTGAACGTGATTTTGTGACCGTGATTGTGTGACCGTGATTGTGTGACCGTGATTTTGTGACCGTGAATGTGTGAATGCGTGATTGTGATTGCGTGATTGTGATTCCGTGATTGTGTGATTGTGTGATCGTGTGATTGTGTGATTGTGTGATTGTGTGGTTGTGTGACCGTGATTGTGTGATCGTGATTGTGTGATCGTGATTGTGTGATCGTGATTGTGATTGTGTGATTGTGTGAGTGTGTGATTGTGTGATTGAGTGATTGTGTGATTGTGTGATTGAGTGATTGTGTGCTTGTGTGATTGTATACTTGTGTGATTGTGTGATTGTATACTTGTGTGATTGTGTGATTGTGTGATTGTGCGATTGCGAGCTTGTGTGATTGTGTGATTGTGTGATTGTGTGATTGTGTGATTGTGTGATTGTGTGATTGTGTGATTGTGTGATTGTGTGATTGTGTGATTGTGTGATTGTGTGATTGTGTGATTGTGTGATTGTGTGATTGTGTGGTTGTGCGATCGTGATTGTGTGATCGTGATTGTCAGATCGTGATTGTGTGATCGTGATTGTGCGATTGCGTGCTTGTGACTGTGTGATTGTGTGACTGTGTGATTGTGTGATTGTGACTGTGTGATTGTGTGATTGTGTGATTGTGTGATAGTGTGATTGTGTGATTGTGTGATTGTATACTTGTGTGATTGTGTGATTGTGTGATTGTGCGATTGCGTGCTTGTGTGATTGTGCGATTGTGATTGTGTGATTGTGTGATTGTGTGATTGTGTGATTGTGTGATTGTGTGATTGTGTGATTGTGTGATCGTGTGATTGTGTGATTGTGTGATTGTGTGGTTGTGTGACCGTGATTGTGTGAACGTGATTTTGTGACCGTGATTGTGTGACCGTGATTGTGTGACCGTGATTTTGTGACCGTGAATGTGTGAATGCGTGATTGTGATTGCGTGATTGTGATTCCGTGATTGTGTGATTGTGTGATCGTGTGATTGTGTGATTGTGTGATTGTGTGGTTGTGTGACCGTGATTGTGTGACCGTGATTGTGTGATCGTGATTGTGTGATCGTGATTGTGTGATCGTGATTGTGATTGTGTGATTGTGTGAGTGTGTGATTGTGTGATTGTGTGATTGTGTGATTGTGTGATTGTGTGATTGTGTGATTGTGTGATTGTGTGATTGTGTGATTGTGTGATTGTGTGGTTGTGCGATCGTGATTGTGTGATCGTGATTGTCAGATCGTGATTGTGTGATCGTGATTGTGCGATTGCGTGCTTGTGACTGTATGATTGTGTGACTGTGTGATTGTGTGATTGTGACTGTGTGATTGTGTGATTGTGTGATTGTGTGATTGTGTGATAGTGTGCTTGTGTGATTGTGTGATTGTATACTTGTGTGATTGTGTGATTGTGTGATTGTGCGATTGCGTGCTTGTGTGATTGTGCGATTGTGATTGTGTGATTGTGTGATTGTGTGATTGTGTGATTGTGTGATTGTGTGATTGTGTGATTGTGTGATTGTGTGATTGTGTGATTGTGTGATTGTGTGATTGTGATTGTGTGATTGTGTGATTGTGTGATTGTGTGATTGTGTGATTGTGTGATTGTGTGATTGTGTGATTGTGTGATTGTGTGATTGTGTGATTGTGTGATTGTGTGATTGTGTGATTGTGTGATTGTGTGATAGTGTGATTGTGTGAGTGTGTGATTGTGTGATTGTGTGATTTTGTGATTGTGTGATTGTGTGATTGTGCGATTGTGTGATTGTGTGATTGTGTGATCGTGTGATTGTGTGATTGTGTGATTGTGTGGTTGTGTGACCGTGATTGTGTGACCGTGATTTTGTGACCGTGATTGTGTGACCGTGATTGTGTGACCGTGATAGTGTGACCGTGAATGTGTGAATGCGTGATTGTGATTGCGTGATTGTGATTCCGTGATTGTGTGATTGTGTGATCGTGTGATTGTGTGATTGTGTGATTGTGATTGTGTGATTGTGATTGTGTGATTTTAAGAGTGTGTGATTGTGTGATTGAGTGATTGTGTGATTGTGTGATTGTGTGATTGTGTGGTTGTGTGATTGTGTGATTGTGTGATTGTGTGATTGTGTGACCGTGATTGTGTGATTGATGATTGTGTGATTGTGTGATTGTGTGATTGTGTGATTGTGTGATTGTGTGATTGTGTGATTGTGTGATTGTGTGATTGTGTGATTGTGTGATTGTGTGATTGTGTGATTGTGTGAGTGTGTGATTGTGTAATTGAGTGATTGTGTGCATGTGTGATTGTGTGAGTATGTGATTGTGTGATTGTGTGATTGTGTGATTGTGTGATTGTGTGATTGTGCGATTGTGTGATTGTGTGATTGTGTGATCGTGTGATTGTGTGATTGTGTGATTGTGTGGTTGTGTGACCGTGATTGTGTGACCGTGATTTTGTGACCGTGATTGTGTGACCGTGATTGTGTGACCGTGATAGTGTGACCGTGAATGTGTGAATGCGTGATTGTGATTGCGTGATTGTGATTCCGTGATTGTGTGATTGTGTGATCGTGTGATTGTGTGATTGTGTGATTGTGATTGTGATTGTGTGATTGTGATTGTGTGATTTTGTGAGTGTGTGATTGTGTGATTGAGTGATTGTGTGATTGTGTGATTGTGTGATTGTGTGGTTGTGTGATTGTGTGATTGTGTGATTGTGTGATTGTGTGATTGTGTGATTGTGTGATTGTGTGATTGTGTGATTGTGTGATTGTGTGATTGTGTGATAGTGTGATTGTGAGAGTGTGTGATTGTGTGATTGTGTGATTGTGTGATTGTGTGTTTGTGTGATTGTGTGATTGTGTGAATGTGTGATTGTGTGACCGTGATTGTGTGATTGATGATTGTGTGATTGTGTGATTGTGTGATTGTGTGATTGTGTGATTGTGTGATTGTGTGATTGTGTGATTGTGTGATTGTGTGATTGTGTGATTGTGTGAGTGTGTGATTGTGTAATTGAGTGATTGTGTGCATGTGTGATTGTGTGATTAGGTGATTGTGCGATTGTGTGATTGTGTGATTGTGTGATCGTGTGATTGTGTGATTGTGTGATTGTGTGGTTGTGTGACCGTGATTGTGTGAACGTGATTTTGTGACCGTGATTGTGTGACCGTGATTGTGTGTCCGTGATTTTGTGACCGTGAATGTGTGAATGCGTGATTGTGATTGCGTGATTGTGATTCCGTGATTGTGTGATTGTGTGATCGTGTGATTGTGTGATTGTGTGATTGTGTGGTTGTGTGACCGTGATTGTGTGACCGTGATTGTGTGATCGTGATTGTGTGATCGTGATTGTGATTGTGTGATTGTGTGAGTGTGTGATTGTGTGATTGAGTGATTGTGTCCTTGTGTGATTGTGTGGTTGTGTGGTTGTGTGATTGTGTGATTGTGTGATTGTGTGATTGTGTGATTGTGTGATTGGGTGATTGTGTGATTGCGTGATTGTGTGATTCTGTGATTGTGTGATTGTGTGATTTTGTGATTGTGTGATTGTGTGATTGCGTGATTGTGTGATTGTGTGATTGTGTGATTGTGTGAGTGTGTGATTGTGTGACTGTGTGATTGTGTGATTGTGACTGTGTGATTGTGTGATTGTGTGATTGTGTGATAGTGTGATTGTGTGATTGTGTGATTGTATACTTGTGTGATTGTGTGATTGTGTGATTGTGCGATTGCGTGCTTGTGGGATTGTGCGATTGTGATTGGGTGATTGTGTGATTGTGTGATTGTGTGATTGTGTGATTGTGTGATTGTGTGATTGTGTGATTGTGTGATTGTGTGATTGTGTGATTGTGTGATTGTGTGATTGTGATTGTGTGATTGTGTGATTGTGTGATTGTGTGATTGTGTGATTGTGTGATTGTGTGATTGTGTGATTGTGTGATTGTGTGATTGTGTGATTGTGTGATTGTGTGATAGTGTGATTGTGTGATTGTGTGATTGTATACTTGTGTGATTGTGTGATTGTGTGATTGTGCGATTGCGTGCTTGTGGGATTGTGCGATTGTGATTGGGTGATTGTGTGATTGTGTGATTGTGTGATTGTGTGATTGTGTGATTGTGTGATTGTGTGATTGTGTGATTGTGTGGTTGTGTGATTGTGTGATTGTGTGATTGTGTGATTGTGTGATTGGGTGATTGTGTGATTGCGTGATTGTGTGATTCTGTGATTGTGTGATTTTGTGATTGTGTGATTGTGTGATTGCGTGATTGTGTGATTGTGTGATTGTGTGATTGTATACTTGTGTGATTGTGTGATTGTGTGATTGTGCGATTGTGTGCTTGTGTGATTGTGTGATTGTGATTGTGTGATTGTGTGATTGTGTGATTGTGTGATTGTGTGATTGTGTGATTGTGTGATTGTGTGATTGTGTGATTGTGTGATAGTGTGATTGTGTGAGTGTGTGATTGTGTGATTGTGTGATTGTGTGATTGTGTGTTTGTGTGATTGTGTGATTGTGTGAATGTGTGATTGTGTGACCGTGATTGTGTGATTGATGATTGTGTGATTGTGTGATTGTGTGATTGTGTGATTGTGTGATTGTGTGATTGTGTGATTGTGCGATTGCGTGCTTGTGGGATTGTGCGATTGTGATTGGGTGATTGTGTGATTGTGTGATTGTGTGATTGTGTGATTGTGTGATTGTGTGATTGTGTGATTGTGTGATTGTGTGGTTGTGTGATTGTGTGATTGTGTGATTGTGTGATTGTGTGATTGGGTGATTGTGTGATTGCGTGATTGTGTGATTCTGTGATTGTGTGATTTTGTGATTGTGTGATTGTGTGATTGTGTGATTGTGTGAGTGTGTGATTGTGTAATTGAGTGATTGTGTGCATGTGTGATTGTGTGAGTATGCGATTGTGTGATTGTGTGATTGTGTGATTATGTGATTGTGTGATTGTGCGATTGTGTGATTGTGTGATTGTGTGATCGTGTGATTGTGTGATTGTGTGATTGTGTGGTTGTGTGACCGTGATTGTGTGACAGTGATTTTGTGACCGTGATTGTGTGACCGTGATTGTGTGACCGTGATAGTGTGACCGTGAATGTGTGAATGCGTGATTGTGATTGCGTGATTGTGATTCCGTGATTGTGTGATTGTGTGATCGTGTGATTGTGTGATTGTGTGATTGTGATTGTGTGATTGTGAGTGTGTGATTGTGTGAGTGTGTGATTGTGTGATTGAGTGACTGTGTGATTGTGTGATTGTGTGATTGTGTGGTTGTGTGATTGTGTGATTGTGTGATTGTGTGATTGTGTGATTGGGTGATTGTGTGATTGCGTGATTGTGTGATTCTGTGATTGTGTGATTTTGTGATTGTGTGATTGTGTGATTGCGTGATTGTGTGATTGTGTGATTGTATACTTGTGTGATTGTGTGATTGTGTGATTGTGCGATTGTGTGCTTGTGTGATTGTGTGATTGTGATTGTGTGATTGTGTGATTGTGTGATTGTGTGATTGTGTGATTGTGTGATAGTGTGATTGTGTGAGTGTGTGATTGTGTGATTGTGTGATTGTGTGATTGTGTGATTGTGTGAATGTGTGATTGTGTGACCGTGATTGTGTGATTGATGATTGTGTGATTGTGTGATTGTGTGATTGTGTGATTGTGTGATTGTGTGAGTGTGTGATTGTGTAATTGAGTGATTGTGTGCATGTGTGATTGTGTGATTAGGTGATTGTGCGATTGTGTGATTGTGTGATTGTGTGATCGTGTGATTGTGTGATTGTGTGATTGTGTGGTTGTGTGACCGTGATTGTGTGACCGTGATTTTGTGACCGTGATTGTGTGACCGTGATTGTGTGACCGTGATTGTGTGACCGTGATAGTGTGACCGTGAATGTGTGAATGCGTGATTGTGATTGCGTGATTGTGATTCCGTGATTGTGTGATTGTGTGATCGTGTGATTGTGTGATTGTGTGATTGTGTGGTTGTGTGACAGTGATTGTGTGACCGTGATTGTGTGATCGTGATTGTGTGATCGTGATTGTGATTGTGTGATTGTGTGATTGTGATTGTGTGATTGTGATTGTGTGATTGTGATTGTGTGATTGTGATTGTGTGATTGTGATTGTGTGATTGTGATTGTGTGATTGTGATTGTGTGATTGTGATTGTGTGATTGTGATTGTGTGATTGTGATTGTGTGATTGTGATTGTGTGATTGTGATTGTGTGATTGTGATTGTGTGATTGTGATTGTGTGATTGTGATTGTGTGATTGTGATTGTGTGATTGTGATTGTGTGATTGTGATTGTGTGATTGTGATTGTGTGATTGTGATTGTGTGATTGTGATTGTGTGATTGTGATTGTGTGATTGTGATTGTGTGATTGTGATTGTGTGATTGTGATTGTGTGATTGTGATTGTGTGATTGTGATTGTGTGATTGTGATTGTGTGATTGTGATTGTGTGATTGTGATTGTGTGATTGTGATTGTGTGATTGTGATTGTGTGATTGTGATTGTGTGATTGTGATTGTGTGATTGTGATTGTGTGATTGTGATTGTGTGATTGTGATTGTGTGATTGTGATTGTGTGATTGTGATTGTGTGATTGTGATTGTGTGATTGTGATTGTGTGATTGTGATTGTGTGATTGTGATTGTGTGATTGTGATTGTGTGATTGTGATTGTGTGATTGTGATTGTGTGATTGTGATTGTGTGATTGTGATTGTGTGATTGTGATTGTGTGATTGTGATTGTGTGATTGTGATTGTGTGATTGTGATTGTGTGATTGTGATTGTGTGATTGTGATTGTGTGATTGTGATTGTGTGATTGTGATTGTGTGATTGTGATTGTGTGATTGTGATTGTGTGATTGTGATTGTGTGATTGTGATTGTGTGATTGTGATTGTGTGATTGTGATTGTGTGATTGTGATTGTGTGATTGTGATTGTGTGATTGTGATTGTGTGATTGTGATTGTGTGATTGTGATTGTGTGATTGTGATTGTGTGATTGTGATTGTGTGATTGTGATTGTGTGATTGTGATTGTGTGATTGTGATTGTGTGATTGTGATTGTGTGATTGTGATTGTGTGATTGTGATTGTGTGATTGTGATTGTGTGATTGTGATTGTGTGATTGTGATTGTGTGATTGTGATTGTGTGATTGTGATTGTGTGATTGTGATTGTGTGATTGTGATTGTGTGATTGTGATTGTGTGATTGTGATTGTGTGATTGTGATTGTGTGATTGTGATTGTGTGATTGTGATTGTGTGATTGTGATTGTGTGATTGTGATTGTGTGATTGTGATTGTGTGATTGTGATTGTGTGATTGTGATTGTGTGATTGTGATTGTGTGATTGTGATTGTGTGATTGTGATTGTGTGATTGTGATTGTGTGATTGTGATTGTGTGATTGTGATTGTGTGATTGTGATTGTGTGATTGTGATTGTGTGATTGTGATTGTGTGATTGTGATTGTGTGATTGTGATTGTGTGATTGTGATTGTGTGATTGTGATTGTGTGATTGTGATTGTGTGATTGTGATTGTGTGATTGTGATTGTGTGATTGTGATTGTGTGATTGTGATTGTGTGATTGTGATTGTGTGATTGTGATTGTGTGATTGTGATTGTGTGATTGTGATTGTGTGATTGTGATTGTGTGATTGTGATTGTGTGATTGTGATTGTGTGATTGTGATTGTGTGATTGTGATTGTGTGATTGTGATTGTGTGATTGTGATTGTGTGATTGTGATTGTGTGATTGTGATTGTGTGATTGTGATTGTGTGATTGTGATTGTGTGATTGTGATTGTGTGATTGTGATTGTGTGATTGTGATTGTGTGATTGTGATTGTGTGATTGTGATTGTGTGATTGTGATTGTGTGATTGTGATTGTGTGATTGTGATTGTGTGATTGTGATTGTGTGATTGTGATTGTGTGATTGTGATTGTGTGATTGTGATTGTGTGATTGTGATTGTGTGATTGTGATTGTGTGATTGTGATTGTGTGATTGTGATTGTGTGATTGTGATTGTGTGATTGTGATTGTGTGATTGTGATTGTGTGATTGTGATTGTGTGATTGTGATTGTGTGATTGTGATTGTGTGATTGTGATTGTGTGATTGTGATTGTGTGATTGTGATTGTGTGATTGTGATTGTGTGATTGTGATTGTGTGATTGTGATTGTGTGATTGTGATTGTGTGATTGTGATTGTGTGATTGTGATTGTGTGATTGTGATTGTGTGATTGTGATTGTGTGATTGTGATTGTGTGATTGTGATTGTGTGATTGTGATTGTGTGATTGTGATTGTGTGATTGTGATTGTGTGATTGTGATTGTGTGATTGTGATTGTGTGATTGTGATTGTGTGATTGTGATTGTGTGATTGTGATTGTGTGATTGTGATTGTGTGATTGTGATTGTGTGATTGTGATTGTGTGATTGTGATTGTGTGATTGTGATTGTGTGATTGTGATTGTGTGATTGTGATTGTGTGATTGTGATTGTGTGATTGTGATTGTGTGATTGTGATTGTGTGATTGTGATTGTGTGATTGTGATTGTGTGATTGTGATTGTGTGATTGTGATTGTGTGATTGTGATTGTGTGATTGTGATTGTGTGATTGTGATTGTGTTATTGTGATTGTGTGATTGTGATTGTGTGATTGTGATTGTGTGATTGTGATTGTGTGATTGTGATTGTGTGATTGTGATTGTGTGATTGTGATTGTGTGATGGTGTGAGTGTGTGATTGTGTGATTGAGTGATTGTGTGATTGTGTGATTGTGTGATTGTGTGGTTGTGTGATTGTGTGATTGTGTGATTGTGTGATTGTGTGATTGGGTGATTGTGTGATTGCGTGATTGTGTGATTCTGTGATTGTGTGATTTTGTGATTGTGTGATTGCGTGATTGTGTGATTGTGTGATTGTATACTTGTGTGATTGTGTGATTGTGTGATTGTGCGATTGTGTGCTTGTGTGATTGTGTGATTGTGATTGTGTGATTGTGTGATTGTGTGATTGTGTGATTGTGTGATTGTGTGATTGTGTGATTGTGTGATTGTGTGATTGTGTGATTGTGTGATTGTGTGATTGTGTGATTGTGTGATTGTGTGATTGTGTGATTGTGTGATTGTGAGATTGTGTGATAGTGTGATTGTGTGAGTGTGTGATTGTGTGATTGTGTGATTGTGTGATTGTGTGTTTGTGTGATTGTGTGATTGTGTGAATGTGTGATTGTGTGACCGTGATTGTGTGATTGATGATTGTGTGATTGTGTGATTGTGTGATTGTGTGATTGTGTGTTTGTGTGTTTGTGTGATTGTGTGATTGTGTGAATGTGTGATTGTGTGACCGTGATTGTGTGATTGATGATTGTGTGATTGTGTGATTGTGTGATTGTGTGATTGTGTGATTGTGTGATTGTGTGATTGTGTGATTGTGTGATTGTGTGATTGTGTGAGTGTGTGATTGTGTAATTGAGTGATTGTGTGCATGTGTGATTGTGTGATTAGGTGATTGTGCGATTGTGTGATTGTGTGATTGTGTGATCGTGTGATTGTGTGATTGTGTGATTGTGTGGTTGTGTGACCGTGATTGTGTGAACGTGATTTTGTGACCGTGATTGTGTGACCGTGATTGTGTGACCGTGATTTTGTGACCGTGAATGTGTGAATGCGTGATTGTGATTGCGTGATTGTGATTCCGTGATTGTGTGATTGTGTGATCGTGTGATTGTGTGATTGTGTGATTGTGTGGTTGTGTGACCGTGATTGTGTGATCGTGATTGTGTGATCGTGATTGTGTGATCGTGATTGTGATTGTGTGATTGTGTGAGTGTGTGATTGTGTGATTGAGTGATTGTGTGATTGTGTGATTGAGTGATTGTGTGCTTGTGTGATTGTATACTTGTGTGATTGTGTGATTGTATACTTGTGTGATTGTGTGATTGTGTGATTGTGCGATTGCGAGCTTGTGTGATTGTGTGATTGTGTGATTGTGTGATTGTGTGATTGTGTGATTGTGTGATTGTGTGATTGTGTGATTGTGTGATTGTGTGATTGTGTGATTGTGTGATTGTGTGATTGTGTGATTGTGTGATTGTGTGATTGTGTGGTTGTGCGATCGTGATTGTGTGATCGTGATTGTCAGATCGTGATTGTGTGATCGTGATTGTGCGATTGCGTGCTTGTGACTGTGTGATTGTGTGACTGTGTGATTGTGTGATTGTGACTGTGTGATTGTGTGATTGTGTGATTGTGTGATAGTGTGATTGTGTGATTGTGTGATTGTATACTTGTGTGATTGTGTGATTGTGTGATTGTGCGATTGCGTGCTTGTGTGATTGTGCGATTGTGATTGTGTGATTGTGTGATTGTGTGATTGTGTGATTGTGTGATTGTGTGGTTGTGTGACCGTGATTGTGTGACCGTGATTGTGTGATCGTGATTGTGTGATCGTGATTGTGTGATCGTGATTGTGATTGTGTGATTGTGTGAGTGTGTGATTGTGTGATTGAGTGATTGTGTGATTGTGTGATTGAGTGATTGTGTGCTTGTGTGATTGTATACTTGTGTGATTGTGTGATTGTATACTTGTGTGATTGTGAGATTGTGTGATTGTGCGATTGCGTGCTTGTGTGATTGTGTGATTGTGTGATTGTGTGATTGTGTGATTGTGTGATTGTGTGATTGTGTGATTGTGTGATTGTGTGATTGTGTGATTGTGTGATTGTGTGATTGTGTGATTGTGTGATTGTGTGATTGTGTGATTGTGTGATTGTGTGATTGTGTGATAGTGTGATTGTGTGAGTGTGTGATTGTGTGATTGTGTGATTGTGTGATTGTGTGATTGTGCGATTGTGTGATTGTGTGATTGTGTGATCGTGTGATTGTGTGTTTGTGTGATTGTGTGGTTGTGTGACCGTGATTGTGTGACCGTGATTTTGTGACCGTGATTGTGTGACCGTGATTGTGTGACCGTGATAGTGTGACCGTGAATGTGTGAATGCGTGATTGTGATTGCGTGATTGTGATTCCGTGATTGTGTGATTGTGTGATCGTGTGATTGTGTGATTGTGTGATTGTGATTGTGTCATTGTGATTGTGTGATTGTGTGAGTGTGTGATTGTGTGATTGAGTGATTGTGTGATTGTGTGATTGTGTGATTGTGTGGTTGTGTGATTGTGTGATTGTGTGATTGTGTGATTGGGTGATTGTGTGATTGCGTGATTGTGTGATTCTGTGATTGTGTGATTTTGTGATTGTGTGATTGTGTGATTGCGTGATTGTGTGATTGTGTGATTGTATACTTGTGTGATTGTGTGATTGTGTGATTGTGCGATTGTGTGCTTGTGTGATTGTGTGATTGTGATTGTGTGATTGTGTGATTGTGTGATTGTGTGATTGTGTGATTGTGTGATTGTGTGATTGTGTGATTGTGTGATAGTGTGATTGTGTGAGTGTGTGATTGTGTGATTGTGTGATTGTGTGATTGTGTGTTTGTGTGATTGTGTGATTGTGTGAATGTGTGATTGTGTGACCGTGATTGTGTGATTGATGATTGTGTGATTGTGTGATTGTGTGATTGTGTGATTGTGTGATTGTGTGATTGTGTGATTGTGTGATTGTGTGATTGTGTGATTGTGTGATTGTGTGATTGTGTGAGTGTGTGATTGTGTAATTGAGTGATTGTGTGCATGTGTGATTGTGTGAGTATGTGATTGTGTGATTGTGTGATTGTGTGATTGTGTGATTGTGTGATTGTGCGATTGTGTGATTGTGTGATTGTGTGATCGTGTGATTGTGTGATTGTGTGATTGTGTGGTTGTGTGACCGTGATTGTGTGACCGTGATTTTGTGACCGTGATTGTGTGACCGTGATTGTGTGACCGTGATAGTGTGACCGTGAATGTGTGAATGCGTGATTGTGATTGCGTGATTGTGATTCCGTGATTGTGTGATTGTGTGATCGTGTGATTGTGTGATTGTGTGATTGTGATTGTGTGATTGTGATTGTGTGATTGTGATTGTGTGATTGTGTGAGTGTGTGATTGTGTGATTGTGACTGTGTGATTGTGTGATTGTGTGATTGTGTGATAGTGTGATTGTGTGATTGTGTGATTGTATACTTGTGTGATTGTGTGATTGTGTGATTGTGCGATTGCGCGCTTGTGTGATTGTGCGATTGTGATTGTGTGATTGTGTGATTGTGTGATTGTGTGATTGTGTGATTGTGTGATTGTGTGATTGTGTGATTGTGTGATTGTGTGATTGTGTGATTGTGTGATTGTGTGATTGTGTGATTGTGTGATTGTGTGATTGTGTGATTGTGATTGTGTGATTGTGTGATTGTGTGATTGTGTGATTGTGTGATTGTGTGATTGTGTGATTGTGTGATTGTGTGATTGTGTGATTGTGTGATTGTGTGATTGTGTGATTGTGTGATTGTGTGATTGTGTGATTGTGTGATTGTGTGATTGTGTGATAGTGTGATTGTGTGAGTGTGTGATTGTGTGATTGTGTGATTGTGTGATTGTGTGATTGTGCGATTGTGTGATTGTGTGATTGTGTGATCGTGTGATTGTGTGTTTGTGTGATTGTGTGGTTGTGTGACCGTGATTGTGTGACCGTGATTTTGTGACCGTGATTGTGTGACCGTGATTGTGTGACCGTGATAGTGTGACCGTGAATGTGTGAATGCGTGATTGTGATTGCGTGATTGTGATTCCGTGATTGTGTGATTGTGTGATCGTGTGATTGTGTGATTGTGTGATTGTGATTGTGTGATTGTGATTGTGTGATTGTGTGAGTGTGTGATTGTGTGATTGAGTGATTGTGTGATTGTGTGATTGTGTGATTGTGTGGTTGTGTGATTGTGTGATTGTGTGATTGTGTGATTGGGTGATTGTGTGATTGCGTGATTGTGTGATTCTGTGATTGTGTGATTTTGTGATTGTGTGATTGTGTGATTGCGTGATTGTGTGATTGTGTGATTGTATACTTGTGTGATTGTGTGATTGTGTGATTGTGCGATTGTGTGATTGTGTGATTGTGTGATCGTGTGATTGTGTGTTTGTGTGATTGTGTGGTTGTGTGACCGTGATTGTGTGACCGTGATTTTGTGACCGTGATTGTGTGACCGTGATTGTGTGACCGTGATAGTGTGACCGTGAATGTGTGAATGCGTGATTGTGATTGCGTGATTGTGATTCCGTGATTGTGTGATTGTGTGATCGTGTGATTGTGTGATTGTGTGATTGTGATTGTGTGATTGTGATTGTGTGATTGTGTGAGTGTGTGATTGTGTGATTGAGTGATTGTGTGATTGTGTGATTGTGTGATTGTGTGGTTGTGTGATTGTGTGATTGTGTGATTGTGTGATTGGGTGATTGTGTGATTGCGTGATTGTGTGATTCTGTGATTGTGTGATTTTGTGATTGTGTGATTGTGTGATTGCGTGATTGTGTGATTGTGTGATTGTATACTTGTGTGATTGTGTGATTGTGTGATTGTGCGATTGCGTGCTTGTGACTGTGTGATTGTGTGACTGTGTGATTGTGTGATTGTGACTGTGTGATTGTGTGATTGTGTGATTGTGTGATTGTGTGATTGTGTGATAGTGTGATTGTGTGATTGTGTGATTGTGTGATTGTGTGATTGTGTGATTGTGTGATTGTGTGATTGTGTGATTGTGTGATTGTGTGATTGTGTGATTGTGTGATTGTGTGATTGTGTGATTGTGTGATTGTGTGATTGAGCGATTGTGTGATTGTGTGATTGTGTGACCGTGATTGTGTGATTGTGTGATTGTGTGATTGTGTGATTTTGTGATTGTGTGATTGTGTGATTGTGTGATTGTGTGATTGTGTGGTTGTGTGGTTGTGTGACCGTGATTGTGTGATCGTGATTGTGATTGTGTGATTGTGTGATTGTGTGATTGTGTGATTGTGTGATTGTGTGATTGTGTGATTGTGTGGTTGTGTGATTGTGTGATTGTGTGATTGTGTGATTGTGTGATTGGGTGATTGTGTGATTGCGTGATTGTGTGATTCTGTGATTGTGTGATTTTGTGATTGTGTGATTGTGTGATTGCGTGATTGTGTGATTGTGTGATTGTATACTTGTGTGATTGTGTGATTGTGTGATTGTGCGATTGTGTGCTTGTGTGATTGTGTGATTGTGATTGTGTGATTGTGTGATTGTGTGATTGTGTGATTGTGTGATTGTGTGATTGTGTGATTGTGTGATTGTGTGATTGTGTGATTGTGTGATTGTGTGATTGTGTGATAGTGTGATTGTGTGAGTGTGTGATTGTGTGATTGTGTGATTGTGTGATTGTGTGTTTGTGTGATTGTGTGATTGTGTGAATGTGTGATTGTGTGACCGTGATTGTGTGATTGATGATTGTGTGATTGTGTGATTGTGTGATTGTGTGATTGTGTGATTGTGTGATTGTGTGATTGTGTGATTGTGTGATTGTGTGATTGTGTGAGTGTGTGATTGTGTAATTGAGTGATTGTGTGCATGTGTGATTGTGTGAGTATGTGATTGTGTGATTGTGTGATTGTGTGATTGTGTGATTGTGTGATTGTGCGATTGTGTGATTGTGTGATTGTGTGATCGTGTGATTGTGTGATTGTGTGATTGTGTGGTTGTGTGACCGTGATTGTGTGACCGTGATTTTGTGACCGTGATTGTGTGACCGTGATTGTGTGACCGTGATAGTGTGACCGTGAATGTGTGAATGCGTGATTGTGATTGCGTGATTGTGATTCCGTGATTTTGTGATTGTGTGATCGTGTGATTGTGTGATTGTGTGATTGTGATTGTGTGATTGTGATTGTGTGATTGTGTGAGTGCGTGATTGTGTGATTGAGTGATTGTGTGATTGTGTGATTGTGTGATTGTGTGGTTGTGTGATTGTGTGATTGTGTGATTGTGTGATTGTGTGATTGGGTGATTGTGTGATTGCGTGATTGTGTGATTCTGTGATTGTGTGATTTTGTGATTGTGTGATTGTGTGATTGCGTGATTGTGTGATTGTGTGATTGTATACTTGTGTGATTGTGTGATTGTGTGATTGTGCGATTGTGTGCTTGTGTGATTGTGTGATTGTGATTGTGTGATTGTGTGATTGTGTGATTGTGTGATTGTGTGATTGTGTGATAGTGTGATTGTGTGAGAGTGTGATTGTGTGATTGTGCGATTGTGTGATTGTGTGATTGTGTGAATGTGTGATTGTGTGACCGTGATTGTGTGATTGATGATTGTGTGATTGTGTGATTGTGTGATTGTGTGATTGTGTGATTGTGTGAGTGTGTGATTGTGTAATTGAGTGATTGTGTGCATGTGTGATTGTGTGATTAGGTGATTGTGCGATTGTGTGATTGTGTGATTGTGTGTTCGTGTGATTGTGTGATTGTGTGATTGTGTGGTTGTGTGACCGTGATTGTGTGACCGTGATTTTGTGACCGTGATTGTGTGACCGTGATTGTGTGACCGTGATAGTGTGACCGTGAATGTGTGAATGCGTGATTGTGATTGCGTGATTGTGATTCCGTGATTGTGTGATTGTGTGATCGTGTGATTGTGTGATTGTGTGATTGTGTGGTTGTGTGACCGTGATTGTGTGACCGTGATTGTGTGATCGTGATTGTGTGATCGTGATTGTGATTGTGTGATTGTGTGATTGTGTGAGTGTGTGATTGTGTGAGTGTGTGATTGTGTGATTGTGATTGTGTGATTGTGATTGTGTGATTGTGATTGTGTGATTGTGATTGTGTGATTGTGATTGTGTGATTGTGATTGTGTGATTGTGATTGTGTGATTGTGATTGTGTGATTGTGATTGTGTGATTGTGATTGTGTGATTGTGATTGTGTGATTGTGATTGTGTGATTGTGATTGTGTGATTGTGATTGTGTGATTGTGATTGTGTGATTGTGATTGTGTGATTGTGATTGTGTGATTGTGATTGTGTGATTGTGATTGTGTGATTGTGATTGTGTGATTGTGATTGTGTGATTGTGATTGTGTGATTGTGATTGTGTGATTGTGATTGTGTGATTGTGATTGTGTGATTGTGATTGTGTGATTGTGATTGTGTGATTGTGATTGTGTGATTGTGATTGTGTGATTGTGATTGTGTGATTGTGATTGTGTGATTGTGATTGTGTGATTGTGATTGTGTGATTGTGATTGTGTGATTGTGATTGTGTGATTGTGATTGTGTGATTGTGATTGTGTGATTGTGATTGTGTGATTGTGATTGTGTGATTGTGATTGTGTGATTGTGATTGTGTGATTGTGATTGTGTGATTGTGATTGTGTGATTGTGATTGTGCGATTGTGATTGTGCGATTGTGATTGTGCGATTGTGATTGTGTGATTGTGATTGTGTGATTGTGATTGTGTGATTGTGATTGTGTGATTGTGATTGTGTGATTGTGATTGTGTGATTGTGATTGTGTGATTGTGATTGTGTGATTGTGATTGTGTGATTGTGATTGTGTGATTGTGATTGTGTGATTGTGATTGTGTGATTGTGATTGTGTGATTGTGATTGTGTGATTGTGATTGTGTGATTGTGATTGTGTGATTGTGATTGTGTGATTGTGATTGTGTGATTGTGATTGTGTGATTGTGATTGTGTGATTGTGATTGTGTGATTGTGATTGTGTGATTGTGATTGTGTGATTGTGATTGTGTGATTGTGATTGTGTGATTGTGATTGTGTGATTGTGATTGTGTGATTGTGATTGTGTGATTGTGATTGTGTGATTGTGATTGTGTGATTGTGATTGTGTGATTGTGATTGTGTGATTGTGATTGTGTGATTGTGATTGTGTGATTGTGATTGTGTGATTGTGATTGTGTGATTGTGATTGTGTGATTGTGATTGTGTGATTGTGATTGTGTGATTGTGATTGTGTGATTGTGATTGTGTGATTGTGATTGTGTGATTGTGATTGTGTGATTGTGATTGTGTGATTGTGATTGTGTGATTGTGATTGTGTGATTGTGATTGTGTGATTGTGATTGTGTGATTGTGATTGTGTGATTGTGATTGTGTGATTGTGATTGTGTGATTGTGATTGTGTGATTGTGATTGTGTGATTGTGATTGTGTGATTGTGATTGTGTGATTGTGATTGTGTGATTGTGATTGTGTGATTGTGATTGTGTGATTGTGATTGTGTGATTGTGATTGTGTGATTGTGATTGTGTGATTGTGATTGTGTGATTGTGATTGTGTGATTGTGATTGTGTGATTGTGATTGTGTGATTGTGATTGTGTGATTGTGATTGTGTGATTGTGATTGTGTGATTGTGATTGTGTGATTGTGATTGTGTGATTGTGATTGTGTGATTGTGATTGTGTGATTGTGATTGTGTGATTGTGATTGTGTGATTGTGATTGTGTGATTGTGATTGTGTGATTGTGATTGTGTGATTGTGATTGTGTGATTGTGATTGTGTGATTGTGATTGTGTGATTGTGATTGTGTGATTGTGATTGTGTGATTGTGATTGTGTGATTGTGATTGTGTGATTGTGATTGTGTGATTGTGATTGTGTGATTGTGATTGTGTGATTGTGATTGTGTGATTGTGATTGTGTGATTGTGATTGTGTGATTGTGATTGTGTGATTGTGATTGTGTGATTGTGATTGTGTGATTGTGATTGTGTGATTGTGATTGTGTGATTGTGATTGTGTGATTGTGATTGTGTGATTGTGATTGTGTGATTGTGATTGTGTGATTATGATTGTGTGATTGTGATTGTGTGATTGTGATTGTGTGATTGTGATTGTGTGATTGTGATTGTGTGATTGTGATTGTGTGATTGTGATTGTGTGATTGTGATTGTGTGATTGTGATTGTGTGATTGTGATTGTGTGATTGTGATTGTGTGATTGTGATTGTGTGATTGTGATTGTGTGATTGTGATTGTGTGATTGTGATTGTGTGATTGTGATTGTGTGATTGTGATTGTGTGATTGTGATTGTGTGATTGTGATTGTGTGATTGTGATTGTGTGATTGTGATTGTGTGATTGTGATTGTGTGATTGTGATTGTGTGATTGTGATTGTGTGATTGTGATTGTGTGATTGTGATTGTGTGATTGTGATTGTGTGACTGTGATTGTGTGATGGTGTGAGTGTGTGATTGTGTGATTGAGTGATTGTGTGATCGTGTGATTGTGTGATTGTGTGGTTGTGTGATTGTGTGATTGTGTGATTGTGTGATTGTGTGATTGGGTGATTGTGTGATTGCGTGATTGTGTGATTCTGTGATTGTGTGATTTTGTGATTGTGTGATTGTGTGATTGCGTGATTGTGTGATTGTGTGATTGTATACTTGTGTGATTGTGTGATTGTGTGATTGTGCGATTGTGTGCTTGTGTGATTGTGTGATTGTGATTGTGTGATTGTGTGATTGTGTGATTGTGTGATTGTGTGATTGTGTGATTGTGTGATTGTGTGATTGTGTGATTGTGTGATTGTGTGATTGTGTGATTGTGTGATTGTGTGATTGTGTGATTGTGTGATTGTGTGATTGTGTGATAGTGTGATTGTGTGAGTGTGTGATTGTGTGATTGTGTGATTGTGTGATTGTGTGATTGTGTGTTTGTGTGATTGTGTGATTGTGTGATTGTGTGAATGTGTGATTGTGTGACCGTGATTGTGTGATTGATGATTGTGTGATTGTGTGATTGTGTGATTGTGTGATTGTGTGATTGTGTGATTGTGTGATTGTGTGATTGTGTGATTGTGTGATTGTGTGATTGTGTGATTGTGTGATTGTGTGAGTGTGTGATTGTGTAATTGAGTGATTGTGTGCATGTGTGATTGTGTGATTAGGTGATTGTGCGATTGTGTGATTGTGTGATTGTGTGATCGTGTGATTGTGTGATTGTGTGATTGTGTGGTTGTGTGACCGTGATTGTGTGAACGTGATTTTGTGACCGTGATTGTGTGACCGTGATTGTGTGACCGTGATTTTGTGACCGTGAATGTGTGAATGCGTGATTGTGATTGCGTGATTGTGATTCCGTGATTGTGTGATTGTGTGATCGTGTGATTGTGTGATTGTATGATTGTGTGGTTGTGTGACCGTGATTGTGTGACCGTGATTGTGTGATCGTGATTGTGTGATCGTGATTGTGTGATCGTGATTGTGATTGTGTGATTGTGTGAGTGTGTGATTGTGTGATTGAGTGATTGTGTGATTGTGTGATTGAGTGATTGTGTGCTTGTGTGATTGTATACTTGTGTGATTGTGTGATTGTGTGATTGTGTGATTGTGCGATTGCGTGCTTGTGTGATTGTGTGATTGTGTGATTGTGTGATAGTGTGATTGTGTGAGTGTGTGATTGTGTGATTGTGTGATTGTGTGATTGTGTGATTGTGTGATTGTGTGGTTGTGCGATCGTGATTGTGTGATCGTGATTGTCAGATCGTGATTGTGTGATCGTGATTGTGTGATCGTGATTGTGCGATTGCGTGCTTGTGACTGTGTGATTGTGTGACTGTGTGATTGTGTGATTGTGACTGTGTGATTGTGTGATTGTGTGATTGTGTGATTGTGTGATAGTGTGATTGTGTGATTGTGTGATTGTATACTTGTGTGATTGTGTGATTGTGTGATTGTGCGATTGCGTGCTTGTGTGATTGTGCGATTGTGATTGTGTGATTGTGTGATTGTGTGATTGTGTGATTGTGTGATTGTGTGATTGTGTGATTGTGTGATTGTGTGATTGTGATTGTGTGATTGTGTGATTGTGTGATTGTGTGATTGTGTGATTGTGTGATTGTGTGATTGTGTGATTGTGTGATTGTGTGATTGTGTGATTGTGTGATTGTGTGATTGTGTGATTGTGTGATTGTGTGATTGTGTGATTGTGTGATTGTGTGATTGTGTGATTGTGTGATTGTGTGATTGTGTGATTGTGTGATAGTGTGATTGTGTGAGTGTGTGATTGTGTGATTGTGTGATTGTGTGATTGTGTGATTGTGCGATTGTGTGATTGTGTGATTGTGTGATCGTGTGATTGTGTGTTTGTGTGATTGTGTGGTTGTGTGACCGTGATTGTGTGACCGTGATTTTGTGACCGTGATTGTGTGACCGTGATTGTGTGACCGTGATAGTGTGACCGTGAATGTGTGAATGCGTGATTGTGATTGCGTGATTGTGATTCCGTGATTGTGTGATTGTGTGATCGTGTGATTGTGTGACTGTGTGATTGTGATTGTGTGATTGTGATTGTGTGATTGTGTGAGTGTGTGATTGTGTGATTGAGTGATTGTGTGATTGTGTGATTGTGTGATTGTGTGGTTGTGTGATTGTGTGATTGTGTGATTGTGTGATTGGGTGATTGTGTGATTGCGTGATTGTGTGATTCTGTGATTGTGTGATTTTGTGATTGTGTGATTGTGTGATTGCGTGATTGTGTGATTGTGTGATTGTATACTTGTGTGATTGTGTGATTGTGTGATTGTGCGATTGTGTGCTTGTGTGATTGTGTGATTGTGATTGTGTGATTGTGTGATTGTGTGATTGTGTGATTGTGTGATTGTGTGATTGTGTGATTGTGTGATTGTGTGATTGTGTGATTGTGTGATTGTGTGATTGTGTGATTGTGTGATAGTGTGATTGTGTGAGTGTGTGATTGTGTGATTGTGTGATTGTGTGATTGTGTGTTTGTGTGATTGTGTGATTGTGTGAATGTGTGATTGTGTGACCGTGATTGTGTGATTGATGATTGTGTGATTGTGTGATTGTGTGATTGTGTGATTGTGTGATTGTGTGATTGTGTGATTGTGTGATTGTGTGATTGTGTGATTGTGTGATTGTGTGATTGTGTGATTGTGTGATTGTGTGATTGTGTGAGTGTGTGATTGTGTAATTGAGTGATTGTGTGCATGTGTGATTGTGTGAGTATGTGATTGTGTGATTGTGTGATTGTGTGATTGTGTGATTGTGTGATTGTGCGATTGTGTGATTGTGTGATTGTGTGATCGTGTGATTGTGTGATTGTGTGATTGTGTGGTTGTGTGACCGTGATTGTGTGACCGTGATAGTGTGACCGTGAATGTGTGAATGCGTGATTGTGATTGCGTGATTGTGATTCCGTGATTGTGTGATTGTGTGATCGTGTGATTGTGTGATTGTGTGATTGTGATTGTGTGATTGTGATTGTGTGATTGTGTGAGTGTGTGATTGTGTGATTGAGTGATTGTGTGATTGTGTGATTGTGTGATTGTGTGGTTGTGTGATTGTGTGATTGTGTGATTGTGTGATTGTGTGATTGGGTGATTGTGTGATTGCGTGATTGTGTGATTCTGTGATTGTGTGATTTTGTGATTGTGTGATTGTGTGATTGCGTGATTGTGTGATTGTGTGATTGTATACTTGTGTGATTGTGTGATTGTGTGATTGTGCGATTGTGTGCTTGTGTGATTGTGTGATTGTGATTGTGTGATTGTGTGATTGTGTGATTGTGTGATTGTGTGATTGTGTGATTGTGTGATTGTGTGATTGTGTGATTGTGTGATTGTGTGATTGTGTGATTGTGTGATTGTGTGATTGTGTGATTGTGTGATAGTGTGATTGTGTGAGTGTGTGATTGTGTGATTGTGTGATTGTGTGATTGTGTGTTTGTGTGATTGTGTGATTGTGTGAATGTGTGATTGTGTGACCGTGATTGTGTGATTGATGATTGTGTGATTGTGTGATTGTGTGATTGTGTGATTGTGTGATTGTGTGATTGTGTGATTGTGTGATTGTGTGATTGTGTGATTGTGTGATTGTGTGATTGTGTGATTGTGTGAGTGTGTGATTGTGTAATTGAGTGATTGTGTGCATGTGTGATTGTGTGATTAGGTGATTGTGCGATTGTGTGATTGTGTGATTGTGTGATCGTGTGATTGTGTGATTGTGTGATTGTGTGGTTGTGTGACCGTGATTGTGTGAACGTGATGTTGTGACCGTGATTGTGTGACCGTGATTGTCTGACCGTGATTTTGTGACCGTGAATGTGTGAATGCGTGATTGTGATTGCGTGATTGTGATTCCGTGATTGTGTGATTGTGTGATCGTGTGATTGTGTGATTGTATGATTGTGTGGTTGTGTGACCGTGATTGTGTGACCGTGATTGTGTGATCGTGATTGTGTGATCGTGATTGTGTGATCGTGATTGTGATTGTGTGATTGTGTGAGTGTGTGATTGTGTGATTGAGTGATTGTGTGATTGTGTGATTGAGTGATTGTGTGCTTGTGTGATTGTATACTTGTGTGATTGTGTGATTGTATACTTGTGTGATTGTGTGATTGTGTGATTGTGCGATTGCGTTCTTGTGTGATTGTGTGATTGTGTGATTGTGTGATAGTGTGATTGTGTGAGTGTGTGATTGTGTGATTGTGTGATTGTGTGATTGTGTGATTGTGTGATTGTGTGGTTGTGCGATCGTGATTGTGTGATCGTGATTGTCAGATCGTGATTGTGTGATCGTGATTGTGTGATCGTGATTGTGCGATTGCGTGCTTGTGACTGTGTGATTGTGTGACTGTGTGATTGTGTGATTGTGACTGTGTGATTGTGTGATTGTGTGATTGTGTGATAGTGTGATTGTGTGATTGTGTGATTGTATACTCGTGTGATTGTGTGATTGTGTGATTGTGCGATTGCGTGCTTGTGTGATTGTGCGATTGTGATTGTGTGATTGTGTGATTGTGTGATTGTGTGATTGTGTGATTGTGTGATTGTGTGATTGTGTGATTGTGTGATTGTGTGATTGTGTGATTGTGATTGTGTGATTGTGTGATTGTATACTTGTGTGATTGTGTGATTGTGTGATTGTGCGATTGTGTGCTTGTGTGATTGTGTGATTGTGATTGTGTGATTGTGTGATTGTGTGATTGTGTGATTGTGTGATTGTGTGATTGTGTGATTGTGTGATTGTGTGATTGTGTGATTGTGTGATTGTGTGATAGTGTGATTGTGTGAGTGTGTGATTGTGTGATTGTGTGATTGTGTGATTGTGTGTTTGTGTGATTGTGTGATTGTGTGAATGTGTGATTGTGTGACCGTGATTGTGTGATTGATGATTGTGTGATTGTGTGATTGTGTGATTGTGTGATTGTGTGATTGTGTGATTGTGTGATTGTGTGATTGTGTGATTGTGTGATTGTGTGATTGTGTGAGTGTGTGATTGTGTAATTGAGTGATTGTGTGCATGTGTGATTGTGTGAGTATGTGATTGTGTGATTGTGTGATTGTGTGATTGTGTGATTGTGTGATTGTGCGATTGTGTGATTGTGTGATTGTGTGATCGTGTGATTGTGTGATTGTGTGATTGTGTGGTTGTGTGACCGTGATTGTGTGACCGTGATTTTGTGACCGTGATTGTGTGACCGTGATTGTGTGACCGTGATAGTGTGACCGTGAATGTGTGAATGCGTGATTGTGATTGCGTGATTGTGATTCCGTGATTGTGTGATTGTGTGATCGTGTGATTGTGTGATTGTGTGATTGTGATTGTGTGATTGTGATTGTGTGATTGTGTGAGTGTGTGATTGTGTGATTGTGACTGTGTGATTGTGTGATTGTGTGATTGTGTGATAGTGTGATTGTGTGATTGTGTGATTGTATACTTGTGTGATTGTGTGATTGTGTGATTGTGCGATTGCGTGCTTGTGTGATTGTGCGATTGTGATTGTGTGATTGTGTGATTGTGTGATTGTGTGATTGTGTGATTGTGTGATTGTGTGATTGTGTGATTGTGTGATTGTGTGATTGTGTGATTGTGTGATTGTGTGATTGTGTGATTGTGTGATTGTGTGATTGTGTGATTGTGTGATTGTGATTGTGTGATTGTGTGATTGTGTGATTGTGTGATTGTGTGATTGTGTGATTGTGTGATTGTGTGATTGTGTGATTGTGTGATTGTGTGATTGTGTGATTGTGTGATTGTGTGATTGTGTGATTGTGTGATTGTGTGATTGTGTGATAGTGTGATTGTGTGAGTGTGTGATTGTGTGATTGTGTGATTGTGTGATTGTGTGATTGTGTGATTGTGTGATTGTGCGATTGTGTGATTGTGTGATTGTGTGATCGTGTGATTGTGTGTTTGTGTGATTGTGTGGTTGTGTGACCGTGATTGTGTGACCGTGATTTTGTGACCGTGATTGTGTGACCGTGATTGTGTGACCGTGATAGTGTGACCGTGAATGTGTGAATGCGTGATTGTGATTGCGTGATTGTGATTCCGTGATTGTGTTATTGTGTGATCGTGTGATTGTGTGATTGTGTGATTGTGATTGTGTGATTGTGATTGTGTGATTGTGTGAGTGTGTGATTGTGTGATTGAGTGATTGTGTGATTGTGTGATTGTGTGATTGTGTGGTTGTGTGATTGTGTGATTGTGTGATTGTGTGATTGTGTGATTGGGTGATTGTGTGATTGCGTGATTGTGTGATTCTGTGATTGTGTGATTTTGTGATTGTGTGATTGTGTGATTGCGTGATTGTGTGATTGTGTGATTGTATACTTGTGTGATTGTGTGATTGTGTGATTGTGCGATTGTATACTTGTGTGATTGTGTGATTGTGTGATTGTGCGATTGTGTGCTTGTGTGATTGTGTGATTGTGATTGTGTGATTGTGTGATTGTGTGATTGTGTGATTGTGTGATTGTGTGATTGTGTGATTGTGTGAATGTGTGATTGTGTGACCGTGATTGTGTGATTGATGATTGTGTGATTGTGTGATTGTGTGATTGTGTGATTGTGTGATTGTGTGATTGTGTGATTGTGTGATTGTGTGATTGTGTGATTGTGTGATTGTGTGATTGTGTGATTGTGTGAGTGTGTGATTGTGTAATTGAGTGATTGTGTGCATGTGTGATTGTGTGAGTATGTGATTGTGTGATTGTGTGATTGTGTGATTGTGTGATTGTGTGATTGTGCGATTGTGTGATTGTGTGATTGTGTGATCGTGTGATTGTGTGATTGTGTGATTGTGTGGTTGTGTGACCGTGATTGTGTGACCGTGATAGTGTGACCGTGAATGTGTGAATGCGTGATTGTGATTGCGTGATTGTGATTCCGTGATTGTGTGATTGTGTGATCGTGTGATTGTGTGATTGTGTGATTGTGTGAGTGTGTGATTGTGTGATTGAGTGATTGTGTGATTGTGTGATTGTGTGATTGTGTGGTTGTGTGATTGTGTGATTGTGTGATTGTGTGATTGTGTGATTGGGTGATTGTGTGATTGCGTGATTGTGTGATTCTGTGATTGTGTGATTTTGTGATTGTGTGATTGTGTGATTGCGTGATTGTGTGATTGTGTGATTGTATACTTGTGTGATTGTGTGATTGTGTGATTGTGCGATTGTGTGCTTGTGTGATTGTGTGATTGTGATTGTGTGATTGTGTGATTGTGTGATTGTGTGATTGTGTGATTGTGTGATTGTGTGATTGTGTGATTGTGTGATTGTGTGATTGTGTGATTGTGTGATTGTGTGATTGTGTGATTGTGTGATTGTGTGATTGTGTGATTGTGTGATTGTGTGATTGTGTGATAGTGTGATTGTGTGAGTGTGTGATTGTGTGATTGTGTGATTGTGTGATTGTGTGTTTGTGTGATTGTGTGATTGTGTGAATGTGTGATTGTGTGACCGTGATTGTGTGATTGATGATTGTGTGATTGTGTGATTGTGTGATTGTGTGATTGTGTGATTGTGTGATTGTGTGATTGTGTGATTGTGTGATTGTGTGATTGTGTGAGTGTGTGATTGTGTAATTGAGTGATTGTGTGCATGTGTGATTGTGTGATTAGGTGATTGTGCGATTGTGTGATTGTGTGATTGTGTTATCGTGTGATTGTGTGATTGTGTGATTGTGTGGTTGTGTGGTTGTGTGATTGTGTGATTGTGTGATTGTGTGAGTGTGTGATTGTGTAATTGAGTGATTGTGTGCATGTGTGATTGTGTGATTAGGTGATTGTGCGATTGTGTGATTGTGTGATTGTGTGATCGTGTGATTGTGTGAGTGTGTGATTGTGTGATTGGGTGATTGTGTGATTGCGTGATTGTGTGATTGCGTGATTGTCTGATTCTGTGATTGTGTGATTGTGTGATTTTGTGATTGTGTGATTGTGTGATTGCGTGATTGTGTGATTGTGTGATTGTGTGATTGTGTGAGTGTGTGATTGTGTGATTGTGTGATTGAGTGATTGTGTGCTTGTGTGATTGTATACTTGTGTGATTGTGTGATTGTATACTTGTGTGATTGTGTGATTGTGTGATTGTGCGATTGCGTGCTTGTGTGATTGTGTGATTGTGATTGTGTGATTGTGTGATTGTGTGATTGTGTGATTGTGTGATTGTGTGATTGTGTGATTGTGTGATTGTGTAATTGTGTGATTGTGTGATTGTGTGATTGTGTGATTGTGTGATTGTGTGATTGTGTGATTGTGTGATTGTGTGATTGTGTGATTGTGTGATTGTGTGATTGTGTGATTGTGTGATTGTGTGATTGTGTGATTGTGTGATTGTGTGATTGTGTGGTTGTGCGATCGTGATTGTGTGATCGTGATTGTCTGATCGTGATTGTGTGATCGTGATTGTGCGATTGCGTGCTTGTGACTGTGTGATTGTGTGACTGTGTGATTGTGTGATTGTGACTGTGTGATTGTGTGATTGTGTGATTGTGTGATTGTGTGATTGTGTGATAGTGTGATTGTGTGATTGTGTGATTGTGTGATTGTGTGATTGTGTGATTGTGTGATTGTGTGATTTTGTGATTGTGTGACTGTGTGATTGTGTGATTGTGTGATTGTGTGATTGTGTGATTGTGTGATTGTGTGATTGTGTGATTTTGTGATTGTGTGACTGTGTGATTGTGTGATTGTGTGATTGTGTGATTGTGTGATTGTGTGATTGTGTGATTGTGTGATTGTGTGGTTGTGCGATCGTGATTGTGTGATCGTGATTGTCTGATCGTGATTGTGTGATCGTGATTGTGTGATCGTGATTGTGCGATTGCGTGCTTGTGACTGTGTGATTGTGTGACTGTGTGATTGTGTGATTGTGACTGTGTGATTGTGTGATTGTGTGATTGTGTGATAGTGTGATTGTGTGATTGTGTGATTGTATACTTGTGTGATTGTGTGATTGTGTGATTGTGTGATTGTGCGATTGCGTGCTTGTGTGATTGTGCGATTGTGATTGTGTGATTGTGTGATTGTGTGATTGTGTGATTGTGTGATTGTGTGATTGTGTGATTGTGTGATTGTGTGATTGTGTGATTGTGTGATTGTGTGATTGTGTGATTGTGTGATTGTGTGATTGTGTGATTGTGTGATTGTGTGATTGTGTGATTGTGTGATTGTGTGATTGCGTGATTGTGTGATTGTGTGATTGTGTGATTGTGTGATTGTGTGATAGTGTGATTGTGTGAGTGTGTGATTGTGTGATTGTGTGATTGTGTGATTGTGTGGTTGTGTGAATGTGTGATTGTGTGACCGTGATTGTGTGATTGATGATTGTGTGATTGTGTGATTGTGTGATTGTGTGATTGTGTGATTGTGTGATTGTGTGATTGTGTGATTGTGTGATTGTGTGATTGTGTGATTGTGTGATTGTGTGATTGTGTGATTGTGTGGTTGTGCGATCGTGATTGTGTGATCGTGATTGTCTGATCGTGATTGTGTGATCGTGATTGTGTGATCGTGATTGTGCGATTGCGTGCTTGTGACTGTGTGATTGTGTGACTGTGTGATTGTGTGATTTGACTGTGTGATTGTGTGATTGTGACTGTGTGATTGTGTGATTGTGTGATTGTGTGATAGTGTGATTGTGTGATTGTGTGATTGTATACTTGTGTGATTGTGTGATTGTGTGATTGTGTGATTGTGCGATTGCGTGCTTGTGTGATTGTGCGATTGTGATTGTGTGATTGTGTGATTGTGTGATTGTGTGATTGTGTGATTGTGTGATTGTGTGATTGTGTGATTGTGTGATTGTGTGATTGTGTGATTGTGTGATTGTGTGATTGTGTGATTGTGTGATTGTGTGATTGTGTGATTGTGTGATTGTGTGATTGTGTGATTGTGTGATTGTGTGATTGTGTGATTGTGTGATTGTGTGATTGTGTGATTGCGTGATTGTGTGATTGTGTGATTGTGTGATTGTGTAATTGAGTGATTGTGTGCATGTGTGATTGTGTGATTAGGTGATTGTGCGATTGTGTGATTGTGTGATTGTGTGATCGTGTGATTGTGTGATTGTGTGATTGTGTGGTTGTGTGACCGTGATTGTGTGACCGTGATTTTGTGACCGTGATTGTGTGGCCGTGATTGTGTGACCGTGATAGTGTGACCGTGAATGTGTGAATGCGTGATTGTGATTGCGTGATTGTGATTCCGTGATTGTGTGATTGTGTGATCGTGTGATTGTGTGATTGTGTGATTGTGTGGTTGTGTGACCGTGATTGTGTGACCGTGATTGTGTGACCGTGATTGTGTGATCGTGATTGTGTGATCGTGATTGTGATTGTGTGATTGTGTGATTGTGTGATTGTGTGATTGTGTGATTGTGTGATTGTGTGATTGAGTGATTGTGTGCTTGTGTGATTGTATACTTGTGTGATTGTGTGATTGTATACTTGTGTGATTGTGTGATTGTGTGATTGTGCGATTGCGTGCTTGTGTGATTGTGTGATTGTGATTGTGTGATTGTGTGATTGTGTGATTGTATACTTGTGTGATTGTGTGATTGTGTGATTGTGCGATTGCGTGCTTGTGTGATTGTGTGATTGTGATTGTGTGATTGTGTGATTGTGTGATTGTGTGATTGTGTGATTGTGTGATTGTGTGATTGTGTGATTGTGTGATTGTGTGAGTGTGTGATTGTGTGATTGTGATTGTGTGATTGTGTGATTGTGTGCTTGTGTGATTGTGTGATTGTGATTGTGTGATTGTGATTGTGTGATTGTGATTGTGTGATTGTGATTGTGTGATTGTGATTGTGTGATTGTGATTGTGTGATTGTGATTGTGTGATTGTGATTGTGTGATTGTGATTGTGTGATTGTGATTGTGTGATTGTGATTGTGTGATTGTGATTGTGTGATTGTGATTGTGTGATTGTGATTGTGTGATTGTGATTGTGTGATTGATGATTGTGTGATTGTGTGATTGTGTGATTGTGTGATTGTGTGATTGTGTGATTGTGTGATTGTGTGATTGTGTGATTGTGTGATTGTGTGATTGTGTGATTGTGTGATTGTGTGATTGTGTGAGTGTGTGATTGTGTAATTGAGTGATTGTGTGCATGTGTGATTGTGTGATTAGGTGATTGTGCGATTGTGTGATTGTGTGATTGTGTGATCGTGTGATTGTGTGATTGTGTGATTGTGTGGTTGTGTGACCGTGATTGTGTGAACGTGATTTTGTGACCGTGATTGTGTGACCGTGATTGTGTGACCGTGATTTTGTGACCGTGAATGTGTGAATGCGTGATTGTGATTGCGTGATTGTGATTCCGTGATTGTGTGATTGTGTGATCGTGTGATTGTGTGATTGTGTCATTGTGTGGTTGTGTGACCGTGATTGTGTGACCGTGATTGTGTGATCGTGATTGTGTGATCGTGATTGTGTGATCGTGATTGTGATTGTGTGATTGTGTGAGTGTGTGATTGTGTGATTGAGTGATTGTGTGATTGTGTGATTGTGTGATTGTGTGATTTTGTGATTGTGTGATTGTGTGATTGTGTGATTGTGTGATTGTGTGATTGTGTGATTGTGTGATTGTGTGATTGTGTGATTGTGTGATTGTGTGATTGTGTGATTGTGTGATTGTGTGATTGTGTGATTGTGTGATTGTGTGATTGTGTGATTGTGTGATTGTGTGATTGTGTGATTGTGTGATTGTGTGATTGTGTGATTGTGTGATTGTGTGATTGTGTGATTGTGTGATTGTGTGATTGTGTGATTGTGTGATTGTGTGATTGTGTGATTGTGTGATTGTGTGATTGTGTGATTGTGTGATTGTGTGATTGTGTGATTGTGTGATTGTGTGATTGTGTGATTGTGTGATTGTGTGATTGTGTGATTGTGTGATTGTGTGATTGTGTGATTGTGTGATTGTGTGATTGTGTGATTGTGTGATTGTGTGATTGTGTGAATGTGTGATTGTGTGACCGTGATTGTGTGATTGATGATTGTGTGATTGTGTGATTGTGTGATTGTGTGATTGTGTGATTGTGTGATTGTGTGATTGTGTGATTGTGTGATTGTGTGATTGTGTGATAGTGTGATTGTGTGATTGTGTGATTGTGTGAGTGTGTGATTGTGTAATTGAGTGATTGTGTGCATGTGTGATTGTGTGATTAGTGATTGTGTGGTTGTGTGACCGTGATTGTGTGACCGTGATTTTGTGACCGTGATTGTGTGACCGTGATTGTGTGACCGTGATAGTGTGACCGTGAATGTGTGAATGCGTGATTGTGATTGCGTGATTGTGATTCCGTGATTGTGTGATTGTGTGATCGTGTGATTGTGTGATTGTGTGATTGTGTGGTTGTCTGACCGTGATTGTGTGACCGTGATTGTGTGATCGTGATTGTGTGATCGTGATTGTGATTGTGTGATCGTGATTGTGATTGTGTGATTGTGTGATTGTGTGAGTGTGTGATTGTGTGATTGTGATTGTGTGATTGTGATTGTGTGATTGTGATTGTGTGATTGTGATTGTGTGATTGTGATTGTGTGATTGTGATTGTGTGATTGTGATTGTGTGATTGTGATTGTGTGATTGTGATTGTGTGATTGTGATTGTGTGATTGTGATTGTGTGATTGTGATTGTGTGATTGTGATTGTGTGATTGTGATTGTGTGATTGTGATTGTGTGATTGTGATTGTGTGATTGTGATTGTGTGATTGTGATTGTGTGATTGTGATTGTGTGATTGTGATTGTGTGATTGTGATTGTGTGATTGTGATTGTGTGATTGTGATTGTGTGATTGTGATTGTGTGATTGTGATTGTGTGATTGTGATTGTGTGATTGTGATTGTGTGATTGTGATTGTGTGATTGTGATTGTGTGATTGTGATTGTGTGATTGTGATTGTGTGATTGTGATTGTGTGATTGTGATTGTGTGATTGTGATTGTGTGATTGTGATTGTGTGATTGTGATTGTGTGATTGTGATTGTGTGATTGTGATTGTGTGATTGTGATTGTGTGATTGTGATTGTGTGATTGTGATTGTGTGATTGTGATTGTGTGATTGTGATTGTGTGATTGTGATTGTGTGATTGTGATTGTGTGATTGTGATTGTGTGATTGTGATTGTGTGATTGTGATTGTGTGATTGTGATTGTGTGATTGTGATTGTGTGATTGTGATTGTGTGATTGTGATTGTGTGATTGTGATTGTGTGATTGTGATTGTGTGATTGTGATTGTGTGATTGTGATTGTGTGATTGTGATTGTGTGATTGTGATTGTGTGATTGTGATTGTGTGATTGTGATTGTGTGATTGTGATTGTGTGATTGTGATTGTGTGATTGTGATTGTGTGATTGTGATTGTGTGATTGTGATTGTGTGATTGTGATTGTGTGATTGTGATTGTGTGATTGTGATTGTGTGATTGTGATTGTGTGATTGTGATTGTGTGATTGTGATTGTGTGATTGTGATTGTGTGATTGTGATTGTGTGATTGTGATTGTGTGATTGTGATTGTGTGATTGTGATTGTGTGATTGTGATTGTGTGATTGTGATTGTGTGATTGTGATTGTGTGATTGTGATTGTGTGATTGTGATTGTGTGATTGTGATTGTGTGATTGTGATTGTGTGATTGTGATTGTGTGATTGTGATTGTGTGATTGTGATTGTGTGATTGTGATTGTGTGATTGTGATTGTGTGATTGTGATTGTGTGATTGTGATTGTGTGATTGTGATTGTGTGATTGTGATTGTGTGATTGTGATTGTGTGATTGTGATTGTGTGATTGTGATTGTGTGATTGTGATTGTGTGATTGTGATTGTGTGATTGTGATTGTGTGATTGTGATTGTGTGATTGTGATTGTGTGATTGTGATTGTGTGATTGTGATTGTGTGATTGTGATTGTGTGATTGTGATTGTGTGATTGTGATTGTGTGATTGTGATTGTGTGATTGTGATTGTGTGATTGTGATTGTGTGATTGTGATTGTGTGATTGTGATTGTGTGATTGTGATTGTGTGATTGTGATTGTGTGATTGTGATTGTGTGATTGTGATTGTGTGATTGTGATTGTGTGATTGTGATTGTGTGATTGTGATTGTGTGATTGTGATTGTGTGATTGTGATTGTGTGATGGTGTGAGTGTGTGATTGTGTGATTGAGTGATTGTGTGATTGTGTAATTGTGTGATTGTGTGGTTGTGTGATTGTGTGATTGTGTGGTTGTGTGATTGTGTGATTGGGTGATTGTGTGATTGCGTGATTGTGTGATTCTCTGATTGTGTGATTTTGTGATTGTGTGATTGTGTGATTGTGTGATTGCGTGATTGTGTGATTGTGTGATTGTGTGATTGTGTGATTGTGCGATTGTGTGCTTGTGTGATTGTGTGATTGTGATTGTGTGATTGTGTGATTGTGTGATTGTGTGATTGTGTGATTGTGTGATTGTGTGATTGTGTGATTGTGTGATTGTGTGATTGTGTGATTGTGTGATTGTGTGATTGTGTGATTGTGTGATTGTGTGATTGTGTGATTGTGTGATAGTGTGATTGTGTGAGTGTGTGATTGTGTGATTGTGTGATTGTGTGATTGTGTGTTTGTGTGATTGTGTGATTGTGTGAATGTGTGATTGTGTGACCGTGATTGTGTGATTGATGATTGTGTGATTGTGTGATTGTGTGATTGTGTGATTGTGTGATTGTGTGATTGTGTGATTGTGTGATTGTGTGATTGTGTGATTGTGTGATTGTGTGATTGTGTGAGTGTGTGATTGTGTAATTGAGTGATTGTGTGCATGTGTGATTGTGTGATTAGGTGATTGTGCGATTGTGTGATTGTGTGATTGTGTGATCGTGTGATTGTGTGATTGTGTGATTGTGTGGTTGTGTGACCGTGATTGTGTGAACGTGATTTTGTGACCGTGATTGTGTGACCGTGATTGTGTGACCGTGATTTTGTGACCGTGAATGTGTGAATGCGTGATTGTGATTGCGTGATTGTGATTCCGTGATTGTGTGATTGTGTGATCGTGTGATTGTGTGATTGTGTGATTGTGTGATTGTGCGGTTGTGTGACCGTGATTGTGTGACCGTGATTGTGTGATCGTGATTGTGTGATCGTGATTGTGTGATCGTGATTGTGATTGTGTGATTGTGTGAGTGTGTGATTGTGTGATTGAGTGATTGTGTGATTGTGTGATTGAGTGATTGTGTGCTTGTGTGATTGTATACTTGTGTGATTGTGTGATTGTATACTTGTGTGATTGTGTGATTGTGTGATTGTGCGATTGCGTGCTTGTGTGATTGTGTGATTGTGTGATTGTGTGATTGTGTGATTGTGTGATTGTGTGGTTGCGCGATCGTGATTGTGTGATCGTGATTGTCAGATCGTGATTGTGTGATCGTGATTGTGTGATCGTGATTGTGCGATTGCGTGCTTGTGACTGTGTGATTGTGTGACTGTGTGATTGTGTGATTGTGACTGTGTGATTGTGTGATTGTGTGATTGTGTGATAGTGTGATTGTGTGATTGTGTGATTTTATACTTGTGTGATTGTGTGATTGTGTGATTGTGCGATTGCGTGCTTGTGGGATTGTGCGATTGTGATTGGGTGATTGTGTGATTGTGTGATTGTGTGATTGTGTGATTGTGTGATTGTGTGATTGTGTGATTGTGTGATTGTGTGATTGTGATTGTGTGATTGTGTGATTGTGTGATTGTGTGATTGTGTGATTGTGTGATTGTGTGATTGTGTGATTGTGTGATTGTGTGATTGTGTGATTGTGTGATTGTGTGATTGTGTGATTGTGTGATAGTGTGATTGTGTGATTGTGTGATTGTATACTTGTGTGATTGTGTGATTGTGTGATTGTGCGATTGCGTGCTTGTGGGATTGTGCGATTGTGATTGGGTGATTGTGTGATTGTGTGATTGGGTGATTGTGTGATTGTGTGATTGTGTGATTGTGTGATTGTGTGATTGTGTGGTTGTGTGATTGTGTGATTGTGTGATTGTGTGATTGTGTGATTGGGTGATTGTGTGATTGCGTGATTGTGTGATTCTGTGATTGTGTGATTTTGTGATTGTGTGATTGTGTGATTGTGCGATTGTGTGATTGTGTGATTGTGTGATCGTGTGATTGTGTGATTGTGTGATTGTGTGGTTGTGTGACCGTGATTGTGTGACAGTGATTTTGTGACCGTGATTGTGTGACCGTGATTGTGTGACCGTGATAGTGTGACCGTGAATGTGTGAATGCGTGATTGTGATTGCGTGATTGTGATTGCGTGATTGTGATTCCGTGATTGTGTGATTGTGTGATCGTGTGATTGTGTGATTGTGTGATTGTGATTGTGTGATTGTGAGTGTGTGATTGTGTGAGTGTGTGATTGTGTGATTGAGTGACTGTGTGATTGTGTGATTGTGTGATTGTGTGGTTGTGTGATTGTGTGATTGTGTGATTGTGTGATTGTGTGATTGGGTGATTGTGTGATTGCGTGATTGTGTGATTCTGTGATTGTGTGATTTTGTGATTGTGTGATTGTGTGATTGCGTGATTGTGTGATTGTGTGATTGTATACTTGTGTGATTGTGTGATTGTGTGATTGTGCGATTGTGTGCTTGTGTGATTGTGTGATTGTGATTGTGTGATTGTGTGATTGTGTGATTGTGTGATTGTGTGATTGTGTGATAGTGTGATTGTGTGAGTGTGTGATTGTGTGATTGTGTGATTGTGTGATTGTGTGATTGTGTGAATGTGTGATTGTGTGACCGTGATTGTGTGATTGATGATTGTGTGATTGTGTGATTGTGTGATTGTGTGATTGTGTGATTGTGTGAGTGTGTGATTGTGTAATTGAGTGATTGTGTGCATGTGTGATTGTGTGATTAGGTGATTGTGCGATTGTGTGATTGTGTGATTGTGTGATCGTGTGATTGTGTGATTGTGTGATTGTGTGGTTGTGTGACCGTGATTGTGTGACCGTGATTTTGTGACCGTGATTGTGTGACCGTGATTGTGTGACCGTGATTGTGTGACCGTGATAGTGTGACCGTGAATGTGTGAATGCGTGATTGTGATTGCGTGATTGTGATTCCGTGATTGTGTGATTGTGTGATCGTGTGATTGTGTGATTGTGTGATTGTGTGGTTGTGTGACAGTGATTGTGTGACCGTGATTGTGTGATCGTGATTGTGTGATCGTGATTGTGATTGTGTGATTGTGTGATTGTGTGAGTGTGTGATTGTGTGATTGTGATTGTGTGATTGTGATTGTGTGATTGTGATTGTGTGATTGTGATTGTGTGATTGTGATTGTGTGATTGTGATTGTGTGATTGTGATTGTGTGATTGTGATTGTGTGATTGTGATTGTGTGATTGTGATTGTGTGATTGTGATTGTGTGATTGTGATTGTGTGATTGTGATTGTGTGATTGTGATTGTGTGATTGTGATTGTGTGATTGTGATTGTGTGATTGTGATTGTGTGATTGATGATTGTGTGATTGTGTGATTGTGTGATTGTGTGATTGTGTGATTGTGTGATTGTGTGATTGTGTGATTGTGTGATTGTGTGATTGTGTGATTGTGTGATTGTGTGATTGTGTGATTGTGTGAGTGTGTGATTGTGTAATTGAGTGATTGTGTGCATGTGTGATTGTGTGATTAGGTGATTGTGCGATTGTGTGATTGTGTGATTGTGTGATCGTGTGATTGTGTGATTGTGTGATTGTGTGGTTGTGTGACCGTGATTGTGTGAACGTGATTTTGTGACCGTGATTGTGTGACCGTGATTGTGTGACCGTGATTTTGTGACCGTGAATGTGTGAATGCGTGATTGTGATTGCGTGATTGTGATTCCGTGATTGTGTGATTGTGTGATCGTGTGATTGTGTGATTGTGTCATTGTGTGGTTGTGTGACCGTGATTGTGTGACCGTGATTGTGTGATCGTGATTGTGTGATCGTGATTGTGTGATCGTGATTGTGATTGTGTGATTGTGTGAGTGTGTGATTGTGTGATTGAGTGATTGTGTGATTGTGTGATTGTGTGATTGTGTGATTTTGTGATTGTGTGATTGTGTGATTGTGTGATTGTGTGATTGTGTGATTGTGTGATTGTGTGATTGTGTGATTGTGTGATTGTGTGATTGTGTGATTGTGTGATTGTGTGATTGTGTGATTGTGTGATTGTGTGATTGTGTGATTGTGTGATTGTGTGATTGTGTGATTGTGTGATTGTGTGATTGTGTGATTGTGTGATTGTGTGATTGTGTGATTGTGTGATTGTGTGATTGTGTGATTGTGTGATTGTGTGATTGTGTGATTGTGTGATTGTGTGATTGTGTGATTGTGTGATTGTGTGATTGTGTGATTGTGTGATTGTGTGATTGTGTGATTGTGTGATTGTGTGATTGTGTGATTGTGTGATTGTGTGATTGTGTGATTGTGTGATTGTGTGATTGTGTGATTGTGTGATTGTGTGATTGTGTGATTGTGTGAATGTGTGATTGTGTGACCGTGATTGTGTGATTGATGATTGTGTGATTGTGTGATTGTGTGATTGTGTGATTGTGTGATTGTGTGATTGTGTGATTGTGTGATTGTGTGATTGTGTGATTGTGTGATAGTGTGATTGTGTGATTGTGTGATTGTGTGAGTGTGTGATTGTGTAATTGAGTGATTGTGTGCATGTGTGATTGTGTGATTAGGTGATTGTGCGATTGTGTGATTGTGTGATTGTGTGATCGTGTGATTGTGTGATTGTGTGATTGTGTGGTTGTGTGACCGTGATTGTGTGACCGTGATTTTGTGACCGTGATTGTGTGACCGTGATTGTGTGACCGTGATAGTGTGACCGTGAATGTGTGAATGCGTGATTGTGATTGCGTGATTGTGATTCCGTGATTGTGTGATTGTGTGATCGTGTGATTGTGTGATTGTGTGATTGTGTGGTTGTCTGACCGTGATTGTGTGACCGTGATTGTGTGATCGTGATTGTGTGATCGTGATTGTGATTGTGTGATCGTGATTGTGATTGTGTGATTGTGTGATTGTGTGAGTGTGTGATTGTGTGATTGTGATTGTGTGATTGTGATTGTGTGATTGTGATTGTGTGATTGTGATTGTGTGATTGTGATTGTGTGATTGTGATTGTGTGATTGTGATTGTGTGATTGTGATTGTGTGATTGTGATTGTGTGATTGTGATTGTGTGATTGTGATTGTGTGATTGTGATTGTGTGATTGTGATTGTGTGATTGTGATTGTGTGATTGTGATTGTGTGATTGTGATTGTGTGATTGTGATTGTGTGATTGTGATTGTGTGATTGTGATTGTGTGATTGTGATTGTGTGATTGTGATTGTGTGATTGTGATTGTGTGATTGTGATTGTGTGATTGTGATTGTGTGATTGTGATTGTGTGATTGTGATTGTGTGATTGTGATTGTGTGATTGTGATTGTGTGATTGTGATTGTGTGATTGTGATTGTGTGATTGTGATTGTGTGATTGTGATTGTGTGATTGTGATTGTGTGATTGTGATTGTGTGATTGTGATTGTGTGATTGTGATTGTGTGATTGTGATTGTGTGATTGTGATTGTGTGATTGTGATTGTGTGATTGTGATTGTGTGATTGTGATTGTGTGATTGTGATTGTGTGATTGTGATTGTGTGATTGTGATTGTGTGATTGTGATTGTGTGATTGTGATTGTGTGATTGTGATTGTGTGATTGTGATTGTGTGATTGTGATTGTGTGATTGTGATTGTGTGATTGTGATTGTGTGATTGTGATTGTGTGATTGTGATTGTGTGATTGTGATTGTGTGATTGTGATTGTGTGATTGTGATTGTGTGATTGTGATTGTGTGATTGTGATTGTGTGATTGTGATTGTGTGATTGTGATTGTGTGATTGTGATTGTGTGATTGTGATTGTGTGATTGTGATTGTGTGATTGTGATTGTGTGATTGTGATTGTGTGATTGTGATTGTGTGATTGTGATTGTGTGATTGTGATTGTGTGATTGTGATTGTGTGATTGTGATTGTGTGATTGTGATTGTGTGATTGTGATTGTGTGATTGTGATTGTGTGATTGTGATTGTGTGATTGTGATTGTGTGATTGTGATTGTGTGATTGTGATTGTGTGATTGTGATTGTGTGATTGTGATTGTGTGATTGTGATTGTGTGATTGTGATTGTGTGATTGTGATTGTGTGATTGTGATTGTGTGATTGTGATTGTGTGATTGTGATTGTGTGATTGTGATTGTGTGATTGTGATTGTGTGATTGTGATTGTGTGATTGTGATTGTGTGATTGTGATTGTGTGATTGTGATTGTGTGATTGTGATTGTGTGATTGTGATTGTGTGATTGTGATTGTGTGATTGTGATTGTGTGATTGTGATTGTGTGATTGTGATTGTGTGATTGTGATTGTGTGATTGTGATTGTGTGATTGTGATTGTGTGATTGTGATTGTGTGATTGTGATTGTGTGATTGTGATTGTGTGATTGTGATTGTGTGATTGTGATTGTGTGATTGTGATTGTGTGATTGTGATTGTGTGATTGTGATTGTGTGATTGTGATTGTGTGATTGTGATTGTGTGATTGTGATTGTGTGATTGTGATTGTGTGATTGTGATTGTGTGATTGTGATTGTGTGATTGTGATTGTGTGATTGTGATTGTGTGATTGTGATTGTGTGATTGTGATTGTGTGATTGTGATTGTGTGATTGTGATTGTGTGATTGTGATTGTGTGATTGTGATTGTGTGATTGTGATTGTGTGATTGTGATTGTGTGATGGTGTGAGTGTGTGATTGTGTGATTGAGTGATTGTGTGATTGTGTAATTGTGTGATTGTGTGGTTGTGTGATTGTGTGATTGTGTGGTTGTGTGATTGTGTGATTGGGTGATTGTGTGATTGCGTGATTGTGTGATTCTCTGATTGTGTGATTTTGTGATTGTGTGATTGTGTGATTGTGTGATTGCGTGATTGTGTGATTGTGTGATTGTGTGATTGTGTGATTGTGCGATTGTGTGCTTGTGTGATTGTGTGATTGTGATTGTGTGATTGTGTGATTGTGTGATTGTGTGATTGTGTGATTGTGTGATTGTGTGATTGTGTGATTGTGTGATTGTGTGATTGTGTGATTGTGTGATTGTGTGATTGTGTGATTGTGTGATTGTGTGATTGTGTGATTGTGTGATAGTGTGATTGTGTGAGTGTGTGATTGTGTGATTGTGTGATTGTGTGATTGTGTGTTTGTGTGATTGTGTGATTGTGTGAATGTGTGATTGTGTGACCGTGATTGTGTGATTGATGATTGTGTGATTGTGTGATTGTGTGATTGTGTGATTGTGTGATTGTGTGATTGTGTGATTGTGTGATTGTGTGATTGTGTGATTGTGTGATTGTGTGATTGTGTGAGTGTGTGATTGTGTAATTGAGTGATTGTGTGCATGTGTGATTGTGTGATTAGGTGATTGTGCGATTGTGTGATTGTGTGATTGTGTGATCGTGTGATTGTGTGATTGTGTGATTGTGTGGTTGTGTGACCGTGATTGTGTGAACGTGATTTTGTGACCGTGATTGTGTGACCGTGATTGTGTGACCGTGATTTTGTGACCGTGAATGTGTGAATGCGTGATTGTGATTGCGTGATTGTGATTCCGTGATTGTGTGATTGTGTGATCGTGTGATTGTGTGATTGTGTGATTGTGTGATTGTGCGGTTGTGTGACCGTGATTGTGTGACCGTGATTGTGTGATCGTGATTGTGTGATCGTGATTGTGTGATCGTGATTGTGATTGTGTGATTGTGTGAGTGTGTGATTGTGTGATTGAGTGATTGTGTGATTGTGTGATTGAGTGATTGTGTGCTTGTGTGATTGTATACTTGTGTGATTGTGTGATTGTATACTTGTGTGATTGTGTGATTGTGTGATTGTGCGATTGCGTGCTTGTGTGATTGTGTGATTGTGTGATTGTGTGATTGTGTGATTGTGTGATTGTGTGGTTGCGCGATCGTGATTGTGTGATCGTGATTGTCAGATCGTGATTGTGTGATCGTGATTGTGTGATCGTGATTGTGCGATTGCGTGCTTGTGACTGTGTGATTGTGTGACTGTGTGATTGTGTGATTGTGACTGTGTGATTGTGTGATTGTGTGATTGTGTGATAGTGTGATTGTGTGATTGTGTGATTTTATACTTGTGTGATTGTGTGATTGTGTGATTGTGCGATTGCGTGCTTGTGGGATTGTGCGATTGTGATTGGGTGATTGTGTGATTGTGTGATTGTGTGATTGTGTGATTGTGTGATTGTGTGATTGTGTGATTGTGTGATTGTGTGATTGTGATTGTGTGATTGTGTGATTGTGTGATTGTGTGATTGTGTGATTGTGTGATTGTGTGATTGTGTGATTGTGTGATTGTGTGATTGTGTGATTGTGTGATTGTGTGATTGTGTGATTGTGTGATAGTGTGATAGTGTGATTGTGTGATTGTATACTTGTGTGATTGTGTGATTGTGTGATTGTGCGATTGCGTGCTTGTGGGATTGTGCGATTGTGATTGGGTGATTGTGTGATTGTGTGATTGGGTGATTGTGTGATTGTGTGATTGTGTGATTGTGTGATTGTGTGATTGTGTGGTTGTGTGATTGTGTGATTGTGTGATTGTGTGATTGTGTGATTGGGTGATTGTGTGATTGCGTGATTGTGTGATTCTGTGATTGTGTGATTTTGTGATTGTGTGATTGTGTGATTGTGCGATTGTGTGATTGTGTGATTGTGTGATCGTGTGATTGTGTGATTGTGTGATTGTGTGGTTGTGTGACCGTGATTGTGTGACAGTGATTTTGTGACCGTGATTGTGTGACCGTGATTGTGTGACCGTGATAGTGTGACCGTGAATGTGTGAATGCGTGATTGTGATTGCGTGATTGTGATTGCGTGATTGTGATTCCGTGATTGTGTGATTGTGTGATCGTGTGATTGTGTGATTGTGTGATTGTGATTGTGTGATTGTGAGTGTGTGATTGTGTGAGTGTGTGATTGTGTGATTGAGTGACTGTGTGATTGTGTGATTGTGTGATTGTGTGGTTGTGTGATTGTGTGATTGTGTGATTGTGTGATTGTGTGATTGGGTGATTGTGTGATTGCGTGATTGTGTGATTCTGTGATTGTGTGATTTTGTGATTGTGTGATTGTGTGATTGCGTGATTGTGTGATTGTGTGATTGTATACTTGTGTGATTGTGTGATTGTGTGATTGTGCGATTGTGTGCTTGTGTGATTGTGTGATTGTGATTGTGTGATTGTGTGATTGTGTGATTGTGTGATTGTGTGATTGTGTGATAGTGTGATTGTGTGAGTGTGTGATTGTGTGATTGTGTGATTGTGTGATTGTGTGATTGTGTGAATGTGTGATTGTGTGACCGTGATTGTGTGATTGATGATTGTGTGATTGTGTGATTGTGTGATTGTGTGATTGTGTGATTGTGTGAGTGTGTGATTGTGTAATTGAGTGATTGTGTGCATGTGTGATTGTGTGATTAGGTGATTGTGCGATTGTGTGATTGTGTGATTGTGTGATCGTGTGATTGTGTGATTGTGTGATTGTGTGGTTGTGTGACCGTGATTGTGTGACCGTGATTTTGTGACCGTGATTGTGTGACCGTGATTGTGTGACCGTGATTGTGTGACCGTGATAGTGTGACCGTGAATGTGTGAATGCGTGATTGTGATTGCGTGATTGTGATTCCGTGATTGTGTGATTGTGTGATCGTGTGATTGTGTGATTGTGTGATTGTGTGGTTGTGTGACAGTGATTGTGTGACCGTGATTGTGTGATCGTGATTGTGTGATCGTGATTGTGATTGTGTGATTGTGTGATTGTGTGAGTGTGTGATTGTGTGATTGTGATTGTGTGATTGTGATTGTGTGATTGTGATTGTGTGATTGTGATTGTGTGATTGTGATTGTGTGATTGTGATTGTGTGATTGTGATTGTGTGATTGTGATTGTGTGATTGTGATTGTGTGATTGTGATTGTGTGATTGTGATTGTGTGATTGTGATTGTGTGATTGTGATTGTGTGATTGTGATTGTGTGATTGTGATTGTGTGATTGTGATTGTGTGATTGTGATTGTGTGATTGTGATTGTGTGATTGTGATTGTGTGATTGTGATTGTGTGATTGTGATTGTGTGATTGTGATTGTGTGATTGTGATTGTGTGATTGTGATTGTGTGATTGTGATTGTGTGATTGTGATTGTGTGATTGTGATTGTGTGATTGTGATTGTGTGATTGTGATTGTGTGATTGTGATTGTGTGATTGTGATTGTGTGATTGTGATTGTGTGATTGTGATTGTGTGATTGTGATTGTGTGATTGTGATTGTGTGATTGTGATTGTGTGATTGTGATTGTGTGATTGTGATTGTGTGATTGTGATTGTGTGATTGTGATTGTGTGATTGTGATTGTGTGATTGTGATTGTGTGATTGTGATTGTGTGATTGTGATTGTGTGATTGTGATTGTGTGATTGTGATTGTGTGATTGTGATTGTGTGATTGTGATTGTGTGATTGTGATTGTGTGATTGTGATTGTGTGATTGTGATTGTGTGATTGTGATTGTGTGATTGTGATTGTGTGATTGTGATTGTGTGATTGTGATTGTGTGATTGTGATTGTGTGATTGTGATTGTGTGATTGTGATTGTGTGATTGTGATTGTGTGATTGTGATTGTGTGATTGTGATTGTGTGATTGTGATTGTGTGATTGTGATTGTGTGATTGTGATTGTGTGATTGTGATTGTGTGATTGTGATTGTGTGATTGTGATTGTGTGATTGTGATTGTGTGATTGTGATTGTGTGATTGTGATTGTGTGATTGTGATTGTGTGATTGTGATTGTGTGATTGTGATTGTGTGATTGTGATTGTGTGATTGTGATTGTGTGATTGTGATTGTGTGATTGTGATTGTGTGATTGTGATTGTGTGATTGTGATTGTGTGATTGTGATTGTGTGATTGTGATTGTGTGATTGTGATTGTGTGATTGTGATTGTGTGATTGTGATTGTGTGATTGTGATTGTGTGATTGTGATTGTGTGATTGTGATTGTGTGATTGTGATTGTGTGATTGTGATTGTGTGATTGTGATTGTGTGATTGTGATTGTGTGATTGTGATTGTGTGATTGTGATTGTGTGATTGTGATTGTGTGATTGTGATTGTGTGATTGTGATTGTGTGATTGTGATTGTGTGATTGTGATTGTGTGATTGTGATTGTGTGATTGTGATTGTGTGATTGTGATTGTGTGATTGTGATTGTGTGATTGTGATTGTGTGATTGTGATTGTGTGATTGTGATTGTGTGATTGTGATTGTGTGATTGTGATTGTGTGATTGTGATTGTGTGATTGTGATTGTGTGATTGTGATTGTGTGATTGTGATTGTGTGATTGTGATTGTGTGATTGTGATTGTGTGATTGTGATTGTGTGATTGTGATTGTGTGATTGTGATTGTGTGATTGTGATTGTGTGATTGTGATTGTGTGATTGTGATTGTGTGATTGTGATTGTGTGATTGTGATTGTGTGATTGTGATTGTGTGATTGTGATTGTGTGATTGTGATTGTGTGATTGTGATTGTGTGATTGTGATTGTGTGATTGTGATTGTGTGATTGTGATTGTGTGATTGTGATTGTGTGATTGTGATTGTGTGATTGTGATTGTGTGATTGTGATTGTGTGATTGTGATTGTGTGATTGTGATTGTGTGATTGTGATTGTGTGATTGTGATTGTGTGATTGTGATTGTGTGATTGTGATTGTGTGATTGTGATTGTGTGATTGTGATTGTGTGATTGTGATTGTGTGATTGTGATTGTGTGATTGTGATTGTGTGATTGTGATTGTGTGATTGTGATTGTGTGATTGTGATTGTGTGATTGTGATTGTGTGATTGTGATTGTGTGATTGTGATTGTGTGATTGTGATTGTGTGATTGTGATTGTGTGATTGTGATTGTGTGATTGTGATTGTGTGATTGTGATTGTGTGATTGTGATTGTGTGATTGTGATTGTGTGATTGTGATTGTGTGATTGTGATTGTGTGATTGTGATTGTGTGATTGTGATTGTGTGATTGTGATTGTGTGATTGTGATTGTGTGATTGTGATTGTGTGATTGTGATTGTGTGATTGTGATTGTGTGATTGTGATTGTGTGATTGTGATTGTGTGATTGTGATTGTGTGATTGTGATTGTGTGATTGTGATTGTGTGATTGTGATTGTGTGATTGTGATTGTGTGATTGTGATTGTGTGATTGTGATTGTGTGATTGTGATTGTGTGATTGTGATTGTGTGATTGTGATTGTGTGATTGTGATTGTGTGATTGTGATTGTGTGATTGTGATTGTGTGATTGTGATTGTGTGATTGTGATTGTGTGATTGTGATTGTGTGATTGTGATTGTGTGATTGTGATTGTGTGATTGTGATTGTGTGATTGTGATTGTGTGATTGTGATTGTGTGATGGTGTGAGTGTGTGATTGTGTGATTGAGTGATTGTGTGATTGTGTGATTGTGTGATTGTGTGGTTGTGTGATTGTGTGATTGTGTGATTGTGTGATTGTGTGATTGGGTGATTGTGTGATTGCGTGATTGTGTGATTCTGTGATTGTGTGATTTTGTGATTGTGTGATTGCGTGATTGTGTGATTGTGTGATTGTATACTTGTGTGATTGTGTGATTGTGTGATTGTGCGATTGTGTGCTTGTGTGATTGTGTGATTGTGATTGTGTGATTGTGTGATTGTGTGATTGTGTGATTGTGTGATTGTGTGATTGTGTGATTGTGTGATTGTGTGATTGTGTGATTGTGTGATTGTGTGATTGTGTGATTGTGTGATTGTGTGATTGTGTGATTGTGTGATTGTGTGATTGTGTGATTGTGTGATTGTGAGATTGTGTGATAGTGTGATTGTGTGAGTGTGTGATTGTGTGATTGTGTGATTGTGTGATTGTGTGTTTGTGTGATTGTGTGATTGTGTGAATGTGTGATTGTGTGACCGTGATTGTGTGATTGATGATTGTGTGATTGTGTGATTGTGTGTTTGTGTGATTGTGTGATTGTGTGAATGTGTGATTGTGTGACCGTGATTGTGTGATTGATGATTGTGTGATTGTGTGATTGTGTGATTGTGTGATTGTGTGATTGTGTGATTGTGTGATTGTGTGATTGTGTGATTGTGTGAGTGTGTGATTGTGTAATTGAGTGATTGTGTGCATGTGTGATTGTGTGATTAGGTGATTGTGCGATTGTGTGATTGTGTGATTGTGTGATCGTGTGATTGTGTGATTGTGTGATTGTGTGGTTGTGTGACCGTGATTGTGTGAACGTGATTTTGTGACCGTGATTGTGTGACCGTGATTGTGTGACCGTGATTTTGTGACCGTGAATGTGTGAATGCGTGATTGTGATTGCGTGATTGTGATTCCGTGATTGTGTGATTGTGTGATCGTGTGATTGTGTGATTGTGTGATTGTGTGGTTGTGTGACCGTGATTGTGTGATCGTGATTGTGTGATCGTGATTGTGTGATCGTGATTGTGATTGTGTGATTGTGTGAGTGTGTGATTGTGTGATTGAGTGATTGTGTGATTGTGTGATTGAGTGATTGTGTGCTTGTGTGATTGTATACTTGTGTGATTGTGTGATTGTATACTTGTGTGATTGTGTGATTGTGTGATTGTGCGATTGCGAGCTTGTGTGATTGTGTGATTGTGTGATTGTGTGATTGTGTGATTGTGTGATTGTGTGATTGTGTGATTGTGTGATTGTGTGATTGTGTGATTGTGTGATTGTGTGATTGTGTGATTGTGTGATTGTGTGATTGTGTGGTTGTGCGATCGTGATTGTGTGATCGTGATTGTCAGATCGTGATTGTGTGATCGTGATTGTGCGATTGCGTGCTTGTGACTGTGTGATTGTGTGACTGTGTGATTGTGTGATTGTGACTGTGTGATTGTGTGATTGTGTGATTGTGTGATAGTGTGATTGTGTGATTGTGTGATTGTATACTTGTGTGATTGTGTGATTGTGTGATTGTGCGATTGCGTGCTTGTGTGATTGTGCGATTGTGATTGTGTGATTGTGTGATTGTGTGATTGTGTGATTGTGTGATTGTGTGATTGTGTGATTGTGTGATCGTGTGATTGTGTGATTGTGTGATTGTGTGGTTGTGTGACCGTGATTGTGTGAACGTGATTTTGTGACCGTGATTGTGTGACCGTGATTGTGTGACCGTGATTTTGTGACCGTGAATGTGTGAATGCGTGATTGTGATTGCGTGATTGTGATTCCGTGATTGTGTGATTGTGTGATCGTGTGATTGTGTGATTGTGTGATTGTGTGGTTGTGTGACCGTGATTGTGTGACCGTGATTGTGTGATCGTGATTGTGTGATCGTGATTGTGTGATCGTGATTGTGATTGTGTGATTGTGTGAGTGTGTGATTGTGTGATTGTGTGATTGTGTGATTGTGTGATTGTGTGATTGTGTGATTGTGTGATTGTGTGATTGTGTGATTGTGTGATTGTGTGGTTGTGCGATCGTGATTGTGTGATCGTGATTGTCAGATCGTGATTGTGTGATCGTGATTGTGCGATTGCGTGCTTGTGACTGTATGATTGTGTGACTGTGTGATTGTGTGATTGTGACTGTGTGATTGTGTGATTGTGTGATTGTGTGATTGTGTGATAGTGTGCTTGTGTGATTGTGTGATTGTATACTTGTGTGATTGTGTGATTGTGTGATTGTGCGATTGCGTGCTTGTGTGATTGTGCGATTGTGATTGTGTGATTGTGTGATTGTGTGATTGTGTGATTGTGTGATTGTGTGATTGTGTGATTGTGTGATTGTGTGATTGTGTGATTGTGTGATTGTGTGATTGTGTGATTGTGTGATTGTGATTGTGTGATTGTGTGATTGTGTGATTGTGTGATTGTGTGATTGTGTGATTGTGTGATTGTGTGATTGTGTGATTGTGTGATTGTGTGATTGTGTGATTGTGTGATTGTGTGATTGTGTGATTGTGTGATTGTGTGATTGTGTGATTGTGTGATAGTGTGATTGTGTGAGTGTGTGATTGTGTGATTGTGTGATTTTGTGATTGTGTGATTGTGTGATTGTGCGATTGTGTGATTGTGTGATTGTGTGATCGTGTGATTGTGTGATTGTGTGATTGTGTGGTTGTGTGACCGTGATTGTGTGACCGTGATTTTGTGACCGTGATTGTGTGACCGTGATTGTGTGACCGTGATAGTGTGACCGTGAATGTGTGAATGCGTGATTGTGATTGCGTGATTGTGATTCCGTGATTGTGTGATTGTGTGATCGTGTGATTGTGTGATTGTGTGATTGTGATTGTGTGATTGTGATTGTGTGATTTTAAGAGTGTGTGATTGTGTGATTGAGTGATTGTGTGATTGTGTGATTGTGTGATTGTGTGGTTGTGTGATTGTGTGATTGTGTGATTGTGTGATTGTGTGACCGTGATTGTGTGATTGATGATTGTGTGATTGTGTGATTGTGTGATTGTGTGATTGTGTGATTGTGTGATTGTGTGATTGTGTGATTGTGTGATTGTGTGATTGTGTGATTGTGTGATTGTGTGATTGTGTGAGTGTGTGATTGTGTAATTGAGTGATTGTGTGCATGTGTGATTGTGTGAGTATGTGATTGTGTGATTGTGTGATTGTGTGATTGTGTGATTGTGTGATTGTGCGATTGTGTGATTGTGTGATTGTGTGATCGTGTGATTGTGTGATTGTGTGATTGTGTGGTTGTGTGACCGTGATTGTGTGACCGTGATTTTGTGACCGTGATTGTGTGACCGTGATTGTGTGACCGTGATAGTGTGACCGTGAATGTGTGAATGCGTGATTGTGATTGCGTGATTGTGATTCCGTGATTGTGTGATTGTGTGATCGTGTGATTGTGTGATTGTGTGATTGTGATTGTGTGATTGTGATTGTGTGATTTTGTGAGTGTGTGATTGTGTGATTGAGTGATTGTGTGATTGTGTGATTGTGTGATTGTGTGGTTGTGTGATTGTGTGATTGTGTGATTGTGTGATTGTGTGATTGTGTGATTGTGTGATTGTGTGATTGTGTGATTGTGTGATTGTGTGATTGTGTGATAGTGTGATTGTGTGAGTGTGTGATTGTGTGATTGTGTGATTGTGTGATTGTGTGTTTGTGTGATTGTGTGATTGTGTGAATGTGTTATTGTGTGACCGTGATTGTGTGATTGATGATTGTGTGATTGTGTGATTGTGTGATTGTGTGATTGTGTGATTGTGTGATTGTGTGATTGTGTGATTGTGTGATTGTGTGATTGTGTGAGTGTGTGATTGTGTAATTGAGTGATTGTGTGCATGTGTGATTGTGTGATTAGGTGATTGTGCGATTGTGTGATTGTGTGATTGTGTGATTGTGTGATCGTGTGATTGTGTGATTGTGTGATTGTGTGGTTGTGTGACCGTGATTGTGTGAACGTGATTTTGTGACCGTGATTGTGTGACCGTGATTGTGTGTCCGTGATTTTGTGACCGTGAATGTGTGAATGCGTGATTGTGATTGCGTGATTGTGATTCCGTGATTGTGTGATTGTGTGATCGTGTGATTGTGTGATTGTGTGATTGTGTGGTTGTGTGACCGTGATTGTGTGACCGTGATTGTGTGATCGTGATTGTGTGATCGTGATTGTGATTGTGTGATTGTGTGAGTGTGTGATTGTGTGATTGAGTGATTGTGTCCTTGTGTGATTGTGTGGTTGTGTGGTTGTGTGATTGTGTGATTGTGTGATTGTGTGATTGTGTGATTGTGTGATTGGGTGATTGTGTGATTGCGTGATTGTGTGATTCTGTGATTGTGTGATTGTGTGATTTTGTGATTGTGTGATTGTGTGATTGCGTGATTGTGTGATTGTGTGATTGTGTGATTGTGTGAGTGTGTGATTGTGTGACTGTGTGATTGTGTGATTGTGACTGTGTGATTGTGTGATTGTGTGATTGTGTGATAGTGTGATTGTGTGATTGTGTGATTGTATACTTGTGTGATTGTGTGATTGTGTGATTGTGCGATTGCGTGCTTGTGGGATTGTGCGATTGTGATTGGGTGATTGTGTGATTGTGTGATTGTGTGATTGTGTGATTGTGTGATTGTGTGATTGTGTGATTGTGTGATTGTGTGATTGTGTGATTGTGTGATTGTGTGATTGTGATTGTGTGATTGTGTGATTGTGTGATTGTGTGATTGTGTGATTGTGTGATTGTGTGATTGTGTGGTTGTGTGATTGTGTGATTGTGTGATTGTGTGATTGTGTGATTGGGTGATTGTGTGATTGCGTGATTGTGTGATTCTGTGATTGTGTGATTTTGTGATTGTGTGATTGTGTGATTGCGTGATTGTGTGATTGTGTGATTGTATACTTGTGTGATTGTGTGATTGTGTGATTGTGCGATTGTGTGCTTGTGTGATTGTGTGATTGTGATTGTGTGATTGTGTGATTGTGTGATTGTGTGATTGTGTGATTGTGTGATTGTGTGATTGTGTGATTGTGTGATTGTGTGATAGTGTGATTGTGTGAGTGTGTGATTGTGTGATTGTGTGATTGTGTGATTGTGTGTTTGTGTGATTGTGTGATTGTGTGAATGTGTGATTGTGTGACCGTGATTGTGTGATTGATGATTGTGTGATTGTGTGATTGTGGGATTGTGTGATTGTGTGATTGTGTGATTGTGTGATTGTGCGATTGCGTGCTTGTGGGATTGTGCGATTGTGATTGGGTGATTGTGTGATTGTGTGATTGTGTGATTGTGTGATTGTGTGATTGTGTGATTGTGTGATTGTGTGATTGTGTGGTTGTGTGATTGTGTGATTGTGTGATTGTGTGATTGTGTGATTGGGTGATTGTGTGATTGCGTGATTGTGTGATTCTGTGATTGTGTGATTTTGTGATTGTGTGATTGTGTGATTGTGTGATTGTGTGAGTGTGTGATTGTGTAATTGAGTGATTGTGTGCATGTGTGATTGTGTGAGTATGCGATTGTGTGATTGTGTGATTGTGTGATTATGTGATTGTGTGATTGTGCGATTGTGTGATTGTGTGATTGTGTGATCGTGTGATTGTGTGATTGTGTGATTGTGTGGTTGTGTGACCGTGATTGTGTGACAGTGATTTTGTGACCGTGATTGTGTGACCGTGATTGTGTGACCGTGATAGTGTGACCGTGAATGTGTGAATGCGTGATTGTGATTGCGTGATTGTGATTCCGTGATTGTGTGATTGTGTGATCGTGTGATTGTGTGATTGTGTGATTGTGATTGTGTGATTGTGAGTGTGTGATTGTGTGAGTGTGTGATTGTGTGATTGAGTGACTGTGTGATTGTGTGATTGTGTGATTGTGTGGTTGTGTGATTGTGTGATTGTGTGATTGTGTGATTGTGTGATTGGGTGATTGTGTGATTGCGTGATTGTGTGATTCTGTGATTGTGTGATTTTGTGATTGTGTGATTGTGTGATTGCGTGATTGTGTGATTGTGTGATTGTATACTTGTGTGATTGTGTGATTGTGTGATTGTGCGATTGTGTGCTTGTGTGATTGTGTGATTGTGATTGTGTGATTGTGTGATTGTGTGATTGTGTGATTGTGTGATTGTGTGATAGTGTGATTGTGTGAGTGTGTGATTGTGTGATTGTGTGATTGTGTGATTGTGTGATTGTGTGAATGTGTGATTGTGTGACCGTGATTGTGTGATTGATGATTGTGTGATTGTGTGATTGTGTGATTGTGTGATTGTGTGATTGTGTGAGTGTGTGATTGTGTAATTGAGTGATTGTGTGCATGTGTGATTGTGTGATTAGGTGATTGTGCGATTGTGTGATTGTGTGATTGTGTGATCGTGTGATTGTGTGATTGTGTGATTGTGTGGTTGTGTGACCGTGATTGTGTGACCGTGATTTTGTGACCGTGATTGTGTGACCGTGATTGTGTGACCGTGATTGTGTGACCGTGATAGTGTGACCGTGAATGTGTGAATGCGTGATTGTGATTGCGTGATTGTGATTCCGTGATTGTGTGATTGTGTGATCGTGTGATTGTGTGATTGTGTGATTGTGTGGTTGTGTGACAGTGATTGTGTGACCGTGATTGTGTGATCGTGATTGTGTGATCGTGATTGTGATTGTGTGATTGTGTGATTGTGATTGTGTGATTGTGATTGTGTGATTGTGATTGTGTGATTGTGATTGTGTGATTGTGATTGTGTGATTGTGATTGTGTGATTGTGATTGTGTGATTGTGATTGTGTGATTGTGATTGTGTGATTGTGATTGTGTGATTGTGATTGTGTGATTGTGATTGTGTGATTGTGATTGTGTGATTGTGATTGTGTGATTGTGATTGTGTGATTGTGATTGTGTGATTGTGATTGTGTGATTGTGATTGTGTGATTGTGATTGTGTGATTGTGATTGTGTGATTGTGATTGTGTGATTGTGATTGTGTGATTGTGATTGTGTGATTGTGATTGTGTGATTGTGATTGTGTGATTGTGATTGTGTGATTGTGATTGTGTGATTGTGATTGTGTGATTGTGATTGTGTGATTGTGATTGTGTGATTGTGATTGTGTGATTGTGATTGTGTGATTGTGATTGTGTGATTGTGATTGTGTGATTGTGATTGTGTGATTGTGATTGTGTGATTGTGATTGTGTGATTGTGATTGTGTGATTGTGATTGTGTGATTGTGATTGTGTGATTGTGATTGTGTGATTGTGATTGTGTGATTGTGATTGTGTGATTGTGATTGTGTGATTGTGATTGTGTGATTGTGATTGTGTGATTGTGATTGTGTGATTGTGATTGTGTGATTGTGATTGTGTGATTGTGATTGTGTGATTGTGATTGTGTGATTGTGATTGTGTGATTGTGATTGTGTGATTGTGATTGTGTGATTGTGATTGTGTGATTGTGATTGTGTGATTGTGATTGTGTGATTGTGATTGTGTGATTGTGATTGTGTGATTGTGATTGTGTGATTGTGATTGTGTGATTGTGATTGTGTGATTGTGATTGTGTGATTGTGATTGTGTGATTGTGATTGTGTGATTGTGATTGTGTGATTGTGATTGTGTGATTGTGATTGTGTGATTGTGATTGTGTGATTGTGATTGTGTGATTGTGATTGTGTGATTGTGATTGTGTGATTGTGATTGTGTGATTGTGATTGTGTGATTGTGATTGTGTGATTGTGATTGTGTGATTGTGATTGTGTGATTGTGATTGTGTGATTGTGATTGTGTGATTGTGATTGTGTGATTGTGATTGTGTGATTGTGATTGTGTGATTGTGATTGTGTGATTGTGATTGTGTGATTGTGATTGTGTGATTGTGATTGTGTGATTGTGATTGTGTGATTGTGATTGTGTGATTGTGATTGTGTGATTGTGATTGTGTGATTGTGATTGTGTGATTGTGATTGTGTGATTGTGATTGTGTGATTGTGATTGTGTGATTGTGATTGTGTGATTGTGATTGTGTGATTGTGATTGTGTGATTGTGATTGTGTGATTGTGATTGTGTGATTGTGATTGTGTGATTGTGATTGTGTGATTGTGATTGTGTGATTGTGATTGTGTGATTGTGATTGTGTGATTGTGATTGTGTGATTGTGATTGTGTGATTGTGATTGTGTGATTGTGATTGTGTGATTGTGATTGTGTGATTGTGATTGTGTGATTGTGATTGTGTGATTGTGATTGTGTGATTGTGATTGTGTGATTGTGATTGTGTGATTGTGATTGTGTGATTGTGATTGTGTGATTGTGATTGTGTGATTGTGATTGTGTGATTGTGATTGTGTGATTGTGATTGTGTGATTGTGATTGTGTGATTGTGATTGTGTGATTGTGATTGTGTGATTGTGATTGTGTGATTGTGATTGTGTGATTGTGATTGTGTGATTGTGATTGTGTGATTGTGATTGTGTGATTGTGATTGTGTGATTGTGATTGTGTGATTGTGATTGTGTGATTGTGATTGTGTGATTGTGATTGTGTGATTGTGATTGTGTGATTGTGATTGTGTGATTGTGATTGTGTGATTGTGATTGTGTGATTGTGATTGTGTGATTGTGATTGTGTGATTGTGATTGTGTGATTGTGATTGTGTGATTGTGATTGTGTGATTGTGATTGTGTGATTGTGATTGTGTGATTGTGATTGTGTGATTGTGATTGTGTGATTGTGATTGTGTGATTGTGATTGTGTGATTGTGATTGTGTGATTGTGATTGTGTGATTGTGATTGTGTGATTGTGATTGTGTGATTGTGATTGTGTGATTGTGATTGTGTTATTGTGATTGTGTGATTGTGATTGTGTGATTGTGATTGTGTGATTGTGATTGTGTGATTGTGATTGTGTGATTGTGATTGTGTGATTGTGATTGTGTGATTGTGATTGTGTGATTGTGATTGTGTGATTGTGATTGTGTGATTGTGATTGTGTGATGGTGTGAGTGTGTGATTGTGTGATTGAGTGATTGTGTGATTGTGTGATTGTGTGATTGTGTGGTTGTGTGATTGTGTGATTGTGTGATTGTGTGATTGTGTGATTGGGTGATTGTGTGATTGCGTGATTGTGTGATTCTGTGATTGTGTGATTTTGTGATTGTGTGATTGCGTGATTGTGTGATTGTGTGATTGTATACTTGTGTGATTGTGTGATTGTGTGATTGTGCGATTGTGTGCTTGTGTGATTGTGTGATTGTGATTGTGTGATTGTGTGATTGTGTGATTGTGTGATTGCGTGATTGTGTGATTGTGTGATTGTGTGATTGTGTGATTGTGTGATTGTGTGATTGTGTGATTGTGTGATTGTGTGATTGTGTGATTGTGTGATTGTGTGATTGTGAGATTGTGTGATAGTGTGATTGTGTGAGTGTGTGATTGTGTGATTGTGTGATTGTGTGATTGTGTGTTTGTGTGATTGTGTGATTGTGTGAATGTGTGATTGTGTGACCGTGATTGTGTGATTGATGATTGTGTGATTGTGTGATTGTGTGATTGTGTGATTGTGTGTTTGTGTGTTTGTGTGATTGTGTGATTGTGTGAATGTGTGATTGTGTGACCGTGATTGTGTGATTGATGATTGTGTGATTGTGTGATTGTGTGATTGTGTGATTGTGTGATTGTGTGATTGTGTGATTGTGTGATTGTGTGATTGTGTGATTGTGTGATTGTGTGAGTGTGTGATTGTGTAATTGAGTGATTGTGTGCATGTGTGATTGTGTGATTAGGTGATTGTGCGATTGTGTGATTGTGTGATTGTGTGATCGTGTGATTGTGTGATTGTGTGATTGTGTGGTTGTGTGACCGTGATTGTGTGAACGTGATTTTGTGACCGTGATTGTGTGACCGTGATTGTGTGACCGTGATTTTGTGACCGTGAATGTGTGAATGCGTGATTGTGATTGCGTGATTGTGATTCCGTGATTGTGTGATTGTGTGATCGTGTGATTGTGTGATTGTGTGATTGTGTGGTTGTGTGACCGTGATTGTGTGATCGTGATTGTGTGATCGTGATTGTGTGATCGTGATTGTGATTGTGTGATTGTGTGAGTGTGTGATTGTGTGATTGAGTGATTGTGTGATTGTGTGATTGAGTGATTGTGTGCTTGTGTGATTGTATACTTGTGTGATTGTGTGATTGTATACTTGTGTGATTGTGTGATTGTGTGATTGTGCGATTGCGAGCTTGTGTGATTGTGTGATTGTGTGATTGTGTGATTGTGTGATTGTGTGATTGTGTGATTGTGTGATTGTGTGATTGTGTGATTGTGTGATTGTGTGATTGTGTGATTGTGTGATTGTGTGATTGTGTGATTGTGTGGTTGTGCGATCGTGATTGTGTGATCGTGATTGTCAGATCGTGATTGTGTGATCGTGATTGTGCGATTGCGTGCTTGTGACTGTGTGATTGTGTGACTGTGTGATTGTGTGATTGTGACTGTGTGATTGTGTGATTGTGTGATTGTGTGATAGTGTGATTGTGTGATTGTGTGATTGTATACTTGTGTGATTGTGTGATTGTGTGATTGTGCGATTGCGTGCTTGTGTGATTGTGCGATTGTGATTGTGTGATTGTGTGATTGTGTGATTGTGTGATTGTGTGGTTGTGTGACCGTGATTGTGTGACCGTGATTGTGTGATCGTGATTGTGTGATCGTGATTGTGTGATCGTGATTGTGATTGTGTGATTGTGTGAGTGTGTGATTGTGTGATTGAGTGATTGTGTGATTGTGTGATTGAGTGATTGTGTGCTTGTGTGATTGTATACTTGTGTGATTGTGTGATTGTATACTTGTGTGATTGTGAGATTGTGTGATTGTGCGATTGCGTGCTTGTGTGATTGTGTGATTGTGTGATTGTGTGATTGTGTGATTGTGTGATTGTGTGATTGTGTGATTGTGTGATTGTGTGATTGTGTGATTGTGTGATTGTGTGATTGTGTGATTGTGTGATTGTGTGATTGTGTGATTGTGTGATTGTGTGATTGTGTGATTGTGTGATTGTGTGGTTGTGCGATCGTGATTGTGTGATCGTGATTGTCAGATCGTGATTGTGTGATCGTGATTGTGCGATTGCGTGCTTGTGACTGTGTGATTGTGTGACTGTGTGATTGTGTGATTGTGACTGTGTGATTGTGTGATTGTGTGATTGTGTGATAGTGTGATTGTGTGATTGTGTGATTGTATACTTGTGTGATTGTGTGATTGTGTGATTGTGCGATTGCGTGCTTGTGTGATTGTGCGATTGTGATTGTGTGATTGTGTGATTGTGTGATTGTGTGATTGTGTGATTGTGTGATTGTGTGATTGTGTGATTGTGTGATTGTGTGATTGTGTGATTGTGTGATTGTGTGATTGTGTGATTGTGATTGTGTGATTGTGTGATTGTGTGATTGTGTGATTGTGTGATTGTGTGATTGTGTGATTGTGTGATTGTGTGATTGTGTGATTGTGTGATTGTGTGATTGTGTGATTGTGTGACTGTGTGATTGTGTGATTGTGTGATTGTGTGATAGTGTGATTGTGTGAGTGTGTGATTGTGTGATTGTGTGATTTTGTGATTGTGTGATTGTGTGATTGTGCGATTGTGTGATTGTGTGATTGTGTGATTGTGCGATTGTGTGATTGTATACTTGTGTGATTGTGTGATTGTGTGATTGTGCGATTGCGTGCTTGTGTGATTGTGCGATTGTGATTGTGTGATTGTGTGATTGTGTGATTGTGTGATTGTGTGATTGTGTGGTTGTGTGACCGTGATTGTGTGACCGTGATTGTGTGATCGTGATTGTGTGATCGTGATTGTGTGATCGTGATTGTGATTGTGTGATTGTGTGAGTGTGTGATTGTGTGATTGAGTGATTGTGTGATTGTGTGATTGAGTGATTGTGTGCTTGTGTGATTGTATACTTGTGTGATTGTGTGATTGTATACTTGTGTGATTGTGAGATTGTGTGATTGTGCGATTGCGTGCTTGTGTGATTGTGTGATTGTGTGATTGTGTGATTGTGTGATTGTGTGATTGTGTGATTGTGTGATTGTGTGATTGTGTGATTGTGTGATTGTGTGATTGTGTGATTGTGTGATTGTGTGATTGTGTGATTGTGTGATTGTGTGATTGTGTGATTGTGTGATTGTGTGATTGTGTGATTGTGTGATTGTGTGGTTGTGCGATCGTGATTGTGTGATCGTGATTGTCAGATCGTGATTGTGTGATCGTGATTGTGCGATTGCGTGCTTGTGACTGTGTGATTGTGTGACTGTGTGATTGTGTGATTGTGACTGTGTGATTGTGTGATTGTGTGATTGTGTGATAGTGTGATTGTGTGATTGTGTGATTGTATACTTGTGTGATTGTGTGATTGTGTGATTGTGCGATTGCGTGCTTGTGTGATTGTGCGATTGTGATTGTGTGATTGTGTGATTGTGTGATTGTGTGATTGTGTGATTGTGTGATTGTGTGATTGTGTGATTGTGTGATTGTGTGATTGTGTGATTGTGTGATTGTGTGATTGTGATTGTGTGATTGTGTGATTGTGTGATTGTGTGATTGTGTGATTGTGTGATTGTGTGATTGTGTGATTGTGTGATTGTGTGATTGTGTGATTGTGTGATTGTGTGATTGTGTGATTGTGTGATTGTGTGATTGTGTGATTGTGTGATTGTGTGATTGTGTGATTGTGTGATTGTGTGATAGTGTGATTGTGTGAGTGTGTGATTGTGTGATTGTGTGATTTTGTGATTGTGTGATTGTGTGATTGTGCGATTGTGTGATTGTGTGATTGTGTGATCGTGTGATTGTGTGATTGTGTGATTGTGTGGTTGTGTGACCGTGATTGTGTGACCGTGATTTTGTGACCGTGATTGTGTGACCGTGATTGTGTGACCGTGATAGTGTGACCGTGAATGTGTGAATGCGTGATTGTGATTGCGTGATTGTGATTCCGTGATTGTGTGATTGTGTGATCGTGTGATTGTGTGATTGTGTGATTGTGATTGTGTGATTGTGATTGTGTGATTTTAAGAGTGTGTGATTGTGTGATTGAGTGATTGTGTGATTGTGTGATTGTGTGATTGTGTGGTTGTGTGATTGTGTGATTGTGTGATTGTGTGATTGTGTGACCGTGATTGTGTGATTGATGATTGTGTGATTGTGTGATTGTGTGATTGTGTGATTGTGTGATTGTGTGATTGTGTGATTGTGTGATTGTGTGATTGTGTGATTGTGTGATTGTGTGATTGTGTGATTGTGTGATTGTGTGAGTGTGTGATTGTGTAATTGAGTGATTGTGTGATTGTGTGATTGTGTGATAGTGTGATTGTGTGAGTGTGTGATTGTGTGATTGTGTGATTTTGTGATTGTGTGATTGTGTGATTGTGCGATTGTGTGATTGTGTGATTGTGTGATCGTGTGATTGTGTGATTGTGTGATTGTGTGGTTGTGTGACCGTGATTGTGTGACCGTGATTTTGTGACCGTGATTGTGTGACCGTGATTGTGTGACCGTGATAGTGTGACCGTGAATGTGTGAATGCGTGATTGTGATTGCGTGATTGTGATTCCGTGATTGTGTGATTGTGTGATCGTGTGATTGTGTGATTGTGTGATTGTGATTGTGTGATTGTGATTGTGTGATTTTAAGAGTGTGTGATTGTGTGATTGAGTGATTGTGTGATTGTGTGATTGTGTGATTGTGTGGTTGTGTGATTGTGTGATTGTGTGATTGTGTGATTGTGTGACCGTGATTGTGTGATTGATGATTGTGTGATTGTGTGATTGTGTGATTGTGTGATTGTGTGATTGTGTGATTGTGTGATTGTGTGATTGTGTGATTGTGTGATTGTGTGATTGTGTGATTGTGTGATTGTGTGAGTGTGTGATTGTGTAATTGAGTGATTGTGTGCATGTGTGATTGTGTGAGTATGTGATTGTGTGATTGTGTGATTGTGTGATTGTGTGATTGTGTGATTGTGCGATTGTGTGATTGTGTGATTGTGTGATTGTGTGGTTGTGTGACCGTGATTGTGTGACCGTGATTTTGTGACCGTGATTGTGTGACCGTGATTGTGTGACCGTGATAGTGTGACCGTGAATGTGTGAATGCGTGATTGTGATTGCGTGATTGTGATTCCGTGATTGTGTGATTGTGTGAGTGTGTGATTGTGTGATTGTGTGATTTTGTGATTGTGTGATTGTGTGATTGTGCGATTGTGTGATTGTGTGATTGTGTGATTGTGTGATTGTGTGATTGTATACTTGTGTGATTGTGTGATTGTGTGATTGTGCGATTGCGTGCTTGTGTGATTGTGCGATTGTGATTGTGTGATTGTGTGATTGTGTGATTGTGTGATTGTGTGATTGTGTGGTTGTGTGACCGTGATTGTGTGACCGTGATTGTGTGATCGTGATTGTGTGATCGTGATTGTGTGATCGTGATTGTGATTGTGTGATTGTGTGAGTGTGTGATTGTGTGATTGAGTGATTGTGTGATTGTGTGATTGAGTGATTGTGTGCTTGTGTGATTGTATACTTGTGTGATTGTGTGATTGTATACTTGTGTGATTGTGAGATTGTGTGATTGTGCGATTGCGTGCTTGTGTGATTGTGTGATTGTGGGATTGTGTGATTGTGTGATTGTGTGATTGTGTGATTGTGTGATTGTGTGATTGTGTGATTGTGTGATTGTGTGATTGTGTGATTGTGTGATTGTGTGATTGTGTGATTGTGTGATTGTGTGATTGTGTGGTTGTGCGATCGTGATTGTGTGATCGTGATTGTCAGATCGTGATTGTGTGATCGTGATTGTGCGATTGCGTGCTTGTGACTGTGTGATTGTGTGACTGTGTGATTGTGTGATTGTGACTGTGTGATTGTGTGATTGTGTGATTGTGTGATAGTGTGATTGTGTGATTGTGTGATTGTATACTTGTGTGATTGTGTGATTGTGTAATTGTGTGATTGTGTGATTGTGTGATTGTGTGATTGTGTGATTGTGTGATTGTGTGATTGTGTGATTGTATGATTGTGTGATTGTGTGATTGTGTGATTGTGTGATTGTGTGATTGTGTGATTGTGTGATTGTGTGATTGTGTGATTGTGTGATTGTGTGATTGTGTGATTGTGTGATTGTGTGATTGTGTGATTGTGTGATTGTGTGATTGTGTGGTTGTGCGATCGTGATTGTGTGATCGTGATTGTCTGATCGTGATTGTGTGATCGTGATTGTGCGATTGCGTGCTTGTGACTGTGTGATTGTGTGACTGTGTGATTGTGTGATTGTGACTGTGTGATTGTGTGATTGTGTGATTGTGTGATTGTGTGATTGTGTGATAGTGTGAGTATGTGATTGTGTGATTGTGTGATTGTGTGATTGTGTGATTGTGTGATTGTGCGATTGTGTGATTGTGTGATTGTGTGATCGTGTGATTGTGTGATTGTGTGATTGTGTGGTTGTGTGACCGTGATTGTGTGACCGTGATTTTGTGACCGTGATTGTGTGACCGTGATTGTGTGACCGTGATAGTGTGACCGTGAATGTGTGAATGCGTGATTGTGATTGCGTGATTGTGATTCCGTGATTGTGTGATTGTGTGATCGTGTGATTGTGTGATTGTGTGATTGTGATTGTGTGATTGTGATTGTGTGATTTTGTGAGTGTGTGATTGTGTGATTGAGTGATTGTGTGATTGTGTGATTGTGTGATTGTGTGGTTGTGTGATTGTGTGATTGTGTGATTGTGTGATTGTGTGATTGGGTGATTGTGTGATTGCGTGATTGTGTGATTCTGTGATTGTGTGATTTTGTGATTGTGTGATTGTGTGATTGCGTGATTGTGTGATTGTGTGATTGTATACTTGTGTGATTGTGTGATTGTGTGATTGTGCGATTGTGTGCTTGTGTGATTGTGTGATTGTGATTGTGTGATTGTGTGATTGTGTGATTGTGTGATTGTGTGATTGTGTGATTGTGTGATTGTGTGATTGTGTGATTGTGTGATTGTGTGATTGTGTGATTGTGTGATTGTGTGATTGTGTGATTGTGTGATTGTGTGATAGTGTGATTGTGTGAGTGTGTGATTGTGTGATTGTGTGATTGTGTGATTGTGTGTTTGTGTGATTGTGTGATTGTGTGAATGTGTGATTGTGTGACCGTGATTGTGTGATTGATGATTGTGTGATTGTGTGATTGTGTGATTGTGTGATTGTGTGATTGTGTGATTGTGTGATTGTGTGATTGTGTGATTGTGTGATTGTGTGATTGTGTGATTGTGTGATAGTGTGATTGTGTGAGTGTGCGATTGTGTGCTTGTGTGATTGTGTGATTGTGATTGTGTGATTGTGTGATTGTGTGATTGTGTGATTGGGTGATTGTGTGATTGCGTGATTGTGTGATTCTGTGATTGTGTGATTTTGTGATTGTGTGATTGTGTGATTGCGTGATTGTGTGATTGTGTGATTGTATACTTGTGTGATTGTGTGATTGTGTGATTGTGCGATTGTGTGCTTGTGTGATTGTGTGATTGTGATTGTGTGATTGTGTGATTGTGTGATTGTGTGATTGTGTGATTGTGTGATTGTGTGATTGTGTGATTGTGTGATTGTGTGATTGTGTGATTGTGTGATTGTGTGATTGTGTGATTGTGTGATTGTGTGATTGTGTGATAGTGTGATTGTGTGAGTGTGTGATTGTGTGATTGTGTGATTGTGTGATTGTGTGTTTGTGTGATTGTGTGATTGTGTGAATGTGTGATTGTGTGACCGTGATTGTGTGATTGATGATTGTGTGATTGTGTGATTGTGTGATTGTGTGATTGTGTGATTGTGTGATTGTGTGATTGTGTGATTGTGTGATTGTGTGATTGTGTGATTGTGTGATTGTGTGATTGTGTGAGTGTGTGATTGTGTAATTGAGTGATTGTGTGCATGTGTGATTGTGTGATTAGGTGATTGTGCGATTGTGTGATTGTGTGATTGTGTGATCGTGTGATTGTGTGATTGTGTGGTTGTGTGACCGTGATTGTGTGAACGTGATTTTGTGACCGTGATTGTGTGACCGTGATTGTGTGTCCGTGATTTTGTGACCGTGAATGTGTGAATGCGTGATTGTGATTGCGTGATTGTGATTCCGTGATTGTGTGATTGTGTGATCGTGTGATTGTGTGATTGTGTGATTGTGTGGTTGTGTGACCGTGATTGTGTGACCGTGATTGTGTGATCGTGATTGTGTGATCGTGATTGTGATTGTGTGATTGTGTGAGTGTGTGATTGTGTGATTGAGTGATTGTGTCCTTGTGTGATTGTGTGGTTGTGTGGTTGTGTGATTGTGTGATTGTGTGATTGTGTGATTGTGTGATTGTGTGATTGGGTGATTGTGTGATTGCGTGATTGTGTGATTCTGTGATTGTGTGATTGTGTGATTTTGTGATTGTGTGATTGTGTGATTGCGTGATTGTGTGATTGTGTGATTGTGTGATTGTGTGAGTGTGTGATTGTGTGATTGTGTGATTGAGTGATTGTGTGCTTGTGTGATTGTATACTTGTGTGATTGTGTGATTGTATACTTGTGTGATTGTGTGATTGTGTGATTGTGCGATTGCGTGCTTGTGTGATTGTGTGATTGTGATTGTGTGATTGTGTGATTGTGTGATTGTGTGATTGTGTGATTGTGTGATTGTGTGATTGTGTGATTGTGTAATTGTGTGATTGTGTGATTGTGTGATTGTGTGATTGTGTGATTGTGTGATTGTGTGATTGTGTGATTGTGTGATTGTGTGATTGTGTGATTGTGTGATTGTGTGATTGTGTGATTGTGTGATTGTGTGATTGTGTGATTGTGTGATTGTGTGATTGTGTGATTGTGTGATTGTGTGATTGTGTGATTGTGTGATTGTGTGATTGTGTGATTGTGTGATTGTGTGATTGTGTGATTGTGTGATTGTGTGATTGTGTGATTGTGTGGTTGTGCGATCGTGATTGTGTGATCGTGATTGTCTGATCGTGATTGTGTGATCGTGATTGTGCGATTGCGTGCTTGTGACTGTGTGATTGTGTGACTGTGTGATTGTGTGATTGTGACTGTGTGATTGTGTGATTGTGTGATTGTGTGATTGTGTGATTGTGTGATAGTGTGATTGTGTGATTGTGTGATTGTGTGATTGTGTGATTGTGTGATTGTGTGATTGTGTGATTGTGTGATTGTGTGATTGTGTGATTGTGTGATTGTGTGATTGTGTGATTGTGTGATTGTGTGATTGTGTGATTGTGTGATTGTGTGATTGAGCGATTGTGTGATTGTGTGATTGTGTGACCGTGATTGTGTGATTGTGTGATTGTGTGATTGTGTGATTGTGTGATTTTGTGATTGTGTGATTGTGTGATTGTGTGATTGTGTGATTGTGTGATTGTGTGATTGTGTGGTTGTGTGACCGTGATTGTGTGATCGTGATTGTGTGATCGTGATTGTGTGATCGTGATTGTGTGATTGCGTGATTGTGATTGTGTGATTGTGTGACTGTGTGATTGTGTGATTGTGTGATTTTGTGATTGAGTGATTGTGTGATTGTGTGATTGTGTGAATGTGTGATTGTGTGACCGTGATTGTGTGATTGATGTTTGTGTTATTGTGTGATTGTGTGATTGTGTGATTGTTTGATTGTGTGATTGTGTGATTGTGATTGTGTGATTGTGTGATCGTGTGATTGTGTGATTGTGTGACTGAGTGATTGTGTGACAGTGTGACTGTGTGACTGTGTGATTGAGGAACTGTGTGATTGTGTGACCATGATTGTGTGACCGTGATTGTGTGACCGATTGTGTGACCGTGATAGTGTGACCGTGAATGTGTGAATGCGTGATTGTGATTGCGTGATTGTGATTCCGTGATTGTGTGACTGTGTGATCGTGTGATTGTGTGATTGTGTGATTGTGTGGTTGTGTGACCGTGATTGTGTGGCCGTGATTGTGTGATCGTGATTGTGTGATCGTGATTGTGTGATCGTGATTGTGATTGTGTGATTGTGTGATTGTGTGATTGTGTGATTGTGTGATTGTGTGATTGTGTGATTGTGTGATTGTGTGATTGTGTGATTGTGTGATTGAGTGATTGTGTGATTGTGTGATTGTGTGAATGTGTGATTGTGTGACCGTGATTGTGTGATTGTGTGATTGTGTGATTGTGTGATTGTGTGATTGTGTGATTGTGTGATTGTGTGATTGTGTGGTTGTGTGATTGTGTGATTGTGTGATTGTGTGATTGTGTGATTGGGTGATTGTGTGATTGCGTGATTGTGTGATTCTGTGATTGTGTGATTTTGCGATTGTGTGATTGTGTGATTGCGTGATTGTGTGATTGTGTGATTGTATACTTGTGTGATTGTGTGATTGTGTGATTGTGCGATTGTGTGCTTGTGTGATTGTGTGATTGTGATTGTGTGATTGTGTGATTGTGTGATTGTGTGATTGTGTGATTGTGTGATTGTGTGATTGTGTGATTGTGTGATTGTGTGATTGTGTGATAGTGTGATTGTGTGAGTGTGTGATTGTGTGATTGTGTGATTGTGTGATTGTGTGTTTGTGTGATTGTGTGATTGTGTGAATGTGTGATTGTGTGACCGTGATTGTGTGATTGATGATTGTGTGATTGTGTGATTGTGTGATTGTGTGATTGAGTGATTGTGTGATTGTGTGATTGTGTGATTGTGTGATTGTGTGATTGTGTGATTGTGTGAGTGTGTGATTGTGTAATTGAGTGATTGTGTGCATGTGTGATTGTGTGAGTATGTGATTGTGTGATTGTGTGATTGTGTGATTGTGTGATTGTGTGATTGTGCGATTGTGTGATTGTGTGATTGTGTGATCGTGTGATTGTGTGATTGTGTGATTGTGTGGTTGTGTGACCGTGATTGTGTGACCGTGATTTTGTGACCGTGATTGTGTGACCGTGATTGTGTGACCGTGATAGTGTGACCGTGAATGTGTGAATGCGTGATTGTGATTGCGTGATTGTGATTCCGTGATTGTGTGATTGTGTGATCGTGTGATTGTGTGATTGTGTGATTGTGATTGTGTGATTGTGATTGTGTGATTGTGTGAGTGTGTGATTGTGTGATTGAGTGATTGTGTGATTGTGTGATTGTGTGATTGTGTGGTTGTGTGATTGTGTGATTGTGTGATTGTGTGATTGTGTGATTGGGTGATTGTGTGATTGCGTGATTGTGTGATTCTGTGATTGTGTGATTTTGTGATTGTGTGATTGTGTGATTGCGTGATTGTGTGATTGTGTGATTGTATACTTGTGTGATTGTGTGATTGTGTGATTGTGCGATTGTGTGCTTGTGTGATTGTGTGATTGTGATTGTGTGATTGTGTGATTGTGTGATTGTGTGATTGTGTGATTGTGTGATAGTGTGATTGTGTGAGAGTGTGATTGTGTGATTGTGTGATTGTGTGATTGTGTGATTGTGTGAATGTGTGATTGTGTGACCGTGATTGTGTGATTGATGATTGTGTGATTGTGTGATTGTGTGATTGTGTGATTGTGTGATTAGGTGATTGTGCGATTGTGTGATTGTGTGATTGTGTGATCGTGTGATTGTGTGATTGTGTGATTGTGTGGTTGTGTGACCGTGATTGTGTGACCGTGATTTTGTGACCGTGATTGTGTGACCGTGATTGTGTGACCGTGATAGTGTGACCGTGAATGTGTGAATGCGTGATTGTGATTGCGTGATTGTGATTCCGTGATTGTGTGATTGTGTGATCGTGTGATTGTGTGATTGTGTGATTGTGTGGTTGTGTGACCGTGATTGTGTGACCGTGATTGTGTGATCGTGATTGTGTGATCGTGATTGTGATTGTGTGATTGTGTGATTGTGTGAGTGTGTGATTGTGTGATTGTGATTGTGTGATTGTGATTGTGTGATTGTGATTGTGTGATTGTGATTGTGTGATTGTGATTGTGTGATTGTGATTGTGTGATTGCGATTGTGTGATTGTGATTGTGTGATTGTGATTGTGTGATTGTGATTGTGTGATTGTGATTGTGTGATTGTGATTGTGTGATTGTGATTGTGTGACTGTGATTGTGTGATTGTGATTGTGTGATTGTGATTGTGTGATTGTGATTGTGTGATTGTGATTGTGTGATTGTGATTGTGTGATTGTGATTGTGCGATTGTGATTGTGTGATTGTGATTGTGTGATTGTGATTGTGTGATTGTGATTGTGTGATTGTGATTGTGTGATTGTGATTGTGTGATTGTGATTGTGTGACTGTGATTGTGTGATGGTGTGAGTGTGTGATTGTGTGATTGAGTGATTGTGTGATTGTGTGATAGTGTGATTGTGTGAGTGTGTGATTGTGTGATTGTGTGATTGTGTGATTGTGTGATTGTGCGATTGTGTGATTGTGTGATTGTGTGATCGTGTGATTGTGTGTTTGTGTGATTGTGTGGTTGTGTGACCGTGATTGTGTGACCGTGATTTTGTGACCGTGATTGTGTGACCGTGATTGTGTGACCGTGATAGTGTGACCGTGAATGTGTGAATGCGTGATTGTGATTGCGTGATTGTGATTCCGTGATTGTGTGATTGTGTGATCGTGTGATTGTGTGATTGTGTGATTGTGATTGTGTGATTGTGATTGTGTGATTGTGTGAGTGTGTGATTGTGTGATTGAGTGATTGTGTGAATGTGTGATTGTGTGATTGTGTGGTTGTGTGATTGTGTGATTGTGCGATTGTGTGATTGGGTGATTGTGTGATTGCGTGATTGTGTGATTCTGTGATTGTGTGATTTTGTGATTGTGTGATTGTGTGATTGCGTGATTGTGTGATTGTGTGATTGTATACTTGTGTGATTGTGTGATTGTGTGATTGTGCGATTGTGTGCTTGTGTGATTGTGTGATTGTGATTGTGTGATTGTGTGATTGTGTGATTGTGTGATTGTGTGATTGTGTGATTGTGTGATTGTGTGATTGTGTGATTGTGTGATTGTGTGATTGTGTGATTGTGTGATTGTGTGATAGTGTGATTGTGTGAGTGTGTGATTGTGTGATTGTGTGATTGTGTGATTGTGTGTTTGTGTGATTGTGTGATTGTGTGAATGTGTGATTGTGTGACCGTGATTGTGTGATTGATGATTGTGTGATTGTGTGATTGTGTGATTGTGTGATTGTGTGAGTGTGTGATTGTGTGATTGTGTGATTGTGTGATTGTGTGATTGTGTGATTGTGCGATTGTGTGATTGTGTGATTGTGTGATCGTGTGATTGTGTGTTTGTGTGATTGTGTGGTTGTGTGACCGTGATTGTGTGACCGTGATTTTGTGACCGTGATTGTGTGACCGTGATTGTGTGACCGTGATAGTGTGACCGTGAATGTGTGAATGCGTGATTGTGATTGCGTGATTGTGATTCCGTGATTGTGTGATTGTGTGATCGTGTGATTGTGTGATTGTGTGATTGTGATTGTGTGATTGTGATTGTGTGATTGTGTGAGTGTGTGATTGTGTGATTGAGTGATTGTGTGATTGTGTGATTGTGTGATTGTGTGGTTGTGTGATTGTGTGATTGTGTGATTGTGTGATTGTGTGATTGGGTGATTGTGTGATTGCGTGATTGTGTGATTCTGTGATTGTGTGATTTTGTGATTGTGTGATTGTGTGATTGCGTGATTGTGTGATTGTGTGATTGTATACTTGTGTGATTGTGTGATTGTGTGATTGTGCGATTGTGTGCTTGTGTGATTGTGTGATTGTGATTGTGTGATTGTGTGATTGTGTGATTGTGTGATTGTGTGATTGTGTGATTGTGTGATTGTGTGATTGTGTGATTGTGTGAATGTGTGATTGTGTGACCGTGATTGTGTGATTGATGATTGTGTGATTGTGTGATTGTGTGATTGTGTGATTGTGTGATTGTGTGATTGTGTGATTGTGTGATTGTGTGATTGTGTGATTGTGTGATTGTGTGATTGTGTGAGTGTGTGATTGTGTAATTGAGTGATTGTGTGCATGTGTGATTGTGTGAGTATGTGATTGTGTGATTGTGTGATTGTGTGATTGTGTGATTGTGTGATTGTGTGATTGTGCGATTGTGTGATTGTGTGATTGTGTGATCGTGTGATTGTGTGATTGTGTGATTGTGTGGTTGTGTGACCGTGATTGTGTGACCGTGATAGTGTGACCGTGAATGTGTGAATGCGTGATTGTGATTGCGTGATTGTGATTCCGTGATTGTGTGATTGTGTGATCGTGTGATTGTGTGATTGTGTGATTGTGATTGTGTGATTGTGATTGTGTGATTGTGATTGTGTGATTGTGTGAGTGTGTGATTGTGTGATTGAGTGATTGTGTGATTGTGTGATTGTGTGATTGTGTGGTTGTGTGATTGTGTGATTGTGTGATTGTGTGTTTGTGTGATTGGGTGATTGTGTGATTGCGTGATTGTGTGATTCTGTGATTGTGTGATTTTGTGATTGTGTGATTGTGTGATTGCGTGATTGTGTGATTGTGTGATTGTATACTTGTGTGATTGCGTGATTGTGTGATTGTGCGATTGTGTGCTTGTGTGATTGTGTGATTGTGATTGTGTGATTGTGTGATTGTGTGATTGTGTGATTGTGTGATTGTGTGATTGTGTGATTGTGTGATTGTGTGATTGTGTGATTGTGTGATTGTGTGATTGTGTGATTGTGTGATTGTGTGATTGTGTGATAGTGTGATTGTGTGAGTGTGTGATTGTGTGATTGTGTGATTGTGTGATTGTGTGTTTGTGTGATTGTGTGATTGTGTGAATGTGTGATTGTGTGACCGTGATTGTGTGATTGATGATTGTGTGATTGTGTGATTGTGTTATTGTGTGATTGTGTGATTGTGTGATTGTGTGATTGTGTGATTGTGTGATTGTGTGATTGTGTGATTGTGTGATTGTGTGATTGTGTGATTGTGTGATTGTGTGAGTGTGTGATTGTGTAATTGAGTGATTGTGTGCATGTGTGATTGTGTGATTAGGTGATTGTGCGATTGTGTGATTGTGTGATTGTGTGATCGTGTGATTGTGTGATTGTGTGATTGTGTGGTTGTGTGACCGTGATTGTGTGAACGTGATTTTGTGACCGTGATTGTGTGACCGTGATTGTGTGTCCGTGATTTTGTGACCGTGAATGTGTGAATGCGTGATTGTGATTGCGTGATTGTGATTCCGTGATTGTGTGATTGTGTGATCGTGTGATTGTGTGATTGTGTGATTGTGTGGTTGTGTGACCGTGATTGTGTGACCGTGATTGTGTGATCGTGATTGTGTGATCGTGATTGTGATTGTGTGATTGTGTGAGTGTGTGATTGTGTGATTGAGTGATTGTGTCCTTGTGTGATTGTGTGATTGTGTAATTGTGTGATTGTGTGATTGTGTGATTGTGTGATTGTGTGATTGTGTGATTGTGTGATTGTGTGATTGTGTGATTGTGTGATTGTGTGATTGTGTGATTGTGTGATTGTGTGATTGTGTGATTGTGTGATTGTGTGATTGTGTGATTGTGTGATTGTGTGATTGTGTGGTTGTGCGATCGTGATTGTGTGATCGTGATTGTCTGATCGTGATTGTGTGATCGTGATTGTGCGATTGCGTGCTTGTGACTGTGTGATTGTGTGATCGTGATTGTGTGATCGTGATTGTGTGATCGTGATTGTGTGATTGCGTGATTGTGATTGTGTGATTGTGTGACTGTGTGATTGTGTGATTGTGTGATTTTGTGATTGAGTGATTGTGTGATTGTGTGATTGTGTGAATGTGTGATTGTGTGACCGTGATTGTGTGATTGATGTTTGTGTTATTGTGTGATTGTGTGATCGTGTGATTGTGTGATTGTGTGACTGAGTGATTGTGTGACAGTGTGACTGTGTGACTGTGTGATTGAGGAACTGTGTGATTGTGTGACCATGATTGTGTGACCGTGATTGTGTGACCGATTGTGTGACCGTGATAGTGTGACCGTGAATGTGTGAATGCGTGATTGTGATTGCGTGATTGTGATTCCGTGATTGTGTGACTGTGTGATCGTGTGATTGTGTGATTGTGTGATTGTGTGGTTGTGTGACCGTGATTGTGTGGCCGTGATTGTGTGATCGCGATTGTGTGATCGTGATTGTGTGATCGTGATTGTGATTGTGTGATTGTGTGATTGTGTGATTGTGTGATTGTGTGATTGTGTGATTGTGTGATTGTGTGATTGTGTGATTGTGTGATTGAGTGATTGTGTGATTGTGTGATTGTGTGAATGTGTGATTGTGTGACCGTGATTGTGTGATTGTGTGATTGTGTGATTGTGTGATTGTGTGATTGTGTGATTGTGTGATTGTGTGATTGTGTGATTGTGTGATTGTGTGATTGTGTGATTGTGTGATTGTGTGATTGTGTGATTGTGTGATTGTGTGATTGTGTGATTGTGTGATTGTGTGATAGTGTGATTGTGTGAGTGTGTGATTGTGTGATTGTGTGATTGTGTAATTGTGTGATTGTGTGATTGTGCGATTGTGTGATTGTGTGATTGTGTGATCGTGTGATTGTGTGTTTGTGTGATTGTGTGGTTGTGTGACCGTGATTGTGTGACCGTGATTTTGTGACCGTGATTGTGTGACCGTGATTGTGTGACCGTGATAGTGTGACCGTGAATGTGTGAATGCGTGATTGTGATTGCGTGATTGTGATTCCGTGATTGTGTGATTGTGTGATCGTGTGATTGTGTGATTGTGTGATTGTGATTGTGTGATTGTGATTGTGTGATTGTGTGAGTGTGTGATTGTGTGATTGAGTGATTGTGTGATTGTGTGATTGTGTGATTGTGTGGTTGTGTGATTGTGTGATTGTGTGATTGTGTGATTGGGTGATTGTGTGATTGCGTGATTGTGTGATTCTGTGATTGTGTGATTTTGTGATTGTGTGATTGCGTGATTGTGTGATTGTGTGATTGTGTGATTGTATACTTGTGTGATTGTGTGATTGTGTGATTGTGCGATTGTGTGCTTGTGTGATTGTGTGATTGTGATTGTGTGATTGTGTGATTGTGTGATTGTGTGATTGTGTGATTGTGTGATTGTGTGATTGTGTGATTGTGTGATTGTGTGATTGTGTGATTGTGTGATTGTGTGATTGTGTGATTGTGTGATTGTGTGATTGTGTGATTGTGTGATTGTGTGATTGTGTGATAGTGTGATTGTGTGAGTGTGTGATTGTGTGATTGTGTGATTGTGTAATTGTGTGATTGTGTGATTGTGCGATTGTGTGATTGTGTGATTGTGTGATCGTGTGATTGTGTGTTTGTGTGATTGTGTGGTTGTGTGACCGTGATTGTGTGACCGTGATTTTGTGACCGTGATTGTGTGACCGTGATTGTGTGACCGTGATAGTGTGACCGTGAATGTGTGAATGCGTGATTGTGATTGCGTGATTGTGATTCCGTGATTGTGTGATTGTGTGATCGTGTGATTGTGTGATTGTGTGATTGTGATTGTGTGATTGTGATTGTGTGATTGTGTGAGTGTGTGATTGTGTGATTGAGTGATTGTGTGATTGTGTGATTGTGTGATTGTGTGGTTGTGTGATTGTGTGATTGTGTGATTGTGTGATTGGGTGATTGTGTGATTGCGTGATTGTGTGATTCTGTGATTGTGTGATTTTGTGATTGTGTGATTGCGTGATTGTGTGATTGTGTGATTGTGTGATTGTATACTTGTGTGATTGTGTGATTGTGTGATTGTGCGATTGTGTGCTTGTGTGATTGTGTGATTGTGATTGTGTGATTGTGTGATTGTGTGATTGTGTGATTGTGTGATTGTGTGATTGTGTGATTGTGTGATTGTGTGATTGTGTGATTGTGTGATTGTGTGATTGTGTGATTGTGTGATTGTGTGATAGTGTGATTGTGTGAGTGTGTGATTGTGTGATTGTGTGATTGTGTGATTGTGTGTTTGTGTGATTGTGTGATTGTGTGAATGTGTGATTGTGTGACCGTGATTGTGTGATTGATGATTGTGTGATTGTGTGATTGTGTGATTGTGTGATTGTGTGATTGTGTGATTGTGTGATTGTGTGATTGTGTGATTGTGTGATTGTGTGATTGTGTGAGTGTGTGATTGTGTAATTGAGTGATTGTGTGCATGTGTGATTGTGTGAGTATGTGATTGTGTGATTGTGTGATTGTGTGATTGTGTGATTGTGTGATTGTGCGATTGTGTGATTGTGTGATTGTGTGATTGTGTGATCGTGTGATTGTGTGATTGTGTGATTGTGTGGTTGTGTGACCGTGATTGTGTGACCGTGATTTTGTGACCGTGATTGTGTGACCGTGATTGTGTGACCGTGATAGTGTGACCGTGAATGTGTGAATGCGTGATTGTGATTGCGTGATTGTGATTCCGCGATTGTGTGATTGTGTGATCGTGTGATTGTGTGATTGTGTGATTGTGATTGTGTGATTGTGATTGTGTGATTGTGTGAGTGTGTGATTGTGTGATTGTGACTGTGTGATTGTGTGATTGTGTGATTGTGTGATAGTGTGATTGTGTGATTGTGTGATTGTATACTTGTGTGATTGTGTGATTGTGTGATTGTGCGATTGCGTGCTTGTGTGATTGTGCGATTGTGATTGTGTGATTGTGTGATTGTGTGATTGTGTGATTGTGTGATTGTGTGATTGTGTGATTGTGTGATTGGGTGATTGTGTGATTGCGTGATTGTGTGATTCTGTGATTGTGTGATTTTGTGATTGTGTGATTGTGTGATTGCGTGATTGTGTGATTGTGTGATTGTATACTTGTGTGATTGTGTGATTGTGTGATTGTGCGATTGTGTGCTTGTGTGATTGTGTGATTGTGATTGTGTGATTGTGTGATTGTGTGATTGTGTGATTGTGTGATTGTGTGATTGTGTGATTGTGTGAATGTGTGATTGTGTGACCGTGATTGTGTGATTGATGATTGTGTGATTGTGTGATTGTGTGATTGTGTGATTGTGTGATTGTGTGATTGTGTGATTGTGTGATTGTGTGATTGTGTGATTGTGTGATTGTGTGATTGTGTGAGTGTGTGATTGTGTAATTGAGTGATTGTGTGCATGTGTGATTGTGTGAGTATGTGATTGTGTGATTGTGTGATTGTGTGATTGTGTGATTGTGTGATTGTGTGATTGTGCGATTGTGTGATTGTGTGATTGTGTGATCGTGTGATTGTGTGATTGTGTGATTGTGTGGTTGTGTGACCGTGATTGTGTGACCGTGATAGTGTGACCGTGAATGTGTGAATGCGTGATTGTGATTGCGTGATTGTGATTCCGTGATTGTGTGATTGTGTGATCGTGTGATTGTGTGATTGTGTGATTGTGATTGTGTGATTGAGTGATTGTGTGATTGTGTGATTGTGTGATTGTGTGGTTGTGTGATTGTGTGATTGTGTGATTGTGTGATTGTGTGATTGGGTGATTGTGTGATTGCGTGATTGTGTGATTCTGTGATTGTGTGATTTTGTGATTGTGTGATTGTGTGATTGCGTGATTGTGTGATTGTGTGATTGTATACTTGTGTGATTGTGTGATTGTGTGATTGTGCGATTGTGTGCTTGTGTGATTGTGTGATTGTGATTGTGTGATTGTGTGATTGTGTGATTGTGTGATTGTGTGATTGTGTGATTGTGTGATTGTGTGATCGTGTGATTGTGTGATTGTGTGATTGTGTGATTGTGTGATTGTGTGATTGTGTGATTGTGTGATTGTGTGATAGTGTGATTGTGTGAGTGTGTGATTGTGTGATTGTGTGATTGTGTGATTGTGTGTTTGTGTGATTGTGTGATTGTGTGAATGTGTGATTGTGTGACCGTGATTGTGTGATTGATGATTGTGTGATTGTGTGATTGTGTGATTGTGTGATTGTGTGATTGTGTGATTGTGTGATTGTGTGATTGTGTGATTGTGTGATTGTGGGATTGTGTGATTGTGTGATCGTGCGATTGTGTGATTGTGTGATTGTGTGGTTGTGTGACCGTGATTGTGTGAACGTGATTTTGTGACCGTGATTGTGTGACCGTGATTGTGTGTCCGTGATTTTGTGACCGTGAATGTGTGAATGCGTGATTGTGATTGCGTGATTGTGATTCCGTGATTGTGTGATTGTGTGATCGTGTGATTGTGTGATTGTGTGATTGTGTGGTTGTGTGACCGTGATTGTGTGACCGTGATTGTGTGATCGTGATTGTGTGATCGTGATTGTGATTGTGTGATTGTGTGAGTGTGTGATTGTGTGATTGAGTGATTGTGTCCTTGTGTGATTGTGTGATTGTGTAATTGTGTGATTGTGTGATTGTGTGATTGTGTGATTGTGTGATTGTGTGATAGTGTGATTGTGTGATTGTGTGATTGTGTGATTGTGTGATTGTGTGATTGTGTGATTGTGTGATTGTGTGATTGTGTGATTGTGTGATTGTGTGATTGTGTGATTGTGTGATTGTGTGATTGAGCGATTGTGTGATTGTGTGATTGTGTGACCGTGATTGTGTGATTGTGTGATTGTGTGATTGTGTGATTTTGTGATTGTGTGATTGTGTGATTGTGTGATTGTGTGATTGTGTGATTGTGTGATTGTGTGATTGTGTGGTTGTGTGACCGTGATTGTGTGATCGTGATTGTGTGATCGTGATTGTGTGATCGTGATTGTGTGATTGCGTGATTGTGATTGTGTGATTGTGTGACTGTGTGATTGTGTGATTGTGTGATTTTGTGATTGAGTGATTGTGTGATTGTGTGATTGTGTGAATGTGTGATTGTGTGACCGTGATTGTGTGATTGATGTTTGTGTTATTGTGTGATTGTGTGATCGTGTGATTGTGTGATTGTGTGACTGAGTGATTGTGTGACAGTGTGACTGTGTGACTGTGTGATTGAGGAACTGTGTGATTGTGTGACCATGATTGTGTGACCGTGATTGTGTGACCGATTGTGTGACCGTGATAGTGTGACCGTGAATGTGTGAATGCGTGATTGTGATTGCGTGATTGTGATTCCGTGATTGTGTGACTGTGTGATCGTGTGATTGTGTGATTGTGTGATTGTGTGGTTGTGTGACCGTGATTGTGTGGCCGTGATTGTGTGATCGCGATTATGTGATCGTGATTGTGTGATCGTGATTGTGATTGTGTGATTGTGTGATTGTGTGATTGTGTGATTGTGTGATTGTGTGATTGTGTGATTGTGTGATTGTGTGATTGTGTGATTGTGTGATTGTGTGATTGTGTGATTGTGTGATTGAGTGATTGTGTGATTGTGTGATTGTGTGAATGTGTGATTGTGTGACCGTGATTGTGTGATTGTGTGGTTGTGTGATTGTGTGATTGTGTGATTGTGTGATTGTGTGATTGTGTGATTGTGTGATTGTGTGATTGTGCGATTGTGTGATTGTGTGATTGTGTGATTGTGTGATTGTGTGATTGTGTGATTGTGTGGTTGCGTGATTGCGTGATTGTGTGATTGTGTGATTGTGTGATTGTGTGATTGTGTGATTGTGTGATTGTGTGATTGTGTGATTGTGTGATTGTGTGATTGTGTGATTGTGTGATTGTGTGATTGTGTGATTGTGTGATTGTGTGATTGTGTGGTTGTGTGACCGTGATTGTGTGACCGTGATTGTGTGATCGTGATTGTGTGATCGTGTTAGTGTGACCGTGAATGTGTGATTGCGTGATTGTGATTGCGTGATTGCGATTGCGTGATTGTGATTGCGTGATTGTGTGATTGTGTGATTGTGTGATTGTGTGATGGTGTGATTGTGTGATTGTGTGAATGTGTGATTGCGTGATCGTGTGATTGTGTGATCGTGTGATCGTGTGATCGTGTGATTGTGTGATTGTGTGATTGTGTGATTGTGTGATTGTGTGATTGTGTGATTGTGTGATTGTGTGATTGTGTGATTGAGTGATTGTGTGATTGTGTGATTGTGTGATTGTGTGAGTGTGTGATTGTGTGATTGAGTGATTGTGTGCTTGTGTGATTGTGTGGCTGTGTGATTGTGTGATTAGGCGATTGTGTGATTGTGTGATTGTGTGATTGTGTGATTGTGTGACTGTGTGATTGTATGATTGTGTGATTGTGATTGTGCGATTGTGATTGTGTGATTGTGTGATTGTGTGATTGTGTGATTGTGTGATTGTGTGATTGTGTGATTGTGAGATTGTGTGATTGTATGATTGTGTGATTGTGTGATTGTGTGATTGTGTGATTGTGTGATTGTGGGATTGTGTGATTGTGGGATTGTGTGATTGTGGGATTGTGTGATTGTGGGATTGTGTGATTGTGGGATTGTGTGATTGTGGGATTGTGTGATTATGTGATTGTGATTGTGTGATTGCGATTGTGTGATTGTGATTGTGTGATTGTGATTGTGTGATTGTGATTGTGTGATTGTGATTGTGTGATTGTGATTGTGTGATTGTGATTGTGTGATTGTGATTGTGTGATTGTGATTGTGTGATTGTGATTGTGTGATTGTGATTGTGTGATTGTGATTGTGTGATTGTGATTGTGTGATTGTGATTGTGTGATTGTGATTGTGTGATTGTGATTGTGTGATTGTGATTGTGTGATTGTGATTATGTGATTGTGATTGTGTGATTGTGATTGTGTGATTGTGATTGTGTGATTGTGATTGTGTGATTGTGATTGTGATTGTGTGATTGTGATTGTGTGATTGTGATTGTGTGATTGTGATTGTGTGATTGTGATTGTGTGATTGTGATTGTGTGATTGTGATTGTGTGATTGTGATTGTGTGATTGTGATTGTGATTGTGTGATTGTGATTGTGTGATTGTGATTGTGTGATTGTGATTGTGTGATTGTGATTGTGTGATTGTGATTGTGTGATTGTGATTGTGTGATTGTGATTGTGTGATTGTGATTGTGTGATTGTGATTGTGTGATTGTGATTGTGTGATTGTGATTGTGTGATTGTGATTGTGCGATTGTGATTGTGCGATTGTGATTGTGTGACCGTGATTGTGTGATTGATGATTGTGTGATTGTGTGATTGTGTGATTGTGTGATTGTTTGATTGTGTGATTGTGTGATTGTGTGATTGTGATTGTGTGATTGTGATTGTGTGATTGTGTGATCGTGTGATTGTGTGATTGTGTGACTGAGTGATTGTGTGACTGTGTGACTGTGTGACTGTGTGATTGAGGAACTGCGTGATTGTGTGACCATGATTGTGTGACCGTGATTGTGTGACCGATTGTGTGACCGTGATAGTGTGACCGTGAATGTGTGAATGCGTGATTGTGATTGCGTGATTGTGATTCCGTGATTGTGTGATTGTGTGATCGTGTGATTGTGTGATTGTGTGATTGTGTGGTTGTGTGACCGTGATTGTGTGACTGTGATTGTGTGATCGTGATTGTGTGATCGTGATTGTGTGATCGTGATTGTGATTGTGTGATTGTGTGATTGTGTGATTGTGTGATGGTGTGATTGTGTGATTGTGTGAATGTGTGATTGCGTGATCGTGTGATTGTGTGGTCGTGTGATCGAGTGATCGTGTGATTGTGTGATTGTGTGATTTTGCGATTGTGTGATTGTGTGATTGTGTGATTGTGTGTGTGTGTGATTGTGTGATTGAGTGATTATGTGATTGTGTGATTGTGTGATTGTGTGATTGTGTGATTGTGTGATTGTGTGATTGTGTGATTGTGTGATTGTGTGATTGTGGGATTGTGTGATTGTGTGATTGTGATTGTGTGATTGTGATTGTGTGATTGTGTGTTTGTGTGACCGTGATTGTGTGACCGTGATTGTGTGATCGTGATTGTGTGATCGTGTTAGTGTGACCGTGAATGTGTGATTGCGTGATTGTGATTGCGTGATTGCGATTGCGTGATTGTGATTGCGTGATTGTGTGATTGTGTGATTGTGTGATTGTGTGATGGTGTGATTAGGTGATTGTGTGATTGTGTCATTGTGTGATTGTGTGATTGAGTGATTGTGTGCTGGTGTGATTGTGTGATTGTGTGATTGTGTGCTTGTGTGATTGTGTGATTGTGATTGTGTGATTGTGATTGTGTGATTGTGATTGTGTGATTGTGATTGTGTGATTGTGATTGTGTGATTGTGATTGTGTGATTGTGATTGTGTGATTGTGATTGTGTGATTGTGATTGTGTGATTGTGATTGTGTGATTGTGATTGTGTGATTGTGATTGTGTGATTGTGATTGTGTGATTGTGATTGTGTGATTGTGATTGTGTGATTGTGATTGTGTGATTGTGATTGTGTGATTGTGATTGTGTGATTGTGATTGTGTGATTGTGATTGTGTGATTGTGATTGTGTGATTGTGATTGTGTGATTGTGATTGTGTGATTGTGATTGTGTGATTGTGATTGTGTGATTGTGTGATTGTGATTGTGTGATTGTGATTGTGTGATTGTGATTGTGTGATTGTGATTGTGTGATTGTGATTGTGTGATTGTGATTGTGTGATTGTGATTGTGTGATTGTGATTGTGTGATTGTGATTGTGTGATTGTGATTGTGTGATTGTGATTGTGTGATTGTGATTGTGTGATTGTGATTGTGTGATTGTGATTGTGTGATTGTGATTGTGTGATTGTGATTGTGTGATTGTGATTGTGTGATTGTGATTGTGTGATTGTGATTGTGTGATTGTGATTGTGTGATTGTGATTGTGTGATTGTGATTGTGTGATTGTGATTGTGTGATTGTGATTGTGTGATTGTGATTGTGTGATTGTGATTGTGTGATTGTGATTGTGTGATTGTGATTGTGTGATTGTGATTGTGTGATTGTGATTGTGTGATTGTGATTGTGTGATTGTGTGAGTGTGTGATTGTGTGATTGAGTGATTGTGTGATTGTGTGATTGTGTGGTTGTGATTGTGTGATTGTGTGATTGTGTGATTGTGTGATTGTGACTGTGTGATTGTGTGAGTGTGTGATTGTGTAATTGAGTGATTGTGTGCTTGTGTGATTGTGTGGTTGTGTGGCTGTGTGATTGTGCGATTGTGTGATTGTGTGATTGTGTGACTGTGTGATTGGGTGATTGTGTGATTGCGTGATTGTGTGATTCTGTGATTGTGTGATTGTGTGATTTTGTGATTGTGTGATTGTGTGATTGCGTGATTCTGTGATTGTGTGATTGTGTGATTGTGTGATTGTGTGATTGTGTGATTGTGTGATTGTGTGATTGTGTGATTGTGTGATTGTGTGATTGTGTGATTTTGTGATTGTGTGATTGTGTGATTGCGTGATTCTGTGATTGTGTGATTGTGTGATTGTGTGATTGTTTGATTGTGTGATTGTGTGATTGTGTGATTGTGTGATTGTGTGATTGTGTGATTGTGTGATTGTGTGGTTGTGCGATCGTGATTGTGTGATCGTGATTGTCTGATCGTGATTGTGTGATCGTGATTGTGTGATCGTGATTGTGCGATTGCGTGCTTGTGACTGTGTGATTGTGTGACTGTGTGATTGTGTGATTGTGACTGTGTGATTGTGTGATTGTGTGATTGTGTGATGGTGTGATTGTGTGAGTGTGTGATTGTGTGATTGTGTGATTGTGTGATTGTGTGATTGTGTGATTGTGTGATTGTGTGATTGTGTGAATGTGTGATTGTGTGACCGTGATTGTGTGATTGATGATTGTGTGATTGTGTGATTGTGTGATTGTGTGATTGTGTGATTGTGTGATTGTGTGATTGTGTGATTGTGTGATTGTGTGAGTGTGTGACTGTGTGATTGAGTGATTGTGAGCTTGTGTGATTGTGTGGTTGTGTGATTGTGTGATTAGGCGATTGTGTGATTGTGTGATTGTGTGATTGTGTGATTGTGTGATTGTGTGATTGTGTGATTGTGTGATTGTGTGATTGTGTGATTGTGTGATTGTGTGATTGAGTGATTGTGTGATTGTGTGATTGTGTGATTGTGTGATTGTGTGGCTGTGTGATTGTGTGATTGTGTGATTGTGTGATTGTGTGATTGTGTGATTTTGCGATTGTGTGATTGTGTGATTGTGTGATTGTGACTGTGTGATTGTGTGAGTGTGTGATTGTGTGATTGAGTGATTGTGTGCTTGTGTGATTGTGTGGTTGTGTGATTGTGTGATTAGGTGATTGTGTGATTGTGTGATTGTGTGGTTGTGAGATTGTGTGATTGTGTGATTAGGTGATTGTGTGATTGTGTGATTGTGTGATTGTGTGATTGTGTGACTGTGCGATTGTGTGATTGTGTGAATGTGTGATTGTGTGATTTTGTGATTGAGTGATTGTGTGATTGTGTGATTGTGTGAATGTGTGATTGTGTGACCGTGATTGTGTGATTGATGATTGTGTGATTGTGTGATTGCGATTGCGTGATTGTGATTGCGTGATTGTGTGATTGTGTGATTGTGTGATGGTGTGATTGTGTGATTGTGTGAATGTGTGATTGCGTGATCGTGTGACTGTGTGATCGTGTGATCGTGTGATCGTGTGATTGTGTGATTGTGTGATTTTGCGATTGTGTGATTGTGTGATTGTGTGATTGTGTGAGTATGTGATTGTGTGATTGAGTGATTGTGTAATTGTGTAATTGTGATTGTGCGATTGTGATTGTGTGATTGTGTGATTGTGTGATTGTGTGATTGTGTGGCTGTGTGATTGTGTGATTGTGTGATTGTGTGATTGTGTGATTGTGTGATTTTGCGATTGTGTGATTGTGTGATTGTGTGATTGTGACTGTGTGATTGTGTGAGTGTGTGATTGTGTGATTGAGTGATTGTGTGCTTGTGTGATTGTGTGGTTGTGTGATTGTGTGATTAGGTGATTGTGTGATTGTGTGATTGTGTGGTTGTGAGATTGTGTGATTGTGTGATTAGGTGATTGTGTGATTGTGTGATTGTGTGATTGTGTGATTGTGTGACTGTGCGATTGTGTGATTGTGTGAATGTGTGATTGTGTGATTTTGTGATTGAGTGATTGTGTGATTGTGTGATTGTGTGAATGTGTGATTGTGTGACCGTGATTGTGTGATTGATGATTGTGTGATTGTGTGATTGCGATTGCGTGATTGTGATTGCGTGATTGTGTGATTGTGTGATTGTGTGATGGTGTGATTGTGTGATTGTGTGAATGTGTGATTGCGTGATCGTGTGACTGTGTGATCGTGTGATCGTGTGATCGTGTGATTGTGTGATTGTGTGATTTTGCGATTGTGTGATTGTGTGATTGTGTGATTGTGTGAGTATGTGATTGTGTGATTGAGTGATTGTGTAATTGTGTAATTGTGATTGTGCGATTGTGATTGTGTGATTGTGTGATTGTGTGATTGTGTGATTGTGTGATTGTGTGATTGTGAGATTGTGTGATTGTGTGACTGTGTGATTGTGTGATGGTGTAATTGTGATTGTGCGATTGTGATTGTGATTGTGTGATTGTGATTGTGTGATTGTGATTGTGTGATTGTGATTGTGTGATTGTGATTGTGTGATTGTGATTGTGTGATTGTGATTGTGTGATTGTGATTGTGTGATTGTGACTGTGTGATTGTGACTGTGTGATTGTGTGAGTGTGTGATTGTGTGATTGAGTGATTGTGTGCTTGTGTGATTGTGTGGTTGTGAGATTGTGTGATTGTGTGATTACGTGGTTGTGTAATTGTGTGATTGTGTGATTGTGTGATTGTGTGATTCTGTGATTGTGTGAATGTGTGATTGTGTTATTGTGTGATTGTGTGATTGTGTGATTGTGTGATTGTGTGATTGTGTGATTGTGTAATTGTGATTGTGCGATTGTGATTGTGTGATTGTATGATTGTGTGATTGTGTGATTGTGTGATTGTGTGATTTTGTGATTGTGTGATTGTGAGATTGTGTGTTTGCGTGCTTGTGTGATTGTGTGATTGTGATTGTGTGATTGTGTGATTGTGTGATTGTGTGAGTGTGTGATTGTGTGACTGAGTGATTGTGTGACCATGATTGTGTGACCGTGATTGTGTGACCGATTGTGTGACCGTGATTGTGTGACAGTGATTGTGTCATCGTGATTGTGTGATCGTGATTGTGGGTCCGTGATTGAGTGACCGTGATTGAGTGACCGTGATTGTGTGACCGTGATTGTGTGACCGTGGTTGTGTGACCGTGATTGTGTGACCGTGATTGTGTGACCGTGATAGTGTGACCGTGAATCTGTGAATGCGTGATTGTGATTGCGTGATTGTGATTCCGTGATTGTGTGATTGTGTGATCGTGTGATCGTGTGATCGTGTGATTGTGTGATCGTGTGATCGTGTGATTGTGTGATTGTGTGATTGTGATTGTGTGATTGTGATTGTGTGATTGTGATTGTGTGATTGTGATTGTGTGATTGTGATTGTGTGATTGTGACTGTGTGATTGTGTGAGTGTGTGATTGTGTGATTGTGTAGTTGTGTGATTGTGTGATTGAGTGATTGTGTGCTTGTGTGATTGTATGATTCCGTGATTGTGTGATTGTGTGATTGTGTGATTGTGTAATTGTGATTGTGTGATTGTGATTGTGTGATTGTGTGATTTTGTGATTGATTGATTGTGTGATTGTGTGATTGTGTGATTGTGTGATTGTGTGTGTGTGTGATTGTGTGATTGTGTGATTGTGTGATTGTGTGATTGTGTGATTGTGTGATTGTGTGATTGTGTGATTGTGTGATTGTGTGATTGTGTGATTGTGTGATTGTGACTGTGTGATTGTGTGAGTGTGTGATTGTGTGATTGAGTGATTGTGTGATTGTGTAATTGTGATTGTGCGATTGTGATTGTGTGATTGTGTGATTGTGTGATTGTGTGATTGTGAGATTGTGTGTTTGTGTGCTTGTGTGATTGTGTGATTGTGATTGTGTGATTGTGATTGTGTGATTGTGGTTGTGTGACTGTGATTGTTTGATTGTGATTGTGTGATTGTGATTGTGTGATTGTGATTGTGTGATTGTGACTGTGTGATTGTGTGAGTGTGTGATTGTGTGATTGAGTGATTGTGTGCTTGTGTGATTGTGTGGTTGTGAGATTGTGTGATTGTGTGATTAGGTGATTGCGTGATTGTGTGATTGTGTGATTGTGTGATTAGGTGATTGTGTGATTGAGTGATTGTGTGATTGTGTGATTGTGTGAATGTGTGATTGTGTGATTGTGTGATTGTGTGATTGTGTGATTGTGTGCTTGTGTGATTGTGTGATTGTATACTTGTGTGATTGTGTGATTGTTTGATTGTGCGATTGTGTGATTGTGTGATTGTGTGATTGTGTAATTGTTATTGTGTGAATGTGTGATTGTGCGATTGTGTGATTGTGTGATTGTGTGATTGTGTGATTGGGTGATTGTGTGATTGTGTGATTGTGTGGTTGTGTGATTGTGTGATTGTGTGATTGTGTGATTGTGTGTTTGTGTTTTTGTGTGATTGTGTGATTGTGATTGTGTGATTTCGATTGTGTGATTGTGGTTGTGTGATTGTGATTGTGTGATTGTGATTGTGTGATTGTGGTTGTGTGATTGTGACTGTGTGATTGTGTGAGTGTGTGATTGTGTGATTGAGTGATTGTGTGCTTGTGTGATTGTGTGGTTGTGAGATTGTGTGATTGTGTGATTAGGTGATTGTGTGATTGTGTGATTGTGTGATTGTGTGATTGTGTGATTGTGTGATTGTGTGATTGTGTGACTGTGTGATTGTGTGATTGTGTGATTGTGTGATTGTGTGATTTTGTGAATGAGTGATTGTGTGATTGTGTGATTGTGTGATTGTGTGATTGTGTAATTGTGATTGTGTGATTGTGTGATTGTGTGATTGAGTGATTGTGTGATTGTGTGATTGTGTGATTGTGTGATTGTGTGTGTGTGTGATTGTGTGATTGTGTAATTGTTATTGTGTGATTGTGTGATTGTGTGATTGTGTGATTGTGTGATTGTGTAATTGTGATTGTGTGATTGTGTGATTGTGTGATTGTGTGATTGAGTGATTGTGTGATTGTGTAATTGTGATTGTGCGATTGTGATTGTGTGATTGTGTGATTGTGTGATTGTGTGATTGTGTGATTGTGTAATTGTGAGATTGTGTGATTGTGTGATTGTGTGATTGTGTGATTGTGTGATTGTGTAATTGTGATTGTGTGATTGTGTGATTGTGTGATTGTGTGATTGAGTGATTGTGTGATTGTGTAATTGTGATTGTGCGATTGTGATTGTGTGATTGTGTGATTGTGTGATTGTGTGATTGTGTGATTGTGTAATTGTGAGATTGTGTGATTGTGTGATTGTGTGATTGTGTGATTGTGTGATGGTGTAATTGTGATTGTGCGATTGTGATTGTGTGATTGTGATTGTGCGATTGTGATTTTGTGATTGTGATTGTGTGATTGTGACTGTGTGATTGTGTGTGTGTGTGATTGTGTGATTGAGTGATTGTGTGTTTGTGTGATTGTGTGGTTGTGAGATTGTGTGATTGTGTGATTAGGTGATTGTGTAATTGTGTGATTGTGTGATTGTGTGGTTGTGAGATTGTGTGATTGTGTGATTAGGTGATTGTGTAATTGTGTGATTGTGTGATTGTGTGATTGTGTGATTGTGTGATTCTGTGATTGTGTGAATGTGTGATTGTGTTATTGTGTGATTGTGTGATTGTGTGATTGTGTGATTGTGTGATTGTGTGATTGTGTGATTGTGTGATTGTGTGATTGTGTAATTGTGATTGTGCGATTGTGATTGTGTGATTGTGTGATTGTGTGATTGTGTGATTGTGTGATTGTGTGGCTGTGTGATTGTGTGATTGTGTGATTGTGTGATTGTGTGATTGTGTGATTTTGCGATTGTGTGATTGTGTGATTGTGTGATTGTGTGAGTGTGTGATTGTGTGATTGAGTGATTGTGTGGTTGTGTGATTGTGTGGTTGTGTGATTGTGTGAATGTGTGATTGTGTGATTTTGTGATTGAGTGATTGTGTGATTGTGTGATTGTGTGAATGTGTGATTGTGTGACCGTGATTGTGTGATTGATGATTGTGTGATTGTGTGATTGCGATTGCGTGATTGTGATTGCGTGATTGTGTGATTGTGTGATTGTGTGATGGTGTGATTGTGTGATTGTGTGAATGTGTGATTGCGTGATCGTGTGATTGTGTGATCGTGTGATCGTGTGATCGTGTGATTGTGTGATTGTGTGATTTTGCGATTGTGTGATTGTGTGATTGTGTGATTGTGTGAGTGTGTGATTGTGTGATTGAGTGATTGTGTGCTTGTGTGATTGTGTGGTTGTGTGATTGTGTGATTAGGTGATTGTGTGATTGTGTGATTGTGTGATTGTGTGATTGTGTGATTGTGTGATTGTGACTGTGTGATTGTGTGAGTGTGTGATTGTATGATTGAGTGATTGTGTAATTGTGTAATTGTGATTGTGCGATTGTGATTGTGTGATTGTGTGATTGTGTGATTGTGTGATTGTGTGATTGTGTAATTGTGAGATTGTGTGATTGTGTGACTGTGTGATTGTGTGATGGTGTAATTGTGATTGTGCGATTGTGATTGTGATTGTGTGATTGTGATTGTGTGATTGTGATTGTGTGATTGTGATTGTGTGATTGTGATTGTGTGATTGTGACTGTGTGATTGTGTGAGTGTGTGATTGTGTGATTGAGTGATTGTGTGCTTGTGTGATTGTGTGGTTGTGAGATTGTGTGATTGTGTGATTAGGTGGTTGTGTAATTGTGTGATTGTGTGATTGTGTGATTGTGTGATTCTGTGATTGTGTGAATGTGTGATTGTGTTATTGTGTGATTGTGTGATTGTGTGATTGTGTGATTGTGTGATTGTGTGATTGTGTGATTGTGATTGTGCGATTGTGATTGTGTGATTGTATGATTGTGTGATTGTGTGATTGTGTGATTGTGTGATTGTGTGATTGTGAGATTGTGTGTTTGCGTGCTTGTGTGATTGTGTGATTGTGATTGTGTGATTGTGTGATTGTGTGATTGTGTGAGTGTGTGATTGTGTGACTGAGTGATTGTGTGACTGTGTGATTGTGTGACTGTGTGATTGAAAGTCTGTGTGATTGTGTGACCATGATTGTGTGACCGTGATTGTGTGACCGATTGTGTGACCGTGATTGTGTGACCGTGATTGTGTCATCGTGATTGTGTGATCGTGATTGTGGGTCCGTGATTGAGTGACCGTGATTGAGTGACCGTGATTGTGTGACCGTGATTGTGTGACCGTGGTTGTGTGACCGTGATTGTGTGACCGTGATTGTGTGACCGTGATAGTGTGACCGTGAATCTGTGAATGCGTGATTGTGATTGCGTGATTGTGATTCCGTGATTGTGTGATTGTGTGATCGTGTGATCGTGTGATCGTGTGATTGTGTGATCGTGTGATCGTGTGATTGTGTGATTGTGTGATTGTGATTGTGTGATTGTGATTGTGTGATTGTGATTGTGTGATTGTGATTGTGTGATTGTGATTGTGTGATTGTGATTGTGTGATTGTGATTGTGTGATTGTGACTGGGTGATTGTGTGAGTGTGTGATTGTGTGATTGTGTAGTTGTGTGATTGTGTGATTGAGTGATTGTGTGCTTGTGTGATTGTATGATTCCGTGATTGTGTGATTGTGTGATTGTGTGATTGTGTAATTGTGATTGTGTGATTGTGATTGTGTGATTGTGTGATTGTGTGATTGATTGATTGTGTGATTGTGTGATTGTGTGATTGTGTGATTGTGTGTGTGTGTGATTGTGTGATTGTGTGATTGTGTGATTGTGTGATTGTGTGATTGTGTGATTGTGTGATTGTGTGATTGTGTGATTGTGTGATTGTGTGATTGTGTGATTGTGTGATTGTGTGATTGTGTGATTGTGTGATTGTGACTGTGTGATTGTGTGAGTGTGTGATTGCGTGATTGAGTGATTGTGTGATTGTGTAATTGTGATTGTGCGATTGTGATTGTGTGATTGTGTGATTGTGTGATTGTGTGATTGTGTGATTGTGTGATTGTGTAATTGTGAGATTGTGTGATTGTGTGATTGTGTGATTGTGTGATGGTGTAATTGTGATTGTGCGATTGTGATTGTGTGATTGTGATTGTGTGATTGTGATTGTGTGATTGTGATTGTGTGATTGTGATTGTGTGATTGTGATTGTGTGATTGTGATTGTGTGATTGTGATTGTGTGATTGTGATTGTGTGATTGTGATTGTGTGATTGTGATTGTGTGATTGTGATTGTGTGATTGTGATTGTGTGATTGTGATTGTGTGATTGTGATTGTGTGATTGTGATTGTGTGATTGTGATTGTGTGATTGTGATTGTGTGATTGTGATTGTGTGATTGTGATTGTGTGATTGTGATTGTGTGATTGTGATTGTGTGATTGTGATTGTGTGATTGTGATTGTGTGATTGTGATTGTGTGATTGTGATTGTGTGATTGTGATTGTGTGATTGTGATTGTGTGATTGTGATTGTGTGATTGTGATTGTGTGATTGTGATTGTGTGATTGTGATTGTGTGATTGTGATTGTGTGATTGTGATTGTGTGATTGTGATTGTGTGATTGTGATTGTGTGATTGTGATTGTGTGATTGTGATTGTGTGATTGTGATTGTGTGATTGTGATTGTGTGATTGTGATTGTGTGATTGTGATTGTGTGATTGTGATTGTGTGATTGTGATTGTGTGATTGTGATTGTGTGATTGTGATTGTGTGATTGTGATTGTGTGATTGTGATTGTGTGATTGTGATTGTGTGATTGTGATTGTGTGATTGTGATTGTGTGATTGTGATTGTGTGATTGTGATTGTGTGATTGTGATTGTGTGATTGTGATTGTGTGATTGTGATTGTGTGATTGTGATTGTGTGATTGTGATTGTGTGATTGTGATTGTGTGATTGTGATTGTGTGATTGTGATTGTGTGATTGTGATTGTGTGATTGTGATTGTGTGATTGTGATTGTGTGATTGTGATTGTGTGATTGTGATTGTGTGATTGTGATTGTGTGATTGTGATTGTGTGATTGTGATTGTGTGATTGTGATTGTGTGATTGTGATTGTGTGATTGTGATTGTGTGATTGTGATTGTGTGATTGTGATTGTGTGATTGTGATTGTGTGATTGTGATTGTGTGATTGTGATTGTGTGATTGTGATTGTGTGATTGTGATTGTGTGATTGTGATTGTGTGATTGTGATTGTGTGATTGTGATTGTGTGATTGTGATTGTGTGATTGTGATTGTGTGATTGTGATTGTGTGATTGTGTGAGTGTGTGATTGTGTGATTGAGTGATTGTGTGATTGTGTGATTGTGTGGTTGTGATTGTGTGATTGTGTGATTGTGTGATTGTGACTGTGTGATTGTGTGAGTGTGTGATTGTGTAATTGAGTGATTGTGTGCTTGTGTGATTGTGTGGTTGTGTGGCTGTGTGATTGTGCGATTGTGTGATTGTGTGATTGTGTGACTGTGTGATTGGGTGATTGTGTGATTGCGTGATTGTGTGATTCTGTGATTGTGTGATTGTGTGATTTTGTGATTGTGTGATTGTGTGATTGCGTGATTCTGTGATTGTGTGATTGTGTGATTGTGTGATTGTGTGATTGTGTGATTGTGTGATTGTGTGATTGTGTGATTGGGTGATTGTGTGATTGCGTGATTGTGTGATTCTGTGATTGTGTGATTGTGTGATTTTGTGATTGTGTGATTGTGTGATTGCGTGATTCTGTGATTGTGTGATTGTGTGATTGTGTGATTGTTTGATTGTGTGATTGTGTGATTGTGTGATTGTGTGATTGTGTGATTGTGTGATTGTGTGATTGTGTGATTGTGTGGTTGTGCGATCGTGATTGTGTGATCGTGATTGTCTGATCGTGATTGTGTGATCGTGATTGTGTGATCGTGATTGTGCGATTGCGTGCTTGTGACTGTGTGATTGTGTGACTGTGTGATTGTGTGATTGTGACTGTGTGATTGTGTGATTGTGTGATTGTGTGATGGTGTGATTGTGTGAGTGTGTGATTGTGTGATTGTGTGATTGTGTGATTGTGTGATTGTGTGATTGTGTGATTGTGTGATTGTGTGAATGTGTGATTGTGTGACCGTGATTGTGTGATTGATGATTGTGTGATTGTGTGATTGTGTGATTGTGTGATTGTGTGATTGTGTGATTGTGTGATTGTGTGATTGTGTGATTGTGTGAGTGTGTGATTGTGTGATTGAGTGATTGTGAGCTTGTGTGATTGTGTGGTTGTGTGATTGTGTGATTAGGCGATTGTGTGATTGTGTGATTGTGTGATTGTGTGATTGTGTGATTGTGTGATTGTGTGATTGTGTGATTGTGTGATTGTGTGATTGTGTGATTGTGTGATTGAGTGATTGTGTGATTGTGTGATTGTGTGATTGTGTGATTGTGTGATTGTGTGATTGTGTGATTGTGTGATTGTGTGATTGTGTGATTGAGTGATTGTGTGATTGTGTGATTGTGTGATTGTGTGATTGTGTGGCTGTGTGATTGTGTGATTGTGTGATTGTGTGATTGTGTGATTGTGTGATTTTGCGATTGTGTGATTGTGTGATTGTGTGATTGTGACTGTGTGATTGTGTGAGTGTGTGATTGTGTGATTGAGTGATTGTGTGCTTGTGTGATTGTGTGGTTGTGTGATTGTGTGATTAGGTGATTGTGTGATTGTGTGATTGTGTGGTTGTGAGATTGTGTGATTGTGTGATTAGGTGATTGTGTGATTGTGTGATTGTGTGATTGTGTGATTGTGTGACTGTGCGATTGTGTGATTGTGTGAATGTGTGATTGTGTCATTTTGTGATTGAGTGATTGTGTGATTGTGTGATTGTGTGAATGTGTGATTGTGTGACCGTGATTGTGTGATTGATGATTGTGTGATTGTGTGATTGCGATTGCGTGATTGTGATTGCGTGATTGTGTGATTGTGTGATTGTGTGATGGTGTGATTGTGTGATTGTGTGAATGTGTGATTGCGTGATCGTGTGACTGTGTGATCGTGTGATCGTGTGATCGTGTGATTGTGTGATTGTGTGATTTTGCGATTGTGTGATTGTGTGATTGTGTGATTGTGTGAGTATGTGATTGTGTGATTGAGTGATTGTGTGCTTGTGTGATTGTGTGGTTGTGTGATTGTGTGATTAGGTGATTGTGTGATTGTGTGATTGTGTGATTGTGTGATTGTGTGATTGTGTGATTGTGTGATTGTGTGATTGTGTGATTGTGACTGTGTGATTGTGTGAGTGTGTGATTGTATGATTGAGTGATTGTGTAATTGTGTAATTGTGATTGTGCGATTGTGATTGTGTGATTGTGTGATTGTGTGATTGTGTGATTGTGTGATTGTGTAATTGTGAGATTGTGTGATTGTGTGACTGTGTGATTGTGTGATGGTGTAATTGTGATTGTGCGATTGTGATTGTGATTGTGTGTTTGTGATTGTGTGATTGTGATTGTGTGATTGTGATTGTGTGATTGTGATTGTGTGATTGTGATTGTGTGATTGTGACTGTGTGATTGTGACTGTGTGATTGTGTGAGTGTGTGATTGTGTGATTGAGTGATTGTGTGCTTGTGTGATTGTGTGGTTGTGAGATTGTGTGATTGTGTGATTACGTGGTTGTGTAATTGTGTGATTGTGTGATTGTGTGATTGTGTGATTCTGTGATTGTGTGAATGTGTGATTGTGTTATTGTGTGATTGTGTGATTGTGTGATTGTGTGATTGTGTGATTGTGTGATTGTGTGATTGTGTAATTGTGATTGTGCGATTGTGATTGTGTGATTGTATGATTGTGTGATTGTGTGATTGTGTGATTGTGTGATTTTGTGATTGTGTGATTGTGAGATTGTGTGTTTGCGTGCTTGTGTGATTGTGTGATTGTGATTGTGTGATTGTGTGATTGTGTGATTGTGTGAGTGTGTGATTGTGTGACTGAGTGATTGTGTGACCATGATTGTGTGACCGTGATTGTGTGACCGATTGTGTGACCGTGATTGTGTGACAGTGATTGTGTCATCGTGATTGTGTGATCGTGATTGTGGGTCCGTGATTGAGTGACCGTGATTGAGTGACCGTGATTGTGTGACCGTGATTGTGTGACCGTGGTTGTGTGACCGTGATTGTGTGACCGTGATTGTGTGACCGTGATAGTGTGACCGTGAATCTGTGAATGCGTGATTGTGATTGCGTGATTGTGATTCTGTGATTGTGTGATTGTGTGATCGTGTGATCGTGTGATCGTGTGATTGTGTGATCGTGTGATCGTGTGATTGTGTGATTGTGTGATTGTGATTGTGTGATTGTGATTGTGTGATTGTGATTGTGTGATTGTGATTGTGTGATTGTGATTGTGTGATTGTGACTGTGTGATTGTGTGAGTGTGTGATTGTGTGATTGTGTAGTTGTGTGATTGTGTGATTGAGTGATTGTGTGCTTGTGTGATTGTATGATTCCGTGATTGTGTGATTGTGTGATTGTGTGATTGTGTAATTGTGATTGTGTGATTGTGATTGTGTGATTGTGTGATTTTGTGATTGATTGATTGTGTGATTGTGTGATTGTGTGATTGTGTGATTGTGTGTGTGTGTGATTGTGTGATTGTGTGATTGTGTGATTGTGTGATTGTGTGATTGTGTGATTGTGTGATTGTGTGATTGTGTGATTGTGTGATTGTGTGATTGTGTGATTGTGTGATTGTGACTGTGTGATTGTGTGAGTGTGTGATTGTGTGATTGAGTGATTGTGTGATTGTGTAATTGTGATTGTGCGATTGTGATTGTGTGATTGTGTGATTGTGTGATTGTGTGATTGTGAGATTGTGTGTTTGTGTGCTTGTGTGATTGTGTGATTGTGATTGTGTGATTGTGATTGTGTGATTGTGGTTGTGTGACTGTGATTGTTTGATTGTGATTGTGTGATTGTGATTGTGTGATTGTGATTGTGTGATTGTGACTGTGTGATTGTGTGAGTGTGTGATTGTGTGATTGAGTGATTGTGTGCTTGTGTGATTGTGTGGTTGTGAGATTGTGTGATTGTGTGATTAGGTGATTGCGTGATTGTGTGATTGTGTGATTGTGTGATTAGGTGATTGTGTGATTGAGTGATTGTGTGATTGTGTGATTGTGTGAATGTGTGATTGTGTGATTGTGTGATTGTGTGATTGTGTGATTGTGTGCTTGTGTGATTGTGTGATTGTATACTTGTGTGATTGTGTGATTGTTTGATTGTGCGATTGTGTGATTGTGTGATTGTGTGATTGTGTAATTGTTATTGTGTGAATGTGTGATTGTGCGATTGTGTGATTGTGTGATTGTGTGATTGTGTGATTGGGTGATTGTGTGATTGTGTGATTGTGTGGTTGTGTGATTGTGTGATTGTGTGATTGTGTGATTGTGTGTTTGTGTTTTTGTGTGATTGTGTGATTGTGATTGTGTGATTTCGATTGTGCGATTGTGGTTGTGTGATTGTGATTGTGTGATTGTGATTGTGTGATTGTGGTTGTGTGATTGTGACTGTGTGATTGTGTGAGTGTGTGATTGTGTGATTGAGTGATTGTGTGCTTGTGTGATTGTGTGGTTGTGAGATTGTGTGATTGTGTGATTAGGTGATTGTGTGATTGTGTGATTGTGTGATTGTGTGATTGTGTGATTGTGTGATTGTGTGATTGTGTGACTGTGTGATTGTGTGATTGTGTGATTTTGTGATTGAGTGATTGTGTGATTGTGTGATTGTGTGATTGTGTGATTGTGTAATTGTGATTGTGTGATTGTGTGATTGTGTGATTGTGTGATTGTGTGATTGTGAGGTTGTGTGTTTGTGTGCTTGTGTGATTGTGTGATTGTGATTGTGTGATTGTGATTGTGTGATTGTGGTTGTGTGACTGTGATTGTTTGATTGTGATTGTGTGATTGTGATTGTGTGATTGTGATTGTGTGATTGTGACTGTGTGATTGTGTGAGTGTGTGATTGTGTGATTGAGTGATTGTGTGCTTGTGTGATTGTGTGCTTGTGTGATTGTGTGATTAGGCGATTGTGTGATTGTGTGATTGTGTGATTGTGTGATTGTGTGATTGTGTGATTGTGTGATTGTGTGATTGTGTGATTGTGTGATTGAGTGATTGTGTGATTGTGTGATTGTGTGATTGTGTGATTGTGTGATTGTGTGGCTGTGTGATTGTGTGATTGTGTGATTGTGTGATTGTGTGATTGTGTGATTTTGCGATTGTGTGATTGTGTGATTGTGTGATTGTGTGAGTGTGTGATTGTGTGATTGAGTGATTGTGTGGTTGTGTGATTGTGTGGTTGTGTGATTGTGTGATTAGGTGATTGTGTGATTGTGTGATTGTGTGGTTGTGAGATTGTGTGATTGTGTGATTAGGTGATTGTGTGATTGTGTGATTGTGTGATTGTGTGATTGTGTGACTGTGTGATTGTGTGATTGTGTGAATGTGTGATTGTGTGATTTTGTGATTGAGTGATTGTGTGATTGTGTGATTGTGTGAATGTGTGATTGTGTGACCGTGATTGTGTGATTGATGATTGTGTGATTGTGTGATTGCGATTGCGTGATTGTGATTGCGTGATTGTGTGATTGTGTGATTGTGTGATGGTGTGATTGTGTGATTGTGTGAATGTGTGATTGCGTGATCGTGTGATTGTGTGATCGTGTGATCGTGTGATCGTGTGATTGTGTGATTGTGTGATTTTGCGATTGTGTGATTGTGTGATTGTGTGATTGTGTGAGTGTGTGATTGTGTGATTGAGTGATTGTGTGCTTGTGTGATTGTGTGGTTGTGTGATTGTGTGATTAGGTGATTGTGTGATTGTGTGATTGTGTGATTGTGTGATTGTGTGATTGTGTGATTGTGTGATTGTGTGATTGTGTGATTGTGACTGTGTGATTGTGTGAGTGTGTGATTGTATGATTGAGTGATTGTGTAATTGTGTAATTGTGATTGTGCGATTGTGATTGTGTGATTGTGTGATTGTGTGATTGTGTGATTGTGTGATTGTGTAATTGTGAGATTGTGTGATTGTGTGACTGTGTGATTGTGTGATGGTGTAATTGTGATTGTGCGATTGTGATTGTGATTGTGTGATTGTGATTGTGTGATTGTGATTGTGTGATTGTGATTGTGTGATTGTGATTGTGTGATTGTGATTGTGTGATTGTGACTGTGTGATTGTGTGAGTGTGTGATTGTGTGATTGAGTGATTGTGTGCTTGTGTGATTGTGTGGTTGTGAGATTGTGTGATTGTGTGATTAGGTGGTTGTGTAATTGTGTGATTGTGTGATTGTGTGATTGTGTGATTCTGTGATTGTGTGAATGTGTGATTGTGTTATTGTGTGATTGTGTGATTGTGTGATTGTGTGATTGTGTGATTGTGTGATTGTGATTGTGCGATTGTGATTGTGTGATTGTATGATTGTGTGATTGTGTGATTGTGTGATTGTGTGATTGTGTGATTGTGAGATTGTGTGTTTGCGTGCTTGTGTGATTGTGTGATTGTGATTGTGTGATTGTGTGATTGTGTGATTGTGTGAGTGTGTGATTGTGTGACTGAGTGATTGTGTGACTGTGTGATTGTGTGACTGTGTGATTGAAAGTCTGTGTGATTGTGTGACCATGATTGTGTGACCGTGATTGTGTGACCGATTGTGTGACCGTGATTGTGTGACCGTGATTGTGTCATCGTGATTGTGTGATCGTGATTGTGGGTCCGTGATTGAGTGACCGTGATTGAGTGACCGTGATTGTGTGACCGTGATTGTGTGACCGTGGTTGTGTGACCGTGATTGTGTGACCGTGATTGTGTGACCGTGATAGTGTGACCGTGAATCTGTGAATGCGTGATTGTGATTGCGTGATTGTGATTCCGTGATTGTGTGATTGTGTGATCGTGTGATCGTGTGATCGTGTGATTGTGTGATCGTGTGATCGTGTGATTGTGTGATTGTGTGATTGTGATTGTGTGATTGTGATTGTGTGATTGTGATTGTGTGATTGTGATTGTGTGATTGTGATTGTGTGATTGTGATTGTGTGATTGTGATTGTGTGATTGTGACTGGGTGATTGTGTGAGTGTGTGATTGTGTGATTGTGTAGTTGTGTGATTGTGTGATTGAGTGATTGTGTGCTTGTGTGATTGTATGATTCCGTGATTGTGTGATTGTGTGATTGTGTGATTGTGTAATTGTGATTGTGTGATTGTGATTGTGTGATTGTGTGATTGTGTGATTGATTGATTGTGTGATTGTGTGATTGTGTGATTGTGTGATTGTGTGTGTGTGTGATTGTGTGATTGTGTGATTGTGTGATTGTGTGATTGTGTGATTGTGTGATTGTGTGATTGTGTGATTGTGTGATTGTGTGATTGTGTGATTGTGTGATTGTGTGATTGTGTGATTGTGTGATTGTGTGATTGTGACTGTGTGATTGTGTGAGTGTGTGATTGTGTGATTGAGTGATTGTGTGATTGTGTAATTGTGATTGTGCGATTGTGATTGTGTGATTGTGTGATTGTGTGATTGTGTGATTGTGTGATTGTGTAATTGTGAGATTGTGTGATTGTGTGATTGTGTGATTGTGTGATTGTGTGATGGTGTAATTGTGATTGTGCGATTGTGATTGTGTGATTGTGATTGTGTGATTGTGATTGTGTGATTGTGATTGTGTGATTGTGACTGTGTGATTGTGTGAGTGTGTGATTGTGTGATTGAGTGATTGTGTGCTTGTGTGATTGTGTGGTTGTGAGATTGTGTGATTGTGTGATTAGGTGATTGTGTAATTGTGTGATTCTGTGATTGTGTGAATGTGTGATTGTGTTATTGTGTGATTGTGTGATTGTGTGATTGTGTGATTGTGTGATTGTGTGATTGTGTGATTGTGTGATTGTGTGATTGTGTGATTGTGTAATTGTGATTGTGCGATTGTGATTGTGTGATTGTATGATTGTGTGATTGTGTGATTGTGTGATTGTGTGATTGTGTGATTGTGTGATTGTGAGATTGTGTGTTTGTGTGCTTGTGTGATTGTGTGATTGTGATTGTGTGATTGTGATTGTGTGATTGTGGTTGTGTGACTGTGATTGTTTGATTGTGATTGTGTGATTGTGATTGTGTGATTGTGACTGTGTGATTGTGTGAGTGTGTGATTGTGTGATTGAGTGATTGTGTGCTTGTGTGATTGTGTGGTTGTGAGATTGTGTGATTGTGTGATTAGGTGATTGTGTGATTGTGTGATTGTGTGATTGTGTGATTAGGTGATTGTGTGATTGAGTGATTGTGTGATTGTGTGATTGTGTGAATGTGTGATTGTGTGATTGTGTGATTGTGTGATTGTGTGATTGTGTGCTTGTGTGATTGTGTGATTGTATACTTGTGTGATTGTGTGATTGTGTGATTGTGCGATTGTGTGATTGTGTGATTGTGTGATTGTGTAATTGTTATTGTGTGAATGTGTGATTGTGCGATTGTGTGATTGTGTGATTGTGTGATTGTGTGATTGGGTGATTGTGTGATTGTGTGATTGTGTGGTTGTGTGATTGTGTGATTGTGTGATTGTGTGATTGTGTGTTTGTGTTTTTGTGTGATTGTGTGATTGTGATTGTGTGATTTCGATTGTGTGATTGTGGTTGTGTGATTGTGATTGTGTGATTGTGATTGTGTGATTGTGATTGTGTGATTGTGACTGTGTGATTGTGTAATTGTGAGATTGTGTGATTGTGTGATTGTGTGATTGTGTGATTGTGTAATTGTGATTGTGTGATTGTGTGATTGTGTGATTGAGTGATTGTGTGATTGTGTAATTGTGATTGTGCGATTGTGATTGTGTGATTGTGTGATTGTGTGATTGTGTGATTGTGTGATTGTGTAATTGTGAGATTGTGTGATTGTGTGATTGTGTGATTGTGTGATTGTGTGATGGTGTAATTGTGATTGTGCGATTGTGATTGTGTGATTGTGATTGTGCGATTGTGATTTTGTGATTGTGATTGTGTGATTGTGACTGTGTGATTGTGTGTGTGTGTGATTGTGTGATTGAGTGATTGTGTGTTTGTGTGATTGTGTGGTTGTGAGATTGTGTGATTGTGTGATTAGGTGATTGTGTAATTGTGTGATTGTGTGATTGTGTGATTGTGTGATTGTGTGATTCTGTGATTGTGTGAATGTGTGATTGTGTTATTGTGTGATTGTGTGATTGTGTGATTGTGTGATTGTGTGATTGTGTGATTGTGTGATTGTGTGATTGTGTAATTGTGATTGTGCGATTGTGATTGTGTGATTGTATGATTGTGTGATTGTGTGATTGTGTGATTGTGTGATTGTGTGATTGTGTGATTGTGAGATTGTGTGTTTGTGTGCTTGTGTGATTGTGTGATTGTGATTGTGTGATTGTGATTGTGTGATTGTGGTTGTGTGACTGTGATTGTTTGATTGTGATTGTGTGATGGTGATTGTGTGATTGTGATTGTGTGATTGAGACTGTGTGATTGTGTGAGTGTGTGATTGTGTGATTGAGTGATTGTGTGCTTGTGTGATTGTGTGCTTGTGTGATTGTGTGATTAGGCGATTGTGTGATTGTGTGATTGTGTGATTGTGTGATTGTGTGATTGTGTGATTGTGTGATTGTGTGATTGTGTGATTGTGTGATTGTGTGATTGTGTGATTGAGTGATTGTGTGATTGTGTGATTGTGTGATTGTGTGATTGTGTGATTGTGTGGCTGTGTGATTGTGTGATTGTGTGATTGTGTGATTGTGTGATTGTGTGATTGTGTGATTTTGCGACTGTGTGATTGTGTGATTGTGTGATTGTGTGAGTGTGTGATTGTGTGATTGAGTGATTGTGTGCTTGTGTGCTGGTGTGGTTGTGTGATTGTGTGATTAGGTGATTGTGTGATTGTGTGATTGTGTGGTTGTGAGATTGTGTGATTGTGTGATTAGGTGATTGTGTGATTGTGTGATTGTGTGATTGTGTGATTGTGTGACTGTGTGATTGTGTGATTGTGTGAATGTGTGATTGTGTGATTTTGTGATTGAGTGATTGTGTGATTGTGTGATTGTGTGAATGTGTGATTGTGTGACCGTGATTGTCTGATTGATGATTGTGTGATTGTGTGATTGCGATTGCGTGATTGTGATTGCGTGATTGTGTGCTTGTGTGATTGTGTGATGGTGTGATTGTGTGATTGTGTGAATGTGTGATTGCGTGATCGTGTGATTGTGTGATCGTGTGATCGTGTGATCGTGTGATTGTGTGATTGTGTGATTTTGCGATTGTGTGATTGTGTGATTGTGTGATTGTGTGAGTGTGTGATTGTGTGATTGAGTGATTGTGTGCTTGTGTGATTGTGTGGTTGTGTGATTGTGTGATTAGGTGATTGTGTGATTGTGTGATTGTGTGATTGTGTGATTGTGTGATTGTGTGATTGTGTGATTGTGTGATTGTGTGATTGTGACTGTGTGATTGTGTGAGTGTGTGATTGTATGATTGAGTGATTGTGTAATTGTGTAATTGTGATTGTGCGATTGTGATTGTGTGATTGTGTGATTGTGTGATTGTGTGATTGTGTGATTGTGTAATTGTGAGATTGTGTGATTGTGTGACTGTGTGATTGTGTGATGGTGTAATTGTGATTGTGCGATTGTGATTGTGATTGTGTGATTGTGATTGTGTGATTGTGATTGTGTGATTGTGATTGTGTGATTGTGATTGTGTGATTGTGATTGTGTGATTGTGATTGTGTGATTGTGATTGTGTGATTGTGATTGTGTGATTGTGACTGTGTGATTGTGTGAGTGTGTGATTGTGTGATTGAGTGATTGTGTGCTTGTGTGATTGTGTGGTTGTGAGATTGTGTGATTGTGTGATTAGGTGGTTGTGTAATTGTGTGATTGTGTGATTGTGTGATTGTGTGATTCTGTGATTGTGTGAATGTGTGATTGTGTTATTGTGTGATTGTGTGATTGTGTGATTGTGTGATTGTGTGATTGTGTGATTGTGTAATTGTGATTGTGCGATTGTGATTGTGTGATTGTATGATTGTGTGATTGTGTGATTGTGTGATTGTGTGATTGTGTGATTGTGAGATTGTGTGTTTGCGTGCTTGTGTGATTGTGTGATTGTATGATTGTGTGATTGTGTGATTGTGTGATTGTGTGATTGTGTGACTGTGTGATTGTGTGATTGTGAGATTGTGTGTTTGTGTGCTTGTGTGATTGTGTGATTGTGATTGTGTGATTGTGATTGTGTGATTGTGGTTGTGTGACTGTGATTGTTTGATTGTGATTGTGTGATTGTGATTGTGTGATTGTGATTGTGTGATTGTGACTGTGTGATTGTGTGAGTGTGTGATTGTGTGATTGAGTGATTGTGTGCTTGTGTGATTGTGTGGTTGTGAGATTGTGTGATTGTGTGATTAGGTGATTGTGTGATTGTGTGATTGTGTGATTGTGTGATTAGGTGATTGTGTGATTCTGTGATTGTGTGAATGTGTGATTGTGTTATTGTGTGATTGTGTGATTGTGTGATTGTGTGATTGTGTGATTGTGTGATTGTGTGATTGTGTGATTGTGTGATTGTGTGATTGTGTGATTGTGTGATTGTGTGATTGTGTAATTGTGATTGTGCGATTGTGATTGTGTGATTGTATGATTGTGTGATTGTGTGATTGTGTGATTGTGTGATTGTGTGATTGTGTGATTGTGTGATTGTGTGATTGTGAGATTGTGTGTTTGTGTGCTTGTGTGATTGTGTGATTGTGATTGTGTGATTGTGATTGTGTGATTGTGGTTGTGTGACTGTGATTGTTTGATTGTGATTGTGTGATTGTGATTGTGTGATTGTGATTGTGTGATTGTGACTGTGTGATTGTGTGAGTGTGTGATTGTGTGATTGAGTGATTGTGTGCTTGTGTGATTGTGTGGTTGTGAGATTGTGTGATTGTGTGATTAGGTGATTGTGTGATTGTGTGATTGTGTGATTGTGTGATTAGGTGATTGTGTGATTGAGTGATTGTGTGATTGTGTGATTGTGTGAATGTGTGATTGTGTGATTGTGTGATTGTGTGAATGTGTGATTGTGTGATTGTGTGATTGTGTGATTGTGTGATTGTGTGCTTGTGTGATTGTGTGATTGTATACTTGTGTGATTGTGTGATTGTGTGATTGTGCGATTGTGTGATTGTGTGATTGTGTGATTGTGTAATTGTTATTGTGTGAATGTGTGATTGTGCGATTGTGTGGTTCTGAGATTGTGTGATTGTGTGATTAGGTGATTGTGTAATTGTGTGATTCTGTGATTGTGTGAATGTGTGATTGTGTTATTGTGTGATTGTGTGATTGTGTGATTGTGTGATTGTGTGATTGTGTGATTGTGTGATTGTGTGATTGTGTGATTGTGTGATTGTGTAATTGTGATTGTGCGATTGTGATTGTGTGATTGTATGATTGTGTGATTGTGTGATTGCGTGATTGTGTGATTGTGTGATTGTGTGATTAGGTGATTGTGTGATTGAGTGATTGTGTGATTGTGTGATTGTGTGAATGTGTGATTGTGTGATTGTGTGATTGTGTGATTGTGTGCTTGTGTGATTGTGTGATTGTATACTTGTGTGATTGTGTGATTGTGTGATTGTGCGATTGTGTGATTGTGTGATTGTGTGATTGTGTGATTGTGTAATTGTTATTGTGTGAATGTGTGATTGTGCGATTGTGTGATTGTGTGATTGTGTGATTGTGTGATTGGGTGATTGTGTGATTGTGTGATTGTGTGATTGTGTGATTGTGTGATTGTGTAATTGTGATTGTGCGATTGTGATTGTGTGATTGTATGATTGTGTGATTGTGTGATTGTGTGATTGTGTGATTGTGTGATTGTGTGATTGTGTGATTGTGAGATTGTGTGTTTGTGTGCTTGTGTGATTGTGTGATTGTGATTGTGTGATTGTGACTGTGTGATTGTGGTTGTGTGACTGTGATTGTTTGATTGTGATTGTGTGATTGTGATTGTGTGATTGTGATTGTGTGATTGTGACTGTGTGATTGTGTGAGTGTGTGATTGTGTGATTGAGTGATTGTGTGCTTGTGTGATTGTGTGGTTGTGAGATTGTGTGATTGTGTGATTAGGTGATTGTGTGATTGTGTGATTGTGTGATTGTGTGATTGTGTGATTAGGTGATTGTGTGATTGAGTGATTGTGTGATTGTGTGATTGTGTGAATGTGTGATTGTGTGATTGTGTGATTGTGTGATTGTGTGATTGTGTGCTTGTGTGATTGTGTGATTGTATACTTGTGTGATTGTGTGATTGTGTGATTGTGCGATTGTGTGATTGTGTGATTGTGTGATTGTGTAATTGTTATTGTGTGAATGTGTGATTGTGCGATTGTGTGATTGTGTGATTGTGTGATTGTGTGATTGGGTGATTGTGTGATTGTGTGATTGTGTGGTTGTGTGATTGTGTGATTGTGTGATTGTGTGATTGTGTGTTTGTGTGCTTGTGTGATTGTGTGATTGTGATTGTGTGATTTCGATTGTGTGATTGTGGTTGTGTGATTGTGATTGTGTGATTGTGATTGTGTGATTGTGATTGTGTGATTGTGACTGTGTGATTGTGTGAGTGTGTGATTGTGTGATTGAGTGATTGTGTGCTTGTGTGATTGTGTGGTTGTGAGATTGTGTGATTGTGTGATTAGGTGATTGTGTGATTGTGTGATTGTGTGATTGTGTGATTGTGTGATTGTGTGATTGTGTGATTGTGTGACTGTGTGATTGTGTGATTGTGTGATTGTGTGATTGTGTGATTTTGTGATTGTGTGATTGTGTGATTGTGTGATTGTGTGATTGTGTGATTGTGTGATTGTGTGATTGTGTGATTGTGAGATTGTGTGTTTGTGTGCTTGTGTGATTGTGTGATTGTGATTGTGTGATTGTGATTGTGTGATTGTGGTTGTGTGACTGTGATTGTTTGATTGTGATTGTGTGATTGTGATTGTGTGATTGTGATTGTGTGATTGTGACTGTGTGATTGTGTGAGTGTGTGATTGTGTGATTGAGTGATTGTGTGCTTGTGTGATTGTGTGGTTGTGAGATTGTGTGATTGTGTGATTAGGTGATTGTGTGATTGTGTGATTGTGTGATTGTGTGATTGTGTGATTAGGTGATTGTGTGATTGAGTGATTGTGTGATTGTGTGATTGTGTGAATGTGTGATTGTGTGATTGTGTGATTGTGTGAATGTGTGATTGTGTGATTGTGTGATTGTGTGATTGTGTGATTGTGTGCTTGTGTGATTGTGTGATTGTATACTTGTGTGATTGTGTGATTGTGTGATTGTGCGATTGTGTGATTGTGTGATTGTGTGATTGTGTAATTGTTATTGTGTGAATGTGTGATTGTGCGATTGTGTGGTTCTGAGATTGTGTGATTGTGTGATTAGGTGATTGTGTAATTGTGTGATTCTGTGATTGTGTGAATGTGTGATTGTGTTATTGTGTGATTGTGTGATTGTGTGATTGTGTGATTGTGTGATTGTGTGATTGTGTGATTGTGTGATTGTGTGATTGTGTGATTGTGTAATTGTGATTGTGCGATTGTGATTGTGTGATTGTATGATTGTGTGATTGTGTGATTGCGTGATTGTGTGATTGTGTGATTGTGTGATTAGGTGATTGTGTGATTGAGTGATTGTGTGATTGTGTGATTGTGTGAATGTGTGATTGTGTGATTGTGTGATTGTGTGATTGTGTGCTTGTGTGATTGTGTGATTGTATACTTGTGTGATTGTGTGATTGTGTGATTGTGCGATTGTGTGATTGTGTGATTGTGTGATTGTGTAATTGTTATTGTGTGAATGTGTGATTGTGCGATTGTGTGATTGTGTGATTGTGTGATTGTGTGATTGGGTGATTGTGTGATTGTGTGATTGTGTGATTGTGTGATTGTGTGATTGTGTAATTGTGATTGTGCGATTGTGATTGTGTGATTGTATGATTGTGTGATTGTGTGATTGTGTGATTGTGTGATTGTGTGATTGTGTGATTGTGTGATTGTGAGATTGTGTGTTTGTGTGCTTGTGTGATTGTGTGATTGTGATTGTGTGATTGTGACTGTGTGATTGTGGTTGTGTGACTGTGATTGTTTGATTGTGATTGTGTGATTGTGATTGTGTGATTGTGATTGTGTGATTGTGACTGTGTGATTGTGTGAGTGTGTGATTGTGTGATTGAGTGATTGTGTGCTTGTGTGATTGTGTGGTTGTGAGATTGTGTGATTGTGTGATTAGGTGATTGTGTGATTGTGTGATTGTGTGATTGTGTGATTGTGTGATTGTGTGATTAGGTGATTGTGTGATTGAGTGATTGTGTGATTGTGTGATTGTGTGAATGTGTGATTGTGTGATTGTGTGATTGTGTGATTGTGTGATTGTGTGCTTGTGTGATTGTGTGATTGTATACTTGTGTGATTGTGTGATTGTGTGATTGTGCGATTGTGTGATTGTGTGATTGTGTGATTGTGTAATTGTTATTGTGTGAATGTGTGATTGTGCGATTGTGTGATTGTGTGATTGTGTGATTGTGTGATTGGGTGATTGTGTGATTGTGTGATTGTGTGGTTGTGTGATTGTGTGATTGTGTGATTGTGTGATTGTGTGTTTGTGTGCTTGTGTGATTGTGTGATTGTGATTGTGTGATTTCGATTGTGTGATTGTGGTTGTGTGATTGTGATTGTGTGATTGTGATTGTGTGATTGTGATTGTGTGATTGTGACTGTGTGATTGTGTGAGTGTGTGATTGTGTGATTGAGTGATTGTGTGCTTGTGTGATTGTGTGGTTGTGAGATTGTGTGATTGTGTGATTAGGTGATTGTGTGATTGTGTGATTGTGTGATTGTGTGATTGTGTGATTGTGTGATTGTGTGATTGTGTGACTGTGTGATTGTGTGATTGTGTGATTGTGTGATTGTGTGATTTTGTGATTGAGTGATTGTGTGATTGTGTGATTGTGTGATTGTGTGATTGTGTGATTGTGTAATTGTGATTGTGTGATTGTGTGATTGTGTGATTGAGTGATTGTGTGATTGTGTGATTGTGTGATTGTGTGATTGTGTGTGTGTGTGATTGTGTGATTGTGTGATTGTGTGATTGTGTGATTGTGTGATTGTGTGATTGTGTGATTGTGTGATTGTGTGATTGTGTAATTGTGATTGTGTGATTGTGTGATTGTGTGATTGTGTGATTGAGTGATTGTGTGATTGTGTAATTGTGATTGTGCGATTGTGATTGTGTGATTGTGTGATTGTGTGATTGTGTGATTGTGTGATTGCGTAATTGTGAGATTGTGTGATTGTGTGATTGTGTGATTGTGTGATTGTGTGATTGTGTGATGGTGTAATTGTGATTGTGCGATTGTGATTGTGTGATTGTGATTGTGCGATTGTGATTTTGTGATTGTGATTGTGTGATTGTGACTGTGTGATTGTGTGTGTGTGTGATTGTGTGATTGAGTGATTGTGTGATTGTGTGATTGTGTGGTTGTGAGATTGTGTGATTGTGTGATTAGGTGATTGTGTAATTGTGTGATTGTGTGATTGTGTGATTGTGTGATTGTGTGATTCTGTGATTGTGTGAATGTGTGATTGTGTTATTGTGTGATTGTGTGATTGTGTGATTGTGTGATTGTGTGATTGTGTGATTGTGTGATTGTGTGATTGTGTGATTGTGTGATTGTGTAATTGTGTAATTGTGATTGTGCGATTTTGATTGTGTGATTGTATGATTGTGTGATTGTGTGATTGTGTGATTGTGTGATTGTGTGATTGTGAGATTGTGTGTTTGTGTGCTTGTGTGATTGTGTGATTGTGATTGTGTGATTGTGATTGTGTGATTGTGGTTGTGTGACTGTGATTGTTTGATTGTGATTGTGTGATTGTGATTGTGTGATTGTGATTGTGTGATTGTGACTGTGTGATTGTGTGAGTGTGTGATTGTGTGATTGAGTGATTGTGTGCTTGTGTGATTGTGTGCTTGTGTGATTGTGTGATTGTATACTTGTGTGATTGTGTGATTGTGTGATTGTGCGATTGTGTGATTGTGTGATTGTGTGATTGTGTAATTGTGATTGTGTGATTGTGTGATTGTGCGATTGTGTGATTGTGTGATTGTGTGATTGTGTGATTGTGTGATTGTGTGATTGTGTGATTGTGTGATTGTGTGATTGTGTGATTGGGTGATTGTGTGATTGTGTGATTGTGTGATTGTGTGATTGTGTGATTGTGTGATTGTGTGATTGTGTGTTTGTGTGCTTGTGTGATTGTGTGATTGTGATTGTGTGATTTCGATTGTGTGATTGTGGTTGTGTGATTGTGATTGTGTGATTGTGACTGTGTGATTGTGTGAGTGTGTGATTGTGTGATTGAGTGATTGTGTGCTTGTGTGATTGTGTGGTTGTGAGATTGTGTGATTGTGTGATTAGGTGATTGTGTGACTGTGTGATTGCGTGATTGTGTGATTGTGTGATTGTGTGATTTTGTGATTGAGTGATTGTGTGATTGTGTGATTGTGTGATTGTGTGAATGTGTGATTGTGTGACCGTGATTGTGTGATTGTGTGATTGTGTGATTGTGTGATTGTTTGAGTGTGTGATTGTGTGATTGTGTGATTGTGTGATTGTGTGATTTTGTGATTGTGTGATTGTGTGATTGTGTGATTGTGTGATTGTGTGATTGTGTGATTGTGTGATTGTGTGATTGTGTGATTGTGTGATTGTGTGATTGTGTGATTGCGTGATTGTGTGATTGTGTGATTGTGTGATTGTGTGATTGTGTGATTGTGTGATTGTGTGATTGTGTGATTGTGTGATTGTGGGATTGTGTGATTGTGTGATTGTGACTGTGTGATTGTGACTGTGTGATTGTGTGAGTGTGTGATTGTGTGATTGAGTGATTGTGTGCTTGTATGATTGTGTGGTTGTGTGATTGTCTGATTGTGTGATTGTGTGATTGTGTGATTGTGTGATTGTGTGATTTTGTGATTGAGTGATTGTGTGATTGTGTGATTGTGTGATTGTGTGATTTTGCGATTGTGTGATTGTGTGATTGTGTGATTGTGTGAGTGTGTGATTGTGTGATTGAGTGATTGTGTGCTTGTGTGATTGAGTGATTGTGTGCTTGTGTGATTGTGTGGTTGTGTGATTGTGTAGTTGTGTGATTGTGTGATTGAGTGATTGTGTGCTTGTGTGATTGTATGATTCGGTGATTGTGTGATTGTGTGATTGTGTGATGGTGATTGTGTGATTGTGTGATTGTGTGATTGTGTGATTGTGTGATTTTGCGATTGTGTGATTGTGTGATTGTGTGATCGTGTGAGTGTGTGATTGTGTGATTGAGTGATTGTGTGCTTGTGTGATTGTGTGGTTGTGTGATTGTGTGATTAGGTGATTGTGTGATTGTGTGATTGTGTGGTTGTGAGATTGTGAGATTGTGTGATTAGGTGATTGTGTGATTGTGTGATTGTGTGATTGTGTGATTGTGTGATTGTGTGATTGTGTGATTGTGTGACTGTGTGATTGTGTGATTGTGTGATTGTGTGATTGTGTGATTTTGTGATTGAGTGATTGTGTGATTGTGTGATTGTGTGATTGTGTGAATGTGTGATTGTGTGACCGTGATTGTGTGATTGTGTGATTGTGTGATTGTGTGATTGTTTGATTGTGTGATTGTGTGATTGTGTGATTGTGTGATTGTGTGATTGTGTGATTGTGTGATTGTGTGATTGTGTGATTGTGTGATTGTGACTGTGTGATTGTGACTGTGTGATTGTGTGAGTGTGTGATTGTGTGATTGAGTGATTGTGTGCTTGTATGATTGTGTGGTTGTGTGATTGTCTGATTGTGTGATTGTGTGATTGTGTGATTGTGAGATTGTGTGTTTGTGTGCTTGTGTGATTGTGTGATTGTGATTGTGTGATTGTGATTGTGTGATTGTGGTTGTGTGACTGTGATTGTTTGATTGTGATTGTGTGATTGTGATTGTGTGATTGTGATTGTGTGATTGTGACTGTGTGATTGTGTGAGTGTGTGATTGTGTGATTGAGTGATTGTGTGCTTGTGTGATTGTGTGGTTGTGAGATTGTGTGATTGTGTGATTAGGTGAATGTGTGATTGTGTTATTGTGTGATTGTGTGATTGTGTGATTGTGTGATTGTGTGATTGTGTGATTGTGTGATTGTGTGATTGTGTGATTGTGTGATTGTGTAATTGTGATTGTGCGATTGTGATTGTGTGATTGTATGATTGTGTGATTGTGTGATTGCGTGATTGTGTGATTGTGTGATTGTGTGATTAGGTGATTGTGTGATTGAGTGATTGTGTGAATGTGTGATTGTGTGATTGTGTGATTGTGTGATTGTGTGCTTGTGTGATTGTGTGATTGTATACTTGTGTGATTGTGTGATTGTGTGATTGTGCGATTGTGTGATTGTGTGATTGTGTGATTGTGTAATTGTTATTGTGTGAATGTGTGATTGTGCGATTGTGTGATTGTGTGATTGTGTGATTGTGTGATTGGGTGATTGTGTGATTGTGTGATTGTGTGATTGTGTGATTGTGTGATTGTGTAATTGTGATTGTGCGATTGTGATTGTGTGATTGTATGATTGTGTGATTGTGTGATTGTGTGATTGTGTGATTGTGTGATTGTGTGATTGTGTGATTGTGTGATTGTGAGATTGTGTGTTTGTGTGCTTGTGTGATTGTGTGATTGTGATTGTGTGATTGTGACTGTGTGATTGTGGTTGTGTGACTGTGATTGTTTGATTGTGATTGTGTGATTGTGATTGTGTGATTGTGATTGTGTGATTGTGACTGTGTGATTGTGTGAGTGTGTGATTGTGTGATTGAGTGATTGTGTGCTTGTGTGATTGTGTGGTTGTGAGATTGTGTGATTGTGTGATTAGGTGATTGTGTGATTGTGTGATTGTGTGATTGTGTGATTGTGTGATTAGGTGATTGTGTGATTGAGTGATTGTGTGATTGTGTGATTGTGTGAATGTGTGATTGTGTGATTGTGTGATTGTGTGATTGTGTGATTGTGTGCTTGTGTGATTGTGTGATTGTATACTTGTGTGATTGTGTGATTGTGTGATTGTGCGATTGTGTGATTGTGTGATTGTGTGATTGTGTAATTGTTATTGTGTGAATGTGTGATTGTGCGATTGTGTGATTGTGTGATTGTGTGATTGTGTGATTGGGTGATTGTGTGATTGTGTGATTGTGTGGTTGTGTGATTGTGTGATTGTGTGATTGTGTGATTGTGTGTTTGTGTGCTTGTGTGATTGTGTGATTGTGATTGTGTGATTTCGATTGTGTGATTGTGGTTGTGTGATTGTGATTGTGTGATTGTGATTGTGTGATTGTGATTGTGTGATTGTGACTGTGTGATTGTGTGAGTGTGTGATTGTGTGATTGAGTGATTGTGTGCTTGTGTGATTGTGTGGTTGTGAGATTGTGTGATTGTGTGATTAGGTGATTGTGTGATTGTGTGATTGTGTGATTGTGTGATTGTGTGATTGTGTGATTGTGTGATTGTGTGACTGTGTGATTGTGTGATTGTGTGATTGTGTGATTGTGTGATTTTGTGATTGAGTGATTGTGTGATTGTGTGATTGTGTGATTGTGTGATTGTGTGATTGTGTAATTGTGATTGTGTGATTGTGTGATTGTGTGATTGAGTGATTGTGTGATTGTGTGATTGTGTGATTGTGTGATTGTGTGTGTGTGTGATTGTGTGATTGTGTGATTGTGTGATTGTGTGATTGTGTGATTGTGTGATTGTGTGATTGTGTGATTGTGTGATTGTGTGATTGTGTGATTGTGTAATTGTGATTGTGTGATTGTGTGATTGTGTGATTGTGTGATTGAGTGATTGTGTGATTGTGTAATTGTGATTGTGCGATTGTGATTGTGTGATTGTGTGATTGTGTGATTGTGTGATTGTGTGATTGCGTAATTGTGAGATTGTGTGATTGTGTGATTGTGTGATTGTGTGATTGTGTGATTGTGTGATGGTGTAATTGTGATTGTGCGATTGTGATTGTGTGATTGTGATTGTGCGATTGTGATTTTGTGATTGTGATTGTGTGATTGTGACTGTGTGATTGTGTGTGTGTGTGTGATTGTGTGATTGAGTGATTGTGTGATTGTGTGATTGTGTGGTTGTGAGATTGTGTGATTGTGTGATTAGGTGATTGTGTAATTGTGTGATTGTGTGATTGTGTGATTGTGTGATTGTGTGATTCTGTGATTGTGTGAATGTGTGATTGTGTTATTGTGTGATTGTGTGATTGTGTGATTGTGTGATTGTGTGATTGTGTGATTGTGTGATTGTGTGATTGTGTGATTGTGTAATTGTGATTGTGCGATTGTGATTGTGTGATTGTATGATTGTGTGATTGTGTGATTGTGTGATTGTGTGATTGTGTGATTGTGAGATTGTGTGTTTGTGTGCTTGTGTGATTGTGTGATTGTGATTGTGTGATTGTGATTGTGTGATTGTGGTTGTGTGACTGTGATTGTTTGATTGTGATTGTGTGATTGTGATTGTGTGATTGTGATTGTGTGATTGTGACTGTGTGATTGTGTGAGTGTGTGATTGTGTGATTGAGTGATTGTGTGCTTGTGTGATTGTGTGCTTGTGTGATTGTGTGATTGTATACTTGTGTGATTGTGTGATTGTGTGATTGTGCGATTGTGTGATTGTGTGATTGTGTAATTGTGATTGTGTGATTGTGTGATTGTGCGATTGTGTGATTGTGTGATTGTGTGATTGTGTGATTGTGTGATTGTGTGATTGTGTGATTGTGTGATTGTGTGATTGTGTGATTGGGTGATTGTGTGATTGTGTGATTGTGTGATTGTGTGATTGTGTGATTGTGTGATTGTGTGATTGTGTGTTTGTGTGCTTGTGTGATTGTGTGATTGTGATTGTGTGATTTCGATTGTGTGATTGTGGTTGTGTGATTGTGATTGTGTGATTGTGACTGTGTGATTGTGTGAGTGTGTGATTGTGTGATTGAGTGATTGTGTGCTTGTGTGATTGTGTGGTTGTGAGATTGTGTGATTGTGTGATTAGGTGATTGTGTGACTGTGTGATTGCGTGATTGTGTGATTGTGTGATTGTGTGATTTTGTGATTGAGTGATTGTGTGATTGTGTGATTGTGTGATTGTGTGAATGTGTGATTGTGTGACCGTGATTGTGTGATTGTGTGATTGTGTGATTGTGTGATTGTTTGAGTGTGTGATTGTGTGATTGTGTGATTGTGTGATTGTGTGATTTTGTGATTGTGTGATTGTGTGATTGTGTGATTGTGTGATTGTGTGATTGTGTGATTGTGTGATTGTGTGATTGTGTGATTGTGTGATTGTGTGATTGCGTGATTGTGTGATTGTGTGATTGTGTGATTGTGTGATTGTGTGATTGTGTGATTGTGTGATTGTGTGATTGTGTGATTGTGGGATTGTGTGATTGTGTGATTGTGACTGTGTGATTGTGACTGTGTGATTGTGTGAGTGTGTGATTGTGTGATTGAGTGATTGTGTGCTTGTATGATTGTGTGGTTGTGTGATTGTCTGATTGTGTGATTGTGTGATTGTGTGATTGTGTGATTGTGTGATTTTGTGATTGAGTGATTGTGTGATTGTGTGATTGTGTGATTGTGTGATTTTGCGATTGTGTGATTGTGTGATTGTGTGATTGTGTGAGTGTGTGATTGTGTGATTGAGTGATTGTGTGCTTGTGTGATTGAGTGATTGTGTGCTTGTGTGATTGTGTGGTTGTGTGATTGTGTAGTTGTGTGATTGTGTGATTGAGTGATTGTGTGCTTGTGTGATTGTATGATTCCGTGATTGTGTGATTGTGTGATTGTGTGATGGTGATTGTGTGATTGTGTGATTGTGTGATTGTGTGATTGTGTGATTTTGCGATTGTGTGATTGTGTGATTGTGTGATCGTGTGAGTGTGTGATTGTGTGATTGAGTGATTGTGTGCTTGTGTGATTGTGTGGTTGTGTGATTGTGTGATTAGGTGATTGTGTGATTGTGTGATTGTGTGGTTGTGAGATTGTGAGATTGTGTGATTAGGTGATTGTGTGATTGTGTGATTGTGTGATTGTGTGATTGTGTGATTGTGTGATTGTGTGATTGTGTGATTGTGTGATTGTGTGACTGTGTGATTGTGTGATTGTGTGATTGTGTGATTGTGTGATTTTGTGATTGAGTGATTGTGTGATTGTGTGATTGTGTGATTGTGTGAATGTGTGATTGTGTGACCGTGATTGTGTGATTGTGTGATTGTGTGATTGTGTGATTGTTTGATTGTGTGATTGTGTGATTGTGTGATTGTGTGATTGTGTGATTGTGTGATTGTGTGATTGTGTGATTGTGTGATTGTGTGATTGTGTGATTGTGTGATTGTGTGATTGTGTGATTGTGACTGTGTGATTGTGACTGTGTGATTGTGTGAGTGTGTGATTGTGTGATTGAGTGATTGTGTGCTTGTATGATTGTGTGGTTGTGTGATTGTCTGATTGTGTGATTGTGTGATTGTGTGATTGTGTGATTGTGTGATTTTGTGATTGAGTGATTGTGTGATTGTGTGATTGTGTGATTGTGTGATTTTGCGATTGTGTGATTGTGTGATTGTGTGATTGTGTGAGTGTGTGATTGTGTGATTGTGTGATTGTGTGATTGTGTGATTGTGTGATTGTGGGATTGTGTGATTGTGTGATTGTGACTGTGTGATTGTGACTGTGTGATTGTGTGAGTGTGTGATTGTGTGATTGAGTGATTGTGTGCTTGTATGATTGTGTGGTTGTGTGATTGTCTGATTGTGTGATTGTGTGATTGTGTGATTGTGTGATTGTGTGATTTTGTGATTGAGTGATTGTGTGATTGTGTGATTGTGTGATTGTGTGATTGTGTGATTGCGTGATTGTGTGATTGTGTGATTGTGTGATTGTGTGATTGTGTGATTGTGTGATTGTGTGATTGTGTGATTGTGTGATTGTGGGATTGTGTGATTGTGTGATTGTGACTGTGTGATTGTGACTGTGTGATTGTGTGAGTGTGTGATTGTGTGATTGAGTGATTGTGTGCTTGTATGATTGTGTGGTTGTGTGATTGTCTGATTGTGTGATTGTGTGATTGTGTGATTGTGTGATTGTGTGATTTTGTGATTGAGTGATTGTGTGATTGTGTGATTGTGTGATTGTGTGATTTTGCGATTGTGTGATTGTGTGATTGGGTGATTGTGTGATTGTGTGATTGTGTGGTTGTGTGATTGTGATTGTGTGATTTCGATTGTGTGATTGTGGTTGTGTGATTGTGATTGTGTGATTGTGATTGTGTGATTGTGACTGTGTGATTGTGTGAGTGTGTGATTGTGTGATTGAGTGATTGTGTGCTTGTGTGATTGTGTGGTTGTGAGATTGTGTGATTGTGTGATTAGGTGATTGTGTGATTGTGTGATTGTGTGATTGTGTGATTGTGTGATTGTGTGATTGTGTGATTGTGTGACTGTGTGATTGTGTGATTGTGTGATTGTGTGATTGTGTGACTTTGTGATTGAGTGATTGTGTGATTGTGTGATTGTGTGATTGTGTGATTGTGTAATTGTGATTGTGTGATTGTGTGATTGTGTGATTGAGTGATTGTGTGATTGTGTGATTGTGTGATTGTGTGATTGTGTGTGTGTGTGATTGTGTGATTGTGTGATTGTGTGATTGTGTGATTGTGTGATTGTGTGATTGTGTGATTGTGTGATTGTGTAATTGTGATTGTGTGATTGTGTGATTGTGTGATTGTGTGATTGTGTGATTGAGTGATTGTGTGATTGTGTAATTGTGATTGTGCGATTGTGATTGTGTGATTGTGTGATTGTGTGATTGTGTGATTGTGTGATTGTGTAATTGTGAGATTGTGTGATTGTGTGATTGTGTGATTGTGTGATTGTGTGATGGTGTAATTGTGATTGTGCGATTGTGATTGTGTGATTGTGATTGTGCGATTGTGATTTTGTGATTGTGATTGTGTGATTGTGACTGTGTGATTGTGTGTGTGTGTGATTGTGTGATTGAGTGATTGTGTGCTTGTGTGATTGTGTGGTTGTGAGATTGTGTGATTGTGTGATTAGGTGATTGTGTAATTGTGTGATTGTGTGATTGTGTGATTGTGTGATTGTGTGATTCTGTGATTGTGTGAATGTGTGATTGTGTTATTGTGTGATTGTGTGATTGTGTGATTGTGTGATTGTGTGATTGTGTAATTGTGAGATTGTGTGATTGTGTGATTGTGTGATTGTGTGATTGTGTGATGGTGTAATTGTGATTGTGCGATTGTGATTGTGTGATTGTGATTGTGCGATTGTGATTGTGTGATTGTGATTGTGTGATTGTGACTGTGTGATTGTGTGAGTGTGTGATTGTGTGATTGAGTGATTGTGTGCTTGTGTGATTGTGTGCTTGTGTGATTGTGTGATTGTATACTTGTGTGATTGTGTGATTGTGTGATTGTGCGATTGTGTGATTGTGTGATTGTGTGATTGTGTAATTGTGATTGTGTGATTGTGTGATTGTGCGATTGTGTGATTGTGTGATTGTGTGATTGTGTGATTGTGTGATTGTGTGATTGTGTGATTGTGTGATTGTGTGATTGTGTGATTGGGTGATTGTGTGATTGTGTGATTGTGTGATTGTGTGATTGTGTGATTGTGTGTTTGTGTGCTTGTGTGATTGTGTGATTGTGATTGTGTGATTTCGATTGTGTGATTGTGGTTGTGTGATTGTGATTGTGTGATTGTGACTGTGTGATTGTGTGAGTGTGTGATTGTGTGATTGAGTGATTGTGTGCTTGTGTGATTGTGTGGTTGTGAGATTGTGTGATTGTGTGATTAGGTGATTGTGTGACTGTGTGATTGCGTGATTGTGTGATTGTGTGATTGTGTGATTTTGTGATTGAGTGATTGTGTGATTGTGTGATTGTGTGATTGTGTGAATGTGTGATTGTGTGACCGTGATTGTGTGATTGTGTGATTGTGTGATTGTGTGATTGTGTGAGTGTGTGATTGTGTGATTGTGTGATTGTGTGATTGTGTGATTTTGTGATTGTGTGATTGTGTGATTGTGTGATTGTGTGATTGTGTGATTGTGTGATTGTGTGATTGTGTGATTGTGTGATTTTGCGATTGTGTGATTGTGTGATTGTGTGATTGTGTGAGTGTGTGATTGTGTGATTGAGTGATTGTGTGCTTGTGTGATTGAGTGATTGTGTGCTTGTGTGATTGTGTGGTTGTGTGATTGTGTAGTTGTGTGATTGTGTGATTGAGTGATTGTGTGCTTGTGTGATTGTATGATTCCGTGATTGTGTGATTGTGTGATTGTGTGATGGTGATTGTGTGATTGTGTGATTGTGTGATTGTGTGATTGTGTGATTTTGCGATTGTGTGATTGTGTGATTGTGTGATCGTGTGAGTGTGTGATTGTGTGATTGAGTGATTGTGTGCTTGTGTGATTGTGTGGTTGTGTGATTGTGTGATTAGGTGATTGTGTGATTGTGTGATTGTGTGGTTGTGAGATTGTGAGATTGTGTGATTAGGTGATTGTGTGATTGTGTGATTGTGTGATTGTGTGATTGTGTGATTGTGTGATTGTGTGATTGTGTGACTGTGTGATTGTGTGATTGTGTGATTGTGTGATTGTGTGATTTTGTGATTGAGTGATTGTGTGATTGTGTGATTGTGTGATTGTGTGAATGTGTGATTGTGTGACCGTGATTGTGTGATTGTGTGATTGTGTGATTGTGTGATTGTTTGATTGTGTGATTGTGTGATTGTGTGATTGTGTGATTGTGTGATTGTGTGATTGTGTGATTGTGTGATTGTGTGATTGTGTGATTGTGTGATTGTGTGATTGTGACTGTGTGATTGTGACTGTGTGATTGTGTGAGTGTGTGATTGTGTGATTGAGTGATTGTGTGCTTGTATGATTGTGTGGTGGTGTGATTGTCTGATTGTGTGATTGTGTGATTGTGTGATTGTGTGATTGTGTGATTTTGTGATTGAGTGATTGTGTGATTGTGTGATTGTGTGATTGTGTGATTTTGCGATTGTGTGATTGTGTGATTGTGTGATTGTGTGAGTGTGTGATTGTGTGATTGTGTGATTGTGTGATTGTGTGATTGTGTGATTGTGGGATTGTGTGATTGTGTGATTGTGACTGTGTGATTGTGACTGTGTGATTGTGTGAGTGTGTGATTGTGTGATTGAGTGATTGTGTGCTTGTATGATTGTGTGGTTGTGTGATTGTCTGATTGTGTGATTGTGTGATTGTGTGATTGTGTGATTGTGTGATTTTGTGATTGAGTGATTGTGTGATTGTGTGATTGTGTGATTGTGTGATTGTGTGATTGCGTGATTGTGTGATTGTGTGATTGTGTGATTGTGTGATTGTGTGATTGTGTGATTGTGTGATTGTGTGATTGTGTGATTGTGTGATTGTGGGATTGTGTGATTGTGTGATTGTGACTGTGTGATTGTGACTGTGTGATTGTGTGAGTGTGTGATTGTGTGATTGAGTGATTGTGTGCTTGTATGATTGTGTGGTTGTGTGATTGTCTGATTGTGTGATTGTGTGATTGTGTGATTGTGTGATTGTGTGATTTTGTGATTGAGTGATTGTGTGATTGTGTGATTGTGTGATTGTGTGATTTTGCGATTGTGTGATTGTGTGATTGGGTGATTGTGTGATTGTGTGATTGTGTGGTTGTGTGATTGTGATTGTGTGATTTCGATTGTGTGATTGTGGTTGTGTGATTGTGATTGTGTGATTGTGATTGTGTGATTGTGACTGTGTGATTGTGTGAGTGTGTGATTGTGTGATTGAGTGATTGTGTGCTTGTGTGATTGTGTGGTTGTGAGATTGTGTGATTGTGTGATTAGGTGATTGTGTGATTGTGTGATTGTGTGATTGTGTGATTGTGTGATTGTGTGATTGTGTGATTGTGTGACTGTGTGATTGTGTGATTGTGTGATTGTGTGATTGTGTGATTTTGTGATTGAGTGATTGTGTGATTGTGTGATTGTGTGATTGTGTGATTGTGTAATTGTGATTGTGTGATTGTGTGATTGTGTGATTGAGTGATTGTGTGATTGTGTGATTGTGTGATTGTGTGATTGAGTGATTGTGTGATTGTGTAATTGTGATTGTGCGATTGTGATTGTGTGATTGTGTGATTGTGTGATTGTGTGATTGTGTGATTGTGTAATTGTGAGATTGTGTGATTGTGTGATTGTGTGATTGTGTGATTGTGTGATGGTGTAATTGTGATTGTGCGATTGTGATTGTGTGATTGTGATTGTGCGATTGTGATTTTGTGATTGTGATTGTGTGATTGTGACTGTGTGATTGTGTGTGTGTGTGATTGTGTGATTGAGTGATTGTGTGCTTGTGTGATTGTGTGGTTGTGAGATTGTGTGATTGTGTGATTAGGTGATTGTGTAATTGTGTGATTGTGTGATTGTGTGATTGTGTGATTGTGTGATTCTGTGATTGTGTGAATGTGTGATTGTGTTATTGTGTGATTGTGTGATTGTGTGATTGTGTGATTGTGTGATTGTGTGATTGTGTGATTGTGTGATTGTGTGATTGTGTGATTGTGTGATTGTGTGATTGTGTAATTGTGATTGTGCGATTGTGATTGTGTGATTGTATGATTGTGTGATTGTGTGATTGTGTGATTGTGTGATTGTGTGATTGTGTGATTGTGAGATTGTGTGTTTGTGTGCTTGTGTGATTGTGTGATTGTGATTGTGTGATTGTGATTGTGTGATTGTGATTGTGTGATTGTGGTTGTGTGACTGTGATTGTTTGTTTGTGATTGTGTGATGGTGATTGTGTGATTGTGATTGTGTGATTGTGACTGTGTGATTGTGTGAGTGTGTGATTGTGTGATTGAGTGATTGTGTGCTTGTGTGATTGTGTGCTTGTGTGATTGTGTGATTGTATACTTGTGTGATTGTGTGATTGTGTGATTGTGCGATTGTGTGATTGTGTGATTGTGTGATTGTGTAATTGTGATTGTGTGATTGTGTGATTGTGCGATTGTGTGATTGTGTGATTGTGTGATTGTGTGATTGTGTGATTGTGTGATTGTGTGATTGTGTGATTGTGTGATTGTGTGATTGTGTGATTGTGTGATTGTGTGATTGTGTGATTGTGTGATTGTGTGATTGTGTGATTGTGTGTTTGTGTGCTTGTGTGATTGTGTGATTGTGATTGTGTGATTTCGATTGTGTGATTGTGGTTGTGTGATTGTGATTGTGTGATTGTGACTGTGTGATTGTGTGAGTGTGTGATTGTGTGATTGAGTGATTGTGTGCTTGTGTGATTGTGTGGTTGTGAGATTTGTGTGATTGTGTGATTAGGTGATTGTGTGACTGTGTGATTGTGTGATTGTGTGATTGTGTGATTTTGTGATTGAGTGATTGTGTGATTGTGTGATTGTGTGATTGTGTGATTGTGTGATTGAGTGATTGTGTGCTTGTGTGATTGAGTGATTGTGTGCTTGTGTGATTGTGTGATTGTGTGATTGTGTGATTGTGTGAGTGTGTGATTGTGTGATTGAGTGATTGTGTGATTGTGTGATTGTGTGATTGTGTGATTTTGTGATTGAGTGATTGTGTGATTGTGTGATTGTGTGATTGTGTGAATGTGTGATTGTGTGACCGTGATTGTGTGATTGTGTGATTGTGTGATTGTGTGATTGTCTGAGTGTGTGATTGTGTGATTGTGTGATTGTGTGATTGTGTGATTTTGTGATTGTGTGATTGTGTGATTGTGTGATTGTGTGATTGTGTGATTGTGTGATTGTGTGATTGTGTGATTGTGTGATTGTGTGATTGTGTGATTGCGTGATTGTGTGATTGTGTGATTGTGTGATTGTGTGATTGTGTGATTGTGTGATTGTGTGATTGTGTGATTGTGTGATTGTGTGATTGTGGGATTGTGTGATTGTGTGATTGTGACTGTGTGATTGTGACTGTGTGATTGTGTGAGTGTGTGATTGTGTGATTGAGTGATTGTGTGCTTGTATGATTGTGTGGTTGTGTGATTGTCTGATTGTGTGATTGTGTGATTGTGTGATTGTGTGATTGTGTGATTTTGTGATTGAGTGATTGTGTGATTGTGTGATTGTGTGATTGTGTGATTTTGCGATTGTGTGATTGTGTGATTGTGTGATTGTGTGAGTGTGTGATTGTGTGATTGAGTGATTGTGTGCTTGTGTGATTCAGTGATTGTGTGCTTGTGTGATTGTGTGGTTGTGTGATTGTGTAGTTGTGTGATTGTGTGATTGAGAGATTGTGTGCTTGTGTGATTGTGTGCTTGTGTGATTGTATGATTCCGTGATTGTGTGATTGTGTGATTGTGTGATGGTGATTGTGTGATTGGGTGATTGTGTGATTGTGTGATTGTGTGATTTTGCGATTGTGTGATTGTGTGATTGTGTGATCGTGTGAGTGTGTGATTGTGTGATTGAGTGATTGTGTGCTTGTGTGATTGTGTGGTTGTGTGATTGTGTGATTAGGTGATTGTGTGATTGTGTGATTGTGTGGTTGTGAGATTGTGAGATTGTGTGATTAGGTGATTGTGTGATTGTGTGATTGTGTGATTGTGTGATTGTGTGATTGTGTGATTGTGTGACTGTGTGATTGTGTGATTGTGTGATTGTGTGATTTTGTGATTGAGTGATTGTGTGATTGTGTGATTGTGTGATTGTGTGAATGTGTGATTGTGTGACCGTGATTGTGTGATTGTGTGATTGTGTGATTGTGTGATTGTGTGATTGTTTGATTGTGTGATTGTGTGATTGTGTGATTGTGTGATTGTGTGATTGTGTGATTGTGTGATTGTGTGATTGTGTGATTGTGTGATTGTGTGATTGTGTGATTGTGTGATTGTGTGATTGTGTGATTGTGTGATTGTGTGATTGTGTGATTGTGTGATTGTGTGATTGTGTGATTGTGTGATTGTGTGATTCTGTGATGGTGTGATTGTGTGATTGTGGGATTGTGGGATTGTGTGATTGTGTGATTGTGACTGTGTGATTGTGTGAGTGTGTGATTGTGTGATTGAGTGATTGTGTGCTTGTATGATTGTGTGGTTGTGTGATTGTCTGATTGTGTGATTGTGTGATTGTGTGATTGTGTGATTGTGTGATTGTGTGATTGTTTGAATGTGTGATTGTGTGATTGTGTGATTTTGTGATTGTGTGATTGTGTGATTGTGTGATTGTGTCATTGTGTGATTGTGTGATTGTGTGATTGTGTGATTGTGTGATTGTGTGATTGTGTGATTGTGTGATTGCGTGATTGTGTGATTGTGTGATTGTGTGATTGTGTGATTGTGTGATTGTGTGATTGTGTGATTGTGTGATTGTGGGATTGTGTGATTGTGTGATTGTGACTGTGTGATTGTGTGAGTGTGTGATTGTGTGATTGAGTGATTGTGTGCTTGTATGATTGTGTGGTTGTGTGATTGTCTGATTGTGTGATTGTGTGATTGTGTGATTGTGTGATTGTGTGATTTTGTGATTGAGTGATTGTGTGATTGTGTGATTGTGTGATTGTGTGATTGTGTGATTTTGCGATTGTGTGATTGTGTGATGGTGTGATTGTGTGAGTGTGTGATTGTGTGATTGAGTGATTGTGTGCTTGTGTGATTCAGTGATTGTGTGCTTGTGTGATTGTGTGGTTGTGTGATTGTGTAGTTGTGTGATTGTGTGATTGAGAGATTGTGTGCTTGTGTGATTGTATGATTCCGTGATTGTGTGATTGTGTGATTGTGTGATGGTGATTGTGTGATTGTGTGATTGTGTGATTGTGTGATTGTGTGATTTTGCGATTGTGTGATTGTGTGATTGTGTGATCGTGTAAGTGTGTGATTGTGTGATTGAGTGATTGTGTGCTTGTGTGATTGTGTGGTTGTGTGATTGTGTGATTAGGTGATTGTGTGATTGTGTGATTGTGTGGTTGTGAGATTGTGTGATTGTGTGATTAGGTGATTGTGTGATTGTGTGATTGTGTGATTGTGTGATTGTGTGATTGTGTGATTGTGTGACTGTGTGATTGTGTGATTGTGTGATTGTGTGATTGTGTGATTGTGTGATTGTGTGATTGTGTGATTTTGTGATTGAGTGATTGTGTGATTGTGTGATTGTGTGATTGTGTGAATGTGTGATTGTGTGACCGTGATTGTGTGATTGTGTGATTGTGTGATTGTGTGATTGTTTGATTGTGTGATTGTGTGCTTGTGTGATTGTGTGATTTTGTGATTGAGTGATTGTGTGATTGTGTGATTGTGTGATTGTGTGAATGTGTGATTGTGTGACCGTGATTGTGTGATTGTGTGATTGTGTGATTGTTTGATTGTGTGATTGTGTGATTGTGTGATTGTGTGATTGTGTGATTGTGTGATTTTGTGATTGTGTGATTGTGTGATTGTGTGATTGTGTGATTGTGTGATTGTGTGATTGTGTGATTGTGTGATTGTGTGATTGTGTGATTGTGTGATTGTGTGATTGTGTGATTGTGTGATTGTGTGATTGTGTGATTGTGTGATTGTGTGATTGTGTGATTGTGTGATTGTGTGATTGTGTGATTGTGTGATTGTGTGATTGTGTGATTGTGTGATGGTGTGATTGTGTGATTGTGTGATTGTGGGATTGTGTGATTGTGTGATTGTGACTGTGTGATTGTGTGAGTGTGTGATTGTGTGATTGAGTGATTGTGTGCTTGTATGATTGTGTGGTTGTGTGATTGTCTGATTGTGTGATTGTGTGATTGTGTGATTGTGTGATTGTGTGATTGTGTGATTGTGTGATTGTGTAATTGTGATTGTGCGATTGTGATTGTGTGATTGTGTGATTGTGTGATTGTGTGATTGTGTGATTGTGTAATTGTGAGATTGTGTGATTGTGTGATTGTGTGAATGTGTGATTGCGTGATCGTGTGATTGTGTGATCGTGTGATCGAGTGATCGTGTGATTGTGTGATTGTGTGATTTTGCGATTGTGTGATTGTGTGAGTGTGTGATTGTGTGATTGAGTGATTGTGTGCTTGTGTGATTGTGTGGCTGTGTGATTGTGTGATTGTGTAATTGTGATTGTGAGATTGTGTGATTGTGCGATTGTGTGATTGTGCGATTGTGTGATTGTGTGATTGTGTGATTGTGTGATTGTGTGATTGTGTGATTGTGTGATTGTGTGATTGTGTGATTGTGTGATTGTGTGATTGTGTGATTGAGTGATTGTGTGCTTGTGTGATTGTGTGATTGTGTGATTGTGATTGTGTGATTGAAATTGTGTGATTGTGATTGTGTGATTGTGATTGTGTGATTGTGATTGTGTGATCGTGATTGTGTGATCGTGATTGTGTGATCGTGATTGTGATTGTGTGATTGTGTGATTGTGTGATTGTGTGATTGTGTGATTGTGTGATTGTGTGATTGTGTGATTATGTGATTGTGTGATTGTGTGATTGAGTGATTGTGTGCTTGTGTGATTGTATACTTGTGTGATTGTGTGATTGTGTGATTGTGCGATTGCGTGCTTGTGTGATTGTGTGATTGTGATTGTGTGATTGTGTGATTGTGTGATTGTGTGATTGTGTGATTGTGTGATTGTGTGATTGTGTGATTGTGTGATTGTGTGATTGTGTGATTTTGTGATTGAGTGATTGTGTGATTGTGTGATTGTGTGAATGTGTGATTGTGTGACCGTGATTGTGTGATTGATGATTGTGTGATTGTGTGATTGTGTGATTGTGTGATTGTTTGATTGTGTGATTGTGTGATTGTGTGATTGTGATTGTGTGATTGTGATTGTGTGACTGTGTGATCGTGTGATTGTGTGATTGTGTGACTGAGTGATTGTGTGACTGTGTGACTGTGTGACTGTGTGATTGAGGAACTGCGTGATTGTGTGACCATGATTGTGTGACCGTGATTGTGTGACCGATTGTGTGACCGTGATAGGGTGACCGTGAATGTTTGAATGCGTGATTGTGATTGCGTGATTGTGATTCCGTGATTGTGTGATTGTGTGATCGTGTGATTGTGTGATTGTGTGATTGTGTGGTTGTGTGACCGTGATTGTGTGACCGTGATTGTGTGATCGTGATTGTGTGATCGTGATTGTGTGATCGTGATTGTGATTGTGTGATTGTGTGATTGTGTGATTGTGTGATTGTGTGATGGTGTGATTGTGTGATTGTGTGAATGTGTGATTGCGTGATCGTGTGATGGTGTGATCGTGTGATCGAGTGATCGTGTGATTGTGTGATTGTGTGATTTTGCGATTGTGTGATTGTGTGATTGTGTGATTGTGTGAGTGTGTTTGTGTGATTGAGTGATTGTGTGCTTGTGTGATTGTGTGGCTGTGTGATTGTGTGATTAGGCGATTGTGTGATTGTGTGATTGTGTGATTGTGTGATTGTGGGACTGTGTGATTGTGTGATTGTGTGATTGTGTAATTGTGATTGTGCGATTGTGATTGTGTGATTGTGTGATTGTGTGATTGCGTGATTTTGTGATTGTGTGATTGTGTGATTGTGTGATCGTGATTGTGTGATCGTGATTGTGTGATCGTGATTGTGTGATTGCGTGATTGTGATTGTGTGATTGTGATTGTGTGATTGTGATTGTGTGATTGTGATTGTGTGATTGTGATTGTGTGATTGTGATTGTGTGATTGTGATTGTGTGATTGTGATTGTGTGATTGTGATTGTGTGATTGTGATTGTGTGATTGTGATTGTGTGATTGTGATTGTGTGATTGTGATTGTGTGATTGTGATTGTGTGATTGTGATTGTGTGATTGTGATTGTGTGATTGTGATTGTGTGATTGTGATTGTGTGATTGTGATTGTGTGATTGTGATTGTGTGATTGTGATTGTGTGATTGTGATTGTGTGATTGTGATTGTGTGATTGTGATTGTGTGATTGTGATTGTGTGATTGTGATTGTGTGATTGTGATTGTGTGATTGTGATTGTGTGATTGTGATTGTGTGATTGTGATTGTGTGATTGTGATTGTGTGATTGTGATTGTGTGATTGTGATTGTGTGATTGTGATTGTGTGATTGTGATTGTGTGATTGTGATTGTGTGATTGTGATTGTGTGATTGTGATTGTGTGATTGTGATTGTGTGATTGTGATTGTGTGATTGTGATTGTGTGATTGTGATTGTGTGATTGTGATTGTGTGATTGTGATTGTGTGATTGTGATTGTGTGATTGTGATTGTGTGATTGTGATTGTGTGATTGTGATTGTGTGATTGTGATTGTGTGATTGTGATTGTGTGATTGTGATTGTGTGATTGTGATTGTGTGATTGTGATTGTGTGATTGTGATTGTGTGATTGTGATTGTGTGATTGTGATTGTGTGATTGTGATTGTGTGATTGTGATTGTGTGATTGTGATTGTGTGATTGTGATTGTGTGATTGTGATTGTGTGATTGTGATTGTGTGATTGTGATTGTGTGATTGTGATTGTGTGATTGTGATTGTGTGATTGTGATTGTGTGATTGTGATTGTGTGATTGTGATTGTGTGATTGTGATTGTGTGATTGTGATTGTGTGATTGTGTGATTGTGATTGTGTGATTGTGATTGTGTGATTGTGATTGTGTGATTGTGATTGTGTGATTGTGATTGTGTGATTGTGATTGTGTGATTGTGATTGTGTGATTGTGATTGTGTGATTGTGATTGTGTGATTGTGATTGTGTGATTGTGTGATTGTGATTGTGTGATTGTGATTGTGTGATTGTGATTGTGTGATTGTGATTGTGTGATTGTGATTGTGTGATTGTGATTGTGTGATTGTGATTGTGTGATTGTGATTGTGTGATTGTGATTGTGTGATTGTGATTGTGTGATTGTGATTGTGTGATTGTGATTGTGTGATTGTGATTGTGTGATTGTGATTGTGTGATTGTGATTGTGTGATTGTGATTGTGTGATTGTGATTGTGTGATTGTGATTGTGTGATTGTGATTGTGTGATTGTGATTGTGTGATTGTGATTGTGTGATTGTGATTGTGTGATTGTGATTGTGTGATTGTGATTGTGTGATTGTGATTGTGTGATTGTGATTGTGTGATTGTGATTGTGTGATTGTGATTGTGTGATTGTGATTGTGTGATTGTGATTGTGTGATTGTGATTGTGTGATTGTGATTGTGTGATTGTGATTGTGTGATTGTGATTGTGTGATTGTGATTGTGTGATTGTGACTGTGTGATTGTGTGAGTGTGTGATTGTGTAATTGAGTGATTGTGTGCTTGTGTGATTGTGTGGTTGTGAGATTGTGTGATTGTGAGATTAGGTGATTGTGTGATTGTGTGATTGTGTGATTGTGTGATTGTGTGATTGTGTGATTGTGTGATTGTGTGATTGTGTGATTGTGTGATTGTGTGATTGTGTGATTGTGTGATTTTGTGATTGAGTGATTGTGTGATTGTGTGATTGTGTGATTGTGTGATTGTGTGATTGTGTGATTGTGTGATTGTGTGATTGTGTAATTGTGAGATTGTGTGATTGTGTGATTGTGTGATTGTGTGATTGTGTGATGGTGTAATTGTGATTGTGCGATTGTGATTGTGTGATTGTGATTGTGCGATTGTGATTTTGTGATTGTGATTGTGTGATTGTGACTGTGTGATTGTGTGTGTGTGTGATTGTGTGATTGAGTGATTGTGTGTTTGTGTGATTGTGTGGTTGTGAGATTGTGTGATTGTGTGATTAGGTGATTGTGTAATTGTGTGATTGTGTGATTGTGTGATTGTGTGATTGTGTGATTCTGTGATTGTGTGAATGTGTGATTGTGTTATTGTGTGATTGTGTGATTGTGTGATTGTGTGATTGTGTGATTGTGTGATTGTGTGATTGTGTAATTGTGATTGTGCGATTGTGATTGTGTGATTGTATGATTGTGTGATTGTGTGATTGTGTGATTGTGTGATTGTGTGATTGTGTGATTGTGAGATTGTGTGTTTGTGTGCTTGTGTGATTGTGTGATTGTGATTGTGTGATTGTGATTGTGTGATTGTGGTTGTGTGACTGTGATTGTTTGATTGTGATTGTGTGATGGTGATTGTGTGATTGTGATTGTGTGATTGTGACTGTGTGATTGTGTGAGTGTGTGATTGTGTGATTGAGTGATTGTGTGCTTGTGTGATTGTGTGCTTGTGTGATTGTGTGATTAGGCGATTGTGTGATTGTGTGATTGTGTGATTGTGTGATTGTGTGATTGTGTGATTGTGTGATTGTGTGATTGTGTGATTGTGTGATTGTGTGATTGTGTGATTGAGTGATTGTGTGATTGTGTGATTGTGTGATTGTGTGATTGTGTGATTGTGTGGCTGTGTGATTGTGTGATTGTGTGATTGTGTGATTGTGTGATTGTGTGATTGTGTGATTTTGCGACTGTGTGATTGTGTGATTGTGTGATTGTGTGAGTGTGTGATTGTGTGATTGAGTGATTGTGTGCTTGTGTGCTGGTGTGGTTGTGTGATTGTGTGATTAGGTGATTGTGTGATTGTGTGATTGTGTGGTTGTGAGATTGTGTGATTGTGTGATTAGGTGATTGTGTGATTGTGTGATTGTGTGATTGTGTGATTGTGTGACTGTGTGATTGTGTGATTGTGTGAATGTGTGATTGTGTGATTTTGTGATTGAGTGATTGTGTGATTGTGTGATTGTGTGAATGTGTGATTGTGTGACCGTGATTGTCTGATTGATGATTGTGTGATTGTGTGATTGCGATTGCGTGATTGTGATTGCGTGATTGTGTGCTTGTGTGATTGTGTGATGGTGTGATTGTGTGATTGTGTGAATGTGTGATTGCGTGATCGTGTGATTGTGTGATCGTGTGATCGTGTGATCGTGTGATTGTGTGATTGTGTGATTTTGCGATTGTGTGATTGTGTGATTGTGTGATTGTGTGAGTGTGTGATTGTGTGATTGAGTGATTGTGTGCTTGTGTGATTGTGTGGTTGTGTGATTGTGTGATTAGGTGATTGTGTGATTGTGTGATTGTGTGATTGTGTGATTGTGTGATTGTGTGATTGTGTGATTGTGTGATTGTGACTGTGTGATTGTGTGAGTGTGTGATTGTATGATTGAGTGATTGTGTAATTGTGTAATTGTGATTGTGCGATTGTGATTGTGTGATTGTGTGATTGTGTGATTGTGTGATTGTGTGATTGTGTAATTGTGAGATTGTGTGATTGTGTGACTGTGTGATTGTGTGATGGTGTAATTGTGATTGTGCGATTGTGATTGTGATTGTGTGATTGTGATTGTGTGATTGTGATTGTGTGATTGTGATTGTGTGATTGTGATTGTGTAATTGTGATTGTGTGATTGTGATTGTGTGATTGTGATTGTGTGATTGTGATTGTGTGATTGTGACTGTGTGATTGTGTGAGTGTGTGATTGTGTGATTGAGTGATTGTGTGCTTGTGTGATTGTGTGGTTGTGAGATTGTGTGATTGTGTGATTAGGTGGTTGTGTAATTGTGTGATTGTGTGATTGTGTGATTGTGTGATTCTGTGATTGTGTGAATGTGTGATTGTGTTATTGTGTGATTGTGTGATTGTGTGATTGTGTGATTGTGTGATTGTGTGATTGTGTAATTGTGATTGTGCGATTGTGATTGTGTGATTGTATGATTGTGTGATTGTGTGATTGTGTGATTGTGTGATTGTGTGATTGTGAGATTGTGTGTTTGCGTGCTTGTGTGATTGTGTGATTGTATGATTGTGTGATTGTGTGATTGTGTGATTGTGTGATTGTGTGATTGTGTGATTGTGTGATTGTGAGATTGTGTGTTTGTGTGCTTGTGTGATTGTGTGATTGTGATTGTGTGATTGTGATTGTGTGATTGTGGTTGTGTGACTGTGATTGTTTGATTGTGATTGTGTGATTGTGATTGTGTGATTGTGATTGTGTGATTGTGACTGTGTGATTGTGTGAGTGTGTGATTGTGTGATTGAGTGATTGTGTGCTTGTGTGATTGTGTGGTTGTGAGATTGTGTGATTGTGTGATTAGGTGATTGTGTGATTGTGTGATTGTGTGATTGTGTGATTAGGTGATTGTGTGATTCTGTGATTGTGTGAATGTGTGATTGTGTTATTGTGTGATTGTGTGATTGTGTGATTGTGTGATTGTGTGATTGTGTGATTGTGTGATTGTGTGATTGTGTGATTGTGTGATTGTGTGATTGTGTGATTGTGTAATCGTGATTGTGCGATTGTGATTGTGTGATTGTATGATTGTGTGATTGTGTGATTGTGTGATTGTGTGATTGTGTGATTGTGTGATTGTGAGATTGTGTGTTTGTGTGCTTGTGTGATTGTGTGATTGTGATTGTGTGATTGTGATTGTGTGATTGTGGTTGTGTGACTGTGATTGTTTGATTGTGATTGTGTGATTGTGATTGTGTGATTGTGATTGTGTGATTGTGACTGTGTGATTGTGTGAGTGTGTGATTGTGTGATTGAGTGATTGTGTGCTTGTGTGATTGTGTGGTTGTGAGATTGTGTGATTGTGTGATTAGGTGATTGTGTGATTGTGTGATTGTGTGATTGTGTGATTAGGTGATTGTGTGATTGAGTGATTGTGTGATTGTGTGATTGTGTGAATGTGTGATTGTGTGATTGTGTGATTGTGTGAATGTGTGATTGTGTGATTGTGTGATTGTGTGATTGTGTGCTTGTGTGATTGTGTGATTGTATACTTGTGTGATTGTGTGATTGTGTGATTGTGCGATTGTGTGATTGTGTGATTGTGTGATTGTGTAATTGTTATTGTGTGAATGTGTGATTGTGCGATTGTGTGGTTCTGAGATTGTGTGATTGTGTGATTAGGTGATTGTGTAATTGTGTGATTCTGTGATTGTGTGAATGTGTGATTGTGTTATTGTGTGATTGTGTGATTGTGTGATTGTGTGATTGTGTGATTGTGTGATTGTGTGATTGTGTGATTGTGTGATTGTGTGATTGTGTGATTGTGTGATTGTGTAATTGTGATTGTGCGATTGTGATTGTGTGATTGTATGATTGTGTGATTGTGTGATTGCGTGATTGTGTGATTGTGTGATTGTGTGATTAGGTGATTGTGTGATTGAGTGATTGTGTGATTGTGTGATTGTGTGAATGTGTGATTGTGTGATTGTGTGATTGTGTGCTTGTGTGATTGTGTGATTGTATACTTGTGTGATTGTGTGATTGTGTGATTGTGCGATTGTGTGATTGTGTGATTGTGTGATTGTGTAATTGTTATTGTGTGAATGTGTGATTGTGCGATTGTGTGATTGTGTGATTGTGTGATTGTGTGATTGGGTGATTGTGTGATTGTGTGATTGTGTGATTGTGTGATTGTGTGATTGTGTAATTGTGATTGTGCGATTGTGATTGTGTGATTGTATGATTGTGTGATTGTGTGATTGTGTGATTGTATGATTGTGTGATTGTGTGATTGTGTGATTGTGTGATTGTGTGATTGTGTGATTGTGTGATTGTGTGATTGTGAGATTGTGTGTTTGTGTGCTTGTGTGATTGTGTGATTGTGATTGTGTGATTGTGATTGTGTGATTGTGGTTGTGTGACTGTGATTGTTTGATTGTGATTGTGTGATTGTGATTGTGTGATTGTGATTGTGTGATTGTGACTGTGTGATTGTGTGAGTGTGTGATTGTGTGATTGAGTGATTGTGTGCTTGTGTGATTGTGTGGTTGTGAGATTGTGTGATTGTGTGATTAGGTGATTGTGTGATTGTGTGATTGTGTGATTGTGTGATTAGGTGATTGTGTGATTGAGTGATTGTGTGATTGTGTGATTGTGTGAATGTGTGATTGTGTGATTGTGTGATTGTGTGAATGTGTGATTGTGTGATTGTGTGATTGTGTGATTGTGTGCTTGTGTGATTGAGTGATTGTGTGCTTGTGTGATTGTGTGGTTGTGAGATTGTGTGATTGTGTGATTAGGTGATTGTGTGATTGTGTGATTGTGTGATTGTGTGATTGTGTGATTGTGTGATTGTGTGATTGTGTGACTGTGTGATTGTGTGATTGTGTGATTGTGTGATTGTGTGATTTTGTGATTGAGTGATTGTGTGATTGTGTGATTGTGTGATTGTGTGATTGTGTGATTGTGTAATTGTGATTGTGTGATTGTGTGATTGTGTGATTGTGTGATTGTGTGATTGTGTAATTGTGATTGTGTGATTGTGTGATTGTGTGATTGTGTGATTGAGTGATTGTGTGATTGTGTAATTGTGATTGTGCGATTGTGATTGTGTGATTGTGTGATTGTGTGATTGTGTGATTGTGTGATTGTGTAATTGTGAGATTGTGTGATTGTGTGATTGTGTGATTGTGTGATTGTGTGATTGTGTGATGGTGTAATTGTGATTGTGCGATTGTGATTGTGTGATTGTGATTGTGCGATTGTGATTTTGTGATTGTGATTGTGTGATTGTGACTGTGTGATTGTGTGTGTGTGTGATTGTGTGATTGTGTGATTGTGTGATTCTGTGATTGTGTGAATGTGTGATTGTGTTATTGTGTGATTGTGTGATTGTGTGATTGTGTGATTGTGTGATTGTGTGATTGTGTGATTGTGTGATTGTGTAATTGTGATTGTGCGATTGTGATTGTGTGATTGTATGATTGTGTGATTGTGTGATTGTGTGATTGTGTGATTGTGTGATTGTGAGATTGTGTGTTTGTGTGCTTGTGTGATTGTGTGATTGTGATTGTGTGATTGTGATTGTGTGATTGTGGTTGTGTGACTGTGATTGTTTGATTGTGATTGTGTGATTGTGATTGTGTGATTGTGATTGTGTGATTGTGACTGTGTGATTGTGTGAGTGTGTGATTGTGTGATTGAGTGATTGTGTGCTTGTGTGATTGTGTGCTTGTGTGATTGTGTGATTGTATACTTGTGTGATTGTGTGATTGTGTGATTGTGCGATTGTGTGATTGTGTGATTGTGTGATTGTGTAATTGTGATTGTGTGATTGTGTGATTGTGCGATTGTGTGATTGTGTGATTGTGTGATTGTGTGATTGTGTGATTGTGTGATTGTGTGATTGTGTGATTGTGTGATTGTGTGATTGGGTGATTGTGTGATTGTGTGATTGTGTGATTGTGTGATTGTGTGATTGTGTGATTGTGTGATTGTGTGATTGTGTGTTTGTGTGCTTGTGTGATTGTGTGATTGTGATTGTGTGATTTCGATTGTGTGATTGTGGTTGTGTGATTGTGATTGTGTGATTGTGACTGTGTGATTGTGTGAGTGTGTGATTGTGTGATTGAGTGATTGTGTGCTTGTGTGATTGTGTGGTTGTGAGATTGTGTGATTGTGTGATTAGGTGATTGTGTGACTGTGTGATTGCGTGATTGTGTGATTGTGTGATTGTGTGATTTTGTGATTGAGTGATTGTGTGATTGTGTGATTGTGTGATTGTGTGAATGTGTGATTGTGTGACCGTGATTGTGTGATTGTGTGATTGTGTGATTGTGTGATTGTTTGAGTGTGTGATTGTGTGATTGTGTGATTGTGTGATTGTGTGATTTTGTGATTGTGTGATTGTGTGATTGTGTGATTGTGTGATTGTGTGATTGTGTGATTGTGTGATTGTGTGATTGTGTGATTGTGTGATTGTGTGATTGCGTGATTGTATGATTGTGTGATTGTGTGATTGTGTGATTGTGTGATTGTGTGATTGTGTGATTGTGTGATTGTGTGATTGTGGGATTGTGTGATTGTGTGATTGTGACTGTGTGATTGTGACTGTGTGATTGTGTGAGTGTGTGATTGTGTGATTGAGTGATTGTGTGCTTGTATGATTGTGTGGTTGTGTGATTGTCTGATTGTGTGATTGTGTGATTGTGTGATTGTGTGATTGTGTGATTTTGTGATTGAGTGATTGTGTGATTGTGTGATTGTGTGATTGTGTGATTTTGCGATTGTGTGATTGTGTGATTGTGTGATTGTGTGAGTGTGTGATTGTGTGATTGAGTGATTGTGTGCTTGTGTGATTGAGTGATTGTGTGCTTGTGTGATTGTGTGGTTGTGTGATTGTGTAGTTGTGTGATTGTGTGATTGAGTGATTGTGTGCTTGTGTGATTGTATGATTCCGTGATTGTGTGATTGTGTGATTGTGTGATGGTGATTGTGTGATTGTGTGATTGTGTGATTGTGTGATTGTGTGATTTTGCGATTGTGTGATTGTGTGATTGTGTGATCGTGTGAGTGTGTGATTGTGTGATTGAGTGATTGTGTGCTTGTGTGATTGTGTGGTTGTGTGATTGTGTGATTAGGTGATTGTGTGATTGTGTGATTGTGTGGTTGTGAGATTGTGAGATTGTGTGATTAGGTGATTGTGTGATTGTGTGATTGTGTGATTGTGTGATTGTGTGATTGTGTGATTGTGTGATTGTGTGACTGTGTGATTGTGTGATTGTGTGATTGTGTGATTGTGTGATTTTGTGATTGAGTGATTGTGTGATTGTGTGATTGTGTGATTGTGTGAATGTCTGATTGTGTGACCGTGATTGTGTGATTGTGTGATTGTGTGATTGTGTGATTGTTTGATTGTGTGATTGTGTGATTGTGTGATTGTGTGATTGTGTGATTGTGTGATTGTGTGATTGTGTGATTGTGTGATTGTGTGATTGTGTGATTGTGTGATTGTGTGATTGTGACTGTGTGATTGTGACTGTGTGATTGTGTGAGTGTGTGATTGTGTGATTGAGTGATTGTGTGCTTGTATGATTGTGTGGTGGTGTGATTGTCTGATTGTGTGATTGTGTGATTGTGTGATTGTGTGATTGTGTGATTTTGTGATTGAGTGATTGTGTGATTGTGTGATTGTGTGATTGTGTGATTTTGCGATTGTGTGATTGTGTGATTGTGTGATTGTGTGAGTGTGTGATTGTGTGATTGTGTGATTGTGTGATTGTGTGATTGTGTGATTGTGTGATTGTGGGATTGTGTGATTGTGTGATTGTGACTGTGTGATTGTGACTGTGTGATTGTGTGAGTGTGTGATTGTGTGATTGAGTGATTGTGTGCTTGTATGATTGTGTGGTTGTGTGATTGTCTGATTGTGTGATTGTGTGATTGTGTGATTGTGTGATTGTGTGATTTTGTGATTGAGTGATTGTGTGATTGTGTGATTGTGTGATTGTGTGATTGTGTGATTGCGTGATTGTGTGATTGTGTGATTGTGTGATTGTGTGATTGTGTGATTGTGTGATTGTGTGATTGTGTGATTGTGTGATTGTGTGATTGTGTGATTGTGGGATTGTGTGATTGTGTGATTGTGACTGTGTGATTGTGACTGTGTGATTGTGTGAGTGTGTGATTGTGTGATTGAGTGATTGTGTGCTTGTATGATTGTGTGGTTGTGTGATTGTCTGATTGTGTGATTGTGTGATTGTGTGATTGTGTGATTGTGTGATTTTGTGATTGAGTGATTGTGTGATTGTGTGATTGTGTGATTGTGTGATTTTGCGATTGTGTGATTGTGTGATTGGGTGATTGTGTGATTGTGTGATTGTGTGGTTGTGTGATTGTGATTGTGTGATTTCGATTGTGTGATTGTGGTTGTGTGATTGTGATTGTGTGATTGTGATTGTGTGATTGTGACTGTGTGATTGTGTGAGTGTGTGATTGTGTGATTGAGTGATTGTGTGCTTGTGTGATTGTGTGGTTGTGAGATTGTGTGATTGTGTGATTAGGTGATTGTGTGATTGTGTGATTGTGTGATTGTGTGATTGTGTGATTGTGTGATTGTGTGATTGTGTGACTGTGTGATTGTGTGATTGTGTGATTGTGTGATTGTGTGATTTTGTGATTGAGTGATTGTGTGATTGTGTGATTGTGTGATTGTGTGATTGTGTAATTGTGATTGTGTGATTGTGTGATTGTGTGATTGAGTGATTGTGTGATTGTGTGATTGTGTGATTGTGTGATTGAGTGATTGTGTGATTGTGTAATTGTGATTGTGCGATTGTGATTGTGTGATTGTGTGATTGTGTGATTGTGTGATTGTGTGATTGTGTAATTGTGAGATTGTGTGATTGTGTGATTGTGTGATTGTGTGATTGTGTGATGGTGTAATTGTGATTGTGCGATTGTGATTGTGTGATTGTGATTGTGCGATTGTGATTTTGTGATTGTGATTGTGTGATTGTGACTGTGTGATTGTGTGTGTGTGTGATTGTGTGATTGAGTGATTGTGTGCTTGTGTGATTGTGTGGTTGTGAGATTGTGTGATTGTGTGATTAGGTGATTGTGTAATTGTGTGATTGTGTGATTGTGTGATTGTGTGATTGTGTGATTCTGTGATTGTGTGAATGTGTGATTGTGTTATTGTGTGATTGTGTGATTGTGTGATTGTGTGATTGTGTGATTGTGTGATTGTGTGATTGTGTGATTGTGTGATTGTGTGATTGTGTGATTGTGTGATTGTGTAATTGTGATTGTGCGATTGTGATTGTGTGATTGTATGATTGTGTGATTGTGTGATTGTGTGATTGTGTGATTGTGTGATTGTGTGATTGTGAGATTGTGTGTTTGTGTGCTTGTGTGATTGTGTGATTGTGATTGTGTGATTGTGATTGTGTGATTGTGATTGTGTGATTGTGGTTGTGTGACTGTGATTGTTTGTTTGTGATTGTGTGATGGTGATTGTGTGATTGTGATTGTGTGATTGTGACTGTGTGATTGTGTGAGTGTGTGATTGTGTGATTGAGTGATTGTGTGCTTGTGTGATTGTGTGCTTGTGTGATTGTGTGATTGTATACTTGTGTGATTGTGTGATTGTGTGATTGTGCGATTGTGTGATTGTGTGATTGTGTGATTGTGTAATTGTGATTGTGTGATTGTGTGATTGTGCGATTGTGTGATTGTGTGATTGTGTGATTGTGTGATTGTGTGATTGTGTGATTGTGTGATTGTGTGATTGTGTGATTGTGTGATTGTGTGATTGTGTGATTGTGTGATTGTGTGATTGTGTGATTGTGTGATTGTGTGATTGTGTGTTTGTGTGCTTGTGTGATTGTGTGATTGTGATTGTGTGATTTCGATTGTGTGATTGTGGTTGTGTGATTGTGATTGTGTGATTGTGACTGTGTGATTGTGTGAGTGTGTGATTGTGTGATTGAGTGATTGTGTGCTTGTGTGATTGTGTGGTTGTGAGATTTGTGTGATTGTGTGATTAGGTGATTGTGTGACTGTGTGATTGTGTGATTGTGTGATTGTGTGATTTTGTGATTGAGTGATTGTGTGATTGTGTGATTGTGTGATTGTGTGATTGTGTGATTGAGTGATTGTGTGCTTGTGTGATTGAGTGATTGTGTGCTTGTGTGATTGTGTGATTGTGTGATTGTGTGATTGTGTGAGTGTGTGATTGTGTGATTGAGTGATTGTGTGATTGTGTGATTGTGTGATTGTGTGATTTTGTGATTGAGTGATTGTGTGATTGTGTGATTGTGTGATTGTGTGAATGTGTGATTGTGTGACCGTGATTGTGTGATTGTGTGATTGTGTGATTGTGTGATTGTCTGAGTGTGTGATTGTGTGATTGTGTGATTGTGTGATTGTGTGATTTTGTGATTGTGTGATTGTGTGATTGTGTGATTGTGTGATTGTGTGATTGTGTGATTGTGTGATTGTGTGATTGTGTGATTGTGTGATTGTGTGATTGCGTGATTGTGTGATTGTGTGATTGTGTGATTGTGTGATTGTGTGATTGTGTGATTGTGTGATTGTGTGATTGTGTGATTGTGTGATTGTGGGATTGTGTGATTGTGTGATTGTGACTGTGTGATTGTGACTGTGTGATTGTGTGAGTGTGTGATTGTGTGATTGAGTGATTGTGTGCTTGTATGATTGTGTGGTTGTGTGATTGTCTGATTGTGTGATTGTGTGATTGTGTGATTGTGTGATTGTGTGATTTTGTGATTGAGTGATTGTGTGATTGTGTGATTGTGTGATTGTGTGATTTTGCGATTGTGTGATTGTGTGATTGTGTGATTGTGTGAGTGTGTGATTGTGTGATTGAGTGATTGTGTGCTTGTGTGATTCAGTGATTGTGTGCTTGTGTGATTGTGTGGTTGTGTGATTGTGTAGTTGTGTGATTGTGTGATTGAGAGATTGTGTGCTTGTGTGATTGTGTGCTTGTGTGATTGTATGATTCCGTGATTGTGTGATTGTGTGATTGTGTGATGGTGATTGTGTGATTGGGTGATTGTGTGATTGTGTGATTGTGTGATTTTGCGATTGTGTGATTGTGTGATTGTGTGATCGTGTGAGTGTGTGATTGTGTGATTGAGTGATTGTGTGCTTGTGTGATTGTGTGGTTGTGTGATTGTGTGATTAGGTGATTGTGTGATTGTGTGATTGTGTGGTTGTGAGATTGTGAGATTGTGTGATTAGGTGATTGTGTGATTGTGTGATTGTGTGATTGTGTGATTGTGTGATTGTGTGATTGTGTGACTGTGTGATTGTGTGATTGTGTGATTGTGTGATTTTGTGATTGAGTGATTGTGTGATTGTGTGATTGTGTGATTGTGTGAATGTGTGATTGTGTGACCGTGATTGTGTGATTGTGTGATTGTGTGATTGTGTGATTGTGTGATTGTTTGATTGTGTGATTGTGTGATTGTGTGATTGTGTGATTGTGTGATTGTGTGATTGTGTGATTGTGTGATTGTGTGATTGTGTGATTGTGTGATTGTGTGATTGTGTGATTGTGTGATTGTGTGATTGTGTGATTGTGTGATTGTGTGATTGTGTGATTGTGTGATTGTGTGATTGTGTGATTGTGTGATTCTGTGATGGTGTGATTGTGTGATTGTGGGATTGTGGGATTGTGTGATTGTGTGATTGTGACTGTGTGATTGTGTGAGTGTGTGATTGTGTGATTGAGTGATTGTGTGCTTGTATGATTGTGTGGTTGTGTGATTGTCTGATTGTGTGATTGTGTGATTGTGTGATTGTGTGATTGTGTGATTGTGTGATTGTTTGAATGTGTGATTGTGTGATTGTGTGATTTTGTGATTGTGTGATTGTGTGATTGTGTGATTGTGTCATTGTGTGATTGTGTGATTGTGTGATTGTGTGATTGTGTGATTGTCTGAGTGTGTGATTGTGTGATTGTGTGATTGTGTGATTGTGTGATTTTGTGATTGTGTGATTGTGTGATTGTGTGATTGTGTGATTGTGTGATTGTGTGATTGTGTGATTGTGTGATTGTGTGATTGTGTGATTGTGTGATTGCGTGATTGTGTGATTGTGTGATTGTGTGATTGTGTGATTGTGTGATTGTGTGATTGTGTGATTGTGTGATTGTGTGATTGTGTGATTGTGGGATTGTGTGATTGTGTGATTGTGACTGTGTGATTGTGACTGTGTGATTGTGTGAGTGTGTGATTGTGTGATTGAGTGATTGTGTGCTTGTATGATTGTGTGGTTGTGTGATTGTCTGATTGTGTGATTGTGTGATTGTGTGATTGTGTGATTGTGTGATTTTGTGATTGAGTGATTGTGTGATTGTGTGATTGTGTGATTGTGTGATTTTGCGATTGTGTGATTGTGTGATTGTGTGATTGTGTGAGTGTGTGATTGTGTGATTGAGTGATTGTGTGCTTGTGTGATTCAGTGATTGTGTGCTTGTGTGATTGTGTGGTTGTGTGATTGTGTAGTTGTGTGATTGTGTGATTGAGAGATTGTGTGCTTGTGTGATTGTGTGCTTGTGTGATTGTATGATTCCGTGATTGTGTGATTGTGTGATTGTGTGATGGTGATTGTGTGATTGGGTGATTGTGTGATTGTGTGATTGTGTGATTTTGCGATTGTGTGATTGTGTGATTGTGTGATCGTGTGAGTGTGTGATTGTGTGATTGAGTGATTGTGTGCTTGTGTGATTGTGTGGTTGTGTGATTGTGTGATTAGGTGATTGTGTGATTGTGTGATTGTGTGGTTGTGAGATTGTGAGATTGTGTGATTAGGTGATTGTGTGATTGTGTGATTGTGTGATTGTGTGATTGTGTGATTGTGTGATTGTGTGACTGTGTGATTGTGTGATTGTGTGATTGTGTGATTTTGTGATTGAGTGATTGTGTGATTGTGTGATTGTGTGATTGTGTGAATGTGTGATTGTGTGACCGTGATTGTGTGATTGTGTGATTGTGTGATTGTGTGATTGTGTGATTGTTTGATTGTGTGATTGTGTGATTGTGTGATTGTGTGATTGTGTGATTGTGTGATTGTGTGATTGTGTGATTGTGTGATTGTGTGATTGTGTGATTGTGTGATTGTGTGATTGTGTGATTGTGTGATTGTGTGATTGTGTGATTGTGTGATTGTGTGATTGTGTGATTGTGTGATTGTGTGATTGTGTGATTGTGTGATTGTGTGATTCTGTGATGGTGTGATTGTGTGATTGTGGGATTGTGGGATTGTGTGATTGTGTGATTGTGACTGTGTGATTGTGTGAGTGTGTGATTGTGTGATTGAGTGATTGTGTGCTTGTATGATTGTGTGGTTGTGTGATTGTCTGATTGTGTGATTGTGTGATTGTGTGATTGTGTGATTGTGTGATTGTGTGATTGTTTGAATGTGTGATTGTGTGATTGTGTGATTTTGTGATTGTGTGATTGTGTGATTGTGTGATTGTGTCATTGTGTGATTGTGTGATTGTGTGATTGTGTGATTGTGTGATTGTGTGATTGTGTGATTGTGTGATTGCGTGATTGTGTGATTGTGTGATTGTGTGATTGTGTGATTGTGTGATTGTGTGATTGTGTGATTGTGTGATTGTGGGATTGTGTGATTGTGTGATTGTGACTGTGTGATTGTGTGAGTGTGTGATTGTGTGATTGAGTGATTGTGTGCTTGTATGATTGTGTGGTTGTGTGATTGTCTGATTGTGTGATTGTGTGATTGTGTGATTGTGTGATTGTGTGATTTTGTGATTGAGTGATTGTGTGATTGTGTGATTGTGTGATTGTGTGATTGTGTGATTTTGCGATTGTGTGATTGTGTGATGGTGTGATTGTGTGAGTGTGTGATTGTGTGATTGAGTGATTGTGTGCTTGTGTGATTCAGTGATTGTGTGCTTGTGTGATTGTGTGGTTGTGTGATTGTGTAGTTGTGTGATTGTGTGATTGAGAGATTGTGTGCTTGTGTGATTGTATGATTCCGTGATTGTGTGATTGTGTGATTGTGTGATGGTGATTGTGTGATTGTGTGATTGTGTGATTGTGTGATTGTGTGATTTTGCGATTGTGTGATTGTGTGATTGTGTGATCGTGTAAGTGTGTGATTGTGTGATTGAGTGATTGTGTGCTTGTGTGATTGTGTGGTTGTGTGATTGTGTGATTAGGTGATTGTGTGATTGTGTGATTGTGTGGTTGTGAGATTGTGTGATTGTGTGATTAGGTGATTGTGTGATTGTGTGATTGTGTGATTGTGTGATTGTGTGATTGTGTGATTGTGTGACTGTGTGATTGTGTGATTGTGTGATTGTGTGATTGTGTGATTGTGTGATTGTGTGATTGTGTGATTTTGTGATTGAGTGATTGTGTGATTGTGTGATTGTGTGATTGTGTGAATGTGTGATTGTGTGACCGTGATTGTGTGATTGTGTGATTGTGTGATTGTGTGATTGTTTGATTGTGTGATTGTGTGATTGTGTGCTTGTGTGATTGTGTGATTTTGTGATTGAGTGATTGTGTGATTGTGTGATTGTGTGATTGTGTGAATGTGTGATTGTGTGACCGTGATTGTGTGATTGTGTGATTGTGTGATTGTTTGATTGTGTGATTGTGTGATTGTGTGATTGTGTGATTGTGTGATTGTGTGATTTTGTGATTGTGTGATTGTGTGATTGTGTGATTGTGTGATTGTGTGATTGTGTGATTGTGTGATTGTGTGATTGTGTGATTGTGTGATTGTGTGATTGTGTGATTGTGTGATTGTGTGATTGTGTGATTGTGTGATTGTGTGATTGTGTGATTGTGTGATTGTGTGATTGTGTGATTGTGTGATTGTGTGATTGTGTGATTGTGTGATTGTGTGATGGTGTGATTGTGTGATTGTGTGATTGTGGGATTGTGTGATTGTGTGATTGTGACTGTGTGATTGTGTGAGTGTGTGATTGTGTGATTGAGTGATTGTGTGCTTGTATGATTGTGTGGTTGTGTGATTGTCTGATTGTGTGATTGTGTGATTGTGTGATTGTGTGATTGTGTGATTGTGTGATTGTGTGATTGTGTAATTGTGATTGTGCGATTGTGATTGTGTGATTGTGTGATTGTGTGATTGTGTGATTGTGTGATTGTGTAATTGTGAGATTGTGTGATTGTGTGATTGTGTGAATGTGTGATTGCGTGATCGTGTGATTGTGTGATCGTGTGATCGAGTGATCGTGTGATTGTGTGATTGTGTGATTTTGCGATTGTGTGATTGTGTGAGTGTGTGATTGTGTGATTGAGTGATTGTGTGCTTGTGTGATTGTGTGGCTGTGTGATTGTGTGATTGTGTAATTGTGATTGTGAGATTGTGTGATTGTGCGATTGTGTGATTGTGCGATTGTGTGATTGTGTGATTGTGTGATTGTGTGATTGTGTGATTGTGTGATTGTGTGATTGTGTGATTGTGTGATTGTGTGATTGTGTGATTGAGTGATTGTGTGCTTGTGTGATTGTGTGATTGTGTGATTGTGATTGTGTGATTGAAATTGTGTGATTGTGATTGTGTGATTGTGATTGTGTGATTGTGATTGTGTGATCGTGATTGTGTGATCGTGATTGTGTGATCGTGATTGTGATTGTGTGATTGTGTGATTGTGTGATTGTGTGATTGTGTGATTGTGTGATTGTGTGATTGTGTGATTATGTGATTGTGTGATTGTGTGATTGAGTGATTGTGTGCTTGTGTGATTGTATACTTGTGTGATTGTGTGATTGTGTGATTGTGCGATTGCGTGCTTGTGTGATTGTGTGATTGTGATTGTGTGATTGTGTGATTGTGTGATTGTGTGATTGTGTGATTGTGTGATTGTGTGATTGTGTGATTGTGTGATTGTGTGATTGTGTGATTTTGTGATTGAGTGATTGTGTGATTGTGTGATTGTGTGAATGTGTGATTGTGTGACCGTGATTGTGTGATTGATGATTGTGTGATTGTGTGATTGTGTGATTGTGTGATTGTTTGATTGTGTGATTGTGTGATTGTGTGATTGTGATTGTGTGATTGTGATTGTGTGACTGTGTGATCGTGTGATTGTGTGATTGTGTGACTGAGTGATTGTGTGACTGTGTGACTGTGTGACTGTGTGATTGAGGAACTGCGTGATTGTGTGACCATGATTGTGTGACCGTGATTGTGTGACCGATTGTGTGACCGTGATAGGGTGACCGTGAATGTTTGAATGCGTGATTGTGATTGCGTGATTGTGATTCCGTGATTGTGTGATTGTGTGATCGTGTGATTGTGTGATTGTGTGATTGTGTGGTTGTGTGACCGTGATTGTGTGACCGTGATTGTGTGATCGTGATTGTGTGATCGTGATTGTGTGATCGTGATTGTGATTGTGTGATTGTGTGATTGTGTGATTGTGTGATTGTGTGATGGTGTGATTGTGTGATTGTGTGAATGTGTGATTGCGTGATCGTGTGATGGTGTGATCGTGTGATCGAGTGATCGTGTGATTGTGTGATTGTGTGATTTTGCGATTGTGTGATTGTGTGATTGTGTGATTGTGTGAGTGTGTTTGTGTGATTGAGTGATTGTGTGCTTGTGTGATTGTGTGGCTGTGTGATTGTGTGATTAGGCGATTGTGTGATTGTGTGATTGTGTGATTGTGTGATTGTGGGACTGTGTGATTGTGTGATTGTGTGATTGTGTAATTGTGATTGTGCGATTGTGATTGTGTGATTGTGTGATTGTGTGATTGCGTGATTTTGTGATTGTGTGATTGTGTGATTGTGTGATCGTGATTGTGTGATCGTGATTGTGTGATCGTGATTGTGTGATTGCGTGATTGTGATTGTGTGATTGTGATTGTGTGATTGTGATTGTGTGATTGTGATTGTGTGATTGTGATTGTGTGATTGTGATTGTGTGATTGTGATTGTGTGATTGTGATTGTGTGATTGTGATTGTGTGATTGTGATTGTGTGATTGTGATTGTGTGATTGTGATTGTGTGATTGTGATTGTGTGATTGTGATTGTGTGATTGTGATTGTGTGATTGTGATTGTGTGATTGTGATTGTGTGATTGTGATTGTGTGATTGTGATTGTGTGATTGTGATTGTGTGATTGTGATTGTGTGATTGTGATTGTGTGATTGTGATTGTGTGATTGTGATTGTGTGATTGTGATTGTGTGATTGTGATTGTGTGATTGTGATTGTGTGATTGTGATTGTGTGATTGTGATTGTGTGATTGTGATTGTGTGATTGTGATTGTGTGATTGTGATTGTGTGATTGTGATTGTGTGATTGTGATTGTGTGATTGTGATTGTGTGATTGTGATTGTGTGATTGTGATTGTGTGATTGTGATTGTGTGATTGTGATTGTGTGATTGTGATTGTGTGATTGTGATTGTGTGATTGTGATTGTGTGATTGTGATTGTGTGATTGTGATTGTGTGATTGTGATTGTGTGATTGTGATTGTGTGATTGTGATTGTGTGATTGTGATTGTGTGATTGTGATTGTGTGATTGTGATTGTGTGATTGTGATTGTGTGATTGTGATTGTGTGATTGTGATTGTGTGATTGTGATTGTGTGATTGTGATTGTGTGATTGTGATTGTGTGATTGTGATTGTGTGATTGTGATTGTGTGATTGTGATTGTGTGATTGTGATTGTGTGATTGTGATTGTGTGATTGTGATTGTGTGATTGTGATTGTGTGATTGTGATTGTGTGATTGTGATTGTGTGATTGTGATTGTGTGATTGTGATTGTGTGATTGTGATTGTGTGATTGTGTGATTGTGATTGTGTGATTGTGATTGTGTGATTGTGATTGTGTGATTGTGATTGTGTGATTGTGATTGTGTGATTGTGATTGTGTGATTGTGATTGTGTGATTGTGATTGTGTGATTGTGATTGTGTGATTGTGATTGTGTGATTGTGTGATTGTGATTGTGTGATTGTGATTGTGTGATTGTGATTGTGTGATTGTGATTGTGTGATTGTGATTGTGTGATTGTGATTGTGTGATTGTGATTGTGTGATTGTGATTGTGTGATTGTGATTGTGTGATTGTGATTGTGTGATTGTGATTGTGTGATTGTGATTGTGTGATTGTGATTGTGTGATTGTGATTGTGTGATTGTGATTGTGTGATTGTGATTGTGTGATTGTGATTGTGTGATTGTGATTGTGTGATTGTGATTGTGTGATTGTGATTGTGTGATTGTGATTGTGTGATTGTGATTGTGTGATTGTGATTGTGTGATTGTGATTGTGTGATTGTGATTGTGTGATTGTGATTGTGTGATTGTGATTGTGTGATTGTGATTGTGTGATTGTGATTGTGTGATTGTGATTGTGTGATTGTGATTGTGTGATTGTGATTGTGTGATTGTGATTGTGTGATTGTGATTGTGTGATTGTGATTGTGTGATTGTGATTGTGTGATTGTGATTGTGTGATTGTGATTGTGTGATTGTGATTGTGTGATTGTGATTGTGTGATTGTGATTGTGTGATTGTGATTGTGTGATTGTGATTGTGTGATTGTGATTGTGTGATTGTGATTCTGTGATTGTGATTGTGTGATTGTGATTGTGTGATTGTGATTGTGTGATTGTGATTGTGTGATTGTGATTGTGTGATTGTGATTGTGTGATTGTGATTGTGTGATTGTGATTGTGTGATTGTGATTGTGTGATTGTGATTGTGTGATTGTGATTGTGTGATTGTGATTGTGTGATTGTGATTGTGTGATTGTGATTGTGTGATTGTGATTGTGTGATTGTGATTGTGTGATTGTGATTGTGTGATTGTGATTGTGTGATTGTGATTGTGTGATTGTGATTGTGTGATTGTGATTGTGTGATTGTGATTCTGTGATTGTGATTGTGTGATTGTGATTGTGTGATTGTGATTGTGTGATTGTGATTGTGTGATTGTGATTGTGTGATTGTGATTGTGTGATTGTGATTGTGTGATTGTGATTGTGTGATTGTGATTGTGTGATTGTGATTGTGTGATTGTGATTGTGTGATTGTGATTGTGTGATTGTGATTGTGTGATTGTGACTGTGTGATTGTGTGAGTGTGTGATTGTGTAATTGAGTGATTGTGTGCTTGTGTGATTGTGTGGTTGTGAGATTGTGTGATTGTGAGATTAGGTGATTGTGTGATTGTGTGATTGTGTGATTGTGTGATTGTGTGATTGTGTGATTGTGTGATTGTGTGATTGTGTGATTGTGTGATTGTGTGATTGTGTGATTGTGTGATTTTGTGATTGAGTGATTGTGTGATTGTGTGATTGTGTGATTGTGTGATTGTGTGATTGTGTGATTGTGTGATTGTGTGATTGTGTAATTGTGAGATTGTGTGATTGTGTGATTGTGTGATTGTGTGATTGTGTGATGGTGTAATTGTGATTGTGCGATTGTGATTGTGTGATTGTGATTGTGCGATTGTGATTTTGTGATTGTGATTGTGTGATTGTGACTGTGTGATTGTGTGTGTGTGTGATTGTGTGATTGAGTGATTGTGTGTTTGTGTGATTGTGTGGTTGTGAGATTGTGTGATTGTGTGATTAGGTGATTGTGTAATTGTGTGATTGTGTGATTGTGTGATTGTGTGATTGTGTGATTCTGTGATTGTGTGAATGTGTGATTGTGTTATTGTGTGATTGTGTGATTGTGTGATTGTGTGATTGTGTGATTGTGTGATTGTGTGATTGTGTAATTGTGATTGTGCGATTGTGATTGTGTGATTGTATGATTGTGTGATTGTGTGATTGTGTGATTGTGTGATTGTGTGATTGTGTGATTGTGAGATTGTGTGTTTGTGTGCTTGTGTGATTGTGTGATTGTGATTGTGTGATTGTGATTGTGTGATTGTGGTTGTGTGACTGTGATTGTTTGATTGTGATTGTGTGATGGTGATTGTGTGATTGTGATTGTGTGATTGTGACTGTGTGATTGTGTGAGTGTGTGATTGTGTGATTGAGTGATTGTGTGTTTGTGTGATTGTGTGGTTGTGAGATTGTGTGATTGTGTGATTAGGTGATTGTGTGATTGTGTAATTGTGAGATTGTGTGATTGTGTGATTGTGTGAATGTGTGATTGCGTGATCGTGTGATTGTGTGATCGTGTGATCGAGTGATCGTGTGATTGTGTGATTGTGTGATTTTGCGATTGTGTGATTGTGTGAGTGTGTGATTGTGTGATTGAGTGATTGTGTGCTTGTGTGATTGTGTGGCTGTGTGATTGTGTGATTGTGTAATTGTGATTGTGAGATTGTGTGATTGTGCGATTGTGTGATTGTGCGATTGTGTGATTGTGTGATTGTGTGATTGTGTGATTGTGTGATTGTGTGATTGTGTGATTGTGTGATTGTGTGATTGTGTGATTGTGTGATTGTGTGATTGAGTGATTGTGTGCTTGTGTGATTGTGTGATTGTGTGATTGTGATTGTGTGATTGAAATTGTGTGATTGTGATTGTGTGATTGTGATTGTGTGATTGTGATTGTGTGATCGTGATTGTGTGATCGTGATTGTGTGATCGTGATTGTGATTGTGTGATTGTGTGATTGTGTGATTGTGTGATTGTGTGATTGTGTGATTGTGTGATTGTGTGATTATGTGATTGTGTGATTGTGTGATTGAGTGATTGTGTGCTTGTGTGATTGTATACTTGTGTGATTGTGTGATTGTGTGATTGTGCGATTGCGTGCTTGTGTGATTGTGTGATTGTGATTGTGTGATTGTGTGATTGTGTGATTGTGTGATTGTGTGATTGTGTGATTGTGTGATTGTGTGATTGTGTGATTGTGTGATTGTGTGATTTTGTGATTGAGTGATTGTGTGATTGTGTGATTGTGTGAATGTGTGATTGTGTGACCGTGATTGTGTGATTGATGATTGTGTGATTGTGTGATTGTGTGATTGTTTGATTGTGTGATTGTGTGATTGTGTGATTGTGATTGTGTGATTGTGATTGTGTGACTGTGTGATCGTGTGATTGTGTGATTGTGTGACTGAGTGATTGTGTGACTGTGTGACTGTGTGACTGTGTGATTGAGGAACTGCGTGATTGTGTGACCATGATTGTGTGACCGTGATTGTGTGACCGATTGTGTGACCGTGATAGGGTGACCGTGAATGTTTGAATGCGTGATTGTGATTGCGTGATTGTGATTCCGTGATTGTGTGATTGTGTGATCGTGTGATTGTGTGATTGTGTGATTGTGTGGTTGTGTGACCGTGATTGTGTGACCGTGATTGTGTGATCGTGATTGTGTGATCGTGATTGTGTGATCGTGATTGTGATTGTGTGATTGTGTGATTGTGTGATTGTGTGATTGTGTGATGGTGTGATTGTGTGATTGTGTGAATGTGTGATTGCGTGATCGTGTGATGGTGTGATCGTGTGATCGAGTGATCGTGTGATTGTGTGATTGTGTGATTTTGCGATTGTGTGATTGTGTGATTGTGTGATTGTGTGAGTGTGTTTGTGTGATTGAGTGATTGTGTGCTTGTGTGATTGTGTGGCTGTGTGATTGTGTGATTAGGCGATTGTGTGATTGTGTGATTGTGTGATTGTGTGATTGTGGGACTGTGTGATTGTGTGATTGTGTGATTGTGTAATTGTGATTGTGCGATTGTGATTGTGTGATTGTGTGATTGTGTGATTGCGTGATTTTGTGATTGTGTGATTGTGTGATTGTGTGATCGTGATTGTGTGATCGTGATTGTGTGATCGTGATTGTGTGATTGCGTGATTGTGATTGTGTGATTGTGATTGTGTGATTGTGATTGTGTGATTGTGATTGTGTGATTGTGATTGTGTGATTGTGATTGTGTGATTGTGATTGTGTGATTGTGATTGTGTGATTGTGATTGTGTGATTGTGATTGTGTGATTGTGATTGTGTGATTGTGATTGTGTGATTGTGATTGTGTGATTGTGATTGTGTGATTGTGATTGTGTGATTGTGATTGTGTGATTGTGATTGTGTGATTGTGATTGTGTGATTGTGATTGTGTGATTGTGATTGTGTGATTGTGATTGTGTGATTGTGATTGTGTGATTGTGATTGTGTGATTGTGATTGTGTGATTGTGATTGTGTGATTGTGATTGTGTGATTGTGATTGTGTGATTGTGATTGTGTGATTGTGATTGTGTGATTGTGATTGTGTGATTGTGATTGTGTGATTGTGATTGTGTGATTGTGATTGTGTGATTGTGATTGTGTGATTGTGATTGTGTGATTGTGATTGTGTGATTGTGATTGTGTGATTGTGATTGTGTGATTGTGATTGTGTGATTGTGATTGTGTGATTGTGATTGTGTGATTGTGATTGTGTGATTGTGATTGTGTGATTGTGATTGTGTGATTGTGATTGTGTGATTGTGATTGTGTGATTGTGATTGTGTGATTGTGATTGTGTGATTGTGATTGTGTGATTGTGATTGTGTGATTGTGATTGTGTGATTGTGATTGTGTGATTGTGATTGTGTGATTGTGATTGTGTGATTGTGATTGTGTGATTGTGATTGTGTGATTGTGATTGTGTGATTGTGATTGTGTGATTGTGATTGTGTGATTGTGATTGTGTGATTGTGATTGTGTGATTGTGATTGTGTGATTGTGATTGTGTGATTGTGATTGTGTGATTGTGATTGTGTGATTGTGATTGTGTGATTGTGATTGTGTGATTGTGATTGTGTGATTGTGATTGTGTGATTGTGATTGTGTGATTGTGATTGTGTGATTGTGTGATTGTGATTGTGTGATTGTGATTGTGTGATTGTGATTGTGTGATTGTGATTGTGTGATTGTGATTGTGTGATTGTGATTGTGTGATTGTGATTGTGTGATTGTGATTGTGTGATTGTGATTGTGTGATTGTGTGATTGTGATTGTGTGATTGTGATTGTGTGATTGTGATTGTGTGATTGTGATTGTGTGATTGTGATTGTGTGATTGTGATTGTGTGATTGTGATTGTGTGATTGTGATTGTGTGATTGTGATTGTGTGATTGTGATTGTGTGATTGTGATTGTGTGATTGTGATTGTGTGATTGTGATTGTGTGATTGTGATTGTGTGATTGTGATTGTGTGATTGTGATTGTGTGATTGTGATTGTGTGATTGTGATTGTGTGATTGTGATTGTGTGATTGTGATTGTGTGATTGTGATTGTGTGATTGTGATTGTGTGATTGTGATTGTGTGATTGTGATTGTGTGATTGTGATTGTGTGATTGTGATTGTGTGATTGTGATTGTGTGATTGTGATTGTGTGATTGTGATTGTGTGATTGTGATTGTGTGATTGTGATTGTGTGATTGTGATTGTGTGATTGTGATTGTGTGATTGTGATTGTGTGATTGTGATTGTGTGATTGTGATTGTGTGATTGTGATTGTGTGATTGTGATTGTGTGATTGTGATTGTGTGATTGTGATTGTGTGATTGTGATTGTGTGATTGTGATTGTGTGATTGTGATTGTGTGATTGTGATTGTGTGATTGTGATTGTGTGATTGTGATTGTGTGATTGTGATTCTGTGATTGTGATTGTGTGATTGTGATTGTGTGATTGTGATTGTGTGATTGTGATTGTGTGATTGTGATTGTGTGATTGTGATTGTGTGATTGTGATTGTGTGATTGTGATTGTGTGATTGTGATTGTGTGATTGTGATTGTGTGATTGTGATTGTGTGATTGTGATTGTGTGATTGTGATTGTGTGATTGTGATTGTGTGATTGTGATTGTGTGATTGTGATTGTGTGATTGTGATTGTGTGATTGTGATTGTGTGATTGTGATTGTGTGATTGTGATTGTGTGATTGTGATTGTGTGATTGTGATTGTGTGATTGTGATTGTGTGATTGTGATTGTGTGATTGTGATTGTGTGATTGTGATTGTGTGATTGTGATTGTGTGATTGTGATTGTGTGATTGTGATTGTGTGATTGTGATTGTGTGATTGTGATTGTGTGATTGTGATTGTGTGATTGTGATTGTGTGATTGTGATTGTGTGATTGTGATTGTGTGATTGTGATTGTGTGATTGTGATTGTGTGATTGTGATTGTGTGATTGTGATTGTGTGATTGTGATTGTGTGATTGTGATTGTGTGATTGTGATTGTGTGATTGTGATTGTGTGATTGTGATTGTGTGATTGTGATTGTGTGATTGTGATTGTGTGATTGTGATTGTGTGATTGTGATTGTGTGATTGTGATTGTGTGATTGTGATTGTGTGATTGTGATTGTGTGATTGTGATTGTGTGATTGTGATTGTGTGATTGTGATTGTGTGATTGTGATTGTGTGATTGTGATTGTGTGATTGTGATTGTGTGATTGTGATTGTGTGATTGTGACTGTGTGATTGTGTGAGTGTGTGATTGTGTAATTGAGTGATTGTGTGCTTGTGTGATTGTGTGGTTGTGAGATTGTGTGATTGTGAGATTAGGTGATTGTGTGATTGTGTGATTGTGTGATTGTGTGATTGTGTGATTGTGTGATTGTGTGATTGTGTGATTGTGTGATTGTGTGATTGTGTGATTGTGTGATTGTGTGATTTTGTGATTGAGTGATTGTGTGATTGTGTGATTGTGTGATTGTGTGATTGTGTGATTGTGTGATTGTGTGATTGTGTGATTGTGTAATTGTGAGATTGTGTGATTGTGTGATTGTGTGATTGTGTGATTGTGTGATGGTGTAATTGTGATTGTGCGATTGTGATTGTGTGATTGTGATTGTGCGATTGTGATTTTGTGATTGTGATTGTGTGATTGTGACTGTGTGATTGTGTGTGTGTGTGATTGTGTGATTGAGTGATTGTGTGTTTGTGTGATTGTGTGGTTGTGAGATTGTGTGATTGTGTGATTAGGTGATTGTGTAATTGTGTGATTGTGTGATTGTGTGATTGTGTGATTGTGTGATTCTGTGATTGTGTGAATGTGTGATTGTGTTATTGTGTGATTGTGTGATTGTGTGATTGTGTGATTGTGTGATTGTGTGATTGTGTGATTGTGTAATTGTGATTGTGCGATTGTGATTGTGTGATTGTATGATTGTGTGATTGTGTGATTGTGTGATTGTGTGATTGTGTGATTGTGTGATTGTGAGATTGTGTGTTTGTGTGCTTGTGTGATTGTGTGATTGTGATTGTGTGATTGTGATTGTGTGATTGTGGTTGTGTGACTGTGATTGTTTGATTGTGATTGTGTGATGGTGATTGTGTGATTGTGATTGTGTGATTGTGACTGTGTGATTGTGTGAGTGTGTGATTGTGTGATTGAGTGATTGTGTGCTTGTGTGATTGTGTGCTTGTGTGATTGTGTGATTAGGCGATTGTGTGATTGTGTGATTGTGTGATTGTGTGATTGTGTGATTGTGTGATTGTGTGATTGTGTGATTGTGTGATTGTGTGATTGTGTGATTGTGTGATTGAGTGATTGTGTGATTGTGTGATTGTGTGATTGTGTGATTGTGTGATTGTGTGGCTGTGTGATTGTGTGATTGTGTGATTGTGTGATTGTGTGATTGTGTGATTGTGTGATTTTGCGACTGTGTGATTGTGTGATTGTGTGATTGTGTGAGTGTGTGATTGTGTGATTGAGTGATTGTGTGCTTGTGTGCTGGTGTGGTTGTGTGATTGTGTGATTAGGTGATTGTGTGATTGTGTGATTGTGTGGTTGTGAGATTGTGTGATTGTGTGATTAGGTGATTGTGTGATTGTGTGATTGTGTGATTGTGTGATTGTGTGACTGTGTGATTGTGTGATTGTGTGAATGTGTGATTGTGTGATTTTGTGATTGAGTGATTGTGTGATTGTGTGATTGTGTGAATGTGTGATTGTGTGACCGTGATTGTCTGATTGATGATTGTGTGATTGTGTGATTGCGATTGCGTGATTGTGATTGCGTGATTGTGTGCTTGTGTGATTGTGTGATGGTGTGATTGTGTGATTGTGTGAATGTGTGATTGCGTGATCGTGTGATTGTGTGATCGTGTGATCGTGTGATCGTGTGATTGTGTGATTGTGTGATTTTGCGATTGTGTGATTGTGTGATTGTGTGATTGTGTGAGTGTGTGATTGTGTGATTGAGTGATTGTGTGCTTGTGTGATTGTGTGGTTGTGTGATTGTGTGATTAGGTGATTGTGTGATTGTGTGATTGTGTGATTGTGTGATTGTGTGATTGTGTGATTGTGTGATTGTGTGATTGTGACTGTGTGATTGTGTGAGTGTGTGATTGTATGATTGAGTGATTGTGTAATTGTGTAATTGTGATTGTGCGATTGTGATTGTGTGATTGTGTGATTGTGTGATTGTGTGATTGTGTGATTGTGTAATTGTGAGATTGTGTGATTGTGTGACTGTGTGATTGTGTGATGGTGTAATTGTGATTGTGCGATTGTGATTGTGATTGTGTGATTGTGATTGTGTGATTGTGATTGTGTGATTGTGATTGTGTGATTGTGATTGTGTGATTGTGATTGTGTGATTGTGATTGTGTGATTGTGATTGTGTGATTGTGATTGTGTGATTGTGACTGTGTGATTGTGTGAGTGTGTGATTGTGTGATTGAGTGATTGTGTGCTTGTGTGATTGTGTGGTTGTGAGATTGTGTGATTGTGTGATTAGGTGGTTGTGTAATTGTGTGATTGTGTGATTGTGTGATTGTGTGATTCTGTGATTGTGTGAATGTGTGATTGTGTTATTGTGTGATTGTGTGATTGTGTGATTGTGTGATTGTGTGATTGTGTGATTGTGTAATTGTGATTGTGCGATTGTGATTGTGTGATTGTATGATTGTGTGATTGTGTGATTGTGTGATTGTGTGATTGTGTGATTGTGAGATTGTGTGTTTGCGTGCTTGTGTGATTGTGTGATTGTATGATTGTGTGATTGTGTGATTGTGTGATTGTGTGATTGTGTGATTGTGTGATTGTGTGATTGTGAGATTGTGTGTTTGTGTGCTTGTGTGATTGTGTGATTGTGATTGTGTGATTGTGATTGTGTGATTGTGGTTGTGTGACTGTGATTGTTTGATTGTGATTGTGTGATTGTGATTGTGTGATTGTGACTGTGTGATTGTGTGAGTGTGTGATTGTGTGATTGAGTGATTGTGTGCTTGTGTGATTGTGTGGTTGTGAGATTGTGTGATTGTGTGATTAGGTGATTGTGTGATTGTGTGATTGTGTGATTGTGTGATTAGGTGATTGTGTGATTCTGTGATTGTGTGAATGTGTGATTGTGTTATTGTGTGATTGTGTGATTGTGTGATTGTGTGATTGTGTGATTGTGTGATTGTGTGATTGTGTGATTGTGTGATTGTGTGATTGTGTGATTGTGTGATTGTGTAATCGTGATTGTGCGATTGTGATTGTGTGATTGTATGATTGTGTGATTGTGTGATTGTGTGATTGTGTGATTGTGTGATTGTGTGATTGTGAGATTGTGTGTTTGTGTGCTTGTGTGATTGTGTGATTGTGATTGTGTGATTGTGATTGTGTGATTGTGGTTGTGTGACTGTGATTGTTTGATTGTGATTGTGTGATTGTGATTGTGTGATTGTGATTGTGTGATTGTGACTGTGTGATTGTGTGAGTGTGTGATTGTGTGATTGAGTGATTGTGTGCTTGTGTGATTGTGTGGTTGTGAGATTGTGTGATTGTGTGATTAGGTGATTGTGTGATTGTGTGATTGTGTGATTGTGTGATTAGGTGATTGTGTGATTGAGTGATTGTGTGATTGTGTGATTGTGTGAATGTGTGATTGTGTGATTGTGTGATTGTGTGAATGTGTGATTGTGTGATTGTGTGATTGTGTGATTGTGTGCTTGTGTGATTGTGTGATTGTATACTTGTGTGATTGTGTGATTGTGTGATTGTGCGATTGTGTGATTGTGTGATTGTGTGATTGTGTAATTGTTATTGTGTGAATGTGTGATTGTGCGATTGTGTGGTTCTGAGATTGTGTGATTGTGTGATTAGGTGATTGTGTAATTGTGTGATTCTGTGATTGTGTGAATGTGTGATTGTGTTATTGTGTGATTGTGTGATTGTGTGATTGTGTGATTGTGTGATTGTGTGATTGTGTGATTGTGTGATTGTGTGATTGTGTGATTGTGTGATTGTGTGATTGTGTAATTGTGATTGTGCGATTGTGATTGTGTGATTGTATGATTGTGTGATTGTGTGATTGCGTGATTGTGTGATTGTGTGATTGTGTGATTAGGTGATTGTGTGATTGAGTGATTGTGTGATTGTGTGATTGTGTGAATGTGTGATTGTGTGATTGTGTGATTGTGTGCTTGTGTGATTGTGTGATTGTATACTTGTGTGATTGTGTGATTGTGTGATTGTGCGATTGTGTGATTGTGTGATTGTGTGATTGTGTAATTGTTATTGTGTGAATGTGTGATTGTGCGATTGTGTGATTGTGTGATTGTGTGATTGTGTGATTGGGTGATTGTGTGATTGTGTGATTGTGTGATTGTGTGATTGTGTGATTGTGTAATTGTGATTGTGCGATTGTGATTGTGTGATTGTATGATTGTGTGATTGTGTGATTGTGTGATTGTATGATTGTGTGATTGTGTGATTGTGTGATTGTGTGATTGTGTGATTGTGTGATTGTGTGATTGTGTGATTGTGAGATTGTGTGTTTGTGTGCTTGTGTGATTGTGTGATTGTGATTGTGTGATTGTGATTGTGTGATTGTGATTGTGTGATTGTGACTGTGTGATTGTGTGAGTGTGTGATTGTGTGATTGAGTGATTGTGTGCTTGTGTGATTGTGTGGTTGTGAGATTGTGTGATTGTGTGATTAGGTGATTGTGTGATTGTGTGATTGTGTGATTGTGTGATTAGGTGATTGTGTGATTGAGTGATTGTGTGATTGTGTGATTGTGTGAATGTGTGATTGTGTGATTGTGTGATTGTGTGAATGTGTGATTGTGTGATTGTGTGATTGTGTGATTGTGTGCTTGTGTGATTGAGTGATTGTGTGCTTGTGTGATTGTGTGGTTGTGAGATTGTGTGATTGTGTGATTAGGTGATTGTGTGATTGTGTGATTGTGTGATTGTGTGATTGTGTGATTGTGTGATTGTGTGATTGTGTGACTGTGTGATTGTGTGATTGTGTGATTGTGTGATTGTGTGATTTTGTGATTGAGTGATTGTGTGATTGTGTGATTGTGTGATTGTGTGATTGTGTGATTGTGTAATTGTGATTGTGTGATTGTGTGATTGTGTGATTGAGTGATTGTGTGATTGTGTGATTGTGTGATTGTGTGATTGTGTGTGTGTGTGATTGTGTGATTGTGTGATTGTGTGATTGTGTGATTGTGTGATTGTGTGATTGTGTGATTGTGTGATTGTGTGATTGTGTAATTGTGATTGTGTGATTGTGTGATTGTGTGATTGTGTGATTGAGTGATTGTGTGATTGTGTAATTGTGATTGTGCGATTGTGATTGTGTGATTGTGTGATTGTGTGATTGTGTGATTGTGTAATTGTGAGATTGTGTGATTGTGTGATTGTGTGATTGTGTGATTGTGTGATTGTGTGATGGTGTAATTGTGATTGTGCGATTGTGATTGTGTGATTGTGATTGTGCGATTGTGATTTTGTGATTGTGATTGTGTGATTGTGACTGTGTGATTGTGTGTGTGTGTGATTGTGTGATTGTGTGATTGTGTGATTCTGTGATTGTGTGAATGTGTGATTGTGTTATTGTGTGATTGTGTGATTGTGTGATTGTGTGATTGTGTGATTGTGTGATTGTGTGATTGTGTGATTGTGTAATTGTGATTGTGCGATTGTGATTGTGTGATTGTATGATTGTGTGATTGTGTGATTGTGTGATTGTGTGATTGTGTGATTGTGAGATTGTGTGTTTGTGTGCTTGTGTGATTGTGTGATTGTGATTGTGTGATTGTGATTGTGTGATTGTGGTTGTGTGACTGTGATTGTTTGATTGTGATTGTGTGATTGTGATTGTGTGATTGTGATTGTGTGATTGTGACTGTGTGATTGTGTGAGTGTGTGATTGTGTGATTGAGTGATTGTGTGCTTGTGTGATTGTGTGCTTGTGTGATTGTGTGATTGTATACTTGTGTGATTGTGTGATTGTGTGATTGTGCGATTGTGTGATTGTGTGATTGTGTGATTGTGTAATTGTGATTGTGTGATTGTGTGATTGTGCGATTGTGTGATTGTGTGATTGTGTGATTGTGTGATTGTGTGATTGTGTGATTGTGTGATTGTGTGATTGTGTGATTGTGTGATTGGGTGATTGTGTGATTGTGTGATTGTGTGATTGTGTGATTGTGTGATTGTGTGATTGTGTGATTGTGTGATTGTGTGATTGTGTGTTTGTGTGCTTGTGTGATTGTGTGATTGTGATTGTGTGATTTCGATTGTGTGATTGTGGTTGTGTGATTGTGATTGTGTGATTGTGACTGTGTGATTGTGTGAGTGTGTGATTGTGTGATTGAGTGATTGTGTGCTTGTGTGATTGTGTGGTTGTGAGATTGTGTGATTGTGTGATTAGGTGATTGTGTGACTGTGTGATTGCGTGATTGTGTGATTGTGTGATTGTGTGATTTTGTGATTGAGTGATTGTGTGATTGTGTGATTGTGTGATTGTGTGAATGTGTGATTGTGTGACCGTGATTGTGTGATTGTGTGATTGTGTGATTGTGTGATTGTTTGAGTGTGTGATTGTGTGATTGTGTGATTGTGTGATTGTGTGATTTTGTGATTGTGTGATTGTGTGATTGTGTGATTGTGTGATTGTGTGATTGTGTGATTGTGTGATTGTGTGATTGTGTGATTGTGTGATTGTGTGATTGCGTGATTGTATGATTGTGTGATTGTGTGATTGTGTGATTGTGTGATTGTGTGATTGTGTGATTGTGTGATTGTGTGATTGTGGGATTGTGTGATTGTGTGATTGTGACTGTGTGATTGTGACTGTGTGATTGTGTGAGTGTGTGATTGTGTGATTGAGTGATTGTGTGCTTGTATGATTGTGTGGTTGTGTGATTGTCTGATTGTGTGATTGTGTGATTGTGTGATTGTGTGATTGTGTGATTTTGTGATTGAGTGATTGTGTGATTGTGTGATTGTGTGATTGTGTGATTTTGCGATTGTGTGATTGTGTGATTGTGTGATTGTGTGAGTGTGTGATTGTGTGATTGAGTGATTGTGTGCTTGTGTGATTGAGTGATTGTGTGCTTGTGTGATTGTGTGGTTGTGTGATTGTGTAGTTGTGTGATTGTGTGATTGAGTGATTGTGTGCTTGTGTGATTGTATGATTCCGTGATTGTGTGATTGTGTGATTGTGTGATGGTGATTGTGTGATTGTGTGATTGTGTGATTGTGTGATTGTGTGATTTTGCGATTGTGTGATTGTGTGATTGTGTGATCGTGTGAGTGTGTGATTGTGTGATTGAGTGATTGTGTGCTTGTGTGATTGTGTGGTTGTGTGATTGTGTGATTAGGTGATTGTGTGATTGTGTGATTGTGTGGTTGTGAGATTGTGAGATTGTGTGATTGTGTGATTGTGTGATTGTGTGATTGTGTGATTGTGTGATTGTGTGATTGTGTGACTGTGTGATTGTGTGATTGTGTGATTGTGTGATTGTGTGATTTTGTGATTGAGTGATTGTGTGATTGTGTGATTGTGTGATTGTGTGAATGTGTGATTGTGTGACCGTGATTGTGTGATTGTGTGATTGTGTGATTGTGTGATTGTTTGATTGTGTGATTGTGTGATTGTGTGATTGTGTGATTGTGTGATTGTGTGATTGTGTGATTGTGTGATTGTGTGATTGTGTGATTGTGTGATTGTGTGATTGTGACTGTGTGATTGTGACTGTGTGATTGTGTGAGTGTGTGATTGTGTGATTGAGTGATTGTGTGCTTGTATGATTGTGTGGTTGTGTGATTGTCTGATTGTGTGATTGTGTGATTGTGTGATTGTGTGATTGTGTGATTTTGTGATTGAGTGATTGTGTGATTGTGTGATTGCGTGATTGTGTGATTTTGCGATTGTGTGATTGTGTGATTGTGTGATTGTGTGAGTGTGTGATTGTGTGATTGTGTGATTGTGTGATTGTGTGATTGTGTGATTGTGGGATTGTGTGATTGTGTGATTGTGACTGTGTGATTGTGACTGTGTGATTGTGTGAGTGTGTGATTGTGTGATTGAGTGATTGTGTGCTTGTATGATTGTGTGGTTGTGTGATTGTCTGATTGTGTGATTGTGTGATTGTGTGATTGTGTGATTGTGTGATTTTGTGATTGAGTGATTGTGTGATTGTGTGATTGTGTGATTGTGTGATTGTGTGATTGCGTGATTGTGTGATTGTGTGATTGTGTGATTGTGTGATTGTGTGATTGTGTGATTGTGTGATTGTGTGATTGTGTGATTGTGGGATTGTGTGATTGTGTGATTGTGACTGTGTGATTGTGACTGTGTGATTGTGTGAGTGTGTGATTGTGTGATTGAGTGATTGTGTGCTTGTATGATTGTGTGGTTGTGTGATTGTCTGATTGTGTGATTGTGTGATTGTGTGATTGTGTGATTGTGTGATTTTGTGATTGAGTGATTGTGTGATTGTGTGATTGTGTGATTGTGTGATTTTGCGATTGTGTGATTGTGTGATTGGGTGATTGTGTGATTGTGTGATTGTGTGGTTGTGTGATTGTGATTGTGTGATTTCGATTGTGTGATTGTGGTTGTGTGATTGTGATTGTGTGATTGTGATTGTGTGATTGTGACTGTGTGATTGTGTGAGTGTGTGATTGTGTGATTGAGTGATTGTGTGCTTGTGTGATTGTGTGGTTGTGAGATTGTGTGATTGTGTGATTAGGTGATTGTGTGATTGTGTGATTGTGTGATTGTGTGATTGTGTGATTGTGTGATTGTGTGATTGTGTGACTGTGTGATTGTGTGATTGTGTGATTGTGTGATTGTGTGATTTTGTGATTGAGTGATTGTGTGATTGTGTGATTGTGTGATTGTGTGATTGTGTAATTGTGATTGTGTGATTGTGTGATTGTGTGATTGAGTGATTGTGTGATTGTGTGATTGTGTGATTGTGTGATTGTGTGTGTGTGTGATTGTGTGATTGTGTGATTGTGTGATTGTGTGATTGTGTGATTGTGTGATTGTGTGATTGTGTGATTGTGTGATTGTGTAATTGTGATTGTGTGATTGTGTGATTGTGTGATTGTGTGATTGTGTGATTGAGTGATTGTGTGATTGTGTAATTGTGATTGTGCGATTGTGATTGTGTGATTGTGTGATTGTGTGATTGTGTGATTGTGTGATTGTGTAATTGTGAGATTGTGTGATTGTGTGATTGTGTGATTGTGTGATTGTGTGATGGTGTAATTGTGATTGTGCGATTGTGATTGTGTGATTGTGATTGTGCGATTGTGATTTTGTGATTGTGATTGTGTGATTGTGACTGTGTGATTGTGTGTGTGTGTGATTGTGTGATTGAGTGATTGTGTGCTTGTGTGATTGTGTGGTTGTGAGATTGTGTGATTGTGTGATTAGGTGATTGTGTAATTGTGTGATTGTGTGATTGTGTGATTGTGTGATTGTGTGATTCTGTGATTGTGTGAATGTGTGATTGTGTTATTGTGTGATTGTGTGATTGTGTGATTGTGTGATTGTGTGATTGTGTGATTGTGTGATTGTGTGATTGTGTGATTGTGTGATTGTGTGATTGTGTGATTGTGTGATTGTGTAATTGTGATTGTGCGATTGTGATTGTGTGATTGTATGATTGTGTGATTGTGTGATTGTGTGATTGTGTGATTGTGTGATTGTGTGATTGTGAGATTGTGTGTTTGTGTGCTTGTGTGATTGTGTGATTGTGATTGTGTGATTGTGATTGTGTGATTGTGGTTGTGTGACTGTGATTGTTTGTTTGTGATTGTGTGATTGTGATTGTGTGATTGTGATTGTGTGATTGTGACTGTGTGATTGTGTGAGTGTGTGATTGTGTGATTGAGTGATTGTGTGCTTGTGTGATTGTGTGCTTGTGTGATTGTGTGATTGTATACTTGTGTGATTGTGTGATTGTGCGATTGTGTGATTGTGTGATTGTGTGATTGTGTAATTGTGATTGTGTGATTGTGTGATTGTGCGATTGTGTGATTGTGTGATTGTGTGATTGTGTGATTGTGTGATTGTGTGATTGTGTGATTGTGTGATTGTGTGATTGTGTGATTGGGTGATTGTGTGATTGTGTGATTGTGTGATTGTGTGATTGTGTGATTGTGTGATTGTGTGATTGTGTGTTTGTGTGCTTGTGTGATTGTGTGATTGTGATTGTGTGATTTCGATTGTGTGATTGTGGTTGTGTGATTGTGATTGTGTGATTGTGACTGTGTGATTGTGTGAGTGTGTGATTGTGTGATTGAGTGATTGTGTGCTTGTGTGATTGTGTGGTTGTGAGATTTGTGTGATTGTGTGATTAGGTGATTGTGTGACTGTGTGATTGTGTGATTGTGTGATTGTGTGATTGTGAGATTGTGTGTTTGTGTGCTTGTGTGATTGTGTGATTGTGATTGTGTGATTGTGATTGTGTGATTGTGGTTGTGTGACTGTGATTGTTTGATTGTGATTGTGTGATTGTGATTGTGTGATTGTGATTGTGTGATTGTGACTGTGTGATTGTGTGAGTGTGTGATTGTGTGATTGAGTGATTGTGTGCTTGTGTGATTGTGTGCTTGTGTGATTGTGTGATTGTATACTTGTGTGATTGTGTGATTGTGTGATTGTGCGATTGTGTGATTGTGTGATTGTGTGATTGTGTAATTGTGATTGTGTGATTGTGTGATTGTGCGATTGTGTGATTGTGTGATTGTGTGATTGTGTGATTGTGTGATTGTGTGATTGTGTGATTGTGTGATTGTGTGATTGTGTGATTGGGTGATTGTGTGATTGTGTGATTGTGTGATTGTGTGATTGTGTGATTGTGTGATTGTGTGATTGTGTGATTGTGTGTTTGTGTGCTTGTGTGATTGTGTGATTGTGATTGTGTGATTTCGATTGTGTGATTGTGGTTGTGTGATTGTGATTGTGTGATTGTGACTGTGTGATTGTGTGAGTGTGTGATTGTGTGATTGAGTGATTGTGTGCTTGTGTGATTGTGTGGTTGTGAGATTGTGTGATTGTGTGATTAGGTGATTGTGTGACTGTGTGATTGCGTGATTGTGTGATTGTGTGATTGTGTGATTTTGTGATTGAGTGATTGTGTGATTGTGTGATTGTGTGATTGTGTGAATGTGTGATTGTGTGACCGTGATTGTGTGATTGTGTGATTGTGTGATTGTGTGATTGTTTGAGTGTGTGATTGTGTGATTGTGTGATTGTGTGATTGTGTGATTTTGTGATTGTGTGATTGTGTGATTGTGTGATTGTGTGATTGTGTGATTGTGTGATTGTGTGATTGTGTGATTGTGTGATTGGGTGATTGTGTGATTGCGTGATTGTGTGATTGTGTGATTGTGTGATTGTGTGATTGTGTGATTGTGTGATTGTGTGATTGTGTGATTGTGTGATTGTGGGATTGTGTGATTGTGTGATTGTGACTGTGTGATTGTGACTGTGTGATTGTGTGAGTGTGTGATTGTGTGATTGAGTGATTGTGTGCTTGTATGATTGTGTGGTTGTGTGATTGTCTGATTGTGTGATTGTGTGATTGTGTGATTGTGTGATTGTGTGATTTTGTGATTGAGTGATTGTGTGATTGTGTGATTGTGTGATTGTGTGATTTTGCGATTGTGTGATTGTGTGATTGTGTGATTGTGTGAGTGTGTGATTGTGTGATTGAGTGATTGTGTGCTTGTGTGATTGAGTGATTGTGTGCTTGTGTGATTGTGTGGTTGTGTGATTGTGTAGTTGTGTGATTGTGTGATTGAGTGATTGTGTGCTTGTGTGATTGTATGATTCCGTGATTGTGTGATTGTGTGATTGTGTGATGGTGATTGTGTGATTGTGTGATTGTGTGATTGTGTGATTGTGTGATTTTGCGATTGTGTGATTGTGTGATTGTGTGATCGTGTGAGTGTGTGATTGTGTGATTGAGTGATTGTGTGCTTGTGTGATTGTGTGGTTGTGTGATTGTGTGATTAGGTGATTGTGTGATTGTGTGATTGTGTGGTTGTGAGATTGTGAGATTGTGTGATTAGGTGATTGTGTGATTGTGTGATTGTGTGATTGTGTGATTGTGTGATTGTGTGATTGTGTGATTGTGTGACTGTGTGATTGTGTGATTGTGTGATTGTGTGATTGTGTGATTTTGTGATTGAGTGATTGTGTGATTGTGTGATTGTGTGATTGTGTGAATGTGTGATTGTGTGACCGTGATTGTGTGATTGTGTGATTGTGTGATTGTTTGATTGTGTGATTGTGTGATTGTGTGATTGTGTGATTGTGTGATTGTGTGATTGTGTGATTGTGTGATTGTGTGATTGTGTGATTGTGTGATTGTGTGATTGTGTGATTGTGACTGTGTGATTGTGACTGTGTGATTGTGTGAGTGTGTGATTGTGTGATTGAGTGATTGTGTGCTTGTATGATTGTGTGGTTGTGTGATTGTCTGATTGTGTGATTGTGTGATTGTGTGATTGTGTGATTGTGTGATTTTGTGATTGAGTGATTGTGTGATTGTGTGATTGTGTGATTGTGTGATTTTGCGATTGTGTGATTGTGTGATTGTGTGATTGTGTGAGTGTGTGATTGTGTGATTGTGTGATTGTGTGATTGTGTGATTGTGTGATTGTGGGATTGTGTGATTGTGTGATTGTGACTGTGTGATTGTGACTGTGTGATTGTGTGAGTGTGTGATTGTGTGATTGAGTGATTGTGTGCTTGTATGATTGTGTGGTTGTGTGATTGTCTGATTGTGTGATTGTGTGATTGTGTGATTGTGTGATTGTGTGATTTTGTGATTGAGTGATTGTGTGATTGTGTGATTGTGTGATTGTGTGATTGTGTGATTGCGTGATTGTGTGATTGTGTGATTGTGTGATTGTGTGATTGTGTGATTGTGTGATTGTGTGATTGTGTGATTGTGTGATTGTGGGATTGTGTGATTGTGTGATTGTGACTGTGTGATTGTGACTGTGTGATTGTGTGAGTGTGTGATTGTGTGATTGAGTGATTGTGTGCTTGTATGATTGTGTGGTTGTGTGATTGTCTGATTGTGTGATTGTGTGATTGTGTGATTGTGTGATTGTGTGATTTTGTGATTGAGTGATTGTGTGATTGTGTGATTGTGTGATTGTGTGATTTTGCGATTGTGTGATTGTGTGATTGGGTGATTGTGTGATTGTGTGATTGTGTGGTTGTGTGATTGTGATTGTGTGATTTCGATTGTGTGATTGTGGTTGTGTGATTGTGATTGTGTGATTGTGATTGTGTGATTGTGACTGTGTGATTGTGTGAGTGTGTGATTGTGTGATTGAGTGATTGTGTGCTTGTGTGATTGTGTGGTTGTGAGATTGTGTGATTGTGTGATTAGGTGATTGTGTGATTGTGTGATTGTGTGATTGTGTGATTGTGTGATTGTGTGATTGTGTGACTGTGTGATTGTGTGATTGTGTGATTGTGTGATTGTGTGATTTTGTGATTGAGTGATTGTGTGATTGTGTGATTGTGTGATTGTGTGATTGTGTAATTGTGATTGTGTGATTGTGTGATTGTGTGATTGAGTGATTGTGTGATTGTGTGATTGTGTGATTGTGTGATTGTGTGTGTGTGTGATTGTGTGATTGTGTGATTGTGTGATTGTGTGATTGTGTGATTGTGTGATTGTGTGATTGTGTGATTGTGTGATTGTGTGATTGTGTAATTGTGATTGTGTGATTGTGTGATTGTGTGATTGTGTGATTGTGTGATTGAGTGATTGTGTGATTGTGTAATTGTGATTGTGCGATTGTGATTGTGTGATGGTGTGATTGTGTGATTGTGTGATTGTGTGATTGTGTAATTGTGAGATTGTGTGATTGTGTGATTGTGTGATTGTGTGATTGTGTGATGGTGTAATTGTGATTGTGCGATTGTGATTGTGTGATTGTGATTGTGCGATTGTGATTTTGTGATTGTGATTGTGTGATTGTGACTGTGTGATTGTGTGTGTGTGTGATTGTGTGATTGAGTGATTGTGTGCTTGTGTGATTGTGTGGTTGTGAGATTGTGTGATTGTGTGATTAGGTGATTGTGTAATTGTGTGATTGTGTGATTGTGTGATTGTGTGATTGTGTGATTCTGTGATTGTGTGAATGTGTGATTGTGTTATTGTGTGATTGTGTGATTGTGTGATTGTGTGATTGTGTGATTGTGTGATTGTGTGATTGTGTGATTGTGTGATTGTGTGATTGTGTAATTGTGATTGTGCGATTGTGATTGTGTGATTGTATGATTGTGTGATTGTGTGATTGTGTGATTGTGTGATTGTGTGATTGTGTGATTGTGAGATTGTGTGTTTGTGTGCTTGTGTGATTGTGTGATTGTGATTGTGTGATTGTGATTGTGTGATTGTGGTTGTGTGACTGTGATTGTTTGTTTGTGATTGTGTGATTGTGATTGTGTGATTGTGATTGTGTGATTGTGACTGTGTGATTGTGTGAGTGTGTGATTGTGTGATTGAGTGATTGTGTGCTTGTGTGATTGTGTGCTTGTGTGATTGTGTGATTGTATACTTGTGTGATTGTGTGATTGTGTGATTGTGCGATTGTGTGATTGTGTGATTGTGTGATTGTGTAATTGTGATTGTGTGATTGTGTGATTGTGCGATTGTGTGATTGTGTGATTGTGTGATTGTGTGATTGTGTGATTGTGTGATTGTGTGATTGTGTGATTGTGTGATTGTGTGATTGGGTGATTGTGTGATTGTGTGATTGTGTGATTGTGTGATTGTGTGATTGTGTGATTGTGTGATTGTGTGATTGTGTGATTGTGTGTTTGTGTGCTTGTGTGATTGTGTGATTGTGATTGTGTGATTTCGATTGTGTGATTGTGGTTGTGTGATTGTGATTGTGTGATTGTGACTGTGTGATTGTGTGAGTGTGTGATTGTGTGATTGAGTGATTGTGTGCTTGTGTGATTGTGTGGTTGTGAGATTTGTGTGATTGTGTGATTAGGTGATTGTGTGACTGTGTGATTGTGTGATTGTGTGATGGTGTGATTGTGTGATTTTGTGATTGAGTGATTGTGTGATTGTGTGATTGTGTGATTGTGTGATTGTGTGATTGAGTGATTGTGTGCTTGTGTGATTGAGTGATTGTGTGCTTGTGTGATTGTGTGATTGTGTGATTGTGTGATTGTGTGAGTGTGTGATTGTGTGATTGAGTGATTGTGTGATTGTGTGATTGTGTGATTGTGTGATTTTGTGATTGAGTGATTGTGTGATTGTGTGATTGTGTGATTGTGTGAATGTGTGATTGTGTGACCGTGATTGTGTGATTGTGTGATTGTGTGATTGTGTGATTGTCTGAGTGTGTGATTGTGTGATTGTGTGATTGTGTGATTGTGTGATTTTGTGATTGTGTGATTGTGTGATTGTGTGATTGTGTGATTGTGTGATTGTGTGATTGTGTGATTGTGTGATTGTGTGATTGTGTGATTGTGTGATTGCGTGATTGTGTGATTGTGTGATTGTGTGATTGTGTGATTGTGTGATTGTGTGATTGTGTGATTGTGTGATTGTGTGATTGTGGGATTGTGTGATTGTGTGATTGTGACTGTGTGATTGTGACTGTGTGATTGTGTGAGTGTGTGATTGTGTGATTGAGTGATTGTGTGCTTGTATGATTGTGTGGTTGTGTGATTGTCTGATTGTGTGATTGTGTGATTGTGTGATTGTGTGATTGTGTGATTTTGTGATTGAGTGATTGTGTGATTGTGTGATTGTGTGATTGTGTGATTTTGCGATTGTGTGATTGTGTGATTGTGTGATTGTGTGAGTGTGTGATTGTGTGATTGAGTGATTGTGTGCTTGTGTGATTCAGTGATTGTGTGCTTGTGTGATTGTGTGGTTGTGTGATTGTGTAGTTGTGTGATTGTGTGATTGAGAGATTGTGTGCTTGTGTGATTGTGTGCTTGTGTGATTGTATGATTCCGTGATTGTGTGATTGTGTGATTGTGTGATGGTGATTGTGTGATTGGGTGATTGTGTGATTGTGTGATTGTGTGATTTTGCGATTGTGTGATTGTGTGATTGTGTGATCGTGTGAGTGTGTGATTGTGTGATTGAGTGATTGTGTGCTTGTGTGATTGTGTGGTTGTGTGATTGTGTGATTAGGTGATTGTGTGATTGTGTGATTGTGTGGTTGTGAGATTGTGAGATTGTGTGATTAGGTGATTGTGTGATTGTGTGATTGTGTGATTGTGTGATTGTGTGATTGTGTGATTGTGTGACTGTGTGATTGTGTGATTGTGTGATTGTGTGATTGTGTGATTTTGTGATTGAGTGATTGTGTGATTGTGTGATTGTGTGATTGTGTGAATGTGTGATTGTGTGACCGTGATTGTGTGATTGTGTGATTGTGTGATTGTGTGATTGTGTGATTGTTTGATTGTGTGATTGTGTGATTGTGTGATTGTGTGATTGTGTGATTGTGTGATTGTGTGATTGTGTGATTGTGTGATTGTGTGATTGTGTGATTGTGTGATTGTGTGATTGTGTGATTGTGTGATTGTGTGATTGTGTGATTGTGTGATTGTGTGATTGTGTGATTGTGTGATTGTGTGATTCTGTGATGGTGTGATTGTGTGATTGTGTGATTGTGGGATTGTGTGATTGTGTGATTGTGACTGTGTGATTGTGTGAGTGTGTGATTGTGTGATTGAGTGATTGTGTGCTTGTATGATTGTGTGGTTGTGTGATTGTCTGATTGTGTGATTGTGTGATTGTGTGATTGTGTGATTGTGTGATTGTGTGATTGTTTGAATGTGTGATTGTGTGATTGTGTGATTTTGTGATTGTGTGATTGTGTGATTGTGTGATTGTGTCATTGTGTGATTGTGTGATTGTGTGATTGTGTGATTGTGTGATTGTGTGATTGTGTGAATGTGTGATTGCGTGATTGTGTGATTGTGTGATTGTGTGATTGTGTGATTGTGTGATTGTGTGATTGTGTGATTGTGGGATTGTGTGATTGTGTGATTGTGACTGTGTGATTGTGTGAGTGTGTGATTGTGTGATTGAGTGATTGTGTGCTTGTATGATTGTGTGGTTGTGTGATTGTCTGATTGTGTGATTGTGTGATTGTGTGATTGTGTGATTGTGTGATTTTGTGATTGAGTGATTGTGTGATTGTGTGATTGTGTGATTGTGTGATTGTGTGATTTTGCGATTGTGTGATTGTGTGATGGTGTGATTGTGCGAGTGTGTGATTGTGTGATTGAGTGATTGTGTGCTTGTGTGATTCAGTGATTGTGTGCTTGTGTGATTGTGTGGTTGTGTGATTGTGTAGTTGTGTGATTGTGTGATTGAGAGATTGTGTGCTTGTGTGATTGTATGATTCCGTGATTGTGTGATTGTGTGATTGTGTGATGGTGATTGTGTGATTGTGTGATTGTGTGATTGTGTGATTGTGTGATTGTGTGATTGTGTGATTTTGCGATTGTGTGATTGTGTGATTGTGTGATCGTGTAAGTGTGTGATTGTGTGATTGAGTGATTGTGTGCTTGTGTGATTGTGTGGTTGTGTGATTGTGTGATTAGGTGATTGTGTGATTGTGTGATTGTGTGGTTGTGAGATTGTGTGATTGTGTGATTAGGTGATTGTGTGATTGTGTGATTGTGTGATTGTGTGATTGTGTGATTGTGTGATTGTGTGACTGTGTGATTGTGTGATTGTGTGATTGTGTGATTGTGTGATTGTGTGATTGTGTGATTGTGTGATTTTGTGATTGAGTGATTGTGTGATTGTGTGATTGTGTGATTGTGTGAATGTGTGATTGTGTGACCGTGATTGTGTGATTGTGTGATTGTGTGATTGTGTGATTGTTTGATTGTGTGATTGTGTGATTGTGTGCTTGTGTGATTGAGTGATTGTGTGCTTGTGTGATTGTGTGGTTGTGTGATTGTGTAGTTGTGTGATTGTGTGATTGAGTGATTATGTGCTTGTGTGATTGTATGATTCCGTGATTGTGTGATTGTGTGATTGTGTGATGGTGATTGTGTGATTGTGTGATTGTGTGATTGTGTGATTTTGCGATTGTGTGATTGTGTGATTGTGTGATCGTGTGAGTGTGTGATTGTGTGATTGAGTGATTGTGTGCTTGTGTGATTGTGTGGTTGTGTGATTGTGTGATTAGGTGATTGTGTGATTGTGTGATTGTGTGGTTGTGTGATTGTGTGATTGTGTGATTGTGTGATTGTGTGATTGTGTGAATGTGTGATTGTGTGATTGTGTGATTGTGTGATTCTGTGATGGTGTGATTGTGTGATTGTGTGATTGTGGGATTGTGTGATTGTGTGATTGTGACTGTGTGATTGTGTGAGTGTGTGATTGTGTGATTGAGTGATTGTGTGCTTGTGTGATTGTGTGCTTGTGTGATTGTGTGGTTGTGTGATTGTGTAGTTGTGTGATTGTGTGATTGAGAGATTGTGTGCTTGTGTGATTGTATGATTCCGTGATTGTGTGATTGTGTGATTGTGTGATGGTGATTGTGTGATTGTGTGATTGTGTGATTGTGTGATTGTGTGATTTTGCGATTGTGTGATTGTGTGATTGTGTGATCGTGTGAGTGTGTGATTGTGTGATTGAGTGATTGTGTGCTTGTGTGATTGTGTGGTTGTGTGATTGTGTGATTAGGTGATTGTGTGATTGTGTGATTGTGTGGTTGTGAGATTGTGTGATTGTGTGATTAGGTGATTGTGTGATTGTGTGATTGTGTGATTGTGTGATTGTGTGACTGTGTGATTGTGTGATTGTGTGATTGTGTGATTGTGTGATTGTGTGATTGTGTGATTTTGTGATTGTGTGATTGTGTGATTGTGTGATTGTGTGAATGTGTGATTGTGTGACCGTGATTGTGTGATTGTGTGATTGTTTGATTGTGTGATTGTGTGATTGTGTGATTGTGTGATTGTGTGATTGTGTGATTTTGTGATTGTGTGATTGTGTGATTGTGTGATTGTGTGATTGTGTGATTGTGTGATTGTGTGATTGTTGAATTGTGTGATTGTGTGATGGTGTGATTGTGTGATTGTGTGATTGTGGGATTGGGTGATTGTGTGATTGTGACTGTGTGATTGTGTGAGTGTGTGATTGTGTGATTGAGTGATTGTGTGCTTGTATGATTGTGTGGTTGTGTGATTGTCTGATTGTGTGATTGTGTGATTGTGTGATTGTGTGATTGTGTGATTGTGTAATTGTGATTGTGCGATTGTGATTGTGTGATTGTGTGATTGTGTGATTGTGTGATTGTGTGATTGTGTGATTGTGTGATTGTGTAATTGTGAGATTGTGTGATTGTGTGATTGTGTGAATGTGTGATTGCGTGATCGTGTGATTGTGTGATCGTGTGATCGAGTGATCGTGTGATTGTGTGATTGTGTGATTTTGCGATTGTGTGATTGTGTGATTGTGTGATTGTGTGATTGTGCGATTGCGTGCTTGTGTGATTGTGTGATTGTGTGATTGTGATTGTGTGATTGTGTGATTGTGTGATTGTGTGATTGTGTGATTGTGTGATTGTGTGATTGTGTGATTGTGTGATTGTGTGATTGTGTGATTGTGTGATTGTGTGATTGTCTGATTGTGTGATTGTGTGATTGTGTGATTGTGTGATTGTGTGATTGTGTGATTGTGTGATTGTGTGATTGTGTGATTGTGTGATTGTGTGATTGTGTGATTGTGATTGTGTGATTGTGTGATTGTGTGATTGTGATTGTGTGATTGTGTGATTGTGTGATTGTGTGAATGTGTGATTGTGTGACCGTGATTGTGTGATTGATGATTGTGTGATTGTGTGATTGTGTGATTGTGTGATTGTTTGTTTGTGTGATTGTGTGATTGTGTGATTGTGATTGTATGATTGTGATTGTGTGATTGTGTGATCGTGTGATTGTGTGATCGTGTGATTGTGTGATTGTGTGACTGAGTGATTGTGTGACTGTGTGACTGTGTGACTGTGCGATTGAGCAACTGCGTGATTGTGTGACCATGATTGTGTGACAGTGATTGTGTGACCGATTGTGTGACCGTGATAGGGTGACCGTGAATGTGTGAATGCGTGATTGTGATTGCGTGATTGTGATTCCGTGATTGTGTGATTGTGTGTTCGTGTGATTGTGTGATTGTGTGATTGTGTGGTTGTGTGACCGTGATTGTGCGACCGTGATTGTGTGATCGTGATTGTGTGATCGTGATTGTGTGATCGTGATTGTGATTGTGTGATTGTGTGATTGTGTGATTGTGTGATGGTGTGATTGTGTGATTCTGTGAATGCGTGATTGCGTGATCGTGTGATTGTGTGATCGTGTGATCGAGTGATCGTGTGATTGTGTGATTGTGTGATTTTGCGATTGTGTGATTGTGTGATTGTGTGATTGTGTGAGTGTGTTTGTGTGATTGAGTGATTGTGTGCTTGTGTGATTGTGTGGCTGTGTGATTGTGTGATTAGGCGATTGTGTGATTGTGTGATTGTGTGATTGTGGGACTGTGTGATTGTGTGATTGTGTGATTGTGTGATTGTGTAATTGTGATTGTGCGATTGTGATTGTGTGATTGTGTGATTGTGTGATTGCGTGATTTTGTGATTGTGTGATTGTGTGATTGTGTGATCGTGATTGTGTGATCGTGATTGTGTGATCGTGATTGTGTGATTGCGTGATTGTGATTGTGTGATTGTGTGATTGTGTGATTGTTTGATTGTGTGATTGTGTGATTGTGATTGTGTGATTGTGTGATCGTGTGATTGTGTGATTGTGTGACTGAGTGATTGTGTGACTGTGTGACTGTGTGACTGTGTGATTGAGGAACTGTGTGATTGTGTGACCATGATTGTGTGACCGTGATTGTGTGACCGATTGTGTGACCGTGATAGTGTGACCGTGAATGTGTGAATGCGTGATTGTGATTGCGTGATTGTGATTCCGTGATTGTGTGATTGTGTGATCGTGTGATTGTGTGATTGTGTGATTGTGTGATTGTGTGGTTGTGTGACCGTGATTGTGTGGCCGTGATTGTGTGATCGTGATTGTGTGATCGTGATTGTGTGATCGTGATTGTGATTGTGTGATTGTGTGATTGTGTGATTGTGTGATTGTGTGATTGTGTGATTGTGTGATTGTCTGATTGTGTGATTGTGTGATTGTGGGATTGTGTGATTGTGGGATTGTGTGATTGTGGGATTGTGTGATTGTGGGATTGTGTGATTGTGTGATTGTGTGATTTTGCGATTGTGTGATTGTGTGATTGTGTGATCGTGTGAGTGTGTGATTGTGTGATTGAGTGATTGTGTGCTTGTGTGATTGTGTGGTTGTGTGATTGTGTGATTAGGTGATTGTGTGATTGTGTGATTGTGTGGTTGTGAGATTGTGAGATTGTGTGATTAGGTGATTGTGTGATTGTGTGATTGTGTGATTGTGTGATTGTGTGACTGTGTGATTGTGTGATTGTGTGATTGTGTGATTGTGTGATTTTGTGATTGAGTGATTGTGTGATTGTGTGATTGTGTGATTGTGTGAATGTGTGATTGTGTGACCGTGATTGTGTGATTGTGTGATTGTGTGATTGTGTGATTGTTTGATTGTGTGATTGTGTGATTGTGTGATTGTGTGATTGTGTGATTGTGTGATTGTGTGATTGTGTGATTGTGTGATTGTGTGATTGTGTGATTGTGTGATTGTGTGATTGTGTGATTGTGTGATTGTGTGATTGTGTGATTGTGTTATTGTGTGATTGTGTGATTGTGTGATTGTGTGATTGTGTGATTCTGTGATGGTGTGATTGTGTGATTGTGTGATTGTGGGATTGTGTGATTGTGTGATTGTGACTGTGTGATTGTGTGAGTGTGTGATTGTGTGAATGAGTGATTGTGTGCTTGTATGATAGTGTGGTTGTGTGATTGTCTGATTGTGTGATTGTGTGATTGTGTGATTGTGTGATTGTGTGATTTTGTGATTGAGTGATTGTGTGATTGTGTGATTGTGTGATTGTGTGATTTTGCGATTGTGTGATTGTGTGATGGTGTGATTGTGTGAGTGTGTGATTGTGTGATTGAGTGATTGTGTGCTTGTGTGATTCAGTGATTGTGTGCTTGTGTGATTGTGTGGTTGTGTGATTGTGTAGTTGTGTGATTGTGTGATTGAGAGATTGTGTGCTTGTGTGATTGTATGATTCCGTGATTGTGTGATTGTGTGATTGTGTGATGGTGATTGTGTGATTGTGTGATTGTGTGGTTGTGAGATTGTGTGATTGTGTGATTAGGTGATTGTGTGATTGTGTGATTGTGTGATTGTGTGATTGTGTGATTGTGTGATTGTGTGACTGTGTGATTGTGTGATTGTGTGATTGTGTGATTGTGTGATTGTGTGATTGTGTGATTGTGTGATTTTGTGATTGAGTGATTGTGTGATTGTGTGATTGTGTGATTGTGTGAATGTGTGATTGTGTGACCGTGATTGTGTGATTGTGTGATTGTGTGATTGTTTGATTGTGTGATTGTGTGATTGTGTGATTGTGTGATTGTGTGATTGTGTGATTTTGTGATTGTGTGATTGTGTGATTGTGTGATTGTGTGATTGTGTGATTGTGTGATTGTGTGATTGTGTGATTGTGTGATTGTGTGATTGTGTGATTGTGTGATTGTGTGATTGTGTGATTGTGTGATTGTGTGATTGTGTGATTGTGTGATTGTGTGATTGTGTGATTGTGTGATTGTGTGATTGTGTGATTGTGTGATTGTGTGATGGTGTGATTGTGTGATTGTGTGATTGTGGGATTGTGTGATTGTGTGATTGTGACTGTGTGATTGTGTGAGTGTGTGATTGTGTGATTGAGTGATTGTGTGCTTGTATGATTGTGTGGTTGTGTGATTGTCTGATTGTGTGATTGTGTGATTGTGTGATTGTGTGATTGTGTGATTGTGTGATTGTGTGATTGTGTGATTGTGTGATTGTGTGATTGTGTAATTGTGATTGTGCGATTGTGATTGTGTGATTGTGTGATTGTGTGATTGTGTGATTGTGTGATTGTGTAATTGTGAGATTGTGTGATTGTGTGATTGTGTGAATGTGTGATTGCGTGATCGTGTGATTGTGTGATCGTGTGATCGAGTGATCGTGTGATTGTGTGATTGTGTGATTTTGCGATTGTGTGATTGTGTGAGTGTGTGATTGTGTGATTGAGTGATTGTGTGCTTGTGTGATTGTGTGGCTGTGTGATTGTGTGATTGTGTAATTGTGATTGTGAGATTGTGTGATTGTGCGATTGTGTGATTGTGCGATTGTGTGATTGTGTGATTGTGTGATTGTGTGATTGTGTGATTGTGTGATTGTGTGATTGTGTGATTGTGTGATTGTGTGATTGTGTGATTGTGTGATTGTGTGATTGAGTGATTGTGTGCTTGTGTGATTGTGTGATTGTGTGATTGTGATTGTGTGATTGAAATTGTGTGATTGTGATTGTGTGATTGTGATTGTGTGATTGTGATTGTGTGATCGTGATTGTGTGATCGTGATTGTGTGATCGTGATTGTGATTGTGTGATTGTGTGATTGTGTGATTGTGTGATTGTGTGATTGTGTGATTGTGTGATTGTGTGATTGTGTGATTGTGTGATTGTGTGATTGAGTGATTGTGTGCTTGTGTGATTGTATACTTGTGTGATTGTGTGATTGTGTGATTGTGCGATTGCGTGCTTGTGTGATTGTGTGATTGTGATTGTGTGATTGTGTGATTGTGTGATTGTGTGATTGTGTGATTGTGTGATTGTGTGATTGTGTGATTGTGTGATTGTGTGATTTTGTGATTGAGTGATTGTGTGATTGTGTGATTGTGTGAATGTGTGATTGTGTGACCGTGATTGTGTGATTGATGATTGTGTGATTGTGTGATTGTGTGATTGTGTGATTGTTTGATTGTGTGATTGTGTGATGGTGTGATTGTGATTGTGTGATTGTGATTGTGTGACTGTGTGATCGTGTGATTGTGTGATTGTGTGACTGAGTGATTGTGTGACTGTGTGACTGTGTGACTGTGTGATTGAGGAACTGCGTGATTGTGTGACCATGATTGTGTGACCGTGATTGTGTGACCGATTGTGTGACCGTGATAGGGTGACCGTGAATGTGTGAATGCGTGATTGTGATTGCGTGATTGTGATTCCGTGATTGTGTGATTGTGTGATCGTGTGATTGTGTGATTGTGTGATTGTGTGGTTGTGTGACCGTGATTGTGTGACCGTGATTGTGTGATCGTGATTGTGTGATCGTGATTGTGTGATCGTGATTGTGATTGTGTGATTGTGTGATTGTGTGATTGTGTGATTGTGTGATGGTGTGATTGTGTGATTGTGTGAATGTGTGATTGCGTGATCGTGTGATTGTGTGATCGTGTGATCGAGTGATCGTGTGATTGTGTGATTGTGTGATTTTGCGATTGTGTGATTGTGTGATTGTGTGATTGTGTGAGTGTGTTTGTGTGATTGAGTGATTGTGTGCTTGTGTGATTGTGTGGCTGTGTGATTGTGTGATTAGGCGATTGTGTGATTGTGTGATTGTGTGATTGTGTGATTGTGGGACTGTGTGATTGTGTGATTGTGTGATTGTGTGATTGTGTGATTGTGTAATTGTGATTGTGCGATTGTGATTGTGTGATTGTGTGATTGTGTGATTGCGTGATTTTGTGATTGTGTGATTGTGTGATTGTGTGATCGTGATTGTGTGATCGTGATTGTGTGATCGTGATTGTGTGATTGCGTGATTGTGATTGTGTGATTGTGTGATTGTGTGATTGTGTGATTGTGTGATTGTGTGATTGTGTGATTGTGTGATTGTGTGATTGTGTGATTGTGTGATTGTGTGATTGTGTGATTGTGTGATTGTGTGATTGTGTGATTGTGATTGTGTGATTGTGATTGTGTGATTGTGATTGTGTGATTGTGATTGTGTGATTGTGATTGTGTGATTGTGATTGTGTGATTGTGATTGTGTGATTGTGATTGTGTGATCGTGATTGTGTGATCGTGATTGTGTGATCGTGATTGTGATTGTGTGATTGTGTGATTGTGTGATTGTGTGATTGTGTGATTGTGTGATTGTGTGATTGTGTGATTGTGTGATTGTGTGATTGAGTGATTGTGTGCTTGTGTGATTGTATACTTGTGTGATTGTGTGATTGTGTGATTGTGCGATTGCGTGCTTGTGTGATTGTGTGATTGTGATTGTGTGATTGTGTGATTGTGTGATTGTGTGATTGTGTGCTTGTGGGATTGTGTGATTGTGGGATTGTGTGATTGTGGGATTGTGTGATTGTGGGATTGTGTGATTGTGGGATTGTGTGATTGTGGGATTGTGTGATTGTGGGATTGTGTGATTGTGGGATTGTGTGATTGTGGGATTGTGTGATTGTGGGATTGTGTGATTGTGGGATTGTGTGATTGTGGGATTGTGTGATTGTGGGATTGTGTGATTGTGGGATTGTGTGATTGTGTGATTGTGATTGTGTGATTGTGATTGTGTGATTGTGATTGTGTGATTGTGATTGTGTGATTGTGATTGTGTGATTGTGATTGTGTGATTGTGATTGTGTGATTGTGATTGTGTGATTGTGATTGTGTGATTGTGATTGTGTGATTGTGATTGTGTGATTGTGATTGTGTGATTGTGATTGTGTGATTGTGATTGTGTGATTGTGATTGTGTGATTGTGATTGTGTGATTGTGATTGTGTGATTGTGATTGTGTGATTGTGATTGTGTGATTGTGATTGTGTGATTGTGATTGTGTGATTGTGATTGTGTGATTGTGATTGTGTGATTGTGATTGTGTGATTGTGATTGTGTGATTGTGATTGTGTGATTGTGATTGTGTGATTGTGATTGTGTGATTGTGATTGTGTGATTGTGATTGTGTGATTGTGATTGTGTGATTGTGATTGTGTGATTGTGATTGTGTGATTGTGATTGTGTGATTGTGATTGTGTGATTGTGATTGTGTGATTGTGATTGTGTGATTGTGATTGTGTGATTGTGATTGTGTGATTGTGATTGTGTGATTGTGATTGTGTGATTGTGATTGTGTGATTGTGATTGTGTGATTGTGATTGTGTGATTGTGATTGTGTGATTGTGATTGTGTGATTGTGATTGTGTGATTGTGATTGTGTGATTGTGATTGTGTGATTGTGATTGTGTGATTGTGATTGTGTGATTGTGATTGTGTGATTGTGATTGTGTGATTGTGATTGTGTGATTGTGATTGTGTGATTGTGATTGTGTGATTGTGATTGTGTGATTGTGATTGTGTGATTGTGATTGTGTGATTGTGATTGTGTGATTGTGATTGTGTGATTGTGATTGTGTGATTGTGATTGTGTGATTGTGATTGTGTGATTGTGATTGTGTGATTGTGATTGTGTGATTGTGATTGTGTGATTGTGATTGTGTGATTGTGATTGTGTGATTGTGATTGTGTGATTGTGATTGTGTGATTGTGATTGTGTGATTGTGATTGTGTGATTGTGATTGTGTGATTGTGATTGTGTGATTGTGATTGTGTGATTGTGATTGTGTGATTGTGATTGTGTGATTGTGATTGTGTGATTGTGATTGTGTGATTGTGATTGTGTGATTGTGTGATTGTGTGATTGTGTGATTGTGATTGTGTGATTGTGATTGTGTGATTGTGATTGTGTGATTGTGATTGTGTGATTGTGATTGTGTGATTGTGATTGTGTGATTGTGATTGTGTGATTGTGATTGTGTGATTGTGATTGTGTGATTGTGTGATTGTGATTGTGTGATTGTGATTGTGTGATTGTGATTGTGTGATTGTGATTGTGTGATTGTGATTGTGTGATTGTGATTGTGTGATTGTGATTGTGTGATTGTGATTGTGTGATTGTGATTGTGTGATTGTGATTGTGTGATTGTGATTGTGTGATTGTGATTGTGTGATTGTGATTGTGTGATTGTGATTGTGTGATTGTGATTGTGTGATTGTGATTGTGTGATTGTGATTGTGTGATTGTGATTGTGTGATTGTGATTGTGTGATTGTGATTGTGTGATTGTGATTGTGTGATTGTGATTGTGTGATTGTGATTGTGTGATTGTGATTGTGTGATTGTGATTGTGTGATTGTGATTGTGTGATTGTGATTGTGTGATTGTGATTGTGTGATTGTGATTGTGTGATTGTGATTGTGTGATTGTGATTGTGTGATTGTGATTGTGTGATTGTGATTGTGTGATTGTGATTGTGTGATTGTGATTGTGTGATTGTGATTGTGTGATTGTGATTGTGTGATTGTGATTGTGTGATTGTGATTGTGTGATTGTGATTGTGTGATTGTGATTGTGTGATTGTGATTGTGTGATTGTGATTGTGTGATTGTGATTGTGTGATTGTGATTGTGTGATTGTGATTGTGTGATTGTGATTGTGTGATTGTGATTGTGTGATTGTGATTGTGTGATTGTGATTGTGTGATTGTGATTGTGTGATTGTGATTGTGTGATTGTGATTGTGTGATTGTGATTGTGTGATTGTGATTGTGTGATTGTGATTGTGTGATTGTGATTGTGTGATTGTGATTGTGTGATTGTGATTGTGTGATTGTGATTGTGTGATTGTGATTGTGTGATTGTGATTGTGTGATTGTGATTGTGTGATTGTGATTGTGTGATTGTGATTGTGTGATTGTGATTGTGTGATTGTGATTGTGTGATTGTGATTGTGTGATTGTGATTGTGTGATTGTGATTGTGTGATTGTGATTGTGTGATTGTGATTGTGTGATTGTGATTGTGTGATTGTGATTGTGTGATTGTGATTGTGTGATTGTGATTGTGTGATTGTGATTGTGTGATTGTGATTGTGTGATTGTGATTGTGTGATTGTGATTGTGTGATTGTGATTGTGTGATTGTGATTGTGTGATTGTGATTGTGTGATTGTGATTGTGTGATTGTGATTGTGTGATTGTGATTGTGTGATTGTGATTGTGTGATTGTGATTGTGTGATTGTGATTGTGTGATTGTGATTGTGTGATTGTGATTGTGTGATTGTGATTGTGTGATTGTGATTGTGTGATTGTGATTGTGTGATTGTGACTGTGTGATTGTGTGAGTGTGTGATTGTGTAATTGAGTGATTGTGTGCTTGTGTGATTGTGTGGTTGTGAGATTGTGTGATTGTGAGATTAGGTGATTGTGTGATTGTGTGATTGTGTGATTGTGTGATTGTGTGATTGTGTGATTGTGTGATTGTGTGATTGTGTGATTTTGTGATTGAGTGATTGTGTGATTGTGTGATTGTGTGATTGTGTGATTGTGTGATTGTGTGATTGTGTGATTGTGTGATTGTGTGATTGTGTGATTGTGTGATTGTGTGATTGTGTAATTGTGAGATTGTGTGATTGTGTGATTGTGTGAATGTGTGATTGCGTGATCGTGTGATTGTGTGATCGTGTGATCGAGTGATCGTGTGATTGTGTGATTGTGTGATTTTGCGATTGTGTGATTGTGTGATTGTGTGATTGTGTGAGTGTGTGATTGTGTGATTGAGTGATTGTGTGCTTGTGTGATTGTGTGGCTGTGTGATTGTGTGATTGTGTAACTGTGATTGTGAGATTGTGTGATTGTGCGATTGTGTGATTGTGTGATTGTGTGATTGTGTGATTGTGTGATTGTGTGAATGTGTGATTGTGTGATTGTGTGATTGTGTGATTGTGTGATTGTGTGATTGTGATTGTGTGATTGTGATTGTGTGATTGTGATTGTGTGATTGTGATTGTGTGATTGTGATTGTGTGATTGTGATTGTGTGATTGTGATTGTGTGATTGTGATTGTGTGATTGTGATTGTGTGATTGTGATTGTGTGATTGTGATTGTGTGATCGTGATTGTGATTGTGTGATTGTGTGATCGTGATTGTGATTGTGTGATTGTGTGATTGTGTGATTGTGTGATTGTGTGATTGTGTGATTGTGTGATTGTGTGATTGAGTGATTGTGTGCTTGTGTGATTGTATACTTGTGTGATTGTATACTTGTGTGATTGTGTGATTGTGTGATTGTGCGATTGCGTGCTTGTGTGATTGTGTGATTGTGATTGTGTGATTGTGTGATTGTGTGATTGTGTGATTGTGTGATTGTGTGATTGTGTGATTGTGTGATTGTGTGATTGTGTGATTGTGTGATTGTGTGATTGTGTGATTGTGTGATTGTGTGATTGTCTGATTGTGTGATTGTGTGATTGTGTGATTGTGTGATTGTGTGATTGTGTGACTGTGTGATTGTGTGATTGTGTGATTGTGTGATTGTGTGATTGTGATTGTGTGATTGTGATTGTGATTGTGTGATTGTGTGAGTGTGTGATTGTGTGATTGAGTGATTGTGTGATTGTGTGATTGTGTGATTGTGTGGTTGTGTGATTGTGTGATTGTGTGATTGTGTGATTGTGTGACTGTGTGATCGTGATTGTGTGATTGCGTGATTGTGATTGTGTGATTGTGTGACTGTGTGATTGTGTGATTGTGTGATTGTGTGATTTTGTGATTGAGTGATTGTGTGATTGTGTGATTGTGTGAATGTGTGATTGTGTGACCGTGATTGTGTGATTGATGATTGTGTGATTGTGTGATTGTGTGATTGTGTGATTGTTTGATTGTGTGATTGTGTGATTGTGTGATTGTGATTGTGTGATTGTGATTGTGTGATTGTGTGATCGTGTGATTGTGTGATTGTGTGACTGAGTGATTGTGTGACTGTGTGACTGTGTGACTGTGTGATTGAGGAACTGCGTGATTGTGTGACCATGATTGTGTGACCGTGATTGTGTGACCGATTGTGTGACCGTGATAGGGTGACCGTGAATGTGTGAATGCGTGATTGTGATTGCGTGATTGTGATTCCGTGATTGTGTGATTGTGTGATCGTGTGATTGTGTGATTGTGTGATTGTGTGGTTGTGTGACCGTGATTGTGTGACCGTGATTGTGTGATCGTGATTGTGTGATCGTGATTGTGTGATCGTGATTGTGATTGTGTGATTGTGTGATTGTGTGATTGTGTGATGGTGTGATTGTGTGATTGTGTGAATGCGTGATTGCGTGATCGTGTGATTGTGTGATCGTGTGATCGAGTGATCGTGTGATTGTGTGATTGTGTGATTGTGTGATTGTGTGAGTGTGTTTGTGTGATTGAGTGATTGTGTGCTTGTGTGATTGTGTGGCTGTGTGATTGTGTGATTAGGCGATTGTGTGATTGTGTGATTGTGTGATTGTGTGATTGTGGGACTGTGTGATTGTGTGATTGTGTGATTGTGTGATTGTGTGATTGTGTGATTGTGATTGTGTGATTGTGATTGTGTGATTGTGATTGTGTGATTGTGATTGTGTGATTGTGATTGTGTGATTGTGATTGTGTGATTGTGATTGTGTGATTGTGATTGTGTGATTGTGATTGTGTGATTGTGATTGTGTGATCGTGATTGTGATTGTGTGATTGTGTGATCGTGATTGTGATTGTGTGATTGTGTGATTGTGTGATTGTGTGATTGTGTGATTGTGTGATTGTGTGATTGTGTGATTGAGTGATTGTGTGCTTGTGTGATTGTATACTTGTGTGATTGTATACTTGTGTGATTGTGTGATTGTGTGATTGTGCGATTGCGTGCTTGTGTGATTGTGTGATTGTGATTGTGTGATTGTGTGATTGTGTGATTGTGTGATTGTGTGATTGTGTGATTGTGTGATTGTGTGATTGTGTGATTGTGTGATTGTGTGATTGTGTGATTGTGTGATTGTGTGATTGTGTGATTGTGTGATTGTGATTGTGTGATTGTGATTGTGTGATTGTGATTGTGTGATTGTGATTGTGTGATTGTGATTGTGTGATTGTGATTGTGTGATTGTGATTGTGTGATTGTGATTGTGTGATTGTGATTGTGTGATTGTGATTGTGTGATTGTGACTGTGTGATTGTGTGAGTGTGTGATTGTGTAATTGAGTGATTGTGTGCTTGTGTGATTGTGTGGTTGTGAGATTGTGTGATTGTGAGATTAGGTGATTGTGTGATTGTGTGATTGTGTGATTGTGTGATTGTGTGATTGTGTGATTGTGTGATTGTGTGATTGTGTGATTTTGTGATTGAGTGATTGTGTGATTGTGTGATTGTGTGATTGTGTGATTGTGTGATTGTGTGATTGTGTGATTGTGTGATTGTGTGATTGTGTGATTGTGTGATTGTGTGATTGTGTGATTGTGTAATTGTGAGATTGTGTGATTGTGTGATTGTGTGAATGTGTGATTGCGTGATCGTGTGATTGTGTGATCGTGTGATCGAGTGATCGTGTGATTGTGTGATTGTGTGATTTTGCGATTGTGTGATTGTGTGATTGTGTGATTGTGTGAGTGTGTGATTGTGTGATTGAGTGATTGTGTGCTTGTGTGATTGTGTGGCTGTGTGATTGTGTGATTGTGTAACTGTGATTGTGAGATTGTGTGATTGTGCGATTGTGTGATTGTGTGATTGTGTGATTGTGTGATTGTGTGATTGTGTGAATGTGTGATTGTGTGATTGTGTGATTGTGTGATTGTGTGATTGTGTGATTGTGATTGTGTGATTGTGATTGTGTGATTGTGATTGTGTGATTGTGATTGTGTGATTGTGATTGTGTGATTGTGATTGTGTGATTGTGATTGTGTGATTGTGATTGTGTGATTGTGATTGTGTGATTGTGATTGTGTGATCGTGATTGTGATTGTGTGATTGTGTGATCGTGATTGTGATTGTGTGATTGTGTGATTGTGTGATTGTGTGATTGTGTGATTGAGTGATTGTGTGCTTGTGTGATTGTATACTTGTGTGATTGTATACTTGTGTGATTGTGTGATTGTGTGATTGTGCGATTGCGTGCTTGTGTGATTGTGTGATTGTGATTGTGTGATTGTGTGATTGTGTGATTGTGTGATTGTGTGATTGTGTGATTGTGTGATTGTGTGATTGTGTGATTGTGTGATTGTGTGATTGTGTGATTGTGTGATTGTGTGATTGTGTGATTGTGTGATTGTGTGATTGTGTGATTGTCTGATTGTGTGATTGTGTGATTGTGTGATTGTGTGATTGTGTGATTGTGTGACTGTGTGATTGTGTGATTGTGTGATTGTGTGATTGTGTGATTGTGATTGTGTGATTGTGATTGTGATTGTGTGATTGTGTGAGTGTGTGATTGTGTGATTGAGTGATTGTGTGATTGTGTGATTGTGTGATTGTGTGGTTGTGTGATTGTGTGATTGTGTGATTGTGTGATTGTGTGACTGTGTGATCGTGATTGTGTGATTGCGTGATTGTGATTGTGTGATTGTGTGACTGTGTGATTGTGTGATTGTGTGATTGTGTGATTTTGTGATTGAGTGATTGTGTGATTGTGTGATTGTGTGAATGTGTGATTGTGTGACCGTGATTGTGTGATTGATGATTGTGTGATTGTGTGATTGTGTGATTGTGTGATTGTTTGATTGTGTGATTGTGTGATTGTGTGATTGTGATTGTGTGATTGTGATTGTGTGATTGTGTGATCGTGTGATTGTGTGATTGTGTGACTGAGTGATTGTGTGACTGTGTGACTGTGTGACTGTGTGATTGAGGAACTGCGTGATTGTGTGACCATGATTGTGTGACCGTGATTGTGTGACCGATTGTGTGACCGTGATAGGGTGACCGTGAATGTGTGAATGCGTGATTGTGATTGCGTGATTGTGATTCCGTGATTGTGTGATTGTGTGATCGTGTGATTGTGTGATTGTGTGATTGTGTGGTTGTGTGACCGTGATTGTGTGACCGTGATTGTGTGATCGTGATTGTGTGATCGTGATTGTGTGATCGTGATTGTGATTGTGTGATTGTGTGATTGTGTGATTGTGTGATGGTGTGATTGTGTGATTGTGTGAATGCGTGATTGCGTGATCGTGTGATTGTGTGATCGTGTGATCGAGTGATCGTGTGATTGTGTGATTGTGTGATTTTGCGATTGTGTGATTGTGTGATTGTGTGATTGTGTGAGTGTGTTTGTGTGATTGAGTGATTGTGTGCTTGTGTGATTGTGTGGCTGTGTGATTGTGTGATTAGGCGATTGTGTGATTGTGTGATTGTGTGATTGTGTGATTGTGGGACTGTGTGATTGTGTGATTGTGTGATTGTGTGATTGTGTAATTGTGATTGTGCGATTGTGATTGTGTGATTGTGTGATTGTGTGATTGCGTGATTTTGTGATTGTGTGATTGTGTGATTGTGTGATCGTGATTGTGTGATCGTGATTGTGTGATTGCGTGATTGTGATTGTGTGATTGTGTGACTGTGTGATTGTGTGATTGTGTGATTTTGTGATTGAGTGATTGTGTGATTGTGTGATTGTGTGAATGTGTGATTGTGTGATTGATGTTTGTGTGATTGTGTGATTGTGTGATTGTGTGATTGTGTGATTGTTTGATAGTGTGATTGTGTGATTGTGATTGTGTGATTGTGTGATCGTGTGATTGTGTGATTGTGTGACTGAGTGATTGTGTGACTGTGTGACTGTGTGACTGTGTGATTGAGGAACTGTGTGATTGTGTGACCATGATTGTGTGACCGTTATTGTGTGACCGATTGTGTGACCGTGATAGTGTGACCGTGAATGTGTGAATGCGTGATTGTGATTGCGTGATTGTGATTCCGTGATTGTGTGATTGTGTGATCGTGTGATTGTGTGATTGTGTGATTGTGTGGTTGTGTGACCGTGATTGTGTGGCCGTGATTGTGTGATCGTGATTGTGTGATCGTGATTGTGTGATCGTGATTGTGATTGTGTGATTGTGTGATTGTGTGATTGTGTGATTGTGTGATTGTGTGATTGTGTGATTGTGTGATTGTGTGATTGTGTGATTGTGTGATTGTGTGATTGTGTGATTGTGTGATTGTGTGATTGTGTGATTGTGTGATTGTGGGATTGTGTGATTGTGGGATTGTGTGATTGTGGGATTGTGTGATTGTGGGATTGTGTGATTGTGTGATTGTGTGATTGTGTGATTGTGTGATTGTGTGATTGTGTGATTGTGGGATTGTGTGATTGTGTGATTGTGACTGTGTGATTGTGTGAGTGTGTGATTGTGTGATTGAGTGATTGTGTGCTTGTATGATTGTGTGGTTGTGTGATTGTCTGATTGTGTGATTGTGTGATTGTGTGATTGTGTGATTGTGTGATTGTGTGATTTTGTGATTGAGTGATTGTGTGATTGTGTGATTGTGTGATTGTGTGATTTTGCGATTGTGTGATTGTGTGATGGTGTGATTGTGTGAGTGTGTGATTGTGTGATTGAGTGATTGTGTGCTTGTGTGATTCAGTGATTGTGTGCTTGTGTGATTGTGTGGTTGTGTGATTGTGTAGTTGTGTGATTGTGTGATTGAGAGATTGTGTGCTTGTGTGATTGTATGATTCCGTGATTGTGTGATTGTGTGATTGTGTGATGGTGATTGTGTGATTGTGTGATTGTGTGATTGTGTGATTGTGTGATTTTGCGATTGTGTGATTGTGTGATTGTGTGATCGTGTGAGTGTGTGATTGTGTGATTGAGTGATTGTGTGCTTGTGTGATTGTGTGGTTGTGTGATTGTGTGATTAGGTGATTGTGTGATTGTGTGATTGTGTGGTTGTGAGATTGTGTGATTGTGTGATTAGGTGATTGTGTGATTGTGTGATTGTGTGATTGTGTGATTGTGTGATTGTGTGATTGTGTGACTGTGTGATTGTGTGATTGTGTGATTGTGTGATTGTGTGATTGTGTGATTGTGTGATTTTGTGATTGAGTGATTGTGTGATTGTGTGATTGTGTGATTGTGTGAATGTGTGATTGTGTGACCGTGATTGTGTGATTGTGTGATTGTGTGATTGTGTGATTGTTTGATTGTGTGATTGTGTGATTGTGTGCTTGTGTGATTGAGTGATTGTGTGCTTGTGTGATTGTGTGGTTGTGTGATTGTGTAGTTGTGTGATTGTGTGATTGAGTGATTGTGTGCTTGTGTGATTGTATGATTCCGTGATTGTGTGATTGTGTGATTGTGTGATGGTGATTGTGTGATTGTGTGATTGTGTGATTGTGTGATTGTGTGATTTTGCGATTGTGTGATTGTGTGATTGTGTGATCGTGTGAGTGTGTGATTGTGTGATTGAGTGATTGTGTGCTTGTGTGATTGTGTGGTTGTGTGATTGTGTGATTAGGTGATTGTGTGATTGTGTGATTGTGTGGTTGTGAGATTGTGAGATTGTGTGATTAGGTGATTGTGTGATTGTGTGATTGTGTGATTGTGTGATTGTGTGATTGTGTGATTGTGTGACTGTGTGATTGTGTGATTGTGTGATTGTGTGATTGTGTGATTTTGTGATTGAGTGATTGTGTGATTGTGTGATTGTGTGATTGTGTGAATGTGTGATTGTGTGACCGTGATTGTGTGATTTTGTGATTGAGTGATTGTGTGATTGTGTGATTGTGTGATTGTGTGATTTTGCGATTGTGTGATTGTGTGATGGTGTGATTGTGTGAGTGTGTGATTGTGTGATTGAGTGATTGTGTGCTTGTGTGATTCAGTGATTGTGTGCTTGTGTGATTGTGTGGTTGTGTGATTGTGTAGTTGTGTGATTGTGTGATTGAGAGATTGTGTGCTTGTGTGATTGTATGATTCCGTGATTGTGTGATTGTGTGATTGTGTGACTGTGTGATTGTGTGAATGTGTGATTGTGTGACCGTGATTGTGTGATTGTGTGATTGTGTGATTGTTTGATTGTGTGATTGTGTGATTGTGTGATTGTGTGATTGTGTGATTGTGTGATTGTGTGATTTTGTGATTGTGTGATTGTGTGATTGTGTGATTGTGTGATTGTGTGATTGTGTGATTGTGTGATTGTGTGATTGTGTGATTGTGTGATTGTGTGATTGTGTGATTGTGTGATTGTGTGATTGTGTGATTGTGTGATTGTGTGATTGTGTGATTGTGTGATTGTGTGATTGTGTGATTGTGTGATTGTGTGATGGTGTGATTGTGTGATTGTGTGATTGTGGGATTGTGTGATTGTGTGATTGTGACTGTGTGATTGTGTGAGTGTGTGATTGTGTGATTGAGTGATTGTGTGCTTGTATGATTGTGTGGTTGTGTGATTGTCTGATTGTGTGATTGTGTGATTGTGTGATTGTGTGATTGTGTGATTGTGTGATTGTGTGATTGTGTGATTGTGTGATTGTGTGATTGTGATTGTGTGATTGTGATTGTGTGATTGTGATTGTGTGATTGTGATTGTGTGATTGTGATTGTGTGATTGTGATTGTGTGATTGTGATTGTGTGATTGTGATTGTGTGATTGTGATTGTGTGATTGTGATTGTGTGATTGTGATTGTGTGATTGTGACTGTGTGATTGTGTGAGTGTGTGATTGTGTAATTGAGTGATTGTGTGCTTGTGTGATTGTGTGGTTGTGAGATTGTGTGATTGTGAGATTAGGTGATTGTGTGATTGTGTGATTGTGTGATTGTGTGATTGTGTGATTGTGTGATTGTGTGATTGTGTGATTGTGTGATTTTGTGATTGAGTGATTGTGTGATTGTGTGATTGTGTGATTGTGTGATTGTGTGATTGTGTGATTGTGTGATTGTGTGATTGTGTGATTGTGTGATTGTGTGATTGTGTGATTGTGTAATTGTGAGATTGTGTGATTGTGTGATTGTGTGAATGTGTGATTGCGTGATCGTGTGATTGTGTGATCGTGTGATCGAGTGATCGTGTGATTGTGTGATTGTGTGATTTTGCGATTGTGTGATTGTGTGATTGTGTGATTGTGTGAGTGTGTGATTGTGTGATTGAGTGATTGTGTGCTTGTGTGATTGTGTGGCTGTGTGATTGTGTGATTGTGTAACTGTGATTGTGAGATTGTGTGATTGTGCGATTGTGTGATTGTGTGATTGTGTGATTGTGTGATTGTGTGATTGTGTGAATGTGTGATTGTGTGATTGTGTGATTGTGTGATTGTGTGATTGTGTGATTGTGATTGTGTGATTGTGATTGTGTGATTGTGATTGTGTGATTGTGATTGTGTGATTGTGATTGTGTGATTGTGATTGTGTGATTGTGATTGTGTGATTGTGATTGTGTGATTGTGATTGTGTGATTGTGATTGTGTGATCGTGATTGTGATTGTGTGATTGTGTGATCGTGATTGTGATTGTGTGATTGTGTGATTGTGTGATTGTGTGATTGTGTGATTGTGTGATTGTGTGATTGAGTGATTGTGTGCTTGTGTGATTGTATACTTGTGTGATTGTATACTTGTGTGATTGTGTGATTGTGTGATTGTGCGATTGCGTGCTTGTGTGATTGTGTGATTGTGATTGTGTGATTGTGTGATTGTGTGATTGTGTGATTGTGTGATTGTGTGATTGTGTGATTGTGTGATTGTGTGATTGTGTGATTGTGTGATTGTGTGATTGTGTGATTGTGTGATTGTGTGATTGTCTGATTGTGTGATTGTGTGATTGTGTGATTGTGTGATTGTGTGATTGTGTGACTGTGTGATTGTGTGATTGTGTGATTGTGTGATTGTGTGATTGTGATTGTGTGATTGTGATTGTGATTGTGTGATTGTGTGAGTGTGTGATTGTGTGATTGAGTGATTGTGTGATTGTGTGATTGTGTGATTGTGTGGTTGTGTGATTGTGTGATTGTGTGATTGTGTCATTGTGTGACTGTGTGATCGTGATTGTGTGATTGCGTGATTGTGATTGTGTGATTGTGTGACTGTGTGATTGTGTGATTGTGTGATTGTGTGATTTTGTGATTGAGTGATTGTGTGATTGTGTGATTGTGTGAATGTGTGATTGTGTGACCGTGATTGTGTGATTGATGATTGTGTGATTGTGTGATTGTGTGATTGTGTGATTGTTTGATTGTGTGATTGTGTGATTGTGTGATTGTGATTGTGTGATTGTGATTGTGTGATTGTGTGATCGTGTGATTGTGTGATTGTGTGACTGAGTGATTGTGTGACTGTGTGACTGTGTGACTGTGTGATTGAGGAACTGCGTGATTGTGTGACCATGATTGTGTGACCGTGATTGTGTGACCGATTGTGTGACCGTGATAGGGTGACCGTGAATGTGTGAATGCGTGATTGTGATTGCGTGATTGTGATTCCGTGATTGTGTGATTGTGTGATCGTGTGATTGTGTGATTGTGTGATTGTGTGGTTGTGTGACCGTGATTGTGTGACCGTGATTGTGTGATCGTGATTGTGTGATCGTGATTGTGTGATCGTGATTGTGATTGTGTGATTGTGTGATTGTGTGATTGTGTGATGGTGTGATTGTGTGATTGTGTGAATGCGTGATTGCGTGATCGTGTGATTGTGTGATCGTGTGATCGAGTGATCGTGTGATTGTGTGATTGTGTGATTTTGCGATTGTGTGATTGTGTGATTGTGTGATTGTGTGAGTGTGTTTGTGTGATTGAGTGATTGTGTGCTTGTGTGATTGTGTGGCTGTGTGATTGTGTGATTAGGCGATTGTGTGATTGTGTGATTGTGTGATTGTGTGATTGTGTGATTGTGGGACTGTGTGATTGTGTGATTGTGTGATTGTGTGATTGTGTAATTGTGATTGTGCGATTGTGATTGTGTGATTGTGTGATTGTGTGATTGCGTGATTTTGTGATTGTGTGATTGTGTGATTGTGTGATCGTGATTGTGTGATCGTGATTGTGTGATTGCGTGATTGTGATTGTGTGATTGTGTGACTGTGTGATTGTGTGATTGTGTGATTTTGTGATTGAGTGATTGTGTGATTGTGTGATTGTGTGAATGTGTGATTGTGTGATTGATGTTTGTGTGATTGTGTGATTGTGTGATTGTGTGATTGTTTGATTGTGTGATTGTGTGATTGTGATTGTGTGATTGTGTGATCGTGTGATTGTGTGATTGTGTGACTGAGTGATTGTGTGACTGTGTGACTGTGTGACTGTGTGATTGAGGAACTGTGTGATTGTGTGACCATGATTGTGTGACCGTTATTGTGTGACCGATTGTGTGACCGTGATAGTGTGACCGTGAATGTGTGAATGCGTGATTGTGATTGCGTGATTGTGATTCCGTGATTGTGTGATTGTGTGATCGTGTGATTGTGTGATTGTGTGATTGTGTGGTTGTGTGACCGTGATTGTGTGGCCGTGATTGTGTGATCGTGATTGTGTGATCGTGATTGTGTGATCGTGATTGTGATTGTGTGATTGTGTGATTGTGTGATTGTGTGATTGTGTGATTGTGTGATTGTGTGATTGTGTGATTGTGTGATTGTGTGATTGTGTGATTGTGTGATTGTGTGATTGTGTGATTGTGTGATTGTGTGATTGTGTGATTGTGTGATTGTGGGATTGTGTGATTGTGGGATTGTGTGATTGTGGGATTGTGTGATTGTGGGATTGTGTGATTGTGTGATTGTGTGATTGTGTGATTGTGTGATTGTGTGATTGTGTGATTGTGGGATTGTGTGATTGTGTGATTGTGACTGTGTGATTGTGTGAGTGTGTGATTGTGTGATTGAGTGATTGTGTGCTTGTATGATTGTGTGGTTGTGTGATTGTCTGATTGTGTGATTGTGTGATTGTGTGATTGTGTGATTGTGTGATTGTGTGATTTTGTGATTGAGTGATTGTGTGATTGTGTGATTGTGTGATTGTGTGATTTTGCGATTGTGTGATTGTGTGATGGTGTGATTGTGTGAGTGTGTGATTGTGTGATTGAGTGATTGTGTGCTTGTGTGATTCAGTGATTGTGTGCTTGTGTGATTGTGTGGTTGTGTGATTGTGTAGTTGTGTGATTGTGTGATTGAGAGATTGTGTGCTTGTGTGATTGTATGATTCCGTGATTGTGTGATTGTGTGATTGTGTGATGGTGATTGTGTGATTGTGTGATTGTGTGATTGTGTGATTGTGTGATTTTGCGATTGTGTGATTGTGTGATTGTGTGATCGTGTGAGTGTGTGATTGTGTGATTGAGTGATTGTGTGCTTGTGTGATTGTGTGGTTGTGTGATTGTGTGATTAGGTGATTGTGTGATTGTGTGATTGTGTGGTTGTGAGATTGTGTGATTGTGTGATTAGGTGATTGTGTGATTGTGTGATTGTGTGATTGTGTGATTGTGTGATTGTGTGATTGTGTGACTGTGTGATTGTGTGATTGTGTGATTGTGTGATTGTGTGATTGTGTGATTGTGTGATTTTGTGATTGAGTGATTGTGTGATTGTGTGATTGTGTGATTGTGTGAATGTGTGATTGTGTGACCGTGATTGTGTGATTGTGTGATTGTGTGATTGTGTGATTGTTTGATTGTGTGATTGTGTGATTGTGTGCTTGTGTGATTGAGTGATTGTGTGCTTGTGTGATTGTGTGGTTGTGTGATTGTGTAGTTGTGTGATTGTGTGATTGAGTGATTGTGTGCTTGTGTGATTGTATGATTCCGTGATTGTGTGATTGTGTGATTGTGTGATGGTGATTGTGTGATTGTGTGATTGTGTGATTGTGTGATTGTGTGATTTTGCGATTGTGTGATTGTGTGATTGTGTGATCGTGTGAGTGTGTGATTGTGTGATTGAGTGATTGTGTGCTTGTGTGATTGTGTGGTTGTGTGATTGTGTGATTAGGTGATTGTGTGATTGTGTGATTGTGTGGTTGTGAGATTGTGAGATTGTGTGATTAGGTGATTGTGTGATTGTGTGATTGTGTGATTGTGTGATTGTGTGATTGTGTGATTGTGTGACTGTGTGATTGTGTGATTGTGTGATTGTGTGATTGTGTGATTTTGTGATTGAGTGATTGTGTGATTGTGTGATTGTGTGATTGTGTGAATGTGTGATTGTGTGACCGTGATTGTGTGATTTTGTGATTGAGTGATTGTGTGATTGTGTGATTGTGTGATTGTGTGATTTTGCGATTGTGTGATTGTGTGATGGTGTGATTGTGTGAGTGTGTGATTGTGTGATTGAGTGATTGTGTGCTTGTGTGATTCAGTGATTGTGTGCTTGTGTGATTGTGTGGTTGTGTGATTGTGTAGTTGTGTGATTGTGTGATTGAGAGATTGTGTGCTTGTGTGATTGTATGATTCCGTGATTGTGTGATTGTGTGATTGTGTGACTGTGTGATTGTGTGAATGTGTGATTGTGTGACCGTGATTGTGTGATTGTGTGATTGTGTGATTGTTTGATTGTGTGATTGTGTGATTGTGTGATTGTGTGATTGTGTGATTGTGTGATTGTGTGATTTTGTGATTGTGTGATTGTGTGATTGTGTGATTGTGTGATTGTGTGATTGTGTGATTGTGTGATTGTGTGATTGTGTGATTGTGTGATTGTGTGATTGTGTGATTGTGTGATTGTGTGATTGTGTGATTGTGTGATTGTGTGATTGTGTGATTGTGTGATTGTGTGATTGTGTGATTGTGTGATTGTGTGATGGTGTGATTGTGTGATTGTGTGATTGTGGGATTGTGTGATTGTGTGATTGTGACTGTGTGATTGTGTGAGTGTGTGATTGTGTGATTGAGTGATTGTGTGCTTGTATGATTGTGTGGTTGTGTGATTGTCTGATTGTGTGATTGTGTGATTGTGTGATTGTGTGATTGTGTGATTGTGTGATTGTGTGATTGTGTGATTGTGTGATTGTGTGATTGTGTAATTGTGATTGTGCGATTGTGATTGTGTGATTGTGTGATTGTGTGATTGTGTGATTGTGTGATTGTGTAATTGTGAGATTGTGTGATTGTGTGATTGTGTGAATGTGTGATTGCGTGATCGTGTGATTGTGTGATCGTGTGATCGAGTGATCGTGTGATTGTGTGATTGTGTGATTTTGCGATTGTGTGATTGTGTGATTGTGTGATTGTGTGATTGTGTGATTGTGTGATTGTGTGATTGTGTGATTTTGCGATTGTGTGATTGTGTGATGGTGTGATTGTGTGAGTGTGTGATTGTGTGATTGAGTGATTGTGTGCTTGTGTGATTCAGTGATTGTGTGCTTGTGTGATTGTGTGGTTGTGTGATTGTGTAGTTGTGTGATTGTGTGATTGAGAGATTGTGTGCTTGTGTGATTGTATGATTCCGTGATTGTGTGATTGTGTGATTGTGTGATGGTGATTGTGTGATTGTGTGATTGTGTGATTGAGTGATTGTGTGATTGTGTGATTGTGTGATTGTGTGAATGTGTGATTGTGTGACCGTGATTGTGTGATTGTGTGATTGTGTGATTGTTTGATTGTGTGATTGTGTGATTGTGTGATTGTGTGATTGAGTGATTGTGTGATTTTGTGATTGTGTGATTGTGTGATTGTGTGATTGTGTGATTGTGTGATTGTGTGATTGTGTGATTGTGTGATTGTGTGATTGTGTGATTGTGTGATTGTGTGATTGTGTGATTGTGTGATTGTGTGATTGTGTGATTGTGTGATTGTGTGATTGTGTGATTGTGTGATTGTGTGATTGTGTGATTGTGTGATGGTGTGATTGTGTGATTGTGTGATTGTGGGATTGTGTGATTGTGTGATTGTGACTGTGTGATTGTGTGAGTGTGTGATTGTGTGATTGAGTGATTGTGTGCTTGTATGATTGTGTGGTTGTGTGATTGTCTGATTGTGTGATTGTGTGATTGTGTGATTGTGTGATTGTGTGATTGTGTGATTGTGTGATTGTGTGATTGTGTGATTGTGTGATTGTGTGATTGTGTAATTGTGATTGTGCGATTGTGATTGTGTGATTGTGTGATTGTGTGATTGTGTGATTGTGTGATTGTGTAATTGTGAGATTGTGTGATTGTGTGATTGTGTGAATGTGTGATTGCGTGATCGTGTGATTGTGTGATCGTGTGATCGAGTGATCGTGTGATTGTGTGATTGTGTGATTTTGCGATTGTGTGATTGTGTGATTGTGTGATTGTGTGATTGTGTGATTGTGTGATTGTGTGATTTTGCGATTGTGTGATTGTGTGATGGTGTGATTGTGTGAGTGTGTGATTGTGTGATTGAGTGATTGTGTGCTTGTGTGATTCAGTGATTGTGTGCTTGTGTGATTGTGTGGTTGTGTGATTGTGTAGTTGTGTGATTGTGTGATTGAGAGATTGTGTGCTTGTGTGATTGTATGATTCCGTGATTGTGTGATTGTGTGATTGTGTGATGGTGATTGTGTGATTGTGTGATTGTGTGATTGTGTGATTGTGTGATTTTGCGATTGTGTGATTGTGTGATTGTGTGATCGTGTGAGTGTGTGATTGTGTGATTGAGTGATTGTGTGATTGTGTGATTGTGTGATTGTGTGAGTGTGTGGTTGTGTGATTGAGTGATTGTGTGCTTGTGTGATTGTGTGGCTGTGTGATTGTGTGATTGTGTAATTGTGATTGTGAGATTGTGTGATTGTGCGATTGTGTGATTGTGTGATTGTGTGATTGTGTGATTGTGATTGTGTGATTGTGATTGTGTGATTGTGATTGTGTGATTGTGATTGTGTGATTGTGATTGTGTGATTGTGATTGTGTGATTGTGATTGTTTGATTGTGATTGTGTGATTGTGATTGTGTGATTGTGATTGTGTGATTGTGATTGTGTGATTGTGATTGTGTGATTGTGATTGTGTGATTGTGATTGTGTGATTGTGATTGTGTGATTGTGATTGTGTGATTGTGATTGTGTGATTGTGATTGTGTGATTGTGTGATTGTGATTGTGTGATTGTGATTGTGTGATTGTGATTGTGTGATTGTGATTGTGTGATTGTGATTGTGTGATTGTGATTGTGTGATTGTGATTGTGTGATTGTGATTGTGTGATTGTGATTGTGTGATTGTGATTGTGTGATTGTGATTGTGTGATTGTGATTGTGTAATTGTGATTGTGTGATTGTGATTGTGTGATTGTGATTGTGTGATTGTGATTGTGTGATTGTGATTGTGTGATTGTGATTGTGTGATTGTGATTGTGTGATTGTGATTGTGTGATTGTGATTGTGTGATTGTGATTGTGTGATTGTGATTGTGTGATTGTGATTGTGTGATTGTGATTGTGTGATTGTGATTGTGTGATTGTGATTGTGTGATTGTGATTGTGTGATTGTGATTGTGTGATTGTGATTGTGTGATTGTGATTGTGTGATTGTGATTGTGTGATTGTGATTGTGTGATTGTGATTGTGTGATTGTGATTGTGTGATTGTGATTGTGTGATTGTGATTGTGTGATTGTGATTGTGTGATTGTGATTGTGTGATTGTGATTGTGTGATTGTGATTGTGTGATTGTGATTGTGTGATTGTGATTGTGTGATTGTGATTGTGTGATTGTGATTGTGTGATTGTGATTGTGTGATTGTGATTGTGTGATTGTGATTGTGTGATTGTGATTGTGTGATTGTGATTGTGTGATTGTGATTGTGTGATTGTGATTGTGTGATTGTGATTGTGTGATTGTGATTGTGTGATTGTGATTGTGTGATTGTGATTGTGTGATTGTGATTGTGTGATTGTGATTGTGTGATTGTGATTGTGTGATTGTGATTGTGTGATTGTGATTGTGTGATTGTGATTGTGTGATTGTGATTGTGTGATTGTGATTGTGTGATTGTGATTGTGTGATTGTGATTGTGTGATTGTGATTGTGTGATTGTGATTGTGTGATTGTGATTGTGTGATTGTGATTGTGTGATTGTGATTGTGTGATTGTGATTGTGTGATTGTGATTGTGTGATTGTGATTGTGTGATTGTGATTGTGTGATTGTGATTGTGTGATTGTGATTGTGTGATTGTGATTGTGTGATTGTGATTGTGTGATTGTGATTGTGTGATTGTGATTGTGTGATTGTGATTGTGTGATTGTGATTGTGTGATTGTGATTGTGTGATTGTGATTGTGTGATTGTGATTGTGTGATTGTGATTGTGTGATTGTGATTGTGTGATTGTGATTGTGTGATTGTGATTGTGTGATTGTGATTGTGTGATTGTGATTGTGTGATTGTGATTGTGTGATTGTGATTGTGTGATTGTGATTGTGTGATTGTGATTGTGTGATTGTGATTGTGTGATTGTGATTGTGTGATTGTGATTGTGTGATTGTGATTGTGTGATTGTGATTGTGTGATTGTGATTGTGTGATTGTGATTGTGTGATTGTGATTGTGTGATTGTGATTGTGTGATTGTGATTGTGTGATTGTGATTGTGTGATTGTGATTGTGTGATTGTGATTGTGTGATTGTGATTGTGTGATTGTGATTGTGTGATTGTGATTGTGTGATTGTGACTGTGTGATTGTGTGAGTGTGTGATTGTGTAATTGAGTGATTGTGTGCTTGTGTGATTGTGTGGTTGTGAGATTGTGTGATTGTGAGATTAGGTGATTGTGTGATTGTGTGATTGTGTGATTGTGTGATTGTGTGATTGTGTGATTGTGTGATTGTGTGATTGTGTGATTTTGTGATTGAGTGATTGTGTGATTGTGTGATTGTGTGATTGTGTGATTGTGTGATTGTGTGATTGTGTGATTGTGTGATTGTGTGATTGTGTGATTGTGTGATTGTGTGATTGTGTAATTGTGAGATTGTGTGATTGTGTGATTGTGTGAATGTGTGATTGCGTGATCGTGTGATTGTGTGATCGTGTGATCGAGTGATCGTGTGATTGTGTGATTGTGTGATTTTGCGATTGTGTGATTGTGTGATTGTGTGATTGTGTGAGTGTGTGATTGTGTGATTGAGTGATTGTGTGCTTGTGTGATTGTGTGGCTGTGTGATTGTGTGATTGTGTAACTGTGATTGTGAGATTGTGTGATTGTGCGATTGTGTGATTGTGTGATTGTGTGATTGTGTGATTGTGTGATTGTGTGAATGTGTGATTGTGTGATTGTGTGATTGTGTGATTGTGTGATTGTGTGATTGTGATTGTGTGATTGTGATTGTGTGATTGTGATTGTGTGATTGTGATTGTGTGATTGTGATTGTGTGATTGTGATTGTGTGATTGTGATTGTGTGATTGTGATTGTGTGATTGTGATTGTGTGATTGTGATTGTGTGATCGTGATTGTGATTGTGTGATTGTGTGATCGTGATTGTGATTGTGTGATTGTGTGATTGTGTGATTGTGTGATTGTGTGATTGTGTGATTGTGTGATTGTGTGATTGAGTGATTGTGTGCTTGTGTGATTGTATACTTGTGTGATTGTATACTTGTGTGATTGTGTGATTGTGTGATTGTGCGATTGCGTGCTTGTGTGATTGTGTGATTGTGATTGTGTGATTGTGTGATTGTGTGATTGTGTGATTGTGTGATTGTGTGATTGTGTGATTGTGTGATTGTGTGATTGTGTGATTGTGTGATTGTGTGATTGTGTGATTGTGTGATTGTGTGATTGTCTGATTGTGTGATTGTGTGATTGTGTGATTGTGTGATTGTGTGATTGTGTGACTGTGTGATTGTGTGATTGTGTGATTGTGTGATTGTGTGATTGTGATTGTGTGATTGTGATTGTGATTGTGTGATTGTGTGAGTGTGTGATTGTGTGATTGAGTGATTGTGTGATTGTGTGATTGTGTGATTGTGTGGTTGTGTGATTGTGTGATTGTGTGATTGTGTGATTGTGTGACTGTGTGATCGTGATTGTGTGATTGCGTGATTGTGATTGTGTGATTGTGTGACTGTGTGATTGTGTGATTGTGTGATTGTGTGATTTTGTGATTGAGTGATTGTGTGATTGTGTGATTGTGTGAATGTGTGATTGTGTGACCGTGATTGTGTGATTGATGATTGTGTGATTGTGTGATTGTGTGATTGTTTGATTGTGTGATTGTGTGATTGTGTGATTGTGATTGTGTGATTGTGATTGTGTGATTGTGTGATCGTGTGATTGTGTGATTGTGTGACTGAGTGATTGTGTGACTGTGTGACTGTGTGACTGTGTGATTGAGGAACTGCGTGATTGTGTGACCATGATTGTGTGACCGTGATTGTGTGACCGATTGTGTGACCGTGATAGGGTGACCGTGAATGTGTGAATGCGTGATTGTGATTGCGTGATTGTGATTCCGTGATTGTGTGATTGTGTGATCGTGTGATTGTGTGATTGTGTGATTGTGTGGTTGTGTGACCGTGATTGTGTGACCGTGATTGTGTGATCGTGATTGTGTGATCGTGATTGTGTGATCGTGATTGTGATTGTGTGATTGTGTGATTGTGTGATTGTGTGATGGTGTGATTGTGTGATTGTGTGAATGCGTGATTGCGTGATCGTGTGATTGTGTGATCGTGTGATCGAGTGATCGTGTGATTGTGTGATTGTGTGATTTTGCGATTGTGTGATTGTGTGATTGTGTGATTGTGTGATTGTGTGAGTGTGTTTGTGTGATTGAGTGATTGTGTGCTTGTGTGATTGTGTGGCTGTGTGATTGTGTGATTAGGCGATTGTGTGATTGTGTGATTGTGTGATTGTGTGATTGTGGGACTGTGTGATTGTGTGATTGTGTGATTGTGTGATTGTGTGATTGTGTGATTGTGATTGTGTGATTGTGATTGTGTGATTGTGATTGTGTGATTGTGATTGTGTGATTGTGATTGTGTGATTGTGATTGTGTGATTGTGATTGTGTGATTGTGATTGTGTGATTGTGATTGTGTGATTGTGATTGTGTGATCGTGATTGTGATTGTGTGATTGTGTGATCGTGATTGTGATTGTGTGATTGTGTGATTGTGTGATTGTGTGATTGTGTGATTGTGTGATTGTGTGATTGTGTGATTGAGTGATTGTGTGCTTGTGTGATTGTATACTTGTGTGATTGTATACTTGTGTGATTGTGTGATTGTGTGATTGTGCGATTGCGTGCTTGTGTGATTGTGTGATTGTGATTGTGTGATTGTGTGATTGTGTGATTGTGTGATTGTGTGATTGTGTGATTGTGTGATTGTGTGATTGTGTGATTGTGTGATTGTGTGATTGTGTGATTGTGTGATTGTGTGATTGTGATTGTGTGATTGTGATTGTGTGATTGTGATTGTGTGATTGTGATTGTGTGATTGTGATTGTGTGATTGTGATTGTGTGATTGTGATTGTGTGATTGTGATTGTGTGATTGTGATTGTGTGATTGTGATTGTGTGATTGTGATTGTGTGATTGTGACTGTGTGATTGTGTGAGTGTGTGATTGTGTAATTGAGTGATTGTGTGCTTGTGTGATTGTGTGGTTGTGAGATTGTGTGATTGTGAGATTAGGTGATTGTGTGATTGTGTGATTGTGTGATTGTGTGATTGTGTGATTGTGTGATTGTGTGATTGTGTGATTGTGTGATTTTGTGATTGAGTGATTGTGTGATTGTGTGATTGTGTGATTGTGTGATTGTGTGATTGTGTGATTGTGTGATTGTGTGATTGTGTGATTGTGTGATTGTGTGATTGTGTGATTGTGTGATTGTGTAATTGTGAGATTGTGTGATTGTGTGATTGTGTGAATGTGTGATTGCGTGATCGTGTGATTGTGTGATCGTGTGATCGAGTGATCGTGTGATTGTGTGATTGTGTGATTTTGCGATTGTGTGATTGTGTGATTGTGTGATTGTGTGAGTGTGTGATTGTGTGATTGAGTGATTGTGTGCTTGTGTGATTGTGTGGCTGTGTGATTGTGTGATTGTGTAACTGTGATTGTGAGATTGTGTGATTGTGCGATTGTGTGATTGTGTGATTGTGTGATTGTGTGATTGTGTGATTGTGTGAATGTGTGATTGTGTGATTGTGTGATTGTGTGATTGTGTGATTGTGTGATTGTGTGATTGTGTGATTGTGATTGTGTGATTGTGATTGTGTGATTGTGATTGTGTGATTGTGATTGTGTGATTGTGATTGTGTGATTGTGATTGTGTGATTGTGATTGTGTGATTGTGATTGTGTGATTGTGATTGTGTGATTGTGATTGTGTGATCGTGATTGTGATTGTGTGATTGTGTGATCGTGATTGTGATTGTGTGATTGTGTGATTGTGTGATTGTGTGATTGTGTGATTGTGTGATTGTGTGATTGAGTGATTGTGTGCTTGTGTGATTGTATACTTGTGTGATTGTATACTTGTGTGATTGTGTGATTGTGTGATTGTGCGATTGCGTGCTTGTGTGATTGTGTGATTGTGATTGTGTGATTGTGTGATTGTGTGATTGTGTGATTGTGTGATTGTGTGATTGTGTGATTGTGTGATTGTGTGATTGTGTGATTGTGTGATTGTGTGATTGTGTGATTGTGTGATTGTGTGATTGTGTGATTGTGTGATTGTCTGATTGTGTGATTGTGTGATTGTGTGATTGTGTGATTGTGTGATTGTGTGACTGTGTGATTGTGTGATTGTGTGATTGTGTGATTGTGTGATTGTGATTGTGTGATTGTGATTGTGATTGTGTGATTGTGTGAGTGTGTGATTGTGTGATTGAGTGATTGTGTGATTGTGTGATTGTGTGATTGTGTGGTTGTGTGATTGTGTGATTGTGTGATTGTGTGATTGTGTGACTGTGTGATCGTGATTGCGTGATTGCGTGATTGTGATTGTGTGATTGTGTGACTGTGTGATTGTGTGATTGTGTGATTGTGTGATTTTGTGATTGAGTGATTGTGTGATTGTGTGATTGTGTGAATGTGTGATTGTGTGACCGTGATTGTGTGATTGATGATTGTGTGATTGTGTGATTGTGTGATTGTGTGATTGTTTGATTGTGTGATTGTGTGATTGTGTGATTGTGATTGTGTGATTGTGATTGTGTGATTGTGTGATCGTGTGATTGTGTGATTGTGTGACTGAGTGATTGTGTGACTGTGTGACTGTGTGACTGTGTGATTGAGGAACTGCGTGATTGTGTGACCATGATTGTGTGACCGTGATTGTGTGACCGATTGTGTGACCGTGATAGGGTGACCGTGAATGTGTGAATGCGTGATTGTGATTGCGTGATTGTGATTCCGTGATTGTGTGATTGTGTGATCGTGTGATTGTGTGATTGTGTGATTGTGTGGTTGTGTGACCGTGATTGTGTGACCGTGATTGTGTGATCGTGATTGTGTGATCGTGATTGTGTGATCGTGATTGTGATTGTGTGATTGTGTGATTGTGTGAATGTGTGATGGTGTGATTGTGTGATTGTGTGAATGCGTGATTGCGTGATCGTGTGATTGTGTGATCGTGTGATCGAGTGATCGTGTGATTGTGTGATTGTGTGATTTTGCGATTGTGTGATTGTGTGATTGTGTGATTGTGTGAGTGTGTTTGTGTGATTGAGTGATTGTGTGCTTGTGTGATTGTGTGGCTGTGTGATTGTGTGATTAGGCGATTGTGTGATTGTGTGATTGTGTGATTGTGTGATTGTGGGACTGTGTGATTGTGTGATTGTGTGATTGTGTGATTGTGTAATTGTGATTGTGCGATTGTGATTGTGTGATTGTGTGATTGTGTGATTGCGTGATTTTGTGATTGTGTGATTGTGTGATTGTGTGATCGTGATTGTGTGATCGTGATTGTGTGATTGCGTGATTGTGATTGTGTGATTGTGTGACTGTGTGATTGTGTGATTGTGTGATTTTGTGATTGAGTGATTGTGTGATTGTGTGATTGTGTGAATGTGTGATTGTGTGATTGATGTTTGTGTGATTGTGTGATTGTGTGATTGTGTGATTGTTTGATTGTGTGATTGTGTGATTGTGATTGTGTGATTGTGTGATCGTGTGATTGTGTGATTGTGTGACTGAGTGATTGTGTGACTGTGTGACTGTGTGACTGTGTGATTGAGGAACTGTGTGATTGTGTGACCATGATTGTGTGACCGTTATTGTGTGACCGATTGTGTGACCGTGATAGTGTGACCGTGAATGTGTGAATGCGTGATTGTGATTGCGTGATTGTGATTCCGTGATTGTGTGATTGTGTGATCGTGTGATTGTGTGATTGTGTGATTGTGTGGTTGTGTGACCGTGATTGTGTGGCTGTGATTGTGTGATCGTGATTGTGTGATCGTGATTGTGTGATCGTGATTGTGATTGTGTGATTGTGTGATTGTGTGATTGTGTGATTGTGTGATTGTGTGATTGTGTGATTGTGTGATTGTGTGATTGTGTGATTGTGTGATTGTGTGATTGTGTGATTGTGTGATTGTGTGATTGTGTGATTGTGTGATTGTGGGATTGTGTGATTGTGGGATTGTGTGATTGTGGGATTGTGTGATTGTGGGATTGTGTGATTGTGTGATTGTGTGATTGTGTGATTGTGTGATTGTGTGATTGTGTGATTGTGGGATTGTGTGATTGTGTGATTGTGACTGTGTGATTGTGTGAGTGTGTGATTGTGTGATTGAGTGATTGTGTGCTTGTATGATTGTGTGGTTGTGTGATTGTCTGATTGTGTGATTGTGTGATTGTGTGATTGTGTGATTGTGTGATTGTGTGATTTTGTGATTGAGTGATTGTGTGATTGTGTGATTGTGTGATTGTGTGATTTTGCGATTGTGTGATTGTGTGATGGTGTGATTGTGTGAGTGTGTGATTGTGTGATTGAGTGATTGTGTGCTTGTGTGATTCAGTGATTGTGTGCTTGTGAGATTGTGTGGTTGTGTGATTGTGTAGTTGTGTGATTGTGTGATTGAGAGATTGTGTGCTTGTGTGATTGTATGATTCCGTGATTGTGTGATTGTGTGATTGTGTGATGGTGATTGTGTGATTGTGTGATTGTGTGATTGTGTGATTGTGTGATTTTGCGATTGTGTGATTGTGTGATTGTGTGATCGTGTGAGTGTGTGATTGTGTGATTGAGTGATTGTGTGCTTGTGTGATTGTGTGGTTGTGTGATTGTGTGATTAGGTGATTGTGTGATTGTGTGATTGTGTGGTTGTGAGATTGTGTGATTGTGTGATTAGGTGATTGTGTGATTGTGTGATTGTGTGATTGTGTGATTGTGTGATTGTGTGATTGTGTGACTGTGTGATTGTGTGATTGTGTGATTGTGTGATTGTGTGATTGTGTGATTTTGTGATTGAGTGATTGTGTGATTGTGTGATTGTGTGATTGTGTGAATGTGTGATTGTGTGACCGTGATTGTGTGATTGTGTGATTGTGTGATTGTGTGATTGTTTGATTGTGTGATTGTGTGATTGTGTGCTTGTGTGATTGAGTGATTGTGTGCTTGTGTGATTGTGTGGTTGTGTGATTGTGTAGTTGTGTGATTGTGTGATTGAGTGATTGTGTGCTTGTGTGATTGTATGATTCCGTGATTGTGTGATTGTGTGATTGTGTGATGGTGATTGTGTGATTGTGTGATTGTGTGATTGTGTGATTGTGTGATTTTGCGATTGTGTGATTGTGTGATTGTGTGATCGTGTGAGTGTGTGATTGTGTGATTGAGTGATTGTGTGCTTGTGTGATTGTGTGGTTGTGTGATTGTGTGATTAGGTGATTGTGTGATTGTGTGATTGTGTGGTTGTGAGATTGTGAGATTGTGTGATTAGGTGATTGTGTGATTGTGTGATTGTGTGATTGTGTGATTGTGTGATTGTGTGATTGTGTGACTGTGTGATTGTGTGATTGTGTGATTGTGTGATTGTGTGATTTTGTGATTGAGTGATTGTGTGATTGTGTGATTGTGTGATTGTGTGATTGTGTGAATGTGTGATTGTGTGACCGTGATTGTGTGATTGTGTGATTGTGTGATTGTGTGATTGTTTGATTGTGTGATTGTGTGATTGTGTGATTGTGTGATTGTGTGATTGTGTGATTGTGTGATTGTGTGATTGTGTGATTGTATGATTGTGTGATTGTGTGATAGTGTGATTGTGTGATTGTGTGATTGTGTGATTGTGTGATTGTGTGATTGTGTGATTGTGTGATTGTGTGATTGTGTGATTCTGTGATGGTGTGATTGTGTGATTGTGTGATTGTGGGATTGTGTGATTGTGTGATTGTGACTGTGTGATTGTGTGAGTGTGTGATTGTGTGATTGAGTGATTGTGTGCTTGTATGATTGTGTGGTTGTGTGATTGTCTGATTGTGTGATTGTGTGATTGTGTGATTGTGTGATTGTGTGATTGTGTGATTGTTTGAATGTGTGATTGTGTGATTGTGTGATTTTGTGATTGTGTGATTGTGTGATTGTGTGATTGTGTGATTGTGTGATTGTGTGATTGTGTGATTGTGTGATTGTGTGATTGTGTGATTGTGTGATTGCGTGATTGTGTGATTGTGTGATTGTGTGATTGTGTGATTGTGTGATTGTGTGATTGTGTGATTGTGTGATTGTGGGATTGTGTGATTGTGTGATTGTGACTGTGTGATTGTGTGAGTGTGTGATTGTGTGATTGAGTGATTGTGTGCTTGTATGATTGTGTGGTTGTGTGATTGTCTGATTGTGTGATTGTGTGATTGTGTGATTGTGTGATTGTGTGATTTTGTGATTGAGTGATTGTGTGATTGTGTGATTGTGTGATTGTGTGATTTTGCGATTGTGTGATTGTGTGATGGTGTGATTGTGTGAGTGTGTGATTGTGTGATTGAGTGATTGTGTGCTTGTGTGATTCAGTGATTGTGTGCTTGTGTGATTGTGTGGTTGTGTGATTGTGTAGTTGTGTGATTGTGTGATTGAGAGATTGTGTGCTTGTGTGATTGTATGATTCCGTGATTGTGTGATTGTGTGATTGTGTGATGGTGATTGTGTGATTGTGTGATTGTGTGATTGTGTGATTGTGTGATTTTGCGATTGTGTGATTGTGTGATTGTGTGATCGTGTGAGTGTGTGATTGTGTGATTGAGTGATTGTGTGCTTGTGTGATTGTGTGATTGTGTGATTGTGTGATTGTGTGACTGTGTGATTGTGTGATTGTGTGATTGTGTGATTGTGTGATTGTGTGATTGTGTGATTTTGTGATTGAGTGATTGTGTGATTGTGTGATTGTGTGATTGTGTGAATGTGTGATTGTGTGACCGTGATTGTGTGATTGTGTGATTGTGTGATTGTTTGATTGTGTGATTGTGTGATTGTGTGATTGTGTGATTGTGTGATTGTGTGATTGTGTGATTTTGTGATTGTGTGATTGTGTGATTGTGTGATTGTGTGATTGTGTGATTGTGTGATTGTGTGATTGTGTGATTGTGTGATTGTGTGATTGTGTGATTGTGTGATTGTGTGATTGTGTGATTGTGTGATTGTGTGATTGTGTGATTGTGTGATTGTGTGATTGTGTGATTGTGTGATTGTGTGATTGTGTGATTGTGTGATTGTGTGATTGTGTGATTGTGTGATGGTGTGATTGTGTGATTGTGTGATTGTGGGATTGTGTGATTGTGTGATTGTGACTGTGTGATTGTGTGAGTGTGTGATTGTGTGATTGAGTGATTGTGTGCTTGTATGATTGTGTGGTTGTGTGATTGTCTGATTGTGTGATTGTGTGATTGTGTGATTGTGTGATTGTGTGATTGTGTGATTGTGTGATTGTGTGATTGTGTGATTGTGTGATTGTGTGATTGTGTAATTGTGATTGTGCGATTGTGATTGTGTGATTGTGTGATTGTGTGATTGTGTGATTGTGTGATTGTGTAATTGTGAGATTGTGTGATTGTGTGATTGTGTGAATGTGTGATTGCGTGATCGTGTGATTGTGTGATCGTGTGATCGAGTGATCGTGTGATTGTGTGATTGTGTGATTTTGCGATTGTGTGATTGTGTGATTGTGTGATTGTGTGATTGTGTGATTGTGTGATTGTGTGATTTTGCGATTGTGTGATTGTGTGATGGTGTGATTGTGTGAGTGTGTGATTGTGTGATTGAGTGATTGTGTGCTTGTGTGATTCAGTGATTGTGTGCTTGTGTGATTGTGTGGTTGTGTGATTGTGTAGTTGTGTGATTGTGTGATTGAGAGATTGTGTGCTTGTGTGATTGTATGATTCCGTGATTGTGTGATTGTGTGATTGTGTGATGGTGATTGTGTGATTGTGTGATTGTGTGATTGAGTGATTGTGTGATTGTGTGATTGTGTGATTGTGTGAATGTGTGATTGTGTGACCGTGATTGTGTGATTGTGTGATTGTGTGATTGTTTGATTGTGTGATTGTGTGATTGTGTGATTGTGTGATTGAGTGATTGTGTGATTTTGTGATTGTGTGATTGTGTGATTGTGTGATTGTGTGATTGTGTGATTGTGTGATTGTGTGATTGTGTGATTGTGTGATTGTGTGATTGTGTGATTGTGTGATTGTGTGATTGTGTGATTGTGTGATTGTGTGATTGTGTGATTGTGTGATTGTGTGATTGTGTGATTGTGTGATTGTGTGATTGTGTGATTGTGTGATTGTGTGATGGTGTGATTGTGTGATTGTGTGATTGTGGGATTGTGTGATTGTGTGATTGTGACTGTGTGATTGTGTGAGTGTGTGATTGTGTGATTGAGTGATTGTGTGCTTGTATGATTGTGTGGTTGTGTGATTGTCTGATTGTGTGATTGTGTGATTGTGTGATTGTGTGATTGTGTGATTGTGTGATTGTGTGATTGTGTGATTGTGTGATTGTGTAATTGTGATTGTGCGATTGTGATTGTGTGATTGTGTGATTGTGTGATTGTGTGATTGTGTGATTGTGTAATTGTGAGATTGTGTGATTGTGTGACTGTGTGAATGTGTGATTGCGTGATCGTGTGATTGTGTGATCGTGTGATCGAGTGATCGTGTGATTGTGTGATTGTGTGATTTTGCGATTGTGTGATTGTGTGATTGTGTGATTGTGTGATTGTGTGATTGTGTGATTGTGTGATTTTGCGATTGTGTGATTGTGTGATGGTGTGATTGTGTGAGTGTGTGATTGTGTGATTGAGTGATTGTGTGCTTGTGTGATTCAGTGATTGTGTGCTTGTGTGATTGTGTGGTTGTGTGATTGTGTAGTTGTGTGATTGTGTGATTGAGAGATTGTGTGCTTGTGTGATTGTATGATTCCGTGATTGTGTGATTGTGTGATTGTGTGATGGTGATTGTGTGATTGTGTGATTGTGTGATTGTGTGATTGTGTGATTGTGTGATTTTGCGATTGTGTGATTGTGTGATTGTGTGATCGTGTGAGTGTGTGATTGTGTGATTGAGTGATTGTGTGATTGTGTGATTGTGTGATTGTGTGAGTGTGTGGTTGTGTGATTGAGTGATTGTGTGCTTGTGTGATTGTGTGGCTGTGTGATTGTGTGATTGTGTAATTGTGATTGTGAGATTGTGTGATTGTGCGATTGTGTGATTGTGTGATTGTGTGATTGTGTGATTGTGTGATTGTGTGATTGTGTGATTGTGTGATTGTGTGATTGTGTGATTGTGTGATTGTGTGATTGTGTGATTGAGTGATTGTGTGCTTGTGTGATTGTGTGATTGTGTGATTGTGATTGTGTGATTGAAATTGTGTGATTGTGATTGTGTGATTGTGATTGTGTGATTGTGATTGTGTGATCGTGATTGTGTGATCGTGATTGTGTGATCGTGATTGTGATTGTGTGATTGTGTGATTGTGTGATTGTGTGATTGTGTGATTGTGTGATTGTGTGATTGTGTGATTGTGTGATTGAGTGATTGTGTGCTTGTGTGATTGTATACTTGTGTGATTGTGTGATTGTGTGATTGTGCGATTGCGTGCTTGTGTGATTGTGTGATTGTGATTGTGTGCTTGTGTGATTGTGTGATTGTGTGATTGTGTGATTGTGTGATTGTGTGATTGTGTGATTGTGTGATTGTGTGATTGTGTGATTTTGTGATTGAGTGATTGTGTGATTGTGTGATTGTGTGAATGTGTGATTGTGTGACCGTGATTGTGTGATTGATGATTGTGTGATTGTGTGATTGTGTGATTGTGTGATTGTGTGATTGTTTGATTGTGTGATTGTGTGATTGTGTGATTGTGATTGTGTGATTGTGATTGTGTGATTGTGTGATCGTGTGATTGTGTGATTGTGTGACTGAGTGATTGTGTGACTGTGTGACTGTGTGACTGTGTGATTGAGGAACTGCGTGATTGTGTGACCATGATTGTGTGACCGTGATTGTGTGACCGATTGTGTGACCGTGATAGGGTGACCGTGAATGTGTGAATGCGTGATTGTGATTGCGTGATTGTGATTCCGTGATTGTGTGATTGTGTGATCGTGTGATTGTGTGATTGTGTGATTGTGTGGTTGTGTGACCGTGATTGTGTGGCCGTGATTGTGTGATCGTGATTGTGTGATCGTGATTGTGTGATCGTGATTGTGATTGTGTGATTGTGTGATTGTGTGATTGTGTGATGGTGTGATTGTGTTATTGTGTGAATGTGTGATTGCGTGATCGTGTGATTGTGTGATCGTGTGATCGAGTGATCGTGTGATTGTGTGATTGTGTGATTTTGCGATTGTGTGATTGTGTGATTGTGTGATTGTGTGAGTGTGTTTGTGTGATTGAGTGATTGTGTGCTTGTGTGATTGTGTGGCTGTGTGATTGTGTGATTAGGCGATTGTGTGATTGTGTGATTGTGTGATTGTGTGATTGTGGGACTGTGTGATTGTGTGATAGTGTGATTGTGTGATTGTGTGATTGTGTAATTGTGATTGTGCGATTGTGATTGTGTGATTGTGTGATTGTGTGATTGCGTGATTTTGTGATTGTGTGATTGTGTGATTGTGTGATCGTGATTGTGTGATCGTGATTGTGTGATCGTGATTGTGTGATTGCGTGATTGTGATTGTGTGATTGTGTGACTGTGTGATTGTGTGATTGTGTGATTTTGTGATTGAGTGATTGTGTGATTGTGTGATTGTGTGAATGTGTGATTGTGTGACCGTGATTGTGTGATTGATGTTTGTGTGATTGTGTGATTGTGTGATTGTGTGATTGTTTGATTGTGTGATTGTGTGATTGTGATTGTGTGATTGTGTGATCGTGTGATTGTGTGATTGTGTGACTGAGTGATTGTGTGACTGTGTGACTGTGTGATTGAGGAACTGTGTGATTGTGTGACCGTGATTGTGTGACCGATTGTGTGACCGTGATAGTGTGACCGTGAATGTGTGAATGCGTGATTGTGATTGCGTGATTGTGATTCCGTGATTGTGTGATTGTGTGATCGTGTGATTGTGTGATTGTGTGATTGTGTGGTTGTGTGACCGTGATTGTGTGGCCGTGATTGTGTGGCCGTGATTGTGTGATCGTGATTGTGTGATCGTGATTGTGTGATCGTGATTGTGATTGTGTGATTGTGTGATTGTGTGATTGTGTGATTGTGTGATTGTGTGATTGTGTGATTGTGTGATTGTGTGATTGTGTGATTGTGTGATTGTGTGATTGTGTGATTGTGTGATTGTGTGATTGTGTGATTGTGTGGTTGTGTGACCGTGATTGTGTGACCGTGATTGTGTGATCGTGATTGTGTGATCGTGTTAGTGTGACCGTGAATGTGTGATTGCGTGATTGTGATTGCGTGATTGCGATTGCGTGATTGTGATTGCGTGATTGTGTGATTGTGTGATTGTGTGATTGTGTGATGGTGTGATTGTGTGATTGTGTGAATGTGTGATTGCGTGATCGTGTGATTGTGTGATCGTGTGATCGTGTGATCGTGTGATTGTGTGATTGTGTGATTTTGCGATTGTGTGATTGTGTAATTGTGATTGTGCGATTGTGATTGTGTGATTGTGTGATTGTGTGATTGTGTGATTGTGTGATTGTGTGATTGTGTGATTGTGGGATTGTGTGATTGTGGGATTGTGTGATTGTGGGATTGTGTGATTGTGGGATTGTGTGATTGTGGGATTGTGTGATTGTGGGATTGTGTGATTGTGTGATTGTGTGATTGTGTGATTGTGTGATTGTGTGATTGTGTGATTGTGTGATCGTGTGATCGTGTGATCGTGTGATTGTGTGATTGTGTGATTTTGCGATTGTGTGATTGTGTGATTGTGTGATTGTGTGAGTGTGTGATTGTGTGATTGAGTGATTGTGTGCTTGCGTGATTGTGTGATTGTGTGATTGTGTGATTGTGTGATTGTGTGATTGTGTGGTTGCGTGATTGCGTGATTGTGTGATTGTGTGATTGTGTGATTGTGTGATTGTGTGATTGTGTGATTGTGTGATTGTGTGATTGTGTGATTGTGTGATTCTGTGATTGTGTGATTGTGTGATTGTGTGATTGTGATTGTGTGATTGTGATTGTGTGATTGTGATTGTGTGATTGTGATTGTGTGATTGTGATTGTGTGATTGTGATTGTGTGATTGTGATTGTGTGATTGTGATTGTGTGATTGTGATTGTGTGATTGTGATTGTGTGATTGTGATTGGGTGATTGTGATTGCGTGATTGTGTGATTGTGTGATCGTGTGATTGTGTGACCGTGATTGTGTGATTGATGATTGTGTGATTGTGTGATTGTGTGATTTTGTGATTGCGTGATTGTGTGATTGTGTGATTGTGTGATTGTGTGATTGTGTGATTGTGTGATTGAGTGATTGTGTGCTGGTGTGATTGTGTGATTGTGTGATTGTGTGCTTGTGTGATTGTGTGATTGTGATTGTGTGATTGTGATTGTGTGATTGTGATTGTGTGATTGTGATTGTGTGATTGTGATTGTGTGATTGTGATTGTGTGATTGTGATTGTGTGATTGTGATTGTGTGATTGTGATTGTGTGATTGTGATTGTGTGATTGTGATTGTGTGATTGTGATTGTGTGATTGTGATTGTGTGATTGTGATTGTGTGATTGTGATTGTGTGATTGTGATTGTGTGATTGTGATTGTGTGATTGTGATTGTGTGATTGTGATTGTGTGATTGTGATTGTGTGATTGTGATTGTGTGATTGTGATTGTGTGATTGTGATTGTGTGATTGTGATTGTGTGATTGTGATTGTGTGATTGTGATCGTGTGATTGTGATCGTGTGATTGTGATTGTGTGATTGTGATTGTGTGATTGTGATTGTGTGATTGTGATTGTGTGATTGTGATTGTGTGATTGTGATTGTGTGATTGTGATTGTGTGGTTGTGATTGTGTGATTGTGATTGTGTGATTGTGATTGTGTGATTGTGATTGTGTGATTGTGTGAGTGTGTGATTGTGTGATTGAGTGATTATGTGATTGTGTGATTGTGTGATTGTGTGGTTGTGTGATTGTGTGATTGTGTGTTTGTGTGCTTTTGTGATTGTGATGTGTGATTGTGATTGTGTGATTGTGACTGTGTGATGTGTGTGTGTGTGATTGTGTGATTGTGTCATTGTGTGATTGTGTGGTTGTGTGATTGTGTGATTGTGTGATTGTGTGATTGTGTGATTGTGTGATTGTGTGATTGTGTGATTGTGTGATTGTGTGATTGAGTGATTGTGTGATTGTGTGATTGTGTGATTGTGTGATTGTGTGATTGTGTGATTGTGTGATTGTGTGATTGTGTGATTGTGTGGTTGTGTGACCGTGATTGTGTGACCGTGATTGTGTGATTGTGGTTGTGTGATTGTGATTGTGTGATTGTGATTGTGTGATTGTGATTGTGTGATTGTGATTGTGTGATTGTGATTGTGTGATTGTGATTGTGTGATTGTGACTGTGTGATTGTGTGAGTGTGTGATTGTCGTGATTGAGTGATTGTGTGCTTGTGTGATTGTGTGGTTGTGAGATTGTGAGATTGTGTGATTGTGTGATTGTGTGCTTGTGTGATTGTATGATTCCGTGATTGTGTGATTGTGTAATTGTGATTGTGTGATGGTGATTGTGTGATTGTGTGATTGTGTGATTGTGTGATTGTGTGATTGTGTGATTTTGCGATTGTGTGATTGTGTGATTGTGTGATTGTGTGATTGTGTGATTGTGTGAGTGTGTGATTGTGTGATTGAGTGATTGTGTGCTTGTGTGATTGTGTGGTTGTGTGATTGTGTGATTAGGTGATTGTGTGATTGTGTGATTGTGTGGTTGTGAGATTGTGTGATTGTGTGATTAGGTGATTGTGTGATTGAGTGATTGTGTCCTTGTGTGATTGTGTGGTTGTGTGATTGTGTAGTTGTGTGATTGTGTGATTGAGGGATTGTGTGCTTGTGTGATTGTATGATTCCGTGATTGTGTGATTGTGTGATTGTGTAATTGTGATTGTGTGATGGTGATTGTGTGATTGTGTGATTGTGTGATTGTGTGATTGTGTGATTGTGTGATTGTGTGATTGTGTGATTTTGTGATGGAGTGATTGTGTGATTGTGTGATTGTGTGATTGTGTGAATGTGTGATTGTGTGACCGTGATTGTGTGATTGATGATTGTGTGATTGTGTGATTGTGTGATTGTGTGATTGTGTGATTGTTTGATTGTGAGATTGTGTGATTGTGTGCTTGTGTGATTGAGTGATTGTGATTGTGTGATTGTGTAATTGTGAGATTGTGTGATTGTGTGCTTGTGTGATTGTGTGATTGTGATTGTGTGATTGTGATTGTGTGATTGTGATTGTGTGATTGTGATTGTGTGATTGTGATTGTGTGATTGTGATTGTGTGATTGTGGTTGTGTGATTGTGATTGTGTGATTGTGATTGTGTGATTGTGTGATTGTGTGATTTTGTGATTGTGTGATTGTGTGATTGTGTGATTGTGTGATTGTGTGATTGTGTGATTGTGTGATTGTGTGATTGTGTGATTGTGTGATTGTGTGATTGTGTGATTGTGTGATTGTGTGATTGTGTGATTGTGTGATTGTGTGATTGTGTGATTGTGTGATTGTGTGATTGTTTGATTGTGTGATTGTGTGATTGTGTGATTGTGTGATTGTGTGATTTTGTGATTGTGTGATTGTGTGATTGTGTGATTGTGTGATTGTGTGATTGTGTGATTGTGTGATTGTGTGATTGTGTGATTGTGTGATTGTGTGATTGTGTGATTGTGTGATTGTGTGATTGTGTGATTGTGTGATTGTGTGATTTTGTGATTGTGTGATTGTGTGATTGTGTGATTGTGTGATTGTGTGATTGTGTGATTGTGTGATTGTGTGATTGTGTGATTGTGTGATTGTGTGATTGTATGATTGTGTGATTGTGTGATTGTGATTGTGTGATGGTGACTGTGTGATTGTGTGAGTGTGTGATTGTGTGATTGAGTGATTGTGTGCTTGTGTGATTGTGTGGTTGTGAGATTGGGTGATTGTGTGATTAGGTGATTGTGTGATTAGGCGATTGTGTGATTGTGTGATTGTGTGATTGTGTGATTGTGTGATTTTGTGATTGTGTGATTGTGTGATTGTGTGATTGTGTGATTGTGTGATTGTGTGATTGTGTGATTGTGTGATTGTGTGATTGTGTGATTGTGTGATTGTATGATTGTGTGATTGTGTGATTGTGATTGTGTGATTGTGATTGTGTGATTGTGATTGTGTGATTGTGATTGTGTGATTGTGGTTGTGTGATTGTGATTGTGTGATTGTGATTGTGTGATTGTGATTGTGTGATTGTGATTGTGTGATTGTGACTGTGTGATTGTGTGAGTGTGTGATTGTGTGATTGAGTGATTGTGTGCTTGTGTGATTGTGTGGTTGTGAGATTGTGTGATTAGGTGATTGTGTGATTGTGTGATTGTGTGATTGTGTGATTGTGTGATTGTGTGATTGTGTGATTGTGTGATTGTGTGATTGTGTGATTGTGTGATTGTGTGATTGTGTGATTGTGTGATTGTGTGATTGTGTGATTGTGTGATTGTGTGATTGTGTGATTGTGTGATTGTATGATTGTGTGATTGTGTGATTGTGATTGTGTGATTGTGATTGTGTGATTGTGATTGTGTGATTGTGGTTGTGTGATTGTGATTGTGTGATTGTGATTGTGTGATTGTGATTGTGTGATTGTGATTGTGTGATTGTGACTGTGTGATTGTGTGAGTGTGTGATTGTGTGATTGAGTGATTGTGTGCTTGTGTGATTGTGTGGTTGTGAGATTGTGTGATTAGGTGATTGTGTGATTGTGTGATTGTGTGATTGTGTGATTGTGTGATTGTGTGATTGTGTGATTGTGTGATTGTGTGATTGTGTGATTGTGTGATTGTGTGATTGTGTGATTGTGTGATTGTGTGATTGTGTGATTGTGTGATTGTGTGATTGTTTGATTGTGTGATTGTGTGATTGTGTGATTGTGTGATTGTGTGATTGTGTGATTTTGTGATTCTGTGATTGTGTGATTGTGTGATTGTGTGATTGTGTGACTGTGTGATTGTGTGATTGTGTGAATGTGTGATTGTTTGACCGTGATTGTGTGATTGATGATTGTGTGATTGTGTGATTGTGTGACTGTGTGATTGTGTGATTGTGTGAATGTGTGATTGTTTGACCGTGATTGTGTGATTGATGATTGTGTGATTGTGTGATTGTGTGATTGTGTGATTGTTTGATTGTGTGATTGTGTCATTGTGTGATTGTGTGATTGTGTGATTGTGTGATTTTGTGATTGTGTGATTGTGTGATTGTGTGATTGTGTGATTGTGTGATTGTGTGATTGTGTGATTGTGTGATTGTGTGATTGTGTGATTGTGTGATTGTGTGATTGTGTGATTGTGTGATTGTATGATTGTGTGATTGTGTGATTGTGATTGTGTGATTGTGACTGTGTGATTGTGTGAGTGTGTGATTGTGTGATTGAGTGATTGTGTGCTTGTGTGATTGTGTGGTTGTGAGATTGTGTGATTGTGTGATTAGGTGATTGTGTGATTAGGCGATTGTGTGATTGTGTGATTGTGTGATTGTGTGATTTTGTGATTGTGTGATTGTGTGATTGTGTGATTGTGTGTTTGTGTGATTGTGTGATTGTGTGATTGTGTGATTGTGTGATTGTGTGATTGTGTGATTTTATGATTGTGTGATTGTGTGATTGTGATTGTGTGATTGTGACTGTGTGATTGTGTGAGTGTGTGATTGTGTGATTGAGTGATTGTGTGCTTGTGTGATTGTGTGGTTGTGAGATTGTGTGATTGTGTGATTAGGTGATTGTGTGATTAGGCGATTGTGTGATTGTGTGATTGTGTGATTGTGTGATTGTGTGATTGTGTGATTGTGTGATTTTGCGATTGTGTGATTGTGTGATTGTGTGATTGTGTGATTGTGTGATTGTGTGATTGTGTGATTGTGTGATTGTGTGATTGTGTGATTGTGTGATTGTGTGATTGTGTGATTGTGTGATTGTGTGATTGTGTGATTGTGTGATTGTGTGATTGTGTGATTGTGTGATTGTGTGATTGTGTGATTGTGTGGTTGTGCGATCGTGATTGTGTGATCGTGATGGTCTGATCGTGATTGTGTGATCGTGATTGTGTGATCGTGATTGTGCGATTGCGTGTTTGTGACCGTGTGATTGTGTGACTGTGTGATTGTGTGATTGTGACTGTGTGATTGTGTGATTGTGTGATTGTGTGATTGTGTGATCGTGTGATTGCGTGATTGTGTGATTGTGTGATTGTGTGATTGTGTGATTGTGTGATTGTGTGATTGTGTGGTTGTGCGATCGTGATTGTGTGATCGTGATTGTCTGATCGTGATTGTGTGATCGTGATTGTGTGATCGTGATTGTGCGATTGCGTGTTTGTGACCGTGTGATTGTGTGACTGTGTGATTGTGTGATTGTGACTGTGTGATTGTGTGATTGTGTGATTGTGTGATTGTGTGATAGTGTGATTGTGTGATTGTGTGATTGTGTGATTGTGTGATTGTGTGATTGTGTGATTGTGTGATTGTGTGAATGTGTGATTGTGTGATTGTGATTGTGTGATTGTGATTGTGTGATTGTCATTGTGTGATTGTGATTGTGTGATTGTGATTGTGTGATTGTGATTGTGTGATTGTGATTGTGTGATTGTGATTGTGTGATTGTGGTTGTGTGATTGTGATTGTGTGATTGTGATTGTGTGATTGTGATTGTGTGATTGTGATTGTGTGATTGTGACTGTGTGATTGTGTGAGTGTGTGATTGTGTGATTGAGTGATTGTGTGATTTTGTGATTGTGTGATTTTGTGATTGTGTGGTTGTGAGATTGTGTGATTGTGTGATTAGGTGATTGTGTGATTGTGTGATTGTGTGATTGTGTGATTGTGTGATTGTGTGATTGTGTGATTGTGTGATTGTGTGAATGTGTGATTGTGTGATTGTGTGATTGTGTGATTGAGTGATTGTGTAATGTGTGATTGTGATTGTGTGATGGTGATTGTGTGATTGTGTGATTGTGTGATTGTGTGATTGTGTGATTGTGTGATTGTGTGGTTGTGCGATCGTGATTGTGTGATCGTGATTGTCTGATCGTGATTGTGTGATCGTGATTGTGTGATCGTGATTGTGCGATTGCGTGTTTGTGACCGTGTGATTGTGTGACTGTGTGATTGTGTGATTGTGACTGTGTGATTGTGTGATTGTGTGATTGTGTGATAGTGTGATTGTGTGAGTGTGTGATTGTGTGATTGTGTGATTGTGTGATTGTGTGATTGTGTGATTGTGTGAATGTGTGATTGTGTGACCGTGATTGTGTGATTGATGATTGTGTGATTGTGTGATTGTGTGATTGTGTGATTGTGTGATTGTGTGATTGTGTGATTGTGTGATTGTGTGATTGTGTGATTGTGTGAGTGTGTGATTGTGTAATTGAGTGATTGTGTGCATGTGTGATTGTGTGATTAGGTGATTGTGCGATTGTGTGATTGTGTGATTGTGTGATTGTGTGATCGTGTGATTGTGTGATTGTGTGATTGTGTGGTTGTGTGACCGTGATTGTGTGACCGTGATTTTGTGACGGTGATTGTGTGACCGTGATTGTGTGACCGTGATAGTGTGACCGTGAATGTATGACTGCGTGATTCTGATTGCGTGATTGTGATTGCGTGATTGTGTGATTGTGTGATTGTGTGATTGTGTGATTGTGTGATTGTGTGAGTGTGTGATTGTGTGATTGAGTGATTGTGTGCTTATGTGATTGTGTGGTTGTGTGATTGTGTGATTAGGTGATTGTGTGATTGTGTGATTGTGTGGTTGTGAGATTGTGTGATTGTGTGATTAGGTGATTGTGTGATTGTGTGATTGTGTGATTGTGTGATTGTTTGATTGTGAGATTGTGTGATTGTGTGCTTGTGTGATTGTGTGATTGTGATTGTGTGATTGTGATTGTGTGATTGTCATTGTGTGATTGTGATTGTGTGATTGTGATTGTGTGATTGTGATTGTGTGATTGTGGTTGTGTGATTGTGACTGTGTGATTGTGTGAGTGTGTGATTGTGTGATTGAGTGATTGTGTGATTTTGTGATTGTGTGATTAGGTGATTGTGTGATTGTGTGATTGTGTGGTTGTGAGATTGTGTGATTGTGTGATTAGGTGATTGTGTGATTGTGTGATTGTGTGATTGTGTGATTGTGTGATTGTGTGATTGTGTGATTGTGTGATTGTGTGACTGTGTGATTGTGTGATTGTGTGATTGTGTGATTGAGTGATTGTGTGATTGTGTGATTGTGTGATTGTGCGATTGTGTGATTGTGTGGTTGTGCAATCGTGATTGTGTGATCGTGATTGTCTGATCGTGATTGTGTGATCGTGATTGTGTGATCGTGATTGTGCGATTGCGTGTTTGTGACTGTGTGATTGTGTGACTGTGTGATTGTGTGATTGTGACTGTGTGATTGTGTGATTGTGTGATTGTGTGATAGTGTGATTGTGTGAGTGTGTGATTGTGTGATTGTGTGATTGTGTGATTGTGTGATTGTGTGATTGTGTGATTGTGTGATTGTGTGAATGTGTGATTGTGTGACCGTGATTGTGTGATTGATGATTGTGTGATTGTGTGATTGTGTGATTGTGTGATTGTGTGATTGTGTGATTGTGTGATTGTGTGATTGTGATTGTGTGATTGTGATTGTGTGATTGTGATTGTGTGATTGTGTGAGTGTGTGATTGTGTGATTGAGTGATTGTGTGATTGTGTGATTGTGTGATTGTGTGGTTGTGTGATTGTGTGATTGTGTGTTTGTGTGCTTTTGTGATTGTGATTGTGTGATTGTGATTGTGTGATTGTGACTGTGTGATTGTGTGTGTGTGTGATTGTGTGATTGTGTCATTGTGTAATTGTGTGGTTGTGTGATTGTGTGATTGTGTGATTGTGTGATTGTGTGATTGTGTGATTGTGTGATTGTGTGATTGTGTGATTGTGTGATTGTGTGATTGTGTGATTGTGTGATTGTGCGATTGCGTGATTGTGTGGTTGTGCGATCGTGATTGTGTGATCGTGATTGTCTGATCGTGATTGTGTGATCGTGATTGTGCGATTGCGTGTTTGTGACTGTGTGAAGGTGTGACTGTGTGATTGTGTGATTGTGACTGTGTGATTGTGTGATAGTGTGATTGTGTGATAGTGTGATTGTGTGATTGTGTGATTGTGTGATTGTGTGATTGTGTGATTGTGTGATGGTGTGATTGTGTGATTGTGTGATTGTGTGATTGTGTGATTGTGTGAATGTGTGATTGTGTGACCGTGATTGTGTGATTGATGATTGTGTGATTGTGTGATTGTGTGATTGTGTGATTGTGTGATTGTGTGATTGTGTGATTGTGTGATTGTGTGATTGTGTGATTGTGTGATTGTGTGATTGTGTGATTGTGATTGTGTGATTGTGTGATTGTGTGATTGTGTGATTGTGTGGTTGTGTGACCGTGATTGTGTGACCGTGATTGTGTGATTGTGGTTGTGTGATTGTGATTGTGTGATTGTGATTGTGTGATTGTGATTGTGTGATTGTGATTGTGTGATTGTGACTGTGTGATTGTGTGAGTGTGTGATTGTGTGATTGAGTGATTGTGTGCTTGTGTGATTGTGTGGTTGTGAGATTGTGTGATTGTGTGATTAGGTGATTGTGTGATTGTGTGATTGTGTGATTGTGTGATTGTGTGATTGTGTGATTGTGTGATTGTGTGATTGTGTGATTGTGTGATTGTGTGATTGTGTGATTGTGTGATTGTGTGATTGTGTGATTGTGATTGTGCGATTGTGATTGTGTGATTGTGTGATTGTGTGATTGTGTGATTGTGAGATTGTGTGTTTGTGTGCTTTTGTGATTGTGATTGTGTGATTGTGATTGTGTGATTGGGACTGTGTGATTGTGTGTGTGTGTGATTGTGTGATTGTGTCATTGTGTGATTGTGTGGTTGTGTGATTGTGTGATTGTCTGATTATGTGATTGTGTGATTGTGTGATTGTGTGATTGTGTGATTGTGTGATTGTGTGATTGTGTGATTGTGTGATTGTGTGATTGTGTGATTGTGTGATTGAGTGATTGTGTGATTGTGTGATTGTGTGATTGTGTGATTGTGTGATTGTGTGATTGTGTGATTGTGTGATTGTGTGATTGTGTGATTGTGTGATTGTGTGATTGTGTGATTGTGTGATTGTGTGATTGTGTGGTTGTGTGACCGTGATTGTGTGACCGTGATTGTGTGATCGTGATTGTGTGATCGTGATAGTGTGACCGTGAATGTGTGATTGCGTGATTGTGATTGCGTGATTGCGATTGCGTGATTGTGATTGCGTGATTGTGTGATTGTGTGATTGTGTGATTGTGTGATTGTGTGATTGTGTGATTGTGTGATTATGTGATTGTGTGATTGTGTGACTGAGTGATTGTGTGACTGTGTGATTGTGTGACTGTGTGATTGAAAGTCTGTGTGATTGTGTGACCATGATTGTGTGACCGTGATTGTGTGACCGATTGTGTGACCGTGATTGTGTGACCGTGATTGTGTCATCGTGATTGTGTGATCGTGATTGTGGGTCCGTGATTGAGTGACCGTGATTGACTGACCGTGATTGAGTGACCGTGATTGTGTGACCGTGATTGTGTGACCGTGATTGTGTGACCGTGATTGTGTGACCGTGGTTGTGTGACCGTGATTGTGTGACCGTGATTGTGTGACCGTGATAGTGTGACCGTGAATCTGTGAATGCGTGCTTGTGATTGCGTGATTGTGATTCCGTGATTGTGTGATTGTGTGATCGTGCGATCGTGTGATCGTGTGATCGTGTGATTGTGTGATTGTGTGATTGTGTGATTGTGATTGTGTGATTGTGATTGTGTGATTGTGAGTGTGTGATTGTGACTGTGTGATTGTGACTGTGTGATTGTGTGAGTGCGTGATTGTGTGATTGTGTGATTGTGTGATTGTGTAGTTGTGTGATTGTGTGATTGAGTGATTGTGTGCTTGTGTGATTGTATGATTCCGTGATTGTGTGATTGTGTGATTGTGTGATTGTGTAATTGTGATTGTGTGATTGTGATTGTGTGATTGTGTGATTGTGTGATTGTGTGATTGTGTGATTGTGTGATTGTGTGATTGTGTGACTGTGTGATTGTGTGATTGTGTGAATGTGTGATTGTTTGACCGTGATTAGGTGATTGTGTGATTGTGTGATTGTGTGGTTGTGAGATTGTGTGATTGTGTGATTAGGTGATTGTGTGATTGTGTGATTGTGTGATTGTGTGATTGTTTGATTGTGAGATTGTGTGATTGTGTGCTTGTGTGATTGTGTGATTGTGATTGTGTGATTGTGATTGTGTGATTGTGTGATTGTGTGATGGTGTGATTGTGTGATTGTGTGATTGTGTGATTGTGTGATTGTGTGATTGTGTGATGGTGTGATTGTGTGATTGTGGGATTGTGTGATTGTGTGATTGTGACTGTGTGATTGTGTGAGTGTGTGATTGTGTGATTGAGTGACTGTGTGCTTGTATGATTGTGTGGTTGTGTGATTGTCTGATTGTGTGATTGTGTGATTGAGTGATTGTGTGCTAGTGTGATTGTGTGGTTGTGTGATTGTGTAGTTGTGTGATTGTGTGATTGAGTGATTGTGTGCTTGTGTGATTGTATGATTCCGTGATTGTGTGATTGTGTGATTGTGTAATTGTGATTGTGTGATGGTGATTGTGTGATTGTGTGATTGTGTGATTGTGTAATTGTGTGATTGTGTGATTGTGTGATTTTGCGATTGTTTGATTGTGTGATTGTGTGATTGTGTGAGTGTGTGATTGTGTGATTGAGTGATTGTGTGCTTGTGTGATTGTGTGGTTGTGTGATTGTGTGATTGTGTAATTGTGAGATTGTGTGATTGTGTGCTTGTGTGATTGTGTGATTGTGATTGTGTGATTGTGATTGTGTGATTGTGATTGTGTGATTGTGATTGTGTGATTGTGATTGTGTGATTGTGATTGTGTGATTGTGGTTGTGTGATTGTGATTGTGTGATTGTGATTGTGTGATTGTGATTGTGTGATTGTGATTGTGTGATTGTGACTGTGTGATTGTGTGAGTGTGTGATTGTGTGATTGAGTGATTGTGTGCTTGTGTAATTGTGTGGTTGTGAGATTGTGTCATTGTGTGATTGTGATTGTGTGATTGTGATTGTGTGATTGTGATTGTGTGATTGTGGTTGTGTGATTGTGACTGTGTGATTGTGTGAGTGTGTGATTGTGTGATTGAGTGATTGTGTGATTTTGTGATTGTGTGATTAGGTGATTGTGTGATTGTGTGATTGTGTGGTTGTGAGATTGTGTGATTGTGTGATTAGGTGATTGTGTGATTGTGTGATTGTGTGATTGTGTGATTGTGTGATTGTGTGATTGTGTGATTGTGTGATTGTGTGACTGTGTGATTGTGTGATTGTGTGATTGTGTGATTGAGTGATTGTGTGATTGTGTGATTGTGATTGTGTGATGGTGATTGTGTGATTGTGTGATTGTGTGATTGTGTGATTGTGCGATTGTGTGATTGTGTGGTTGTGCGATCGTGATTGTGTGATCGTGATTGTCTGATCGTGATTGTGTGATCGTGATTGTGTGATCGTGATTGTGCGATTGCGTGTTTGTGACTGTGTGATTGTGTGACTGTGTGATTGTGTGATTGTGACTGTGTGATTGTGTGATTGTGTGATTGTGTGATAGTGTGATTGTGTGAGTGTGTGATTGTGTGATTGTGTGATTGTGTGATTGTGTGATTGTGTGATTGAGTGATTGTGTGATTGTGTGATTGTGATTGTGTGATGGTGATTGTGAGATTGTGTGATTGTGTGATTAGGTGATTGTGTGATTGTGTGATTGTGTGATTGTGTGATTGTTTGATTGTGAGATTGTGTGATTGTGTGCTTGTGTGATTGTGTGATTGTGATTGTGTGATTGTGATTGTGTGATTGTCATTGTGTGATTGTGATTGTGTGATTGTGATTGTGTGATTGTGATTGTGTGATTGTGGTTGTGTGATTGTGACTGTGTGATTGTGTGAGTGTGTGATTGTGTGATTGAGTGATTGTGTGATTTTGTGATTGTGTGATTAGGTGATTGTGTGATTGTGTGATTGTGTGGTTGTGAGATTGTGTGATTGTGTGATTAGGTGATTGTGTGATTGTGTGATTGTGTGATTGTGTGATTGTGTGATTGTGTGATTGTGTGATTGTGTGACTGTGTGATTGTGTGATTGTGTGATTGTGTGATTGAGTGATTGTGTGATTGTGTGATTGTGTGATTGTGCGATTGTGTGATTGTGTGGTTGTGCAATCGTGATTGTGTGATCGTGATTGTCTGATCGTGATTGTGTGATCGTGATTGTGTGATCGTGATTGTGCGATTGCGTGTTTGTGACTGTGTGATTGTGTGACTGTGTGATTGTGTGATTGTGACTGTGTGATTGTGTGATTGTGTGATTGTGTGATAGTGTGATTGTGTGAGTGTGTGATTGTGTGATTGTGTGATTGTGTGATTGTGTGATTGTGTGATTGTGTGATTGTGTGATTGTGTGAATGTGTGATTGTGTGACCGTGATTGTGTGATTGATGATTGTGTGATTGTGTGATTGTGTGATTGTGTGATTGTGTGATTGTGTGATTGTGTGATTGTGTGATTGTGATTGTGTGATTGTGATTGTGTGATTGTGATTGTGTGATTGTGTGAGTGTGTGATTGTGTGATTGAGTGATTGTGTGATTGTGTGATTGTGTGATTGTGTGGTTGTGTGATTGTGTGATTGTGTGTTTGTGTGCTTTTGTGATTGTGATTGTGTGATTGTGATTGTGTGATTGTGACTGTGTGATTGTGTGTGTGTGTGATTGTGTGATTGTGTCATTGTGTAATTGTGTGGTTGTGTGATTGTGTGATTGTGTGATTGTGTGATTGTGTGATTGTGTGATTGTGTGATTGTGTGATTGTGTGATTGTGTGATTGTGTGATTGTGTGATTGTGTGATTGTGCGATTGCGTGATTGTGTGGTTGTGCGATCGTGATTGTGTGATCGTGATTGTCTGATCGTGATTGTGTGATCGTGATTGTGCGATTGCGTGTTTGTGACTGTGTGAAGGTGTGACTGTGTGATTGTGTGATTGTGACTGTGTGATTGTGTGATAGTGTGATTGTGTGATAGTGTGATTGTGTGATTGTGTGATTGTGTGATTGTGTGATTGTGTGATTGTGTGATTGTGTGATTGGTGATTGTGTGATTGTGTGATTGTGTGATTGTGTGAATGTGTGATTGTGTGACCGTGATTGTGTGATTGATGATTGTGTGATTGTGTGATTGTGTGATTGTGTGATTGTGTGATTGTGTGATTGTGTGATTGTGTGATTGTGTGATTGTGTGATTGTGTGATTGTGTGATTGTGATTGTGTGATTGTGTGATTGTGTGATTGTGTGATTGTGTGGTTGTGTGACCGTGATTGTGTGACCGTGATTGTGTGATTGTGGTTGTGTGATTGTGATTGTGTGATTGTGATTGTGTGATTGTGATTGTGTGATTGTGATTGTGTGATTGTGACTGTGTGATTGTGTGAGTGTGTGATTGTGTGATTGAGTGATTGTGTGCTTGTGTGATTGTGTGGTTGTGAGATTGTGTGATTGTGTGATTAGGTGATTGTGTGATTGTGTGATTGTGTGATTGTGTGATTGTGTGATTGTGTGATTGTGTGATTGTGTGATTGTGTGATTGTGTGATTGTGTGATTGTGTGATTGTGTGATTGTGTGATTGTGATTGTGCGATTGTGATTGTGTGATTGTGTGATTGTGTGATTGTGTGATTGTGTGATTGTGTGATTGTGAGATTGTGTGTTTGTGTGCTTTTGTGATTGTGATTGTGTGATTGTGATTGTGTGATTGGGACTGTGTGATTGTGTGTGTGTGTGATTGTGTGATTGTGTCATTGTGTGATTGTGTGGTTGTGTGATTGTGTGATTGTCTGATTATGTGATTGTGTGATTGTGTGATTGTGTGATTGTGTGATTGTGTGATTGTGTGATTGTGTGATTGTGTGATTGTGTGATTGTGTGATTGTGTGATTGAGTGATTGTGTGATTGTGTGATTGTGTGATTGTGTGATTGTGTGATTGTGTGATTGTGTGATTGTGTGATTGTGTGATTGTGTGATTGTGTGATTGTGTGATTGTGTGATTGTGTGATTGTGTGGTTGTGTGACCGTGATTGTGTGACCGTGATTGTGTGATCGTGATTGTGTGATCGTGATAGTGTGACCGTGAATGTGTGATTGCGTGATTGTGATTGCGTGATTGCGATTGCGTGATTGTGATTGCGTGATTGTGTGATTGTGTGATTGTGTGATTGTGTGATTGTGTGATTGTGTGATTGTGTGATTATGTGATTGTGTGATTGTGTGACTGAGTGATTGTGTGACTGTGTGATTGTGTGACTGTGTGATTGAAAGTCTGTGTGATTGTGTGACCATGATTGTGTGACCGTGATTGTGTGACCGATTGTGTGACCGTGATTGTGTGACCGTGATTGTGTCATCGTGATTGTGTGATCGTGATTGTGGGTCCGTGATTGAGTGACCGTGATTGACTGACCGTGATTGAGTGACCGTGATTGTGTGACCGTGATTGTGTGACCGTGATTGTGTGACCGTGATTGTGTGACCGTGGTTGTGTGACCGTGATTGTGTGACCGTGATTGTGTGACCGTGATAGTGTGACCGTGAATCTGTGAATGCGTGCTTGTGATTGCGTGATTGTGATTCCGTGATTGTGTGATTGTGTGATCGTGCGATCGTGTGATCGTGTGATCGTGTGATTGTGTGATTGTGTGATTGTGTGATTGTGATTGTGTGATTGTGATTGTGTGATTGTGAGTGTGTGATTGTGACTGTGTGATTGTGACTGTGTGATTGTGTGAGTGCGTGATTGTGTGATTGTGTGATTGTGTGATTGTGTAGTTGTGTGATTGTGTGATTGAGTGATTGTGTGCTTGTGTGATTGTATGATTCCGTGATTGTGTGATTGTGTGATTGTGTGATTGTGTAATTGTGATTGTGTGATTGTGATTGTGTGATTGTGTGATTGTGTGATTGTGTGATTGTGTGATTGTGTGATTGTGTGATTGTGTGACTGTGTGATTGTGTGATTGTGTGAATGTGTGATTGTTTGACCGTGATTAGGTGATTGTGTGATTGTGTGATTGTGTGGTTGTGAGATTGTGTGATTGTGTGATTAGGTGATTGTGTGATTGTGTGATTGTGTGATTGTGTGATTGTTTGATTGTGAGATTGTGTGATTGTGTGCTTGTGTGATTGTGTGATTGTGATTGTGTGATTGTGATTGTGTGATTGTGTGATTGTGTGATGGTGTGATTGTGTGATTGTGTGATTGTGTGATTGTGTGATTGTGTGATTGTGTGATGGTGTGATTGTGTGATTGTGGGATTGTGTGATTGTGTGATTGTGACTGTGTGATTGTGTGAGTGTGTGATTGTGTGATTGAGTGACTGTGTGCTTGTATGATTGTGTGGTTGTGTGATTGTCTGATTGTGTGATTGTGTGATTGAGTGATTGTGTGCTAGTGTGATTGTGTGGTTGTGTGATTGTGTAGTTGTGTGATTGTGTGATTGAGTGATTGTGTGCTTGTGTGATTGTATGATTCCGTGATTGTGTGATTGTGTGATTGTGTAATTGTGATTGTGTGATGGTGATTGTGTGATTGTGTGATTGTGTGATTGTGTAATTGTGTGATTGTGTGATTGTGTGATTTTGCGATTGTTTGATTGTGTGATTGTGTGATTGTGTGAGTGTGTGATTGTGTGATTGAGTGATTGTGTGCTTGTGTGATTGTGTGGTTGTGTGATTGTGTGATTGTGTAATTGTGAGATTGTGTGATTGTGTGCTTGTGTGATTGTGTGATTGTGATTGTGTGATTGTGATTGTGTGATTGTGATTGTGTGATTGTGATTGTGTGATTGTGATTGTGTGATTGTGATTGTGTGATTGTGGTTGTGTGATTGTGATTGTGTGATTGTGATTGTGTGATTGTGATTGTGTGATTGTGATTGTGTGATTGTGACTGTGTGATTGTGTGAGTGTGTGATTGTGTGATTGAGTGATTGTGTGCTTGTGTAATTGTGTGGTTGTGAGATTGTGTGATTGTGTGATTAGGTGATTGTGTGATTGTGTGATTGTGTGATTGTGTGATTGTGTGATTGTGTGATTGTGTGATTGTGTGATTGTGTGATTGTGTGATTGTGTGATTGTGTGATTGTGTGATTGTGTGATTGTGTGATTGTGTGACTGTGTGATTGTGTGATTGTGTGAATGTGTGATTGTTTGACCGTGATTAGGTGATTGTGTGATTGTGTGATTGTGTGGTTGTGAGATTGTGTGATTGTGTGATTAGGTGATTGTGTGATTGTGTGATTGTGTGATTGTGTGATTGTTTGATTGTGAGATTGTGTGATTGTGTGCTTGTGTGATTGTGTGATTGTGATTGTGTGATTGTGATTGTGTGATTGTCATTGTGTGATTGTGATTGTGTGATTGTGATTGTGTGATTGTGATTGTGTGATTGTGGTTGTGTGATTGTGACTGTGTGATTGTGTGAGTGTGTGATTGTGTGATTGAGTGATTGTGTGATTTTGTGATTGTGTGATTAGGTGATTGTGTGATTGTGTGATTGTGTGGTTGTGAGATTGTGTGATTGTGTGATTAGGTGATTGTGTGATTGTGTGATTGTGTGATTGTGTGATTGTGTGATTGTGTGATTGTGTGATTGTGTGATTGTGTGACTGTGTGATTGTGTGATTGTGTGATTGTGTGATTGAGTGATTGTGTGATTGTGTGATTGTGATTGTGTGATGGTGATTGTGTGATTGTGTGATTGTGTGATTGTGTGATTGTGCGATTGTGTGATTGTGTGGTTGTGCGATCGTGATTGTGTGATCGTGATTGTCTGATCGTGATTGTGTGATCGTGATTGTGTGATCGTGATTGTGCGATTGCGTGTTTGTGTGATTGTGTGATTGTGCGATTGTGTGATTGTGTGGTTGTGCGATCGTGATTGTGTGATCGTGATTGTCTGATCGTGATTGTGTGATCGTGATTGTGTGATCGTGATTGTGCGATTGCGTGTTTGTGACTGTGTGATTGTGTGACTGTGTGATTGTGTGATTGTGACTGTGTGATTGTGTGATTGTGTGATTGTGTGATAGTGTGATTGTGTGAGTGTGTGATTGTGTGATTGTGTGATTGTGTGATTGTGTGATTGTGTGATTGTGTGATTGTGTGATTGTGTGATTGTGTGATTGTGTGATTGTGTGATTGTGTGAATGTGTGATTGTGTGACCGTGATTGTGTGATTGATGATTGTGTGATTGTGTGATTGTGTGATTGTGTGATTGTGTGATTGTGTGATTGTGTGATTGTGTGATTGTGTGATTGTGTGATTGTGATTGTGTGATTGTGATTGTGTGATTGTGTGAGTGTGTGATTGTGTGATTGAGTGATTGTGTGATTGTGTGATTGTGTGATTGTGTGGTTGTGTGATTGTGTGATTGTGTGTTTGTGTGCTTTTGTGATTGTGATTGTGTGATTGTGATTGTGTGATTGTGACTGTGTGATTGTGTGTGTGTGTGATTGTGTGATTGTGTCATTGTGTGATTGTGTGATTGTGTGATTGTGTGATTGTGTGATTGTGTGATTGTGTGATTGTGTGATTGTGTGATTGTGTGATTGTGTGATTGTGTGATTGTGCGATTGTGTGATTGTGTGGTTGTGCGATCGTGATTGTGTGATCGTGATTGTCTGATCGTGATTGTGTGATCGTGATTGTGTGATCGTGATTGTGCGATTGCGTGTTTGTGACTGTGTGATTGTGTGACTGTGTGATTGTGTGATTGTGACTGTGTGATTGTGTGATAGTGTGATTGTGTGATAGTGTGATTGTGTGATTGTGTGATTGTGTGATTGTGTGATTGTGTGATTGTGTGATTGTGTGATTGTGTGATTGTGTGAATGTGTGATTGTGTGACCGTGATTGTGTGATTGATGATTGTGTGATTGTGTGATTGTGTGATTGTGTGATTGTGTGATTGTGTGATTGTGTGATTGTGTGATTGTGTGATTGTGTGATTGTGTGATTGTGTGATTGTGATTGTGTGATTGTGTGATTGTGTGATTGTGTGGTTGTGTGACCGTGATTGTGTGACCGTGATTGTGTGGTTGTGGTTGTGTGATTGTGATTGTGTGATTGTGATTGTGTGATTGTGATTGTGTGATTGTGATTGTGTGATTGTGACTGTGTGATTGTGTGAGTGTGTGATTGTGTGATTGAGTGATTGTGTGCTTGTGTGATTGTGTGGTTGTGAGATTGTGTGATTGTGTGATTAGGTGATTGTGTGATTGTGTGATTGTGTGATTGTGTGATTGTGTGATTGTGTGATTGTGTGATTGTGTGATTGTGTGGTTGTGTGACCGTGATTGTGTGACCGTGATTGTGTGATCGTGATTGTGTGATCGTGATAGTGTGACCGTGAATGTGTGATTGCGTGATTGTGATTGCGTGATTGCGATTGCGTGATTGTGATTGCGTGATTGTGTGATTGTGTGATTGTGTGATTGTGTGATTGTGTGATTGTGTGATTGTGTGATTATGTGATTGTGTGATTGTGTGACTGAGTGATTGTGTGACTGTGTGATTGTGTGACTGTGTGATTGAAAGTCTGTGTGATTGTGTGACCATGATTGTGTGACCGTGATTGTGTGACCGATTGTGTGACCGTGATTGTGTGACCGTGATTGTGTCATCGTGATTGTGTGATCGTGATTGTGGGTCCGTGATTGAGTGACCGTGATTGACTGACCGTGATTGAGTGACCGTGATTGTGTGACCGTGATTGTGTGACCGTGATTGTGTGACCGTGATTGTGTGACCGTGGTTGTGTGACCGTGATTGTGTGACCGTGATTGTGTGACCGTGATAGTGTGACCGTGAATCTGTGAATGCGTGCTTGTGATTGCGTGATTGTGATTCCGTGAATGTGTGATTGTGTGATCGTGCGATCGTGTGATCGTGTGATCGTGTGATTGTGTGATTGTGTGATTGTGTGATTGTGATTGTGTGATTGTGATTGTGTGATTGTGAGTGTGTGATTGTGACTGTGTGATTGTGACTGTGTGATTGTGTGAGTGCGTGATTGTGTGATTGTGTGATTGTGTGATTGTGTAGTTGTGTGATTGTGTGATTGAGTGATTGTGTGCTTGTGTGATTGTATGATTCCGTGATTGTGTGATTGTGTGATTGTGTGATTGTGTAATTGTGATTGTGTGATTGTGATTGTGTGATTGTGTGATTGTGTGATTGCGTGATTGAGTGATTGTGTGATTGTGAGATTGTGTGATTGTGTGATTGTGTGATTGTGTGATTGTGTGATTGTGTGATTGTGTGATTGTGTGATTGTGTGATTGTGTGATTGTGTGATGGTGTGATTGTGTGATTGTGGGATTGTGTGATTGTGACTGTGTGATTGTGTGAGTGTGTGATTGTGTGATTGAGTGACTGTGTGCTTGTATGATTGTGTGGTTATGTGATTGTCTGATTGTGTGATTGTGTGATTGAGTGATTGTGTGCTAGTGTGATTGTGTGGTTGTGTGATTGTGTAGTTGTGTGATTGTGTGATTGAGTGATTGTGTGCTTGTGTGATTGTATGATTCCGTGATTGTGTGATTGTGTAATTGTGATTGTGTGATGGTGATTGTGTGATTGTGTGATTGTGTGATTGTGTAATTGTGTGATTGTGTGATTGTGTGATTTTGCGATTGTGTGATTGTGTGATTGTGTGATTGTGTGATTGTGTGAGTGTGTGATTGTGTGATTGAGTGATTGTGTGCTTGTGTGATTGTGTGGTTGTGTGATTGTGTGATTGTGTAATTGTGAGATTGTGTGATTGTGTGCTTGTGTGATTGTGTGATTCTGATTGTGTGATTGTGATCGTGTGATTGTGATTGTGTGATTGTGATTGTGTGATTGTGGTTGTGTGATTGTGATTGTGTGATTGTGATTGTGTGATTGTGATTGTGTGATTGTGATTGTGTGATTGTGATTGTGTGATTGTGACTGTGTGATTGTGTGAGTGTGTGATTGTGTGATTGAGTGATTGTGTGCTTGTGTAATTGTGTGGTTGTGAGATTGTGTGATTGTGTGATTAGGTGATTGTGTGATTGTGTGATTGTGTGATTGTGTGATTGTGTGATTGTGTGATTGTGTGATTGTGTGATTGTGTGACTGTGTGATTGTGTGATTGTGTGATTGTGTGATTGAGTGATTGTGTGATTGTGTGATTGTGATTGTGTGATGGTGATTGTGTGATTGTGTGATTGTGTGATTGTGTGATTGTGCGATTGTGTGATTGTGTGGTTGTGCGATCGTGATTGTGTGATCGTGATTGTCTGATGGTGATTGTGTGATCGTGATTGTGTGATCGTGATTGTGCGATTGCGTGTTTGTGACTGTGTGATTGTGTGACTGTGTGATTGTGTGATTGTGACTGTGTGATTGTGTGATTGTGTGGTTGTGTGATTGTGTGATTGTGTGTTTGTGTGCTTTTGTGATTGTGATTGTGTGATTGTGATTGTGTGATTGTGACTGTGTGATTGTGTGTGTGTGTGATTGTGTGTGTGTGTGATTGTGTGATTGTGTCATTGTGTGATTGTGTGGTTGTGTGATTGTGTGATTGTGTGATTGTGTGATTGTGTGATTGTGTGATTGTGTGATTGTGTGATTGTGTGATTGTGTGATTGTGTGATTGTGTGATTGTGCGATTGTGTGATTGTGTGGTTGTGCGATCGTGATTGTGTGATCGTGATTGTCTGATCGTGATTGTGTGATCGTGATTGTGTGATCGTGATTGTGCGATTGCGTGTTTGTGACTGTGTGATTGTGTGATTGTGACTGTGTGATTGTGTGATAGTGTGATTGTGTGATAGTGTGATTGTGTGATTGTGTGATTGTGTGATTGTGTGATTGTGTGATTGTGTGATTGTGTGATTGTGTGATTGTGTGATTGTGTGATTGTGTGATTGTGTGATTGTGTGAATGTGTGATTGTGTGACCGTGATTGTGTGATTGATGATTGTGTGATTGTGTGATTGTGTGATTGTGTGATTGTGTGATTGTGTGATTGTGTGGTTGTGTGACCGTGATTGTGTGACCGTGATTGTGTGATTGTGGTTGTGTGATTGTGATTGTGTGATTGTGATTGTGTGATTGTGATTGTGTGATTGTGATTGTGTGATTGTGACTGTGTGATTGTGTGAGTGTGTGATTGTGTGATTGAGTGATTGTGTGCTTGTGTGATTGTGTGGTTGTGAGATTGTGTGATTGTGTGATTAGGTGATTGTGTGATTGTGTGATTTTGTGATTGTGTGATTGTGTGATTGTGTGATTGTGTGATTGTGTGATTGTGTGATTGTGTGATTGTGTGATTGTGTGATTGTGATTGTGCGATTGTGATTGTGTGATTGTGTGATTGTGTGATTGTGTGATTGTGTGATTGTGTGATTGTGAGATTGTGTGTTTGTGTGCTTTTGTGATTGTGATTGTGTGATTGTGATTGTGTGATTGGGACTGTGTGATTGTGTGTGTGTGTGATTGTGTGATTGTGTCATTGTGTGATTGTGTGGTTGTGTGATTGTGTGATTGTCTGATTATGTGATTGTGTGATTGTGTGATTGTGTGATTGTGTGATTGTGTGATTGTGTGATTGTGTGATTGTGTGATTGTGTGATTGTGTGATTGTGTGATTGTGTGATTGAGTGATTGTGTGATTGTGTGATTGTGTGATTGTGTGATTGTGTGATTGTGTGATTGTGTGATTGTGTGATAGTGTGATTGTGTGATTGTGTGATTGTGTGATTGTGTGGTTGTGTGACCGTGATTGTGTGACCGTGATTGTGTGATCGTGATTGTGTGATCGTGATAGTGTGACCGTGAATGTGTGATTGCGTGATTGTGATTGCGTGATTGCGATTGCGTGATTGTGATTGCGTGATTGTGTGATTGTGTGATTGTGTGATTGTGTGATTGTGTGATTGTGTGATTGTGTGATGATGTGATTATGTGATTGTGTGATTGTGTGGCTGAGTGATTGTGTGACTGTGTGATTGTGTGACTGTGTGATTGAAAGTCTGTGTGATTGTGTGACCATGATTGTGTGACCGTGATTGTGTGACCGATTGTGTGACCGTGATTGTGTGACCGTGATTGTGTCATCGTGATTGTGTGATCGTGATTGTGGGTCCGTGATTGAGTGACCGTGATTGACTGACCGTGATTGAGTGACCGTGATTGTGTGACCGTGATTGTGTGACCGTGATTGTGTGACCGTGATTGTGTGACCGTGGTTGTGTGACCGTGATTGTGTGACCGTGATTGTGTGACCGTGATAGTGTGACCGTGAATCTGTGAATGCGTGCTTGTGATTGCGTGATTGTGATTCCGTGATTGTGTGATTGTGTGATCGTGCGATCGTGTGATCGTGTGATCGTGTGATTGTGTGATTGTGTGATTGTGTGATTGTGATTGTGTGATTGTGATTGTGTGATTGTGAGTGTGTGATTGTGACTGTGTGATTGTGACTGTGTGATTGTGTGAGTGCGTGGTTGTGTGATTGTGTGATTGTGTGATTGTGTAGTTGTGTGATTGTGTGATTGAGTGATTGTGTGCTTGTGTGATTGTATGATTCCGTGATTGTGTGATTGTGTGATTGTGTGATTGTGAAATTGTGATTGTGTGATTGTGATTGTGTGATTGTGTGATTGTGTGATTGCGTGATTGAGTGATTGTGTGATTGTGTGATTGTGTGATTGTGTGATTGTGTGATTGTGTGATTGTGTGATTGTGTGATTGTGTGATTGTGTGATTGTGTGATGGTGTGATTGTGTGATTGTGGGATTGTGTGATTGTGACTGTGTGATTGTGTGAGTGTGTGATTGTGTGATTGAGTGACTGTGTGCTTGTATGATTGTGTGGTTGTGTGATTGTCTGATTGTGTGATTGTGTGATTGAGTGATTGTGTGCTAGTGTGATTGTGTGGTTGTGTGATTGTGTAGTTGTGTGATTGTGTGATTGAGTGATTGTGTGCTTGTGTGATTGTATGATTCCGTGATTGTGTGATTGTGTAATTGTGATTGTGTGATGGTGATTGTGTGATTGTGTGATTGTGTGATTGTGTAATTGTGTGATTGTGTGATTGTGTGATTTTGCGATTGTGTGATTGTGTGATTGTGTGATTGTGTGATTGTGTGAGTGTGTGATTGTGTGATTGAGTGATTGTGTGCTTGTGTGATTGAGTGGTTGTGTGATTGTGTGATTGTGTAATTGTGAGATTGTGTGATTGTGTGCTTGTGTGATTGTGTGATTGTGATTGTGTGATTGTGATTGTGTGATTGTGATTGTGTGATTGTGATTGTGTGATTGTGGTTGTGTGATTGTGATTGTGTGATTGTGATTGTGTGATTGTGATTGTGTGATTGTGATTGTGTGATTGTGACTGTGTGATTGTGTGAGTGTGTGATTGTGTGATTGAGTGATTGTGTGCTTGTGTAATTGTGTGGTTGTGAGATTGTGTGATTGTGTGATTAGGTGATTGTGTGATTGTGTGATTGTGTGATTGTGTGATTGTGTGATTGTGTGATTGTGTGATTGTGTGATTGTGTGATTGTGTGATTGTGTGATTGTGTGATTGTGTGATTGTGTGATTGTGTGATTGTGTGATTGTGTGATTGTGTGATTGTTTGATTGTGTGATTGTGTGATTGTGTGATTGTGTGATTGTGTGATTTTGTGATTGTGTGATTGTGCGATTGTGTGATTGTGTAATTGTGTGACTGTGTGATTGTGTGATTGTGTGAATGTGTGATTGTTTGACCGTGATTGTGTGATTGATGATTGTGTGATTGTGTGATTGTGTGATTATGTGATTGTGTGATTATTTGATTGTGTGATTGTGTCATTGTGTGATTGTGTGATTGTGTGATTGTGTGATTTTGTGATTGTGTGATTGTGTGATTGTGTGATTGTGTGATTGTGTGATTGTGTGATTGTGTGATTGTGTGATTGTGTGATTGTGTGATTGTGTGATTGTGTGATTGTGTGATTGTGTGATTGTGTGATTGTGTGATTGTGTGATTGTGTGATTGTATGATTGTGTGATTGTGTGATTGTGATTGTGTGATTGTGATTGTGTGATTGTGATTGTGTGATTGTGATTGTGTGATTGTGATTGTGTGATTGTGATTGTGTGATTGTGATTGTGTGATTGTGATTGTGTGATTGTGATTGTGTGATTGTGATTGTGTGATTGTGATTGTGTGATTGTGATGGTGTGATTGTGATTGTGTGATTGTGATTGTGTGATTGTGATTGTGTGATTGTGATTGTGTGATTGTGATTGTGTGATTGTGACTGTGTGATTGTGTGAGTGTGTGATTGTGTGATTGAGTGATTGTGTGCTTGTGTGATTGTGTGGTTGTGAGATTGTGTGATTGTGTGATTAGGTGATTGTGTGATTAGGTGATTGTGTGATTGTGTGATTGTGTGATTGTGTGATTGTGTGATTGTGTGATTGTGTGATTGTGTGATTGTGTGAGTGTGTGATTGTGTGATTGAGTGATTGTGTGCTTGTGTGATTGAGTGATTGTGTGCTTGTGTGATTGTGTGGTTGTGTTTTTGTGTAGTTGTGTGATTGTGTGATTGAGTGATTGTGTGATTGTGTGATTGTGATTGTGTGATTGTGATTGTGTGATTGTGATTGTGTGATTGTGATTGTGTGATTGTGGTTGTGTGATTGTGATTGTGTGATTGTGATTGTGTGATTGTGATTGTGTGATTGTGATTGTGTGATTGTGACTGTGTGATTGTGTGAGTGTGTGATTGTGTGATTGAGTGATTGTGTGCTTGTGTGATTGTGTGGTTGTGAGATTGTGTGATTGTGTGATTAGGTGATTGTGTGATTGTGTGATTGTGTGATTGTGTGATTGTGTGATTGTGTGATTGTGTGATTGTGTGATTGTGTGATTGTGTGATTGTGTGATTGTGTGATTGTGTGATTGTGTGATTGTGTGATTGTGTGATTGTGTGATTGTGTGATTGTGTGATTGTGTTATTGTTTGATTGTGTGATTGTGTGATTGTGTGATTGTGTGATTGTGTGATTTTGTGATTGTGTGATTGTGCGATTGTGTGATTGTGTGATTGTGTGACTGTGTGATTGTGTGATTGTGTGAATGTGTGATTGTTTGACCGTGATTGTGTGATTGATGATTGTGTGATTGTCTGATTGTGTGATTGTGTGATTGTGTGATTGTTTGATTGTGTGATTGTGTCATTGTGTGATTGTGTGATTGTGTGATTGTGTGATTTTGTGATTGTGTGATTGTGTGATTGTGTGATTGTGTGATTGTGTGATTGTGTGATTGTGTGATTGTGTGATTGTGTGATTGTATGATTGTGTGACTGTGTGATTGTGTGAGTGTGTGATTGTGTGATTGAGTGATTGTGTGCTTGTGTAATTGTGTGGTTGTGAGATTGTGTGATTGTGTGATTAGGTGATTGTGTGATTGTGTGATTGTGTGATTGTGTGACTGTGTGATTGTGACTGTGTGATTGTGTGAGTGTGTGATTGTGTGATTGAGTGATTGTGTGCTTGTATGATTGTGTGGTTGTGTGATTGTCTGATTGTGTGATTGTCTGATTGAGTGATTGTGTGATGGTGTGATTGTGTGATTGTGGGATTGTGTGATTGTGTGATTGTGACTGTGTGATTGTGTGAGTGTGTGATTGTGTGATTGAGTGATTGTGTGCTTGTATGATTGTGTGGTTGTGTGATTGTCTGATTGTGTGATTGTGTGATTGAGTGATTGTGTGCTTGTGTGATTGTGTGGTTGTGTGATTGTGTAGTTGTGTGATTGTGTGATTGAGTGATTTTGTGCTTGTGTGATTGTATGATTCCGTGATTGTGTGATTGTGTGATTGTGTAATTGTGATTGTGTGATGGTGATTGTGTGATGGTGATTGTGTGATTGTGTGATTGTGTGATTGTGTGATTGTGTGATTGTGTGATTGTGTGATTTTGCGATTGTGTGATTGTGTGATTGTGTGATTGTGTGATTGTGTGAGTGTGTGATTGTGTGATTGAGTGATTGTGTGCTTGTGTGATTGTGTGGTTGTGTGATTGTGTGATTGTGTAATTGTGAGATTGTGTGATTGTGTGCTTGTGTGATTGTGTGATTGTGATTGTGTGATTGTGATTGTGTGATTGTGATTGTGTGATTGTGATTGTGTGATTGTGGTTGTGTGATTGTGATTGTGTGATTGTGATTGTGTGATTGTGATTGTGTGATTGTGACTGTGTGATTGTGTGAGTGTGTGATTGTGTGATTGAGTGATTGTGTGCTTGTGTGATTGTGTGGTTGTGAGATTGTGTGATTGTGTGATTAGGTGATTGTGTGATTGTGTGATTGTGTGATTGTGTGATTGTGTGACTGTGTGATTGTGTGATTGTGTGATTTTGTGATTGTGTGATTGTGTGATTGTGTGATGGTGTGATTGTGTGATTGTGTGATTGTGTGATTGTGTGATTGTGTGATTGTGTGATGGTGTGATTGTGTGATTGTGGGATTGTGTGATTGTGTGATTGTGACTGTGTGATTGTGTGAGTGTGTGATTGTGTGATTGAGTGACTGTGTGCTTGTATGATTGTGTGGTTGTGTGATTGTCTGATTGTGTGATTGTGTGATTGAGTGATTGTGTGCTTGTGTGATTGTGTGGTTGTGTGATTGTGTAGTTGTGTGATTGTGTGATTGAGTGATTGTGTGCTTGTGTGATTGTATGATTCCGTGATTGTGTGATTGTGTGATTGTGTAATTGTGATTGTGTGATGGTGATTGTGTGATTGTGTGATTGTGTGATTGTGTGATTGTGTGATTGTGTGATTGTGTGATTTTGCGATTGTGTGATTGTGTGATTGTGTGATTGTGTGATTGCGTGAGTGTGTGATTGTGTGATTGAGTGATTGTGTGCTTGTGTGATTGTGTGGTTGTGTGATTGTGTGATTGTGTAATTGTGAGATTGTGTGATTGTGTGCTTGTGTGATTGTGTGATTGTGATTGTGTGATTGTGATTGTGTGATTGTGATTGTGTGATTGTGATTGTGTGATTGTGGTTGTGTGATTGTGATTGTGTGATTGTGATTGTGTGATTGTGATTGTGTGATTGTGACTGTGTGATTGTGTGAGTGTGTGATTGTGTGATTGAGTGATTGTGTGCTTGTGTGATTGTGTGGTTGTGAGATTGTGTGATTGTGTGATTAGGTGATTGTGTGATTGTGTGATTGTGTGATTGTGTGATTGTGTGATTGTGTGATTGTGTGATTGTGTGATTGTGTGATTGTGTGATTGTGTGATTTTGCGATTGTGTGATTGTGTGATTGTGTGATTGTGTGATTGTGTGAGTGTGTGATTGTGTGATTGAGTGATTGTGTGCTTGTGTGATTGTGTGGTTGTGTGATTGTGTGATTGTGTAATTGTGAGATTGTGTGATTGTGTGCTTGTGTGATTGTGTGATTGTGATTGTGTGATTGTGATTGTGTGATTGTGATTGTGTGATTGTGATTGTGTGATTGTGGTTGTGTGATTGTGATTGTGTGATTGTGATTGTGTGATTGTGATTGTGTGATTGTGACTGTGTGATTGTGTGAGTGTGTGATTGTGTGATTGAGTGATTGTGTGCTTGTGTGATTGTGTGGTTGTGAGATTGTGTGATTGTGTGATTAGGTGATTGTGTGATTGTGTGATTGTGTGATTGTGTGATTGTGTGACTGTGTGATTGTGTGATTGTGTGATTTTGTGATTGTGTGATTGTGTGATTGTGTGATGGTGTGATTGTGTGATTGTGTGATTGTGTGATTGTGTGATTGTGTGATTGTGTGATGGTGTGATTGTGTGATTGTGGGATTGTGTGATTGTGTGATTGTGACTGTGTGATTGTGTGAGTGTGTGATTGTGTGATTGAGTGACTGTGTGCTTGTATGATTGTGTGGTTGTGTGATTGTCTGATTGTGTGATTGTGTGATTGAGTGATTGTGTGCTTGTGTGATTGTGTGGTTGTGTGATTGTGTAGTTGTGTGATTGTGTGATTGAGTGATTGTGTGCTTGTGTGATTGTATGATTCCGTGATTGTGTGATTGTGTGATTGTGTAATTGTGATTGTGTGATGGTGATTGTGTGATTGTGTGATTGTGTGATTGTGTGATTGTGTGATTGTGTGATTGTGTGATTTTGCGATTGTGTGATTGTGTGATTGTGTGATTGTGTGATTGCGTGAGTGTGTGATTGTGTGATTGAGTGATTGTGTGCTTGTGTGATTGTGTGGTTGTGTGATTGTGTGATTGTGTAATTGTGAGATTGTGTGATTGTGTGCTTGTGTGATTGTGTGATTGTGATTGTGTGATTGTGATTGTGTGATTGTGATTGTGTGATTGTGATTGTGTGATTGTGGTTGTGTGATTGTGATTGTGTGATTGTGATTGTGTGATTGTGATTGTGTGATTGTGACTGTGTGATTGTGTGAGTGTGTGATTGTGTGATTGAGTGATTGTGTGCTTGTGTGATTGTGTGGTTGTGAGATTGTGTGATTGTGTGATTAGGTGATTGTGTGATTGTGTGATTGTGTGATTGTGTGATTGTGTGATTGTGTGATTGTGTGATTGTGTGATTGTGTGATTGTGTGATTGTGTGATTGTGTGATTGTGTGATTGTGTGATTGTGTGATTGTGTGATTTTGTGATTGTGTGATTGTGCGATTGTGTGATTGTGTGATTGTGTGACTGTGTGATTGTGTGATTGTGTGAATGTGTGATTGTTTGACCGTGATTGTGTGATTGATGATTGTGTGATTGTGTGATTGTGTGATTGTGTGATTGTGTGATTGTTTGATTGTGTGATTGTGTCATTGTGTGATTGTGTGATTGTGTGATTGTGTGATTTTGTGATTGTGTGATTGTGTGATTGTGTGATTGTGTGATTGTGTGATTGTGTGATTGTGTGATTGTGTGATTGTATGATTGTGTGATTGTGTGATTGTGATTGTGTGATTGTGATTGTGTGATTGTGATTGTGTGATTGTGATTGTGTGATTGTGATTGTGTGATTGTGATTGTGTGATTGTGATTGTGTGATTGTGATTGTGTGATTGTGATTGTGTGATTGTGATTGTGTGATTGTGATTGTGTGATTGTGATTGTGTGATTGTGATTGTGTGATTGTGATTGTGTGATTGTGATTGTGTGATTGTGATTGTGTGATTGTGATTGTGTGATTGTGATTGTGTGATTGTGATTGTGTGATTGTGATTGTGTGATTGTGACTGTGTGATTGTGTGAGTGTGTGATTGTGTGATTGAGTGATTGTGTGCTTGTGTGATTGTGTGGTTGTGAGATTGTGTGATTGTGTGATTAGTTGATTGTGTGATTAGGTGATTGTGTGATTGTGTGATTGTGTGATTGTGTGATTGTGTGATTGTGTGATTGTGTGATTGTGTGATTGTGTGAGTGTGTGATTGTGTGATTGAGTGATTGTGTGCTTGTGTGATTGAGTGATTGTGTGCTTGTGTGATTGTGTGGTTGTGTTTTTGTGTAGTTGTGTGATTGTGTGATTGAGTGATTGTGTGATTGTGTGATAGTGATTGTGTGATTGTGATTGTGTGATTGTGATTGTGTGATTGTGGTTGTGTGATTGTGATTGTGTGATTGTGATTGTGTGATTGTGATTGTGTGATTGTGATTGTGTGATTGTGACTGTGTGATTGTGTGAGTGTGTGATTGTGTGATTGAGTGATTGTGTGCTTGTGTGATTGTGTGGTTGTGAGATTGTGTGATTGTGTGATTAGGTGATTGTGTGATTGTGTGATTGTGTGATTGTGTGATTGTGTGATTGTGTGATTGTGTGATTGTGTGATTGTGTGATTGTTTGATTGTGTGATTGTGTGATTGTGTGATTGTGTGATTGTGTGATTGTGTGATTTTGTGATTGTGTGATTGTGCGATTGTGTCATTGTGTGATTGTGTGACTGTGTGATTGTGTGATTGTGTGAATGTGTGATTGTTTGACCGTGATTGTGTGATTGAGTGATTGTGTGCTTGTGTGATTGTGTGGTTGTGTGATTGTGTAGTTGTGTGATTGTGTGATTGAGTGATTTTGTGCTTGTGTGATTGTATGATTCCGTGATTGTGTGATTGTGTGATTGTGTAATTGTGATTGTGTGATGGTGATTGTGTGATTGTGTGATTGTGTGATTGTGTGATTGTGTGATTGTGTGATTGTGTGATTTTGCGATTGTGTGATTGTGTGATTGTGTGATTGTGTGATTGTGTGAGTGTGTGATTGTGTGATTGAGTGATTGTGTGCTTGTGTGATTGTGTGGTTGTGTGAATGTGTGATTGTGTAATTGTGAGACTGTGTGATTGTGTGCTTGTGTGATTGTGTGATTGTGATTGTGTGATTGTGATTGTGTGATTGTGATTGTGTGATTGTGATTGTGTGATTGTGATTGTGTGATTGTGGTTGTGTGATTGTGATTGTGTGATTGTGATTGTGTGATTGTGATTGTGTGATTGTGATTGTGTGATTGTGACTGTGTGATTGTGTGAGTGTGTGATTGTGTGATTGAGTGATTGTGTGCTTGTGTGATTGTGTGGTTGTGAGATTGTGTGATTGTGTGATTAGGTGATTGTGTGATTGTGTGATTGTGTGATTGTGTGATTGTGTGATTGTGTGATTGTGTGATTGTGTGATTGTGTGATTGTGTGATTGTGTGATTGTGTGATTGTGTGATTGTGTGATTGTGTGATTGTGTGATGGTGTGATTGTGTGATTGTGGGATTGTGTGATTGTGTGATTGTGACTGTGTGATTGTGTGAGTGTGTGATTGTGTGATTGAGTGATTGTGTGCTTGAATGATTGTGTGGTTGTGTGATTGTCTGATTGTGTGATTGTGTGATTGAGTGATTGTGTGCTTGTGTGATTGTGTGGTTGTGTGATTGTGTAGTTGTGTGATTGTGTGATTGAGTGATTTTGTGCTTGTGTGATTGTATGATTCCGTGATTGTGTGATTGTGTAATTGTGATTGTGTGATGGTGATTGTGTGATTGTGTGATTGTGTGATTGTGTGATTGTGTGATTGTGTGATTGTGTGATTGTGTGATTGTGTGATTGTGTGATTTTGCGATTGTGTGATTATGTGATTGTGTGATTGTGTGATTGTGTGAGTGTGTGATTGTGTGATTGAGTGATTGTGTGCTTGTGTGATTGTGTGGTTGTGTGATTGTGTGATTGTGTAATTGTGAGATTGTGTGATTGTGTGCTTGTGTGATTGTGTGATTGTGATTGTGTGATTGTGATTGTGTGATTGTGATTGTGTGATTGTGATTGTGTGATTGTGATTGTGTGATTGTGGTTGTGTGATTGTGATTGTGTGATTGTGATTGTGTGATTGTGATTGTGTGATTGTGATTGTGTGATTGTGACTGTGTGATTGTGTGAGTGTGTGATTGCGTGATTGAGTGATTGTGTGCTTGTGTGATTGTGTGGTTGTGAGATTGTGTGATTGTGTGATTAGGTGATTGTGTGATTGTGTGATTGTGTGATTGTGTGATTGTGTGATTGTGTGATTGTGTGATTGTGTGATTGTGTGATTGTGTGATTGTGTGATTGTGTGATTGTGTGATTGTGTGATTGTGTGATTGTGTGATTGTGTGATTGTGTGATTGTGTGATTGTTTGATTGTGTGATTGTGTGATTGTGTGATTGTGTGATTGTGTGATTTTGTGATGGTGTGATTGTGCGATTGTGTGATTGTGTGATTGTGTGACTGTGTGATTGTGTGATTGTGTGAATGTGTGATTGTTTGACCGTGATTGTGTGATTGATGATTGTGTGATTGTGTGATTGTGTGATTGTGTGATTGTGTGATTGTTTGATTGTGTGATTGTGTCATTGTGTGATTATGTGATTGTGTGATTGTGTGATTTTGTGATTGTGTGATTGTGTGATTGTGTGATTGTGTGATTGTGTGATTGTGTGATTGTATGATTGTGTGATTGTGTGATTGTGATTGTGTGATTGTGATTGTGTGATTGTGATTGTGTGATTGTGATTGTGTGATTGTGATTGTGTGATTGTGATTGTGTGATTGTGATTGTGTGATTGTGATTGTGTGATTGTGATTGTGTGATTGTGATTGTGTGATTGTGATTGTGTGATTGTGATTGTGTGATTGTGATTGTGTGATTGTGATTGTGTGATTGTGACTGTGTGATTGTGTGAGTGTGTGATTGTGTGATTGAGGTATTGTGTGCTTGTGTGATTGTGTGGTTGTGAGATTGTGTGATTGTGTGATTAGGTGATTGTGTGATTGTGTGATTGTGTGATTGTGTGATTGTGTGATTGTGTGATTGTGTGATTGTGTGATTGTGTGATTGTGTGATTGTGTGATTGTGTGATTGTGTGATTGTGTGATTGTGTGATTGTGTGATTGTGTGATTGTGTGATTGTGTGATTGTGAGATTGTGTGATTGTTTGATTGTGTGAGTATGTGATTGTGCGATTAGATATGTGCGAATTAGAGGCTGATTCGTGCGAGAATGAGCATAATTCGTTCAAAACGATCAAAATTGTTCATTGTGGTGTTGAATTGTGCTCAGTTACGATAACTTAACATGACTAGATAGTACAGAGTCGAATTACAGCGGATATGTGCGAATTAGAGGCTGAATCGTGCGAAAATGTGCATAATTCGTTCAAAACGAGCAAAATTGTTCATTGTGGTGTTCAATTGTGCTCAGATAGGATAACTTAACATAACTAGATAGTACAGAGTCGAATTACAGCGGATATGTGCGAATTAGAGGCAGAATCGTGCGAAAATGAGCATAATTCGTGCAAAACGTAAAAATTGTTCATTGTGGTGTCGAATTGTGCTCAGGTAGGATAACTTAACATGACTAGATAGTACAGAGTCGAATTACAGCGGATATGTGCGAATTAGAGGCTGAATCGTGCGAAAATGAGCATAATTCGTTCAAAACGATCAAAATTGTTCATTGTGGTGTTGAATTGTGCTCAGTTACGATAACTTAACATGACTAGATAGTACAGAGTCGAATTACAGCGGATATGTGCGAATTAGAGGCTGAATCGTGCGAAAATGTGCATAATTCGTTCAAAACGAGCAAAATTGTTCATTGTGGTGTTCAATTGTGCTCAGATAGGATAACTTAACATAACTAGATAGTACAGAGTCGAATTACAGCGGATATGTGCGAATTAGAGGCTGAATCGTTCGAAAATGAGCAAAATTCGATCAAAACGAGCAAAATTCGTGCAAAACGAGCAAAATTGTTCATTGTGGTGTTGAATTGTGCTCAGATAGGATAACTTAACATAACTAGATAGTACTGAGTCGAATTACAGCGGATATGTGCGAATTAGAGGCTGAATCGTGCGAAAATGAGCATAATTCGTTCAAAACGATCAAAATTGTTCATTGTGGTGTTGAATTGTGCTCAGTTACGATAACTTAACATGACTAGATAGTACAGAGTCGAATTACAGCGGATATGTGCGAATTAGAGGCTGAATCGTGTGAAAATGTGCATAATTCGTTCAAAACGAGCAAAATTGTTCATTGTGGTGTTCAATTGTGCTCAGATAGGATAACTTAACATAACTAGATAGTACAGAGTCGAATTACAGCGGATATGTGCGAATTAGAGGCAGAATCGTGCGAAAATGAGCATAATTCGTGCAAAACGTAAAAATTGTTCATTGTGGTGTCGAATTGTGCTCAGATAGGATAACTTAACATAACTAGACAGTACAGAGTCGAATTACAGCGGATATGTGCGAACTAGAGGCTGAATCGTGCGAAAATGAGCATGATTCGTTCAAAACGAGCAAAATTGTTCATTGTGGTGTTGAATTGTGCTCAGTTACGATAACTTAACATAACTAGATAGTACAGAGTCGAATTACAGCGGATATGTGCGAATTAGAGGCTGAATCGTTCGAAAATGAGCAAAATTCGATCAAAACGAGCAAAATTCGTGCAAAACGAGCAAAATTGTTCATTGTGGTGTTGAATTGTGCTCAGATAGGATAACTTAACATAACTAGATAGTACAGAGTCGAATTACAGCGGATACGTGCGAATTAGAGGCTGAATCGTGCGAAAATGAGCATAATTCGTTCAAAACGAGCAAAATTGTTCATTGTGGTGTTGAATTGTGCTCAGATAGGATAACTTAACATAACTAGATAGTACAGAGTCGAATTACAGCGGATATGTGCGAATTAGAGGCTGAATCGTGCGAAAATGAGCATAATTCGAGCAAAACGTGCAAAATTGTTCATTGTGGTGTCGAATTGTGCTCAGTTACGATAACTTAACATGACTAGATAGTACAGAGTCGAATTACAGCGGATATGTGCGAATTAGAGGCTGAATCGTGCGAAAATGAGCATAATTCGTTCAAAACGATCAAAATTGTTCATTGTGGTGTTGAATTGTGCTCAGTTACGATAACCTAACATGACTAGATAGTACAGAGTCGAATTTCAGCGGATATGTGCGAATTAGAGGCTGAATCGTGCGAAAATGAGCATAATTCGTTCAAAACGAGCAAAATTGTTCATTGTGGTGTTGAATTGTGCTCAGATAGGATAACTTAACATAACTAGATAGTACAGAGTCGAATTACAGCGGATATGTGCGAATTAGAGGCTGAATCGTGCGAAAATGAGCATAATTCGTTCAAAACGATCAAAATTGTTCATTGTGGTGTTGAATTGTGCTCAGATAGGATAACTTAACATAACTAGATAGTACAGAGTCGAATTACAGCGGATATGTGCGAATTAGAGGCTGAATCGTGCGAAAATGAGCATAATTCGTTCAAAACGAGCAAAATTGTTCATTGTGGTGTCGAATTGTGCTCAGATAGGATAACTTAACATAACTAGATAGTACAGAGTCGAATTACAGCGGATATGTGCGAATTAGAGGCTGAATCGTGCGAAAATGAGCATAATTCGTTCAAAACGAGCAAAATTGTTCATTGTGGTGTTGAATTGTGCTCAGTTACGATAACTTAACATAACTAGATAGTACAGAGTCGAATTACAGCGGATATGTGCGAATTAGAGGCTGAATCGTTCGAAAATGAGCAAAATTCGTTCAAAACGAGCAAAATTCGTGCAAAACGAGCAAAATTGTTCATTGTGGTGTTGAATTGTGCTCAGATAGGATAACTTAACATAACTAGATAGTACAGAGTCGAATTACAGCGGATATGTGCGAATTAGAGGCTGAATCGTGCGAAAATGAGCATAACTCGTTCAAAACGAGCAAAATTGTTCATTGTGGTGTTGAATTGTGCTCAGATAGGATAACTTAACATAACTAGATAGTACAGAGTCGAATTACAGCGGATATGTGCGAATTAGAGGCTGAATCGTGCGAAAATGAGCATAATTCGTGCAAAACGTGCAAAATTGTTCATTGTGGTGTTGAATTGTGCTCAGATAGGATAACTTAACATAACTAGATAGTACAGAGTCGAATTACAGCGGATATGTGCGAACTAGAGGCTGAATCGTTCGAAAATGAGCAAAATTCGATCAAAACGAGCAAAATTCGTGCAAAACGAGCAAAATTGTTCATTGTGGTGTTGAATTGTGCTCAGATAGGATAACTTAACATAACTAGATAGTACAGAGTCGAATTACAGCGGATATGTGCGAATTAGAGGCTGAATCGTTCGACAATGAGCAAAATTCGTTCAAAACGAGCAAAATTCGTGCAAAACGAGCAAAATTGTTCATCGTGGTGTTGAATTGTGCTCAGATAGGATAACTTAACATAACTAGATAGTACAGAGTCGAATTACAGCGGATATGTGCGAATTAGAGGCTGAATCGTGCGAAAATGAGCATAATTCGTTCAAAACGAGCAAAATTGTTCATTGTGGTGTTGAATTGTGCTCAGATAGGATAACTTAACATAACTAGATAGTACAGAGTCGAATTACAGCGGATATGTGCGAATTAGAGGCTGAATCGTGCGAAAATGAGCATAATTCGTGCAAAACGTGCAAAATTGTTCATTGTGGTGTCGAATTGTGCTCAGATAGGATAACTTAACATAACTAGATAGTACAGAGTCGAATTACAGCGGATATGTGCGAATTAGAGGCTGAATCGTGCGAAAATGAGCGTAATTCGTTCAAAACGATCAAAATTGTTCATTGTGGTGTTGAATTGTGCTCAGTTACGATAACTTAACATGACTAGATAGTACAGAGTCGAATTAGAGCGGATATGTGCGAATTAGAGGCTGAATCGTGCGAAAATGTGCATAATTCGTTCAAAACGAGCAAAATTGTTCATTGTGGTGTTCAATTGTGCTCAGATAGGATAACTTAACATAACTAGATAGTACAGAGTCGAATTACAGCGGATATGTGCGAATTAGAGGCTGAATCGTGCGAAAATGAGCATAATTCGTTCAAAACGATCAAAATTGTTCATTGTGGTGTTGAATTGTGCTCAGTTACGATAACTTAACATGACTAGATAGTACAGAGTCGAATTACAGCGGATATGTGCGAATTAGAGGCTGAATCGTGCGAAAATGAGCATAATTCGTTCAAAACGATCAAAATTGTTCATTGTGGTGTTGAATTGTGCTCAGTTACGATAACTTAACATGACTAGATAGTACAGAGTCGAATTACAGCGGATATGTGCGAATTAGAGGCTGAATCGTGCGAAAATGTGCATAATTCGTTCAAAACGAGCAAAATTGTTCATTGTGATGTTCAATTGTGCTCAGATAGGATAAATTAACATAACTAGATAGTACAGAGTCGAATTACAGCGGATATGTGCGAATTAGAGGTTGAATCGTGCGAAAATGAGCATAATTCGTTCAAAACGATCAAAATTGTTCATTGTGGTGTTGAATTGTGCTCAGTTACGATAACTTAACATGACTAGATAGTACAGAGTCGAATTACAGCGGATATGTGCGAATTAGAGGCTGAATCGTGCGAAAATGTGCATAATTCGTTCAAAACGAGCAAAATTGTTCATTGTGGTGTTCAATTGTGCTCAGATAGGATAACTTAACATAACTAGATAGTACAGAGTCGAATTACAGCGGATATGTGCGAATTAGAGGCAGAATCGTGCGAAAATGAGCATAATTCGTGCAAAACGTAAAAATTGTTCATTGTGGTGTCGAATTGTGCTCAGGTAGGATAACTTAACATGACTAGATAGTACAGAGTCGAATTACAGCGGATATGTGCGAATTAGAGGCTGAATCGTGCGAAAATGAGCATAATTCGTTCAAAACGATCAAAATTGTTCATTGTGGTGTTGAATTGTGCTCAGTTACGATAACTTAACATGACTAGATAGTACAGAGTCGAATTACAGCGGATATGTGCGAATTAGAGGCTGAATCGTGCGAAAATGTGCATAATTCGTTCAAAACGAGCAAAATTGTTCATTGTGGTGTTCAATTGTGCTCAGATAGGATAACTTAACATAACTAGATAGTACAGAGTCGAATTACAGCGGATATGTGCGAATTAGAGGCTGAATCGTTCGAAAATGAGCAAAATTCGATCAAAACGAGCAAAATTCGTGCAAAACGAGCAAAATTGTTCATTGTGGTGTTGAATTGTGCTCAGATAGGATAACTTAACATAACTAGATAGTACTGAGTCGAATTACAGCGGATATGTGCGAATTAGAGGCTGAATCGTGCGAAAATGAGCATAATTCGTTCAAAACGATCAAAATTGTTCATTGTGGTGTTGAATTGTGCTCAGTTACGATAACTTAACATGACTAGATAGTACAGAGTCGAATTACAGCGGATATGTGCGAATTAGAGGCTGAATCGTGCGAAAATGAGCATAATTCGTTCAAAACGATCAAAATTGTTCATTGTGGTGTTGAATTGTGCTCAGTTACGATAACTTAACATGACTAGATAGTACAGAGTCGAATTACAGCGGATATGTGCGAATTAGAGGCTGAATCGTGTGAAAATGTGCATAATTCGTTCAAAACGAGCAAAATTGTTCATTGTGGTGTTCAATTGTGCTCAGATAGGATAACTTAACATAACTAGATAGTACAGAGTCGAATTACAGCGGATATGTGCGAATTAGAGGCAGAATCGTGCGAAAATGAGCATAATTCGTGCAAAACGTAAAAATTGTTCATTGTGGTGTCGAATTGTGCTCAGATAGGATAACTTAACATAACTAGACAGTACAGAGTCGAATTACAGCGGATATGTGCGAACTAGAGGCTGAATCGTGCGAAAATGAGCATGATTCGTTCAAAACGAGCAAAATTGTTCATTGTGGTGTTGAATTGTGCTCAGTTACGATAACTTAACATAACTAGATAGTACAGAGTCGAATTACAGCGGATATGTGCGAATTAGAGGCTGAATCGTTCGAAAATGAGCAAAATTCGATCAAAACGAGCAAAATTCGTGCAAAACGAGCAAAATTGTTCATTGTGGTGTTGAATTGTGCTCAGATAGGATAACTTAACATAACTAGATAGTACAGAGTCGAATTACAGCGGATACGTGCGAATTAGAGGCTGAATCGTGCGAAAATGAGCATAATTCGTTCAAAACGAGCAAAATTGTTCATTGTGGTGTTGAATTGTGCTCAGATAGGATAACTTAACATAACTAGATAGTACAGAGTCGAATTACAGCGGATATGTGCGAATTAGAGGCTGAATCGTGCGAAAATGAGCATAATTCGAGCAAAACGTGCAAAATTGTTCATTGTGGTGTCGAATTGTGCTCAGTTACGATAACTTAACATGACTAGATAGTACAGAGTCGAATTACAGCGGATATGTGCGAATTAGAGGCTGAATCGTGCGAAAATGAGCATAATTCGTTCAAAACGATCAAAATTGTTCATTGTGGTGTTGAATTGTGCTCAGTTACGATAACCTAACATGACTAGATAGTACAGAGTCGAATTTCAGCGGATATGTGCGAATTAGAGGCTGAATCGTGCGAAAATGAGCATAATTCGTTCAAAACGAGCAAAATTGTTCATTGTGGTGTTGAATTGTGCTCAGATAGGATAACTTAACATAACTAGATAGTACAGAGTCGAATTACAGCGGATATGTGCGAATTAGAGGCTGAATCGTGCGAAAATGAGCATAATTCGTTCAAAACGATCAAAATTGTTCATTGTGGTGTTGAATTATGTCAGTTACGATAACTTAACATGACTAGATAGTACAGAGTCGAATTACAGCGGATATGTGCGAATTAGAGGCTGAATCGTGCGAAAATGAGCATAATTCGTGCAAAACGTGCAAAATTGTTCATTGTGGTGTCGAATTGTGCTCAGATAGGACAACTTAACATAACTAGATAGTACAGAGTTGAATTACAGCGGATATGTGCGAATTAGAGGCTGAATCGTTCGACAATGAGCAAAATTCGTTCAAAACGAGCAAAATTCGTGCAAAACGAGCAAAATTGTTCATCGTGGTGTTGAATTGTGCTCAGATAGGATAACTTAACATAACTAGATAGTACAGAGTCGAATTACAGCGGATATGTGCGAATTAGAGGCTGAATCGTGCGAAAATGAGCATAATTCGTTCAAAACGAGCAAAATTGTTCATTGTGGTGTTGAATTGTGCTCAGATAGGATAACTTAACATAACTAGATAGTACAGAGTCGAATTACAGCGGATATGTGCGAATTAGAGGCTGAATCGTGCGAAAATGAGCAAAATTCGTGCAAAACGAGCAAAATTGTTCATTGTGGTGTTGAATTGTGCTCAGATAGGATAACTTAACATAACTAGATAGTACAGAGTCGAATTACAGCGGATACGTGCGAATTAGAGGCTGAATCGTGCGAAAATGAGCATAATTCGTTCAAAACGAGCAAAATTGTTCATTGTGGTGTTGAATTGTGCTCAGATAGGATAACTTAACATAACTAGATAGTACAGAGTCGAATTACAGCGGATATGTGCGAATTAGAGGCTGAATCGTGCGAAAATGAGCATAATTCGAGCAAAACGTGCAAAATTGTTCATTGTGGTGTCGAATTGTGCTCAGTTACGATAACTTAACATGACTAGATAGTACAGAGTCGAATTACAGCGGATATGTGCGAATTAGAGGCTGAATCGTGCGAAAATGAGCATAATTCGTTCAAAACGATCAAAATTGTTCATTGTGGTGTTGAATTGTGCTCAGTTACGATAACCTAACATGACTAGATAGTACAGAGTCGAATTTCAGCGGATATGTGCGAATTAGAGGCTGAATCGTGCGAAAATGAGCATAATTCGTTCAAAACGAGCAAAATTGTTCATTGTGGTGTTGAATTGTGCTCAGATAGGATAACTTAACATAACTAGATAGTACAGAGTCGAATTACAGCGGATATGTGCGAATTAGAGGCTGAATCGTGCGAAAATGAGCATAATTCGTTCAAAACGATCAAAATTGTTCATTGTGGTGTTGAATTATGTCAGTTACGATAACTTAACATGACTAGATAGTACAGAGTCGAATTACAGCGGATATGTGCGAATTAGAGGCTGAATCGTGCGAAAATGAGCATAATTCGTTCAAAACGAGCAAAATTGTTCATTGTGGTGTTGAATTGTGCTCAGATAGGATAACTTAACATAACTAGATAGTACAGAGTCGAATTACAGCGGATATGTGCGAATTAGAGGCTGAATCGTGCGAAAATGAGCATAATTCGTGCAAAACGTGCAAAATTGTTCATTGTGGTGTCGAATTGTGCTCAGATAGGACAACTTAACATAACTAGATAGTACAGAGTTGAATTACAGCGGATATGTGCGAATTAGAGGCTGAATCGTTCGACAATGAGCAAAATTCGTTCAAAACGAGCAAAATTCGTGCAAAACGAGCAAAATTGTTCATCGTGGTGTTGAATTGTGCTCAGATAGGATAACTTAACATAACTAGATAGTACAGAGTCGAATTACAGCGGATATGTGCGAATTAGAGGCTGAATCGTGCGAAAATGAGCAAAATTCGTGCAAAACGAGCAAAATTGTTCATTGTGGTGTTGAATTGTGCTCAGATAGGATAACTTAACATAACTAGATAGTACAGAGTCGAATTACAGCGGATACGTGCGAATTAGAGGCTGAATCGTGCGAAAATGAGCATAATTCGTTCAAAACGAGCAAAATTGTTCATTGTGGTGTTGAATTGTGCTCAGATAGGATAACTTAACATAACTAGATAGTACAGAGTCGAATTACAGCGGATATGTGCGAATTAGAGGCTGAATCGTGCGAAAATGAGCATAATTCGAGCAAAACGTGCAAAATTGTTCATTGTGGTGTCGAATTGTGCTCAGTTACGATAACTTAACATGACTAGATAGTACAGAGTCGAATTACAGCGGATATGTGCGAATTAGAGGCTGAATCGTGCGAAAATGAGCATAATTCGTTCAAAACGATCAAAATTGTTCATTGTGGTGTTGAATTGTGCTCAGTTACGATAACCTAACATGACTAGATAGTACAGAGTCGAATTTCAGCGGATATGTGCGAATTAGAGGCTGAATCGTGCGAAAATGAGCATAATTCGTTCAAAACGAGCAAAATTGTTCATTGTGGTGTTGAATTGTGCTCAGATAGGATAACTTAACATAACTAGATAGTACAGAGTCGAATTACAGCGGATATGTGCGAATTAGAGGCTGAATCGTGCGAAAATGAGCATAATTCGTTCAAAACGATCAAAATTGTTCATTGTGGTGTTGAATTATGTCAGTTACGATAACTTAACATGACTAGATAGTACAGAGTCGAATTACAGCGGATATGTGCGAATTAGAGGCTGAATCGTGCGAAAATGAGCATAATTCGTTCAAAACGAGCAAAATTGTTCATTGTGGTGTTGAATTGTGCTCAGATAGGATAACTTAACATAACTAGATAGTACAGAGTCGAATTACAGCGGATATGTGCGAATTAGAGGCTGAATCGTGCGAAAATGAGCATAATTCGTGCAAAACGTGCAAAATTGTTCATTGTGGTGTCGAATTGTGCTCAGATAGGACAACTTAACATAACTAGATAGTACAGAGTTGAATTACAGCGGATATGTGCGAATTAGAGGCTGAATCGTTCGACAATGAGCAAAATTCGTTCAAAACGAGCAAAATTCGTGCAAAACGAGCAAAATTGTTCATCGTGGTGTTGAATTGTGCTCAGATAGGATAACTTAACATAACTAGATAGTACAGAGTCGAATTACAGCGGATATGTGCGAATTAGAGGCTGAATCGTGCGAAAATGAGCAAAATTCGTGCAGAACGAGCAAAATTGTTCATTGTGGTGTTGAATTGTGCTCAGATAGGATAACTTAACATAACTAGATAGTACAGAGTCGAATTACAGCGGATACGTGCGAATTAGAGGCTGAATCGTGCGAAAATGAGCATAATTCGTTCAAAACGAGCAAAATTGTTCATTGTGGTGTTGAATTGTGCTCAGATAGGATAACTTAACATAACTAGATAGTACAGAGTCGAATTACAGCGGATATGTGCGAATTAGAGGCTGAATCGTGCGAAAATGAGCATAATTCGAGCAAAACGTGCAAAATTGTTCATTGTGGTGTCGAATTGTGCTCAGTTACGATAACTTAACATGACTAGATAGTACAGAGTCGAATTACAGCGGATATGTGCGAATTAGAGGCTGAATCGTGCGAAAATGAGCATAATTCGTTCAAAACGATCAAAATTGTTCATTGTGGTGTTGAATTGTGCTCAGTTACGATAACCTAACATGACTAGATAGTACAGAGTCGAATTTCAGCGGATATGTGCGAATTAGAGGCTGAATCGTGCGAAAATGAGCATAATTCGTTCAAAACGAGCAAAATTGTTCATTGTGGTGTTGAATTGTGCTCAGATAGGATAACTTAACATAACTAGATAGTACAGAGTCGAATTACAGCGGATATGTGCGAATTAGAGGCTGAATCGTGCGAAAATGAGCATAATTCGTTCAAAACGATCAAAATTGTTCATTGTGGTGTTGAATTATGTCAGTTACGATAACTTAACATGACTAGATAGTACAGAGTCGAATTACAGCGGATATGTGCGAATTAGAGGCTGAATCGTGCGAAAATGAGCATAATTCGTTCAAAACGAGCAAAATTGTTCATTGTGGTGTTGAATTGTGCTCAGATAGGATAACTTAACATAACTAGATAGTACAGAGTCGAATTACAGCGGATATGTGCGAATTAGAGGCTGAATCGTGCGAAAATGAGCATAATTCGTGCAAAACGTGCAAAATTGTTCATTGTGGTGTCGAATTGTGCTCAGATAGGACAACTTAACATAACTAGATAGTACAGAGTTGAATTACAGCGGATATGTGCGAATTAGAGGCTGAATCGTTCGACAATGAGCAAAATTCGTTCAAAACGAGCAAAATTCGTGCAAAACGAGCAAAATTGTTCATCGTGGTGTTGAATTGTGCTCAGATAGGATAACTTAACATAACTAGATAGTACAGAGTCGAATTACAGCGGATATGTGCGAATTAGAGGCTGAATCGTGCGAAAATGAGCATAATTCGTTCAAAACGAGCAAAATTGTTCATTGTGGTGTTGAATTGTGCTCAGATAGGATAACTTAACATAACTAGATAGTACAGAGTCGAATTACAGCGGATATGTGCGAATTAGAGGCTGAATCGTGCGAAAATGAGCATAATTCGTGCAAAACGTGCAAAATTGTTCATTGTGGTGTCGAATTGTGCTCAGATAGGATAACTTAACATAACTAGATAGTACAGAGTCGAATTACAGCGGATATGTGCGAATTAGAGGCTGAATCGTGCGAAAATGAGCGTAATTCGTTCAAAACGATCAAAATTGTTCATTGTGGTGTTGAATTGTGCTCAGTTACGATAACTTAACATGACTAGATAGTACAGAGTCGAATTAGAGCGGATATGTGCGAATTAGAGGCTGAATCGTGCGAAAATGTGCATAATTCGTTCAAAACGAGCAAAATTGTTCATTGTGGTGTTCAATTGTGCTCAGATAGGATAACTTAACATAACTAGATAGTACAGAGTCGAATTACAGCGGATATGTGCGAATTAGAGGCTGAATCGTGCGAAAATGAGCATAATTCGTTCAAAACGATCAAAATTGTTCATTGTGGTGTTGAATTGTGCTCAGTTACGATAACTTAACATGACTAGATAGTACAGAGTCGAATTACAGCGGATATGTGCGAATTAGAGGCTGAATCGTGCGAAAATGAGCATAATTCGTTCAAAACGATCAAAATTGTTCATTGTGGTGTTGAATTGTGCTCAGTTACGATAACTTAACATGACTAGATAGTACAGAGTCGAATTACAGCGGATATGTGCGAATTAGAGGCTGAATCGTGCGAAAATGTGCATAATTCGTTCAAAACGAGCAAAATTGTTCATTGTGGTGTTCAATTGTGCTCAGATAGGATAACTTAACATAACTAGATAGTACAGAGTCGAATTACAGCGGATATGTGCGAATTAGAGGCTGAATCGTGCGAAAATGAGCATAATTCGTTCAAAACGATCAAAATTGTTCATTGTGGTGTTGAATTGTGCTCAGTTACGATAACTTAACATGACTAGATAGTACAGAGTCGAATTAGAGCGGATATGTGCGAATTAGAGGCTGAATCGTGCGAAAATTTGCATAATTCGTTCAAAACGAGCAAAATTGTTCATTGTGGTGTTCAATTGTGCTCAGATAGGATAACTTAACATAACTAGATAGTACAGAGTCGAATTACAGCGGATATGTGCGAATTAGAGGCAGAATCGTGCGAAAATGAGCATAATTCGTGCAAAACGTAAAAATTGTTCATTGTGGTGTCGAATTGTGCTCAGGTAGGATAACTTAACATGACTAGATAGTACAGAGTCGAATTACAGCGGATATGTGCGAATTAGAGGCTGAATCGTGCGAAAATGAGCATAATTCGTTCAAAACGATCAAAATTGTTCATTGTGGTGTTGAATTGTGCTCAGTTACGATAACTTAACATGACTAGATAGTACAGAGTCGAATTACAGCGGATATGTGCGAATTAGAGGCTGAATCGTGCGAAAATGTGCATAATTCGTTCAAAACGAGCAAAATTGTTCATTGTGGTGTTCAATTGTGCTCAGATAGGATAACTTAACATAACTAGATAGTACAGAGTCGAATTACAGCGGATATGTGCGAATTAGAGGCTGAATCGTTCGAAAATGAGCAAAATTCGATCAAAACGAGCAAAATTCGTGCAAAACGAGCAAAATTGTTCATTGTGGTGTTGAATTGTGCTCAGATAGGATAACTTAACATAACTAGATAGTACTGAGTCGAATTACAGCGGATATGTGCGAATTAGAGGCTGAATCGTGCGAAAATGAGCATAATTCGTTCAAAACGATCAAAATTGTTCATTGTGGTGTTGAATTGTGCTCAGTTACGATAACTTAACATGACTAGATAGTACAGAGTCGAATTACAGCGGATATGTGCGAATTAGAGGCTGAATCGTGCGAAAATGAGCATAATTCGTTCAAAACGATCAAAATTGTTCATTGTGGTGTTGAATTGTGCTCAGTTACGATAACTTAACATGACTAGATAGTACAGAGTCGAATTACAGCGGATATGTGCGAATTAGAGGCTGAATCGTGTGAAAATGTGCATAATTCGTTCAAAACGAGCAAAATTGTTCATTGTGGTGTTCAATTGTGCTCAGATAGGATAACTTAACATAACTAGATAGTACAGAGTCGAATTACAGCGGATATGTGCGAATTAGAGGCAGAATCGTGCGAAAATGAGCATAATTCGTGCAAAACGTAAAAATTGTTCATTGTGGTGTCGAATTGTGCTCAGATAGGATAACTTAACATAACTAGACAGTACAGAGTCGAATTACAGCGGATATGTGCGAACTAGAGGCTGAATCGTGCGAAAATGAGCATGATTCGTTCAAAACGAGCAAAATTGTTCATTGTGGTGTTGAATTGTGCTCAGTTACGATAACTTAACATAACTAGATAGTACAGAGTCGAATTACAGCGGATATGTGCGAATTAGAGGCTGAATCGTTCGAAAATGAGCAAAATTCGATCAAAACGAGCAAAATTCGTGCAAAACGAGCAAAATTGTTCATTGTGGTGTTGAATTGTGCTCAGATAGGATAACTTAACATAACTAGATAGTACAGAGTCGAATTACAGCGGATACGTGCGAATTAGAGGCTGAATCGTGCGAAAATGAGCATAATTCGTGCAAAACGAGCAAAATTGTTCATTGTGGTGTTGAATTGTGCTCAGATAGGATAACTTAACATAACTAGATAGTACAGAGTCGAATTACAGCGGATATGTGCGAATTAGAGGCTGAATCGTGCGAAAATGAGCATAATTCGAGCAAAACGTGCAAAATTGTTCATTGTGGTGTTGAATTGTGCTCAGTTACGATAACTTAACATGACTAGATAGTACAGAGTCGAATTACAGCGGATACGTGCGAATTAGAGGCTGAATCGTGCGAAAATGAGCATAATTCGTTCAAAACGAGCAAAATTGTTCATTGTGGTGTTGAATTGTGCTCAGATAGGATAACTTAACATAACTAGATAGTACTGAGTCGAATTACAGCGGATATGTGCGAATTAGAGGCTGAATCGTGCGAAAATGAGCATAATTCGTTCAAAACGATCAAAATTGTTCATTGTGGTGTTGAATTGTGCTCAGTTACGATAACTTAACATGACTAGATAGTACAGAGTCGAATTACAGCGGATATGTGCGAATTAGAGGCTGAATCGTGCGAAAATGAGCATAATTCGTTCAAAACGATCAAAATTGTTCATTGTGGTGTTGAATTGTGCTCAGTTACGATAACTTAACATGACTAGATAGTACAGAGTCGAATTACAGCGGATATGTGCGAATTAGAGGCTGAATCGTGTGAAAATGTGCATAATTCGTTCAAAACGAGCAAAATTGTTCATTGTGGTGTTCAATTGTGCTCAGATAGGATAACTTAACATAACTAGATAGTACAGAGTCGAATTACAGCGGATATGTGCGAATTAGAGGCAGAATCGTGCGAAAATGAGCATAATTCGTGCAAAACGTAAAAATTGTTCATTGTGGTGTCGAATTGTGCTCAGATAGGATAACTTAACATAACTAGACAGTACAGAGTCGAATTACAGCGGATATGTGCGAACTAGAGGCTGAATCGTGCGAAAATGAGCATGATTCGTTCAAAACGAGCAAAATTGTTCATTGTGGTGTTGAATTGTGCTCAGTTACGATAACTTAACATAACTAGATAGTACAGAGTCGAATTACAGCGGATATGTGCGAATTAGAGGCTGAATCGTTCGAAAATGAGCAAAATTCGATCAAAACGAGCAAAATTCGTGCAAAACGAGCAAAATTGTTCATTGTGGTGTTGAATTGTGCTCAGATAGGATAACTTAACATAACTAGATAGTACAGAGTCGAATTACAGCGGATACGTGCGAATTAGAGGCTGAATCGTGCGAAAATGAGCATAATTCGTTCAAAACGAGCAAAATTGTTCATTGTGGTGTTGAATTGTGCTCAGATAGGATAACTTAACATAACTAGATAGTACAGAGTCGAATTACAGCGGATATGTGCGAATTAGAGGCTGAATCGTGCGAAAATGAGCATAATTCGAGCAAAACGTGCAAAATTGTTCATTGTGGTGTCGAATTGTGCTCAGTTACGATAACTTAACATGACTAGATAGTACAGAGTCGAATTACAGCGGATATGTGCGAATTAGAGGCTGAATCGTGCGAAAATGAGCATAATTCGTTCAAAACGAGCAAAATTGTTCATTGTGGTGTTGAATTGTGCTCAGATAGGATAACTTAACATAACTAGATAGTACAGAGTCGAATTACAGCGGATATGTGCGAATTAGAGGCTGAATCGTGCGAAAATGAGCATAATTCGTTCAAAACGATCAAAATTGTTCATTGTGGTGTTGAATTGTGCTCAGATAGGATAACTTAACATAACTAGATAGTACAGAGTCGAATTACAGCGGATATGTGCGAATTAGAGGCTGAATCGTGCGAAAATGAGCATAATTCGTTCAAAACGATCAAAATTGTTCATTGTGGTGTTGAATTATGTCAGTTACGATAACTTAACATGACTAGATAGTACAGAGTCGAATTACAGCGGATATGTGCGAATTAGAGGCTGAATCGTGCGAAAATGAGCATAATTCGTTCAAAACGAGCAAAATTGTTCATTGTGGTGTTGAATTGTGCTCAGATAGGATAACTTAACATAACTAGATAGTACAGAGTCGAATTACAGCGGATATGTGCGAATTAGAGGCTGAATCGTGCGAAAATGAGCATAATTCGTTCAAAACGAGCAAAATTGTTCATTGTGGTGTCGAATTGTGCTCAGATAGGATAACTTAACATAACTAGATAGTACAGAGTCGAATTACAGCGGATATGTGCGAATTAGAGGCTGAATCGTGCGAAAATGAGCATAATTCGTTCAAAACGAGCAAAATTGTTCATTGTGGTGTTGAATTGTGCTCAGTTACGATAACTTAACATAACTAGATAGTACAGAGTCGAATTACAGCGGATATGTGCGAATTAGAGGCTGAATCGTTCGAAAATGAGCAAAATTCGTTCAAAACGAGCAAAATTCGTGCAAAACGAGCAAAATTGTTCATTGTGGTGTTGAATTGTGCTCAGATAGGATAACTTAACATAACTAGATAGTACAGAGTCGAATTACAGCGGATATGTGCGAATTAGAGGCTGAATCGTGCGAAAATGAGCATAACTCGTTCAAAACGAGCAAAATTGTTCATTGTGGTGTTGAATTGTGCTCAGATAGGATAACTTAACATAACTAGATAGTACAGAGTCGAATTACAGCGGATATGTGCGAATTAGAGGCTGAATCGTGCGAAAATGAGCATAATTCGTGCAAAACGTGCAAAATTGTTCATTGTGGTGTTGAATTGTGCTCAGATAGGATAACTTAACATAACTAGATAGTACAGAGTCGAATTACAGCGGATATGTGCGAACTAGAGGCTGAATCGTTCGAAAATGAGCAAAATTCGATCAAAACGAGCAAAATTCGTGCAAAACGAGCAAAATTGTTCATTGTGGTGTTGAATTGTGCTCAGATAGGATAACTTAACATAACTAGATAGTACAGAGTCGAATTACAGCGGATATGTGCGAATTAGAGGCTGAATCGTGCGAAAATGAGCATAATTCGTTCAAAACGAGCAAAATTGTTCATTGTGGTGTCGAATTGTGCTCAGATAGGATAACTTAACATAACTAGATAGTACAGAGTCGAATTACAGCGGATATGTGCGAATTAGAGGCTGAATCGTGCGAAAATGAGCATAATTCGTTCAAAACGAGCAAAATTGTTCATTGTGGTGTTGAATTGTGCTCAGTTACGATAACTTAACATAACTAGATAGTACAGAGTCGAATTACAGCGGATATGTGCGAATTAGAGGCTGAATCGTTCGAAAATGAGCAAAATTCGTTCAAAACGAGCAAAATTCGTGCAAAACGAGCAAAATTGTTCATTGTGGTGTTGAATTGTGCTCAGATAGGATAACTTAACATAACTAGATAGTACAGAGTCGAATTACAGCGGATATGTGCGAATTAGAGGCTGAATCGTGCGAAAATGAGCATAACTCGTTCAAAACGAGCAAAATTGTTCATTGTGGTGTTGAATTGTGCTCAGATAGGATAACTTAACATAACTAGATAGTACAGAGTCGAATTACAGCGGATATGTGCGAATTAGAGGCTGAATCGTGCGAAAATGAGCATAATTCGTGCAAAACGTGCAAAATTGTTCATTGTGGTGTTGAATTGTGCTCAGATAGGATAACTTAACATAACTAGATAGTACAGAGTCGAATTACAGCGGATATGTGCGAACTAGAGGCTGAATCGTTCGAAAATGAGCAAAATTCGATCAAAACGAGCAAAATTCGTGCAAAACGAGCAAAATTGTTCATTGTGGTGTTGAATTGTGCTCAGATAGGATAACTTAACATAACTAGATAGTACAGAGTCGAATTACAGCGGATATGTGCGAATTAGAGGCTGAATCGTGCGAAAATGAGCATAATTCGTTCAAAACGAGCAAAATTGTTCATTGTGGTGTTGAATTGTGCTCAGATAGGATAACTTAACATAACTAGATAGTACAGAGTCGAATTACAGCGGATATGTGCGAATTAGAGGCAGAATCGTGCGAAAATGAGCATAATTCGTGCAAACCGTAAAAATTGTTCATTGTGGTGTCGAATTGTGCTCAGATAGGATAACTTAACATAACTAGACAGTACAGAGTCGAATTGCAGCGGATATGTGCGAACTAGAGGCTGAATCGTGCGAAAATGAGCATGATTCGTTCAAAACGAGCAAAATTGTTCATTGTGGTGTTGAATTGTGCTCAGTTACGATAACTTAACATAACTAGATAGTACAGAGTCGAATTACAGCGGATATGTGCGAATTAGAGGCTGAATCGTTCGAAAATGAGCAAAATTCGATCAAAACGAGCAAAATTCGTGCAAAACGAGCAAAATTGTTCATTGTGGTGTTGAATTGTGCTCAGATAGGATAACTTAACATAACTAGATAGTACAGAGTCGAATTACAGCGGATACGTGCGAATTAGAGGCTGAATCGTTCGAAAATAAGCATAATTCGTTCAAAACGAGCAAAATTGTTCATTGTGGTGTTGAATTGTGCTCAGATAGGATAACTTAACATAACTAGATAGTACAGAGTCGAATTACAGCGGATATGTGCGAATTAGAGGCTGAATCGTGCGAAAATGAGCATAATTCGAGCAAAACGTGCAAAATTGTTCATTGTGGTGTTGAATTGTGCTCAGTTACGATAACTTAACATGACTAGATAGTACAGAGTCGAATTACAGCGGATACGTGCGAATTAGAGGCTGAATCGTGCGAAAATGAGCATAATTCGTTCAAAACGAGCAAAATTGTTCATTGTGGTGTTGAATTGTGCTCAGATAGGATAACTTAACATAACTAGATAGTACTGAGTCGAATTACGGCGGATATGTGCGAATTAGAGGCTGAATCGTGCGAAAATGAGCATAATTCGTTCAAAACGATCAAAATTGTTCATTGTGGTGTTGAATTGTGCTCAGTTACGATAACTTAACATGACTAGATAGTACAGAGTCGAATTACAGCGGATATGTGCGAATTAGAGGCTGAATCGTGCGAAAATGAGCATAATTCGTTCAAAACGATCAAAATTGTTCATTGTGGTGTTGAATTGTGCTCAGTTACGATAACTTAACATGACTAGATAGTACAGAGTCGAATTACAGCGGATATGTGCGAATTAGAGGCTGAATCGTGTGAAAATGAGCATAATTCGTTCAAAACGAGCAAAATTGTTCATTGTGGTGTTCAATTGTGCTCAGATAGGATAACTTAACATAACTAGATAGTACAGAGTCGAATTACAGCGGATATGTGCGAATTAGAGGCAGAATCGTGCGAAAATGAGCATAATTCGTGCAAAACGTAAAAATTGTTCATTGTGGTGTCGAATTGTGCTCAGATAGGATAACTTAACATAACTAGACAGTACAGAGTCGAATTACAGCGGATATGTGCGAACTAGAGGCTGAATCGTGCGAAAATGAGCATGATTCGTTCAAAACGAGCAAAATTGTTCATTGTGGTGTTGAATTGTGCTCAGTTACGATAACTTAACATAACTAGATAGTACAGAGTCGAATTACAGCGGATATGTGCGAATTAGAGGCTGAATCGTTCGAAAATGAGCAAAATTCGATCAAAACGAGCAAAATTCGTGCAAAACGAGCAAAATTGTTCATTGTGGTGTTGAATTGTGCTCAGATAGGATAACTTAACATAACTAGATAGTACAGAGTCGAATTACAGCGGATACGTGCGAATTAGAGGCTGAATCGTGCGAAAATGAGCATAATTCGTTCAAAACGAGCAAAATTGTTCATTGTGGTGTTGAATTGTGCTCAGATAGGATAACTTAACATAACTAGATAGTACAGAGTCGAATTACAGCGGATATGTGCGAATTAGAGGCTGAATCGTGCGAAAATGAGCATAATTCGAGCAAAACGTGCAAAATTGTTCATTGTGGTGTCGAATTGTGCTCAGTTACGATAACTTAACATGACTAGATAGTACAGAGTCGAATTACAGCGGATATGTGCGAATTAGAGGCTGAATCGTGCGAAAATGAGCATAATTCGTTCAAAACGAGCAAAATTGTTCATTGTGGTGTTGAATTGTGCTCAGATAGGATAACTTAACATAACTAGATAGTACAGAGTCGAATTACAGCGGATATGTGCGAATTAGAGGCTGAATCGTGCGAAAATGAGCATAATTCGTTCAAAACGATCAAAATTGTTCATTGTGGTGTTGAATTGTGCTCAGATAGGATAACTTAACATAACTAGATAGTACAGAGTCGAATTACAGCGGATATGTGCGAATTAGAGGCTGAATCGTGCGAAAATGAGCATAATTCGTTCAAAACGATCAAAATTGTTCATTGTGGTGTTGAATTGTGCTCAGTTACGATAACTTAACATAACTAGATAGTACAGAGTCGAATTACAGCGGATATGTGCGAATTAGAGGCTGAATCGTTCGAAAATGAGCAAAATTCGTTCAAAACGAGCAAAATTCGTGCAAAACGAGCAAAATTGTTCATTGTGGTGTTGAATTGTGCTCAGATAGGATAACTTAACATAACTAGATAGTACAGAGTCGAATTACAGCGGATATGTGCGAATTAGAGGCTGAATCGTGCGAAAATGAGCATAACTCGTTCAAAACGAGCAAAATTGTTCATTGTGGTGTTGAATTGTGCTCAGATAGGATAACTTAACATAACTAGATAGTACAGAGTCGAATTACAGCGGATATGTGCGAATTAGAGGCTGAATCGTGCGAAAATGAGCATAATTCGTGCAAAACGTGCAAAATTGTTCATTGTGGTGTTGAATTGTGCTCAGATAGGATAACTTAACATAACTAGATAGTACAGAGTCGAATTACAGCGGATATGTGCGAACTAGAGGCTGAATCGTTCGAAAATGAGCAAAATTCGATCAAAACGAGCAAAATTCGTGCAAAACGAGCAAAATTGTTCATTGTGGTGTTGAATTGTGCTCAGATAGGATAACTTAACATAACTAGATAGTACAGAGGCGAATTACAGCGGATATGTGCGAATTAGAGGCTGAATCGTGCGAAAATGAGCATAATTCGTTCAAAACGAGCAAAATTGTTCATTGTGGTGTTGAATTGTGCTCAGATAGGATAACTTAACATAACTAGATAGTATAGAGTCGAATTACAGCGGATATGTGCGAATTAGAGGCTGAATCGTCCGAAAATGAGCATAATTCGTTCAAAACGATCAAAATTGTTCATTGTGGTGTTGAATTGTGCTCAGTTACGATAACTTAACATGACTAGATAGTACAGAGTCGAATTACAGCGGATATGTGCGAATTAGAGGCTGAATCGTGCGAAAATGAGCATAATTCGTTCAAAACGCGCAAAATTGTTCATTGTGGTGTTGAATTGTGCTCAGATAGGATAACTTAACATAACTAGATAGTACAGAGTCGAATTACAGCGGATATGTGCGAATTAGAGGCTGAATCGTGCGAAAATGAGCATAATTCGTGCAAAACGTGCAAAATTGTTCATTGTGGTGTCGAATTGTGCTCAGATAGGACAACTTAACATAACTAGATAGTACAGAATTGAATTACAGCGGATATGTGCGAATTAGAGGCTGAATCGTTCGACAATGAGCAAAATTCGTTCAAAACGAGCAAAATTCGTGCAAAACGAGCAAAATTGTTCATCGTGGTGTTGAATTGTGCTCAGATAGGATAACTTAACATAACTAGATAGTACAGAGTCGAATTACAGCGGATATGTGCGAATTAGAGGCTGAATCGTGCGAAAATGAGCATAATTCGTTCAAAACGAGCAAAATTGTTCATTGTGGTGTTGAATTGTGCTCAGATAGGATAACTTAACATAACTAGATAGTACAGAGTCGAATTACAGCGGATATGTGCGAATTAGAGGCTGAATCGTGCGAAAATGAGCATAATTCGTGCAAAACGTGCAAAATTGTTCATTGTGGTGTCGAATTGTGCTCAGATAGGATAACTTAACATAACTAGATAGTACAGAGTCGAATTACAGCGGATATGTGCGAATTAGAGGCTGAATCGTGCGAAAATGAGCGTAATTCGTTCAAAACGATCAAAATTGTTCATTGTGGTGTTGAATTGTGCTCAGTTACGATAACTTAACATGACTAGATAGTACAGAGTCGAATTACAGCGGATATGTGCGAATTAGAGGCTGAATCGTGCGAAAATGTGCATAATTCGTTCAAAACGAGCAAAATTGTTCATTGTGGTGTTCAATTGTGCTCAGATAGGATAACTTAACATAACTAGATAGTACAGAGTCGAATTACAGCGGATATGTGCGAATTATAGGCTGAATCGTGCGAAAATGAGCATAATTCGTGCAAAACGAGCAAAATTGTTCATTGTGGTGTTGAATTGTGCTCAGATAGGATAACTTAACATAACTGGACAGTACAGAGTCGAATTACAGCGGATATGTGCGAACTAGAGGCTGAATCGTGCGAAAATGAGCATAATTCGTTCAAAACGAGCAAAATTGTTCATTGTGGTGTTGAATTGTGCTCAGTTACGATAACTTAACATAATTAGATAGTACAGAGTCGAATTACAGCGGATATGTGCGAATTAGAGGCTGAATCGTGCGAAAATGAGCATAATTCGTTCAAAACGAGCAAAATTGTTCATTGTGGTGTTGAATTGTGCTCAGATAGGATAACTTAACATAACTAGATAGTACAGAGTCGAATTACAGCGGATATGTGCGAACTAGAGGCTGAATCGTGCGAAAATGAGCATAATTCGTTCAAAACGAGCAAAATTGTTCATTGTGGTGTTGAATTGTGCTCAGTTACGATAACTTAACATAACTAGATTGTGCAGAGTCGAATTACAGCGGATATGTGCGAATTAGAGGCTGAATCGTTCAAAAATGAGCAAAATTCGATCAAAACGAGCAAAATTCGTGCAAAACGAGCAAAATTGTTCATTGTGGTGTTGAATTGTGCTCAGATAGGATAACTTAACATAACTAGATAGTACAGAGTCGAATTACAGCGGATATGTGCGAATTAGAGGCTGAATCGTGCGAAAATGAGCATAATTCGTGCAAAACGAGCAAAATTGTTCATTGTGGTGTTGAATTGTGCTCAGATAGGATAACTTAACATAACTGGACAGTACAGAGTCGAATTACAGCGGATATCTGCGAACTAGAGGCTGAATCGTGCGAAAATGAGCATAATTCGTTCAAAACGAGCAAAATTGTTCATTGTGGTGTTGAATTGTGCTCAGTTACGATAACTTAACATAACTAGATAGTACAGAGTCGAATTACAGCGGATATGTGCGAACTAGAGGCTGAATCGTGCGAAAATGAGCATAATTCGTTCAAAACGAGCAAAATTGTTCATTGTGGTGTTGAATTGTGCTCAGTTACGATAACTTAACATAACTAGATTGTGCAGAGTCGAATTACAGCGGATATGTGCGAATTAGAGGCTGAATCGTTCAAAAATGAGCAAAATTCGATCAAAACGAGCAAAATTCGTGCAAAACGAGCAAAATTGTTCATTGTGGTGTTGAATTGTGCTCAGATAGGATAACTTAACATAACTGGACAGTACAGAGTCGAATTACAGCGGATATGTGCGAACTAGAGGCTGAATCGTGCGAAAATGAGCATAATTCGTTCAAAACGAGCAAAATTGTTCATTGTGGTGTTCAATTGTGCTCAGTTACGATAACTTAACATAACTAGATAGTACAGAGTCGAATTACAGCGGATATGTGCGAATTAGAGGCTGAATCGTGCGAAAATGAGCATAATTCGTTCAAAACGAGCAAAATTGTTCATTGTGGTGTTGAATTGTGCTCAGATAGGATAACTTAACATAACTAGATAGTACAGAGTCGAATTACAGCGGATATGTGCGAATTAGAGGCTGAATCGTTCGAAAATGAGCAAAATTCGTTCAAAGCGAGCAAAATTCGTGCAAAACGAGCAAAATTGTTCATTGTGGTGTTGAATTGTGCTCAGTTACGATAACTTAACATGACGAGATAGTACAGAGTCGAATTACAGCGGATATGTGCGAATTAGAGGCTGAATCGTGCGAAAATGAGCATAATTCGTTCAAAACGAGCAAAATTGTTCATTGTGGTGTTGAATTGTGCTCAGTTACGATAACTTAACATAAGTAGATAGTACAGAGTCGAATTACAGCGGATATGTGCGAATTAGAGGCTGAATCGTTCGAAAATGAGCAAAATTCGATCAAAACGAGCAAAATTCGTGCAAAACGAGCAAAATTGTTCATTGTGGTGTTGAATTGTGCTCAGATAGGATAACTTAACATAACTAGATAGTACAGAGTCGAATTACAGCGGATATGTGCGAATTAGAGGCTGAATCGTGCGAAAATGAGCATAATTCGTTCAAAACGATCAAAATTGTTCATTGTGGTGTTGAATTGTGCTCAGTTACGATAACTTAACATGACTAAATAGTACAGAGTCGAATTACAGCGGATATGTGCGAATTAGAGGCTGAATCGTGGGAAAATGCGCATAATTCGTTCAAAACGAGCAAAATTGTTCATTGTGGTGTTGAATTGTGCTCAGTTACGATAACTTAACATAACTAGATAGTACAGAGTCGAATTACAGCGGATATGTGCGAATTAGAGGCTGAATCGTGCGAAAATGAGCATAATTCGTTCAAAACGAGCAAAATTGTTCATTGTGGTGTTGAATTGTGCTCAGATAGGATAACTTAACATAACTAGATAGTACAGAGTCGAATTACAGCGGATATGTGCGAACTAGAGGCTGAATCGTTCGAAAATGAGCAAAATTCGATCAAAACGAGCAAAATTCGTGCAAAACGAGCAAAATTGTTCATTGTGGTGTTGAATTGTGCTCAGATAGGATAACTTAACATAACTAGATAGTACAGAGTCGAATTACAGCGGATACGTGCGAATTAGAGGCTGAATCGTGCGAAAATGAGCATAATTCGTTCAAAACGAGCAAAATTGTTCATTGTGGTGTTGAATTGTGCTCAGATAGGATAACTTAACATAACTAGATAGTACAGAGTCGAATTACAGCGGATATGTGCGAATTAGAGGCTGAATCGTGCGAAAATGAGCATAATTCGAGCAAAACGTGCAAAATTGTTCATTGTGGTGTCGAATTGTGCTCAGTTACGATAACTTAACATGACTAGATAGTACAGAGTCGAATTACAGCGGATATGTGCGAATTAGAGGCTGAATCGTGCGAAAATGAGCATAATTCGTTCAAAACGATCAAAATTGTTCATTGTGGTGTTGAATTGTGCTCAGTTACGATAACCTAACATGACTAGATAGTACAGAGTCGAATTTCAGCGGATATGTGCGAATTAGAGGCTGAATCGTGCGAAAATGAGCATAATTCGTTCAAAACGAGCAAAATTGTTCATTGTGGTGTTGAATTGTGCTCAGATAGGATAACTTAACATAACTAGATAGTACAGAGTCGAATTACAGCGGATATGTGCGAATTAGAGGCTGAATCGTGCGAAAATGAGCATAATTCGTTCAAAACGATCAAAATTGTTCATTGTGGTGTTGAATTGTGCTCAGTTACGATAACTTAACATGACTAGATAGTACAGAGTCGAATTACAGCGGATCTGTGCGAATTAGAGGCTGAATCGTGCGAAAATGAGCATAATTCGTTCAAAACGAGCAAAATTGTTCATTGTGGTGTTGAATTGTGCTCAGATAGGATAACTTAACATAACTAGATAGTACAGAGTCGAATTACAGCGGATATGTGCGAATTAGAGGCTGAATCGTGCGAAAATGAGCATAATTCGTGCAAAACGTGCAAAATTGTTCATTGTGGTGTCGAATTGTGCTCAGATAGGACAACTTAACATAACTAGATAGTACAGAGTCGAATTACAGCGGATATGTGCGAACTAGAGGCTGAATCGTGCGAAAATGAGAATAATTCGTTCAAAACGAGCAAAATTGTTCATTGTGGTGTTGAATTGTGCTCAGTTACGATAACTTAACATAACTAGATTGTGCAGAGTCGAATTACAGCGGATATGTGCGAATTAGAGGCTGAATCGTGCGAAAATGTGCATAATTCGTTCAAAACGAGCAAAATTGTTCATTGTGGTGTTCAATTGTGCTCAGATAGGATAACTTAACATAACTAGATAGTACAGAGTCGAATTACAGCGGATATGTGCGAATTAGAGGCTGAATCGTTCGAAAATGAGCAAAATTCGATCAAAACGAGCAAAATTCGTGCAAAACGAGCAAAATTGTTCATTGTGGTGTTGAATTGTGCTCAGATAGGATAACTTAACATAACTAGATAGTACTGAGTCGAATTACAGCGGATATGTGCGAATTAGAGGCTGAATCGTGCGAAAATGAGCATAATTCGTTCAAAACGATCAAAATTGTTCATTGTGGTGTTGAATTGTGCTCAGTTACGATAACTTAACATGACTAGATAGTACAGAGTCGAATTACAGCGGATATGTGCGAATTAGAGGCTGAATCGTGCGAAAATGAGCATAATTCGTTCAAAACGATCAAAATTGTTCATTGTGGTGTTGAATTGTGCTCAGTTACGATAACTTAACATGACTAGATAGTACAGAGTCGAATTACAGCGGATATGTGCGAATTAGAGGCTGAATCGTGTGAAAATGTGCATAATTCGTTCAAAACGAGCAAAATTGTTCATTGTGGTGTTCAATTGTGCTCAGATAGGATAACTTAACATAACTAGATAGTACAGAGTCGAATTACAGCGGATATGTGCGAATTAGAGGCAGAATCGTGCGAAAATGAGCATAATTCGTGCAAAACGTAAAAATTGTTCATTGTGGTGTCGAATTGTGCTCAGATAGGATAACTTAACATAACTAGACAGTACAGAGTCGAATTACAGCGGATATGTGCGAACTAGAGGCTGAATCGTGCGAAAATGAGCATGATTCGTTCAAAACGAGCAAAATTGTTCATTGTGGTGTTGAATTGTGCTCAGTTACGATAACTTAACATAACTAGATAGTACAGAGTCGAATTACAGCGGATATGTGCGAATTAGAGGCTGAATCGTTCGAAAATGAGCAAAATTCGATCAAAACGAGCAAAATTCGTGCAAAACGAGCAAAATTGTTCATTGTGGTGTTGAATTGTGCTCAGATAGGATAACTTAACATAACTAGATAGTACAGAGTCGAATTACAGCGGATACGTGCGAATTAGAGGCTGAATCGTGCGAAAATGAGCATAATTCGTTCAAAACGAGCAAAATTGTTCATTGTGGTGTTGAATTGTGCTCAGATAGGATAACTTAACATAACTAGATAGTACAGAGTCGAATTACAGCGGATATGTGCGAATTAGAGGCTGAATCGTGCGAAAATGAGCATAATTCGAGCAAAACGTGCAAAATTGTTCATTGTGGTGTCGAATTGTGCTCAGTTACGATAACTTAACATGACTAGATAGTACAGAGTCGAATTACAGCGGATATGTGCGAATTAGAGGCTGAATCGTGCGAAAATGAGCATAATTCGTTCAAAACGAGCAAAATTGTTCATTGTGGTGTTGAATTGTGCTCAGATAGGATAACTTAACATAACTAGATAGTACAGAGTCGAATTACAGCGGATATGTGCGAATTAGAGGCTGAATCGTGCGAAAATGAGCATAATTCGTTCAAAACGATCAAAATTGTTCATTGTGGTGTTGAATTGTGCTCAGATAGGATAACTTAACATAACTAGATAGTACAGAGTCGAATTACAGCGGATATGTGCGAATTAGAGGCTGAATCGTGCGAAAATGAGCATAATTCGTTCAAAACGATCAAAATTGTTCATTGTGGTGTTGAATTGTGCTCAGTTACGATAACCTAACATGACTAGATAGTACAGAGTCGAATTTCAGCGGATATGTGCGAATTAGAGGCTGAATCGTGCGAAAATGAGCATAATTCGTTCAAAACGAGCAAAATTGTTCATTGTGGTGTTGAATTGTGCTCAGATAGGATAACTTAACATAACTAGATAGTACAGAGTCGAATTACAGCGGATATGTGCGAATTAGAGGCTGAATCGTGCGAAAATGAGCATAATTCGTTCAAAACGATCAAAATTGTTCATTGTGGTGTTGAATTATGTCAGTTACGATAACTTAACATGACTAGATAGTACAGAGTCGAATTACAGCGGATATGTGCGAATTAGAGGCTGAATCGTGCGAAAATGAGCATAATTCGTTCAAAACGAGCAAAATTGTTCATTGTGGTGTTGAATTGTGCTCAGATAGGATAACTTAACATAACTAGATAGTACAGAGTCGAATTACAGCGGATATGTGCGAATTAGAGGCTGAATCGTGCGAAAATGAGCATAATTCGTGCAAAACGTGCAAAATTGTTCATTGTGGTGTCGAATTGTGCTCAGATAGGACAACTTAACATAACTAGATAGTACAGAGTTGAATTACAGCGGATATGTGCGAATTAGAGGCTGAATCGTTCGACAATGAGCAAAATTCGTTCAAAACGAGCAAAATTCGTGCAAAACGAGCAAAATTGTTCATCGTGGTGTTGAATTGTGCTCAGATAGGATAACTTAACATAACTAGATAGTACAGAGTCGAATTACAGCGGATATGTGCGAATTAGAGGCTGAATCGTGCGAAAATGAGCATAATTCGTTCAAACGAGCAAAATTGTTCATTGTGGTGTTGAATTGTGCTCAGATAGGATAACTTAACATAACTAGATAGTACAGAGTCGAATTACAGCGGATATGTGCGAATTAGAGGCTGAATCGTGCGAAAATGAGCAAAATTCGTGCAAAACGAGCAAAATTGTTCATTGTGGTGTTGAATTGTGCTCAGATAGGATAACTTAACATAACTAGATAGTACAGAGTCGAATTACAGCGGATACGTGCGAATTAGAGGCTGAATCGTGCGAAAATGAGCATAATTCGTTCAAAACGAGCAAAATTGTTCATTGTGGTGTTGAATTGTGCTCAGATAGGATAACTTAACATAACTAGATAGTACAGAGTCGAATTACAGCGGATATGTGCGAATTAGAGGCTGAATCGTGCGAAATGAGCATAATTCGAGCAAAACGTGCAAAATTGTTCATTGTGGTGTCGAATTGTGCTCAGTTACGATAACTTAACATGACTAGATAGTACAGAGTCGAATTACAGCGGATATGTGCGAATTAGAGGCTGAATCGTGCGAAAATGAGCATAATTCGTTCAAAACGATCAAAATTGTTCATTGTGGTGTTGAATTGTGCTCAGTTACGATAACCTAACATGACTAGATAGTACAGAGTCGAATTTCAGCGGATATGTGCGAATTAGAGGCTGAATCGTGCGAAAATGAGCATAATTCGTTCAAAACGAGCAAAATTGTTCATTGTGGTGTTGAATTGTGCTCAGATAGGATAACTTAACATAACTAGATAGTACAGAGTCGAATTACAGCGGATATGTGCGAATTAGAGGCTGAATCGTTCGAAAATGAGCAAAATTCGATCAAAACGAGCAAAATTCGTGCAAAACGAGCAAAATTGTTCATTGTGGTGTTGAATTGTGCTCAGATAGGATAACTTAACATAACTAGATAGTACTGAGTCGAATTACAGCGGATATGTGCGAATTAGAGGCTGAATCGTGCGAAAATGAGCATAATTCGTTCAAAACGATCAAAATTGTTCATTGTGGTGTTGAATTGTGCTCAGTTACGATAACTTAACATGACTAGATAGTACAGAGTCGAATTACAGCGGATATGTGCGAATTAGAGGCTGAATCGTGCGAAAATGAGCATAATTCGTTCAAAACGATCAAAATTGTTCATTGTGGTGTTGAATTGTGCTCAGTTACGATAACTTAACATGACTAGATAGTACAGAGTCGAATTACAGCGGATATGTGCGAATTAGAGGCTGAATCGTGTGAAAATGTGCATAATTCGTTCAAAACGAGCAAAATTGTTCATTGTGGTGTTCAATTGTGCTCAGATAGGATAACTTAACATAACTAGATAGTACAGAGTCGAATTACAGCGGATATGTGCGAATTAGAGGCAGAATCGTGCGAAAATGAGCATAATTCGTGCAAAACGTAAAAATTGTTCATTGTGGTGTCGAATTGTGCTCAGATAGGATAACTTAACATAACTAGACAGTACAGAGTCGAATTACAGCGGATATGTGCGAACTAGAGGCTGAATCGTGCGAAAATGAGCATGATTCGTTCAAAACGAGCAAAATTGTTCATTGTGGTGTTGAATTGTGCTCAGTTACGATAACTTAACATAACTAGATAGTACAGAGTCGAATTACAGCGGATATGTGCGAATTAGAGGCTGAATCGTTCGAAAATGAGCAAAATTCGATCAAAACGAGCAAAATTCGTGCAAAACGAGCAAAATTGTTCATTGTGGTGTTGAATTGTGCTCAGATAGGATAACTTAACATAACTAGATAGTACAGAGTCGAATTACAGCGGATACGTGCGAATTAGAGGCTGAATCGTGCGAAAATGAGCAAAATTCGTGCAAAACGAGCAAAATTGTTCATTGTGGTGTTGAATTGTGCTCAGATAGGATAACTTAACATAACTAGATAGTACAGAGTCGAATTACAGCGGATATGTGCGAATTAGAGGCTGAATCGTGCGAAAATGAGCATAATTCGAGCAAAACGTGCAAAATTGTTCATTGTGGTGTTGAATTGTGCTCAGTTACGATAACTTAACATGACTAGATAGTACAGAGTCGAATTACAGCGGATACGTGCGAATTAGAGGCTGAATCGTGCGAAAATGAGCATAATTCGTTCAAAACGAGCAAAATTGTTCATTGTGGTGTTGAATTGTGCTCAGATAGGATAACTTAACATAACTAGATAGTACTGAGTCGAATTACAGCGGATATGTGCGAATTAGAGGCTGAATCGTGCGAAAATGAGCATAATTCGTTCAAAACGATCAAAATTGTTCATTGTGGTGTTGAATTGTGCTCAGTTACGATAACTTAACATGACTAGATAGTACAGAGTCGAATTACAGCGGATATGTGCGAATTAGAGGCTGAATCGTGCGAAAATGAGCATAATTCGTTCAAAACGATCAAAATTGTTCATTGTGGTGTTGAATTGTGCTCAGTTACGATAACTTAACATGACTAGATAGTACAGAGTCGAATTACAGCGGATATGTGCGAATTAGAGGCTGAATCGTGTGAAAATGTGCATAATTCGTTCAAAACGAGCAAAATTGTTCATTGTGGTGTTCAATTGTGCTCAGATAGGATAACTTAACATAACTAGATAGTACAGAGTCGAATTACAGCGGATATGTGCGAATTAGAGGCAGAATCGTGCGAAAATGAGCATAATTCGTGCAAAACGTAAAAATTGTTCATTGTGGTGTCGAATTGTGCTCAGATAGGATAACTTAACATAACTAGACAGTACAGAGTCGAATTACAGCGGATATGTGCGAACTAGAGGCTGAATCGTGCGAAAATGAGCATGATTCGTTCAAAACGAGCAAAATTGTTCATTGTGGTGTTGAATTGTGCTCAGTTACGATAACTTAACATAACTAGATAGTACAGAGTCGAATTACAGCGGATATGTGCGAATTAGAGGCTGAATCGTTCGAAAATGAGCAAAATTCGATCAAAACGAGCAAAATTCGTGCAAAACGAGCAAAATTGTTCATTGTGGTGTTGAATTGTGCTCAGATAGGATAACTTAACATAACTAGATAGTACAGAGTCGAATTACAGCGGATACGTGCGAATTAGAGGCTGAATCGTGCGAAAATGAGCATAATTCGTTCAAAACGAGCAAAATTGTTCATTGTGGTGTTGAATTGTGCTCAGATAGGATAACTTAACATAACTAGATAGTACAGAGTCGAATTACAGCGGATATGTGCGAATTAGAGGCTGAATCGTGCGAAAATGAGCATAATTCGAGCAAAACGTGCAAAATTGTTCATTGTGGTGTCGAATTGTGCTCAGTTACGATAACTTAACATGACTAGATAGTACAGAGTCGAATTACAGCGGATATGTGCGAATTAGAGGCTGAATCGTGCGAAAATGAGCATAATTCGTTCAAAACGAGCAAAATTGTTCATTGTGGTGTTGAATTGTGCTCAGATAGGATAACTTAACATAACTAGATAGTACAGAGTCGAATTACAGCGGATATGTGCGAATTAGAGGCTGAATCGTGCGAAAATGAGCATAATTCGTTCAAAACGATCAAAATTGTTCATTGTGGTGTTGAATTGTGCTCAGATAGGATAACTTAACATAACTAGATAGTACAGAGTCGAATTACAGCGGATATGTGCGAATTAGAGGCTGAATCGTGCGAAAATGAGCATAATTCGTTCAAAACGATCAAAATTGTTCATTGTGGTGTTGAATTATGTCAGTTACGATAACTTAACATGACTAGATAGTACAGAGTCGAATTACAGCGGATATGTGCGAATTAGAGGCTGAATCGTGCGAAAATGAGCATAATTCGTTCAAAACGAGCAAAATTGTTCATTGTGGTGTTGAATTGTGCTCAGATAGGATAACTTAACATAACTAGATAGTACAGAGTCGAATTACAGCGGATATGTGCGAATTAGAGGCTGAATCGTGCGAAAATGAGCATAATTCGTTCAAAACGAGCAAAATTGTTCATTGTGGTGTCGAATTGTGCTCAGATAGGATAACTTAACATAACTAGATAGTACAGAGTCGAATTACAGCGGATATGTGCGAATTAGAGGCTGAATCGTGCGAAAATGAGCATAATTCGTTCAAAACGAGCAAAATTGTTCATTGTGGTGTTGAATTGTGCTCAGTTACGATAACTTAACATAACTAGATAGTACAGAGTCGAATTACAGCGGATATGTGCGAATTAGAGGCTGAATCGTTCGAAAATGAGCAAAATTCGTTCAAAACGAGCAAAATTCGTGCAAAACGAGCAAAATTGTTCATTGTGGTGTTGAATTGTGCTCAGATAGGATAACTTAACATAACTAGATAGTACAGAGTCGAATTACAGCGGATATGTGCGAATTAGAGGCTGAATCGTGCGAAAATGAGCATAACTCGTTCAAAACGAGCAAAATTGTTCATTGTGGTGTTGAATTGTGCTCAGATAGGATAACTTAACATAACTAGATAGTACAGAGTCGAATTACAGCGGATATGTGCGAATTAGAGGCTGAATCGTGCGAAAATGAGCATAATTCGTGCAAAACGTGCAAAATTGTTCATTGTGGTGTTGAATTGTGCTCAGATAGGATAACTTAACATAACTAGATAGTACAGAGTCGAATTACAGCGGATATGTGCGAACTAGAGGCTGAATCGTTCGAAAATGAGCAAAATTCGATCAAAACGAGCAAAATTCGTGCAAAACGAGCAAAATTGTTCATTGTGGTGTTGAATTGTGCTCAGATAGGATAACTTAACATAACTAGATAGTACAGAGTCGAATTACAGCGGATATGTGCGAATTAGAGGCTGAATCGTGCGAAAATGAGCATAATTCGTTCAAAACGAGCAAAATTGTTCATTGTGGTGTCGAATTGTGCTCAGATAGGATAACTTAACATAACTAGATAGTACAGAGTCGAATTACAGCGGATATGTGCGAATTAGAGGCTGAATCGTGCGAAAATGAGCATAATTCGTTCAAAACGAGCAAAATTGTTCATTGTGGTGTTGAATTGTGCTCAGTTACGATAACTTAACATAACTAGATAGTACAGAGTCGAATTACAGCGGATATGTGCGAATTAGAGGCTGAATCGTTCGAAAATGAGCAAAATTCGTTCAAAACGAGCAAAATTCGTGCAAAACGAGCAAAATTGTTCATTGTGGTGTTGAATTGTGCTCAGATAGGATAACTTAACATAACTAGATAGTACAGAGTCGAATTACAGCGGATATGTGCGAATTAGAGGCTGAATCGTGCGAAAATGAGCATAACTCGTTCAAAACGAGCAAAATTGTTCATTGTGGTGTTGAATTGTGCTCAGATAGGATAACTTAACATAACTAGATAGTACAGAGTCGAATTACAGCGGATATGTGCGAATTAGAGGCTGAATCGTGCGAAAATGAGCATAATTCGTGCAAAACGTGCAAAATTGTTCATTGTGGTGTTGAATTGTGCTCAGATAGGATAACTTAACATAACTAGATAGTACAGAGTCGAATTACAGCGGATATGTGCGAACTAGAGGCTGAATCGTTCGAAAATGAGCAAAATTCGATCAAAACGAGCAAAATTCGTGCAAAACGAGCAAAATTGTTCATTGTGGTGTTGAATTGTGCTCAGATAGGATAACTTAACATAACTAGATAGTACAGAGTCGAATTACAGCGGATATGTGCGAATTAGAGGCTGAATCGTGCGAAAATGAGCATAATTCGTTCAAAACGAGCAAAATTGTTCATTGTGGTGTTGAATTGTGCTCAGATAGGATAACTTAACATAACTAGATAGTACAGAGTCGAATTACAGCGGATATGTGCGAATTAGAGGCAGAATCGTGCGAAAATGAGCATAATTCGTGCAAAACGTAAAAATTGTTCATTGTGGTGTCGAATTGTGCTCAGATAGGATAACTTAACATAACTAGACAGTACAGAGTCGAATTACAGCGGATATGTGCGAACTAGAGGCTGAATCGTGCGAAAATGAGCATGATTCGTTCAAAACGAGCAAAATTGTTCATTGTGGTGTTGAATTGTGCTCAGTTACGATAACTTAACATAACTAGATAGTACAGAGTCGAATTACAGCGGATATGTGCGAATTAGAGGCTGAATCGTTCGAAAATGAGCAAAATTCGATCAAAACGAGCAAAATTCGTGCAAAACGAGCAAAATTGTTCATTGTGGTGTTGAATTGTGCTCAGATAGGATAACTTAACATAACTAGATAGTACAGAGTCGAATTACAGCGGATACGTGCGAATTAGAGGCTGAATCGTGCGAAAATGAGCATAATTCGTTCAAAACGAGCAAAATTGTTCATTGTGGTGTTGAATTGTGCTCAGATAGGATAACTTAACATAACTAGATAGTACAGAGTCGAATTACAGCGGATATGTGCGAATTAGAGGCTGAATCGTGCGAAAATGAGCATAATTCGAGCAAAACGTGCAAAATTGTTCATTGTGGTGTTGAATTGTGCTCAGTTACGATAACTTAACATGACTAGATAGTACAGAGTCGAATTACAGCGGATACGTGCGAATTAGAGGCTGAATCGTGCGAAAATGAGCATAATTCGTTCAAAACGAGCAAAATTGTTCATTGTGGTGTTGAATTGTGCTCAGATAGGATAACTTAACATAACTAGATAGTACTGAGTCGAATTACAGCGGATATGTGCGAATTAGAGGCTGAATCGTGCGAAAATGAGCATAATTCGTTCAAAACGATCAAAATTGTTCATTGTGGTGTTGAATTGTGCTCAGTTACGATAACTTAACATGACTAGATAGTACAGAGTCGAATTACAGCGGATATGTGCGAATTAGAGGCTGAATCGTGCGAAAATGAGCATAATTCGTTCAAAACGATCAAAATTGTTCATTGTGGTGTTGAATTGTGCTCAGTTACGATAACTTAACATGACTAGATAGTACAGAGTCGAATTACAGCGGATATGTGCGAATTAGAGGCTGAATCGTGTGAAAATGAGCATAATTCGTTCAAAACGAGCAAAATTGTTCATTGTGGTGTTCAATTGTGCTCAGATAGGATAACTTAACATAACTAGATAGTACAGAGTCGAATTACAGCGGATATGTGCGAATTAGAGGCAGAATCGTGCGAAAATGAGCATAATTCGTGCAAAACGTAAAAATTGTTCATTGTGGTGTCGAATTGTGCTCAGATAGGATAACTTAACATAACTAGACAGTACAGAGTCGAATTACAGCGGATATGTGCGAACTAGAGGCTGAATCGTGCGAAAATGAGCATGATTCGTTCAAAACGAGCAAAATTGTTCATTGTGGTGTTGAATTGTGCTCAGTTACGATAACTTAACATAACTAGATAGTACAGAGTCGAATTACAGCGGATATGTGCGAATTAGAGGCTGAATCGTTCGAAAATGAGCAAAATTCGATCAAAACGAGCAAAATTCGTGCAAAACGAGCAAAATTGTTCATTGTGGTGTTGAATTGTGCTCAGATAGGATAACTTAACATAACTAGATAGTACAGAGTCGAATTACAGCGGATACGTGCGAATTAGAGGCTGAATCGTGCGAAAATGAGCATAATTCGTTCAAAACGAGCAAAATTGTTCATTGTGGTGTTGAATTGTGCTCAGATAGGATAACTTAACATAACTAGATAGTACAGAGTCGAATTACAGCGGATATGTGCGAATTAGAGGCTGAATCGTGCGAAAATGAGCATAATTCGAGCAAAACGTGCAAAATTGTTCATTGTGGTGTCGAATTGTGCTCAGTTACGATAACTTAACATGACTAGATAGTACAGAGTCGAATTACAGCGGATATGTGCGAATTAGAGGCTGAATCGTGCGAAAATGAGCATAATTCGTTCAAAACGAGCAAAATTGTTCATTGTGGTGTTGAATTGTGCTCAGATAGGATAACTTAACATAACTAGATAGTACAGAGTCGAATTACAGCGGATATGTGCGAATTAGAGGCTGAATCGTGCGAAAATGAGCATAATTCGTTCAAAACGATCAAAATTGTTCATTGTGGTGTTGAATTGTGCTCAGATAGGATAACTTAACATAACTAGATAGTACAGAGTCGAATTACAGCGGATATGTGCGAATTAGAGGCTGAATCGTGCGAAAATGAGCATAATTCGTTCAAAACGATCAAAATTGTTCATTGTGGTGTTGAATTGTGCTCAGTTACGATAACTTAACATAACTAGATAGTACAGAGTCGAATTACAGCGGATATGTGCGAATTAGAGGCTGAATCGTTCGAAAATGAGCAAAATTCGTTCAAAACGAGCAAAATTCGTGCAAAACGAGCAAAATTGTTCATTGTGGTGTTGAATTGTGCTCAGATAGGATAACTTAACATAACTAGATAGTACAGAGTCGAATTACAGCGGATATGTGCGAATTAGAGGCTGAATCGTGCGAAAATGAGCATAACTCGTTCAAAACGAGCAAAATTGTTCATTGTGGTGTTGAATTGTGCTCAGATAGGATAACTTAACATAACTAGATAGTACAGAGTCGAATTACAGCGGATATGTGCGAATTAGAGGCTGAATCGTGCGAAAATGAGCATAATTCGTGCAAAACGTGCAAAATTGTTCATTGTGGTGTTGAATTGTGCTCAGATAGGATAACTTAACATAACTAGATAGTACAGAGTCGAATTACAGCGGATATGTGCGAACTAGAGGCTGAATCGTTCGAAAATGAGCAAAATTCGATCAAAACGAGCAAAATTCGTGCAAAACGAGCAAAATTGTTCATTGTGGTGTTGAATTGTGCTCAGATAGGATAACTTAACGTAACTAGATAGTACAGAGTCGAATTACAGCGGATATGTGCGAATTAGAGGCTGAATCGTGCGAAAATGAGCATAATTCGTTCAAAACGAGCAAAATTGTTCATTGTGGTGTTGAATTGTGCTCAGATAGGATAACTTAACATAACTAGATAGTACAGAGTCGAATTACAGCGGATATGTGCGAATTAGAGGCTGAATCGTGCGAAAATGAGCATAATTCGTTCAAAACGATCAAAATTGTTCATTGTGGTGTTGAATTGTGCTCAGTTACGATAACTTAACATGACTAGATAGTACAGAGTCGAATTACAGCGGATATGTGCGAATTAGAGGCTGAATCGTGCGAAAATGAGCATAATTCGTTCAAAACGAGCAAAATTGTTCATTGTGGTGTTGAATTGTGCTCAGATAGGATAACTTAACATAACTAGATAGTACAGAGTCGAATTACAGCGGATATGTGCGAATTAGAGGCTGAATCGTGCGAAAATGAGCATAATTCGTGCAAAACGTGCAAAATTGTTCATTGTGGTGTCGAATTGTGCTCAGATAGGACAACTTAACATAACTAGATAGTACAGAGTTGAATTACAGCGGATATGTGCGAATTAGAGGCTGAATCGTTCGACAATGAGCAAAATTCGTTCAAAACGAGCAAAATTCGTGCAAAACGAGCAAAATTGTTCATCGTGGTGTTGAATTGTGCTCAGATAGGATAACTTAACATAACTAGATAGTACAGAGTCGAATTACAGCGGATATGTGCGAATTAGAGGCTGAATCGTGCGAAAATGAGCATAATTCGTTCAAAACGAGCAAAATTGTTCATTGTGGTGTTGAATTGTGCTCAGATAGGATAACTTAACATAACTAGATAGTACAGAGTCGAATTACAGCGGATATGTGCGAATTAGAGGCTGAATCGTGCGAAAATGAGCATAATTCGTGCAAAACGTGCAAAATTGTTCACTGTGGTGTCGAATTGTGCTCAGATAGGATAACTTAACATAACTAGATAGTACAGAGTCGAATTACAGCGGATATGTGCGAATTAGAGGCTGAATCGTGCGAAAATGAGCGTAATTCGTTCAAAACGATCAAAATTGTTCATTGTGGTGTTGAATTGTGCTCAGTTACGATAACTTAACATGACTAGATAGTACAGAGTCGAATTAGAGCGGATATGTGCGAATTAGAGGCTGAATCGTGCGAAAATGTGCATAATTCGTTCAAAACGAGCAAAATTGTTCATTGTGGTGTTCAATTGTGCTCAGATAGGATAACTTAACATAACTAGATAGTACAGAGTCGAATTACAGCGGATATGTGCGAATTAGAGGCTGAATCGTGCGAAAATGAGCATAATTCGTGCAAAACGTAAAAATTGTTCATTGTGGTGTCGAATTGTGCTCAGATAGGATAACTTAACATAACTAGACAGTACAGAGTCGAATTACAGCGGATATGTGCGAACTAGAGGCTGAATCGTGCGAAAATGAGCATGATTCGTTCAAAACGAGCAAAATTGTTCATTGTGGTGTTGAATTGTGCTCAGTTACGATAACTTAACATAACTAGATAGTACAGAGTCGAATTACAGCGGATATGTGCGAATTAGAGGCTGAATCGTGCGAAAATGAGCATAATTCGTTCAAAACGAGCAAAATTCGTGCAAAACGAGCAAAATTGTTCATTGTGGTGTTGAATTGTGCTCAGATAGGATAACTTAACATAACTAGATAGTACAGAGTCGAATTACAGCGGATATGTGCGAATTAGAGGCTGAATCGTGCGAAAATGAGCATAATTCGTTCAAAACGATCAAAATTGTTCATTGTGGTGTTGAATTGTGCTCAGTTACGATAACTTAACATGACTAGATAGTACAGAGTCGAATTACAGCGGATATGTGCGAATTAGAGGCTGAATCGTGCGAAAATGAGCATAATTCGAGCAAAACGTGCAAAATTGTTCATTGTGGTGTCGAATTGTGCTCAGTTACGATAACTTAACATGACTAGATAGTACAGAGTCGAATTACAGCGGATATGTGCGAATTAGAGGCTGAATCGTGCGAAAATGAGCATAATTCGTTCAAAACGATCAAAATTGTTCATTGTGGTGTTGAATTGTGCTCAGTTACGATAACCTAACATGACTAGATAGTACAGAGTCGAATTTCAGCGGATATATGCGAATTAGAGGCTGAATCGTGCGAAAATGAGCATAATTCGTTCAAAACGAGCAAAATTGTTCATTGTGGTGTTGAATTGTGCTCAGATAGGATAACTTAACATAACTAGATAGTACAGAGTCGAATTACAGCGGATATGTGCGAATTAGAGGCTGAATCGTGCGAAAATGGGCATAATTCGTTCAAAACGATCAAAATTGTTCATTGTGGTGTTGAATTGTGCTCAGTTACGATAACTTAACATGACTAGATAGTACAGAGTCGAATTACAGCGGATATGTGCGAATTAGAGGCTGAATCGTGCGAAAATGAGCATAATTCGTTCAAAACGAGCAAAATTGTTCATTGTGGTGTTGAATTGTGCTCAGATAGGATAACTTAACATAACTAGATAGTACAGAGTCGAATTACAGCGGATATGTGCGAATTAGAGGCTGAATCGTGCGAAAATGAGCATAATTCGTGCAAAACGTGCAAAATTGTTCATTGTGGTGTCGAATTGTGCTCAGGTAGGATAACTTAACATAAGTAGATAGTACAGAGTCGAATTACAGCGGATATGTGCGAATTAGAGGCTGAATCGTGCGAAAATGAGCATAATTCGTTCAAAACGATCAAAATTGTTCATTGTGGTGTTGAATTGTGCTCAGTTACGATAACTTAACATGACTAAATAGTACAGAGTCGAATTACAGCGGATATGTGCGAATTAGAGGCTGAATCGTGCGAAAATGAGCATAATTCGTTCAAAACGAGCAAAATTGTTCATTGTGGTGTTGAATTGTGCTCAGTTACGATAACTTAACATAACTAGATAGTACAGAGTCGAATTCCAGCGGATATGTGCGAATTAGAGGCTGAATCGTTCGAAAATGAGCAAAATTCGATCAAAACGAGCAAAATTCGTTCAAAACGAGCAAAATTGTTCATTGTGGTGTTGAATTGTGCTCAGTTACGATAACTTAACATGACTAAATAGTACAGAGTCGAATTACAGCGGATATGTGCGAATTAGAGGCTGAATCGTGCGAAAATGAGCATAATTCGTGCAAAACGAGCAAAATTGTTCATTGTGGTGTTGAATTGTGCTCAGATAGGATAACTTAACATAACTAGACAGTACAGAGTCGAATTACAGCGGATATGTGCGAACTAGAGGCTGAATCGTGCGAAAATGAGCATAATTCGTTCAAAACGAGCAAAATTGTTCATTGTGGTGTTGAATTGTGCTCAGTTACGATAACTTAACATAACTAGATAGTACAGAGTCGAATTACAGCGGATATGTGCGAATTAGAGGCTGAATCGTGCGAAAATGAGCATAATTCGTTCAAAACGAGCAAAATTGTTCATTGTGGTGTTGAATTGTGCTCAGATAGGATAACTTAACATAACTAGATAGTACAGAGTCGAATTACAGCGGATATGTGCGAATTAGAGGCTGAATCGTTCGAAAATGAGCAAAATTCGTTCAAAACGAGCAAAATTCGTGCAAAACGAGCAAAATTGTTCATTGTGGTGTTGAATTGTGCTCAGTTACGATAACTTAATATGACGAGATAGTACAGAGTCGAATTACAGCGGATATGTGCGAATTAGAGGCTGAATCGTGCGAAAATGAGCATAATTCGTTCAAAACGAGCAAAATTGTTCATTGTGGTGTTGAATTGTGCTCAGATAGGATAACTTAACATAACTAGATAGTACAGAGTCGAATTACAGCGGATATGTGCGAATTAGAGGCTGAATCGTGCGAAAATGAGCATAATTCGTGCAAAACGTGCAAAATTGTTCATTGTGGGGTCGAATTGTGCTCAGATAGGATAACTTAACATAACTAGATAGTACAGAGTCGAATTACAGCGGATATGTGCGAATTAGAGGCTGAATCGTGCGAAAATGAGCATAATTCGTTCAAAACGATCAAAATTGTTCATTGTGGTGTTGAATTGTGCTCAGTTACGATAACTTAACATGACTAGATAGTACAGAGTCGAATTACAGCGGATATGTGCGAATTAGAGGCTGAATCGTGCGAAAATGTGCATAATTCGTTCAAAACGAGCAAAATTGTTCATTGTGGTGTTCAATTGTGCTCAGATAGGATAACTTAACATAACTAGATAGTACAGAGTCGAATTACAGCGGATATGTGCGAATTAGAGGCTGAATCGTGCGAAAATGAGCATAATTCGTGCAAAACGTGCAAAATTGTTCATTGTGGTGTCGAATTGTGCTCAGGTAGGATAACTTAACATAAGTAGATAGTACAGAGTTGAATTACAGCGGATATGCTCGAATTAGAGGCTGAATCGTTCGAAAATGAGCGAAATTCGTTCAAAACGAGCAAAATTCGTGCAAAACGAGCAAAATTGTTCATTGTGGTGTTGAATTGTGCTCAGATAGGATAACTTAACATAACTAGATAGTACAGAGTCGAATTACAGCGGATATGTGCGAATTAGAGGCTGAATCGTGCGAAAATGAGCATAATTCGTGCAAAACGAGCAAAATTGTTCATTGTGGTGTTGAATTGTGCTCAGATAGGATAACTTAACATAACTAGACAGTACAGAGTCGAATTACAGCGGATATGTGCGAACTAGAGGCTGAATCGTGCGAAAATGAGCATAATTCGTTCAAAACGAGCAAAATTGTTCATTGTGGTGTTGAATTGTGCTCAGTTACGATAACTTAACATAACTAGATAGTACAGAGTCGAATTACAGCGGATATGTGCGAATTAGAGGCTGAATCGTGCGAAAATGAGCATAATTCGTTCAAAACGAGCAAAATTGTTCATTGTGGTGTTGAATTGTGCTCAGATAGGATAACTTAACATAACTAGATAGTACAGAGTCGAATTACAGCGGATATGTGCGAATTAGAGGCTGAATCGTGCGAAAATGAGCATAATTCGTGCAAAACGTGCAAAATTGTTCATTGTGGGGTCGAATTGTGCTCAGATAGGATAACTTAACATAACTAGATAGTACAGAGTCGAATTACAGCGGATATGTGCGAATTAGAGGCTGAATCGTGCGAAAATGAGCATAATTCGTTCAAAACGATCAAAATTGTTCATTGTGGTGTTGAATTGTGCTCAGTTACGATAACTTAACATGACTAGATAGTACAGAGTCGAATTACAGCGGATATGTGCGAATTAGAGGCTGAATCGTGCGAAAATGTGCATAATTCGTTCAAAACGAGCAAAATTGTTCATTGTGGTGTTCAATTGTGCTCAGATAGGATAACTTAACATAACTAGATAGTACAGAGTCGAATTACAGCGGATATGTGCGAATTAGAGGCTGAATCGTTCGAAAATGAGCAAAATTCGATCAAAACGAGCAAAATTCGTGCAAAACGAGCAAAATTGTTCATTGTGGTGTTGAATTGTGCTCAGATAGGATAACTTAACATAACTAGATAGTACAGAGTCGAATTACAGCGGATATGTGCGAATTAGAGGCTGAATCGTGCGAAAATGAGCATAATTCGTGCAAAACGAGCAAAATTGTTCATTGTGGTGTTGAATTGTGCTCAGATAGGATAACTTAACATAACTAGACAGTACAGAGTCGAATTACAGCGGATATGTGCGAACTAGACGCTGAATCGTGCGAAAATGAGCATAATTCGTTCAAAACGAGCAAAATTGTTCATTGTGGTGTTGAATTGTGCTCAGTTACGATAACTTAACATAACTAGATAGTACAGAGTCGAATTACAGCGGATATGTGCGAATTAGAGGCTGAATCGTGCGAAAATGAGCATAATTCGTTCAAAACGAGCAAAATTGTTCATTGTGGTGTTGAATTGTGCTCAGATAGGATAACTTAACATAACTAGATAGTACAGAGTCGAATTACAGCGGATATGTGCGAATTAGAGGCTGAATCGTTCGAAAATGAGCAAAATTCGTTCAAAACGAGCAAAATTCGTGCAAAACGAGCAAAATTGTTCATTGTGGTGTTGAATTGTGCTCAGTTACGATAACTTAACATGACGAGATAGTACAGAGTCGAATTACAGCGGATATGTGCGAATTAGAGGCTGAATCGTGCGAAAATGAGCATAATTCGTTCAAAACGAGCAAAATTGTTCATTGTGGTGTTGAATTGTGCTCAGATAGGATAACTTAACATAACTAGATAGTACAGAGTCGAATTACAGCGGATATGTGCGAATTAGAGGCTGAATCGTGCGAAAATGAGCATAATTCGTGCAAAACGTGCAAAATTGTTCATTGTGGGGTCGAATTGTGCTCAGATAGGATAACTTAACATAACTAGATAGTACAGAGTCGAATTACAGCGGATATGTGCGAATTAGAGGCTGAATCGTGCGAAAATGAGCATAATTCGTTCAAAACGATCAAAATTGTTCATTGTGGTGTTGAATTGTGCTCAGTTACGATAACTTAACATGACTAAATAGTACAGAGTCGAATTACAGCGGATATGTGCGAATTAGAGGCTAAATCGTGCGAAAATGAGCATAATTCGTTCAAAACGAGCAAAATTGTTCATTGTGGTGTTGAATTGTGCTCAGATAGGATAACTTAACATAACTAGATAGTACAGAGTCGAATTACAGCGGATATGTGCGAATTAGAGGCTGAATCGTGCGAAAATGAGCATAATTCGTTCAAAACGATCAAAATTGTTCATTGTGGTGTTGAATTGTGCTCAGTTACGATAACTTAACATGACTAGATAGTACAGAGTCGAATTGCAGCGGATATGTGCGAATTAGAGGCTGAATCGTGCGAAAATGAGCAAAATTCGATCAAAACGAGCAAAATACGTGCAAAACGAGCAAAATTGTTCATTGTGGTGTTGAATTGTGCTCAGATAGGATAACTTAACATAACTAGATAGTACAGAGTCGAATTACAGCGGATATGTGCGAATTAGAGGCTGAATCGTGCGAAAATGAGCATAATTCGTTCAAAACGAGCAAAATTGTTCATTGTGGTGTTGAATTGTGCTCAGTTACGATAACTTAACATGACTAGATAGTACAGAGTCGAATTGCAGCGGATATGTGCGAATTAGAGGCTGAATCGTGCGAAAATGAGCATAATTCGTTCAAAACGAGCAAAATTGTTCATTGTGGTGTTGAATTGTGCTCAGATAGGATAACTTAACATAACTAGATAGTACAGAGTCGAATTACAGCGGATATGTGCGAATTAGAGGCTGAATCGTGCGAAAATGAGCATAATTCGTGCAAAACGTGCAAAATTGTTCATTGTGATGTCGAATTGTGCTCAGATAGGACAACTTAACATAACTAGATAGTACAGAGTTGAATTACAGCGGATATGTGCGAATTAGAGGCTGAATCGTTCGAAAATGAGCAAAATTCGTTGAAAACGAGCAAAATTCGTGCAAAACGAGCAAAATTGTTCATCGTGGTGTTGAATTGTGCTCAGCTACGATAACTTAACATAACTAGATAGTATAGAGTCGAATTACAGCGGATATGTGCGAATTAGAGGCTGAATCGTTCGAAAATGAGCAAAATTCGATCAAAACGAGCAAAATACGTTCAAAACGAGCAAAATTGTTCATTGTGGTGTTGAATTGTGCTCAGATAGGATAACTTAACATAACTAGATAGTACAGAGTCGAATTACAGCGGATATGTGCGAATTAGAGGCTGAATCGTGCGAAAATGAGCATAATTCGTTCAAAACGATCAAAATTGTTCATTGTGGTGTTGAATTGTGCTCAGTTACGATAACTTAACATGACTAGATAGTACAGAGTCGAATTGCAGCGGATATGTGCGAATTAGAGGCTGAATCGTGCGAAAATGAGCATAATTCGTTCAAAACGAGCAAAATTGTTCATTGTGGTGTTGAATTGTGCTCAGATAGGATAACTTAACATAACTAGATAGTACAGAGTCGAATTACAGCGGATATGTGCGAATTAGAGGCTGAATCGTGCGAAAATGAGCATAATTCGTGCAAAACGTGCAAAATTGTTCATTGTGATGTCGAATTGTGCTCAGATAGGACAACTTAACATAACTAGATAGTACAGAGTTGAATTACAGCGGATATGTGCGAATTAGAGGCTGAATCGTTCGAAAATGAGCAAAATTCGTTGAAAACGAGCAAAATTCGTGCAAAACGAGCAAAATTGTTCATCGTGGTGTTGAATTGTGCTCAGCTACGATAACTTAACATAACTAGATAGTATAGAGTCGAATTACAGCGGATATGTGCGAATTAGAGGCTGAATCGTTCGAAAATGAGCAAAATTCGATCAAAACGAGCAAAATACGTGCAAAACGCGCAAAATTGTTCATTGTGGTGTTGAATTGTGCTCAGATAGGATAACTTAACATAACTAGGTAGTACAGAGTCGAATTACAGCGGATATGTGCGAATTAGAGGCTGAATCGTGCGAAAATGAGCATAATTCGTTCAAAACGAGCAAAATTGTTCATTGTGGTGTTGAATTGTGCTCAGTTACGATAACTTAACATGACTAGATAGTACAGAGTCGAATTGCAGCGGATATGTGCGAATTAGAGGCTGAATCGTGCGAAAATGAGCATAATTCGTTCAAAACGAGCAAAATTGTTCATTGTGGTGTTGAATTGTGCTCAGATAGGATAACTTAACATAACTAGATAGTACAGAGTCGAATTACAGCGGATATGTGCGAATTAGAGGCTGAATCGTGCGAAAATGAGCATAATTCGTGCAAAACGTGCAAAATTGTTCATTGTGATGTCGAATTGTGCTCAGATAGGACAACTTAACATAACTAGATAGTACAGAGTTGAATTACAGCGGATATGTGCGAATTAGAGGCTGAATCGTTCGAAAATGAGCAAAATTCGTTGAAAACGAGCAAAATTCGTGCAAAACGAGCAAAATTGTTCATCGTGGTGTTGAATTGTGCTCAGCTACGATAACTTAACATAACTAGATAGTATAGAGTCGAATTACAGCGGATATGTGCGAATTAGAGGCTGAATCGTTCGAAAATGAGCAAAATTCGATCAAAACGAGCAAAATACGTGCAAAACGAGCAAAATTGTTCATTGTGGTGTTGAATTGTGCTCAGATAGGATAACTTAACATAACTAGGTAGTACAGAGTCGAATTACAGCGGATATGTGCGAATTAGAGGCTGAATCGTGCGAAAATGAGCATAATTCGTTCAAAACGAGCAAAATTGTTCATTGTGGTGTTGAATTGTGCTCAGTTACGATAACTTAACATGACTAGATAGTACAGAGTCGAATTGCAGCGGATATGTGCGAATTAGAGGCTGAATCGTGCGAAAATGAGCATAATTCGTTCAAAACGAGCAAAATTGTTCATTGTGGTGTTGAATTGTGCTCAGATAGGATAACTTAACATAACTAGATAGTACAGAGTCGAATTACAGCGGATATGTGCGAATTAGAGGCTGAATCGTGCGAAAATGAGCATAATTCGTGCAAAACGTGCAAAATTGTTCATTGTGATGTCGAATTGTGCTCAGATAGGACAACTTAACATAACTAGATAGTACAGAGTTGAATTACAGCGGATATGTGCGAATTAGAGGCTGAATCGTTCGAAAATGAGCAAAATTCGTTGAAAACGAGCAAAATTCGTGCAAAACGAGCAAAATTGTTCATCGTGGTGTTGAATTGTGCTCAGCTACGATAACTTAACATAACTAGATAGTATAGAGTCGAATTACAGCGGATATGTGCGAATTAGAGGCTGAATCGTTCGAAAATGAGCAAAATTCGATCAAAACGAGCAAAATACGTGCAAAACGAGCAAAATTGTTCATTGTGGTGTTGAATTGTGCTCAGATAGGATAACTTAACATAACTAGATAGTACAGAGTCGAATTACAGCGGATATGTGCGAATTAGAGGCTGAATCGTGCGAAAATGAGCATAATTCGTTCAAAACGAGCAAAATTGTTCATTGTGGTGTTGAATTGTGCTCAGATAGGATAACTTAACATAACTAGATAGTACAGAGTCGAATTACAGCGGATATGTGCGAATTAGAGGCTGAATCGTGCGAAAATGAGCATAATTCGTGCAAAACGTGCAAAATTGTTCATTGTGGTGTCGAATTGTGCTCAGATAGGATAACTTAACATAACTAGATAGTACAGAGTCGAATTACAGCGGATATGTGCGAATTAGAGGCTGAATCGTGCGAAAATGAGCATAATTCGTTCAAAACGATCAAAATTGTTCATTGTGGTGTTGAATTGTGCTCAGTTACGATAACTTAACATGACTAGATAGTACAGAGTCGAATTACAGCGGATATGTGCGAATTAGAGGCTGAATCGTGCGAAAATGTGCATAATTCGTTCAAAACGAGCAAAATTGTTCATTGTGGTGTTCAATTGTGCTCAGATAGGATAACTTAACATAACTAGATAGTACAGAGTCGAATTACAGCGGATATGTGCGAATTAGAGGCTGAATCGTGCGAAGATGAGCATAATTCGTTCAAAACGAGAAAAATTGTTCATTGTGGTGTTGAATTGTGCTCAGTTACGATAACTTAACATAACTAGATTGTGCAGAGTCGAATTACAGCGGATATGTGCGAATTAGAGGCTGAATCGTTCGAAAATGAGCAAAATTCGATCAAAACGAGCAAAATTCGTGCAAAACGAGCAAAATTGTTCATTGTGGTGTTGAATTGTGCTCAGATAGGATAACTTAACATAACTAGATAGTACAGAGTCGAATTACAGCGGATATGTGCGAATTAGAGGCTGAATCGTGCGAAAATGAGCATAATTCGTTCAAAACGAGCAAAATTGTTCATTGTGGTGTTGAATTGTGCTCAGATAGGATAACTTAACATAACTAGATAGTACAGAGTCGAATTACAGCGGATATGTGCGAATTAGAGGCTGAATCGTTCGAAAATGAGCAAAATTCGTTCAAAACGAGCAAAATTCGTGCAAAACGAGCAAAATTGTTCATTGTGGTGTTGAATTGTGCTCAGTTACGATAACTTAACATGACGAGATAGTACAGAGTCGAATTACAGCGGATATGTGCGAACTAGAGGCTGAATCGTGCGAAGATGAGCATAATTCGTTCAAAACGAGAAAAATTGTTCATTGTGGTGTTGAATTGTGCTCAGTTACGATAACTTAACATAACTAGATTGTGCAGAGTCGAATTACAGCGGATATGTGCGAATTAGAGGCTGAATCGTTCGAAAATGAGCAAAATTCGATCAAAACGAGCAAAATTCGTGCAAAACGAGCAAAATTGTTCATTGTGGTGTTGAATTGTGCTCAGATAGGATAACTTAACATAACTAGATAGTACAGAGTCGAATTACAGCGGATATGTGCGAATTAGAGGCTGAATCGTGCGAAAATGAGCATAATTCGTGCAAAACGAGCAAAATTGTTCATTGTGGTGTTGAATTGTGCTCAGATAGGATAACTTAACATAACTAGACAGTACAGAGTCGAATTACAGCGGATATGTGCGAACTAGAGGCTGAATCGTGCGAAAATGAGCATAATTCGTTCAAAACGAGCAAAATTGTTCATTGTGGTGTTGAATTGTGCTCAGATAGGATAACTTAACATAACTAGATAGTACAGAGTCGAATTACAGCGGATATGTGCGAATTAGAGGCTGAATCGTGCGAAAATGAGCATAATTCGTGCAAAACGAGCAAAATTGTTCATTGTGGTGTTGAATTGTGCTCAGATAGGATAACTTAACATAACTAGACAGTACAGAGTCGAATTACAGCGGATATGTGCGAACTAGAGGCTGAATCGTGCGAAAATGAGCATAATTCGTTCAAAACGAGCAAAATTGTTCATTGTGGTGTTGAATTGTGCTCAGTTACGATAACTTAACATAACTAGATAGTACAGAGTCGAATTACAGCGGATATGTGCGAATTAGAGGCTGAATCGTGCGAAAATGAGCATAATTCGTTCAAAACGAGCAAAATTGTTCATTGTGGTGTTGAATTGTGCTCAGATAGGATAACTTAACATAACTAGATAGTACAGAGTCGAATTACAGCGGATATGTGCGAATTAGAGGCTGAATCGTTCGAAAATGAGCAAAATTCGTTCAAAACGAGCAAAATTCTTGCAAAACGAGCAAAATTGTTCATTGTGGTGTTGAATTGTGCTCAGTTACGATAACTTAACATGACGAGATAGTACAGAGTCGAATTACAGCGGATATGTGCGAATTAGAGGCTGAATCGTGCGAAAATGAGCATAATTCGTTCAAAACGAGCAAAATTGTTCATTGTGGTGTTGAATTGTGCTCAGATAGGATAACTTAACATAACTAGATAGTACAGAGTCGAATTACAGCGGATATGTGCGAATTAGAGGCTGAATCGTGCGAAAATGAGCATAATTCGTGCAAAACGTGCAAAATTGTTCATTGTGGGGTCGAATTGTGCTCAGATAGGATAACTTAACATAACTAGATAGTACAGAGTCGAATTACAGCGGATATGTGCGAATTAGAGGCTGAATCGTGCGAAAATGAGCATAATTCGTTCAAAACGATCAAAATTGTTCATTGTGGTGTTGAATTGTGCTCAGTTACGATAACTTAACATGACTAGATAGTACAGAGTCGAATTACAGCGGATATGTGCGAATTAGAGGCTGAATCGTGCGAAAATGTGCATAATTCGTTCAAAACGAGCAAAATTGTTCATTGTGGTGTTCAATTGTGCTCAGATAGGATAACTTAACATAACTAGATAGTACAGAGTCGAATTACAGCGGATATGTGCGAATTAGAGGCTGAATCGTGCGAAAATGAGCATAATTCGTGCAAAACGTGCAAAATTGTTCATTGTGGTGTCGAATTGTGCTCAGGTAGGATAACTTAACATAAGTAGATAGTACAGAGTTGAATTACAGCGGATATGTGCGAATTAGAGGCTGAATCGTTCGAAAATGAGCGAAATTCGTTCAAAACGAGCAAAATTCGTGCAAAACGAGCAAAATTGTTCATTGTGGTGTTGAATTGTGCTCAGATAGGATAACTTAACATAACTAGATAGTACAGAGTCGAATTACAGCGGATATGTGCGAATTAGAGGCTGAATCGTGCGAAAATGAGCATAATTCGTTCAAAACGATCAAAATTGTTCATTGTGGTGTTGAATTGTGCTCAGATACGATAACTGAACATAACTAGATAGTACAGAGTCGAATTACAGCGGATATGTGCGAATTAGAGGCTGAATCGTTCGAAAATGAGCAAAATTCGATCAAAACGAGCAAAATTCGTGCAAAACGAGCAAAATTGTTCATTGTGGTGTTGAATTGTGCTCAGATAGGATAACTTAACATAACTAGATAGTACAGAGTCGAATTACAGCGGATATGTGCGAATTAGAGGCTGAATCGTACGAAAATGAGCAAAATTCGTTCAAAACGAGCAAAATTGTTCATTGTGGTGTTGAATTGTGCTCAGATAGGATAACTTAACATAACTAGATAGTACAGAGTCGAATTACAGCGGATATGTGCGAATTAGAGGCTGAATCGTGCGAAAATGAGCATAATTCGTGCAAAACGAGCAAAATTGTTCATTGTGGTGTTGAATTGTGCTCAGATAGGATAACTTAACATAACTAGACAGTACAGAGTCGAATTACAGCGGATATGTGCGAACTAGAGGCTGAATCGTGCGAAAATGAGCATAATTCGTTCAAAACGAGCAAAATTGTTCATTGTGGTGTTGAATTGTGCTCAGTTACGATAACTTAACATAACTAGATAGTACAGAGTCGAATTACAGCGGATATGTGCGAATTAGAGGCTGAATCGTGCGAAAATGAGCATAATTCGTTCAAAACGAGCAAAATTGTTCATTGTGGTGTTGAATTGTGCTCAGATAGGATAACTTAACATAACTAGATAGTACAGAGTCGAATTACAGCGGATATGTGCGAATTAGAGGCTGAATCGTTCGAAAATGAGCAAAATTCGTTCAAAACGAGCAAAATTCGTGCAAAACGAGCAAAATTGTTCATTGTGGTGTTGAATTGTGCTCAGTTACGATAACTTAACATGACGAGATAGTACAGAGTCGAATTACAGCGGATATGTGCGAATTAGAGGCTGAATCGTGCGAAAATGAGCATAATTCGTTCAAAACGATCAAAATTGTTCATTGTGGTGTTGAATTGTGCTCAGTTACGATAACTTAACATGACTAGATAGTACAGAGTCGAATTACAGCGGATATGTGCGAATTAGAGGCTGAATCGTGCGAAAATGTGCATAATTCGTTCAAAACGAGCAAAATTGTTCATTGTGGTGTTCAATTGTGCTCAGATAGGATAACTTAACATAACTAGATAGTACAGAGTCGAATTACAGCGGATATGTGCGAATTAGAGGCTGAATCGTGCGAAAATGAGCATAATTCGTGCAAAACGTGCAAAATTGTTCATTGTGGTGTCGAATTGTGCTCAGGTAGGATAACTTAACATAAGTAGATAGTACAGAGTTGAATTACAGCGGATATGTGCGAATTAGAGGCTGAATCGTTCGAAAATGAGCGAAATTCGTTCAAAACGAGCAAAATTCGTGCAAAACGAGCAAAATTGTTCATTGTGGTGTTGAATTGTGCTCAGATAGGATAACTTAACATAACTAGACAGTACAAAGTCGAATTACAGCGGATATGTGCGAACTAGAGGCTGAATCGTGCGAAAATGAGCATAATTCGTTCAAAACGAGCAAAATTGTTCATTGTGGTGTTGAATTGTGCTCAGTTACGATAACTTAACATAACTAGATAGTACAGAGTCGAATTACAGCGGATATGTGCGAATTAGAGGCTGAATCGTGCGAAAATGTGCATAATTCGTTCAAAACGAGCAAAATTGTTCATTGTGGTGTTGAATTGTGCTCAGATATGATAACTTAACATAACTAGATAGTACAGAGTCGAATTACAGCGGATATGTGCGAATTAGAGGCTGAATCGTTCGAAAATGAGCAAAATTCGTTCAAAACGAGCAAAATTCGTGCAAAACGAGCAAAATTGTTCATTGTGGTGTTGAATTGTGCTCAGTTACGATAACTTAACATGACGAGATAGTACAGAGTCGAATTACAGCGGATATGTGCGAATTAGAGGCTGAATCGTGCGAAAATGAGCATAATTCGTTCAAAACGAGCAAAATTGTTCATTGTGGTGTTGAATTGTGCTCAGTTACGATAACTTAACATAACTAGATAGTACAGAGTCGAATTACAGCGGATATGTGCGAATTAGAGGCTGAATCGTGCGAAAATGAGCATAATTCGTTCAAAACGAGCAAAATTGTTCATTGTGGTGTTGAATTGTGCTCAGTTACGATAACTTAACATAACTAGATAGTACAGAGTCGAATTACAGCGGATATGTGCGAATTAGAGGCTGAATCGTGCGAAAATGAGCATAATTCGTTCAAAACGAGCAAAATTGTTCATTGTGGTGTTGAATTGTGCTCAGATAGGATAACTTAACATAACTAGATAGTACAGAGTCGAATTACAGCGGATATGTGCGAATTAGAGGCTGAATCGTTCGAAAATGAGCAAAATTCGATCAAAACGAGCAAAATTCGTGCAAAACGAGCAAAATTGTTCATTGTGGTGTTGAATTGTGCTCAGATAGGATAACTTAACATAACTAGACAGTACAGAGTCGAATTACAGTGGATATGTGCGAACTAGAGGCTGAATCGTGCGAAAATGAGCATAATTCGTTCAAAACGAGCAAAATTGTTCATTGTGGTGTTGAATTGTGCTCAGTTACGATAACTTAACATAACTAGATAGTACAGAGTCGAATTACAGCGGATATGTGCGAATTAGAGGCTGAATCGTGCGAAAATGAGCATAATTCGTGCAAAACGTGCAAAATTGTTCATTGTGGGGTCGAATTGTGCTCAGATAGGATAACTTAACATAACTAGATAGTACAGAGTCGAATTACAGCGCATATGTGCGAATTAGAGGCTGAATCGTGCGAAAATGAGCATAATTCGTTCAAAACGATCAAAATTGTTCATTGTGGTGTTGAATTGTGCTCAGTTACGATAACTTAACATGACTAGATAGTACAGAGTCGAATTACAGCGGATATGTGCGAATTAGAGGCTGAATCGTGCGAAAATGTGCATAATTCGTTCAAAACGAGCAAAATTGTTCATTGTGGTGTTCAATTGTGCTCAGATAGGATAACTTAACATAACTAGATAGTACAGAGTCGAATTACAGCGGATATGTGCGAATTAGAGGCTGAATCGTGCGAAAATGAGCATAATTCGTGCAAAACGTGCAAAATTGTTCATTGTGGTGTCGAATTGTGCTCAGGTAGGATAACTTAACATAAGTAGATAGTACAGAGTTGAATTACAGCGGATATGTGCGAATTAGAGGCTGAATCGTTCGAAAATGAGCGAAATTCGTTCAAAACGAGCAAAATTCGTGCAAAACGAGCAAAATTGTTCATTGTGGTGTTGAATTGTGCTCAGATAGGATAACTTAACATAACTAGATAGTACAGAGTCGAATTACAGCGGATATGTGCGAATTAGAGGCTGAATCGTGCGAAAATGAGCATAATTCGTTCAAAACGATCAAAATTGTTCATTGTGGTGTTGAATTGTGCTCAGATACGATAACTTAACATAACTAGATAGTACAGAGTCGAATTACAGCGGATATGTGCGAATTAGAGGCTGAATCGTTCGAAAATGAGCAAAATTCGATCAAAACGAGCAAAATTCGTGCAAAACGAGCAAAATTGTTCATTGTGGTGTTGAATTGTGCTCAGATAGGATAACTTAACATAACTAGATAGTACAGAGTCGAATTACAGCGGATATGTGCGAATTAGAGGCTGAATCGTACGAAAATGAGCAAAATTCGTTCAAAACGAGCAAAATTGTTCATTGTGGTGTTGAATTGTGCTCAGATAGGATAACTTAACATAACTAGATAGTACAGAGTCGAATTACAGCGGATATGTGCGAATTAGAGGCTGAATCGTGCGAAAATGAGCATAATTCGTGCAAAACGAGCAAAATTGTTCATTGTGGTGTTGAATTGTGCTCAGATAGGATAACTTAACATAACTAGACAGTACAGAGTCGAATTACAGCGGATATGTGCGAACTAGAGGCTGAATCGTGCGAAAATGAGCATAATTCGTTCAAAACGAGCAAAATTGTTCATTGTGGTGTTGAATTGTGCTCAGTTACGATAACTTAACATAACTAGATAGTACAGAGTCGAATTACAGCGGATATGTGCGAATTAGAGGCTGAATCGTGCGAAAATGAGCATAATTCGTTCAAAACGAGCAAAATTGTTCATTGTGGTGTTGAATTGTGCTCAGATAGGATAACTTAACATAACTAGATAGTACAGAGTCGAATTACAGCGGATATGTGCGAATTAGAGGCTGAATCGTGCGAAAATGTGCATAATTCGTTCAAAACGAGCAAAATTGTTCATTGTGGTGTTCAATTGTGCTCAGATAGGATAACTTAACATAACTAGATAGTACAGAGTCGAATTACAGCGGATATGTGCGAATTAGAGGCTGAATCGTGCGAAAATGAGCATAATTCGTGCAAAACGTGCAAAATTGTTCATTGTGGTGTCGAATTGTGCTCAGGTAGGATAACTTAACATAAGTAGATAGTACAGAGTTGAATTACAGCGGATATGTGCGAATTAGAGGCTGAATCGTTCGAAAATGAGCGAAATTCGTTCAAAACGAGCAAAATTCGTGCAAAACGAGCAAAATTGTTCATTGTGGTGTTGAATTGTGCTCAGATAGGATAACTTAACATAACTAGATAGTACAGAGTCGAATTACAGCGGATATGTGCGAATTAGAGGCTGAATCGTGCGAAAATGAGCATAATTCGTGCAAAACGAGCAAAATTGTTCATTGTGGTGTTGAATTGTGCTCAGATAGGATAACTTAACATAACTAGACAGTACAGAGTCGAATTACAGCGGATATGTGCGAACTAGAGGCTGAATCGTGCGAAAATGAGCATAATTCGTGCAAAACGAGCAAAATTGTTCATTGTGGTGTTGAATTGTGCTCAGATAGGATAACTTAACATAACTAGACAGTACAAAGTCGAATTACAGCGGATATGTGCGAACTAGAGGCTGAATCGTGCGAAAATGAGCATAATTCGTTCAAAACGAGCAAAATTGTTCATTGTGGTGTTGAATTGTGCTCAGTTACGATAACTTAACATAACTAGATAGTACAGAGTCGAATTACAGCGGATATGTGCGAATTAGAGGCTGAATCGTGCGAAAATGTGCATAATTCGTTCAAAACGAGCAAAATTGTTCATTGTGGTGTTGAATTGTGCTCAGATATGATAACTTAACATAACTAGATAGTACAGAGTCGAATTACAGCGGATATGTGCGAATTAGAGGCTGAATCGTTCGAAAATGAGCAAAATTCGTTCAAAACGAGCAAAATTCGTGCAAAACGAGCAAAATTGTTCATTGTGGTGTTGAATTGTGCTCAGTTACGATAACTTAACATGACGAGATAGTACAGAGTCGAATTACAGCGGATATGTGCGAATTAGAGGCTGAATCGTGCGAAAATGAGCATAATTCGTTCAAAACGAGCAAAATTGTTCATTGTGGTGTTGAATTGTGCTCAGTTACGATAACTTAACATAACTAGATAGTACAGAGTCGAATTACAGCGGATATGTGCGAATTAGAGGCTGAATCGTGCGAAAATGAGCATAATTCGTTCAAAACGAGCAAAATTGTTCATTGTGGTGTTGAATTGTGCTCAGTTACGATAACTTAACATAACTAGATAGTACAGAGTCGAATTACAGCGGATATGTGCGAATTAGAGGCTGAATCGTGCGAAAATGAGCATAATTCGTTCAAAACGAGCAAAATTGTTCATTGTGGTGTTGAATTGTGCTCAGATAGGATAACTTAACATAACTAGATAGTACAGAGTCGAATTACAGCGGATATGTGCGAATTAGAGGCTGAATCGTTCGAAAATGAGCAAAATTCGATCAAAACGAGCAAAATTCGTGCAAAACGAGCAAAATTGTTCATTGTGGTGTTGAATTGTGCTCAGATAGGATAACTTAACATAACTAGACAGTACAGAGTCGAATTACAGTGGATATGTGCGAACTAGAGGCTGAATCGTGCGAAAATGAGCATAATTCGTTCAAAACGAGCAAAATTGTTCATTGTGGTGTTGAATTGTGCTCAGTTACGATAACTTAACATAACTAGATAGTACAGAGTCGAATTACAGCGGATATGTGCGAATTAGAGGCTGAATCGTGCGAAAATGAGCAGAATTCGTTCAAAACGAGCAAAATTGTTCATTGTGGTGTTGAATTGTGCTCAGATAGGATAACTTGACATAACTAGATAGTACAGAGTCGAATTACAGCGGATATGTGCGAATTAGAGGCTGAATCGTTCGAAAATGAGCAAAATTCGTTCAAAACGAGCAAAATTCGTGCAAAACGAGCAAAATTGTTCATTGTGGTGTTGAATTGTGCTCAGTTACGATAACCTAACATAACTAGATAGTACAGAGTCGAATTACAGCGGATATGTGCGAATTAGAGGCTGAATCGTTCGAAAATGAGCAAAATTCGTTCAAAACGAGCAAAATTCGTGCAAAACGAGCAAAATTGTTCATTGTGGTGTTGAATTGTGCTCAGATAGGATAACTTAACATAACTAGATAGTACAGAGTCGAATTAAAGCGGATATGTGCGAATTAGAGGCTGAATCGTGCGAAAATGGGCATAATTCGTGCAAAACGAGCAAAATTGTTCATTGTGGTGTTGAATTGTGCTCAGATAGGATAACTTAACATAACTAGACAGTACAAAGTCGAATTACAGCGGATATGTGCGAATTAGAGGCTGAATCGTTCGAAAATGAGCAAAATTCGTTCAAAACGAGCAAAATTCGTGCAAAACGAGCAAAATTGTTCATGATGATGATGATGATGATGATGATTAATGTTATGGGCATCGACTGCCGTGGTCATTAGCCCACCTTTTATTCTGACAATACTTACTTATGACGTGACTAATGTTAGATGATAAATGAATAAATATTTAATTATTGTAGAATGGAATAAGACGAAATAACATAGAATGAAAATTATATAGTATTATCTGATTGACTTTTTCTGTTTTATATATGCAATAGTGTAGCCTGTTTTAGCTGTGATATTTTCACTTAAATTTTTTGCATGTACCCTATGGCTTTTATGTATGGTAAAGTGTGTTCCGTAATTATTTTCTCATCATTCGATAGCGCTTTCGCTATTGTTTGTTCCAATCCGTATTGCTTTCTTTGTTTTTCATATTTTCTGCATTCTTCTATCAAATGTTTTACTGTCATGTTTACTTTACATTTGTCGCACTGTGGTTGATTTTCGCGTTTGAGTAGGTATCCTGTTGAAAAGTATGTGTGTCCCAATCTTAATCTGGTAATTGCTGTCTGTTCTTTTCTGGTTAGTATTCTAGGCATTTACCATTTGTCGACTGTAGCCTTTACTTGTTTTAAGTGAGTGTTGGTTTCTTCCCATGTTTGTTGCCATTGCTGTTTGCATAGTTGCTTTATGGTATTTCTCACATCTGTTATGCTTATGTTGCTTACTGTGATGGCCTTATGTGTTGCCTTTTTTGCCGCCTTATCCGCTTCCTCATTACCTTGAATACCGACATGTCCCGGCGTCCACATTATAATTACTTCCTTTCCAGATATGGTCATTTCGTGTATTGTTAATATGATGTTATATGCTACCGGGTCTGTTGTGTATGTATCCCTGATAGAGTTTATTGCTGTAAGTGAATCAGTGCCTATTATTATTGTCTTTTTTCTGCTACTGTTACGGCTGTAGATTAAAGCTTGCCATATGGCGTGCATTTCTGCTGATGTTATAGCTGCCTGTTTCGGTAGTGTCCATGATCTTGTTTCCATGTCGCTATACATGGCAGATGCTACTCCGCTGTTTGTTTTTGAGCCATCCGTGTAGAGCAACTCTGGTTCGCTGTAATCGCTGATCATGTCTTGCCAGAGTCCTTGGTATATCCTACTGTCCGTTTCGCATTTTTTGTATTCACTCATATCTGTGGACGTCCGTACTTCTGCCATTATCCACGGCGGGGTGCGGTATAAATCGTACAGATACACGTCATTAATGTTTATGTTCATCTCTTGTAAGAACCTTTTTGCAATCTTAGCTGACGAGGCTGTTCTTTTAGATTCTTTTAATGTTTCGGCCTGATTTGTGTTGATAACGTCGAAAAATGTGCAGTAATTAATGTGATTTGGTTTAGCTCGCAATTCCGTTATATATTTTAGTAATATTGTCTTCCGCCTGATTTTTAACGGCGGTATTCCTGCGTCGCAATAGAGACTTTGTACTGGAGTAGTTCTGAAAGCTCCAGTTGCATAACGTATACCCATGTGATTCACCGCATCTATCTTTTTCAGATGAGATTCCGCCGCTCCGGAATACACCACACATCCGTAATCAATTTTCGACAAGATCAGTTTGGAGTGCAAGCTAATTAAGGTTTCCCTATCTGCGCCCCAGGTGATATTCGATAAGCATTTGATTATGTTCAACCGCTTTTTACATGTGTCCGCAAGGCTCTTTATATGGTGTCCGAAAGTCAGCTTTTTATCAAGGGACACTCCCAAGTAGCGCACCACGTCCCGGTATTGTATATTGCTGTCTTTTATCTTCAATTCCTTCAGATCATGTTTATGTTTCCTACAAAAATGAACACTGTTTGTTTTTGTGGTCGAGAAATTAAAACCTCTCGTTTCCGAGAATCTCATCAAACCATCAATGGTCTTTTGTAAATTAGTGTGGATCCGCTCGTTTGATCTTCCTGAACAAAAAATTACTAAATCATCTACATAAATGCACTTTTTCACTGGTTCCTGTATATATTTTGTTATGCCGTTGATTGCTATTGCAAATAAAGTTACGCTGATATTTGATCCTTGTGGTATGCCATTCTCCTGCACCTTCCTTTCAGACGTTTTCCCGTTGATACGAACCTGGAAGAGTCTATGGGATAGGAAGCTCCGCACAAAAATCGGTAAACATCCTCGGAATCCCCATGCATGCAACTGTTGGAGTATGCCGTATCTCCACGTTGTATCGAAAGCCTTCTCTATGTCCAAAAACACTGCTGTTAGGTGTCCTCCATCTTCAAAACAATTATAGATGGCATTCTCTAAATAAGTCAAACTATCGGCTGTGCAATGTCGTTTTCGGAATCCGCACTGATATTTTGTTATTAGTTGTTTCTGCTCGAGGGTCCACAACAAACGATAATTCACCATTTTTTCAAACAGCTTACTCATACAGGATGTTAAGGAAACAGGTCTATAGCTGCCACATTGCATTGGGTCTTTTCCGGGTTTCAGAATTGGGATTATCAAAGCCTCTCTCCATTTATCTGGGTAAATTCCCAATTCCCATATACGGTTATACAGATTCAATAATCTTATCTTTCCTTCGTCTGGCATCTGAAGGATCATCACATAGGGTATATTGTCCGGTCCTGGTGACGAATTCTTTATATTTTTCATTGCCTGTTTCATTTCATGCATTGAGAAGGGAACATTGTAGTGTTCCATTTCGTTTGTATCAAAAGATAAGGGGAGTTCGAATTCAGATTTGCTTTCTCTGAAAGCATCAGGGTAATTTTCGCTTCCATACGAATCTGCGTAAAACTCGCTCATGCATTCCGCTATTTCGGCAGAGTCCGATACTATGCGCCCGTCTTTGTTTAATCCTGCGATTTTTGGGGAAGTTCGTTTTCCTTTGATAGCACGTATTTTGCGCCATACTTCACTAGAAGGGGTATCTGGTGTGATAGTACCGACATAATTTTCCCAATGATCCTTCTTAGATGTCCGTATCACTTTTCGAGCAACGGCACGCTGTTTTTTAAAAATTATTAGATGTTGCATGGTAGGGCATTTCTTGAACCTATTAAACGCTTTCTTTTTCTTTCTTATGGCTTCCTTAACTTCATTGTTCCACCAAGGCACTGCACGTCTTGGGTATTTATTGATAACTGGTACACTTTTAGTTGCTGCACTGACTATAGCCGATGTTAGAGCTTGTACTTCCATATTTATTTCCACAGACTCCTCAGGTAGGATAAAAACTTTACGGTATTCCTCCCAGTCAGCTTTGGTTGTACACCATTTATGAACATATGGCTCACTACGTTTTGGGTAAGAATCGATTAGTAGTATCGGGAAGTGGTCACTTCCGTACAGTTCTTGTAGAGGTTTCCAAATATAGTTTGCTGACAGGTGGGGGGAACAAATAGAAAGATCTATAGCCGAGAATGTTCCTGTTGACGCATTAAAATGCGTCATTTCTCCGGTATTCATAATAATTAAATTTTCACTCTCGGCGAAAGTCTCTACTATATTTCCTTTTTTATTCGTGAATTGGCATCCCCATAACGTATTCCATGCGTTAAAATCTCCTGTTATTATAAATGGTTTAGGAAGCTGTTGTGCAAGGTTCTGTAACATTTGGGCATCCCAGTTTGAATCAGGCAAGTACAGAGAGCACAGGCAGACCTGGTGTGGAGCAAGTATCTTCACAGCTACAGCTTGTAAGGGCGTTTGTAGCATCACTTCCTCTGTTACATACGATTCATGGAAGAGCAACGCGACCCCACCCTTTGCTCTCCCTTCCGATATGTCATCTTTTCTATATATTTTGTAGTTCCGGACCGAGAAATGTTGGTTCGCTTTTAGATGCGTTTCCTGTATCGATATGCAATACGGCAAATATGAATTTATTATTAGTTTTAGCTCTGGATAATGTGCTGTTACTCCATTACAATTCCATTGTATTGCATTACTACTTTCTTCCATCATATAGTATTTTCTCTAATTTTATGACTCCACTTGATACTAACTTTTGCTTGCCTTCCTTTTTATTTGTTTTTTCGCGTGATTTGTGTCGAGAGTCGAAGATCTCCTCGTCTGACTGGGAAAGATTATCCCCCGTGTAGTCCGCCTCATTCGTGCTTATACTTCCCGACACTTGCTCTTTCTTTTTATCGGTAACTCGTTCCTTTTGAATGTAACACCTCCTAGTATCCGGAGGCGATTTCGTGTCTATTTTCTTTTCCTTTGTTACGCTACATTGTTCCTGTTCACTTGTACTTGCTATTTTCTGAATACATTGTTCTAAGTCTATATCCATTTTCTCCTCAGGTTTTCGTATCCTAGAGGTGGGTTCTTTACTTTCTTTCAGGCTATTTTTACTTTCTCCTTTGCAGCTTGTTTTTCTTTTAATATCGTCATCCTTCAGTTGCGATATCCCTTGTTTTTTAGAGGCCATTGTACTTGGGCCCTGCTCTTGTTTTTTAGAAACTATGGTACTTGGACCCTGGTCCGTATCTAGAAGTGTATGTTTCGAAGCGCTGCTGTGATCAACCAAAAATTCCTTTGTTATAATACTCGCCGTTTCTTTTAGAATTTCATTATGTATATTGGACTTTATTTCTCTTATCATGTTGTCTACTTGCGATTTTACAGCTTTAACTATTTCTGGGACAATATCTCTTATCAGATTACAGATTTCTGTGCGTGCTTCAGGTGCTTGCGATTTTGTTACTGCAGCATACGAACTATTGGCTTTAAATGGTCTACTACTCTGTAATTCTCGCCGGGCTTCCAGATATGTCACTTTCTTAGTGGTCTTAATTTTCTGTATCTCGCACTCCTCAATATACGCGGGACATGTCCTCAAGGTAGATTTGTGTTGCTGTTTGCAATTTATGCACTCAAATGGCTCTTCACATGGCGTTCCCTCGTGTGGAGGTCTTCCACATACGCATATCGGATCCCTACTGCATTGCCGAGACATATGGCCGAAACTTTGACATCGGAAGCATCTTTGTGGTGTCGGAATGTATTGTCGAATCGGTAATTTATACATGGCCACTTTTATATGTTCCGGCAATCTAGGTCTATCAAATGTTAGAACTAAAGATGGTGTATCCACTGATTCTCCGTTACGTCTTGCACGAATTCTCTGAACATTTGTTACGCCTTCATTCTTAAGATTTTCTAAAATTTCGTCTGTGCTACAGTTCAATAAATCTCTGCAATATATCACTCCCTTTGTCGAATTCAAGCTACGATGTGGAGATACCTGAACAGCCTTTCCACCAAATGTTGAAATACTACTTAATTTTTCATGTTGTTCCCTTGATACGACCTCAATCAGCAGACCATCTCTAATCTTCTTTATATCTCGTACATCTCCAACCAGTTCCTTCACGGTTGTCGAAATAAGAAATGGACTGACACGGGAAAAGTCCCCATCTAATAATTTAACAACCAGAAAACGAGGGAAATGTTCATACCTATTTGTAATTTCAAAAGGCATCTTTGAGTATGTTGGCTTTTTACGTTTCGGTGGTGGTATTCCTGCTATATAAGAGTCAGGATTCGGACGTATCCTTGTTGTGTTGTCCTTGTTTATAGAGAAGGACGGCTCTGATGAATTAAAGATTTTGGAATTACTTGTCATTTGAGTCCCACGAGAAGCTAGGGAAATATCGGTCCGCCGCAACAGAGCCCCGCGTGTCACGGTAAGGCGACTAATCAATAAAACTAGGTGGCGCCTGGTACCTAGAGTACTCCGTTTGAGATTGCATCGCCTTGCAACCATACAGCCCATCAGCACGGATCGTATTACACTTTAGGCTTAGGGATTCTTTTTACGAGGTTTACTCCTCGAGCTCGGGGCCCCGGGGTCGCTATGCCCGTAACCAGCTGCACCGAGGTACAACTGGTCCCCCTGGGGGGAAAATTGTTCATTGTGGTGTTGAATTGTGCTCAGATAGGATAACTTAACATAACTAGATAGTACAGAGTCGAATTACAGCGGATATGTGCGAACTAGAGGCTGAATCGTGCGAAAATGAGCATAATTCGTGCAAAACGAGCAAAATTGTTCATTGTGGTGTTGAATTGTGCTCAGATAGGATAACTTAACATAACTAGACAGTACAAAGTCGAATTACAGCGGATATGTGCGAACTAGAGGCTGAATCGTGCGAAAATGAGCATAATTCGTTCAAAACGAGCAAAATTGTTCATTGTGGTGTTGAATTGTGCTCAGTTACGATAACTTAACATAACTAGATAGTACAGAGTCGAATTACAGCGGATATGTGCGAATTAGAGGCTGAATCGTGCGAAAATGTGCATAATTCGTTCAAAACGAGCAAAATTGTTCATTGTGGTGTTGAATTGTGCTCAGATAGGATAACTTAACATAACTAGATAGTACAGAGTCGAATTACAGCGGATATGTGCGAATTAGAGGCTGAATCGTTCGAAAATGAGCAAAATTCGTTCAAAACGAGCAAAATTCGTGCAAAACGAGCAAAATTGTTCATTGTGGTGTTGAATTGTGCTCAGTTACGATAACTTAACATGACGAGATAGTACAGAGTCGAATTACAGCGGATATGTGCGAATTAGAGGCTGAATCGTGCGAAAATGAGCATAATTCGTTCAAAACGAGCAAAATTGTTCATTGTGGTGTTGAATTGTGCTCAGTTACGATAACTTAACATAACTAGATAGTACAGAGTCGAATTACAGCGGATATGTGCGAATTAGAGGCTGAATCGTTCGAAAATGAGCAAAATTTGATCAAAACGAGCAAAATTCGTGCAAAACGAGCAAAATTGTTCATTGTGGTGTTGAATTGTGCTCAGATAGGATAACTTAACATAACTAGATAGTACAGAGTCGAATTACAGCGGATATGTGCGAATTAGAGGCTGAATCGTGCGAAAATGAGCATAATTCGTGCAAAACGTGCAAAATTGTTCATTGTGGTGTCGAATTGTGCTCAGATAGGATAACTTATCATAACTAGATAGTACAGAGTCGAATTACAGCGGATATGTGCGAATTAGAGGCTGAATCGTGCGAAAATGAGCATAATTCGTTCAAAACGAGCAAAATTGTTCATTGTGGTGTCGAATTGTGCTCAGATAGGATAACTTAACATAACTAGATAGTACAGAGTTGAATTACAGCGGATATGTGCGAATTAGAGGCTGAATCGTTCGAAAATGAGCAAAATTCGTTCAAAACGAGCAAAATTCGTGCAAAACGAGCAAAATTGTTCATTGTGGTGTTGAATTGTGCTCAGATAGGATAACTTAACATGACTAGATAGTACAGAGTCGAATTACAGCGGATATGTGCGAATTAGAGGCTGAATCGTGCGAAAATGTGCATAATTCGTTCAAAACGAGCAAAATTGTTCATTGTGGTGTTCAATTGTGCTCAGATAGGATAACTTAACATAACTAGATAGTACAGAGTCGAATTACAGCGGATATGTGCGAATTAGAGGCTGAATCGTGCGAAAATGAGCATAATTCGTGCGAAACGTGCAAAATTGTTCATTGTGGTGTCGAATTGTGCTCAGGTAGGATAACTTAACATAAGTAGATAGTACAGAGTTGAATTACAGCGGATATGTGCGAATTAGAGGCTGAATCGTTCGAAAATGAGCAAAATTCGTTCAAAACGAGCAAAATTCGTGCAAAACGAGCAAAATTGTTCATTGTGGTGTTGAATTGTGCTCAGATAGGATAACTTAACATAACTAGATAGTACAGAGTCGAATTACAGCGGATATGTGCGAACTAGAGGCTGAATCGTGCGAAGATGAGCATAATTCGTTCAAAACGAGAAAAATTGTTCATTGTGGTGTTGAATTGTGCTCAGTTACGATAACTTAACATAACTAGATAGTACAGAGTCGAATTACAGCGGATATGTGCGAATTAGAGGATGAATCGTTCGAAAATGAGCAAAATTCGTTCAAAACGAGCGAAATTCGTGCAGAACGAGCAAAATTGTTCATTGTGGTGTTGAATTGTGCTCAGATAGGATAACTTAACATAACTAGATAGTACAGAGTCGAATTACAGCGGATATGTGCGAATTAGAGGCTGAATCGTGCGAAAATGAGCATAATTCGTTCAAAACGATCCAAATTGTTCATTGTGGTGTTGAATTGTGCTCAGTTACGATAACTTAACATGACTAAATAGTACAGAGTCGAATTACAGCGGATATGTGCGAACTAGAGGCTGAATCGTGCGAAAATGAGCATAATTCGTTCAAAACGAGCAAGATTGTTCATTGTGGTGTTGAATTGCGCTCAGTTACGATAACTTAACATAACTAGATTGTGCAGAGTCGAATTACAGCGGATATGTGCGAATTAGAGGCTGAATCGTTCGAAAATGAGCAAAATTCGATCAAAACGAGCAAAATTCGTGCAAAACGAGCAAAATTGTTCATTGTGGTGTTGAATTGTGCTCAGATAGGATAACTTAACATAACTAGATAGTACAGAGTCGAATTACAGCGGATATGTGCGAACTAGAGGCTGAATCGTGCGAAGATGAGCATAATTCGTTCAAAACGAGCAAAATTGTTCATTGTGGTGTTCAATTGTGCTCAGATAGGATAACTTAACATAACTAGATAGTACAGAGTCGAATTACAGCGGATATGTGCGAATTAGAGGCTGAATCGTGCGAAAATGAGCATAATTCGTGCGAAACGTGCAAAATTGTTCATTGTGGTGTCGAATTGTGCTCAGGTAGGATAACTTAACATAAGTAGATAGTACAGAGTTGAATTACAGCGGATATGTGCGAATTAGAGGCTGAATCGTTCGAAAATGAGCAAAATTCGTTCAAAACGAGCAAAATTCGTGCAAAACGAGCAAAATTGTTCATTGTGGTGTTGAGTTGTGCTCAGATAGGATAACTTAACATAACTAGATAGTACAGAGTCGAATTACAGCGGATATGTGCGAACTAGAGGCTGAATCGTGCGAAGATGAGCATAATTCGTTCAAAACGAGAAAAATTGTTCATTGTGGTGTTGAATTGTGCTCAGTTACGATAACTTAACATAACTAGATAGTACAGAGTCGAATTACAGCGGATATGTGCGAATTAGAGGATGAATCGTTCGAAAATGAGCAAAATTCGTTCAAAACGAGCAAAATTCGTGCAAAACGAGCAAAATTGTTCATTGTGGTGTTGAATTGTGCTCAGATAGGATAACTTAACATAACTAGATAGTACAGAGTCGAATTACAGCGGATATGTGCGAATTAGAGGCTGAATCGTGCGAAAATGAGCATAATTCGTTCAAAACGATCAAAATTGTTCATTGTGGTGTTGAATTGTGCTCAGTTACGATAACTTAACATGACTAAATAGTACAGAGTCGAATTACAGCGGATATGTGCGAACTAGAGGCTGAATCGTGCGAAAATGAGCATAATTCGTTCAAAACGAGCAAGATTGTTCATTGTGGTGTTGAATTGCGCTCAGTTACGATAACTTAACATAACTAGATTGTGCAGAGTCGAATTACAGCGGATATGTGCGAATTAGAGGCTGAATCGTTCGAAAATGAGCAAAATTCGATCAAAACGAGCAAAATTCGTGCAAAACGAGCAAAATTGTTCATTGTGGTGTTGAATTGTGCTCAGATAGGATAACTTAACATAACTAGATAGTACAGAGTCGAATTACAGCGGATATGTGCGAATTAGAGGCTGAATCGTGCGAAAATGAGCATAATTCGTGCAAAACGAGCAAAATTGTTCATTGTGGTGTTGAATTGTGCTCAGATAGGATAACTTAACATAACTAGACAGTACAGAGTCGAATTACAGCGGATATGTGCGAACTAGAGGCTGAATCGTGCGAAAATGAGCATAATTCGTTCAAAACGAGCAAAATTGTTCATTGTGGTGTTGAATTGTGCTGAGTTACGATAACTTAACATAACTAGATAGTACAGAGTCGAATTACAGCGGATATGTGCGAATTAGAGGCTGAATCGTGCGAAAATGAGCATAATTCGTTCAAAACGAGCAAAATTGTTCATTGTGGTGTTGAATTGTGCTCAGCTACAATAACTTAACATAACTAGATAGTACAGAGTCGAATTACAGCGGATATGTGCGAATTAGAGGCTGAATCGTTCGAAAATGAGCAAAATTCGATCAAAACGAGCAAAATTCGTGCAAAACGAGCAAAATTGTTCATTGTGGTGTTGAATTGTGCTCAGATAGGATAACTTAACATAACTAGATGGTACAGAGTCGAATTACAGCGGATATGTGCGAATTAGAGGCTGAATCGTGCGAAAATGAGCATAATTCGTTCGAAACGAGCAAAATTGTTCATTGTGGTGTTGAATTGTGCTCAGATAGGATAACTTATCATAACTAGATAGTACAGAGTCGAATTACAGCGGATATGTGCGAATTAGAGGCTGAATCGTGCGAAAATGAGCATAATCCGTGCAAAACGTGCAAAATTGTTCATTGTGGTGTCGAATTGTGCTCAGATAGGATAACTTAACATAACTAGATAGTACAGAGTCGAATTACAGCGGATATGTGCGAATTAGAGGCTGAATCGTGCGAAAATGAGCATAATTCGTTCAAAACGATCAAAATTGTTCATTGTGGTGTTGAATTGTGCTCAGTTACGATAACTTAACATGACTAGATAGTACAGAGTCGAATTACAGCGGATATGTGCGAATTAGAGGCTGAATCGTGCGAAAATGTGCATAATTCGTTCAAAACGAGCAAAATTGTTCATTGTGGTGTTCAATTGTGCTCAGATAGGATAACTTAACATAACTAGATAGTACAGAGTCGAATTACAGCGGATATGTGCGAATTAGAGGCTGAATCGTGCGAAAATGAGCATAATTCGTGCGAAACGTGCAAAATTGTTCATTGTGGTGTCGAATTGTGCTCAGGTAGGATAACTTAACATAAGTAGATAGTACAGATTTGAATTACAGCGGATATGTGCGAATTAGAGGCTGAATCGTTCGAAAATGAGCATAATTCGTTCAAAACGATCAAAATTGTTTATTGTGGTGTTGAATTGTGCTCAGTTACGATAACTTAACATGACTAGATAGTACAGAGTCGAATTACAGCGGATATGTGCGAATTAGAGGCTGAATCGTGCGAAAATGTGCATAATTCGTTCAAAACGAGCAAAATTGTTCATTGTGGTGTTCAATTGTGCTCAGATAGGATAACTTAACATAACTAGATAGTACAGAGTCGAATTACAGCGGATATGTGCGAATTAGAGGCTGAATCGTGCGAAAATGAGCATAATTCGTGCGAAACGTGCAAAATTGTTCATTGTGGTGTCGAATTGTGCTCAGGTAGGATAACTTAACATAAGTAGATAGTACAGAGTTGAATTACAGCGGATATGTGCGAATTAGAGGCTGAATCGTTCGAAAATGAGCAAAATTCGTTCAAAACGAGCAAAATTCGTGCAAAACGAGCAAAATTGTTCATTGTGGTGTTGAATTGTGCTCAGATAGGATAACTTAACATAACTAGATAGTACAGAGTCGAATTACAGCGGATATGTGCGAACTAGAGGCTGAATCGTGCGAAGATGAGCATAATTCGTTCAAAACGAGAAAAATTGTTCATTGTGGTGTTGAATTGTGCTCAGTTACGATAACTTAACATAACTAGATAGTACAGAGTCGAATTACAGCGGATATGTGCGAATTAGAGGATGAATCGTTCGAAAATGAGCAAAATTCGTTCAAAACGAGCGAAATTCGTGCAGAACGAGCAAAATTGTTCATTGTGGTGTTGAATTGTGCTCAGATAGGATAACTTAACATAACTAGATAGTACAGAGTCGAATTACAGCGGATATGTGCGAATTAGAGGCTGAATCGTGCGAAAATGAGCATAATTCGTTCAAAACGATCCAAATTGTTCATTGTGGTGTTGAATTGTGCTCAGTTACGATAACTTAACATGACTAAATAGTACAGAGTCGAATTACAGCGGATATGTGCGAACTAGAGGCTGAATCGTGCGAAAATGAGCATAATTCGTTCAAAACGAGCAAGATTGTTCATTGTGGTGTTGAATTGCGCTCAGTTACGATAACTTAACATAACTAGATTGTGCAGAGTCGAATTACAGCGGATATGTGCGAATTAGAGGCTGAATCGTTCGAAAATGAGCAAAATTCGATCAAAACGAGCAAAATTCGTGCAAAACGAGCAAAATTGTTCATTGTGGTGTTGAATTGTGCTCAGATAGGATAACTTAACATAACTAGATAGTACAGAGTCGAATTACAGCGGATATGTGCGAACTAGAGGCTGAATCGTGCGAAGATGAGCATAATTCGTTCAAAACGAGCAAAATTGTTCATTGTGGTGTTCAATTGTGCTCAGATAGGATAACTTAACATAACTAGATAGTACAGAGTCGAATTACAGCGGATATGTGCGAATTAGAGGCTGAATCGTGCGAAAATGAGCATAATTCGTGCGAAACGTGCAAAATTGTTCATTGTGGTGTCGAATTGTGCTCAGGTAGGATAACTTAACATAAGTAGATAGTACAGAGTTGAATTACAGCGGATATGTGCGAATTAGAGGCTGAATCGTTCGAAAATGAGCAAAATTCGTTCAAAACGAGCAAAATTCGTGCAAAACGAGCAAAATTGTTCATTGTGGTGTTGAGTTGTGCTCAGATAGGATAACTTAACATAACTAGATAGTACAGAGTCGAATTACAGCGGATATGTGCGAACTAGAGGCTGAATCGTGCGAAGATGAGCATAATTCGTTCAAAACGAGAAAAATTGTTCATTGTGGTGTTGAATTGTGCTCAGTTACGATAACTTAACATAACTAGATAGTACAGAGTCGAATTACAGCGGATATGTGCGAATTAGAGGATGAATCGTTCGAAAATGAGCAAAATTCGTTCAAAACGAGCAAAATTCGTGCAAAACGAGCAAAATTGTTCATTGTGGTGTTGAATTGTGCTCAGATAGGATAACTTAACATAACTAGATAGTACAGAGTCGAATTACAGCGGATATGTGCGAATTAGAGGCTGAATCGTGCGAAAATGAGCATAATTCGTTCAAAACGATCAAAATTGTTCATTGTGGTGTTGAATTGTGCTCAGTTACGATAACTTAACATGACTAAATAGTACAGAGTCGAATTACAGCGGATATGTGCGAACTAGAGGCTGAATCGTGCGAAAATGAGCATAATTCGTTCAAAACGAGCAAGATTGTTCATTGTGGTGTTGAATTGCGCTCAGTTACGATAACTTAACATAACTAGATTGTGCAGAGTCGAATTACAGCGGATATGTGCGAATTAGAGGCTGAATCGTTCGAAAATGAGCAAAATTCGATCAAAACGAGCAAAATTCGTGCAAAACGAGCAAAATTGTTCATTGTGGTGTTGAATTGTGCTCAGATAGGATAACTTAACATAACTAGATAGTACAGAGTCGAATTACAGCGGATATGTGCGAATTAGAGGCTGAATCGTGCGAAAATGAGCATAATTCGTGCAAAACGAGCAAAATTGTTCATTGTGGTGTTGAATTGTGCTCAGATAGGATAACTTAACATAACTAGACAGTACAGAGTCGAATTACAGCGGATATGTGCGAACTAGAGGCTGAATCGTGCGAAAATGAGCATAATTCGTTCAAAACGAGCAAAATTGTTCATTGTGGTGTTGAATTGTGCTGAGTTACGATAACTTAACATAACTAGATAGTACAGAGTCGAATTACAGCGGATATGTGCGAATTAGAGGCTGAATCGTGCGAAAATGAGCATAATTCGTTCAAAACGAGCAAAATTGTTCATTGTGGTGTTGAATTGTGCTCAGCTACAATAACTTAACATAACTAGATAGTACAGAGTCGAATTACAGCGGATATGTGCGAATTAGAGGCTGAATCGTTCGAAAATGAGCAAAATTCGATCAAAACGAGCAAAATTCGTGCAAAACGAGCAAAATTGTTCATTGTGGTGTTGAATTGTGCTCAGATAGGATAACTTAACATAACTAGATAGTACAGAGTCGAATTACAGCGGATATGTGCGAATTAGAGGCTGAATCAGTCGAAAATGAGCAAAATTCGATCAAAACGAGCAAAATTCGTGCAAAACGAGCAAAATTGTTCATTGTGGTGTTGAATTGTGCTCAGTTACGATAACTTAACATGACGAGATAGTACAGAGTCGAATTACAGCGGATATGTGCGAATTAGAGGCTGAATCGTGCGAAAATGAGCATAATTCGTTCAAAACGAGCAAAATTGTTCATTGTGGTGTTGAATTGTGCTCAGTTACGATAACTTAACATGACTAGATAGTACAGAGTCGAATTACAGCGGATATGTGCGAATTAGAGGCTGAATCGTGCGAAAATGAGCATAATTCGTGCAAAACGTGCAAAATTGTTCATTGTGGTGTCGAATTGTGCTCAGGTAGGATAACTTAACATAAGTAGATAGTACAGAGTTGAATTACAGCGGATATGTGCGAATTAGAGGCTGAATCGTTCGAAAATGAGCAAAATTCGTTCAAAACGAGCAAAATTCGTGCAAAACGAGCAAAATTGTTCATTGTGGTGTTGAATTGTGCTCAGATAGGATAACTTAACATAACTAGATAGTACAGAGTCGAATTACAGCGGATATGTGCGAATTAGAGGCTGAATCGTGCGAAAATGAGCATAATTCGTTCAAAACGATCAAAATTGTTCATTGTGGTGTTGAATTGTGCTCAGTTACGATAACTTAACATGACTAAATAGTACAGAGTCGAATTACAGCGGATATGTGCGAATTAGAGGCTGAATCGTGCGAAAATGAGCATAATTCGTTCAAAACGAGCAAAATTGTTCATTGTGGTGTTGAATTGTGCTCAGTTACGATAACTTAACATAACTAGATAGTACAGAGTCGAATTACAGCGGATATGTGCGAATTAAAGGCTGAATCGTGCGAAAATGAGCATAATTCGTTCAAAACGAGCAAAATTGTTCATTGTGGTGTTGAATTGTGCTCAGATAGGATAACTTAACATAACTAGATAGTACAGAGTCGAATTACAGCGGATATGTGCGAACTAGAGGCTGAATCGTGCGAAAATGAGCATAATTCGTTCAAAACGAGCAAAATTGTTCATTGTGGTGTTGAGTTGTGCTCAGTTACGATAACTTAACATAACTAGATTGTGCAGAGTCGAATTACAGCGGATATGTGCGAATTAGAGGCTGAATCGTTCGAAAATGAGCAAAATTCGACCAAAACGAGCAAAATTCGTGCAAAACGAGCAAAATTGTTCATTGTGGTGTTGAATTGTGCTCAGATAGGATAAGTTAACATAACTAGATAGTACAGAGTCGAATTACAGCGGATATGTGCGAATTAGAGGCTGAATCGTGCGAGAATGAGCATAATTCGTTCAAAACGATCAAAATTGTTCATTGTGGTGCTGAATTGTGCTCAGTTACGATAACTTAACATGACTAGATAGTACAGAGTCGAATTACAGCGGATATGTGCGAATTAGAGGCTGAATCGTGCGAAAATGAGCATAATTCGTTCAAAACGAGCAAAATTGTTCATTGTGGTGTTGAATTGTGCTCAGATAGGATAACTTAACATAACTAGATAGTACAGAGTCGAATTACAGCGGATATGTGCGAATTAGAGGCTGAATCGTTCGAAAATGAGCAAAATTCGTTCAAAACGAGCAAAATTGTTCATTGTGGTGTTGAATTGTGCTCAGTTACGATAACTTAACATGACGAGATAGTACAGAGTCGAATTACAGCGGATATGTGCGAATTAGAGGCTGAATCGTGCGAAAATGAGCATAATTCGTTCAAAACGAGCAAAATTGTTCATTGTGGTGTTGAATTGTGCTCAGTTACGATAACTTAACATAACTAGATAGTACAGAGTCGAATTACAGCGGATATGTGCGAATTAGAGGCTGAATCGTTCGAAAATGAGCAAAATTCGATCAAAACGAGCAAAATTCGTGCAAAACGAGCAAAATTGTTCATTGTGGTGTTGAATTGTGCTCAGATAGGATAACTTAACATAACTAGATAGTACAGAGTCGAATTACAGCGGATATGTGCGAATTAGAGGCTGAATCGTGCGAAAATGAGCATAATTCGTTCAAAACGATCAAAATTGCTCATTGTGGTGTTGAATTGTGCTCAGTTACGATAACTTAACATGACTAAATAGTACAGAGTCGAATTACAGCGGATATGTGCGAATTAGAGGCTGAATCGTGCGAAAATGAGCATAATTCGTTCAAAACGAGCAAAATTGTTCATTGTGGTGTTAAATTGTGCTCAGATAGGATAACTTAACATAACTAGATAGTACAGAGTCGAATTACAGCGGATATGTGCGAACTAGAGGCTGAATCGTTCGAAAATGAGCAAAATTCGATCAAAACGAGCAAAATTCGTGCAAAACGAGCAAAATTGTTCATTGTGGTGTTGAATTGTGCTCAGATAGGATAACTTAACATAACTAGATAGTACAGAGTCGAATTACAGCGGATACGTGCGAATTAGAGGCTGAATCGTGCGAAAATGAGCATAATTCGTTCAAAACGAGCAAAATTGTTCATTGTGGTGTTGAATTGTGCTCAGATAGGATAACTTAACATAACTAGATAGTACAGAGTCGAATTACAGCGGATATGTGCGAATTAGAGGCTGAATCGTGCGAAAATGAGCATAATTCGAGCAAAACGTGCAAAATTGTTCATTGTGGTGTCGAATTGTGCTCAGTTACGATAACTTAACATGACTAGATAGTACAGAGTCGAATTACAGCGGATATGTGCGAATTAGAGGCTGAATCGTGCGAAAATGAGCATAATTCGTTCAAAACGATCAAAATTGTTCATTGTGGTGTTGAATTGTGCTCAGTTACGATAACTTAACATGACTAGATAGTACAGAGTCGAATTACAGCGGATATGTGCGAATTAGAGGCTGAATCGTGCGAAAATGAGCATAATTCGTTCAAAACGAGCAAAATTGTTCATTGTGGTGTTGAATTGTGCTCAGATAGGATAACTTAACATAACTAGATAGTACAGAGTCGAATTACAGCGGATATGTGCGAATTAGAGGCTGAATCGTTCGAAAATGAGCAAAATTCGTTCAAAACGAGCAAAATTGTTCATTGTGGTGTTGAATTGTGCTCAGTTACGATAACTTAACATGACGAGATAGTACAGAGTCGAATTACAGCGGATATGTGCGAATTAGAGGCTGAATCGTGCGAAAATGAGCATAATTCGTTCAAAACGAGCAAAATTGTTCATTGTGGTGTTGAATTGTGCTCAGTTACGATAACTTAACATAACTAGATAGTACAGAGTCGAATTACAGCGGATATGTGCGAATTAGAGGCTGAATCGTTCGAAAATGAGCAAAATTCGATCAAAACGAGCAAAATTCGTGCAAAACGAGCAAAATTGTTCATTGTGGTGTTGAATTGTGCTCAGATAGGATAACTTAACATAACTAGATAGTACAGAGTCGAATTACAGCGGATATGTGCGAATTAGAGGCTGAATCGTGCGAAAATGAGCATAATTCGTTCAAAACGATCAAAATTGCTCATTGTGGTGTTGAATTGTGCTCAGTTACGATAACTTAACATGACTAAATAGTACAGAGTCGAATTACAGCGGATATGTGCGAATTAGAGGCTGAATCGTGCGAAAATGAGCATAATTCGTTCAAAACGAGCAAAATTGTTCATTGTGGTGTTAAATTGTGCTCAGATAGGATAACTTAACATAACTAGATAGTACAGAGTCGAATTACAGCGGATATGTGCGAACTAGAGGCTGAATCGTTCGAAAATGAGCAAAATTCGATCAAAACGAGCAAAATTCGTGCAAAACGAGCAAAATTGTTCATTGTGGTGTTGAATTGTGCTCAGATAGGATAACTTAACATAACTAGATAGTACAGAGTCGAATTACAGCGGATACGTGCGAATTAGAGGCTGAATCGTGCGAAAATGAGCATAATTCGTTCAAAACGAGCAAAATTGTTCATTGTGGTGTTGAATTGTGCTCAGATAGGATAACTTAACATAACTAGATAGTACAGAGTCGAATTACAGCGGATATGTGCGAATTAGAGGCTGAATCGTGCGAAAATGAGCATAATTCGAGCAAAACGTGCAAAATTGTTCATTGTGGTGTCGAATTGTGCTCAGTTACGATAACTTAACATGACTAGATAGTACAGAGTCGAATTACAGCGGATATGTGCGAATTAGAGGCTGAATCGTGCGAAAATGAGCATAATTCGTTCAAAACGATCAAAATTGTTCATTGTGGTGTTGAATTGTGCTCAGTTACGATAACTTAACATGACTAGATAGTACAGAGTCGAATTACAGCGGATATGTGCGAATTAGAGGCTGAATCGTGCGAAAATGAGCATAATTCGTTCAAAACGAGCAAAATTGTTCATTGTGGTGTTGAATTGTGCTCAGATAGGATAACTTAACATAACTAGATAGTACAGAGTCGAATTACAGCGGATATGTGCGAATTAGAGGCTGAATCGTTCGAAAATGAGCAAAATTCGTTCAAAACCAGCAAAATTCGTGCAAGACGAGCAAAATTGTTCATTGTGGTGTTGAATTGTGCTCAGATAGGATAACTTAACATAACTAGATAGTACAGAGTCGAATTACAGCGGATATGTGCGAATTAGAGGCTGAATCGTGCGAAAATGAGCATAATTCGTGCAAAACGTGCAAAATTGTTCATTGTGGTGTCGAATTGTGCTCAGATAGGATAACTTATCATAACTAGATAGTACAGAGTCGAATTACAGCGGATATGTGCGAATTAGAGGCTGAATCATGCGAAAATGAGCATAATTCGTGCAAAACGTGCAAAATTGTTCATTGTGGTGTCGAATTGTGCTCAGATAGGATAACTTAACATAACTAGATAGTACAGAGTTGAATTACAGCGGATATGTGCGAATTAGAGGCTGAATCGTTCGAAAATGAGCAAAATTCGTTCAAAACGAGCAAAATTCGTGCAAAACGAGCAAAATTGTTCATTGTGGTGTTGAATTGTGCTCAGATAGGATAACTTAACATAACTAGATAGTACAGAGTCGAATTACAGCGAATATGTGCGAACTAGAGGCTGAATCGTGCGAAAATGAGCATATTTCGTTCAAAACGAGCAAAATTGTTCATTGTGGTGTTGAATTGTGCTCAGCTACGATAACTTAACATAACTAGATAGTACAGAGTCGAATTACAGCGGATATGTGCGAATTAGAGGCTGAATCGTTCGAAAATGAGCAAAATTCGTTCAAAACGAGCAAAATTCGTGCAAAACGAGCAAAATTGTTCATTGTGGTGTTGAATTGTGCTCAGATAGGATAACTTAACATAACTAGATAGTACAGAGTCGAATTACAGCGGATATGTGCGAATTAGAGGCTGAATCGTGCGAAAATGAGCATAATTCGTTCAAAACGAGCAAAATTGTTCATTGTGGTGTTGAATTGTGCTCAGATAGGATAACTTAACATAACTAGATAGTACAGAGTCGAATTACAGCGGATATGTGCGAATTAGAGGCTGAATCGTGCGAAAATGAGCATAATTCGTTCAAAACGATCAAAATTGTTTATTGTGGTGTTGAATTGTGCTCAGTTACGATAACTTAACATGACTAGATAGTACAGAGTCGAATTACAGCGGATATGTGCGAATTAGAGGCTGAATCGTGCGAAAATGTGCATAATTCGTTCAAAACGAGCAAAATTGTTCATTGTGGTGTTCAATTGTGCTCAGATAGGATAACTTAACATAACTAGATAGTACAGAGTCGAATTACAGCGGATATGTGCGAATTAGAGGCTGAATCGTGCGAAAATGAGCATAATTCGTTCAAAACGATCAAAATTGTTCATTGTGGTGTTGAATTGTGCTCAGTTACGATAACTTAACATGACTAAATAGTACAGAGTCGAATTACAGCGGATATGTGCGAACTAGAGGCTGAATCGTGCGAAAATGAGCATAATTCGTTCAAAACGAGCAAGATTGTTCATTGTGGTGTTGAATTGCGCTCAGTTACGATAACTTAACATAACTAGATTGTGCAGAGTCGAATTACAGCGGATATGTGCGAATTAGAGGCTGAATCGTTCGAAAATGAGCAAAATTCTATCAAAACGAGCAAAATTCGTGCAAAACGAGCAAAATTGTTCATTGTGGTGTTGAATTGTGCTCAGATAGGATAACTTAACATAACTAGATAGTACAGAGTCGAATTACAGCGGATATGTGCGAACTAGAGGCTGAATCGTGCGAAGATGAGCATAATTCGTTCAAAACGAGCAAAATTGTTCATTGTGGTGTTCAATTGTGCTCAGATAGGATAACTTAACATAACTAGATAGTACAGAGTCGAATTACAGCGGATATGTGCGAATTAGAGGCTGAATCGTGCGAAAATGAGCATAATTCGTGCGAAACGTGCAAAATTGTTCATTGTGGTGTCGAATTGTGCTCAGGTAGGATAACTTAACATAAGTAGATAGTACAGAGTTGAATTACAGCGGATATGTGCGAATTAGAGGCTGAATCGTTCGAAAATGAGCAAAATTCGTTCAAAACGAGCAAAATTCGTGCAAAACGAGCAAAATTGTTCATTGTGGTGTTGAATTGTGCTCAGATAGGATAACTTAACATAACTAGATAGTACAGAGTCGAATTACAGCGGATATGTGCGAACTAGAGGCTGAATCGTGCGAAGATGAGCATAATTCGTTCAAAACGAGAAAAATTGTTCATTGTGGTGTTGAATTGTGCTCAGTTACGATAACTTAACATAACTAGATAGTACAGAGTCGAATTACAGCGGATATGTGCGAATTAGAGGATGAATCGTTCGAAAATGAGCAAAATTCGTTCAAAACGAGCAAAATTCGTGCAAAACGAGCAAAATTGTTCATTGTGGTGTTGAATTGTGCTCAGATAGGATAACTTAACATAACTAGATAGTACAGAGTCGAATTACAGCGGATATGTGCGAATTAGAGGCTGAATCGTGCGAAAATGAGCATAATTCGTTCAAAACGATCAAAATTGTTCATTGTGGTGTTGAATTGTGCTCAGTTACGATAACTTAACATGACTAAATAGTACAGAGTCGAATTACAGCGGATATGTGCGAACTAGAGGCTGAATCGTGCGAAAATGAGCATAATTCGTTCAAAACGAGCAAGATTGTTCATTGTGGTGTTGAATTGCGCTCAGTTACGATAACTTAACATAACTAGATTGTGCAGAGTCGAATTACAGCGGATATGTGCGAATTAGAGGCTGAATCGTTCGAAAATGAGCAAAATTCGATCAAAACGAGCAAAATTCGTGCAAAACGAGCAAAATTGTTCATTGTGGTGTTGAATTGTGCTCAGATAGGATAACTTAACATAACTAGATAGTACAGAGTCGAATTACAGCGGATATGTGCGAATTAGAGGCTGAATCGTGCGAAAATGAGCATAATTCGTGCAAAACGAGCAAAATTGTTCATTGTGGTGTTGAATTGTGCTCAGATAGGATAACTTAACATAACTAGACAGTACAGAGTCGAATTACAGCGGATATGTGCGAACTAGAGGCTGAATCGTGCGAAAATGAGCATAATTCGTTCAAAACGAGCAAAATTGTTCATTGTGGTGTTGAATTGTGCTCAGTTACGATAACTTAACATAACTAGATAGTACAGAGTCGAATTACAGCGGATATGTGCGAATTAGAGGCTGAATCGTGCGAAAATGAGCATAATTCGTTCAAAACGAGCAAAATTGTTCATTGTGGTGTTGAATTGTGCTCAGCTACAATAACTTAACATAACTAGATAGTACAGAGTCGAATTACAGCGGATATGTGCGAATTAGAGGCTGAATTGTTCGAAAATGAGCAAAATTCGATCAAAACGAGCAAAATTCGTGCAAAACGAGCAAAATTGTTCATTGTGGTGTTGAATTGTGCTCAGATAGGATAACTTAACATAACTAGATAGTACAGAGTCGAATTACAGCGGATATGTGCGAATTAGAGGCTGAATCGTGCGAAAATGAGCATAATTCGTTCGAAACGAGCAAAATTGTTCATTGTGGTGTTGAATTGTGCTCAGATAGGATAACTTATCATAACTAGATAGTACAGAGTCGAATTACAGCGGATATGTGCGAATTAGAGGCTGAATCGTGCGAAAATGAGCATAATCCGTGCAAAACGTGCAAAATTGTTCATTGTGGTGTCGAATTGTGCTCAGATAGGATAACTTAACATAACTAGATAGTACAGAGTCGAATTACAGCGGATATGTGCGAATTAGAGGCTGAATCGTGCGAAAATGAGCATAATTCGTTCAAAACGATCAAAATTGTTCATTGTGGTGTTGAATTGTGCTCAGTTACGATAACTTAACATGACTAGATAGTACAGAGTCGAATTACAGCGGATATGTGCGAATTAGAGGCTGAATCGTGCGAAAATGTGCATAATTCGTTCAAAACGAGCAAAATTGTTCATTGTGGTGTTCAATTGTGCTCAGATAGGATAACTTAACATAACTAGATAGTACAGAGTCGAATTACAGCGGATATGTGCGAATTAGAGGCTGAATCGTGCGAAAATGAGCATAATTCGTGCGAAACGTGCAAAATTGTTCATTGTGGTGTCGAATTGTGCTCAGGTAGGATAACTTAACATAAGTAGATAGTACAGAGTTGAATTACAGCGGATATGTGTGAATTAGAGGCTGAATCGTTCGAAAATGAGCAAAATTCGTTCAAAACGAGCAAAATTCGTGCAAAACGAGCAAAATTGTTCATTGTGGTGTTGAATTGTGCTCAGATAGGATAACTTAACATAACTAGATAGTACAGAGTCGAATTACAGCGGATATGTGCGAACTAGAGGCTGAATCGTGCGAAGATGAGCATAATTCGTTCAAAACGAGAAAAATTGTTCATTGTGGTGTTGAATTGTGCTCAGTTACGATAACTTAACATAACTAGATAGTACAGAGTCGAATTACAGCGGATATGTGCGAATTAGAGGATGAATCGTTCGAAAATGAGCAAAATTCGTTCAAAACGAGCAAAATTCGTGCAAAACGAGCAAAATTGTTCATTGTGGTGTTGAATTGTGCTCAGATAGGATAACTTAACATAACTAGATAGTACAGAGTCGAATTACAGCGGATATGTGCGAATTAGAGGCTGAATCGTGCGAAAATGAGCATAATTCGTTCAAAACGATCAAAATTGTTCATTGTGGTGTTGAATTGTGCTCAGTTACGATAACTTAACATGACTAAATAGTACAGAGTCGAATTACAGCGGATATGTGCGAACTAGAGGCTGAATCGTGCGAAAATGAGCATAATTCGTTCAAAACGAGCAAGATTGTTCATTGTGGTGTTGAATTGTGCTCAGTTACGATAACTTAACATAACTAGATTGTGCAGAGTCGAATTACAGCGGATATGTGCGAATTAGAGGCTGAATCGTTCGAAAATGAGCAAAATCCGATCAAAACGAGCAAAATTCGTGCAAAACGAGCAAAATTGTTCATTGTGGTGTTGAATTGTGCTCAGATAGGATAACTTAACATAACTAGATAGTACAGAGTCGAATTACAGCGGATATGTGCGAATTAGAGGCTGAATCGTGCGAAAATGAGCATAATTCGTGCAAAACGAGCAAAATTGTTCATTGTGGGGTTGAATTGTGCTCAGATAGGATAACTTAACATAACTAGACAGTACAGAGTCGAATTACAGCGGATATGTGCGAACTAGAGGCTGAATCGTGCGAAAATGAGCATAATTCGTTCAAAACGAGCAAAATTGTTCATTGTGGTGTTGAATTGTGCTCAGTTACGATAACTTAACATAACTAGATAGTACAGAGTCGAATTACAGCGGATATGTGCGAATTAGAGGCTGAATCGTGCGAAAATGAGCATAATTCGTTCAAAACGAGCAAAATTGTTCATTGTGGTGTTGAATTGTGCTCAGATAGGATAACTTAACATAACTAGATAGTACAGAGTCGAATTACAGCGGATATGTGCGAATTAGAGGCTGAATCGTGCGAAAATGAGCATAATTCGTTTAAAACGAGCAAAATTGTTTATTGTGGTGTTGAATTGTGCTCAGATAGGATAACTTAACATAACTAGATAGTACAGAGTCGAATTACAGCGGATATGTGCGAATTAGAGGCTGAATCATGCGAAAATGAGCATAATTCGTTCAAAACGAGCAAAATTGTTCATTGTGGTGTTGAATTGTGCTCAGTTACGATAACTTAACATGACGAGATAGTACAGAGTCGAATTACAGCGGATATGTGCGAATTAGAGGCTGAATCGTGCGAAAATGAGCATAATTCGTTCAAAACGAGCAAAATTGTTCATTGTGGTGTTGAATTGTGCTCAGATAGGATAACTTAACATAACTAGATAGTACAGAGTCGAATTACAGCGGATATGTGCGAATTAGAGGCTGAATCAGTCGAAAATGAGCAAAATTCGTTCAAAACGAGCAAAATTCGTGCAAAACGAGCAAAATTGTTCATTGTGGTGTTGAATTGTGCTCAGTTACGATAACTTAACATGACGAGATAGTACAGAGTCGAATTACAGCGGATATGTGCGAATTAGAGGCTGAATCGTGCGAAAATGAGCATAATTCGTTCAAAACGAGCAAAATTGTTCATTGTGGTGTTGAATTGTGCTCAGTTACGATAACTTAACATGACTAGATAGTACAGAGTCGAATTACAGCGGATATGTGCGAATTAGAGGCTGAATCGTGCGAAAATGTGCATAATTCGTTCAAAACGAGCAAAATTGTTCATTGTGGTGTTCAATTGTGCTCAGATAGGATAACTTAACATTACTAGATAGTACAGAGTCGAATTACAGCGGATATGTGCGAATTAGAGGCTGAATCGTGCGAAAATGAGCATAATTCGTGCAAAACGTGCAAAATTGTTCATTGTGGTGTCGAATTGTGCTCAGGTAGGATAACTTAACATAAGTAGATAGTACAGAGTTGAATTACAGCGGATATGTGCGAATTAGAGGCTGAATCGTTCGAAAATGAGCAAAATTCGTTCAAAACGAGCAAAATTCGTGCAAAACGAGCAAAATTGTTCATTGTGGTGTTGAATTGTGCTCAGATAGGATAACTTAACATAACTAGATAGTACAGAGTCGAATTACAGCGGATATGTGCGAATTAGAGGCTGAATCGTGCGAAAATGAGCATAATTCGTTCAAAACGATCAAAATTGTTCATTGTGGTGTTGAATTGTGCTCAGTTACGATAACTTAACATGACTAAATAGTACAGAGTCGAATTACAGCGGATATGTGCGAATTAGAGGCTGAATCGTGCGAAAATGAGCATAATTCGTTCAAAACGAGCAAAATTGTTCATTGTGGTGTTGAATTGTGCTCAGTTACGATAACTTAACATAACTAGATAGTACAGAGTCGAATTACAGCGGATATGTGCGAATTAAAGGCTGAATCGTGCGAAAATGAGCATAATTCGTTCAAAACGAGCAAAATTGTTCATTGTGGTGTTGAATTGTGCTCAGATAGGATAACTTAACATAACTAGATAGTACAGAGTCGAATTACAGCGGATATGTGCGAACTAGAGGCTGAATCGTGCGAAAATGAGCATAATTCGTTCAAAACGAGCAAAATTGTTCATTGTGGTGTTGAATTGTGCTCAGTTACTATAACTTAACATAACTAGATTGTGCAGAGTCGAATTACAGCGGATATGTGCGAATTAGAGGCTGAATCGTTCGAAAATGAGCAAAATTCGACCAAAACGAGCAAAATTCGTGCAAAACGAGCAAAATTGTTCATTGTGGTGTTGAATTGTGCTCAGATAGGATAACTTAACATAACTAGATAGTACAGAGTCGAATTACAGCGGATATGTGCGAATTAGAGGCTGAATCGTTCGAAAATGAGCAAAATTCGTTCAAAACGAGCAAAATTGTTCATTGTGGTGTTGAATTGTGCTCAGTTACGATAACTTAACATGACTAGATAGTACAGAGTCGAATTACAGCGGATATGTGCGAATTAGAGGCTGAATCGTGCGAAAATGAGCATAATTCGTTCAAAACGAGCAAAATTGTTCATTGTGGTGTTAAATTGTGCTCAGATAGGATAACTTAACATAACTAGATAGTACAGAGTCGAATTACAGCGGATATGTGCGAACTAGAGGCTGAATCGTTCGAAAATGAGCAAAATTCGATCAAAACGAGCAAAATTCGTGCAAAACGAGCAAAATTGTTCATTGTGGTGTTGAATTGTGCTCAGATAGGATAACTTAACATAACTAGATAGTACAGAGTCGAATTACAGCGGATACGTGCGAATTAGAGGCTGAATCGTGCGAAAATGAGCATAATTCGTTCAAAACGAGCAAAATTGTTCATTGTGGTGTTGAATTGTGCTCAGATAGGATAACTTAACATAACTAGATAGTACAGAGTCGAATTACAGCGGATATGTGCGAATTAGAGGCTGAATCGTGCGAAAATGAGCATAATTCGAGCAAAACGTGCAAAATTGTTCATTGTGGTGTCGAATTGTGCTCAGTTACGATAACTTAACATGACTAGATAGTACAGAGTCGAATTACAGCGGATATGTGCGAATTAGAGGCTGAATCGTGCGAAAATGAGCATAATTCGTTCAAAACGATCAAAATTGTTCATTGTGGTGTTGAATTGTGCTCAGTTACGATAACCTAACATGACTAGATAGTACAGAGTCGAATTTCAGCGGATATGTGCGAATTAGAGGCTGAATCGTGCGAAAATGAGAATAATTCGTTCAAAACGAGCAAAATTGTTCATTGTGGTGTTGAATTGTGCTCAGATAGGATAACTTAACATAACTAGATAGTACAGAGTCGAATTACAGCGGATATGTGCGAATTAGAGGCTGAATCGTGCGAAAATGAGCATAATTCGTTCAAAACGATCAAAATTGTTCATTGTGGTGTTGAATTGTGCTCAGTTACGATAACTTAACATGACTAGATAGTACAGAGTCGAATTGCAGCGGATATGTGCGAATTAGAGGCTGAATCGTGCGAAAATGAGCATAATTCGTTCAAAACGAGCAAAATTGTTCATTGTGGTGTTGAATTGTGCTCAGATAGGATAACTTAACATAACTAGATAGTACAGAGTCGAATTACAGCGGATATGTGCGAATTAGAGGCTGAATCGTGCGAAAATGAGCATAATTCGTGCAAAACGTGCAAAATTGTTCATTGTGGTGTCGAATTGTGCTCAGATAGGACAACTTAACATAACTAGATAGTACAGAGTTGAATTACAGCGGATATGTGCGAATTAGAGGCTGAATCGTTCGAAAATGAGCAAAATTCGTTCAAAACGAGCAAAATTCGTGCAAAACGAGCAAAATTGTTCATCGTGGTGTTGAATTGTGCTCAGCTACGATAACTTAACATAACTAGATAGTACAGAGTCGAATTACAGCGGATATGTGCGAATTAGAGGCTGAATCGTTCGAAAATGAGCAAAATTCGATCAAAACGAGCAAAATTCGTGCAAAACGAGCAAAATTGTTCATTGTGGTGTTGAATTGTGCTCAGATAGGATAACTTAACATAACTAGATAGTACAGAGTCGAATTACAGCGGATATGTGCGAATTAGAGGCTGAATCGTGCGAAAAGGAGCATAATTCGTTCAAAACGAGCAAAATTGTTCATTGTGGTGTTGAATTGTGCTCAGATAGGATAACTTAACATAACTAGATAGTACAGAGTCGAATTACAGCGGATATGTGCGAATTAGAGGCTGAATCGTGCGAAAATGAGCATAATTCGTGCAAAACGTGCAAAATTGTTCATTGTGGTGTCGAATTGTGCTCAGATAGGATAACTTAACATAACTAGATAGTACAGAGTCGAATTACAGCGGATATGTGCGAATTAGAGGCTGAATCGTGCGAAAATGAGCATAATTCGTTCAAAACGATCAAAATTGTTCATTGTGGTGTTGAATTGTGCTCAGTTACGATAACTTAACATGACTAGATAGTACAGAGTCGAATTACAGCGGATATGTGCGAATTAGAGGCTGAATCGTGCGAAAATGTGCGTAATTCGTTCAAAACGAGCAAAATTGTTCATTGTGGTGTTCAATTGTGCTCAGATAGGATAACTTAACATAACTAGATAGTACAGAGTCGAATTACAGCGGATATGTGCGAATTAGAGGCTGAATCGTGCGAAAATGAGCATAATTCGTGCAAAACGTGCAAAATTGTTCATTGTGGTGTCGAATTGTGCTCAGGTAGGATAACTTAACATAAGTAGATAGTACAGAGTTGAATTACAGCGGATATGTGCGAATTAGAGGCTGAATCGTTCGAAAATGAGCAAAATTCGTTCAAAACGAGCAAAATTCGTGCAAAACGAGCAAAATTGTTCATTGTGGTGTTGAATTGTGCTCAGATAGGATAACTTAACATAACTAGATAGTACAGAGTCGAATTACAGCGGATATGTGCGAACTAGAGGCTGAATCGTGCGAAGATGAGCATAATTCGTTCAAAACGAGAAAAATTGTTCATTGTGGTGTTAAATTGTGCTCAGTTACGATAACTTAACATAACTAGATAGTACAGAGTCGAATTACAGAGGATATGTGCGAATTAGAGGATGAATCGTTCGAAAATGAGCAAAATTCGATCAAAACGAGCAAAATTCGTGCAAAACGAGCAAAATTGTTCATTGTGGTGTTGAATTGTGCTCAGATAGGATAACTTAACATAACTAGATAGTACAGAGTCGAATTACAGCGGATATGTGCGAATTAGAGGCTGAATCGTGCGAAAATGAGCATAATTCGTGCGAAACGTGCAAAATTGTTCATTGTGGTGTCGAATTGTGCTCAGGTAGGATAACTTAACATAAGTAGATAGTACAGAGTTGAATTACAGCGGATATGTGCGAATTAGAGGCCGAATCGTTCGAAAATGAGCAAAATTCGTTCAAAACGAGCAAAATTCGTGCAAAACGAGCAAAATTGTTCATTGTGGTGTTGAATTGTGCTCAGATAGGATAACTTAACATAACTAGATAGTACAGAGTCGAATTACAGCGGATATGTGCGAATTAGAGGCTGAATCGTGCGAAAATGAGCATAATTCGTTCAAAACGATCAAAATTGTTCATTGTGGTGTTGAATTGTGCTCAGTTACGATAACTTAACATGACTAAATAGTACAGAGTCGAATTACAGCGGATATGTGCGAACTAGAGGCTGAATCGTGCGAAAATGAGCATAATTCGTTCAAAACGAGCAAGATTGTTCATTGTGGTGTTGAATTGCGCTCAGTTACGATAACTTAACATAACTAGATTGTGCAGAGTCGAATTACAGCGGATATGTGCGAATTAGAGGCTGAATCGTTCGAAAATGAGCAAAATTCGATCAAAACGAGCAAAATTCGTGCAAAACGAGCAAAATTGTTCATTGTGGTGTTGAATTGTGCTCAGATAGGATAACTTAACATAACTAGATAGTACAGAGTCGAATTACAGCGGATATGTGCGAACTAGAGGCTGAATCGTGCGAAAAGGAGCATAATTCGTTCAAAACGAGCAAAATTGTTCATTGTGGTGTTGAATTGTGCTCAGATAGGATAACTTAACATAACTAGATAGTACAGAGTCGAATTACAGCGGATATGTGCGAATTAGAGGCTGAATCGTGCGAAAATGAGCATAATTCGTGCAAAACGTGCAAAATTGTTCATTGTGGTGTCGAATTGTGCTCAGATAGGATAACTTAACATAACTAGATAGTACAGAGTCGAATTACAGCGGATATGTGCGAATTAGAGGCTGAATCGTGCGAAAATGAGCATAATTCGTTCAAAACGATCAAAATTGTTCATTGTGGTGTTGAATTGTGCTCAGTTACGATAACTTAACATGACTAGATAGTACAGAGTCGAATTACAGCGGATATGTGCGAATTAGAGGCTGAATCGTGCGAAAATGTGCATAATTCGTTCAAAACGAGCAAAATTGTTCATTGTGGTGTTCAATTGTGCTCAGATAGGATAACTTAACATAACTAGATAGTACAGAGTCGAATTACAGCGGATATGTGCGAATTAGAGGCTGAATCGTGCGAAAATGAGCATAATTCGTGCAAAACGTGCAAAATTGTTCATTGTGGTGTCGAATTGTGCTCAGGTAGGATAACTTAACATAAGTAGATAGTACAGAGTTGAATTACAGCGGATATGTGCGAATTAGAGGCTGAATCGTTCGAAAATGAGCAAAATTCGTTCAAAACGAGCAAAATTCGTGCAAAACGAGCAAAATTGTTCATTGTGGTGTTGAATTGTGCTCAGATAGGATAACTTAACATAACTAGATAGTACAGAGTCGAATTACAGCGGATATGTGCGAACTAGAGGCTGAATCGTGCGAAGATGAGCATAATTCGTTCAAAACGAGAAAAATTGTTCATTGTGGTGTTAAATTGTGCTCAGTTACGATAACTTAACATAACTAGATAGTACAGAGTCGAATTACAGCGGATATGTGCGAATTAGAGGATGAATCGTTCGAAAATGAGCAAAATTCGATCAAAACGAGCAAAATTCGTGCAAAACGAGCAAAATTGTTCATTGTGGTGTTGAATTGTGCTCAGATAGGATAACTTAACATAACTAGATAGTACAGAGTCGAATTACAGCGGATATGTGCGAATTAGAGGCTGAATCGTGCGAAAATGAGCATAATTCGTGCGAAACGTGCAAAATTGTTCATTGTGGTGTCGAATTGAGCTCAGGTAGGATAACTTAACATAAGTAGATAGTACAGAGTTGAATTACAGCGGATATGTGCGAATTAGAGGCCGAATCGTTCGAAAATGAGCAAAATTCGTTCAAAACGAGCAAAATTCGTGCAAAACGAGCAAAATTGTTCATTGTGGTGTTGAATTGTGCTCAGATAGGATAACTTAACATAACTAGATAGTACAGAGTCGAATTACAGCGGATATGTGCGAATTAGAGGCTGAATCGTGCGAAAATGAGCATAATTCGTTCAAAACGATCAAAATTGTTCATTGTGGTGTTGAATTGTGCTCAGTTACGATAACTTAACATGACTAAATAGTACAGAGTCGAATTACAGCGGATATGTGCGAACTAGAGGCTGAATCGTGCGAAAATGAGCATAATTCGTTCAAAACGAGCAAGATTGTTCATTGTGGTGTTGAATTGCGCTCAGTTACGATAACTTAACATAACTAGATTGTGCAGAGTCGAATTACAGCGGATATGTGCGAATTAGAGGCTGAATCGTTCGAAAATGAGCAAAATTCGATCAAAACGAGCAAAATTCGTGCAAAACGAGCAAAATTGTTCATTGTGGTGTTGAATTGTGCTCAGATAGGATAACTTAACATAACTAGATAGTACAGAGTCGAATTACAGCGGATATGTGCGAACTAGAGGCTGAATCGTGCGAAGATGAGCATAATTCGTTCAAAACGAGCAAAATTGTTCATTGTGGTGTTCAATTGTGCTCAGATAGGATAACTTAACATAACTAGATAGTACAGAGTCGAATTACAGCGGATATGTGCGAATTAGAGGCTGAATCGTGCGAAAATGAGCATAATTCGTGCGAAACGTGCAAAATTGTTCATTGTGGTGTCGAATTGTGCTCAGGTAGGATAACTTAACATAAGTAGATAGTACAGAGTTGAATTACAGCGGATATGTGCGAATTAGAGGCTGAATCGTTCGAAAATGAGCAAAATTCGTTCAAAACGAGCAAAATTCGTGCAAAACGAGCAAAATTGTTCATTGTGGTGTTGAATTGTGCTCAGATAGGATAACTTAACATAACTAGATAGTACAGAGTCGAATTACAGCGGATATGTGCGAACTAGAGGCTGAATCGTGCGAAGATGAGCATAATTCGTTCAAAACGAGAAAAATTGTTCATTGTGGTGTTGAATTGTGCTCAGTTACGATAACTTAACATAACTAGATAGTACAGAGTCGAATTACAGCGGATATGTGCGAATTAGAGGATGAATCGTTCGAAAATGAGCAAAATTCGTTCAAAACGAGCAAAATTCGTGCAAAACGAGCAAAATTGTTCATTGTGGTGTTGAATTGTGCTCAGATAGGATAACTTAACATAACTAGATAGTACAGAGTCGAATTACAGCGGATATGTGCGAATTAGAGGCTGAATCGTGCGAAAATGAGCATAATTCGTTCAAAACGATCAAAATTGTTCATTGTGGTGTTGAATTGTGCTCAGTTACGATAACTTAACATGACTAAATAGTACAGAGTCGAATTACAGCGGATATGTGCGAACTAGAGGCTGAATCGTGCGAAAATGAGCATAATTCGTTCAAAACGAGCAAGATTGTTCATTGTGGTGTTGAATTGCGCTCAGTTACGATAACTTAAAATAACTAGATTGTGCAGAGTCGAATTACAGCGGATATGTGCGAATTAGAGGCTGAATCGTTCGAAAATGAGCAAAATTCGATCAAAACGAGCAAAATTCGTGCAAAACGAGCAAAATTGTTCATTGTGGTGTTGAATTGTGCTCAGATAGGATAACTTAACATAACTAGATAGTACAGAGTCGAATTACAGCGGATATGTGCGAATTAGAGGCTGAATCGTGCGAAAATGAGCATAATTCGTGCAAAACGAGCAAAATTGTTCATTGTGGTGTTGAATTGTGCTCAGATAGGATAACTTAACATAACTAGACAGTACAGAGTCGAATTACAGCGGATATGTGCGAACTAGAGGCTGAATCGTGCGAAAATGAGCATAATTCGTTCAAAACGAGCAAAATTGTTCATTGTGGTGTTGAATTGTGCTCAGTTACGATAACTTAACATAACTAGATAGTACAGAGTCGAATTACAGCGGATATGTGCGAATTAGAGGCTGAATCGTGCGAAAATGAGCATAATTCGTTCAAAACGAGCAAAATTGTTCATTGTGGTGTTGAATTGTGCTCAGCTACAATAACTTAACATAACTAGATAGTACAGAGTCGAATTACAGCGGATATGTGCGAATTAGAGGCTGAATCGTTCGAAAATGAGCAAAATTCGATCAAAACGAGCAAAATTCGTGCAAAACGAGCAAAATTGTTCATTGTGGTGTTGAATTGTGCTCAGATAGGATAACTTAACATAACTAGATAGTACAGAGTCGAATTACAGCGGATATGTGCGAATTAGAGGCTGAATCGTGCGAAAATGAGCATAATTCGTTCGAAACGAGCAAAATTGTTCATTGTGGTGTTGAATTGTGCTCAGATAGGATAACTTATCATAACTAGATAGTACAGAGTCGAATTACAGCGGATATGTGCGAATTAGAGGCTGAATCGTGCGAAAATGAGCATAATTCGTTCAAAACGATCAAAATTGTTCATTGTGGTGTTGAATTGTGCTCAGTTACGATAACTTAACATGACTAGATAGTACAGAGTCGAATTACAGCGGATATGTGCGAATTAGAGGCTGAATCGTGCGAAAATGTGCATAATTCGTTCAAAACGAGCAAAATTGTTCATTGTGGTGTTCAATTGTGCTCAGATAGGATAACTTAACATAACTAGATAGTACAGAGTCGAATTACAGCGGATATGTGCGAATTAGAGGCTGAATCGTGCGAAAATGAGCATAATTCGTGCGAAACGTGCAAAATTGTTCATTGTGGTGTCGAATTGTGCTCAGGTAGGATAACTTAACATAAGTAGATAGTACAGAGTTGAATTACAGCGGATATGTGCGAATTAGAGGCTGAATCGTTCGAAAATGAGCAAAACTCGTTCAAAACGAGCAAAATTCGTGCAAAACGAGCAAAATTGTTCATTGTGGTGTTGAATTGTGCTCAGATAGGATAACTTAACATAACTAGATAGTACAGAGTCGAATTACAGCGGATATGTGCGATCTAGAGGCTGAATCGTGCGAAGATGAGCATAATTCGTTCAAAACGAGAAAAATTGTTCATTGTGGTGTTGAATTGTGCTCAGTTACGATAACTTAACATAACTAGATAGTACAGAGTCGAATTACAGCGGATATGTGCGAATTAGAGGATGAATCGTTCGAAAATGAGCAAAATTCGTTCAAAACGAGCAAAATTCGTGCAAAACGAGCAAAATTGTTCATTGTGGTGTTGAATTGTGCTCAGATAGGATAACTTAACATAACTAGATAGTACAGAGTCGAATTACAGCGGATATGTGCGAATTAGAGGCTGAATCGTGCGAAAATGAGCATAATTCGTTCAAAACGATCAAAATTGTTCATTGTGGTGTTGAATTGTGCTCAGTTACGATAACTTAACATGACTAAATAGTACAGAGTCGAATTACAGCGGATATGTGCGAACTAGAGGCTGAATCGTGCGAAAATGAGCATAATTCGTTCAAAACGAGCAAGATTGTTCATTGTGGTGTTGAATTGTGCTCAGTTACGATAACTTAACATAACTAGATTGTGCAGAGTCGAATTACAGCGGATATGTGCGAATTAGAGGCTGAATCGTTCGAAAATGAGCAAAATTCGATCAAAACGAGCAAAATTCGTGCAAAACGAGCAAAATTGTTCATTGTGGTGTTGAATTGTGCTCAGATAGGATAACTTAACATAACTAGATAGTACAGAGTCGAATTACAGCGGATATGTGCGAATTAGAGGCTGAATCGTGCGAAAATGAGCATAATTCGTGCAAAACGAGCAAAATTGTTCATTGTGGGGTTGAATTGTGCTCAGATAGGATAACTTAACATAACTAGACAGTACAGAGTCGAATTACAGCGGATATGTGCGAACTAGAGGCTGAATCGTGCGAAAATGAGCATAATTCGTTCAAAACGAGCAAAATTGTTCATTGTGGTGTTGAATTGTGCTCAGTTACGATAACTTAACATAACTAGATAGTACAGAGTCGAATTACAGCGGATATGTGCGAATTAGAGGCTGAATCGTGCGAAAATGAGCATAATTCGTTCAAAACGAGCAAAATTGTTCATTGTGGTGTTGAATTGTGCTCAGATAGGATAACTTAACATAACTAGATAGTACAGAGTCGAATTACAGCGGATATGTGCGAATTAGAGGCTGAATCGTTCGAAAATGAGCAAAATTCGTTCAAAACGAGCAAAATTCGTGCAAAACGAGCAAAATTGTTCATTGTGGTGTTGAATTGTGCTCAGTTACGATAACTTAACATGACGAGATAGTACAGAGTCGAATTACAGCGGATATGTGCGAATTAGAGGCTGAATCGTGCGAAAATGAGCATAATTCGTTCAAAACGAGCAAAATTGTTCATTGTGGTGTTGAATTGTGCTCAGTTACGATAACTTAACATAACTAGATAGTACAGAGTCGAATTACAGCGGATATGTGCGAATTAGAGGCTGAATCGTTCGAAAATGAGCAAAATTCGATCAAAACGAGCAAAATTCGTGCAAAACGAGCAAAATTGTTCATTGTGGTGTTGAATTGTGCTCAGATAGGATAACTTAACATAACTAGATAGTACAGAGTCGAATTACAGCGGATATGTGCGAATTAGAGGCTGAATCGTGCGAAAATGAGCATAATTCGTTCAAAACGATCAAAATTGCTCATTGTGGTGTTGAATTGTGCTCAGTTACGATAACTTAACATGACTAAATAGTACAGAGTCGAATTACAGCGGATATGTGCGAATTAGAGGCTGAATCGTGCGAAAATGAGCATAATTCGTTCAAAACGAGCAAAATTGTTCATTGTGGTGTTAAATTGTGCTCAGATAGGATAACTTAACATAACTAGATAGTACAGAGTCGAATTACAGCGGATATGTGCGAACTAGAGGCTGAATCGTTCGAAAATGAGCAAAATTCGATCAAAACGAGCAAAATTCGTGCAAAACGAGCAAAATTGTTCATTGTGGTGTTGAATTGTGCTCAGATAGGATAACTTAACATAACTAGATAGTACAGAGTCGAATTACAGCGGATACGTGCGAATTAGAGGCTGAATCGTGCGAAAATGAGCATAATTCGTTCAAAACGAGCAAAATTGTTCATTGTGGTGTTGAATTGTGCTCAGATAGGATAACTTAACATAACTAGATAGTACAGAGTCGAATTACAGCGGATATGTGCGAATTAGAGGCTGAATCGTGCGAAAATGAGCATAATTCGAGCAAAACGTGCAAAATTGTTCATTGTGGTGTCGAATTGTGCTCAGTTACGATAACTTAACATGACTAGATAGTACAGAGTCGAATTACAGCGGATATGTGCGAATTAGAGGCTGAATCGTGCGAAAATGAGCATAATTCGTTCAAAACGATCAAAATTGTTCATTGTGGTGTTGAATTGTGCTCAGTTACGATAACCTAACATCACTAGATAGTACAGAGTCGAATTTCAGCGGATATGTGCGAATTAGAGGCTGAATCGTGCGAAAATGAGAATAATTCGTTCAAAACGAGCAAAATTGTTCATTGTGGTGTTGAATTGTGCTCAGATAGGATAACTTAACATAACTAGATAGTACAGAGTCGAATTACAGCGGATATGTGCGAATTAGAGGCTGAATCGTGCGAAAATGAGCATAATTCGTTCAAAACGATCAAAATTGTTCATTGTGGTGTTGAATTGTGCTCAGTTACGATAACTTAACATGACTAGATAGTACAGAGTCGAATTGCAGCGGATATGTGCGAATTAGAGGCTGAATCGTGCGAAAATGAGCATAATTCGTTCAAAACGAGCAAAATTGTTCATTGTGGTGTTGAATTGTGCTCAGATAGGATAACTTAACATAACTAGATAGTACAGAGTCGAATTACAGCGGATATGTGCGAATTAGAGGCTGAATCGTGCGAAAAGGAGCATAATTCGTTCAAAACGAGCAAAATTGTTCATTGTGGTGTCGAATTGTGCTCAGATAGGATAACTTAACATAACTAGATAGTACAGAGTCGAATTACAGCGGATATGTGCGAATTAGAGGCTGAATCGTGCGAAAATGAGCATAATTCGTTCAAAACGATCAAAATTGTTCATTGTGGTGTTGAATTGTGCTCAGTTACGATAACTTAACATGACTAGATAGTACAGAGTCGAATTACAGCGGATATGTGCGAATTAGAGGCTGAATCGTGCGAAAATGTGCATAATTCGTTCAAAACGAGCAAAATTGTTCATTGTGGTGTTCAATTGTGCTCAGATAGGATAACTTAACATAACTAGATAGTACAGAGTCGAATTACAGCGGATATGTGCGAATTAGAGGCTGAATCGTGCGAAAATGAGCATAATTCGTGCAAAACGTGCAAAATTGTTCATTGTGGTGTCGAATTGTGCTCAGGTAGGATAACTTAACATAAGTAGATAGTACAGAGTTGAATTACAGCGGATATGTGCGAATTAGAGGCTGAATCGTTCGAAAATGAGCAAAATTCGTTCAAAACGAGCAAAATTCGTGCAAAACGAGCAAAATTGTTCATTGTGGTGTTGAATTGTGCTCAGATAGGATAACTTAACATAACTAGATAGTACAGAGTCGAATTACAGCGGATATGTGCGAACTAGAGGCTGAATCGTGCGAAGATGAGCATAATTCGTTCAAAACGAGAAAAATTGTTCATTGTGGTGTTAAATTGTGCTCAGTTACGATAACTTAACATAACTAGATAGTACAGAGTCGAATTACAGCGGATATGTGCGAATTAGAGGATGAATCGTTCGAAAATGAGCAAAATTCGTTCAAAACGAGCAAAATTCGTGCAAAACGAGCAAAATTGTTCATTGTGGTGTTGAATTGTGCTCAGATAGGATAACTTAACATAACTAGATAGTACAGAGTCGAATTACAGCGGATATGTGCGAATTAGAGGCTGAATCGTGCGAAAATGAGCATAATTCGTTCAAAACGATCAAAATTGTTCATTGTGGTGTTGAATTGTGCTCAGTTACGATAACTTAACATGACTAAATAGTACAGAGTCGAATTACAGCGGATATGTGCGAATTAGAGGCTGAATCGTGCGAAAATGAGCATAATTCGTTCAAAACGAGCAAAATTGTTCATTGTGGTGTTGAATTGTGCTCAGTTACGATAACTTAACATAACTAGATAGTACAGAGTCGAATTACAGCGGATATGTGCGAATTAGAGGCTGAATCGTGCGAAAATGAGCATAATTCGTTCAAAACGAGCAAAATTGTTCATTGTGGTGTTGAATTGTGCTCAGATAGGATAACTTAACATAACTAGATAGTACAGAGTCGAATTACAGCGGATATGTGCGAATTAGAGGCTGAATCGTGCGAAAATGAGCATAATTCGTTCAAAACGAGCAAAATTGTTCATTGTGGTGTTGAATTGTGCTCAGATAGGATAACTTAACATAACTAGATAGTACAGAGTCGAATTACAGCGGATATGTGCGAATTAGAGGCTGAATCGTTCGAAAATGAGCAAAATTCGTTCAAAACGAGCAAAATTCGTGCAAAACGAGCAAAATTGTTCATTGTGGTGTTGAATTGTGCTCAGTTACGATAACTTAACATGACGAGATAGTACAGAGTCGAATTACAGCGGATATGTGCGAATTAGAGGCTGAATCGTGCGAAAATGAGCATAATTCGTTCAAAACGAGCAAAATTGTTCATTGTGGTGTTGAATTGTGCTCAGTTACGATAACTTAACATAACTAGATAGTACAGAGTCGAATTACAGCGGATATGTGCGAATTAGAGGCTGAATCGTTCGAAAATGAGCAAAATTCGATCAAAACGAGCAAAATTCGTGCAAAACGAGCAAAATTGTTCATTGTGGTGTTGAATTGTGCTCAGATAGGATAACTTAACATAACTAGATAGTACAGAGTCGAATTACAGCGGATATGTGCGAATTAGAGGCTGAATCGTGCGAAAAGGAGCATAATTCGTTCAAAACGAGCAAAATTGTTCATTGTGGTGTCGAATTGTGCTCAGATAGGATAACTTAACATAACTAGATAGTACAGAGTCGAATTACAGCGGATATGTGCGAATTAGAGGCTGAATCGTGCGAAAATGAGCATAATTCGTTCAAAACGATCAAAATTGTTCATTGTGGTGTTGAATTGTGCTCAGTTACGATAACTTAACATGACTAGATAGTACAGAGTCGAATTACAGCGGATATGTGCGAATTAGAGGCTGAATCGTGCGAAAATGTGCATAATTCGTTCAAAACGAGCAAAATTGTTCATTGTGGTGTTCAATTGTGCTCAGATAGGATAACTTAACATAACTAGATAGTACAGAGTCGAATTACAGCGGATATGTGCGAATTAGAGGCTGAATCGTGCGAAAATGAGCATAATTCGTGCAAAACGTGCAAAATTGTTCATTGTGGTGTCGAATTGTGCTCAGGTAGGATAACTTAACATAAGTAGATAGTACAGAGTTGAATTACAGCGGATATGTGCGAATTAGAGGCTGAATCGTTCGAAAATGAGCAAAATTCGTTCAAAACGAGCAAAATTCGTGCAAAACGAGCAAAATTGTTCATTGTGGTGTTGAATTGTGCTCAGATAGGATAACTTAACATAACTAGATAGTACAGAGTCGAATTACAGCGGATATGTGCGAACTAGAGGCTGAATCGTGCGAAGATGAGCATAATTCGTTCAAAACGAGAAAAATTGTTCATTGTGGTGTTAAATTGTGCTCAGTTACGATAACTTAACATAACTAGATAGTACAGAGTCGAATTACAGCGGATATGTGCGAATTAGAGGATGAATCGTTCGAAAATGAGCAAAATTCGTTCAAAACGAGCAAAATTCGTGCAAAACGAGCAAAATTGTTCATTGTGGTGTTGAATTGTGCTCAGATAGGATAACTTAACATAACTAGATAGTACAGAGTCGAATTACAGCGGATATGTGCGAATTAGAGGCTGAATCGTGCGAAAATGAGCATAATTCGTTCAAAACGATCAAAATTGTTCATTGTGGTGTTGAATTGTGCTCAGTTACGATAACTTAACATGACTAAATAGTACAGAGTCGAATTACAGCGGATATGTGCGAATTAGAGGCTGAATCGTGCGAAAATGAGCATAATTCGTTCAAAACGAGCAAAATTGTTCATTGTGGTGTTGAATTGTGCTCAGTTACGATAACTTAACATAACTAGATAGTACAGAGTCGAATTACAGCGGATATGTGCGAATTAGAGGCTGAATCGTGCGAAAATGAGCATAATTCGTTCAAAACGAGCAAAATTGTTCATTGTGGTGTTGAATTGTGCTCAGATAGGATAACTTAACATAACTAGATAGTACAGAGTCGAATTACAGCGGATATGTGCGAATTAGAGGCTGAATCGTGCGAAAATGAGCATAATTCGTTCAAAACGAGCAAAATTGTTCATTGTGGTGTTGAATTGTGCTCAGATAGGATAACTTAACATAACTAGATAGTACAGAGTCGAATTACAGCGGATATGTGCGAATTAGAGGCTGAATCGTTCGAAAATGAGCAAAATTCGTTCAAAACGAGCAAAATTCGTGCAAAACGAGCAAAATTGTTCATTGTGGTGTTGAATTGTGCTCAGTTACGATAACTTAACATGACGAGATAGTACAGAGTCGAATTACAGCGGATATGTGCGAATTAGAGGCTGAATCGTGCGAAAATGAGCATAATTCGTTCAAAACGAGCAAAATTGTTCATTGTGGTGTTGAATTGTGCTCAGTTACGATAACTTAACATAACTAGATAGTACAGAGTCGAATTACAGCGGATATGTGCGAATTAGAGGCTGAATCGTTCGAAAATGAGCAAAATTCGATCAAAACGAGCAAAATTCGTGCAAAACGAGCAAAATTGTTCATTGTGGTGTTGAATTGTGCTCAGATAGGATAACTTAACATAACTAGATAGTACAGAGTCGAATTACAGCGGATATGTGCGAATTAGAGGCTGAATCGTGCGAAAATGAGCATAATTCGTTCAAAACGATCAAAATTGCTCATTGTGGTGTTGAATTGTGCTCAGTTACGATAACTTAACATGACTAAATAGTACAGAGTCGAATTACAGCGGATATGTGCGAATTAGAGGCTGAATCGTGCGAAAATGAGCATAATTCGTTCAAAACGAGCAAAATTGTTCATTGTGGTGTTGAATTGTGCTCAGTTACGATAACTTAACATGACTAAATAGTACAGAGTCGAATTACAGCGGATATGTGCGAATTAGAGGCTGAATCGTGCGAAAATGAGCAAAATTCGTGCAAAACGAGCAAAATTGTTCATTGTGGTGTTGAATTGTGCTCAGATAGGATAACTTAACATAACTAGATAGTACAGAGTCGAATTACAGCGGATATGTGCGAACTAGAGGCTGAATCGTGCGAAGATGAGCATAATTCGTTCAAAACGATCAAAATTGTTCATTGTGGTGTTGAATTGTGCTCAGTTACGATAGCCCAACATGACTAGATAGTACAGAGTCGAATTTCAGCGGATATGTGCGAATTAGAGGCTGAATCGTGCGAAAATGAGAATAATTCGTTCAAAACGATCAAAATTGTTCATTGTGGTGTTGAATTGTGCTCAGTTACGATAACTTAACATGACTAAATAGTACAGAGTCGAATTACAGCGGATATGTGCGAATTAGAGGCTGAATCGTGCGAAAATGAGCATAATTCGTTCAAAACGAGCAAAATTGTTCATTGTGGTGTTGAATTGTGCTCAGTTACGATAACTTAACATAACTAGATAGTACAGAGTCGAATTACAGCGGATATGTGCGAATTAGAGGCTGAATCGTGCGAAAATGAGCATAATTCGTTCAAAACGAGCAAAATTGTTCATTGTGGTGTTGAATTGTGCTCAGATAGGATAACTTAACATAACTAGATAGTACAGAGTCGAATTACAGCGGATATGTGCGAATTAGAGGCTGAATCGTGCGAAAATGAGCATAATTCGTTCAAAACGAGCAAAATTGTTCATTGTGGTGTTGAATTGTGCTCAGATAGGATAACTTAACATAACTAGATAGTACAGAGTCGAATTACAGCGGATATGTGCGAATTAGAGGCTGAATCGTTCGAAAATGAGCAAAATTCGTTCAAAACGAGCAAAATTCGTGCAAAACGAGCAAAATTGTTCATTGTGGTGTTGAATTGTGCTCAGTTACGATAACTTAACATGACGAGATAGTACAGAGTCGAATTACAGCGGATATGTGCGAATTAGAGGCTGAATCGTGCGAAAATGAGCATAATTCGTTCAAAACGAGCAAAATTGTTCATTGTGGTGTTGAATTGTGCTCAGTTACGATACCTTAACATAACTAGATAGTACAGAGTCGAATTACAGCGGATATGTGCGAATTAGAGGCTGAATCGTTCGAAAATGAGCAAAATTCGATCAAAACGAGCAAAATTCGTGCAAAACGAGCAAAATTGTTCATTGTGGTGTTGAATTGTGCTCAGATAGGATAACTTAACATAACTAGATAGTACAGAGTCGAATTACAGCGGATATGTGCGAATTAGAGGCTGAATCGTGCGAAAATGAGCATAATTCGTTCAAAACGATCAAAATTGCTCATTGTGGTGTTGAATTGTGCTCAGTTACGATAACTTAACATGACTAAATAGTACAGAGTCGAATTACAGCGGATATGTGCGAATTAGAGGCTGAATCGTGCGAAAATGAGCAAAATTCGTGCAAAACGAGCAAAATTGTTCATTGTGGTGTTGAATTGTGCTCAGATAGGATAACTTAACATAACTAGATAGTACAGAGTCGAATTACAGCGGATATGTGCGAATTAGAGGCTGAATCGTGCGAAAATGAGCATAATTCGTTCAAAACGAGCAAAATTGTTCATTGTGGTGTTGAATTGTGCTCAGATAGGATAACTTAACATAACTAGATAGTACAGAGTCGAATTACAGCGGATATGTGCGAATTAGAGGCTGAATCGTGCGAAAATGAGCATAATTCGTGCAAAACGTGCAAAATTGTTCATTGTGGTGTCGAATTGTGCTCAGATAGGACAACTTAACATAACTAGATAGTACAGAGTTGAATTACAGCGGATATGTGCGAATTAGAGGCTGAATCGTTCGAAAATGAGCAAAATTCGTTCAAAACGAGCAAAATTCGTGCAAAACGAGCAAAATTGTTCATCGTGGTGTTGAATTGTGCTCAGCTACGATAACTTAACATAACTAGATAGTACAGAGTCGAATTACAGCGGATATGTGCGAATTAGAGGCTGAATCGTTCGAAAATGAGCAAAATTCGATCAAAACGAGCAAAATTCGTGCAAAACGAGCAAAATTGTTCATTGTGGTGTTGAATTGTGCTCAGATAGGATAACTTAACATAACTAGATAGTACAGAGTCGAATTACTGCGGATATGTGCGAATTAGAGGCTGAATCGTGCGAAAAGGAGCATAATTCGTTCAAAACGAGCAAAATTGTTCATTGTGGTGTTGAATTGTGCTCAGATAGGATAACTTAACATAACTAGATAGTACAGAGTCGAATTACAGCGGATATGTGCGAATTAGAGGCTGAATCGTGCGAAAATGAGCATAATTCGTGCAAAACGTGCAAAATTGTTCATTGTGGTGTCGAATTGTGCTCAGATAGGATAACTTAACATAACTAGATAGTACAGAGTCGAATTACAGCGGATATGTGCGAATTAGAGGCTGAATCGTGCGAAAATGAGCATAATTCGTTCAAAACGATCAAAATTGTTCATTGTGGTGTCGAATTGTGCTCAGATAGGATAACTTAACATAACTAGATAGTACAGAGTCGAATTACAGCGGATATGTGCGAATTAGAGGCTGAATCGTGCGAAAATGTGCATAATTCGTTCAAAACGAGCAAAATTGTTCATTGTGGTGTTCAATTGTGCTCAGATAGGATAACTTAACATAACTAGATAGTACAGAGTCGAATTACAGCGGATATGTGCGAACTAGAGGCTGAATCGTGCGAAGATGAGCATAATTCGTTCAAAACGAGAAAAATTGTTCATTGTGGTGTTGAATTGTGCTCAGTTACGATAACTTAACATAACTAGATAGTACAGAGTCGAATTACAGCGGATATGTGCGAATTAGAGGATGAATCGTTCGAAAATGAGCAAAATTCGTTCAAAACGAGCAAAATTCGTGCAAAACGAGCAAAATTGTTCATTGTGGTGTTGAATTGTGCTCAGATAGGATAACTTAACATAACTAGATAGTACAGAGTCGAATTACAGCGGATATGTGCGAACCAGAGGCTGAATCGTGCGAAAATGAGCATAATTCGTTCAAAACGAGCAAAATTGTTCATTGTGGTGTTGAATTGTGCTCAGTTACGATAACTTAACATAACTAGATTGTGCAGAGTCGAATTACAGCGGATATGTGCGAATTAGAGGCTGAATCGTTCGAAAATGAGCAAAATTCGATCAAAACGAGCAAAATTCGTGCAAAACGAGCAAAATTGTTCATTGTGGTGTTGAATTGTGCTCAGATAGGATAACTTAACATAACTAGATAGTACAGAGTCGAATTACAGCGGATATGTGCGAATTAGAGGCTGAATCGTGCGAAAATGAGCATAATTCGTGCAAAACGAGCAAAATTGTTCATTGTGTTGTTGAATTGTGCTCAGATAGGATAACTTAACATAACTAGACAGTACAGAGTCGAATTACAGCGGATATGTGCGAACTAGAGGCTGAATCGTGCGAAAATGAGCATAATTCGTTCAAAACGAGCAAAATTGTTCATTGTGGTGTTGAATTGTGCTCAGTTACGATAACTTAACATAACTAGATAGTACAGAGTCGAATTACAGCGGATATGTGCGAATTAGAGGCTGAATCGTGCGAAAATGAGCATAATTCGTTCAAAACGAGCAAAATTGTTCATTGTGGTGTTGAATTGTGCTCAGATAGGATAACTTAACATAACTAGATAGTACAGAGTCGAATTACAGCGGATATGTGCGAACTAGAGGCTGAATCGTGCGAAAATGAGCATAATTCGTTCAAAACGAGCAAAATTGTTCATTGTGGTGTTGAATTGTGCTCAGTTACGATAACTTAACATAACTAGATTGTGCAGAGTCGAATTACAGCGGATATGTGCGAATTAGAGGCTGAATCGTTCGAAAATGAGCAAAATTCGATCAAAACGAGCAAAATTCGTGCAAAACGAGCAAAATTGTTCATTGTGGTGTTGAATTGTGCTTAGATAGGATAACTTAACATAACTAGATAGTACAGAGTCGAATTACAGCGGATATGTGCGAATTAGAGGCTGAATCGTGCGAAAATGAGCATAATTCGTGCAAAACGAGCAAAATTGTTCATTGTGGTGTTGAATTGTGCTCAGATAGGATAACTTAACATAACTAGACAGTACAGAGTCGAATTACAGCGGATATGTGCGAACTAGAGGCTGAATCGTGCGAAAATGAGCATAATTCGTTCAAAACGAGCAAAATTGTTCATTGTGGTGTTGAATTGTGCTCAGTTACGATAACTTAACATAACTAGATAGTACAGAGTCGAATTGCAGCGGATATGTGCGAATTAGAGGCTGAATCGTGCGAAAATGAGCATTATTCGTTCAAAACGAGCAAAATTGTTCATTGTGGTGTTGAATTGTGCTCAGCTACGATAACTTAACATAACTAGATAGTACAGAGTCGAATTACAGCGGATATGTGCGAATTAGAGGCTGAATCGTTCGAAAATGAGCAAAATTCGATCAAAACGAGCAAAATTCGTGCAAAACGAGCAAAATTGTTCATTGTGGTGTTGAATTGTGCTCAGATAGGATAACTTAACATAACTAGATAGTACAGAGTCGAATTACAGCGGATATGTGCGAATTAGAGGCTGAATCGTGCGAAAATGAGCATAATTCGTTCAAAACGAGCAAAATTGTTCATTGTGGTGTTGAATTGTGCTCAGATAGGATAACTTAACATAACTAGATAGTACAGAGTCGAATTACAGCGGATATGTGCGAATTAGAGGCTGAATCGTGCGAAAATGAGCATAATTCGTGCAAAACGTGCAAAATTGTTCATTGTGGTGTCGAATTGTGCTCAGATAGGATAACTTAACATGACTAGATAGTACAGAGTCGAATTACAGCGGATATGTGCGAATTAGAGGCTGAATCGTGCGAAAATGAGCATAATTCGTTCAAAACGAGCAAAATTGTTCATTGTGGTGTTGAATTGTGCTCAGATAGGATAACTTAACATAACTAGATAGTACAGAGTCGAATTACAGCGGATATGTGCGAATTAGAGGCTGAATCGTGCGAAAATGAGCATAATTCGTGCAAAACGTGCAAAATTGTTCATTGTGGTGTCGAATTGTGCTCAGATAGGACAACTTAACATAACTAGATAGTACAGAGTTGAATTACAGCGGATATGTGCGAATTAGAGGCTGAATCGTTCGAAAATGAGCAAAATTCGTTCAAAACGAGCAAAATTCGTGCAAAACGAGCAAAATTGTTCATCGTGGTGTTGAATTGTGCTCAGCTACGATAACTTAACATAACTAGATAGTACAGAGTCGAATTACAGCGGATATGTGCGAATTAGAGGCTGAATCGTTCGAAAATGAGCAAAATTCGATCAAAACGAGCAAAATTCGTGCAAAACGAGCAAAATTGTTCATTGTGGTGTTGAATTGTGCTCAGATAGGATAACTTAACATAACTAGATAGTACAGAGTCGAATTACAGCGGATATGTGCGAATTAGAGGCTGAATCGTGCGAAAAGGAGCATAATTCGTTCAAAACGAGCAAAATTGTTCATTGTGGTGTTGAATTGTGCTCAGATAGGATAACTTAACATAACTAGATAGTACAGAGTCGAATTACAGCGGATATGTGCGAATTAGAGGCTGAATCGTGCGAAAATGAGCATAATTCGTGCAAAACGTGCAAAATTGTTCATTGTGGTGTCGAATTGTGCTCAGATAGGATAACTTAACATAACTAGATAGTACAGAGTCGAATTACAGCGGATATGTGCGAATTAGAGGCTGAATCGTGCGAAAATGAGCATAATTCGTTCAAAACGATCAAAATTGTTCATTGTGGTGTTGAATTGTGCTCAGTTACGATAACTTAACATGACTAGATAGTACAGAGTCGAATTACAGCGGATATGTGCGAATTAGAGGCTGAATCGTGCGAAAATGTGCATAATTCGTTCAAAACGAGCAAAATTGTTCATTGTGGTGTTCAATTGTGCTCAGATAGGATAACTTAACATAACTAGATAGTACAGAGTCGAATTACAGCGGATATGTGCGAATTAGAGGCTGAATCGTGCGAAAATGAGCATAATTCGTGCAAAACGTGCAAAATTGTTCATTGTGGTGTCGAATTGTGCTCAGGTAGGATAACTTAACATAAGTAGATAGTACAGAGTTGAATTACAGCGGATATGTGCGAATTAGAGGCTGAATCGTTCGAAAATGAGCAAAATTCGTTCAAAACGCGCAAAATTCGTGCAAAACGAGCAAAATTGTTCATTGTGGTGTTGAATTGTGCTCAGATAGGATAACTTAACATAACTAGATAGTACAGAGTCGAATTACAGCGGATATGTGCGAACTAGAGGCTGAATCGTGCGAAGATGAGCATAATTCGTTCAAAACGTGCAAAATTGTTCATTGTGGTGTCGAATTGTGCTCAGGTAGGATAACTTAACATAAGTAGATAGTACAGAGTTGAATTACAGCGGATATGTGCGAATTAGAGGATGAATCGTTCGAAAATGAGCAAAATTCGTTCAAAACGAGCAAAATTCGTGCAAAACGAGCAAAATTGTTCATTGTGGTGTTGAATTGTGCTCAGATAGGATAACTTAACATAACTAGATAGTACAGAGTCGAATTACAGCGGATATGTGCGAACTAGAGGCTGAATCGTGCGAAGATGAGCATAATTCGTTCAAAACGAGAAAAATTGTTCATTGTGGTGTTAAATTGTGCTCAGTTACGATAACTTAACATAACTAGATAGTACAGAGTCGAATTACAGCGGATATGTGCGAATTAGAGGATGAATCGTTCGAAAATGAGCAAAATTCGTTCAAAACGAGCAAAATTCGTGCAAAACGAGCAAAATTGTTCATTGTGGTGTTGAATTGTGCTCAGATAGGATAACTTAACATAACTAGATAGTACAGAGTCGAATTACAGCGGATATGTGCGAATTAGAGGCTGAATCGTGCGAAAATGAGCATAATTCGTTCAAAACGATCAAAATTGTTCATTGTGGTGTTGAATTGTGCTCAGTTACGATAACTTAACATGACTAAATAGTACAGAGTCGAATTACAGCGGATATGTGCGAATTAGAGGCTGAATCGTGCGAAAATGAGCATAATTCGTTCAAAACGAGCAAAATTGTTCATTGTGGTGTTGAATTGTGCTCAGATAGGATAACTTAACATAACTAGATAGTACAGAGTCGAATTACAGCGGATATGTGCGAATTAGAGTCTGAATCGTGCGAAAATGAGCATAATTCGTTCAAAACGAGCAAAATTGTTCATTGTGGTGTTGAATTGTGCTCAGATAGGATAACTTAACATAACTAGATAGTACAGAGTCGAATTACAGCGGATATGTGCGAATTAGAGGCTGAATCGTTCGAAAATGAGCAAAATTCGTTCAAAACGAGCAAAATTCGTGCAAAACGAGCAAAATTGTTCATTGTGGTGTTGAATTGTGCTCAGTTACGATAACTTAACATAACTAGATAGTACAGAGTCGAATTACAGCGGATATGTGCGAATTAGAGGATGAATCGTTCGAAAATGAGCAAAATTCGTTCAAAACGAGCAAAATTCGTGCAAAACGAGCAAAATTGTTCATTGTGGTGTTGAATTGTGCTCAGATAGGATAACTTAACATAACTAGATAGTACAGAGTCGAATTACAGCGGATATGTGCGAATTAGAGGCTGAATCGTGCGAAAATGAGCATAATTCGTTCAAAACGATCAAAATTGTTCATTGTGGTGTTGAATTGTGCTCAGTTACGATAACTTAACATGACTAAATAGTACAGAGTCGAATTACAGCGGATATGTGCGAATTAGAGGCTGAATCGTGCGAAAATGAGCATAATTCGTTCAAAACGAGCAAAATTGTTCATTGTGGTGTTGAATTGTGCTCAGTTACGATAACTTAACATAACTAGATAGTACAGAGTCGAATTACAGCGGATATGTGCGAATTAGAGGCTGAATCGTGCGAAAATGAGCATAATTCGTTCAAAACGAGCAAAATTGTTCATTGTGGTGTTGAATTGTGCTCAGATAGGATAACTTAACATAACTAGATAGTACAGAGTCGAATTACAGCGGATATGTGCGAACTAGAGGCTGAATCGTGCGAAAATGAGCATAATTCGTTCAAAACGAGCAAAATTGTTCATTGTGGTGTTGAATTGTGCTCAGTTACGATAACTTAACATAACTAGATTGTGCAGAGTCGAATTACAGCGGATATGTGCGAATTAGAGGCTGAATCGTTCGAAAATGAGCAAAATTCGATCAAAACGAGCAAAATTCGTGCAAAACGAGCAAAATTGTTCATTGTGGTGTTGAATTGTGCTCAGATAGGATAACTTAACATAACTAGATAGTACAGAGTCGAATTACAGCGGATATGTGCGAATTAGAGGCTGAATCGTGCGAAAATGAGCATAATTCGTGCAAAACGAGCAAAATTGTTCATTGTGGTGTTGAATTGTGCTCAGATAGGATAACTTAACATAACTAGACAGTACAGAGTCGAATTACAGCGGATATGTGCGAACTAGAGGCTGAATCGTGCGAAAATGAGCATAATTCGTTCAAAACGAGCAAAATTGTTCATTGTGGTGTTGAATTGTGCTCAGTTACGATAACTTAACATAACTAGATAGTACAGAGTCGAATTGCAGCGGATATGTGCGAATTAGAGGCTGAATCGTGCGAAAATGAGCATTATTCGTTCAAAACGAGCAAAATTGTTCATTGTGGTGTTGAATTGTGCTCAGCTACGATAACTTAACATAACTAGATAGTACAGAGTCGAATTACAGCGGATATGTGCGAATTAGAGGCTGAATCGTTCGAAAATGAGCAAAATTCGATCAAAACGAGCAAAATTCGTGCAAAACGAGCAAAATTGTTCATTGTGGTGTTGAATTGTGCTCAGATAGGATAACTTAACATAACTAGATAGTACAGAGTCGAATTACAGCGGATATGTGCGAATTAGAGGCTGAATCGTGCGAAAATGAGCATAATTCGTTCAAAACGAGCAAAATTGTTCATTGTGGTGTTGAATTGTGCTCAGATAGGATAACTTAACATAACTAGATAGTACAGAGTCGAATTACAGCGGATATGTGCGAATTAGAGGCTGAATCGTGCGAAAATGAGCATAATTCGTGCAAAACGTGCAAAATTGTTCATTGTGGTGTCGAATTGTGCTCAGATAGGATAACTTAACATGACTAGATAGTACAGAGTCGAATTACAGCGGATATGTGCGAATTAGAGGCTGAATCGTGCGAAAATGAGCATAATTCGTTCAAAACGATCAAAATTGTTCATTGTGGTGTTGAATTGTGCTCAGTTACGATAACCTAACATGACTAGATAGTACAGAGTCGAATTTCAGCGGATATGTGCGAATTAGAGGCTGAATCGTGCGAAAATGAGAATAATTCGTTCAAAACGAGCAAAATTGTTCATTGTGGTGTTGAATTGTGCTCAGATAGGATAACTTAACATAACTAGATAGTACAGAGTCGAATTACAGCGGATATGTGCGAATTAGAGGCTGAATCGTGCGAAAATGAGCATAATTCGTTCAAAACGATCAAAATTGTTCATTGTGGTGTTGAATTGTGCTCAGTTACGATAACTTAACATGACTAGATAGTACAGAGTCGAATTGCAGCGGATATGTGCGAATTAGAGGCTGAATCGTGCGAAAATGAGCATAATTCGTTCAAAACGAGCAAAATTGTTCATTGTGGTGTTGAATTGTGCTCAGATAGGATAACTTAACATAACTAGATAGTACAGAGTCGAATTACAGCGGATATGTGCGAATTAGAGGCTGAATCGTGCGAAAATGAGCATAATTCGTGCAAAACGTGCAAAATTGTTCATTGTGGTGTCGAATTGTGCTCAGATAGGACAACTTAACATAACTAGATAGTGCAGAGTTGAATTACAGCGGATATGTGCGAATTAGAGGCTGAATCGTTCGAAAATGAGCAAAATTCGTTCAAAACGAGCAAAATTCGTGCAAAACGAGCAAAATTGTTCATCGTGGTGTTGAATTGTGCTCAGCTACGATAACTTAACATAACTAGATAGTACAGAGTCGAATTACAGCGGATATGTGCGAATTAGAGGCTGAATCGTTCGAAAATGAGCAAAATTCGATCAAAACGAGCAAAATTCGTGCAAAACGAGCAAAATTGTTCATTGTGGTGTTGAATTGTGCTCAGATAGGATAACTTAACATAACTAGATAGTACAGAGTCGAATTACAGCGGATATGTGCGAATTAGAGGCTGAATCGTGCGAAAAGGAGCATAATTCGTTCAAAACGAGCAAAATTGTTCATTGTGGTGTTGAATTGTGCTCAGATAGGATAACTTAACATAACTAGATAGTACAGAGTCGAATTACAGCGGATATGTGCGAATTAGAGGCTGAATCGTGCGAAAATGAGCATAATTCGTGCAAAACGTGCAAAATTGTTCATTGTGGTGTCGAATTGTGCTCAGATAGGATAACTTAACATAACTAGATAGTACAGAGTCGAATTACAGCGGATATGTGCGAATTAGAGGCTGAATCGTGCGAAAATGAGCATAATTCGTTCAAAACGATCAAAATTGTTCATTGTGGTGTTGAATTGTGCTCAGTTACGATAACTTAACATGACTAGATAGTACAGAGTCGAATTACAGCGGATATGTGCGAATTAGAGGCTGAATCGTGCGAAAATGTGCATAATTCGTTCAAAACGAGCAAAATTGTTCATTGTGGTGTTCAATTGTGCTCAGATAGGATAACTTAACATAACTAGATAGTACAGAGTCGAATTACAGCGGATATGTGCGAATTAGAGGCTGAATCGTGCGAAAATGAGCATAATTCGTGCAAAACGTGCAAAATTGTTCATTGTGGTGTCGAATTGTGCTCAGGTAGGATAACTTAACATAACTAGATAGTACAGAGTCGAATTACAGCGGATATGTGCGAATTAGAGGCTGAATCGTTCGAAAATGAGCAAAATTCGTTCAAAACGAGCAAAATTCGTGCAAAACGAGCAAAATTGTTCATTGTGGTGTTGAATTGTGCTCAGTTACGATAACTTAACATGACGAGATAGTACAGAGTCGAATTACAGCGGATATGTGCGAATTAGAGGCTGAATCGTGCGAAAATGAGCATAATTCGTTCAAAACGAGCAAAATTGTTCATTGTGGTGTTGAATTGTGCTCAGTTACGATAACTTAACATAACTAGATAGTACAGAGTCGAATTACAGCGGATATGTGCGAATTAGAGGCTGAATCGTTCGAAAATGAGCAAAATTCGATCAAAACGAGCAAAATTCGTGCAAAACGAACAAAATTGTTCATTGTGGTGTTGAATTGTGCTCAGATAGGATAACTTAACATAACTAGATAGTACAGAGTCGAATTACAGCGGATATGTGCGAATTAGAGGCTGAATCGTGCGAAAATGAGCATAATTCGTTCAAAACGATCAAAATTGCTCATTGTGGTGTTGAATTGTGCTCAGTTACGATAACTTAACATAACTAGATAGTACAGAGTCGAATTACAGCGGATATGTGCGAACTAGAGGCTGAATCGTTCGAAAATGAGCAAAATTCGATCAAAACGAGCAAAATTCGTGCAAAACGAGCAAAATTGTTCATTGTGGTGTTGAATTGTGCTCAGATAGGATAACTTAACATAACTAGATAGTACAGAGTCGAATTACAGCGGATATGTGCGAATTAGAGGCTGAATCGTGCGAAAATGAGCATAATTCGTTCAAAACGATCAAAATTGTTCATTGTGGTGTTGAATTGTGCTCAGTTACGATAACTTAACATGACTAGATAGTACAGAGTCGAATTACAGCGGATATGTGCGAATTAGAGGCTGAATCGTGCGAAAATGTGCATAATTCGTTCAAAACGAGCAAAATTGTTCATTGTGGTGTTCAATTGTGCTCAGATAGGATAACTTAACATAACTAGATAGTACAGAGTCGAATTACAGCGGATATGTGCGAACTAGAGGCTGAATCGTGCGAAGATGAGCATAATTCGTTCAAAACGAGAAAAATTGTTCATTGTGGTGTTGAATTGTGCTCAGTTACGATAACTTAACATAACTAGATAGTACAGAGTCGAATTACAGCGGATATGTGCGAATTAGAGGATGAATCGTTCGAAAATGAGCAAAATTCGTTCAAAACGAGCAAAATTCGTGCAAAACGAGCAAAATTGTTCATTGTGGTGTTGAATTGTGCTCAGATAGGATAACTTAACATAACTAGATAGTACAGAGTCGAATTACAGCGGATATGTGCGAATTAGAGGCTGAATCGTGCGAAAATGAGCATAATTCGTTCAAAACGATCAAAATTGTTCATTGTGGTGTTGAATTGTGCTCAGTTACGATAACTTAACATGACTAAATAGTACAGAGTCGAATTACAGCGGATATGTGCGAATTAGAGGCTGAATCGTGCGAAAATGAGCATAATTCGTTCAAAACGAGCAAAATTGTTCATTGTGGTGTTGAATTGTGCTCAGTTACGATAACTTAACATAACTAGATAGTACAGAGTCGAATTACAGCGGATATGTGCGAATTAGAGGCTGAATCGTGCGAAAATGAGCATAATTCGTTCAAAACGAGCAAAATTGTTCATTGTGGTGTTGAATTGTGCTCAGATAGGATAACTTAACATAACTAGATAGTACAGAGTCGAATTACAGCGGATATGTGCGAACCAGTGGCTGAATCGTGCGAAAATGAGCATAATTCGTTCAAAACGAGCAAAATTGTTCATTGTGGTGTTGAATTGTGCTCAGTTACGATAACTTAACATAACTAGATTGTGCAGAGTCGAATTACAGCGGATATGTGCGAATTAGAGGCTGAATCGTTCGAAAATGAGCAAAATTCGATCAAAACGAGCAAAATTCGTGCAAAACGAGCAAAATTGTTCATTGTGGTGTTGAATTGTGCTCAGATAGGATAACTTAACATAACTAGATAGTACAGAGTCGAATTACAGCGGATATGTGCGAATTAGAGGCTGAATCGTGCGAAAATGAGCATAATTCGTGCAAAACGAGCAAAATTGTTCATTGTGTTGTTGAATTGTGCTCAGATAGGATAACTTAACATAACTAGACAGTACAGAGTCGAATTACAGCGGATATGTGCGAACTAGAGGCTGAATCGTGCGAAAATGAGCATAATTCGTTCAAAACGAGCAAAATTGTTCATTGTGGTGTTGAATTGTGCTCAGTTACGATAACTTAACATAACTAGATAGTACAGAGTCGAATTACAGCGGATATGTGCGAATTAGAGGCTGAATCGTGCGAAAATGAGCATAATTCGTTCAAAACGAGCAAAATTGTTCATTGTGGTGTTGAATTGTGCTCAGATAGGATAACTTAACATAACTAGATAGTACAGAGTCGAATTACAGCGGATATGTGCGAACTAGAGGCTGAATCGTGCGAAAATGAGCATAATTCGTTCAAAACGAGCAAAATTGTTCATTGTGGTGTTGAATTGTGCTCAGTTACGATAACTTAACATAACTAGATTGTGCAGAGTCGAATTACAGCGGATATGTGCGAATTAGAGGCTGAATCGTTCGAAAATGAGCAAAATTCGATCAAAACGAGCAAAATTCGTGCAAAACGAGCAAAATTGTTCATTGTGGTGTTGAATTGTGCTCAGATAGGATAACTTAACATAACTAGATAGTACAGAGTCGAATTACAGCGGATATGTGCGAATTAGAGGCTGAATCGTGCGAAAATGAGCATAATTCGTGCAAAACGAGCAAAATTGTTCATTGTGGTGTTGAATTGTGCTCAGATAGGATAACTTAACATAACTAGACAGTACAGAGTCGAATTACAGCGGATATGTGCGAACTAGAGGCTGAATCGTGCGAAAATGAGCATAATTCGTTCAAAACGAGCAAAATTGTTCATTGTGGTGTTGAATTGTGCTCAGTTACGATAACTTAACATAACTAGATAGTACAGAGTCGAATTGCAGCGGATATGTGCGAATTAGAGGCTGAATCGTGCGAAAATGAGCATTATTCGTTCAAAACGAGCAAAATTGTTCATTGTGGTGTTGAATTGTGCTCAGCTACGATAACTTAACATAACTAGATAGTACAGAGTCGAATTACAGCGGATATGTGCGAATTAGAGGCTGAATCGTTCGAAAATGAGCAAAATTCGATCAAAACGAGCAAAATTCGTGCAAAACGAGCAAAATTGTTCATTGTGGTGTTGAATTGTGCTCAGATAGGATAACTTAACATAACTAGATAGTACAGAGTCGAATTACAGCGGATATGTGCGAATTAGAGGCTGAATCGTGCGAAAATGAGCATAATTCGTTCAAAACGAGCAAAATTGTTCATTGTGGTGTTGAATTGTGCTCAGATAGGATAACTTAACATAACTAGATAGTACAGAGTCGAATTACAGCGGATATGTGCGAATTAGAGGCTGAATCGTGCGAAAATGAGCATAATTCGTTCAAAACGATCAAAATTGTTCATTGTGGTGTTGAATTGTGCTCAGTTACGATAACCTAACATGACTAGATAGTACAGAGTCGAATTTCAGCGGATATGTGCGAATTAGAGGCTGAATCGTGCGAAAATGAGAATAATTCGTTCAAAACGAGCAAAATTGTTCATTGTGGTGTTGAATTGTGCTCAGATAGGATAACTTAACATAACTAGATAGTACAGAGTCGAATTACAGCGGATATGTGCGAATTAGAGGCTGAATCGTGCGAAAATGAGCATAATTCGTTCAAAACGATCAAAATTGTTCATTGTGGTGTTGAATTGTGCTCAGTTACGATAACTTAACATGACTAGATAGTACAGAGTCGAATTGCAGCGGATATGTGCGAATTAGAGGCTGAATCGTGCGAAAATGAGCATAATTCGTTCAAAACGAGCAAAATTGTTCATTGTGGTGTTGAATTGTGCTCAGATAGGATAACTTAACATAACTAGATAGTACAGAGTCGAATTACAGCGGATATGTGCGAATTAGAGGCTGAATCGTGCGAAAATGAGCATAATTCGTGCAAAACGTGCAAAATTGTTCATTGTGGTGTCGAATTGTGCTCAGATAGGACAACTTAACATAACTAGATAGTACAGAGTTGAATTACAGCGGATATGTGCGAATTAGAGGCTGAATCGTTCGAAAATGAGCAAAATTCGTTCAAAACGAGCAAAATTCGTGCAAAACGAGCAAAATTGTTCATCGTGGTGTTGAATTGTGCTCAGCTACGATAACTTAACATAACTAGATAGTACAGAGTCGAATTACAGCGGATATGTGCGAATTAGAGGCTGAATCGTTCGAAAATGAGCAAAATTCGATCAAAACGAGCAAAATTCGTGCAAAACGAGCAAAATTGTTCATTGTGGTGTTGAATTGTGCTCAGATAGGATAACTTAACATAACTAGATAGTACAGAGTCGAATTACAGCGGATATGTGCGAATTAGAGGCTGAATCGTGCGAAAAGGAGCATAATTCGTTCAAAACGAGCAAAATTGTTCATTGTGGTGTTGAATTGTGCTCAGATAGGATAACTTAACATAACTAGATAGTACAGAGTCGAATTACAGCGGATATGTGCGAATTAGAGGCTGAATCGTGCGAAAATGAGCATAATTCGTGCAAAACGTGCAAAATTGTTCATTGTGGTGTCGAATTGTGCTCAGATAGGATAACTTAACATAACTAGATAGTACAGAGTCGAATTACAGCGGATATGTGCGAATTAGAGGCTGAATCGTGCGAAAATGAGCATAATTCGTTCAAAACGATCAAAATTGTTCATTGTGGTGTTGAATTGTGCTCAGTTACGATAACTTAACATGACTAGATAGTACAGAGTCGAATTACAGCGGATATGTGCGAATTAGAGGCTGAATCGTGCGAAAATGTGCATAATTCGTTCAAAACGAGCAAAATTGTTCATTGTGGTGTTCAATTGTGCTCAGATAGGATAACTTAACATAACTAGATAGTACAGAGTCGAATTACAGCGGATATGTGCGAATTAGAGGCTGAATCGTGCGAAAATGAGCATAATTCGTGCAAAACGTGCAAAATTGTTCATTGTGGTGTCGAATTGTGCTCAGGTAGGATAACTTAACATAAGTAGATAGTACAGAGTTGAATTACAGCGGATATGTGCGAATTAGAGGCTGAATCGTTCGAAAATGAGCAAAATTCGTTCAAAACGAGCAAAATTCGTGCAAAACGAGCAAAATTGTTCATTGTGGTGTTGAATTGTGCTCAGTTACGATAACTTAACATAACTAGATAGTACAGAGTCGAATTACAGCGGATATGTGCGAATTAGAGGCTGAATCGTGCGAAAATGAGCATAATTCGTTCAAAACGAGCAAAATTGTTCATTGTGGTGTTGAATTATGCTCAGATAGGATAACTTAACATAACTAGATAGTACAGAGTCGAATTACAGCGGATATGTGCGAACTAGAGGCTGAATCGTGCGAAAATGAGCATAATTCGTTCAAAACGAGCAAAATTGTTCATTGTGGTGTTGAATTGTGCTCAGTTACGATAACTTAACATAACTAGATTGTGCAGAGTCGAATTACAGCGGATATGTGCGAATTAGAGGCTGAATCGTTCGAAAATGAGCAAAATTCGATCAAAACGAGCAAAATTCGTGCAAAACGAGCAAAATTGTTCATTGTGGTGTTGAATTGTGCTCAGATAGGATAACTTAACATAACTAGATAGTACAGAGTCGAATTACAGCGGATATGTGCGAATTAGAGGCTGAATCGTGCGAAAATGAGCATAATTCGTGCAAAACGAGCAAAATTGTTCATTGTGGTGTTGAATTGTGCTCAGATAGGATAACTTAACATAACTAGACAGTACAGAGTCGAATTACAGCGGATATGTGCGAACTAGAGGCTGAATCGTGCGAAAATGAGCATAATTCGTTCAAAACGAGCAAAATTGTTCATTGTGGTGTTGAATTGTGCTCAGTTACGATAACTTAACATAACTAGGTAGTACAGAGTCGAATTGCAGCGGATATGTGCGAATTAGAGGCTGAATCGTGCGAAAATGAGCATTATTCGTTCAAAACGAGCAAAATTGTTCATTGTGGTGTTGAATTGTGCTCAGCTACGATAACTTAACATAACTAGATAGTACAGAGTCGAATTACAGCGGATATGTGCGAATTAGAGGCTGAATCGTTCGAAAATGAGCAAAATTCGATCAAAACGAGCAAAATTCGTGCACAACGAGCAAAATTGTTCATTGTGGTGTTGAATTGTGCTCAGATAGGATAACTTAACATAACTAGATAGTACAGAGTCGAATTACAGCGGATATGTGCGAATTAGAGGCTGAATCGTGCGAAAATGAGCATAATTCGTTCAAAACGAGCAAAATTGTTCATTGTGGTGTTGAATTGTGCTCAGATAGGATAACTTAACATAACTAGATAGTACAGAGTCGAATTACAGCGGATATGTGCGAATTAGAGGCTGAATCGTGCGAAAATGAGCATAATTCGTGCAAAACGTGCAAAATTGTTCATTGTGGTGTCGAATTGTGCTCAGATAGGATAACTTAACATGACTAGATAGTACAGAGTCGAATTACAGCGGATATGTGCGAATTAGAGGCTGAATCGTGCGAAAATGAGCATAATTCGTTCAAAACGATCAAAATTGTTCATTGTGGTGTTGAATTGTGCTCAGTTACGATAACCTAACATGACTAGATAGTACAGAGTCGAATTTCAGCGGATATGTGCGAATTAGAGGCTGAATCGTGCGAAAATGAGAATAATTCGTTCAAAACGAGCAAAATTGTTCATTGTGGTGTTGAATTGTGCTCAGATAGGATAACTTAACATAACTAGATAGTACAGAGTCGAATTACAGCGGATATGTGCGAATTAGAGGCTGAATCGTGCGAAAATGAGCATAATTCGTTCAAAACGATCAAAATTGTTCATTGTGGTGTTGAATTGTGCTCAGTTACGATAACTTAACATGACTAGATAGTACAGAGTCGAATTGCAGCGGATATGTGCGAATTAGAGGCTGAATCGTGCGAAAATGAGCATAATTCGTTCAAAACGAGCAAAATTGTTCATTGTGGTGTTGAATTGTGCTCAGATAGGATAACTTAACATAACTAGATAGTACAGAGTCGAATTACAGCGGATATGTGCGAATTAGAGGCTGAATCGTGCGAAAAGGAGCATAATTCGTTCAAAACGAGCAAAATTGTTCATTGTGGTGTTGAATTGTGCTCAGATAGGATAACTTAACATAACTAGATAGTACAGAGTCGAATTACAGCGGATATGTGCGAATTAGAGGCTGAATCGTGCGAAAATGAGCATAATTCGTGCAAAACGTGCAAAATTGTTCATTGTGGTGTCGAATTGTGCTCAGATAGGATAACTTAACATAACTAGATAGTACAGAGTCGAATTACAGCGGATATGTGCGAATTAGAGGCTGAATCGTGCGAAAATGAGCATAATTCGTTCAAAACGATCAAAATTGTTCATTGTGGTGTTGAATTGTGCTCAGTTACGATAACTTAACATGACTAGATAGTACAGAGTCGAATTACAGCGGATATGTGCGAATTAGAGGCTGAATCGTGCGAAAATGTGCATAATTCGTTCAAAACGAGCAAAATTGTTCATTGTGGTGTTCAATTGTGCTCAGATAGGATAACTTAACATAACTAGATAGTACAGAGTCGAATTACAGCGGATATGTGCGAATTAGAGGCTGAATCGTGCGAAAATGAGCATAATTCGTGCAAAACGTGCAAAATTGTTCATTGTGGTGTCGAATTGTGCTCAGGTAGGATAACTTAACATAAGTAGATAGTACAGAGTTGAATTACAGCGGATATGTGCGAATTAGAGGCTGAATCGTTCGAAAATGAGCAAAATTCGTTCAAAACGAGCAAAATTCGTGCAAAACGAGCAAAATTGTTCATTGTGGTGTTGAATTGTGCTCAGATAGGATAACTTAACATAACTAGATAGTACAGACTCGAATTACAGCGGATATGTGCGAACTAGAGGCTGAATCGTGCGAAGATGAGCATAATTCGTTCAAAACGAGAAAAATTGTTCATTGTGGTGTTAAATTGTGCTCAGTTACGATAACTTAACATAACTAGATAGTACAGAGTCGAATTACAGCGGATATGTGCGAATTAGAGGATGAATCGTTCGAAAATGAGCAAAATTCGTTCAAAACGAGCAAAATTCGTGCAAAACGAGCAAAATTGTTCATTGTGGTGTTGAATTGTGCTCAGATAGGATAACTTAACATAACTAGATAGTACAGAGTCGAATTACAGCGGATATGTGCGAATTAGAGGCTGAATCGTGCGAAAATGAGCATAATTCGTTCAAAACGAGCAAAATTGTTCATTGTGGTGTTGAATTGTGCTCAGATAGGATAACTTAACATAACTAGATAGTACAGAGTCGAATTACAGCGGATATGTGCGAATTAGAGGCTGAATCGTGCGAAAATGAGCATAATTCGTGCAAAACGTGCAAAATTGTTCATTGTGGTGTCGAATTGTGCTCAGATAGGATAACTTAACATGACTAGATAGTACAGAGTCGAATTACAGCGGATATGTGCGAATTAGAGGCTGAATCGTGCGAAAATGAGCATAATTCGTTCAAAACGATCAAAATTGTTCATTGTGGTGTTGAATTGTGCTCAGTTACGATAACCTAACATGACTAGATAGTACAGAGTCGAATTTCAGCGGATATGTGCGAATTAGAGGCTGAATCGTGCGAAAATGAGAATAATTCGTTCAAAACGAGCAAAATTGTTCATTGTGGTGTTGAATTGTGCTCAGATAGGATAACTTAACATAACTAGATAGTACAGAGTCGAATTACAGCGGATATGTGCGAATTAGAGGCTGAATCGTGCGAAAATGAGCATAATTCGTTCAAAACGATCAAAATTGTTCATTGTGGTGTTGAATTGTGCTCAGTTACGATAACTTAACATGACTAGATAGTACAGAGTCGAATTGCAGCGGATATGTGCGAATTAGAGGCTGAATCGTGCGAAAATGAGCATAATTCGTTCAAAACGAGCAAAATTGTTCATTGTGGTGTTGAATTGTGCTCAGATAGGATAACTTAACATAACTAGATAGTACAGTGTCGAATTACAGCGGATATGTGCGAATTAGAGGCTGAATCGTGCGAAAATGAGCATAATTCGTGCAAAACGTGCAAAATTGTTCATTGTGGTGTCGAATTGTGCTCAGATAGGACAACTTAACATAACTAGATAGTACAGAGTTGAATTACAGCGGATATGTGCGAATTAGAGGCTGAATCGTTCGAAAATGAGCAAAATTCGTTCAAAACGAGCAAAATTCGTGCAAAACGAGCAAAATTGTTCATCGTGGTGTTGAATTGTGCTCAGCTACGATAACTTAACATAACTAGATAGTACAGAGTCGAATTACAGCGGATATGTGCGAATTAGAGGCTGAATCGTTCGAAAATGAGCAAAATTCGATCAAAACGAGCAAAATTCGTGCAAAACGAGCAAAATTGTTCATTGTGGTGTTGAATTGTGCTCAGATAGGATAACTTAACATAACTAGATAGTACAGAGTCGAATTACAGCGGATATGTGCGAATTAGAGGCTGAATCGTGCGAAAAGGAGCATAATTCGTTCAAAACGAGCAAAATTGTTCATTGTGGTGTTGAATTGTGCTCAGATAGGATAACTTAACATAACTAGATAGTACAGAGTCGAATTACAGCGGATATGTGCGAATTAGAGGCTGAATCGTGCGAAAATGAGCATAATTCGTGCAAAACGTGCAAAATTGTTCATTGTGGTGTCGAATTGTGCTCAGATAGGATAACTTAACATAACTAGATAGTACAGAGTCGAATTACAGCGGATATGTGCGAATTAGAGGCTGAATCTTGCGAAAATGAGCATAATTCGTTCAAAACGATCAAAATTGTTCATTGTGGTGTTGAATTGTGCTCAGTTACGATAACTTAACATGACTAGATAGTACAGAGTCGAATTACAGCGGATATGTGCGAATTAGAGGCTGAATCGTGCGAAAATGTGCATAATTCGTTCAAAACGAGCAAAATTGTTCATTGTGGTGTTCAATTGTGCTCAGATAGGATAACTTAACATAACTAGATAGTACAGAGTCGAATTACAGCGGATATGTGCGAATTAGAGGCTGAATCGTGCGAAAATGAGCATAATTCGTGCAAAACGTGCAAAATTGTTCATTGTGGTGTCGAATTGTGCTCAGGTAGGATAACTTAACATAAGTAGATAGTACAGAGTTGAATTACAGCGGATATGTGCGAATTAGAGGCTGAATCGTTCGAAAATGAGCAAAATTCGTTCAAAACGAGCAAAATTCGTGCAAAACGAGCAAAATTGTTCATTGTGGTGTTGAATTGTGCTCAGTTACGATAACTTAACATAACTAGATAGTACAGAGTCGAATTACAGCGGATATGTGCGAATTAGAGGCTGAATCGTGCGAAAATGAGCATAATTCGTTCAAAACGAGCAAAATTGTTCATTGTGGTGTTGAATTGTGCTCAGATAGGATAACTTAACATAACTAGATAGTACAGAGTCGAATTACAGCGGATATGTGCGAACTAGAGGCTGAATCGTGCGAAAATGAGCATAATTCGTTCAAAACGAGCAAAATTGTTCATTGTGGTGTTGAATTGTGCTCAGTTACGATAACTTAACATAACTAGATTGTGCAGAGTCGAATTACAGCGGATATGTGCGAATTAGAGGCTGAATCGTTCGAAAATGAGCAAAATTCGATCAAAACGAGCAAAATTCGTGCAAAACGAGCAAAATTGTTCATTGTGGTGTTGAATTGTGCTCAGATAGGATAACTTAACATAACTAGATAGTACAGAGTCGAATTACAGCGGATATGTGCGAATTAGAGGCTGAATCGTGCGAAAATGAGCATAATTCGTTCAAAACGATCAAAATTGTTCATTGTGGTGTTGAATTGTGCTCAGTTACGATAACTTAACATGACTAGATAGTACAGAGTCGAATTGCAGCGGATATGTGCGAATTAGAGGCTGAATCGTGCGAAAATGAGCATAATTCGTTCAAAACGAGCAAAATTGTTCATTGTGGTGTTGAATTGTGCTCAGATAGGATAACTTAACATAACTAGATAGTACAGAGTCGAATTACAGCGGATATGTGCGAATTAGAGGCTGAATCGTGCGAAAATGAGCATAATTCGTGCAAAACGTGCAAAATTGTTCATTGTGGTGTCGAATTGTGCTCAGATAGGACAACTTAACATAACTAGATAGTACAGAGTTGAATTACAGCGGATATGTGCGAATTAGAGGCTGAATCGTTCGAAAATGAGCAAAATTCGTTCAAAACGAGCAAAATTCGTGCAAAACGAGCAAAATTGTTCATCGTGGTGTTGAATTGTGCTCAGCTACGATAACTTAACATAACTAGATAGTACAGAGTCGAATTACAGCGGATATGTGCGAATTAGAGGCTGAATCGTTTGAAAACGAGCAAAATTCGATCAAAACGAGCAAAATTCGTGCAAAACGAGCAAAATTGTTCATTGTGGTGTTGAATTGTGCTCAGATAGGATAACTTAACATAACTAGATAGTACAGAGTCGAATTACTGCGGATATGTGCGAATTGCAGCGGATATGTGCGAATTAGAGGCTGAATCGTGCGAAAATGAGCATTATTCGTTCAAAACGAGCAAAATTGTTCATTGTGGTGTTGAATTGTGCTCAGCTACGATAACTTAACATAACTAGATAGTACAGAGTCGAATTACAGCGGATATGTGCGAATTAGAGGCTGAATCGTTCGAAAATGAGCAAAATTCGATCAAAACGAGCAAAATTCGTGCAAAACGAGCAAAATTGTTCATTGTGGTGTTGAATTGTGCTCAGATAGGATAACTTAACATAACTAGATAGTACAGAGTCGAATTACAGCGGATATGTGCGAATTAGAGGCTGAATCGTGCGAAAATGAGCATAATTCGTTCAAAACGAGCAAAATTGTTCATTGTGGTGTTGAATTGTGCTCAGATAGGATAACTTAACATAACTAGATAGTACAGAGTCGAATTACAGCGGATATGTGCGAATTAGAGGCTGAATCGTGCGAAAATGAGCATAATTCGTGCAAAACGTGCAAAATTGTTCATTGTGGTGTCGAATTGTGCTCAGATAGGATAACTTAACATAACTAGATAGTACAGAGTCGAATTACAGCGGATATGTGCGAATTAGAGGCTGAATCGTGCGAAAATGAGCATAATTCGTTCAAAACGATCAAAATTGTTCATTGTGGTGTTGAATTGTGCTCAGTTACGATAACTTAACATGACTAGATAGTACAGAGTCGAATTACAGCGGATATGTGCGAATTAGAGGCTGAATCGTGCGAAAATGTGCATAATTCGTTCAAAACGAGCAAAATTGTTCATTGTGGTGTTCAATTGTGCTCAGATAGGATAACTTAACATAACTAGATAGTACAGAGTCGAATTACAGCGGATATGTGCGAATTAGAGGCTGAATCGTGCGAAAATGAGCATAATTCGTGCAAAACGAGCAAAATTGATCATTGTGTTGTTGAATTGTGCTCAGATAGGATAACTTAACATAACTAGACAGTACAGAGTCGAATTACAGCGGATATGTGCGAACTAGAGGCTGAATCGTGCGAAAATGAGCATAATTCGTTCAAAACGAGCAAAATTGTTCATTGTGGTGTTGAATTGTGCTCAGTTACGATAACTTAACATAACTAGATAGTACAGAGTCGAATTGCAGCGGATATGTGCGAATTAGAGGCTGAATCGTGCGAAAATGAGCATTATTCGTTCAAAACGAGCAAAATTGTTCATTGTGGTGTTGAATTGTGCTCAGCTACGATAACTTAACATAACTAGATAGTACAGAGTCGAATTACAGCGGATATGTGCGAACTAGAGGCTGAATCGTGCGAAAATGAGCATAATTCGTTCAAAACGAGCAAAATTGTTCATTGTGGTGTTGAATTGTGCTCAGTTACGATAACTTAACATAACTAGATTGTGCAGAGTCGAATTACAGCGGATATGTGCGAATTAGAGGCTGAATCGTTCGAAAATGAGCAAAATTCGATCAAAACGAGCAAAATTCGTGCAAAACGAGCAAAATTGTTCATTGTGGTGTTGAATTGTGCTCAGATAGGATAACTTAACATAACTAGATAGTACAGAGTCGAATTACAGCGGATATGTGCGAATTAGAGGCTGAATCGTGCGAAAATGAGCATAATTCGTGCAAAACGAGCAAAATTGTTCATTGTGGTGTTGAATTGTGCTCAGATAGGATAACTTAACATAACTAGACAGTACAGAGTCGAATTACAGCGGATATGTGCGAACTAGAGGCTGAATCGTGCGAAAATGAGCATAATTCGTTCAAAACGAGCAAAATTGTTCATTGTGGTGTTGAATTGTGCTCAGTTACGATAACTTAACATAACTAGATAGTACAGAGTCGAATTGCAGCGGATATGTGCGAATTAGAGGCTGAATCGTGCGAAAATGAGCATTATTCGTTCAAAACGAGCAAAATTGTTCATTGTGGTGTTGAATTGTGCTCAGCTACGATAACTTAACATAACTAGATAGTACAGAGTCGAATTACAGCGGATATGTGCGAATTAGAGGCTGAATCGTTCGAAAATGAGCAAAATTCGATCAAAACGAGCAAAATTCGTGCAAAACGAGCAAAATTGTTCATTGTGGTGTTGAATTGTGCTCAGATAGGATAACTTAACATAACTAGATAGTACAGAGTCGAATTACAGCGGATATGTGCGAATTAGAGGCTGAATCGTGCGAAAATGAGCATAATTCGTTCAAAACGAGCAAAATTGTTCATTGTGGTGTTGAATTGTGCTCAGATAGGATAACTTAACATAACTAGATAGTACAGAGTCGAATTACAGCGGATATGTGCGAATTAGAGGCTGAATCGTGCGAAAATGAGCATAATTCGTGCAAAACGTGCAAAATTGTTCATTGTGGTGTCGAATTGTGCTCAGATAGGATAACTTAACATAACTAGATAGTACAGAGTCGAATTACAGCGGATATGTGCGAATTAGAGGCTGAATCGTGCGAAAATGAGCATAATTCGTTCAAAACGATCAAAATTGTTCATTGTGGTGTTGAATTGTGCTCAGTTACGATAACTTAACATGACTAGATAGTACAGAGTCGAATTACAGCGGATATGTGCGAATTAGAGGCTGAATCGTGCGAAAATGTGCATAATTCGTTCAAAACGAGCAAAATTGTTCATTGTGGTGTTCAATTGTGCTCAGATAGGATAACTTAACATAACTAGATAGTACAGAGTCGAATTACAGCGGATATGTGCGAATTAGAGGCTGAATCGTGCGAAAATGAGCATAATTCGTGCAAAACGTGCAAAATTGTTCATTGTGGTGTCGAATTGTGCTCAGGTAGGATAACTTAACATAAGTAGATAGTACAGAGTTGAATTACAGCGGATATGTGCGAATTAGAGGCTGAATCGTTCGAAAATGAGCAAAATTCGTTCAAAACGAGCAAAATTCGTGCAAAACGAGCAAAATTGTTCATTGTGGTGTTGAATTGTGCTCAGATAGGATAACTTAACATAACTAGATAGTACAGAGTCGAATTACAGCGGATATGTGCGAACTAGAGGCTGAATCGTGCGAAGATGAGCATAATTCGTTCAAAACGAGAAAAATTGTTTATTGTGGTGTTGAATTGTGCTCAGTTACGATAACTTAACATAACTAGATAGTACAGAGTCGAATTACAGCGGATATGTGCGAATTAGAGGCTGAATCGTTCGAAAATGAGCAAAATTTGATCAAAACGAGCAAAATTCGTGCAAAACGAGCAAAATTGTTCATTGTGGTGTTGAATTGTGCTCAGATAGCATAACTTAACATGACTAAATAGTACAGAGTCGAATTACAGCGGATATGTGCGAATTAGAGGCTGAATCGTGCGAAAATGAGCATAATTCGTTCAAAACGAGCAAAATTGTTCATTGTGGTGTTGAATTGTGCTCAGTTACGATAACTTAACATAACTAGATAGTACAGAGTCGAATTACAGCGGATATGTGCGAATTAGAGGCTGAATCGTGCGAAAATGAGCATAATTCGTTCAAAACGATCAAAATTGTTCATTGTGGTGTTGAATTGTGCTCAGTTACGATAACTTAACATGACTAGATAGTACAGAGTCGAATTGCAGCGGATATGTGCGAATTAGACGCTGAATCGTGCGAAAATGAGCATAATTCGTTCAAAACGAGCAAAATTGTTCATTGTGGTGTTGAATTGTGCTCAGATAGGATAACTTAACATAACTAGATAGTACAGAGTCGAATTACAGCGGATATGTGCGAATTAGAGGCTGAATCGTGCGAAAATGAGCATAATTCGTGCAAAACGTGCAAAATTGTTCATTGTGGTGTCGAATTGTGCTCAGATAGGACAACTTAACATAACTAGATAGTACAGAGTTGAATTACAGCGGATATGTGCGAATTAGAGGCTGAATCGTTCGAAAATGAGCAAAATTCGTTCAAAACGAGCAAAATTCGTGCAAAACGAGCAAAATTGTTCATCGTGGTGTTGAATTGTGCTCAGCTACGATAACTTAACATAACTAGATAGTACAGAGTCGAATTACAGCGGATATGTGCGAATTAGAGGCTGAATCGTTCGAAAATGAGCAAAATTCGATCAAAACGAGCAAAATTCGTGCAAAACGAGCAAAATTGTTCATTGTGGTGTTGAATTGTGCTCAGATAGGATAACTTAACATAACTAGATAGTACAGAGTCGAATTACAGCGGATATGTGCGAATTAGAGGCTGAATCGTGCGAAAAGGAGCATAATTCGTTCAAAACGAGCAAAATTGTTCATTGTGGTGTTGAATTGTGCTCAGATAGGATAACTTAACATAACTAGATAGTACAGAGTCGAATTACAGCGGATATGTGCGAATTAGAGGCTGAATCGTGCGAAAATGAGCATAATTCGTGCAAAACGTGCAAAATTGTTCATTGTGGTGTCGAATTGTGCTCAGATAGGATAACTTAACATAACTAGATAGTACAGAGTCGAATTACAGCGGATATGTGCGAATTAGAGGCTGAATCGTGCGAAAATGAGCATAATTCGTTCAAAACGATCAAAATTGTTCATTGTGGTGTTGAATTGTGCTCAGTTACGATAACTTAACATGACTAGATAGTACAGAGTCGAATTACAGCGGATATGTGCGCATTAGAGGCTGAATCGTGCGAAAATGTGCATAATTCGTTCAAAACGAGCAAAATTGTTCATTGTGGTGTTCAATTGTGCTCAGATAGGATAACTTAACATAACTAGATAGTACAGAGTCGAATTACAGCGGATATGTGCGAATTAGAGGCTGAATCGTGCGAAAATGAGCATAATTCGTGCAAAACGTGCAAAATTGTTCATTGTGGTGTCGAATTGTGCTCAGGTAGGATAACTTAACATAAGTAGATAGTACAGAGTTGAATTACAGCGGATATGTGCGAATTAGAGGCTGAATCGTGCGAAAATGAGCATAATTCGTTCAAAACGATCAAAATTGTTCATTGTGGTGTTGAATTGTGCTCAGTTACGATAACTTAACATGACTAAATAGTACAGAGTCGAATTACAGCGGATATGTGCGAATTAGAGGCTGAATCGTGCGAAAATGAGCATAATTCGTTCAAAACGAGCAAAATTGTTCATTGTGGTGTTGAATTGTGCTCAGATACGATAACTTAACATAACTAGATAGTACAGAGTCGAATTACAGCGGATATGTGCGAATTAGAGGCTGAATCGTGCGAAAATGAGCATAATTCGTTCAAAACGAGCAAAATTGTTCATTGTGGTGTTGAATTGTGCTCAGATAGGATAACTTAACATAACTAGATAGTACAGAGTCGAATTACAGCGGATATGTGCGAATTAGAGGCTGAATCGTGCGAAAAAAAGCATAATTCGTTCAAAACGAGCAAAATTGTTCATTGTGGTGTTGAATTGTGCTCAGATAGGATAACTTAACATAACTAGATAGTACAGAGTCGAATTACAGCGGATATGTGCGAATTAGAGGCTGAATCGTTCGAAAATGAGCAAAATTCGTTCAAAACGAGCAAAATTCGTGCAAAACGAGCAAAATTGTTCATTGTGGTGTTGAATTGTGCTCAGTTACGATAACTTAACATGACGAGATAGTACAGAGTCGAATTACAGCGGATATGTGCGAATTAGAGGCTGAATCGTGCGAAAATGAGCATAATTCGTTCAAAACGAGCAAAATTGTTCATTGTGGTGTTGAATTGTGCTCAGTTACGATAACTTAACATAACTAGATAGTACAGAGTCGAATTACAGCGGATATGTGCGAATTAGAGGCTGAATCGTTCGAAAATGAGCAAAATTCGATCAAAACGAGCAAAATTCGTGCAAAACGAGCAAAATTGTTCATTGTGGTGTTGAATTGTGCTCAGATAGGATAACTTAACATAACTAGATAGTACAGAGTCGAATTACAGCGGATATGTGCGAATTAGAGGCTGAATCGTGCGAAAATGAGCATAATTCGTTCAAAACGATCAAAATTGCTCATTGTGGTGTTGAATTGTGCTCAGTTACGATAACTTAACATGACTAAATAGTACAGAGTCGAATTACAGCGGATATGTGCGAATTAGAGGCTGAATCGTGCGAAAATGAGCATAATTCGTTCAAAACGAGCAAAATTGTTCATTGTGGTGTTGAATTGTGCTCAGATAGGATAACTTAACATAACTAGATAGTACAGAGTCGAATTACAGCGGATATGTGCGAACTAGAGGCTGAATCGTTCGAAAATGAGCAAAATTCGATCAAAACGAGCAAAATTCGTGCAAAACGAGCAAAATTGTTCATTGTGGTGTTGAATTGTGCTCAGATAGGATAACTTAACATAACTAGATAGTACAGAGTCGAATTACAGCGGATATGTGCGAATTAGAGGCTGAATCGTTCGAAAATGAGCAAAATTCGTTCAAAACGAGCAAAATTCGTGCAAAACGAGCAAAATTGTTCATTGTGGTGTTGAATTGTGCTCAGTTACGATAACTTAACATGACGAGATAGTACAGAGTCGAATTACAGCGGATATGTGCGAATTAGAGGCTGAATCGTGCGAAAATGAGCATAATTCGTTCAAAACGAGCAAAATTGTTCATTGTGGTGTTGAATTGTGCTCAGTTACGATAACTTAACATAACTAGATAGTACAGAGTCGAATTACAGCGGATATGTGCGAATTAGAGGCTGAATCGTTCGAAAATGAGCAAAATTCGATCAAAACGAGCAAAATTCGTGCAAAACGAGCAAAATTGTGCATTGTGGTGTTGAATTGTGCTCAGATAGGATAACTTAACATAACTAGATAGTACAGAGTCGAATTACAGCGGATATGTGCGAATTAGAGGCTGAATCGTGCGAAAATGAGCATAATTCGTTCAAAACGATCAAAATTGCTCATTGTGGTGTCGAATTGTGCTCAGTTACGATAACTTAACATGACTAGATAGTACAGAGTCGAATTACAGCGGATATGTGCGAATTAGAGGCTGAATCGTGCGAAAATGAGCATAATTCGTTCAAAACGATCAAAATTGTTCATTGTGGTGTTGAATTGTGCTCAGTTACGATAACTTTACATGACTAGATAGTACAGAGTCGAATTACAGCGGATATGTGCGAATTAGAGGCTGCATCGTGCGAAAATGAGCATAATTCGTGCAAAACGTGCAAAATTGTTCATTGTGGTGTCGAATTGTGCTCAGTTACGATAACTTAACATGACTAGATAGTACAGAGTCGAATTACAGCGGATATGTGCGAATTAGAGGCTGAATCGTGCGAAAATGTGCATAATTCGTTCAAAACGAGCAAAATTGTTCATTGTGGTGTTCAATTGTGCTCAGATAGGATAACTTAACATAACTAGATAGTACAGAGTCGAGTTACAGCGGTTATGTGCGAATTAGAGGCTGAATCGTGCGAAAATGAGCATAATTCGTTCAAAACGAGCAAAATTGTTCATTGTGGTGTTGAATTGTGCTCAGTTACGATAACTTAACATAACTAGATAGTACAGAGTCGAATTACAGCGGATATGTGCGAATTAGAGGCTGAATCGTTCGAAAATGAGCAAAATTCGATCAAAACGAGCAAAATTCGTGCAAAACGAGCAAAATTGTTCATTGTGGTGTTGAATTGTGCTCAGATAGGATAACTTAACATAACTAGATAGTACAGAGTCGAATTACAGCGGATATGTGCGAATTAGAGGCTGAATCGTGCGAAAATGAGCATAATTCGTGCAAAACGTGCAAAATTGTTCATTGTGGTGTCGAATTGTGCTCAGATAGGATAACTTAACATAACTAGATAGTACAGAGTCGAATTACAGCGGATATGTGCGAATTAGAGGCTGAATCGTGCGAAAATGAGCATAATTCGTTCAAAACGATCAAAATTGTTCATTGTGGTGTTGAATTGTGCTCAGTTACGATAACTTAACATGACTAGATAGTACAGAGTCGAATTACAGCGAATATGTGCGAATTAGAGGCTGAATCGTGCGAAAATGAGCATAATTCGTTCAAAACGATCAAAATTGTTCATTGTCGTGTTGAATTGTGCTCAGTTACGATAACTTAACATGACTAGATAGTACAGAGTCGAATTACAGCGGATATGTGCGAATTAGAGGCTGAATCGTTCGAAAATGAGCATAATTCGTTCAAAACGAGCAAAATTGTTCATGGTGGTGTTGAATTGTGCTCAGATAGGATAACTTAACATAACTAGATAGTACAGAGTCGAATTACAGCGGATATGTGCGAATTAGAGGCTGAATCGTTCGAAAATGAGCAAAATTCGTTCAAAACCAGCAAAATTCGTGCAAAACGAGCAAAATTGTTCATTGTGGTGTTGAATTGTGCTCAGATAGGATAACTTAACATAACTAGATAGTACAGAGTCGAATTACAGCGGATATGTGCGAATTAGAGGCTGAATCGTGCGAAAATGAGCATAATTCGTGCAAAACGTGCAAAATTGTTCATTGTGGTGTCGAATTGTGCTCAGATAGGATAACTTAACATAACTAGATAGTACAGAGTCGAATTACAGCGGATATGTGCGAATTAGAGGCTGAATCGTGCGAAAATGAGCATAATTCGTTCAAAACGATCAAAATTGTTCATTGTGGTGTTGAATTGTGCTCAGTTACGATAACTTAACATGACTAGATAGTACAGAGTCGAATTACAGCGGATATGTGCGAATTAGAGGCTGAATCGTGCGAAAATGAGCATAATTCGTTCAAAACGATCAAAATTGTCCATTGTGGTGTTGTATTGTGCTCAGTTACGATAACTTAACATGACTAGATAGTACAGAGTCGAATTACAGCGGATATGTGCGAATTAGAGGCTGAATCGTTCGAAAATGAGCATAATTCGTTCAAAACGAGCAAAATTGTTCATGGTGGTGTTGAATTGTGCTCAGATAGGATAACTTAACATAACTAGATAGTACAGAGTCGAATTACAGCGGATATGTGCGAATTAGAGGCTGAATCGTTCGAAAATGAGCAAAATTCGTTCAAAACCAGCAAAATTCGTGCAAAACGAGCAAAATTGTATATTGTGGTGTTGAATTGTGCTCAGATAGGATAACTTAACATAACTAGATAGTACAGAGTCGAATTACAGCGGATATGTGCGAATTAGAGGCTGAATCGTGCGAAAATGAGCATAATTCGTGCAAAACGTGCAAAATTGTTCATTGTGGTGTCGAATTGTGCTCAGATAGGATAACTTAACATGACTAGATAGTACAGAGTCGAATTACAGCGGATATGTGCGAATTAGAGGCTGAATCGTGCGAAAATGAGCATAATTCGTTCAAAACGAGCAAAATTGTTCATTGTGGTGTTGAATTGTGCTCAGTTACGATAACTTAACATGACTAGATAGTACAGAGTCGAATTACAGCGGATATGTGCGAATTAGAGGCTGAATCGTGCGAAAATGCGCATAATTCGTTCAAAACGAGCAAAATTGTTCATTGTGGTGTTGAATTGTGCTCAGTTACGATAGCTTAACATAACTAGATAGTACAGAGTCGAATTACAGCGGATATGTGCGAATTAGTGGCTGAATCGTGCGAAAATGAGCATAATTCGTTCAAAACGAGCAAAATTGTTCATTGTGGTGTTGAATTGTGCTCAGATAGGATAACTTAACATAACTAGATAGTACAGAGTCGAATTACAGCGGATGTGTGCGAATTAGAGGCTGAATCGTTCGAAAATGAGCTAAATTCGTTCAAAACGAGCAAAATTCGTGCAGAACGAGCAAAATTGTTCATTGTGGTGTTGAATTGTGCTCAGATAGGATAACTTAACATAACTAGATAGTACAGAGTCGAATTACAGCGGATATGTGCGAATTAGAGGCTGAATCGTGCGAAAATGAGCATAATTCGTTCAAAACGAGCAAAATTGTTCATTGTGGTGTTGAATTGTGCTCAGATAGGATAACTTAACATAACTAGATAGTACAGAGTCGAATTACAGCGGATATGTGCGAATTAGAGGCTGAATCGTGCGAAAATGAGCATAATTCGTGCAAAACGTGCAAAATTGTTCATTGTGGTGTCGAATTGTGCTCAGTTACGATAACTTAACATGACTAGATAGTACAGAGTCGAATTACAGCGGATATGTGCGAATTAGAGGCTGAATCGTGCGAAAATGAGCATAATTCGTGCGAAACGAGCAAAATTGTTCATTGTGGTGTTGAATTGTGCTCAGATAGGATAACTTAACATAACTAGATAGTACAGAGTCGAATTACAGCGGATATGTGCGAATTAGAGGCTGAATCGTGCGAAAATGAGCATAATTCGTGCGAAACGTGCAAAATTGTTCATTGTGGTGTCGAATTGTGCTCAGATAGGATAACTTAACATAACTAGATAGTAGAGAGTCGAATTACAGCGGATATGTGCGAATTAGAGGCTGAATCGTGCGAAAATGAGCATAATTCGTGCAAAACGAGCAAAATTGTTCATTGTGGTGTTGAATTGTGCTCAGATAGTATAACTTAACATAACTAGATAGTACAGATTTGAATTACAGCGGATATGTGCGAATTAGAGGCTGAATCGTGCGAAAATGAGCATAATTCGTTCAAAACGATCAAAATTGTCCATTGTGGTGTTGTATTGTGCTCAGTTACGATAACTTAACATGACTAGATAGTACAGAGTCGAATTACAGCGGATATGTGCGAATTAGAGGCTGAATCGTGCGAAAATGAGCATAATTCGTTCAAAACGATCAAAATTGTCCATTGTGGTGTTGTATTGTGCTCAGTTACGATAACTTAACATGACTAGATAGTACAGAGTCGAATTACAGCGGATATGTGCGAATTAGAGGCTGAAACGTGCGAAAATGAGCATAATTCGTTCAAAACGATCAAAATTGTTCATTGTGGTGTTGAATTGTGCTCAGATAGGATAACTTAACATAACTAGATAGTACAGAGTCGAATTACAGCGGATATGTGCGAATTAGAGGCTGAATCGTGCGAAAATGAGCATAATTCGTGCAAAACGTGCAAAATTGTTCATTGTGGTGTCGAATTGTGCTCAGATAGGATAACTTAACATAACTAGATAGTACAGAGTTGAATTACAGCGGATATGTGCGAATTAGAGGCTGAATCGTTCGAAAATGAGCAAAATTCGTTCAAAACGAGCAAAATTCGTGCAAAACGAGCAAAATTGTTCATTGTGGTGTTGAATTGTGCTCAGATAGGATAACTTAACATAACTAGATAGTACAGAGTCGAATTACAGCGGATATGTGCGAATTAGAGGCTGAATCGTGCGAAAATGAGCATAATTCGTGCGAAACGTGCAAAATTGTTCATTGTGGTGTCGAATTGTGCTCAGATAGGATAACTTAACATAACTAGATAGTACAGAGTCGAATTACAGCGGATATGTACGAATTAGAGGGTGAATCGTGCGAAAATGAGCATAATTCGTGCAAAACGAGCAAAATTGTTCATTGTGGTGTTGAATTGTGCTCAGATAGGATAACTTAACATAACTAGATAGTACAGAGTCGAATTACAGCGGATATGTACGAATTAGAGGCTGAATCGTGCGAAAATGAGCATAATTCGTTCAAAACGATCAAAATTGTTCATTGTGGTGTTGTATTGTGCTCAGTTACGATAACTTAACATGACTAGATAGTACAGAGTCGAATTACAGCGGATATATGCGAATTAGAGGCTGAATCGTTCGAAAATGAGCAAAACTCGTTCAAAACGAGCAAAATTCGTGCAAAACGAGCAAAATTGTTCATTGTGGTGTTGAATTGTGCTCAGATAGGATAACTTAACATAACTAGATAGTACAGAGTCGAATTACAGCGGATATGTGCGAATTAGTGGCTGAACCGTGCGAAAATGAGCATAATTCGTCCAAAACGAGCAAAATTGTTCATTGTGGTGTTGAATTGTGCTCAGATAGGATAACTTAACATAAGTAGATAGTACAGAGTCGAATTACAGCGGATATGTGCGAATTAGAGGCTGAATCGTGCGAAAATGAGCATAATTCGTTCAAAACGATCAAAATTGTTCATTGTGGTGTTGTATTGTGCTCAGTTACGATAAATTAACATGACTAGATAGTACAGAGTCGAATTACAGCGGATATGTGCGAATTAGAGGCTGAATCGTGCGAAAATGAGCATAATTCGTGCGAAACGTGCAAAATTGTTCATTGTGGTGTCGAATTGTGCTCAGATAGGATAACTTAACATAACTAGATAGTACAGAGTCGAATTACAGCGGATATGTGCGAATTAGAGGCTGAATCGTGCGAAAATGAGCATAATTCGTGCAAAACGAGCAAAATTCGTGCAAAACGAGCAAAATTGTTCATTGTGGTGTTGAATTGTGCTCGGATAGGATAACTTAACATAACTAGATAGTACAGAGTCGAATTACAGCGGATATGTGCGAATTAGAGGCTGAATCGTGCGAAAATGAGCATAATTCGTTCAAAACGATCAAAATTGTTCATTGTGGTGTTGTATTGTGCTCAGTTACGATAACTTAACATGACTAGATAGTACAGAGTCGAATTACAGCGGATATGTGCGAATTAGAGGCTGAATCGTGCGAAAATGAGCATAATTCGTTCAAAACGAGCAAAATTCGTGCAAAACGAGCAAAATTGTTCATTGTGGTGTTGAATTGTGCTCAGATAGGATAACTTAACATAACTAGATAGTACAGAGTCGAATTACAGCGGATATGTGCGAATTAGAGGCTGAATCGTGCGAAAATGAGCATAATTCGTGCGAAACGTGCAAAATTGTTCATTGTGGTGTCGAATTGTGCTCAGATAGGATAACTTAACATAACTAGATAGTACAGAGTCGAATTACAGCGGATATGTACGAATTAGAGGCTGAATCGTGCGAAAATGAGCATAATTCGTGCAAAACGAGCAAAATTGTTCATTGTGGTGTTGAATTGTGCTCAGATAGGATAACTTAACATAACTAGATAGTACAGAGTCGAATTACAGCGGATATGTGCGAATTAGAGGCTGAACCGTGCGAAAATGAGCATAATTCGTCCAAAACGAGCAAAATTGTTCATTGTGGTGTTGAATTGTGCTCAGATAGGATAACTTAACATAAGTAGATAGTACAGAGTCGAATTACAGCGGATATGTGCGAATTAGAGGCTGAATCGTGCGAAAATGAGCATAATTCGTTCAAAACGATCAAAATTGTTCATTGTGGTGTTGAATTGTGCTCAGTTACGATAACTTAACATAACTAGATAGTACAGAGTCGAATTACAGCGGATATGTGCGAATTAGAGGCTGAATCGTGCGAAAATGAGCATAATTCGTTCAAAACGATCAAAATTGTTCATTGTGGTGTTGTATTGTGCTCAGTTACGATAACTTAACATGACTAGATAGTACAGAGTCGAATTACAGCGGATATGTGCGAATTAGAGGCTGAATCGTGCGAAAATGAGCATAATTCGTGCGAAACGAGCAAAATTGTTCATTGTGGTGTTGAATTGTGCTCAGATAGGATAACTTAACATAACTAGATAGTACAGAGTCGAATTACAGCGGATATGTGCGAATTAGAGGCTGAATCGTGCGAAAATGAGCATAATTCGTGCGAAACGTGCAAAATTGTTCATTGTGGTGTCGAATTGTGCTCAGATAGGATAACTTAACATAACTAGATAGTAGAGAGTCGAATTACAGCGGATATGTGCGAATTAGAGGCTGAATCGTGCGAAAATGAGCATAATTCGTGCAAAACGAGCAAAATTGTTCATTGTGGTGTTGAATTGTGCTCAGATAGTATAACTTAACATAACTAGATAGTACAGATTTGAATTACAGCGGATATGTGCGAATTAGAGGCTGAATCGTGCGAAAATGAGCATAATTCGTTCAAAACGATCAAAATTGTCCATTGTGGTGTTGTATTGTGCTCAGTTACGATAACTTAACATGACTAGATAGTACAGAGTCGAATTACAGCGGATATGTGCGAATTAGAGGCTGAATCGTGCGAAAATGAGCATAATTCGTTCAAAACGATCAAAATTGTCCATTGTGGTGTTGTATTGTGCTCAGTTACGATAACTTAACATGACTAGATAGTACAGAGTCGAATTACAGCGGATATGTGCGAATTAGAGGCTGAAACGTGCGAAAATGAGCATAATTCGTTCAAAACGATCAAAATTGTTCATTGTGGTGTTGAATTGTGCTCAGATAGGATAACTTAACATAACTAGATAGTACAGAGTCGAATTACAGCGGATATGTGCGAATTAGAGGCTGAATCGTGCGAAAATGACCATAATTCGTGCAAAACGTGCAAAATTGTTCATTGTGGTGTCGAATTGTGCTCAGATAGGATAACTTAACATAACTAGATAGTACAGAGTTGAATTACAGCGGATATGTGCGAATTAGAGGCTGAATCGTTCGAAAATGAGCAAAATTCGTTCAAAACGAGCAAAATTCGTGCAAAACGAGCAAAATTGTTCATTGTGGTGTTGAATTGTGCTCAGATAGGATAACTTAACATAACTAGATAGTACAGAGTCGAATTACAGCGGATATGTGCGAATTAGAGGCTGAATCGTGCGAAAATGAGCATAATTCGTGCGAAACGTGCAAAATTGTTCATTGTGGTGTCGAATTGTGCTCAGATAGGATAACTTAACATAACTAGATAGTACAGAGTCGAATTACAGCGGATATGTACGAATTAGAGGGTGAATCGTGCGAAAATGAGCATAATTCGTGCAAAACGAGCAAAATTGTTCATTGTGGTGTTGAATTGTGCTCAGATAGGATAACTTAACATAACTAGATAGTACAGAGTCGAATTACAGCGGATATGTACGAATTAGAGGCTGAATCGTGCGAAAATGAGCATAATTCGTTCAAAACGATCAAAATTGTTCATTGTGGTGTTGTATTGTGCTCAGTTACGATAACTTAACATGACTAGATAGTACAGAGTCGAATTACAGCGGATATATGCGAATTAGAGGCTGAATCGTTCGAAAATGAGCAAAACTCGTTCAAAACGAGCAAAATTCGTGCAAAACGAGCAAAATTGTTCATTGTGGTGTTGAATTGTGCTCAGATAGGATAACTTAACATAACTAGATAGTACAGAGTCGAATTACAGCGGATATGTGCGAATTAGTGGCTGAACCGTGCGAAAATGAGCATAATTCGTCCAAAACGAGCAAAATTGTTCATTGTGGTGTTGAATTGTGCTCAGATAGGATAACTTAACATAAGTAGATAGTACAGAGTCGAATTACAGCGGATATGTGCGAATTAGAGGCTGAATCGTGCGAAAATGAGCATAATTCGTTCAAAACGATCAAAATTGTTCATTGTGGTGTTGTATTGTGCTCAGTTACGATAAATTAACATGACTAGATAGTACAGAGTCGAATTACAGCGGATATGTGCGAATTAGAGGCTGAATCGTGCGAAAATGAGCATAATTCGTGCGAAACGTGCAAAATTGTTCATTGTGGTGTCGAATTGTGCTCAGATAGGATAACTTAACATAACTAGATAGTACAGAGTCGAATTACAGCGGATATGTGCGAATTAGAGGCTGAATCGTGCGAAAATGAGCATAATTCGTGCAAAACGAGCAAAATTCGTGCAAAACGAGCAAAATTGTTCATTGTGGTGTTGAATTGTGCTCGGATAGGATAACTTAACATAACTAGATAGTACAGAGTCGAATTACAGCGGATATGTGCGAATTAGAGGCTGAATCGTGCGAAAATGAGCATAATTCGTTCAAAACGATCAAAATTGTTCATTGTGGTGTTGTATTGTGCTCAGTTACGATAACTTAACATGACTAGATAGTACAGAGTCGAATTACAGCGGATATGTGCGAATTAGAGGCTGAATCGTGCGAAAATGAGCATAATTCGTTCAAAACGAGCAAAATTCGTGCAAAACGAGCAAAATTGTTCATTGTGGTGTTGAATTGTGCTCAGATAGGATAACTTAACATAACTAGATAGTACAGAGTCGAATTACAGCGGATATGTGCGAATTAGAGGCTGAATCGTGCGAAAATGAGCATAATTCGTGCGAAACGTGCAAAATTGTTCATTGTGGTGTCGAATTGTGCTCAGATAGGATAACTTAACATAACTAGATAGTACAGAGTCGAATTACAGCGGATATGTACGAATTAGAGGCTGAATCGTGCGAAAATGAGCATAATTCGTGCAAAACGAGCAAAATTGTTCATTGTGGTGTTGAATTGTGCTCAGATAGGATAACTTAACATAACTAGATAGTACAGAGTCGAATTACAGCGGATATGTGCGAATTAGAGGCTGAACCGTGCGAAAATGAGCATAATTCGTCCAAAACGAGCAAAATTGTTCATTGTGGTGTTGAATTGTGCTCAGATAGGATAACTTAACATAAGTAGATAGTACAGAGTCGAATTACAGCGGATATGTGCGAATTAGAGGCTGAATCGTGCGAAAATGAGCATAATTCGTTCAAAACGATCAAAATTGTTCATTGTGGTGTTGAATTGTGCTCAGTTACGATAACTTAACATAACTAGATAGTACAGAGTCGAATTACAGCGGATATGTGCGAATTAGAGGCTGAATCGTGCGAAAATGAGCATAATTCGTTCAAAACGATCAAAATTGTTCATTGTGGTGTTGTATTGTGCTCAGTTACGATAACTTAACATGACTAGATAGTACAGAGTCGAATTACAGCGGATATGTGCGAATTAGAGGCTGAATCGTGCGAAAATGAGCATAATTCGTTCAAAACGAGCAAAATTGTTCATTGTGGTGTTGAATTGTGCTCAGATAGGATAACTTAACATAACTAGATAGTACAGAGTCGAATTACAGCGGATATGTGCGAACCAGAGGCTGAATCGTGCGAAAATGAGCATAATTCGTTCAAAACGAGCAAAATTGTTCATTGTGGTGTTGAATTGTGCTCAGTTACGATAACTTAACATGACTAGATAGTACAGAGTCGAATTACAGCGGATATATGCGAATTAGAGGCTGAATCGTTCGAAAATGAGCAAAACTCGTTCAAAACGAGCAAAATTCGTGCAAAACGAGCAAAATTGTTCATTGTGGTGTTGAATTGTGCTCAGATAGGATAACTTAACATAACTAGATAGTACAGAGTCGAATTACAGCGGATATGTGCGAATTAGAGGCTGAACCGTGCGAAAATGAGCATAATTCGTCCAAAACGAGCAAAATTGTTCATTGTGGTGTTGAATTGTGCTCAGATAGGATAACTTAACATAAGTAGATAGTACAGAGTCGAATTACAGCGGATATGTGCGAATTAGAGGCTGAATCGTGCGAAAATGAGCATAATTCGTTCAAAACGATCAAAATTGTTCATTGTGGTGTTGTATTGTGCTCAGTTACGATAAATTAACATGACTAGATAGTACAGAGTCGAATTACAGCGGATATGTGCGAATTAGAGGCTGAATCGTGCGAAAATGAGCATAATTCGTGCGAAACGTGCAAAATTGTTCATTGTGGTGTCGAATTGTGCTCAGATAGGATAACTTAACATAACTAGATAGTACAGAGTCGAATTACAGCGGATATGTGCGAATTAGAGGCTGAATCGTGCGAAAATGGGCATAATTCGTGCAAAACGAGCAAAATTCGTGCAAAACGAGCAAAATTGTTCATTGTGGTGTTGAATTGTGCTCGGATAGGATAACTTAACATAACTAGATAGTACAGAGTCGAATTACAGCGGATATGTGCGAATTAGAGGCTGAATCGTGCGAAAATGAGCATAATTCGTTCAAAACGATCAAAATTGTTCATTGTGGTGTTGTATTGTGCTCAGTTACGATAACTTAACATGACTAGATAGTACAGAGTCGAATTACAGCGGATATGTGCGAATTAGAGGCTGAATCGTGCGAAAATGAGCATAATTCGTTCAAAACGAGCAAAATTCGTGCAAAACGAGCAAAATTGTTCATTGTGGTGTTGAATTGTGCTCAGATAGGATAACTTAACATAACTAGATAGTACAGAGTCGAATTACAGCGGATATGTGCGAATTAGAGGCTGAATCGTGCGAAAATGAGCATAATTCGTGCGAAACGTGCAAAATTGTTCATTGTGGTGTCGAATTGTGCTCAGATAGGATAACTTAACATAACTAGATAGTACAGAGTCGAATTACAGCGGATATGTACGAATTAGAGGCTGAATCGTGCGAAAATGAGCATAATTCGTGCAAAACGAGCAAAATTGTTCATTGTGGTGTTGAATTGTGCTCAGATAGGATAACTTAACATAACTAGATAGTACAGAGTCGAATTACAGCGGATATGTGCGAATTAGAGGCTGAACCGTGCGAAAATGAGCATAATTCGTCCAAAACGAGCAAAATTGTTCATTGTGGTGTTGAATTGTGCTCAGATAGGATAACTTAACATAAGTAGATAGTACAGAGTCGAATTACAGCGGATATGTGCGAATTAGAGGCTGAATCGTGCGAAAATGAGCATAATTCGTTCAAAACGATCAAAATTGTTCATTGTGGTGTTGAATTGTGCTCAGTTACGATAACTTAACATAACTAGATAGTACAGAGTCGAATTACAGCGGATATGTGCGAATTAGAGGCTGAATCGTGCGAAAATGAGCATAATTCGTTCAAAACGATCAAAATTGTTCATTGTGGTGTTGTATTGTGCTCAGTTACGATAACTTAACATGACTAGATAGTACAGAGTCGAATTACAGCGGATATGTGCGAATTAGAGGCTGAATCGTGCGAAAATGAGCATAATTCGTTCAAAACGAGCAAAATTGTTCATTGTGGTGTTGAATTGTGCTCAGATAGGATAACTTAACATAACTAGATAGTACAGAGTCGAATTACAGCGGATATGTGCGAATTAGAGGCTGAATCGTGCGAAAATGAGCATAATTCGTTCAAAACGATCAAAATTGTTCATTGTGGTGTTGTATTGTGCTCAGTTACGATAACTTAACATGACTAGATAGTACAGAGTCGAATTACAGCGGATATGTGCGAATTAGAGGCTGAATCGTGCGAAAATGAGCAAAATTCGTTCAAAACGAGCAAAATTCGTGCAAAACTGGCAAAATTGTTCATTGTGGTGTTGAATTGTGCTCAGATAGGATAACTTAACATAACTAGATAGTACAGAGTCGAATTACAGCGGATATGTGCGAACTAGAGGCTGAATCGTGCGAAAATGGGCATAATTCGTTCAAAACGAGCAAAATTGTTCATTGTGGTGTCGAATTGTGCTCAGATAGGATAACTTAACATAACTAGATAGTACAGAGTCGAATTACAGCGGATATGTGCGAATTAGAGGCTGAATCGTTCGAAAATGAGCAAAATTCGTTCAAAACGAGCAAAATTCGTGCAAAACGAGCAAAATTGTTCTTTGTGGTGTTGAATTGTGCTCAGATAGGATAACTTAACATAACTAGATAGTACAGAGTCGAATTACAGCGGATATGTGCGAATTAGAGGCTGAATCGTGCGAAAATGAGCATAATTCGTGCAAAACGAGCAAAATTGTTCATTGTGGTGTTGAATTGTGCTCAGATAGGATAACTTAACATAACTAGATAGTACAGAGTCGAATTACAGCGGATATGTGCGAATTAGAGGCTGAATCGTGCGAAAATGAGCATAATTCGTTCAAAACGATCAAAATTGTTCATTGTGGTGTTGTATTGTGCTCAGTTACGATAACTTAACATGACTAGATAGTACAGAGTCGAATTACAGCGGATATGTGCGAATTAGAGGCTGAATCGTGCGAAAATGAGCATAATTCGTTCAAAACGAGCAAAATTGTTCATTGTGGTGTTGAATTGTGCTCAGATAGGATAACATAACATAACTAGATAGTACAGAGTCGAATTACAGCGGATATGTGCGAATTAGAGGCTGAATCGTGCGAAAATGAGCATAATTCGTGCAAAACGTGCAAAATTGTTCATTGTGGTGTCGAATTGTGCTCAGATAGGATAACTTAACATAACTAGATAGTACAGAGTCGAATTACAGCGGATATGTGCGAATTAGAGGCTGAATCGTTCGAAAATGAGCAAAATTCGTTCAAAACGAGCAAAATTCGTGCAAAACTGGCAAAATTGTTCATTGTGGTGTTGAATTGTGCTCAGATAGGATAACTTAACATAACTAGATAGTACAGAGTCGAATTACAGCGGATATGTGCGAACTAGAGGCTGAATCGTGCGAAAATGAGCATAATTCGTTCAAAACGAGCAAAATTGTTCATTGTGGTGTCGAATTGTGCTCAGATAGGATAACTTAACATAACTAGATAGTACAGAGTCGAATTACAGCGGATATGTGCGAATTAGAGGCTGAATCGTTCGAAAATGAGCAAAATTCGTTCAAAACGAGCAAAATTCGTGCAAAACGAGCAAAATTGTTCTTTGTGGTGTTGAATTGTGCTCAGATAGGATAACTTAACATAACTAGATAGTACAGAGTCGAATTACAGCAGATATGTGCGAATTAGAGGCTGAATCGTGCGAAAATGAGCAAAATTCGTTCAAAACGAGCAAAATTCGTTCAAAACGATCAAAATTGTTCATTGTGGTGTTGAATTGTGCTCAGTTACGATAACTTAACATGACTAGATAGTACAGAGTCGAATTACAGCAGATATGTGCGAATTAGAGGCTGAATCGTGCGAAAATGAGCATAATTCGTTCAAAACGAGCAAAATTGTTCATTGTGGTGTTGAATTGTGCTCAGATAGGATAACATAACATGACTAGATAGTACAGAGTCGAATTACAGCGGATATGTGCGAATTAGAGGCTGAATCGTGCGGAAATGAGCATAATTCGATCAAAACGATCAAAATTGTTCATTGTGGTGTTGAATTGTGCTCAGTTACGATAACTTAACATGACTAGATAGTACAGAGTCGAATTACAGCGGATATGTGCGAATTAGAGGCTGAATCGTGCGAAAATGAGCAAAATTCGTTCAAAACGAGCAAAATTCGTGCAAAACGAGCAAAATTGTTCATTGTGGTGTTGAATTGTGCTCAGATAGGATAACTTCACATAACTAGATAGTACAGAGTCGAATTACAGCGGATATGTGCGAATTAGAGGCTGAATCGTGCGAAAATGAGCATAATTCGTCCAAAACGAGCAAAATTGTTCATTGTGGTGTTGAATTGTGCTCAGATAGGATAACTTAACATAAGTAGATAGTACAGAGTCGAATTACAGCGGATATGTGCGAATTAGAGGCTGAATCGTTCGCAAATGAGCAAAATTCGTTCAAAACGAGCAAAATTCGTGCAAAACTGGCAAAATTGTTCATTGTGGTGTTGAATTGTGCTCAGATAGGATAACTTAACATAACTAGATAGTACAGAGTCGAATTACAGCGGATATGTGCGAACTAGAGGCTGAATCGTGCGAAAATGAGCACAATTCGTTCAAAACGAGCAAAATTGTTCATTGTGGTGTCGAATTGTGCTCAGATAGGATAACATAACATAACTAGATAGTACAGAGTCGAATTACAGCGGATATGTGCGAATTAGAGGCTGAATCGTGCGAAAATGAGCATAATTCGTGCAAAACGAGCAAAATTGTTCATTGTGGTGTTGAATTGTGCTCAGATAGGATAACTTAACATAACTAGATAGTACAGAGTCGAATTACAGCGGATATGTGCGAGCTAGAGGCTGAATCGTGCGAAAATGAGCATAATTCGTTGAAAACGAGCAAAATTGTTCATTGTGGTGTCGAATTGTGCTCAGATAGGACAACTTAACATAACTAGATAGTACAGAGTTGAATTACAGCGGATATGTGCGAATTAGAGGCTGAATCGTTCGAAAATGAGCAAAATTCGTTCAAAACGAGCAAAATTCGTGCAAAACGAGCAAAATTGTTCATCGTGGTGTTGAATTGTGCTCAGCTACGATAACTTAACATAACTAGATAGTACAGAGTCGAATTACAGCGGATATGTGCGAATTAGAGGCTGAATCGTTCGAAAATGAGCAAAATTCGATCAAAACGAGCAAAATTCGTGCAAAACGAGCAAAATTGTTCATTGTGGTGTTGAATTGTGCTCAGATAGGATAACTTAACATAACTAGATAGTACAGAGTCGAATTACTGCGGATATGTGCGAATTAGAGGCTGAATCGTGCGAAAATGAGCATAATTCGTTCAAAACGAGCAAAATTGTTCATTGTGGTGTTGAATTGTGCTCAGATAGGATAACATAACATGACTAGATAGTACAGAGTCGAATTACAGCGGATATGTGCGAATTAGAGGCTGAATCGTGCGGAAATGAGCATAATTCGATCAAAACGATCAAAATTGTTCATTGTGGTGTTGAATTGTGCTCAGTTACGATAACTTAACATGACTAGATAGTACAGAGTCGAATTACAGCGGATATGTGCGAATTAGAGGCTGAATCGTGCGAAAATGAGCAAAATTCGTTCAAAACGAGCAAAATTCGTGCAAAACGAGCAAAATTGTTCATTGTGGTGTTGAATTGTGCTCAGATAGGATAACTTCACATAACTAGATAGTACAGAGTCGAATTACAGCGGATATGTGCGAATTAGAGGCTGAATCGTGCGAAAATGAGCATAATTCGTCCAAAACGAGCAAAATTGTTCATTGTGGTGTTGAATTGTGCTCAGATAGGATAACTTAACATAAGTAGATAGTACAGAGTCGAATTACAGCGGATATGTGCGAATTAGAGGCTGAATCGTTCGCAAATGAGCAAAATTCGTTCAAAACGAGCAAAATTCGTGCAAAACTGGCAAAATTGTTCATTGTGGTGTTGAATTGTGCTCAGATAGGATAACTTAACATAACTAGATAGTACAGAGTCGAATTACAGCGGATATGTGCGAACTAGAGGCTGAATCGTGCGAAAATGAGCACAATTCGTTCAAAACGAGCAAAATTGTTCATTGTGGTGTCGAATTGTGCTCAGATAGGATAACATAACATAACTAGATAGTACAGAGTCGAATTACAGCGGATATGTGCGAATTAGAGGCTGAATCGTGCGAAAATGAGCATAATTCGTGCAAAACGAGCAAAATTGTTCATTGTGGTGTTGAATTGTGCTCAGATAGGATAACTTAACATAACTAGATAGTACAGAGTCGAATTACAGCGGATATGTGCGAGCTAGAGGCTGAATCGTGCGAAAATGAGCATAATTCGTTGAAAACGAGCAAAATTGTTCATTGTGGTGTTGAATTGTGCTCAGATAGGATAACATAAATTAACTAGATAGTACAGAGTCGAATTACAGCGGATATGTGCGAATTAGAGGCTGAATCGTTCGAAAATGAGCAAAATTCGTGCAAAACGAGCAAAATTGTTCATTGTGGTGTTGAATTGTGCTCAGATAGGATAACTTAACATAACTAGATAGTACAGAGTCGAATTACAGCGGATATGTGCGAACTAGAGGCTGAATCGTGCGAAGATGAGCATAATTCGTTCAAAACGAGAAAAATTGTTCATTGTGGTGTTGAATTGTGCTCAGTTACGATAACTTAACATAACTAGATAGTACAGAGTCGAATTACAGCGGATATGTGCGAATTAGAGCATGAATCGTTCGAAAATGAGCAAAATTCGTTCAAAACGAGCAAAATTCGTGCAAAACGAGCAAAATTGTTCATTGTGGTGTTGAATTGTGCTCAGATAGGATAACTTAACATAACTAGATAGTACAGAGTCGAATTACAGCGGATATGTGCGAATTAGAGGCTGAATCGTGCGAAAAGGAGCATAATTCGTTCAAAACGAGCAAAATTGTTCATTGTGGTGTTGAATTGTGCTCAGATAGGATAACTTAACATAACTAGATAGTACAGAGTCGAATTACAGCGGATATGTGCGAATTAGAGGCTGAATCGTGCGAAAATGAGCATAATTCGTGCAAAACGTGCAAAATTGTTCATTGTGGTGTCGAATTGTGCTCAGATAGGATAACTTAACATAACTAGATAGTACAGAGTCGAATTACAGCGGATATGTGCGAATTAGAGGCTGAATCGTGCGAAAATGAGCATAATTCGTTCAAAACGATCAAAATTGTTCATTGTGGTGTTGAATTGTGCTCAGTTACGATAACTTAACATGACTAGATAGTACAGAGTCGAATTACAGCGGATATGTGCGAATTAGAGGCTGAATCGTGCGAAAATGTGCATAATTCGTTCAAAACGAGCAAAATTGTTCATTGTGGTGTTCAATTGTGCTCAGATAGGATAACTTAACATAACTAGATAGTACAGAGTCGAATTACAGCGGATATGTGCGAATTAGAGGCTGAATCGTGCGAAAATGAGCATAATTCGTGCAAAACGTGCAAAATTGTTCATTGTGGTGTCGAATTGTGCTCAGGTAGGATAACTTAACATAAGTAGATAGTACAGAGTTGAATTACAGCGGATATGTGCGAATTAGAGGCTGAATCGTTCGAAAATGAGCAAAATTCGTTCAAAACGCGCAAAATTCGTGCAAAACGAGCAAAATTGTTCATTGTGGTGTTGAATTGTGCTCAGATAGGATAACTTAACATAACTAGATAGTACAGAGTCGAATTACAGCGGATATGTGCGAACTAGAGGCTGAATCGTGCGAAGATGAGCATAATTCGTTCAAAACGAGAAAAATTGTTCATTGTGGTGTTAAATTGTGCTCAGTTACGATAACTTAACATAACTAGATAGTACAGAGTCGAATTACAGCGGATATGTGCGAATTAGAGGATGAATCGTGCGAAAATGAGCAAAATTCGTTCAAAACGAGCAAAATTCGTGCAAAACGAGCAAAATTGTTCATTGTGGTGTTGAATTGTGCTCAGATAGGATAACTTCACATAACTAGATAGTACAGAGTCGAATTACAGCGGATATGTGCGAATTAGAGGCTGAATCGTGCGAAAATGAGCATAATTCGTCCAAAACGAGCAAAATTGTTCATTGTGGTGTTGAATTGTGCTCAGATAGGATAACTTAACATAAGTAGATAGTACAGAGTCGAATTACAGCGGATATGTGCGAATTAGAGGCTGAATCGTTCGCAAATGAGCAAAATTCGTTCAAAACGAGCAAAATTCGTGCAAAACTGGCAAAATTGTTCATTGTGGTGTTGAATTGTGCTCAGATAGGATAACTTAACATAACTAGATAGTACAGAGTCGAATTACAGCGGATATGTGCGAACTAGAGGCTGAATCGTGCGAAAATGAGCACAATTCGTTCAAAACGAGCAAAATTGTTCATTGTGGTGTCGAATTGTGCTCAGATAGGATAACATAACATAACTAGATAGTACAGAGTCGAATTACAGCGGATATGTGCGAATTAGAGGCTGAATCGTGCGAAAATGAGCATAATTCGTGCAAAACGAGCAAAATTGTTCATTGTGGTGTTGAATTGTGCTCAGATAGGATAACTTAACATAACTAGATAGTACAGAGTCGAATTACAGCGGATATGTGCGAGCTAGAGGCTGAATCGTGCGAAAATGAGCATAATTCGTTCAAAACGAGCAAAATTGTTCATTGTGGTGTTGAATTGTGCTCAGATAGGATAACATAAATTAACTAGATAGTACAGAGTCGAATTACAGCGGATATGTGCGAATTAGAGGCTGAATCGTTCGAAAATGAGCAAAATTCGTGCAAAACGAGCAAAATTGTTCATTGTGGTGTTGAATTGTGCTCAGATAGGATAACTTAACATAACTAGATAGTACAGAGTCGAACTACAGCGGATATGTGCGAACTAGAGGCTGAATCGTGCGAAGATGAGCATAATTCGTTCAAAACGAGAAAAATTGTTCATTGTGGTGTTGAATTGTGCTCAGTTACGATAACTTAACATAACTAGATAGTACAGAGTCGAATTACAGCGGATATGTGCGAATTAGAGCATGAATCGTTCGAAAATGAGCAAAATTCGTTCAAAACGAGCAAAATTCGTGCAAAACGAGCAAAATTGTTCATTGTGGTGTTGAATTGTGCTCAGATAGGATAACTTAACATAACTAGATAGTACAGAGTCGAATTACAGCGGATATGTGCGAATTAGAGGCTGAATCGTGCGAAAAGGAGCATAATTCGTTCAAAACGAGCAAAATTGTTCATTGTGGTGTTGAATTGTGCTCAGATAGGATAACTTAACATAACTAGATAGTACAGAGTCGAATTACAGCGGATATGTGCGAATTAGAGGCTGAATCGTGCGAAAATGAGCATAATTCGTGCAAAACGTGCAAAATTGTTCATTGTGGTGTCGAATTGTGCTCAGATAGGATAACTTAACATAACTAGATAGTACAGAGTCGAATTACAGCGGATATGTGCGAATTAGAGGCTGAATCGTGCGAAAATGAGCATAATTCGTTCAAAACGATCAAAATTGTTCATTGTGGTGTTGAATTGTGCTCAGTTACGATAACTTAACATAACTAGATAGTACAGAGTCGAATTACAGCGGATATGTGCGAATTAGAGGCTGAATCGTGCGAAAATGAGCATAATTCGTTCAAAACGATCAAAATTGTTCATTGTGGTGTTGTATTGTGCTCAGTTACGATAACTTAACATGACTAGATAGTACAGAGTCGAATTACAGCGGATATGTGCGAATTAGAGGCTGAATCGTGCGAAAATGAGCATAATTCGTTCAAAACGAGCAAAATTGTTCATTGTGGTGTTGAATTGTGCTCAGATAGGATAACTTAACATAACTAGATAGTACAGAGTCGAATTACAGCGGATATGTGCGAACCAGAGGCTGAATCGTGCGAAAATGAGCATAATTCGTTCAAAACGAGCAAAATTGTTCATTGTGGTGTTGAATTGTGCTCAGTTACGATAACTTAACATGACTAGATAGTACAGAGTCGAATTACAGCGGATATATGCGAATTAGAGGCTGAATCGTTCGAAAATGAGCAAAACTCGTTCAAAACGAGCAAAATTCGTGCAAAACGAGCAAAATTGTTCATTGTGGTGTTGAATTGTGCTCAGATAGGATAACTTAACATAACTAGATAGTACAGAGTCGAATTACAGCGGATATGTGCGAATTAGAGGCTGAACCGTGCGAAAATGAGCATAATTCGTCCAAAACGAGCAAAATTGTTCATTGTGGTGTTGAATTGTGCTCAGATAGGATAACTTAACATAAGTAGATAGTACAGAGTCGAATTACAGCGGATATGTGCGAATTAGAGGCTGAATCGTGCGAAAATGAGCATAATTCGTTCAAAACGATCAAAATTGTTCATTGTGGTGTTGTATTGTGCTCAGTTACGATAAATTAACATGACTAGATAGTACAGAGTCGAATTACAGCGGATATGTGCGAATTAGAGGCTGAATCGTGCGAAAATGAGCATAATTCGTGCGAAACGTGCAAAATTGTTCATTGTGGTGTCGAATTGTGCTCAGATAGGATAACTTAACATAACTAGATAGTACAGAGTCGAATTACAGCGGATATGTGCGAATTAGAGGCTGAATCGTGCGAAAATGGGCATAATTCGTGCAAAACGAGCAAAATTCGTGCAAAACGAGCAAAATTGTTCATTGTGGTGTTGAATTGTGCTCGGATAGGATAACTTAACATAACTAGATAGTACAGAGTCGAATTACAGCGGATATGTGCGAATTAGAGGCTGAATCGTGCGAAAATGAGCATAATTCGTTCAAAACGATCAAAATTGTTCATTGTGGTGTTGTATTGTGCTCAGTTACGATAACTTAACATGACTAGATAGTACAGAGTCGAATTACAGCGGATATGTGCGAATTAGAGGCTGAATCGTGCGAAAATGAGCATAATTCGTTCAAAACGAGCAAAATTGTTCATTGTGGTGTTGAATTGTGCTCAGATAGGATAACTTAACATAACTAGATAGTACAGAGTCGAATTACAGCGGATATGTGCGAATTAGAGGCTGAATCGTGCGAAAATGAGCATAATTCGTTCAAAACGATCAAAATTGTTCATTGTGGTGTTGTATTGTGCTCAGTTACGATAACTTAACATGACTAGATAGTACAGAGTCGAATTACAGCGGATATGTGCGAATTAGAGGCTGAATCGTGCGAAAATGAGCAAAATTCGTTCAAAACGAGCAAAATTCGTGCAAAACTGGCAAAATTGTTCATTGTGGTGTTGAATTGTGCTCAGATAGGATAACTTAACATAACTAGATAGTACAGAGTCGAATTACAGCGGATATGTGCGAACTAGAGGCTGAATCGTGCGAAAATGGGCATAATTCGTTCAAAACGAGCAAAATTGTTCATTGTGGTGTCGAATTGTGCTCAGATAGGATAACTTAACATAACTAGATAGTACAGAGTCGAATTACAGCGGATATGTGCGAATTAGAGGCTGAATCGTTCGAAAATGAGCAAAATTCGTTCAAAACGAGCAAAATTCGTGCAAAACGAGCAAAATTGTTCTTTGTGGTGTTGAATTGTGCTCAGATAGGATAACTTAACATAACTAGATAGTACAGAGTCGAATTACAGCGGATATGTGCGAATTAGAGGCTGAATCGTGCGAAAATGAGCATAATTCGTGCAAAACGAGCAAAATTGTTCATTGTGGTGTTGAATTGTGCTCAGATAGGATAACTTAACATAACTAGATAGTACAGAGTCGAATTACAGCGGATATGTGCGAATTAGAGGCTGAATCGTGCGAAAATGAGCATAATTCGTTCAAAACGATCAAAATTGTTCATTGTGGTGTTGTATTGTGCTCAGTTACGATAACTTAACATGACTAGATAGTACAGAGTCGAATTACAGCGGATATGTGCGAATTAGAGGCTGAATCGTGCGAAAATGAGCATAATTCGTTCAAAACGATCAAAATTGTTCATTGTGGTGTTGTATTGTGCTCAGTTACGATAACTTAACATGACTAGATAGTACAGAGTCGAATTACAGCGGATATGTGCGAATTAGAGGCTGAATCGTGCGAAAATGAGCATAATTCGTTCAAAACGAGCAAAATTGTTCATTGTGGTGTTGAATTGTGCTCAGATAGGATAACTTAACATAACTAGATAGTACAGAGTCGAATTACAGCGGATATGTGCGAATTAGAGGCTGAATCGTGCGAAAATGAGCATAATTCGTTCAAAACGATCAAAATTGTTCATTGTGGTGTTGTATTGTGCTCAGTTACGATAACTTAACATGACTAGATAGTACAGAGTCGAATTACAGCGGATATGTGCGAATTAGAGGCTGAATCGTGCGAAAATGAGCAAAATTCGTTCAAAACGAGCAAAATTCGTGCAAAACTGGCAAAATTGTTCATTGTGGTGTTGAATTGTGCTCAGATAGGATAACTTAACATAACTAGATAGTACAGAGTCGAATTACAGCGGATATGTGCGAACTAGAGGCTGAATCGTGCGAAAATGGGCATAATTCGTTCAAAACGAGCAAAATTGTTCATTGTGGTGTCGAATTGTGCTCAGATAGGATAACTTAACATAACTAGATAGTACAGAGTCGAATTACAGCGGATATGTGCGAATTAGAGGCTGAATCGTTCGAAAATGAGCAAAATTCGTTCAAAACGAGCAAAATTCGTGCAAAACGAGCAAAATTGTTCTTTGTGGTGTTGACTTGTGCTCAGATAGGATAACTTAACATAACTAGATAGTACAGAGTCGAATTACAGCGGATATGTGCGAATTAGAGGCTGAATCGTGCGAAAATGAGCATAATTCGTGCAAAACGAGCAAAATTGTTCATTGTGGTGTTGAATTGTGCTCAGATAGGATAACTTAACATAACTAGATAGTACAGAGTCGAATTACAGCGGATATGTGCGAATTAGAGGCTGAATCGTGCGAAAATGAGCATAATTCGTTCAAAACGATCAAAATTGTTCATTGTGGTGTTGTATTGTGCTCAGTTACGATAACTTAACATGACTAGATAGTACAGAGTCGAATTACAGCGGATATGTGCGAATTAGAGGCTGAATCGTGCGAAAATGAGCATAATTCGTTCAAAACGAGCAAAATTGTTCATTGTGGTGTTGAATTGTGCTCAGATAGGATAACATAACATAACTAGATAGTACAGAGTCGAATTACAGCGGATATGTGCGAATTAGAGGCTGAATCGTGCGAAAATGAGCATAATTCGTGCAAAACGTGCAAAATTGTTCATTGTGGTGTCGAATTGTGCTCAGATAGGATAACTTAACATAACTAGATAGTACAGAGTCGAATTACAGCGGATATGTGCGAATTAGAGGCTGAATCGTTCGAAAATGAGCAAAATTCGTTCAAAACGAGCAAAATTCGTGCAAAACTGGCAAAATTGTTCATTGTGGTGTTGAATTGTGCTCAGATAGGATAACTTAACATAACTAGATAGTACAGAGTCGAATTACAGCGGATATGTGCGAACTAGAGGCTGAATCGTGCGAAAATGAGCATAATTCGTTCAAAACGAGCAAAATTGTTCATTGTGGTGTCGAATTGTGCTCAGATAGGATAACTTAACATAACTAGATAGTACAGAGTCGAATTACAGCGGATATGTGCGAATTAGAGGCTGAATCGTTCGAAAATGAGCAAAATTCGTTCAAAACGAGCAAAATTCGTGCAAAACGAGCAAAATTGTTCTTTGTGGTGTTGAATTGTGCTCAGATAGGATAACTTAACATAACTAGATAGTACAGAGTCGAATTACAGCAGATATGTGCGAATTAGAGGCTGAATCGTGCGAAAATGAGCAAAATTCGTTCAAAACGAGCAAAATTCGTTCAAAACGATCAAAATTGTTCATTGTGGTGTTGAATTGTGCTCAGTTACGATAACTTAACATGACTAGATAGTACAGAGTCGAATTACAGCAGATATGTGCGAATTAGAGGCTGAATCGTGCGAAAATGAGCATAATTCGTTCAAAACGAGCAAAATTGTTCATTGTGGTGTTGAATTGTGCTCAGATAGGATAACATAACATGACTAGATAGTACAGAGTCGAATTACAGCGGATATGTGCGAATTAGAGGCTGAATCGTGCGGAAATGAGCATAATTCGATCAAAACGATCAAAATTGTTCATTGTGGTGTTGAATTGTGCTCAGTTACGATAACTTAACATGACTAGATAGTACAGAGTCGAATTACAGCGGATATGTGCGAATTAGAGGCTGAATCGTGCGAAAATGAGCAAAATTCGTTCAAAACGAGCAAAATTCGTGCAAAACGAGCAAAATTGTTCATTGTGGTGTTGAATTGTGCTCAGATAGGATAACTTCACATAACTAGATAGTACAGAGTCGAATTACAGCGGATATGTGCGAATTAGAGGCTGAATCGTGCGAAAATGAGCATAATTCGTCCAAAACGAGCAAAATTGTTCATTGTGGTGTTGAATTGTGCTCAGATAGGATAACTTAACATAAGTAGATAGTACAGAGTCGAATTACAGCGGATATGTGCGAATTAGAGGCTGAATCGTGCGAAAATGAGCATAATTCGTGCAAAACGAGCAAAATTGTTCATTGTGGTGTTGAATTGTGCTCAGATAGGATAACTTAACATAACTAGATAGTACAGAGTCGAATTACAGCGGATATGTGCGAGCTAGAGGCTGAATCGTGCGAAAATGAGCATAATTCGTTCAAAACGAGCAAAATTGTTCATTGTGGTGTTGAATTGTGCTCAGATAGGATAACATAAATTAACTAGATAGTACAGAGTCGAATTACAGCGGATATGTGCGAATTAGAGGCTGAATCGTTCGAAAATGAGCAAAATTCGTGCAAAACGAGCAAAATTGTTCATTGTGGTGTTGAATTGTGCTCAGATAGGATAACTTAACATAACTAGATAGTACAGAGTCGAATTACAGCGGATATGTGCGAACTAGAGGCTGAATCGTGCGAAGATGAGCATAATTCGTTCAAAACGAGAAAAATTGTTCATTGTGGTGTTGAATTGTGCTCAGTTACGATAACTTAACATAACTAGATAGTACAGAGTCGAATTACAGCGGATATGTGCGAATTAGAGCATGAATCGTTCGAAAATGAGCAAAATTCGTTCAAAACGAGCAAAATTCGTGCAAAACGAGCAAAATTGTTCATTGTGGTGTTGAATTGTGCTCAGATAGGATAACTTAACATAACTAGATAGTACAGAGTCGAATTACAGCGGATATGTGCGAATTAGAGGCTGAATCGTGCGAAAAGGAGCATAATTCGTTCAAAACGAGCAAAATTGTTCATTGTGGTGTTGAATTGTGCTCAGATAGGATAACTTAACATAACTAGATAGTACAGAGTCGAATTACAGCGGATATGTGCGAATTAGAGGCTGAATCGTGCGAAAATGAGCATAATTCGTGCAAAACGTGCAAAATTGTTCATTGTGGTGTCGAATTGTGCTCAGATAGGATAACTTAACATAACTAGATAGTACAGAGTCGAATTACAGCGGATATGTGCGAATTAGAGGCTGAATCGTGCGAAAATGAGCATAATTCGTTCAAAACGATCAAAATTGTTCATTGTGGTGTTGAATTGTGCTCAGTTACGATAACTTAACATGACTAGATAGTACAGAGTCGAATTACAGCGGATATGTGCGAATTAGAGGCTGAATCGTGCGAAAATGTGCATAATTCGTTCAAAACGAGCAAAATTGTTCATTGTGGTGTTCAATTGTGCTCAGATAGGATAACTTAACATAACTAGATAGTACAGAGTCGAATTACAGCGGATATGTGCGAATTAGAGGCTGAATCGTGCGAAAATGAGCATAATTCGTGCAAAACGTGCAAAATTGTTCATTGTGGTGTCGAATTGTGCTCAGGTAGGATAACTTAACATAAGTAGATAGTACAGAGTTGAATTACAGCGGATATGTGCGAATTAGAGGCTGAATCGTTCGAAAATGAGCAAAATTCGTTCAAAACGCGCAAAATTCGTGCAAAACGAGCAAAATTGTTCATTGTGGTGTTGAATTGTGCTCAGATAGGATAACTTAACATAACTAGATAGTACAGAGTCGAATTACAGCGGATATGTGCGAACTAGAGGCTGAATCGTGCGAAGATGAGCATAATTCGTTCAAAACGAGAAAAATTGTTCATTGTGGTGTTAAATTGTGCTCAGTTACGATAACTTAACATAACTAGATAGTACAGAGTCGAATTACAGCGGATATGTGCGAATTAGAGGATGAATCGTTCGAAAATGAGCAAAATTCGTTCAAAACGAGCAAAATTCGTGCAAAACGAGCAAAATTGTTCATTGTGGTGTTGAATTGTGCTCAGATAGGATAACTTAACATAACTAGATAGTACAGAGTCGAATTACAGCGGATATGTGCGAATTAGAGGCTGAATCGTGCGAAAATGAGCATAATTCGTTCAAAACGATCAAAATTGTTCATTGTGGTGTTGAATTGTGCTCAGTTACGATAACTTAACATGACTAAATAGTACAGAGTCGAATTACAGCGGATATGTGCGAATTAGAGGCTGAATCGTGCGAAAATGAGCATAATTCGTTCAAAACGAGCAAAATTGTTCATTGTGGTGTTGAATTGTGCTCAGTTACGATATCTTAACATAACTAGATAGTACAGAGTCGAATTACAGCGGATATGTGCGAATTAGAGGCTGAATCGTGCGAAAATGAGCATAATTCGTTCAAAACGAGCAAAATTGTTCATTGTGGTGTTGAATTGTGCTCAGATAGGATAACTTAACATAACTAGATAGTACAGAGTCGAATTACAGCGGATATGTGCGAATTAGAGTCTGAATCGTGCGAAAATGAGCATAATTCGTTCAAAACGAGCAAAATTGTTCATTGTGGTGTTGAATTGTGCTCAGATAGGATAACTTAACATAACTAGATAGTACAGAGTCGAATTACAGCGGATATGTGCGAATTAGAGGCTGAATCGTTCGAAAATGAGCAAAATTCGTTCAAAACGAGCAAAATTCGTGCAAAACGAGCAAAATTGTTCATTGTGGTGTTGAATTGTGCTCAGTTACGATAACTTAACATGACGAGATAGTACAGAGTCGAATTACAGCGGATATGTGCGAATTAGAGGCTGAATCGTGCGAAAATGAGCATAATTCGTTCAAAACGAGCAAAATTGTTCATTGTGGTGTTGAATTGTGCTCAGTTACGATAACTTAACATAACTAGATAGTACAGAGTCGAATTACAGCGGATATGTGCGAATTAGAGGCTGAATCGTTCGAAAATGAGCAAAATTCGATCAAAACGAGCAAAATTCGTGCAAAACGAGCAAAATTGTTCATTGTGGTGTTGAATTGTGCTCAGATAGGATAACTTAACATAACTAGATAGTACAGAGTCGAATTACAGCGGATATGTGCGAATTAGAGGCTGAATCGTGCGAAAATGAGCATAATTCGTTCAAAACGATCAAAATTGTTCATTGTGGTGTTGAATTGTGCTCAGTTACGATAACTTAACATGACTAAATAGTACAGAGTCGAATTACAGCGGATATGTGCGAATTAGAGGCTGAATCGTGCGAAAATGAGCATAATTCGTTCAAAACGAGCAAAATTGTTCATTGTGGTGTTGAATTGTGCTCAGTTACGATAACTTAACATAACTAGATAGTACAGAGTCGAATTACAGCGGATATGTGCGAATTAGAGGCTGAATCGTGCGAAAATGAGCATAATTCGTTCAAAACGAGCAAAATTGTTCATTGTGGTGTTGAATTGTGCTCAGATAGGATAACTTAACATAACTAGATAGTACAGAGTCGAATTACAGCGGATATGTGCGAACCAGAGGCTGAATCGTGCGAAAATGAGCATAATTCGTTCAAAACGAGCAAAATTCGTGCAAAACGAGCAAAATTGTTCATCGTGGTGTTGAATTGTGCTCAGCTACGATAACTTAACATAACTAGATAGTACAGAGTCGAATTACAGCGGATATGTGCGAATTAGAGGCTGAATCGTTCGAAAATGAGCAAAATTCGATCAAAACGAGCAAAATTCGTGCAAAACGAGCAAAATTGTTCATTGTGGTGTTGAATTGTGCTCAGATAGGATAACTTAACATAACTAGATAGTACAGAGTCGAATTACAGCGGATATGTGCGAATTAGAGGCTGAATCGTGCGAAAAGGAGCATAATTCGTTCAAAACGAGCAAAATTGTTCATTGTGGTGTTGAATTGTGCTCAGATAGGATAACTTAACATAACTAGATAGTACAGAGTCGAATTACAGCGGATATGTGCGAATTAGAGGCTGAATCGTGCGAAAATGAGCATAATTCGTGCAAAACGTGCAAAATTGTTCATTGTGGTGTCGATTGTGCTCAGATAGGATAACTTAACATAACTAGATAGTACAGAGTCGAATTACAGCGGATATGTGCGAATTAGAGGCTGAATCGTGCGAAAATGAGCATAATTCGTTCAAAACGATCAAAATTGTTCATTGTGGTGTTGAATTGTGCTCAGTTACGATAACTTAACATGACTAGATAGTACAGAGTCGAATTACAGCGGATATGTGCGAATTAGAGGCTGAATCGTGCGAAAATGTGCATAATTCGTTCAAAACGAGCAAAATTGTTCATTGTGGTGTTCAATTGTGCTCAGATAGGATAACTTAACATAACTAGATAGTACAGAGTCGAATTACAGCGGATATGTGCGAATTAGAGGCTGAATCGTGCGAAAATGAGCATAATTCGTGCAAAACGTGCAAAATTGTTCATTGTGGTGTCGAATTGTGCTCAGATAGGATAACTTAACATAACTAGATAGTACAGAGTCGAATTACAGCGGATATGTGCGAATTAGAGGCTGAATCGTGCGAAAATGAGCATAATTCGTTCAAAACGATCAAAATTGTTCATTGTGGTGTTGAATTGTGCTCAGTTACGATAACTTAACATGACTAGATAGTACAGAGTCGAATTACAGCGGATATGTGCGAATTAGAGGCTGAATCGTGCGAAAATGTGCATAATTCGTTCAAAACGAGCAAAATTGTTCATTGTGGTGTTCAATTGTGCTCAGATAGGATAACTTAACATAACTAGATAGTACAGAGTCGAATTACAGCGGATATGTGCGAATTAGAGGCTGAATCGTGCGAAAATGAGCATAATTCGTGCAAAACGTGCAAAATTGTTCATTGTGGTGTCGAATTGTGCTCAGATAGGATAACTTAACATAACTAGATAGTACAGAGTCGAATTACAGCGGATATGTGCGAATTAGAGGCTGAATCGTGCGAAAATGAGCATAATTCGTTCAAAACGATCAAAATTGTTCATTGTGGTGTTGAATTGTGCTCAGTTACGATAACTTAACATGACTAGATAGTACAGAGTCGAATTACAGCGGATATGTGCGAATTAGAGGCTGAATCGTGCGAAAATGTGCATAATTCGTTCAAAACGAGCAAAATTGTTCATTGTGGTGTTCAATTGTGCTCAGATAGGATAACTTAACATAACTAGATAGTACAGAGTCGAATTACAGCGGATATGTGCGAATTAGAGGCTGAATCGTGCGAAAATGAGCATAATTCGTGCAAAACGTGCAAAATTGTTCATTGTGGTGTCGAATTGTGCTCAGGTAGGATAACTTAACATAAGTAGATAGTACAGAGTTGAATTACAGCGGATATGTGCGAATTAGAGGCTGAATCGTTCGAAAATGAGCAAAATTCGTTCAAAACGCGCAAAATTCGTGCAAAACGAGCAAAATTGTTCATTGTGGTGTTGAATTGTGCTCAGATAGGATAACTTAACATAACTAGATAGTACAGAGTCGAATTACAGCGGATATGTGCGAACTAGAGGCTGAATCGTGCGAAGATGAGCATAATTCGTTCAAAACGAGAAAAATTGTTCATTGTGGTGTTAAATTGTGCTCAGTTACGATAACTTAACATAACTAGATAGTACAGAGTCGAATTACAGCGGATATGTGCGAATTAGAGGATGAATCGTTCGAAAATGAGCAAAATTCGTTCAAAACGAGCAAAATTCGTGCAAAACGAGCAAAATTGTTCATTGTGGTGTTGAATTGTGCTCAGATAGGATAACTTAACATAACTAGATAGTACAGAGTCGAATTACAGCGGATATGTGCGAATTAGAGGCTGAATCGTGCGAAAATGAGCATAATTCGTTCAAAACGATCAAAATTGTTCATTGTGGTGTTGAATTGTGCTCAGTTACGATAACTTAACATGACTAAATAGTACAGAGTCGAATTACAGCGGATATGTGCGAATTAGAGGCTGAATCGTGCGAAAATGAGCATAATTCGTTCAAAACGAGCAAAATTGTTCATTGTGGTGTTGAATTGTGCTCAGTTACGATAACTTAACATAACTAGATAGTACAGAGTCGAATTACAGCGGATATGTGCGAATTAGAGGCTGAATCGTGCGAAAATGAGCATAATTCGTTCAAAACGAGCAAAATTGTTCATTGTGGGGTTGAATTGTGCTCAGATAGGATAACTTAACATAACTAGATAGTACAGAGTCGAATTACAGCGGATATGTGCGAATTAGAGTCTGAATCGTGCGAAAATGAGCATAATTCGTTCAAAACGAGCAAAATTGTTCATTGTGGTGTTGAATTGTTCTCAGATAGGATAACTTAACATAACTAGATAGTACAGAGTCGAATTACAGCGGATATGTGCGAATTAGAGGCTGAATCGTTCGAAAATGAGCAAAATTCGTTCAAAACGAGCAAAATTCGTGCAAAACGAGCAAAATTGTTCATTGTGGTGTTGAATTGTGCTCAGTTACGATAACTTAACATGACGAGATAGTACAGAGTCGAATTACAGCGGATATGTGCGAATTAGAGGCTGAATCGTGCGAAAATGAGCATAATTCGTTCAAAACGAGCAAAATTGTTCATTGTGGTGTTGAATTGTGCTCAGTTACGATAACTTAACATAACTAGATAGTACAGAGTCGAATTACAGCGGATATGTGCGAATTAGAGGCTGAATCGTTCGAAAATGAGCAAAATTCGATCAAAACGAGCAAAATTCGTGCAAAACGAACAAAATTGTTCATTGTGGTGTTGAATTGTGCTCAGATAGGATAACTTAACATAACTAGATAGTACAGAGTCGAATTACAGCGGATATGTGCGAATTAGAGGCTGAATCGTGCGAAAATGAGCATAATTCGTTCAAAACGATCAAAATTGCTCATTGTGGTGTTGAATTGTGCTCAGTTACGATAACTTAACATAACTAGATAGTACAGAGTCGAATTACAGCGGATATGTGCGAACTAGAGGCTGAATCGTTCGAAAATGAGCAAAATTCGATCAAAACGAGCAAAATTCGTGCAAAACGAGCAAAATTGTTCATTGTGGTGTTGAATTGTGCTCAGATAGGATAACTTAACATAACTAGATAGTACAGAGTCGAATTACAGCGGATATGTGCGAATTAGAGGCTGAATCGTGCGAAAATGAGCATAATTCGTTCAAAACGATCAAAATTGTTCATTGTGGTGTTGAATTGTGCTCAGTTACGATAACTTAACATGACTAGATAGTACAGAGTCGAATTACAGCGGATATGTGCGAATTAGAGGCTGAATCGTGCGAAAATGTGCATAATTCGTTCAAAACGAGCAAAATTGTTCATTGTGGTGTTCAATTGTGCTCAGATAGGATAACTTAACATAACTAGATAGTACAGAGTCGAATTACAGCGGATATGTGCGAACTAGAGGCTGAATCGTGCGAAGATGAGCATAATTCGTTCAAAACGAGAAAAATTGTTCATTGTGGTGTTGAATTGTGCTCAGTTACGATAACTTAACATAACTAGATAGTACAGAGTCGAATTACAGCGGATATGTGCGAATTAGAGGATGAATCGTTCGAAAATGAGCAAAATTCGTTCAAAACGAGCAAAATTCGTGCAAAACGAGCAAAATTGTTCATTGTGGTGTTGAATTGTGCTCAGATAGGATAACTTAACATAACTAGATAGTACAGAGTCGAATTACAGCGGATATGTGCGAATTAGAGGCTGAATCGTGCGAAAATGAGCATAATTCGTTCAAAACGATCAAAATTGTTCATTGTGGTGTTGAATTGTGCTCAGTTACGATAACTTAACATGACTAAATAGTACAGAGTCGAATTACAGCGGATATGTGCGAATTAGAGGCTGAATCGTGCGAAAATGAGCATAATTCGTTCAAAACGAGCAAAATTGTTCATTGTGGTGTTGAATTGTGCTCAGTTACGATAACTTAACATAACTAGATAGTACAGAGTCGAATTACAGCGGATATGTGCGAATTAGAGGCTGAATCGTGCGAAAATGAGCATAATTCGTTCAAAACGAGCAAAATTGTTCATTGTGGTGTTGAATTGTGCTCAGATAGGATAACTTAACATAACTAGATAGTACAGAGTCGAATTACAGCGGATATGTGCGAACCAGAGGCTGAATCGTGCGAAAATGAGCATAATTCGTTCAAAACGAGCAAAATTGTTCATTGTGGTGTTGAATTGTGCTCAGTTACGATAACTTAACATAACTAGATTGTGCAGAGTCGAATTACAGCGGATATGTGCGAATTAGAGGCTGAATCGTTCGAAAATGAGCAAAATTCGATCAAAACGAGCAAAATTCGTGCAAAACGAGCAAAATTGTTCATTGTGGTGTTGAATTGTGCTCAGATAGGATAACTTAACATAACTAGATAGTACAGAGTCGAATTACAGCGGATATGTGCGAATTAGAGGCTGAATCGTGCGAAAATGAGCATAATTCGTGCAAAACGAGCAAAATTGTTCATTGTGTTGTTGAATTGTGCTCAGATAGGATAACTTAACATAACTAGACAGTACAGAGTCGAATTACAGCGGATATGTGCGAACTAGAGGCTGAATCGTGCGAAAATGAGCATAATTCGTTCAAAACGAGCAAAATTGTTCATTGTGGTGTTGAATTGTGCTCAGTTACGATAACTTAACATAACTAGATAGTACAGAGTCGAATTACAGCGGATATGTGCGAATTAGAGGCTGAATCGTGCGAAAATGAGCATAATTCGTTCAAAACGAGCAAAATTGTTCATTGTGGTGTTGAATTGTGCTCAGATAGGATAACTTAACATAACTAGATAGTACAGAGTCGAATTACAGCGGATATGTGCGAACTAGAGGCTGAATCGTGCGAAAATGAGCATAATTCGTTCAAAACGAGCAAAATTGTTCATTGTGGTATTGAATTGTGCTCAGTTACGATAACTTAACATAACTAGATTGTGCAGAGTCGAATTACAGCGGATATGTGCGAATTAGAGGCTGAATCGTTCGAAAATGAGCAAAATTCGATCAAAACGAGCAAAATTCGTGCAAAACGAGCAAAATTGTTCATTGTGGTGTTGAATTGTGCTCAGATAGGATAACTTAACATAACTAGATAGTACAGAGTCGAATTACAGCGGATATGTGCGAATTAGAGGCTGAATCGTGCGAAAATGAGCATAATTCGTGCAAAACGTGCAAAATTGTTCATTGTGGTGTCGAATTGTGCTCAGATAGGATAACTTAACATAACTAGATAGTACAGAGTCGAATTACAGCGGATATGTGCGAATTAGAGGCTGAATCGTGCGAAAATGAGCATAATTCGTTCAAAACGATCAAAATTGTTCATTGTGGTGTTGAATTGTGCTCAGTTACGATAACTTAACATGACTAGATAGTACAGAGTCGAATTACAGCGGATATGTGCGAATTAGAGGCTGAATCGTGCGAAAATGTGCATAATTCGTTCAAAACGAGCAAAATTGTTCATTGTGGTGTTCAATTGTGCTCAGATAGGATAACTTAACATAACTAGATAGTACAGAGTCGAATTACAGCGGATATGTGCGAATTAGAGGCTGAATCGTGCGAAAATGAGCATAATTCGTGCAAAACGTGCAAAATTGTTCATTGTGGTGTCGAATTGTGCTCAGGTAGGATAACTTAACATAAGTAGATAGTACAGAGTTGAATTACAGCGGATATGTGCGAATTAGAGGCTGAATCGTTCGAAAATGAGCAAAATTCGTTCAAAACGAGCAAAATTCGTGCAAAACGAGCAAAATTGTTCATTGTGGTGTTGAATTGTGCTCAGATAGGATAACTTAACATAACTAGATAGTACAGAGTCGAATTACAGCGGATATGTGCGAACTAGAGGCTGAATCGTGCGAAGATGAGCATAATTCGTTCAAAACGAGAAAAATTGTTCATTGTGGTGTTAAATTGTGCTCAGTTACGATAACTTAACATAACTAGATAGTACAGAGTCGAATTACAGCGGATATGTGCGAATTAGAGGATGAATCGTTCGAAAATGAGCAAAATTCGTTCAAAACGAGCAAAATTCGTGCAAAACGAGCAAAATTGTTCATTGTGGTGTTGAATTGTGCTCAGATAGGATAACTTAACATAACTAGATAGTACAGAGTCGAATTACAGCGGATATGTGCGAATTAGAGGCTGAATCGTGCGAAAATGAGCATAATTCGTTCAAAACGATCAAAATTGTTCATTGTGGTGTTGAATTGTGCTCAGTTACGATAACTTAACATGACTAAATAGTACAGAGTCGAATTACAGCGGATATGTGCGAATTAGAGGCTGAATCGTGCGAAAATGAGAATAATTCGTTCAAAACGAGCAAAATTGTTCATTGTGGTGTTGAATTGTGCTCAGATAGGATAACTTAACATAACTAGATAGTACAGAGTCGAATTACAGCGGATATGTGCGAATTAGAGGCTGAATCGTGCGAAAATGAGCATAATTCGTTCAAAACGATCAAAATTGTTCATTGTGGTGTTGAATTGTGCTCAGTTACGATAACTTAACATGACTAGATAGTACAGAGTCGAATTGCAGCGGATATGTGCGAATTAGAGGCTGAATCGTGCGAAAATGAGCATAATTCGTTCAAAACGAGCAAAATTGTTCATTGTGGTGTTGAATTGTGCTCAGATAGGATAACTTAACATAACTAGATAGTACAGAGTCGAATTACAGCGGATATGTGCGAATTAGAGGCTGAATCGTGCGAAAATGAGCATAATTCGTGCAAAACGTGCAAAATTGTTCATTGTGGTGTCGAATTGTGCTCAGATAGGACAACTTAACATAACTAGATAGTACAGAGTTGAATTACAGCGGATATGTGCGAATTAGAGGCTGAATCGTTCGAAAATGAGCAAAATTCGTTCAAAACGAGCAAAATTCGTGCAAAACGAGCAAAATTGTTCATCGTGGTGTTGAATTGTGCTCAGCTACGATAACTTAACATAACTAGATAGTACAGAGTCGAATTACAGCGGATATGTGCGAATTAGAGGCTGAATCGTTCGAAAATGAGCAAAATTCGATCAAAACGAGCAAAATTCGTGCAAAACGAGCAAAATTGTTCATTGTGGTGTTGAATTGTGCTCAGATAGGATAACTTAACATAACTAGATAGTACAGAGTCGAATTACTGCGGATATGTGCGAATTAGAGGCTGAATCGTGCGAAAAGGAGCATAATTCGTTCAAAACGAGAAAAATTGTTCATTGTGGTGTTAAATTGTGCTCAGATAGGATAACTTAACATAACTAGATAGTACAGAGTCGAATTACAGCGGATATGTGCGAATTAGAGGCTGAATCGTTCGAAAATGAGCAAAATTCGATCAAAACGAGCAAAATTCGTGCAAAACGAGCAAAATTGTTCATTGTGGTGTTGAATTGTGCTCAGATAGGATAACTTAACATAACTAGATAGTACAGAGTCGAATTACAGCGGATATGTGCGAACTAGAGGCTGAATCGTGCGAAAATGAGTATAATTCGTTCAAAACGATCAAAATTGTTCATTGTGGTGTTGAATTGTGCTCAGTTACGATAACTTAACATGACTAAATAGTACAGAGTCGAATTACAGCGGATATGTGCGAATTAGAGGCTGAATCGTGCGAAAATGAGAATAATTCGTTCAAAACGAGCAAAATTGTTCATTGTGGTGTTGAATTGTGCTCAGATAGGATAACTTAACATAACTAGATAGTACAGAGTCGAATTACAGCGGATATGTGCGAATTAGAGGCTGAATCGTGCGAAAATGAGCATAATTCGTTCAAAACGATCAAAATTGTTCATTGTGGTGTTGAATTGTGCTCAGTTACGATAACTTAACATGACTAGATAGTACAGAGTCGAATTGCAGCGGATATGTGCGAATTAGAGGCTGAATCGTGCGAAAATGAGCATAATTCGTTCAAAACGAGCAAAATTGTTCATTGTGGTGTTGAATTGTGCTCAGATAGGATAACTTAACATAACTAGATAGTACAGAGTCGAATTACAGCGGATATGTGCGAATTAGAGGCTGAATCGTGCGAAAATGAGCATAATTCGTGCAAAACGTGCAAAATTGTTCATTGTGGTGTCGAATTGTGCTCAGATAGGACAACTTAACATAACTAGATAGTACAGAGTTGAATTACAGCGGATATGTGCGAATTAGAGGCTGAATCGTTCGAAAATGAGCAAAATTCGTTCAAAACGAGCAAAATTCGTGCAAAACGAGCAAAATTGTTCATCGTGGTGTTGAATTGTGCTCAGCTACGATAACTTAACATAACTAGATAGTACAGAGTCGAATTACAGCGGATATGTGCGAATTAGAGGCTGAATCGTTCGAAAATGAGCAAAATTCGATCAAAACGAGCAAAATTCGTGCAAAACGAGCAAAATTGTTCATTGTGGTGTTGAATTGTGCTCAGATAGGATAACTTAACATAACTAGATAGTACAGAGTCGAATTACTGCGGATATGTGCGAATTAGAGGCTGAATCGTGCGAAAAGGAGCATAATTCGTTTAAAACGAGCAAAATTGTTCATTGTGGTGTTGAATTGTGCTCAGATAGGATAACTTAACATAACTAGATAGTACAGAGTCGAATTACAGCGGATATGTGCGAATTAGAGGCTGAATCGTGCGAAAATGAGCATAATTCGTGCAAAACGTGCAAAATTGTTCATTGTGGTGTCGAATTGTGCTCAGATAGGATAACTTAACATAACTAGATAGTACAGAGTCGAATTACAGCGGATATGTGCGAATTAGAGGCTGAATCGTGCGAAAATGAGCATAATTCGTTCAAAACGATCAAAATTGTTCATTGTGGTGTTGAATTGTGCTCAGTTACGATAACTTAACATGACTAGATAGTACAGAGTCGAATTACAGCGGATATGTGCGAATTAGAGGCTGAATCGTGCGAAAATGTGCATAATTCGTTCAAAACGAGCAAAATTGTTCATTGTGGTGTTCAATTGTGCTCAGATAGGATAACTTAACATAACTAGATAGTACAGAGTCGAATTACAGCGGATATGTGCGAACTAGAGGCTGAATCGTGCGAAGATGAGCATAATTCGTTCAAAACGAGAAAAATTGTTCATTGTGGTGTTGAATTGTGCTCAGTTACGATAACTTAACATAACTAGATAGTACAGAGTCGAATTACAGCGGATATGTGCGAATTAGAGGATGAATCGTTCGAAAATGAGCAAAATTCGTTCAAAACGAGCAAAATTCGTGCAAAACGAGCAAAATTGTTCATTGTGGTGTTGAATTGTGCTCAGATAGGATAACTTAACATAACTAGATAGTACAGAGTCGAATTACAGCGGATATGTGCGAATTAGAGGCTGAATCGTGCGAAAATGAGCATAATTCGTTCAAAACGATCAAAATTGTTCATTGTGGTGTTGAATTGTGCTCAGTTACGATAACTTAACATGACTAAATAGTACAGAGTCGAATTACAGCGGATATGTGCGAATTAGAGGCTGAATCGTGCGAAAATGAGCATAATTCGTTCAAAACGAGCAAAATTGTTCATTGTGGTGTTGAATTGTGCTCAGTTACGATAACTTAACATAACTAGATAGTACAGAGTCGAATTACAGCGGATATGTGCGAATTAGAGGCTGAATCGTGCGAAAATGAGCATAATTCGTTCAAAACGAGCAAAATTGTTCATTGTGGTGTTGAATTGTGCTCAGTTACGATAACTTAACATAACTAGATAGTACAGAGTCGAATTACAGCGGATATGTGCGAATTAGAGGCTGAATCGTGCGAAAATGAGCATAATTCGTTCAAAACGAGCAAAATTGTTCATTGTGGTGTTGAATTGTGCTCAGATAGGATAACTTAACATAACTAGATAGTACAGAGTCGAATTACAGCGGATATGTGCGAACCAGAGGCTGAATCGTGCGAAAATGAGCATAATTCGTTCAAAACGAGCAAAATTGTTCATTGTGGTGTTGAATTGTGCTCAGTTACGATAACTTAACATAACTAGATTGTGCAGAGTCGAATTACAGCGGATATGTGCGAATTAGAGGCTGAATCGTTCGAAAATGAGCAAAACTCGATCAAAACGAGCAAAATTCGTGCAAAACGAGCAAAATTGTTCATTGTGGTGTTGAATTGTGCTCAGATAGGATAACTTAACATAACTAGATAGTACAGAGTCGAATTACAGCGGATATGTGCGAATTAGAGGCTGAATCGTGCGAAAATGAGCATAATTCGTGCAAAACGAGCAAAATTGTTCATTGTGTTGTTGAATTGTGCTCAGATAGGATAACTTAACATAACTAGACAGTACAGAGTCGAATTACAGCGGATATGTGCGAATTAGAGGCTGAATCGTTCGAAAATGAGCAAAATTCGTTCAAAACGAGCAAAATTGTTCATTGTGGTGTTGAATTGTGCTCAGTTACGATAACTTAACATAACTAGATTGTGCAGAGTCGAATTACAGCGGATATGTGCGAATTAGAGGCCGAATCGTTCGAAAATGAGCAAAATTCGATCAAAACGAGCAAAATTCGTGCAAAACGAGCAAAATTGTTCATTGTGGTGTTGAATTGTGCTCAGATAGGATAACTTAACATAACTAGATAGTACAGAGTCGAATTACAGCGGATATGTGCGAATTAGAGGCTGAATCGTGCGAAAATGAGCATAATTCGTTCAAAACGATCAAAATTGCTCATTGTGGTGTTGAATTGTGCTCAGTTACGATAACTTAACATGACTAAATAGTACAGAGTCGAATTACAGCGGATATGTGCGAATTAGAGGCTGAATCGTGCGAAAATGAGCATAATTCGTTCAAAACGAGCAAAATTGTTCATTGTGGTGTTCAATTGTGCTCAGATAGGATAACTTAACATAACTAGATAGTACAGAGTCGAATTACAGCGGATATGTGCGAATTAGAGGCTGAATCGTGCGAAAATGAGCATAATTCGTGCAAAACGTGCAAAATTGTTCATTGTGGTGTCGAATTGTGCTCAGGTAGGATAACTTAACATAAGTAGATAGTACAGAGTTGAATTACAGCGGATATGTGCGAATTAGAGGCTGAATCGTTCGAAAATGAGCAAAATTCGTTCAAAACGAGCAAAATTCGTGCAAAACGAGCAAAATTGTTCATTGTGGTGTTGAATTGTGCTCAGATAGGATAACTTAACATAACTAGATAGTACAGAGTCGAATTACAGCGGATATGTGCGAACCAGAGGCTGAATCGTGCGAAAATGAGCATAATTCGTTCAAAACGAGCAAAATTGTTCATTGTGGTGTTGAATTGTGCTCAGTTACGATAACTTAACATAACTAGATTGTGCAGAGTCGAATTACAGCGGATATGTGCGAATTAGAGGCTGAATCGTTCGAAAATGAGCAAAACTCGATCAAAACGAGCAAAATTCGTGCAAAACGAGCAAAATTGTTCATTGTGGTGTTGAATTGTGCTCAGATAGGATAACTTAACATAACTAGATAGTACAGAGTCGAATTACAGCGGATATGTGCGAATTAGAGGCTGAATCGTGCGAAAATGAGCATAATTCGTGCAAAACGAGCAAAATTGTTCATTGTGTTGTTGAATTGTGCTCAGATAGGATAACTTAACATGACTAAATAGTACAGAGTCGAATTACAGCGGATATGTGCGAATTAGAGGCTGAATCGTTCGAAAATGAGCAAAATTCGTTCAAAACGAGCAAAATTGTTCATTGTGGTGTTGAATTGTGCTCAGTTACGATAACTTAACATAACTAGATTGTGCAGAGTCGAATTACAGCGGATATGTGCGAATTAGAGGCCGAATCGTTCGAAAATGAGCAAAATTCGATCAAAACGAGCAAAATTCGTGCAAAACGAGCAAAATTGTTCATTGTGGTGTTGAATTGTGCTCAGATAGGATAACTTAACATAACTAGATAGTACAGAGTCGAATTACAGCGGATATGTGCGAATTAGAGGCTGAATCGTGCGAAAATGAGCATAATTCGTTCAAAACGATCAAAATTGCTCATTGTGGTGTTGAATTGTGCTCAGTTACGATAACTTAACATGACTAAATAGTACAGAGTCGAATTACAGCGGATATGTGCGAATTAGAGGCTGAATCGTGCGAAAATGAGCATAATTCGTTCAAAACGAGCAAAATTGTTCATTGTGGTGTTCAATTGTGCTCAGATAGGATAACTTAACATAACTAGATAGTACAGAGTCGAATTACAGCGGATATGTGCGAATTAGAGGCTGAATCGTGCGAAAATGAGCATAATTCGTGCAAAACGTGCAAAATTGTTCATTGTGGTGTCGAATTGTGCTCAGGTAGGATAACTTAACATAAGTAGATAGTACAGAGTTGAATTACAGCGGATATGTGCGAATTAGAGGCTGAATCGTTCGAAAATGAGCAAAATTCGTTCAAAACGAGCAAAATTCGTGCAAAACGAGCAAAATTGTTCATTGTGGTGTTGAATTGTGCTCAGATAGGATAACTTAACATAACTAGATAGTACAGAGTCGAATTACAGCGGATATGTGCGAACTAGAGGCTGAATCGTGCGAAGATGAGCATAATTCGTTCAAAACGAGAAAAATTGTTCATTGTGGTGTTAAATTGTGCTCAGTTACGATAACTTAACATAACTAGATAGTACAGAGTCGAATTACAGCGGATATGTGCGAATTAGAGGATGAATCGTTCGAAAATGAGCAAAATTCGTTCAAAACGAGCAAAATTCGTGCAAAACGAGCAAAATTGTTCATTGTGGTGTTGAATTGTGCTCAGATAGGATAACTTAACATAACTAGATAGTACAGAGTCGAATTACAGCGGATATGTGCGAATTAGAGGCTGAATCGTGCGAAAATGAGCATAATTCGTTCAAAACGATCAAAATTGTTCATTGTGGTGTTGAATTGTGCTCAGTTACGATAACTTAACATGACTAAATAGTACAGAGTCGAATTACAGCGGATATGTGCGAATTAGAGGCTGAATCGTGCGAAAATGAGCATAATTCGTTCAAAACGAGCAAAATTGTTCATTGTGGTGTTGAATTGTGCTCAGTTACGATAACTTAACATAACTAGATAGTACAGAGTCGAATTACAGCGGATATGTGCGAATTAGAGGCTGAATCGTGCGAAAATGAGCATAATTCGTTCAAAACGAGCAAAATTGTTCATTGTGGTGTTGAATTGTGCTCAGATAGGATAACTTAACATAACTAGATAGTACAGAGTCGAATTACAGCGGATATGTGCGAATTAGAGGCTGAATCGTGCGAAAAAAAGCATAATTCGTTCAAAACGAGCAAAATTGTTCATTGTGGTGTTGAATTGTGCTCAGATAGGATAACTTAACATAACTAGATAGTACAGAGTCGAATTACAGCGGATATGTGCGAATTAGAGGCTGAATCGTTCGAAAATGAGCAAAATTCGTTCAAAACGAGCAAAATTCGTGCAAAACGAGCAAAATTGTTCATTGTGGTGTTGAATTGTGCTCAGTTACGATAACTTAACATGACGAGATAGTACAGAGTCGAATTACAGCGGATATGTGCGAATTAGAGGCTGAATCGTGCGAAAATGAGCATAATTCGTTCAAAACGAGCAAAATTGTTCATTGTGGTGTTGAATTGTGCTCAGTTACGATAACTTAACATAACTAGATAGTACAGAGTCGAATTACAGCGGATATGTGCGAATTAGAGGCTGAATCGTTCGAAAATGAGCAAAATTCGATCAAAACGAGCAAAATTCGTGCAAAACGAGCAAAATTGTTCATTGTGGTGTTGAATTGTGCTCAGATAGGATAACTTAACATAACTAGATAGTACAGAGTCGAATTACAGCGGATATGTGCGAATTAGAGGCTGAATCGTGCGAAAATGAGCATAATTCGTTCAAAACGATCAAAATTGCTCATTGTGGTGTTGAATTGTGCTCAGTTACGATAACTTAACATGACTAAATAGTACAGAGTCGAATTACAGCGGATATGTGCGAATTAGAGGCTGAATCGTGCGAAAATGAGCATAATTCGTTCAAAACGAGCAAAATTGTTCATTGTGGTGTTGAATTGTGCTCAGATAGGATAACTTAACATAACTAGATAGTACAGAGTCGAATTACAGCGGATATGTGCGAACTAGAGGCTGAATCGTTCGAAAATGAGCAAAATTCGATCAAAACGAGCAAAATTCGTGCAAAACGAGCAAAATTGTTCATTGTGGTGTTGAATTGTGCTCAGATAGGATAACTTAACATAACTAGATAGTACAGAGTCGAATTACAGCGGATATGTGCGAATTAGAGGCTGAATCGTTCGAAAATGAGCAAAATTCGTTCAAAACGAGCAAAATTCGTGCAAAACGAGCAAAATTGTTCATTGTGGTGTTGAATTGTGCTCAGTTACGATAACTTAACATGACGAGATAGTACAGAGTCGAATTACAGCGGATATGTGCGAATTAGAGGCTGAATCGTGCGAAAATGAGCATAATTCGTTCAAAACGAGCAAAATTGTTCATTGTGGTGTTGAATTGTGCTCAGTTACGATAACTTAACATAACTAGATAGTACAGAGTCGAATTACAGCGGATATGTGCGAATTAGAGGCTGAATCGTTCGAAAATGAGCAAAATTCGATCAAAACGAGCAAAATTCGTGCAAAACGAGCAAAATTGTGCATTGTGGTGTTGAATTGTGCTCAGATAGGATAACTTAACATAACTAGATAGTACAGAGTCGAATTACAGCGGATATGTGCGAATTAGAGGCTGAATCGTGCGAAAATGAGCATAATTCGTTCAAAACGATCAAAATTGCTCATTGTGGTGTCGAATTGTGCTCAGTTACGATAACTTAACATGACTAGATAGTACAGAGTCGAATTACAGCGGATATGTGCGAATTAGAGGCTGAATCGTGCGAAAATGAGCATAATTCGTTCAAAACGATCAAAATTGTTCATTGTGGTGTTGAATTGTGCTCAGTTACGATAACTTTACATGACTAGATAGTACAGAGTCGAATTACAGCGGATATGTGCGAATTAGAGGCTGCATCGTGCGAAAATGAGCATAATTCGTGCAAAACGTGCAAAATTGTTCATTGTGGTGTCGAATTGTGCTCAGTTACGATAACTTAACATGACTAGATAGTACAGAGTCGAATTACAGCGGATATGTGCGAATTAGAGGCTGAATCGTGCGAAAATGTGCATAATTCGTTCAAAACGAGCAAAATTGTTCATTGTGGTGTTCAATTGTGCTCAGATAGGATAACTTAACATAACTAGATAGTACAGAGTCGAGTTACAGCGGTTATGTGCGAATTAGAGGCTGAATCGTGCGAAAATGAGCATAATTCGTTCAAAACGAGCAAAATTGTTCATTGTGGTGTTGAATTGTGCTCAGTTACGATAACTTAACATAACTAGATAGTACAGAGTCGAATTACAGCGGATATGTGCGAATTAGAGGCTGAATCGTTCGAAAATGAGCAAAATTCGATCAAAACGAGCAAAATTCGTGCAAAACGAGCAAAATTGTTCATTGTGGTGTTGAATTGTGCTCAGATAGGATAACTTAACATAACTAGATAGTACAGAGTCGAATTACAGCGGATATGTGCGAATTAGAGGCTGAATCGTGCGAAAATGAGCATAATTCGTGCAAAACGTGCAAAATTGTTCATTGTGGTGTCGAATTGTGCTCAGATAGGATAACTTAACATAACTAGATAGTACAGAGTCGAATTACAGCGGATATGTGCGAATTAGAGGCTGAATCGTGCGAAAATGAGCATAATTCGTTCAAAACGATCAAAATTGTTCATTGTGGTGTTGAATTGTGCTCAGTTACGATAACTTAACATGACTAGATAGTACAGAGTCGAATTACAGCGAATATGTGCGAATTAGAGGCTGAATCGTGCGAAAATGAGCATAATTCGTTCAAAACGATCAAAATTGTTCATTGTCGTGTTGAATTGTGCTCAGTTACGATAACTTAACATGACTAGATAGTACAGAGTCGAATTACAGCGGATATGTGCGAATTAGAGGCTGAATCGTTCGAAAATGAGCATAATTCGTTCAAAACGAGCAAAATTGTTCATGGTGGTGTTGAATTGTGCTCAGATAGGATAACTTAACATAACTAGATAGTACAGAGTCGAATTACAGCGGATATGTGCGAATTAGAGGCTGAATCGTTCGAAAATGAGCAAAATTCGTTCAAAACCAGCAAAATTCGTGCAAAACGAGCAAAATTGTTCATTGTGGTGTTGAATTGTGCTCAGATAGGATAACTTAACATAACTAGATAGTACAGAGTCGAATTACAGCGGATATGTGCGAATTAGAGGCTGAATCGTGCGAAAATGAGCATAATTCGTGCAAAACGTGCAAAATTGTTCATTGTGGTGTCGAATTGTGCTCAGATAGGATAACTTAACATAACTAGATAGTACAGAGTCGAATTACAGCGGATATGTGCGAATTAGAGGCTGAATCGTGCGAAAATGAGCATAATTCGTTCAAAACGATCAAAATTGTTCATTGTGGTGTTGAATTGTGCTCAGTTACGATAACTTAACATGACTAGATAGTACAGAGTCGAATTACAGCGGATATGTGCGAATTAGAGGCTGAATCGTGCGAAAATGAGCATAATTCGTTCAAAACGATCAAAATTGTCCATTGTGGTGTTGTATTGTGCTCAGTTACGATAACTTAACATGACTAGATAGTACAGAGTCGAATTACAGCGGATATGTGCGAATTAGAGGCTGAATCGTTCGAAAATGAGCATAATTCGTTCAAAACGAGCAAAATTGTTCATGGTGGTGTTGAATTGTGCTCAGATAGGATAACTTAACATAACTAGATAGTACAGAGTCGAATTACAGCGGATATGTGCGAATTAGAGGCTGAATCGTTCGAAAATGAGCAAAATTCGTTCAAAACCAGCAAAATTCGTGCAAAACGAGCAAAATTGTATATTGTGGTGTTGAATTGTGCTCAGATAGGATAACTTAACATAACTAGATAGTACAGAGTCGAATTACAGCGGATATGTGCGAATTAGAGGCTGAATCGTGCGAAAATGAGCATAATTCGTGCAAAACGTGCAAAATTGTTCATTGTGGTGTCGAATTGTGCTCAGATAGGATAACTTAACATAACTAGATAGTACAGAGTCGAATTACAGCGGATATGTGCGAATTAGAGGCTGAATCGTGCGAAAATGAGCATAATTCGTTCAAAACGATCAAAATTGTTCATTGTGGTGTTGAATTGTGCTCAGTTACGATAACTTAACATGACTAGATAGTACAGAGTCGAATTACAGCGGATATGTGCGAATTAGAGGCTGAATCGTGCGAAAATGAGCATAATTCGTTCAAAACGAGCAAAATTGTTCATTGTGGTGTTGAATTGTGCTCAGTTACGATAACTTAACATGACTAGATAGTACAGAGTCGAATTACAGCGGATATGTGCGAATTAGAGGCTGAATCGTGCGAAAATGCGCATAATTCGTTCAAAACGAGCAAAATTGTTCATTGTGGTGTTGAATTGTGCTCAGTTACGATAGCTTAACATAACTAGATAGTACAGAGTCGAATTACAGCGGATATGTGCGAATTAGTGGCTGAATCGTGCGAAAATGAGCATAATTCGTTCAAAACGAGCAAAATTGTTCATTGTGGTGTTGAATTGTGCTCAGATAGGATAACTTAACATAACTAGATAGTACAGAGTCGAATTACAGCGGATATGTGCGAATTAGAGGCTGAATCGTTCGAAAATGAGCAAAATTCGTTCAAAACCAGCAAAATTCGTTCAAAACGAGCAAAATTGTTCATTGTGGTGTTGAATTGTGCTCAGATAGGATAACTTAACATAACTAGATAGTACAGAGTCGAATTACAGCGGATATGTGCGAATTAGAGGCTGAATCGTGCGAAAATGAGCATAATTCGTGCAAAACGTGCAAAATTGTTCATTGTGGTGTCGAATTGTGCTCAGATAGGATAACTTAACATAACTAGATAGTACAGAGTCGAATTACAGCGGATATGTGCGAATTAGAGGCTGAATCGTGCGAAAATGAGCATAATTCGTGCGAAACGAGCAAAATTGTTCATTGTGGTGTTGAATTGTGCTCAGATAGGATAACTTAACATAACTAGATAGTACAGAGTCGAATTACAGCGGATATGTGCGAATTAGAGGCTGAATCGTGCGAAAATGAGCATAATTCGTGCGAAACGTGCAAAATTGTTCATTGTGGTGTCGAATTGTGCTCAGATAGGATAACTTAACATAACTAGATAGTAGAGAGTCGAATTACAGCGGATATGTGCGAATTAGAGGCTGAATCGTGCGAAAATGAGCATAATTCGTGCAAAACGAGCAAAATTGTTCATTGTGGTGTTGAATTGTGCTCAGATAGTATAACTTAACATAACTAGATAGTACAGATTTGAATTACAGCGGATATGTGCGAATTAGAGGCTGAATCGTGCGAAAATGAGCATAATTCGTTCAAAACGATCAAAATTGTCCATTGTGGTGTTGTATTGTGCTCAGTTACGATAACTTAACATGACTAGATAGTACAGAGTCGAATTACAGCGGATATGTGCGAATTAGAGGCTGAATCGTGCGAAAATGAGCATAATTCGTTCAAAACGATCAAAATTGTCCATTGTGGTGTTGTATTGTGCTCAGTTACGATAACTTAACATGACTAGATAGTACAGAGTCGAATTACAGCGGATATGTGCGAATTAGAGGCTGAAACGTGCGAAAATGAGCATAATTCGTTCAAAACGATCAAAATTGTTCATTGTGGTGTTGAATTGTGCTCAGATAGGATAACTTAACATAACTAGATAGTACAGAGTCGAATTACAGCGGATATGTGCGAATTAGAGGCTGAATCGTGCGAAAATGAGCATAATTCGTTCAAAACGATCAAAATTGTTCATTGTGGTGTTGAATTGTGCTCAGTTACGATAACTTAACATGACTAGATAGTACAGAGTCGAATTACAGCGGATATGTGCGAATTAGAGGCTGAATCGTGCGAAAATGAGCATAATTCGTTCAAAACGAGCAAAATTGTTCATTGTGGTGTTGAATTGTGCTCAGTTACGATAACTTAACATGACTAGATAGTACAGAGTCGAATTACAGCGGATATGTGCGAATTAGAGGCTGAATCGTGCGAAAATGCGCATAATTCGTTCAAAACGAGCAAAATTGTTCATTGTGGTGTTGAATTGTGCTCAGTTACGATAGCTTAACATAACTAGATAGTACAGAGTCGAATTACAGCGGATATGTGCGAATTAGTGGCTGAATCGTGCGAAAATGAGCATAATTCGTTCAAAACGAGCAAAATTGTTCATTGTGGTGTTGAATTGTGCTCAGATAGGATAACTTAACATAACTAGATAGTACAGAGTCGAATTACAGCGGATATGTGCGAATTAGAGGCTGAATCGTTCGAAAATGAGCAAAATTCGTTCAAAACCAGCAAAATTCGTTCAAAACGAGCAAAATTGTTCATTGTGGTGTTGAATTGTGCTCAGATAGGATAACTTAACATAACTAGATAGTACAGAGTCGAATTACAGCGGATATGTGCGAATTAGAGGCTGAATCGTGCGAAAATGAGCATAATTCGTGCAAAACGTGCAAAATTGTTCATTGTGGTGTCGAATTGTGCTCAGATAGGATAACTTAACATAACTAGATAGTACAGAGTCGAATTACAGCGGATATGTGCGAATTAGAGGCTGAATCGTGCGAAAATGAGCATAATTCGTGCGAAACGAGCAAAATTGTTCATTGTGGTGTTGAATTGTGCTCAGATAGGATAACTTAACATAACTAGATAGTACAGAGTCGAATTACAGCGGATATGTGCGAATTAGAGGCTGAATCGTGCGAAAATGAGCATAATTCGTGCGAAACGTGCAAAATTGTTCATTGTGGTGTCGAATTGTGCTCAGATAGGATAACTTAACATAACTAGATAGTAGAGAGTCGAATTACAGCGGATATGTGCGAATTAGAGGCTGAATCGTGCGAAAATGAGCATAATTCGTGCAAAACGAGCAAAATTGTTCATTGTGGTGTTGAATTGTGCTCAGATAGTATAACTTAACATAACTAGATAGTACAGATTTGAATTACAGCGGATATGTGCGAATTAGAGGCTGAATCGTGCGAAAATGAGCATAATTCGTTCAAAACGATCAAAATTGTCCATTGTGGTGTTGTATTGTGCTCAGTTACGATAACTTAACATGACTAGATAGTACAGAGTCGAATTACAGCGGATATGTGCGAATTAGAGGCTGAATCGTGCGAAAATGAGCATAATTCGTTCAAAACGATCAAAATTGTCCATTGTGGTGTTGTATTGTGCTCAGTTACGATAACTTAACATGACTAGATAGTACAGAGTCGAATTACAGCGGATATGTGCGAATTAGAGGCTGAAACGTGCGAAAATGAGCATAATTCGTTCAAAACGATCAAAATTGTTCATTGTGGTGTTGAATTGTGCTCAGATAGGATAACTTAACATAACTAGATAGTACAGAGTCGAATTACAGCGGATATGTGCGAATTAGAGGCTGAATCGTGCGAAAATGAGCATAATTCGTGCAAAACGTGCAAAATTGTTCATTGTGGTGTCGAATTGTGCTCAGATAGGATAACTTAACATAACTAGATAGTACAGAGTTGAATTACAGCGGATATGTGCGAATTAGAGGCTGAATCGTTCGAAAATGAGCAAAATTCGTTCAAAACGAGCAAAATTCGTGCAAAACGAGCAAAATTGTTCATTGTGGTGTTGAATTGTGCTCAGATAGGATAACTTAACATAACTAGATAGTACAGAGTCGAATTACAGCGGATATGTGCGAATTAGAGGCTGAATCGTGCGAAAATGAGCATAATTCGTGCGAAACGTGCAAAATTGTTCATTGTGGTGTCGAATTGTGCTCAGATAGGATAACTTAACATAACTAGATAGTACAGAGTCGAATTACAGCGGATATGTACGAATTAGAGGGTGAATCGTGCGAAAATGAGCATAATTCGTGCAAAACGAGCAAAATTGTTCATTGTGGTGTTGAATTGTGCTCAGATAGGATAACTTAACATAACTAGATAGTACAGAGTCGAATTACAGCGGATATGTACGAATTAGAGGGTGAATCGTGCGAAAATGAGCATAATTCGTGCAAAACGAGCAAAATTGTTCATTGTGGTGTTGAATTGTGCTCAGATAGGATAACTTAACATAACTAGATAGTACAGAGTCGAATTACAGCGGATATGTACGAATTAGAGGCTGAATCGTGCGAAAATGAGCATAATTCGTTCAAAACGATCAAAATTGTTCATTGTGGTGTTGTATTGTGCTCAGTTACGATAACTTAACATGACTAGATAGTACAGAGTCGAATTACAGCGGATATATGCGAATTAGAGGCTGAATCGTTCGAAAATGAGCAAAACTCGTTCAAAACGAGCAAAATTCGTGCAAAACGAGCAAAATTGTTCATTGTGGTGTTGAATTGTGCTCAGATAGGATAACTTAACATAACTAGATAGTACAGAGTCGAATTACAGCGGATATGTGCGAATTAGTGGCTGAACCGTGCGAAAATGAGCATAATTCGTCCAAAACGAGCAAAATTGTTCATTGTGGTGTTGAATTGTGCTCAGATAGGATAACTTAACATAAGTAGATAGTACAGAGTCGAATTACAGCGGATATGTGCGAATTAGAGGCTGAATCGTGCGAAAATGAGCATAATTCGTTCAAAACGATCAAAATTGTTCATTGTGGTGTTGTATTGTGCTCAGTTACGATAAATTAACATGACTAGATAGTACAGAGTCGAATTACAGCGGATATGTGCGAATTAGAGGCTGAATCGTGCGAAAATGAGCATAATTCGTGCGAAACGTGCAAAATTGTTCATTGTGGTGTCGAATTGTGCTCAGATAGGATAACTTAACATAACTAGATAGTACAGAGTCGAATTACAGCGGATATGTGCGAATTAGAGGCTGAATCGTGCGAAAATGAGCATAATTCGTGCAAAACGAGCAAAATTCGTGCAAAACGAGCAAAATTGTTCATTGTGGTGTTGAATTGTGCTCGGATAGGATAACTTAACATAACTAGATAGTACAGAGTCGAATTACAGCGGATATGTGCGAATTAGAGGCTGAATCGTGCGAAAATGAGCATAATTCGTTCAAAACGATCAAAATTGTTCATTGTGGTGTTGTATTGTGCTCAGTTACGATAACTTAACATGACTAGATAGTACAGAGTCGAATTACAGCGGATATGTGCGAATTAGAGGCTGAATCGTGCGAAAATGAGCATAATTCGTTCAAAACGAGCAAAATTCGTGCAAAACGAGCAAAATTGTTCATTGTGGTGTTGAATTGTGCTCAGATAGGATAACTTAACATAACTAGATAGTACAGAGTCGAATTACAGCGGATATGTGCGAATTAGAGGCTGAATCGTGCGAAAATGAGCATAATTCGTGCGAAACGTGCAAAATTGTTCATTGTGGTGTCGAATTGTGCTCAGATAGGATAACTTAACATAACTAGATAGTACAGAGTCGAATTACAGCGGATATGTACGAATTAGAGGCTGAATCGTGCGAAAATGAGCATAATTCGTGCAAAACGAGCAAAATTGTTCATTGTGGTGTTGAATTGTGCTCAGATAGGATAACTTAACATAACTAGATAGTACAGAGTCGAATTACAGCGGATATGTGCGAATTAGAGGCTGAACCGTGCGAAAATGAGCATAATTCGTCCAAAACGAGCAAAATTGTTCATTGTGGTGTTGAATTGTGCTCAGATAGGATAACTTAACATAAGTAAATAGTACAGAGTCGAATTACAGCGGATATGTGCGAATTAGAGGCTGAATCGTGCGAAAATGAGCATAATTCGTTCAAAACGATCAAAATTGTTCATTGTGGTGTTGAATTGTGCTCAGTTACGATAACTTAACATAACTAGATAGTACAGAGTCGAATTACAGCGGATATGTGCGAATTAGAGGCTGAATCGTGCGAAAATGAGCATAATTCGTTCAAAACGATCAAAATTGTTCATTGTGGTGTTGTATTGTGCTCAGTTACGATAACTTAACATGACTAGATAGTACAGAGTCGAATTACAGCGGATATGTGCGAATTAGAGGCTGAATCGTGCGAAAATGAGCATAATTCGTTCAAAACGAGCAAAATTGTTCATTGTGGTGTTGAATTGTGCTCAGATAGGATAACTTAACATAACTAGATAGTACAGAGTCGAATTACAGCGGATATGTGCGAACCAGAGGCTGAATCGTGCGAAAATGAGCATAATTCGTTCAAAACGAGCAAAATTGTTCATTGTGGTGTTGAATTGTGCTCAGTTACGATAACTTAACATGACTAGATAGTACAGAGTCGAATTACAGCGGATATATGCGAATTAGAGGCTGAATCGTTCGAAAATGAGCAAAACTCGTTCAAAACGAGCAAAATTCGTGCAAAACGAGCAAAATTGTTCATTGTGGTGTTGAATTGTGCTCAGATAGGATAACTTAACATAACTAGATAGTACAGAGTCGAATTACAGCGGATATGTGCGAATTAGAGGCTGAACCGTGCGAAAATGAGCATAATTCGTCCAAAACGAGCAAAATTGTTCATTGTGGTGTTGAATTGTGCTCAGATAGGATAACTTAACATAAGTAGATAGTACAGAGTCGAATTACAGCGGATATGTGCGAATTAGAGGCTGAATCGTGCGAAAATGAGCATAATTCGTTCAAAACGATCAAAATTGTTCATTGTGGTGTTGTATTGTGCTCAGTTACGATAAATTAACATGACTAGATAGTACAGAGTCGAATTACAGCGGATATGTGCGAATTAGAGGCTGAATCGTGCGAAAATGAGCATAATTCGTGCGAAACGTGCAAAATTGTTCATTGTGGTGTCGAATTGTGCTCAGATAGGATAACTTAACATAACTAGATAGTACAGAGTCGAATTACAGCGGATATGTGCGAATTAGAGGCTGAATCGTGCGAAAATGAGCATAATTCGTGCAAAACGAGCAAAATTCGTGCAAAACGAGCAAAATTGTTCATTGTGGTGTTGAATTGTGCTCGGATAGGATAACTTAACATAACTAGATAGTACAGAGTCGAATTACAGCGGATATGTGCGAATTAGAGGCTGAATCGTGCGAAAATGAGCATAATTCGTTCAAAACGATCAAAATTGTTCATTGTGGTGTTGTATTGTGCTCAGTTACGATAACTTAACATGACTAGATAGTACAGAGTCGAATTACAGCGGATATGTGCGAATTAGAGGCTGAATCGTGCGAAAATGAGCATAATTCGTTCAAAACGAGCAAAATTCGTGCAAAACGAGCAAAATTGTTCATTGTGGTGTTGAATTGTGCTCAGATAGGATAACTTAACATAACTAGATAGTACAGAGTCGAATTACAGCGGATATGTGCGAATTAGAGGCTGAATCGTGCGAAAATGAGCATAATTCGTGCGAAACGTGCAAAATTGTTCATTGTGGTGTCGAATTGTGCTCAGATAGGATAACTTAACATAACTAGATAGTACAGAGTCGAATTACAGCGGATATGTACGAATTAGAGGCTGAATCGTGCGAAAATGAGCATAATTCGTGACAAACGAGCAAAATTGTTCATTGTGGTGTTGAATTGTGCTCAGTTACGATAACTTAACATAACTAGATAGTACAGAGTCGAATTACAGCGGATATGTGCGAATTAGAGGCTGAATCGTGCGAAAATGAGCATAATTCGTTCAAAACGATCAAAATTGTTCATTGTGGTGTTGTATTGTGCTCAGTTACGATAACTTAACATGACTAGATAGTACAGAGTCGAATTACAGCGGATATGTGCGAATTAGAGGCTGAATCGTGCGAAAATGAGCATAATTCGTTCAAAACGAGCAAAATTGTTCATTGTGGTGTTGAATTGTGCTCAGATAGGATAACTTAACATAACTAGATAGTACAGAGTCGAATTACAGCGGATATGTGCGAATTAGAGGCTGAATCGTGCGAAAATGAGCATAATTCGTTCAAAACGATCAAAATTGTTCATTGTGGTGTTGTATTGTGCTCAGTTACGATAACTTAACATGACTAGATAGTACAGAGTCGAATTACAGCGGATATGTGCGAATTAGAGGCTGAATCGTGCGAAAATGAGCAAAATTCGTTCAAAACGAGCAAAATTCGTGCAAAACTGGCAAAATTGTTCATTGTGGTGTTGAATTGTGCTCAGATAGGATAACTTAACATAACTAGATAGTACAGAGTCGAATTACAGCGGATATGTGCGAACTAGAGGCTGAATCGTGCGAAAATGGGCATAATTCGTTCAAAACGAGCAAAATTGTTCATTGTGGTGTCGAATTGTGCTCAGATAGGATAACTTAACATAACTAGATAGTACAGAGTCGAATTACAGCGGATATGTGCGAATTAGAGGCTGAATCGTTCGAAAATGAGCAAAATTCGTTCAAAACGAGCAAAATTCGTGCAAAACGAGCAAAATTGTTCTTTGTGGTGTTGAATTGTGCTCAGATAGGATAACTTAACATAACTAGATAGTACAGAGTCGAATTACAGCGGATATGTGCGAATTAGAGGCTGAATCGTGCGAAAATGAGCATAATTCGTGCAAAACGAGCAAAATTGTTCATTGTGGTGTTGAATTGTGCTCAGATAGGATAACTTAACATAACTAGATAGTACAGAGTCGAATTACAGCGGATATGTGCGAATTAGAGGCTGAATCGTGCGAAAATGAGCATAATTCGTTCAAAACGATCAAAATTGTTCATTGTGGTGTTGTATTGTGCTCAGTTACGATAACTTAACATGACTAGATAGTACAGAGTCGAATTACAGCGGATATGTGCGAATTAGAGGCTGAATCGTGCGAAAATGAGCATAATTCGTTCAAAACGAGCAAAATTGTTCATTGTGGTGTTGAATTGTGCTCAGATAGGATAACATAACATAACTAGATAGTACAGAGTCGAATTACAGCGGATATGTGCGAATTAGAGGCTGAATCGTGCGAAAATGAGCATAATTCGTGCAAAACGTGCAAAATTGTTCATTGTGGTGTCGAATTGTGCTCAGATAGGATAACTTAACATAACTAGATAGTACAGAGTCGAATTACAGCGGATATGTGCGAATTAGAGGCTGAATCGTTCGAAAATGAGCAAAATTCGTTCAAAACGAGCAAAATTCGTGCAAAACTGGCAAAATTGTTCATTGTGGTGTTGAATTGTGCTCAGATAGGATAACTTAACATAACTAGATAGTACAGAGTCGAATTACAGCGGATATGTGCGAACTAGAGGCTGAATCGTGCGAAAATGAGCATAATTCGTTCAAAACGAGCAAAATTGTTCATTGTGGTGTCGAATTGTGCTCAGATAGGATAACTTAACATAACTAGATAGTACAGAGTCGAATTACAGCGGATATGTGCGAATTAGAGGCTGAATCGTTCGAAAATGAGCAAAATTCGTTCAAAACGAGCAAAATTCGTGCAAAACGAGCAAAATTGTTCTTTGTGGTGTTGAATTGTGCTCAGATAGGATAACTTAACATAACTAGATAGTACAGAGTCGAATTACAGCAGATATGTGCGAATTAGAGGCTGAATCGTGCGAAAATGAGCAAAATTCGTTCAAAACGAGCAAAATTCGTTCAAAACGATCAAAATTGTTCATTGTGGTGTTGAATTGTGCTCAGTTACGATAACTTAACATGACTAGATAGTACAGAGTCGAATTACAGCAGATATGTGCGAATTAGAGGCTGAATCGTGCGAAAATGAGCATAATTCGTTCAAAACGAGCAAAATTGTTCATTGTGGTGTTGAATTGTGCTCAGATAGGATAACATAACATGACTAGATAGTACAGAGTCGAATTACAGCGAATATGTGCGAATTAGAGGCTGAATCGTGCGGAAATGAGCATAATTCGATCAAAACGATCAAACTTGTTCATTGTGGTGTTGAATTGTGCTCAGTTACGATAACTTAACATGACTAGATAGTACAGAGTCGAATTACAGCGGATATGTGCGAATTAGAGGCTGAATCGTGCGAAAATGAGCATAATTCGTCCAAAACGAGCAAAATTGTTCATTGTGGTGTTGAATTGTGCTCAGATAGGATAACTTAACATAAGTAGATAGTACAGAGTCGAATTACAGCGGATATGTGCGAATTAGAGGCTGAATCGTTCGCAAATGAGCAAAATTCGTTCAAAACGAGCAAAATTCGTGCAAAACTGGCAAAATTGTTCATTGTGGTGTTGAATTGTGCTCAGATAGGATAACTTAACATAACTAGATAGTACAGAGTCGAATTACAGCGGATATGTGCGAACTAGAGGCTGAATCGTGCGAAAATGAGCACAATTCGTTCAAAACGAGCAAAATTGTTCATTGTGGTGTCGAATTGTGCTCAGATAGGATAACATAACATAACTAGATAGTACAGAGTCGAATTACAGCGGATATGTGCGAATTAGAGGCTGAATCGTGCGAAAATGAGCATAATTCGTGCAAAACGAGCAAAATTGTTCATTGTGGTGTTGAATTGTGCTCAGATAGGATAACTTAACATAACTAGATAGTACAGAGTCGAATTACAGCGGATATGTGCGAGCTAGAGGCTGAATCGTGCGAAAATGAGCATAATTCGTTCAAAACGAGCAAAATTGTTCATTGTGGTGTTGAATTGTGCTCAGATAGGATAACATAAATTAACTAGATAGTACAGAGTCGAATTACAGCGGATATGTGCGAATTAGAGGCTGAATCGTTCGAAAATGAGCAAAATTCGTGCAAAACGAGCAAAATTGTTCATTGTGGTGTTGAATTGTGCTCAGATAGGATAACTTAACATAACTAGATAGTACAGAGTCGAATTACAGCGGATATGTGCGAACTAGAGGCTGAATCGTGCGAAGATGAGCATAATTCGTTCAAAACGAGAAAAATTGTTCATTGTGGTGTTGAATTGTGCTCAGTTACGATAACTTAACATAACTAGATAGTACAGAGTCGAATTACAGCGGATATGTGCGAATTAGAGCATGAATCGTTCGAAAATGAGCAAAATTCGTTCAAAACGAGCAAAATTCGTGCAAAACGAGCAAAATTGTTCATTGTGGTGTTGAATTGTGCTCAGATAGGATAACTTAACATAACTAGATAGTACAGAGTCGAATTACAGCGGATATGTGCGAATTAGAGGCTGAATCGTGCGAAAAGGAGCATAATTCGTTCAAAACGAGCAAAATTGTTCATTGTGGTGTTGAATTGTGCTCAGATAGGATAACTTAACATAACTAGATAGTACAGAGTCGAATTACAGCGGATATGTGCGAATTAGAGGCTGAATCGTGCGAAAATGAGCATAATTCGTGCAAAACGTGCAAAATTGTTCATTGTGGTGTCGAATTGTGCTCAGATAGGATAACTTAACATAACTAGATAGTACAGAGTCGAATTACAGCGGATATGTGCGAATTAGAGGCTGAATCGTGCGAAAATGAGCATAATTCGTTCAAAACGATCAAAATTGTTCATTGTGGTGTTGAATTGTGCTCAGTTACGATAACTTAACATGACTAGATTGTACAGAGTCGAATTACAGCGGATATGTGCGAATTAGAGGCTGAATCGTGCGAAAATGTGCATAATTCGTTCAAAACGAGCAAAATTGTTCATTGTGGTGTTCAATTGTGCTCAGATAGGATAACTTAACATAACTAGATAGTACAGAGTCGAATTACAGCGGATATGTGCGAATTAGAGGCTGAATCGTGCGAAAATGAGCATAATTCGTGCAAAACGTGCAAAATTGTTCATTGTGGTGTCGAATTGTGCTCAGGTAGGATAACTTAACATAAGTAGATAGTACAGAGTTGAATTACAGCGGATATGTGCGAATTAGAGGCTGAATCGTTCGAAAATGAGCAAAATTCGTTCAAAACGCGCAAAATTCGTGCAAAACGAGCAAAATTGTTCATTGTGGTGTTGAATTGTGCTCAGATAGGATAACTTAACATAACTAGATAGTACAGAGTCGAATTACAGCGGATATGTGCGAACTAGAGGCTGAATCGTGCGAAGATGAGCATAATTCGTTCAAAACGAGAAAAATTGTTCATTGTGGTGTTAAATTGTGCTCAGTTACGATAACTTAACATAACTAGATAGTACAGAGTCGAATTACAGCGGATATGTGCGAATTAGAGGATGAATCGTTCGAAAATGAGCAAAATTCGTTCAAAACGAGCAAAATTCGTGCAAAACGAGCAAAATTGTTCATTGTGGTGTTGAATTGTGCTCAGATAGGATAACTTAACATAACTAGATAGTACAGAGTCGAATTACAGCGGATATGTGCGAATTAGAGGCTGAATCGTGCGAAAATGAGCATAATTCGTTCAAAACGATCAAAATTGTTCATTGTGGTGTTGAATTGTGCTCAGTTACGATAACTTAACATGACTAAATAGTACAGAGTCGAATTACAGCGGATATGTGCGAATTAGAGGCTGAATCGTGCGAAAATGAGCATAATTCGTTCAAAACGAGCAAAATTGTTCATTGTGGTGTTGAATTGTGCTCAGTTACGATAACTTAACATAACTAGATAGTACAGAGTCGAATTACAGCGGATATGTGCGAATTAGAGGCTGAATCGTGCGAAAATGAGCATAATTCGTTCAAAACGAGCAAAATTGTTCATTGTGGTGTTGAATTGTGCTCAGATAGGATAACTTAACATAACTAGATAGTACAGAGTCGAATTACAGCGGATATGTGCGAATTAGAGTCTGAATCGTGCGAAAATGAGCATAATTCGTTCAAAACGAGCAAAATTGTTCATTGTGGTGTTGAATTGTGCTCAGATAGGATAACTTAACATAACTAGATAGTACAGAGTCGAATTACAGCGGATATGTGCGAATTAGAGGCTGAATCGTTCGAAAATGAGCAAAATTCGTTCAAAACGAGCAAAATTCGTGCAAAACGAGCAAAATTGTTCATTGTGGTGTTGAATTGTGCTCAGTTACCATAACTTAACATGACGAGATAGTACAGAGTCGAATTACAGCGGATATGTGCGAATTAGAGGCTGAATCGTGCGAAAATGAGCATAATTCGTTCAAAACGAGCAAAATTGTTCATTGTGGTGTTGAATTGTGCTCAGTTACGATAACTTAACATAACTAGATAGTACAGAGTCGAATTACAGCGGATATGTGCGAATTAGAGGCTGAATCGTTCGAAAATGAGCAAAATTCGATCAAAACGAGCAAAATTCGTGCAAAACGAACAAAATTGTTCATTGTGGTGTTGAATTGTGCTCAGATAGGATAACTTAACATAACTAGATAGTACAGAGTCGAATTACAGCGGATATGTGCGAATTAGAGGCTGAATCGTGCGAAAATGAGCATAATTCGTTCAAAACGATCAAAATTGCTCATTGTGGTGTTGAATTGTGCTCAGTTACGATAACTTAACATAACTAGATAGTACAGAGTCGAATTACAGCGGATATGTGCGAACTAGAGGCTGAATCGTTCGAAAATGAGCAAAATTCGATCAAAACGAGCAAAATTCGTGCAAAACGAGCAAAATTGTTCATTGTGGTGTTGAATTGTGCTCAGATAGGATAACTTAACATAACTAGATAGTACAGAGTCGAATTACAGCGGATATGTGCGAATTAGAGGCTGAATCGTGCGAAAATGAGCATAATTCGTTCAAAACGATCAAAATTGTTCATTGTGGTGTTGAATTGTGCTCAGTTACGATAACTTAACATGACTAGATAGTACAGAGTCGAATTACAGCGGATATGTGCGAATTAGAGGCTGAATCGTGCGAAAATGTGCATAATTCGTTCAAAACGAGCAAAATTGTTCATTGTGGTGTTCAATTGTGCTCAGATAGGATAACTTAACATAACTAGATAGTACAGAGTCGAATTACAGCGGATATGTGCGAACTAGAGGCTGAATCGTGCGAAGATGAGCATAATTCGTTCAAAACGAGAAAAATTGTTCATTGTGGTGTTGAATTGTGCTCAGTTACGATAACTTAACATAACTAGATAGTACAGAGTCGAATTACAGCGGATATGTGCGAATTAGAGGATGAATCGTTCGAAAATGAGCAAAATTCGTTCAAAACGAGCAAAATTCGTGCAAAACGAGCAAAATTGTTCATTGTGGTGTTGAATTGTGCTCAGATAGGATAACTTAACATAACTAGATAGTACAGAGTCGAATTACAGCGGATATGTGCGAATTAGAGGCTGAATCGTGCGAAAATGAGCATAATTCGTTCAAAACGATCAAAATTGTTCATTGTGGTGTTGAATTGTGCTCAGTTACGATAACTTAACATGACTAAATAGTACAGAGTCGAATTACAGCGGATATGTGCGAATTAGAGGCTGAATCGTGCGAAAATGAGCATAATTCGTTCAAAACGAGCAAAATTGTTCATTGTGGTGTTGAATTGTGCTCAGTTACGATAACTTAACATAACTAGATAGTACAGAGTCGAATTACAGCGGATATGTGCGAATTAGAGGCTGAATCGTGCGAAAATGAGCATAATTCGTTCAAAACGAGCAAAATTGTTCATTGTGGTGTTGAATTGTGCTCAGATAGGATAACTTAACATAACTAGATAGTACAGAGTCGAATTACAGCGGATATGTGCGAACCAGAGGCTGAATCGTGCGAAAATGAGCATAATTCGTTCAAAACGAGCAAAATTGTTCATTGTGGTGTTGAATTGTGCTCAGTTACGATAACTTAACATAACTAGATTGTGCAGAGTCGAATTACAGCGGATATGTGCGAATTAGAGGCTGAATCGTTCGAAAATGAGCAAAATTCGATCAAAACGAGCAAAATTCGTGCAAAACGAGCAAAATTGTTCATTGTGGTGTTGAATTGTGCTCAGATAGGATAACTTAACATAACTAGATAGTACAGAGTCGAATTACAGCGGATATGTGCGAATTAGAGGCTGAATCGTGCGAAAATGAGCATAATTCGTGCAAAACGAGCAAAATTGTTCATTGTGTTGTTGAATTGTGCTCAGATAGGATAACTTAACATAACTAGACAGTACAGGGTCGAATTACAGCGGATATGTGCGAACTAGAGGCTGAATCGTGCGAAAATGAGCATAATTCGTTCAAAACGAGCAAAATTGTTCATTGTGGTGTTGAATTGTGCTCAGTTACGATAACTTAACATAACTAGATAGTACAGAGTCGAATTACAGCGGATATGTGCGAATTAGAGGCTGAATCGTGCGAAAATGAGCATAATTCGTTCAAAACGAGCAAAATTGTTCATTGTGGTGTTGAATTGTGCTCAGATAGGATAACTTAACATAACTAGATAGTACAGAGTCGAATTACAGCGGATATGTGCGAACTAGAGGCTGAATCGTGCGAAAATGAGCATAATTCGTTCAAAACGAGCAAAATTGTTCATTGTGGTGTTGAATTGTGCTCAGTTACGATAACTTAACATAACTAGATTGTGCAGAGTCGAATTACAGCGGATATGTGCGAATTAGAGGCTGAATCGTTCGAAAATGAGCAAAATTCGATCAAAACGAGCAAAATTCGTGCAAAACGAGCAAAATTGTTCATTGTGGTGTTGAATTGTGCTCAGATAGGATAACTTAACATAACTAGATAGTACAGAGTCGAATTACAGCGGATATGTGCGAATTAGAGGCTGAATCGTGCGAAAATGAGCATAATTCGTGCAAAACGAGCAAAATTGTTCATTGTGGTGTTGAATTGTGCTCAGATAGGATAACTTAACATAACTAGACAGTACAGAGTCGAATTACAGCGGATATGTGCGAACTAGAGGCTGAATCGTGCGAAAATGAGCATAATTCGTTCAAAACGAGCAAAATTGTTCATTGTGGTGTTGAATTGTGCTCAGTTACGATAACTTAACATAACTAGATAGTACAGAGTCGAATTGCAGCGGATATGTGCGAATTAGAGGCTGAATCGTGCGAAAATGAGCATTATTCGTTCAAAACGAGCAAAATTGTTCATTGTGGTGTTGAATTGTGCTCAGCTACGATAACTTAACATAACTAGATAGTACAGAGTCGAATTACAGCGGATATGTGCGAATTAGAGGCTGAATCGTTCGAAAATGAGCAAAATTCGATCAAAACGAGCAAAATTCGTGCAAAACGAGCAAAATTGTTCATTGTGGTGTTGAATTGTGCTCAGATAGGATAACTTAACATAACTAGATAGTACAGAGTCGAATTACAGCGGATATGTGCGAATTAGAGGCTGAATCGTGCGAAAATGAGCATAATTCGTTCAAAACGAGCAAAATTGTTCATTGTGGTGTTGAATTGTGCTCAGATAGGATAACTTAACATAACTAGATAGTACAGAGTCGAATTACAGCGGATATGTGCGAATTAGAGGCTGAATCGTGCGAAAATGAGCATAATTCGTGCAAAACGTGCAAAATTGTTCATTGTGGTGTCGAATTGTGCTCAGATAGGATAACTTAACATGACTAGATAGTACAGAGTCGAATTACAGCGGATATGTGCGAATTAGAGGCTGAATCGTGCGAAAATGAGCATAATTCGTTCAAAACGATCAAAATTGTTCATTGTGGTGTTGAATTGTGCTCAGTTACGATAACCTAACATGACTAGATAGTACAGAGTCGAATTTCAGCGGATATGTGCGAATTAGAGGCTGAATCGTGCGAAAATGAGAATAATTCGTTCAAAACGAGCAAAATTGTTCATTGTGGTGTTGAATTGTGCTCAGATAGGATAACTTAACATAACTAGATAGTACAGAGTCGAATTACAGCGGATATGTGCGAATTAGAGGCTGAATCGTGCGAAAATGAGCATAATTCGTTCAAAACGATCAAAATTGTTCATTGTGGTGTTGAATTGTGCTCAGTTACGATAACTTAACATGACTAGATAGTACAGAGTCGAATTGCAGCGGATATGTGCGAATTAGAGGCTGAATCGTGCGAAAATGAGCATAATTCGTTCAAAACGAGCAAAATTGTTCATTGTGGTGTTGAATTGTGCTCAGATAGGATAACTTAACATAACTAGATAGTACAGAGTCGAATTACAGCGGATATGTGCGAATTAGAGGCTGAATCGTGCGAAAATGAGCATAATTCGTGCAAAACGTGCAAAATTGTTCATTGTGGTGTCGAATTGTGCTCAGATAGGACAACTTAACATAACTAGATAGTACAGAGTCGAATTACAGCGGATATGTGCGAATTAGAGGCTGAATCGTGCGAAAAGGAGCATAATTCGTTCAAAACGAGCAAAATTGTTCATTGTGGTGTTGAATTGTGCTCAGATAGGATAACTTAACATAACTAGATAGTACAGAGTCGAATTACAGCGGATATGTGCGAATTAGAGGCTGAATCGTGCGAAAATGAGCATAATTCGTGCAAAACGAGCAAAATTGTTCATTGTGGTGTTGAATTGTGCTCAGATAGGATAACTTAACATAACTAGACAGTACAGAGTCGAATTACAGCGGATATGTGCGAACTAGAGGCTGAATCGTGCGAAAATGAGCATAATTCGTTCAAAACGAGCAAAATTGTTCATTGTGGTGTTGAATTGTGCTCAGTTACGATAACTTAACATAACTAGATAGTACAGAGTCGAATTGCAGCGGATATGTGCGAATTAGAGGCTGAATCGTGCGAAAATGAGCATTATTCGTTCAAAACGAGCAAAATTGTTCATTGTGGTGTTGAATTGTGCTCAGCTACGATAACTTAACATAACTAGATAGTACAGAGTCGAATTACAGCGGATATGTGCGAATTAGAGGCTGAATCGTTCGAAAATGAGCAAAATTCGATCAAAACGAGCAAAATTCGTGCAAAACGAGCAAAATTGTTCATTGTGGTGTTGAATTGTGCTCAGATAGGATAACTTAACATAACTAGATAGTACAGAGTCGAATTACAGCGGATATGTGCGAATTAGAGGCTGAATCGTGCGAAAATGAGCATAATTCGTTCAAAACGAGCAAAATTGTTCATTGTGGTGTTGAATTGTGCTCAGATAGGATAACTTAACATAACTAGATAGTACAGAGTCGAATTACAGCGGATATGTGCGAATTAGAGGCTGAATCGTGCGAAAATGAGCATAATTCGTGCAAAACGTGCAAAATTGTTCATTGTGGTGTCGAATTGTGCTCAGATAGGATAACTTAACATGACTAGATAGTACAGAGTCGAATTACAGCGGATATGTGCGAATTAGAGGCTGAATCGTGCGAAAATGAGCATAATTCGTTCAAAACGATCAAAATTGTTCATTGTGGTGTTGAATTGTGCTCAGTTACGATAACCTAACATGACTAGATAGTACAGAGTCGAATTTCAGCGGATATGTGCGAATTAGAGGCTGAATCGTGCGAAAATGAGAATAATTCGTTCAAAACGAGCAAAATTGTTCATTGTGGTGTTGAATTGTGCTCAGATAGGATAACTTAACATAACTAGATAGTACAGAGTCGAATTACAGCGGATATGTGCGAATTAGAGGCTGAATCGTGCGAAAATGAGCATAATTCGTTCAAAACGATCAAAATTGTTCATTGTGGTGTTGAATTGTGCTCAGTTACGATAACTTAACATGACTAGATAGTACAGAGTCGAATTGCAGCGGATATGTGCGAATTAGAGGCTGAATCGTGCGAAAATGAGCATAATTCGTTCAAAACGAGCAAAATTGTTCATTGTGGTGTTGAATTGTGCTCAGATAGGATAACTTAACATAACTAGATAGTACAGAGTCGAATTACAGCGGATATGTGCGAATTAGAGGCTGAATCGTGCGAAAATGAGCATAATTCGTGCAAAACGTGCAAAATTGTTCATTGTGGTGTCGAATTGTGCTCAGATAGGACAACTTAACATAACTAGATAGTACAGAGTTGAATTACAGCGGATATGTGCGAATTAGAGGCTGAATCGTTCGAAAATGAGCAAAATTCGTTCAAAACGAGCAAAATTCGTGCAAAACGAGCAAAATTGTTCATCGTGGTGTTGAATTGTGCTCAGCTACGATAACTTAACATAACTAGATAGTACAGAGTCGAATTACAGCGGATATGTGCGAATTAGAGGCTGAATCGTTCGAAAATGAGCAAAATTCGATCAAAACGAGCAAAATTCGTGCAAAACGAGCAAAATTGTTCATTGTGGTGTTGAATTGTGCTCAGATAGGATAACTTAACATAACTAGATAGTACAGAGTCGAATTACAGCGGATATGTGCGAATTAGAGGCTGAATCGTGCGAAAAGGAGCATAATTCGTTCAAAACGAGCAAAATTGTTCATTGTGGTGTTGAATTGTGCTCAGATAGGATAACTTAACATAACTAGATAGTACAGAGTCGAATTACAGCGGATATGTGCGAATTAGAGGCTGAATCGTGCGAAAATGAGCATAATTCGTGCAAAACGTGCAAAATTGTTCATTGTGGTGTCGAATTGTGCTCAGATAGGATAACTTAACATAACTAGATAGTACAGAGTCGAATTACAGCGGATATGTGCGAATTAGAGGCTGAATCGTGCGAAAATGAGCATAATTCGTTCAAAACGATCAAAATTGTTCATTGTGGTGTTGAATTGTGCTCAGTTACGATAACTTAACATGACTAGATAGTACAGAGTCGAATTACAGCGGATATGTGCGAATTAGAGGATGAATCGTTCGAAAATGAGCAAAATTCGTTCAAAACGAGCAAAATTCGTGCAAAACGAGCAAAATTGTTCATTGTGGTGTTGAATTGTGCTCAGATAGGATAACTTAACATAACTAGATAGTACAGAGTCGAATTACAGCGGATATGTGCGAATTAGAGGCTGAATCGTGCGAAAATGAGCATAATTCGTTCAAAACGATCAAAATTGTTCATTGTGGTGTTGAATTGTGCTCAGTTACGATAACTTAACATGACTAAATAGTACAGAGTCGAATTACAGCGGATATGTGCGAATTAGAGGCTGAATCGTGCGAAAATGAGAATAATTCGTTCAAAACGAGCAAAATTGTTCATTGTGGTGTTGAATTGTGCTCAGATAGGATAACTTAACATAACTAGATAGTACAGAGTCGAATTACAGCGGATATGTGCGAATTAGAGGCTGAATCGTGCGAAAATGAGCATAATTCGTTCAAAACGATCAAAATTGTTCATTGTGGTGTTGAAATGTGCTCAGTTACGATAACTTAACATGACTAGATAGTACAGAGTCGAATTGCAGCGGATATGTGCGAATTAGAGGCTGAATCGTGCGAAAATGAGCATAATTCGTTCAAAACGAGCAAAATTGTTCATTGTGGTGTTGAATTGTGCTCAGATAGGATAACTTAACATAACTAGATAGTACAGAGTCGAATTACAGCGGATATGTGCGAATTAGAGGCTGAATCGTGCGAAAATGAGCATAATTCGTGCAAAACGTGCAAAATTGTTCATTGTGGTGTCGAATTGTGCTCAGATAGGACAACTTAACATAACTAGATAGTACAGAGTTGAATTACAGCGGATATGTGCGAATTAGAGGCTGAATCGTTCGAAAATGAGCAAAATTCGTTCAAAACGAGCAAAATTCGTGCAAAACGAGCAAAATTGTTCATCGTGGTGTTGAATTGTGCTCAGCTACGATAACTTAACATAACTAGATAGTACAGAGTCGAATTACAGCGGATATGTGCGAATTAGAGGCTGAATCGTTCGAAAATGAGCAAAATTCGATCAAAACGAGCAAAATTCGTGCAAAACGAGCAAAATTGTTCATTGTGGTGTTGAATTGTGCTCAGATAGGATAACTTAACATAACTAGATAGTACAGAGTCGAATTACTGCGGATATGTGCGAATTAGAGGCTGAATCGTGCGAAAAGGAGCATAATTCGTTCAAAACGAGAAAAATTGTTCATTGTGGTGTTAAATTGTGCTCAGATAGGATAACTTAACATAACTAGATAGTACAGAGTCGAATTACAGCGGATATGTGCGAATTAGAGGCTGAATCGTTCGAAAATGAGCAAAATTCGATCAAAACGAGCAAAATTCGTGCAAAACGAGCAAAATTGTTCATTGTGGTGTTGAATTGTGCTCAGATAGGATAACTTAACATAACTAGATAGTACAGAGTCGAATTACAGCGGATATGTGCGAACTAGAGGCTGAATCGTGCGAAGATGAGCATAATTCGTTCAAAACGAGAAAAATTGTTCATTGTGGTGTTAAATTGTGCTCAGTTACGATAACTTAACATAACTAGATAGTACAGAGTCGAATTACAGCGGATATGTGCGAATTAGAGGATGAATCGTTCGAAAATGAGCAAAATTCGTTCAAAACGAGCAAAATTCGTGCAAAACGAGCAAAATTGTTCATTGTGGTGTTGAATTGTGCTCAGATAGGATAACTTAACATAACTAGATAGTACAGAGTCGAATTACAGCGGATATGTGCGAATTAGAGGCTGAATCGTGCGAAAATGAGCATAATTCGTTCAAAACGATCAAAATTGTTCATTGTGGTGTTGAATTGTGCTCAGTTACGATAACTTAACATGACTAAATAGTACAGAGTCGAATTACAGCGGATATGTGCGAATTAGAGGTTGAATCGTGCGAAAATGAGAATAATTCGTTCAAAACGAGCAAAATTGTTCATTGTGGTGTTGAATTGTGCTCAGATAGGATAACTTAACATAACTAGATAGTACAGAGTCGAATTACAGCGGATATGTGCGAATTAGAGGCTGAATCGTGCGAAAATGAGCATAATTCGTTCAAAACGATCAAAATTGTTCATTGTGGTGTTGAATTGTGCTCAGTTACGATAACTTAACATGACTAGATAGTACAGAGTCGATTTGCAGCGGATATGTGCGAATTAGAGGCTGAATCGTGCGAAAATGAGCATAATTCGTTCAAAACGAGCAAAATTGTTCATTGTGGTGTTGAATTGTGCTCAGATAGGATAACTTAACATAACTAGATAGTACAGAGTCGAATTACAGCGGATATGTGCGAATTAGAGGCTGAATCGTGCGAAAATGAGCATAATTCGTGCAAAACGTGCAAAATTGTTCATTGTGGTGTTGAATTGTGCTCAGTTACGATAACTTAACATGACTAAATAGTACAGAGTCGAATTACAGCGGATATGTGCGAATTAGAGGCTGAATCGTGCGAAAATGAGAATAATTCGTTCAAAACGAGCAAAATTGTTCATTGTGGTGTTGAATTGTGCTCAGATAGGATAACTTAACATAACTAGATAGTACAGAGTCGAATTACAGCGGATATGTGCGAATTAGAGGCTGAATCGTGCGAAAATGAGCATAATTCGTTCAAAACGATCAAAATTGTTCATTGTGGTGTTGAAATGTGCTCAGTTACGATAACTTAACATGACTAGATAGTACAGAGTCGAATTGCAGCGGATATGTGCGAATTAGAGGCTGAATCGTGCGAAAATGAGCATAATTCGTTCAAAACGAGCAAAATTGTTCATTGTGGTGTTGAATTGTGCTCAGATAGGATAACTTAACATAACTAGATAGTACAGAGTCGAATTACAGCGGATATGTGCGAATTAGAGGCTGAATCGTGCGAAAATGAGCATAATTCGTGCAAAACGTGCAAAATTGTTCATTGTGGTGTCGAATTGTGCTCAGATAGGACAACTTAACATAACTAGATAGTACAGAGTTGAATTACAGCGGATATGTGCGAATTAGAGGCTGAATCGTTCGAAAATGAGCAAAATTCGTTCAAAACGAGCAAAATTCGTGCAAAACGAGCAAAATTGTTCATCGTGGTGTTGAATTGTGCTCAGCTACGATAACTTAACATAACTAGATAGTACAGAGTCGAATTACAGCGGATATGTGCGAATTAGAGGCTGAATCGTTCGAAAATGAGCAAAATTCGATCAAAACGAGCAAAATTCGTGCAAAACGAGCAAAATTGTTCATTGTGGTGTTGAATTGTGCTCAGATAGGATAACTTAACATAACTAGATAGTACAGAGTCGAATTACTGCGGATATGTGCGAATTAGAGGCTGAATCGTGCGAAAAGGAGCATAATTCGTTCAAAACGAGAAAAATTGTTCATTGTGGTGTTAAATTGTGCTCAGATAGGATAACTTAACATAACTAGATAGTACAGAGTCGAATTACAGCGGATATGTGCGAATTAGAGGCTGAATCGTTCGAAAATGAGCAAAATTCGATCAAAACGAGCAAAATTCGTGCAAAACGAGCAAAATTGTTCATTGTGGTGTTGAATTGTGCTCAGATAGGATAACTTAACATAACTAGATAGTACAGAGTCGAATTACAGCGGATATGTGCGAACTAGAGGCTGAATCGTGCGAAGATGAGCATAATTCGTTCAAAACGAGAAAAATTGTTCATTGTGGTGTTAAATTGTGCTCAGTTACGATAACTTAACATAACTAGATAGTACAGAGTCGAATTACAGCGGATATGTGCGAATTAGAGGATGAATCGTTCGAAAATGAGCAAAATTCGTTCAAAACGAGCAAAATTCGTGCAAAACGAGCAAAATTGTTCATTGTGGTGTTGAATTGTGCTCAGATAGGATAACTTAACATAACTAGATAGTACAGAGTCGAATTACAGCGGATATGTGCGAATTAGAGGCTGAATCGTGCGAAAATGAGCATAATTCGTTCAAAACGATCAAAATTGTTCATTGTGGTGTTGAATTGTGCTCAGTTACGATAACTTAACATGACTAAATAGTACAGAGTCGAATTACAGCGGATATGTGCGAATTAGAGGTTGAATCGTGCGAAAATGAGAATAATTCGTTCAAAACGAGCAAAATTGTTCATTGTGGTGTTGAATTGTGCTCAGATAGGATAACTTAACATAACTAGATAGTACAGAGTCGAATTACAGCGGATATGTGCGAATTAGAGGCTGAATCGTGCGAAAATGAGCATAATTCGTTCAAAACGATCAAAATTGTTCATTGTGGTGTTGAATTGTGCTCAGTTACGATAACTTAACATGACTAGATAGTACAGAGTCGATTTGCAGCGGATATGTGCGAATTAGAGGCTGAATCGTGCGAAAATGAGCATAATTCGTTCAAAACGAGCAAAATTGTTCATTGTGGTGTTGAATTGTGCTCAGATAGGATAACTTAACATAACTAGATAGTACAGAGTCGAATTACAGCGGATATGTGCGAATTAGAGGCTGAATCGTGCGAAAATGAGCATAATTCGTGCAAAACGTGCAAAATTGTTCATTGTGGTGTCGAATTGTGCTCAGATAGGACAACTTAACATAACTAGATAGTACAGAGTTGAATTACAGCGGATATGTGCGAATTAGAGGCCGAATCGTTCGAAAATGAGCAAAATTCGTTCAAAACGAGCAAAATTCGTGCAAAACGAGCAAAATTGTTCATCGTGGTGTTGAATTGTGTTCAGCTACGATAACTTAACATAACTAGATAGTACAGAGTCGAATTACAGCGGATATGTGCGAATTAGAGGCTGAATCGTTCGAAAATGAGCAAAATTCGATCAAAACGAGCAAAATTCGTGCAAAACGAGCAAAATCGTTCATTGTGGTGTTGAATTGTGCTCAGATAGGATAACTTAACATAACTAGATAGTACAGAGTCGAATTACTGCGGATATGTGCGAATTAGAGGCTGAATCGTGCGAAAAGGAGCATAATTCGTTCAAAACGAGCAAAATTGTTCATTGTGGTGTTGAATTGTGCTCAGATAGGATAACTTAACATAACTAGATAGTACAGAGTCGAATTACAGCGGATATGTGCGAATTAGAGGCTGAATCGTGCGAAAATGAGCATAATTCGTGCAAAACGTGCAAAATTGTTCATTGTGGTGTCGAATTGTGCTCAGATAGGATAACTTAACATAACTAGATAGTACAGAGTCGAATTACAGCGGATATGTGCGAATTAGAGGCTGAATCGTGCGAAAATGAGCATAATTCGTTCAAAACGATCAAAATTGTTCATTGTGGTGTTGAATTGTGCTCAGTTACGATAACTTAACATGACTAGATAGTACAGAGTCGAATTACAGCGGATATGTGCGAATTAGAGGCTGAATCGTGCGAAAATGTGCATAATTCGTTCAAAACGAGCAAAATTGTTCATTGTGGTGTTCAATTGTGCTCAGATAGGATAACTTAACATAACTAGATAGTACAGAGTCGAATTACAGCGGATATGTGCGAACTAGAGGCTGAATCGTGCGAAGATGAGCATAATTCGTTCAAAACGAGAAAAATTGTTCATTGTGGTGTTGAATTGTGCTCAGTTACGATAACTTAACATAACTAGATAGTACAGAGTCGAATTACAGCGGATATGTGCGAATTAGAGGCTGAATCGTGCGAAAATGAGCATAATTCGTTCAAAACGAGCAAAATTGTTCATTGTGGTGTTGAATTGTGCTCAGATAGGATAACTTAACATAACTAGATAGTACAGAGTCGAATTACAGCGGATATGTGCGAACCAGAGGCTGAATCGTGCGAAAATGAGCATAATTCGTTCAAAACGAGCAAAATTGTTCATTGTGGTGTTGAATTGTGCTCAGTTACGATAACTTAACATAACTAGATTGTGCAGAGTCGAATTACAGCGGATATGTGCGAATTAGAGGCTGAATCGTTCGAAAATGAGCAAAATTCGATCAAAACGAGCAAAATTCGTGCAAAACGAGCAAAATTGTTCATTGTGGTGTTGAATTGTGCTCAGATAGGATAACTTAACATAACTAGATAGTACAGAGTCGAATTACAGCGGATATGTGCGAATTAGAGGCTGAATCGTGCGAAAATGAGCATAATTCGTGCAAAACGAGCAAAATTGTTCATTGTGTTGTTGAATTGTGCTCAGATAGGATAACTTAACATAACTAGACAGTACAGAGTCGAATTACAGCGGATATGTGCGAATTAGAGGCTGAATCGTTCGAAAATGAGCAAAATTCGTTCAAAACGAGCAAAATTCGTGCAAAACGAGCAAAATTGTTCATTGTGGTGTTGAATTGTGCTCAGATAGGATAACTTAACATAACTAGATAGTACAGAGTCGAATTACAGCGGATATGTGCGAACTAGAGGCTGAATCGTGCGAAGATGAGCATAATTCGTTGAAAACGAGAAAAATTGTTCATTGTGGTGTTGAATTGTGCTCAGTTACGATAACTTAACATAACTAGATAGTACAGAGTCGAATTACAGCGGATATGTGCGAATTAGAGGATGAATCGTTCGAAAATGAGCAAAATTCGTTCAAAACGAGCAAAATTCGTGCAAAACGAGCAAAATTGTTCATTGTGGTGTTGAATTGTGCTCAGATAGGATAACTTAACATAACTAGATAGTACAGAGTCGAATTACAGCGGATATGTGCGAATTAGAGGCTGAATCGTGCGAAAATGAGCATAATTCGTTCAAAACGATCAAAATTGTTCATTGTGGTGTTGAATTGTGCTCAGTTACGATAACTTAACATGACTAAATAGTACAGAGTCGAATTACAGCGGATATGTGCGAATTAGAGGATGAATCGTTCGAAAATGAGCAAAATTCGTTCAAAACGAGCAAAATTCGTGCAAAACGAGCAAAATTGTTCATTGTGGTGTTGAATTGTGCTCAGATAGGATAACTTAACATAACTAGATAGTACAGAGTCGAATTACAGCGGATATGTGCGAATTAGAGGCTGAATCGTGCGAAAATGAGCATAATTCGTTCAAAACGATCAAAATTGTTCATTGTGGTGTTGAATTGTGCTCAGTTACGATAACTTAACATGACTAAATAGTACAGAGTCGAATTACAGCGGATATGTGCGAATTAGAGGCTGAATCGTGCGAAAATGAGCATAATTCGTTCAAAACGAGCAAAATTGTTCATTGTGGTGTTGAATTGTGCTCAGTTACGATAACTTAACATAGCTAGATAGTACAGAGTCGAATTACAGCGGATATGTGCGAATTAGAGGCTGAATCGTGCGAAAATGAGCATAATTCGTTCAAAACGAGCAAAATTGTTCATTGTGGTGTTGAATTGTGCTCAGATAGGATAACTTAACATAACTAGATAGTACAGAGTCGAATTACAGCGGATATGTGCGAATTAGAGGCTGAATCGTTCGAAAATGAGCAAAATTCGTTCAAAACGAGCAAAATTCGTGCAAAACGAGCAAAATTGTTCATTGTGGTGTTGAATTGTGCTCAGTTACGATAACTTAACATGACGAGATAGTACAGAGTCGAATTACAGCGGATATGTGCGAATTAGAGGCTGAATCGTGCGAAAATGAGCATAATTCGTTCAAAACGAGCAAAATTGTTCATTGTGGTGTTGAATTGTGCTCAGTTACGATAACTTAACATAACTAGATAGTACAGAGTCGAATTACAGCGGATATGTGCGAATTAGAGGCTGAATCGTTCGAAAATGAGCAAAATTCGATCAAAACGAGCAAAATTCGTGCAAAACGAGCAAAATTGTTCATTGTGGTGTTGAATTGTGCTCAGATAGGATAACTTAACATAACTAGATAGTACAGAGTCGAATTACAGCGGATATGTGCGAATTAGAGGCTGAATCGTGCGAAAATGAGCATAATTCGTTCAAAACGATCAAAATTGCTCATTGTGGTGTTGAATTGTGCTCAGTTACGATAACTTAACATGACTAAATAGTACAGAGTCGAATTACAGCGGATATGTGCGAATTAGAGGCTGAATCGTGCGAAAATGAGCATAATTCGTTCAAAACGAGCAAAATTGTTCATTGTGGTGTTGAATTGTGCTCAGATAGGATAACTTAACATAACTAGATAGTGCAGAGTCGAATTACAGCGGATATGTGCGAACTAGAGGCTGAATCGTTCGAAAATGAGCAAAATTCGATCAAAACGAGCAAAATTCGTGCAAAACGAGCAAAATTGTTCATTGTGGTGTTGAATTGTGCTCAGATAGGATAACTTAACATAACTAGATAGTACAGAGTCGAATTACAGCGGATACGTGCGAATTAGAGGCTGAATCGTGCGAAAATGAGCATAATTCGTTCAAAACGAGCAAAATTGTTCATTGTGGTGTTGAATTGTGCTCAGATAGGATAACTTAACATAACTAGATAGTACAGAGTCGAATTACAGCGGATATGTGCGAATTAGAGGCTGAATCGTGCGAAAATTAGCATAATTCGAGCAAAACGTGCAAAATTGTTCATTGTGGTGTCGAATTGTGCTCAGTTACGATAACTTAACATGACTAGATAGTACAGAGTCGAATTACAGCGGATATGTGCGAATTAGAGGCTGAATCGTGCGAAAATGAGCATAATTCGTTCAAAACGATCAAAATTGTTCATTGTGGTGTTGAATTGTGCTCAGTTACGATAACCCAACATGACTAGATAGTACAGAGTCGAATTTCAGCGGATATGTGCGAATTAGAGGCTGAATCGTGCGAAAATGAGAATAATTCGTTCAAAACGAGCAAAATTGTTCATTGTGGTGTTGAATTGTGCTCAGATAGGATAACTTAACATAACTAGATAGTACAGAGTCGAATTACAGCGGATATGTGCGAATTAGAGGCTGAATCGTGCGAAAATGAGCATAATTCGTTCAAAACGATCAAAATTGTTCATTGTGGTGTTGAATTGTGCTCAGTTACGATAACTTAACATAGCTAGATAGTACAGAGTCGAATTACAGCGGATATGTGCGAATTAGAGGATGAATCGTTCGAAAATGAGCAAAATTCGTTCAAAACGATCAAAATTGTTCATTGTGGTGTTGAATTGTGCTCAGTTACGATAACCCAACATGACTAGATAGTACAGAGTCGAATTTCAGCGGATATGTGCGAATTAGAGGCTGAATCGTGCGAAAATGAGAATAATTCGTTCAAAACGAGCAAAATTGTTCATTGTGGTGTTGAATTGTGCTCAGATAGGATAACTTAACATAACTAGATAGTACAGAGTCGAATTACAGCGGATATGTGCGAATTAGAGGCTGAATCGTGCGAAAATGAGCATAATTCGTTCAAAACGAGCAAAATTGTTCATTGTGGTGTTGAATTGTGCTCAGATAGGATAACTTAACATAACTAGATAGTACAGAGTCGAATTACAGCGGATATGTGCGAATTAGAGGCTGAATCGTGCGAAAATGAGCATAATTCGTTCAAAACGATCAAAATTGTTCATTGTGGTGTTGAATTGTGCTCAGTTACGATAACTTAACATGACTAAATAGTACAGAGTCGAATTACAGCGGATATGTGCGAATTAGAGGATGAATCGTTCGAAAATGAGCAAAATTCGTTCAAAACGAGCAAAATTCGTGCAAAACGAGCAAAATTGTTCATTGTGGTGTTGAATTGTGCTCAGATAGGATAACTTAACATAACTAGATAGTACAGAGTCGAATTACAGCGGATATGTGCGAATTAGAGGCTGAATCGTGCGAAAATGAGCATAATTCGTTCAAAACGATCAAAATTGTTCATTGTGGTGTTGAATTGTGCTCAGTTACGATAACTTAACATGACTAAATAGTACAGAGTCGAATTACAGCGGATATGTGCGAATTAGAGGCTGAATCGTGCGAAAATGAGCATAATTCGTTCAAAACGAGCAAAATTGTTCATTGTGGTGTTGAATTGTGCTCAGTTACGATAACTTAACATAGCTAGATAGTACAGAGTCGAATTACAGCGGATATGTGCGAATTAGAGGCTGAATCGTGCGAAAATGAGCATAATTCGTTCAAAACGAGCAAAATTGTTCATTGTGGTGTTGAATTGTGCTCAGATAGGATAACTTAACATAACTAGATAGTACAGAGTCGAATTACAGCGGATATGTGCGAATTAGAGGCTGAATCGTTCGAAAATGAGCAAAATTCGTTCAAAACGAGCAAAATTCGTGCAAAACGAGCAAAATTGTTCATTGTGGTGTTGAATTGTGCTCAGTTACGATAACTTAACATGACGAGATAGTACAGAGTCGAATTACAGCGGATATGTGCGAATTAGAGGCTGAATCGTGCGAAAATGAGCATAATTCGTTCAAAACGAGCAAAATTGTTCATTGTGGTGTTGAATTGTGCTCAGTTACGATAACTTAACATAACTAGATAGTACAGAGTCGAATTACAGCGGATATGTGCGAATTAGAGGCTGAATCGTTCGAAAATGAGCAAAATTCGATCAAAACGAGCAAAATTCGTGCAAAACGAGCAAAATTGTTCATTGTGGTGTTGAATTGTGCTCAGATAGGATAACTTAACATAACTAGATAGTACAGAGTCGAATTACAGCGGATATGTGCGAATTAGAGGCTGAATCGTGCGAAAATGAGCATAATTCGTTCAAAACGATCAAAATTGCTCATTGTGGTGTTGAATTGTGCTCAGTTACGATAACTTAACATGACTAAATAGTACAGAGTCGAATTACAGCGGATATGTGCGAATTAGAGGCTGAATCGTGCGAAAATGAGCATAATTCGTTCAAAACGAGCAAAATTGTTCATTGTGGTGTTGAATTGTGCTCAGATAGGATAACTTAACATAACTAGATAGTACAGAGTCGAATTACAGCGGATATGTGCGAACTAGAGGCTGAATCGTTCGAAAATGAGCAAAATTCGATCAAAACGAGCAAAATTCGTGCAAAACGAGCAAAATTGTTCATTGTGGTGTTGAATTGTGCTCAGATAGGATAACTTAACATAACTAGATAGTACAGAGTCGAATTACAGCGGATACGTGCGAATTAGAGGCTGAATCGTGCGAAAATGAGCATAATTCGTTCAAAACGAGCAAAATTGTTCATTGTGGTGTTGAATTGTGCTCAGATAGGATAACTTAACATAACTAGATAGTACAGAGTCGAATTACAGCGGATATGTGCGAATTAGAGGCTGAATCGTGCGAAAATTAGCATAATTCGAGCAAAACGTGCAAAATTGTTCATTGTGGTGTCGAATTGTGCTCAGTTACGATAACTTAACATGACTAGATAGTACAGAGTCGAATTACAGCGGATATGTGCGAATTAGAGGCTGAATCGTGCGAAAATGAGCATAATTCGTTCAAAACGATCAAAATTGTTCATTGTGGTGTTGAATTGTGCTCAGTTACGATAACCCAACATGACTAGATAGTACAGAGTCGAATTTCAGCGGATATGTGCGAATTAGAGGCTGAATCGTGCGAAAATGAGAATAATTCGTTCAAAACGAGCAAAATTGTTCATTGTGGTGTTGAATTGTGCTCAGATAGGATAACTTAACATAACTAGATAGTACAGAGTCGAATTACAGCGGATATGTGCGAATTAGAGGCTGAATCGTGCGAAAATGAGCATAATTCGTTCAAAACGATCAAAATTGTTCATTGTGGTGTTGAATTGTGCTCAGTTACGATAACTTAACATGACTAGATAGTACAGAGTCGAATTGCAGCGGATATGTGCGAATTAGAGGCTGAATCGTGCGAAAATGAGCATAATTCGTTCAAAACGAGCAAAATTGTTCATTGTGGTGTTGAATTGTGCTCAGATAGGATAACTTAACATAACTAGATAGTACAGAGTCGAATTACAGCGGATATGTGCGAATTAGAGGCTGAATCGTGCGAAAATGAGCATAATTCGTGCAAAACGTGCAAAATTGTTCATTGTGGTGTCGAATTGTGCTCAGATAGGACAACTTAACATAACTAGATAGTACAGAGTTGAATTACAGCGGATATGTGCGAATTAGAGGCTGAATCGTTCGAAAATGAGCAAAATTCGTTCAAAACGAGCAAAATTCGTGCAAAACGAGCAAAATTGTTCATCGTGGTGTTGAATTGTGCTCAGCTACGATAACTTAACATAACTAGATAGTACAGAGTCGAATTACAGCGGATATGTGCGAATTAGAGGCTGAATCGTTCGAAAATGAGCAAAATTCGATCAAAACGAGCAAAATTCGTGCAAAACGAGCAAAATTGTTCATTGTGGTGTTGAATTGTGCTCAGATAGGATAACTTAACATAACTAGATAGTACAGAGTCGAATTACTGCGGATATGTGCGAATTAGAGGCTGAATCGTGCGAAAAGGAGCATAATTCGTTCAAAACGAGCAAAATTGTTCATTGTGGTGTTGAATTGTGCTCAGATAGGATAACTTAACATAACTAGATAGTACAGAGTCGAACTACAGCGGATATGTGCGAATTAGAGGCTGAATCGTGCGAAAATGAGCATAATTCGTGCAAAACGTGCAAAATTGTTCATTGTGGTGTCGAATTGTGCTCAGATAGGATAACTTAACATAACTAGATAGTACAGAGTCGAATTACAGCGGATATGTGCGAATTAGAGGCTGAATCGTGCGAAAATGAGCATAATTCGTTCAAAACGATCAAAATTGTTCATTGTGGTGTTGAATTGTGCTCAGTTACGATAACTTAACATGACTAGATAGTACAGAGTCGAATTACAGCGGATATGTGCGAATTAGAGGCTGAATCGTGCGAAAATGTGCATAATTCGTTCAAAACGAGCAAAATTGTTCATTGTGGTGTTCAATTGTGCTCAGATAGGATAACTTAACATAACTAGATAGTACAGAGTCGAATTACAGCGGATATGTGCGAACTAGAGGCTGAATCGTGCGAAGATGAGCATAATTCGTTCAAAACGAGAAAAATTGTTCATTGTGGTGTTGAATTGTGCTCAGTTACGATAACTTAACATAACTAGATAGTACAGAGTCGAATTACAGCGGATATGTGCGAATTAGAGGATGAATCGTTCGAAAATGAGCAAAATTCGTTCAAACGAGCAAAATTCGTGCAAAACGAGCAAAATTGTTCATTGTGGTGTTGAATTGTGCTCAGATAGGATAACTTAACATAACTAGATAGTACAGAGTCGAATTACAGCGGATATGTGCGAATTAGAGGCTGAATCGTGCGAAAATGAGCATAATTCGTTCAAAACGATCAAAATTGTTCATTGTGGTGTTGAATTGTGCTCAGTTACGATAACTTAACATGACTAAATAGTACAGAGTCGAATTACAGCGGATATGTGCGAATTAGAGGCTGAATCGTGCGAAAATGAGCATAATTCGTTCAAAACGAGCAAAATTGTTCATTGTGGTGTTGAATTGTGCTCAGTTACGATAACTTAACATAACTAGATAGTACAGAGTCGAATTACAGCGGATATGTGCGAATTAGAGGCTGAATCGTGCGAAAATGAGCATAATTCGTTCAAAACGAGCAAAATTGTTCATTGTGGTGTTGAATTGTGCTCAGATAGGATAACTTAACATAACTAGATAGTACAGAGTCGAATTACAGCGGATATGTGCGAACCAGAGGCTGAATCGTGCGAAAATGAGCATAATTCGTTCAAAACGAGCAAAATTGTTCATTGTGGTGTTGAATTGTGCTCAGTTACGATAACTTAACATAACTAGATTGTGCAGAGTCGAATTACAGCGGATATGTGCGAATTAGAGGCTGAATCGTTCGAAAATGAGCAAAATTCGATCAAAACGAGCAAAATTCGTGCAAAACGAGCAAAATTGTTCATTGTGGTGTTGAATTGTGCTCAGATAGGATAACTTAACATAACTAGATAGTACAGAGTCGAATTACAGCGGATATGTGCGAATTAGAGGCTGAATCGTGCGAAAATGAGCATAATTCGTGCAAAACGAGCAAAATTGTTCATTGTGTTGTTGAATTGTGCTCAGATAGGATAACTTAACATAACTAGACAGTACAGAGTCGAATTACAGCGGATATGTGCGAACTAGAGGCTGAATCGTGCGAAAATGAGCATAATTCGTTCAAAACGAGCAAAATTGTTCATTGTGGTGTTGAATTGTGCTCAGTTACGATAACTTAACATAACTAGATAGTACAGAGTCGAATTACAGCGGATATGTGCGAATTAGAGGCTGAATCGTGCGAAAATGAGCATAATTCGTTCAAAACGAGCAAAATTGTTCATTGTGGTGTTGAATTGTGCTCAGATAGGATAACTTAACATAACTAGACAGTACAGAGTCGAATTACAGCGGATATGTGCGAACTAGAGGCTGAATCGTGCGAAAATGAGCATAATTCGTTCAAAACGAGCAAAATTGTTCATTGTGGTGTTGAATTGTGCTCAGTTACGATAACTTAACATAACTAGATTGTGCAGAGTCGAATTACAGCGGATATGTGCGAATTAGAGGCTGAATCGTTCGAAAATGAGCAAAATTCGATCAAAACGAGCAAAATTCGTGCAAAACGAGCAAAATTGTTCATTGTGGTGTTGAATTGTGCTCAGATAGGATAACTTAACATAACTAGATAGTACAGAGTCGAATTACAGCGGATATGTGCGAATTAGAGGCTGAATCGTGCGAAAATGAGCATAATTCGTGCAAAACGAGCAAAATTGTTCATTGTGGTGTTGAATTGTGCTCAGATAGGATAACTTAACATAACTAGACAGTACAGAGTCGAATTACAGCGGATATGTGCGAACTAGAGGCTGAATCGTGCGAAAATGAGCATAATTCGTTCAAAACGAGCAAAATTGTTCATTGTGGTGTTGAATTGTGCTCAGTTACGATAACTTAACATAACTAGATAGTACAGAGTCGAATTGCAGCGGATATGTGCGAATTAGAGGCTGAATCGTGCGAAAATGAGCATTATTCGTTCAAAACGAGCAAAATTGTTCATTGTGGTGTTGAATTGTGCTCAGCTACGATAACTTAACATAACTAGATAGTACAGAGTCGAATTACAGCGGATATGTGCGAATTAGAGGCTGAATCGTTCGAAAATGAGCAAAATTCGATCAAAACGAGCAAAATTCGTGCAAAACGAGCAAAATTGTTCATTGTGGTGTTGAATTGTGCTCAGATAGGATAACTTAACATAACTAGATAGTACAGAGTCGAATTACAGCGGATATGTGCGAATTAGAGGCTGAATCGTGCGAAAATGAGCATAATTCGTTCAAAACGAGCAATATTGTTCATTGTGGTGTTGAATTGTGCTCAGATAGGATAACTTAACATGACTAGATAGTACAGAGTCGAATTACAGCGGATATGTGCGAATTAGAGGCTGAATCGTGCGAAAATGAGCATAATTCGTTCAAAACGATCAAAATTGTTCATTGTGGTGTTGAATTGTGCTCAGTTACGATAACCTAACATGACTAGATAGTACAGAGTCGAATTTCAGCGGATATGTGCGAATTAGAGGCTGAATCGTGCGAAAATGAGAATAATTCGTTCAAAACGAGCAAAATTGTTCATTGTGGTGTTGAATTGTGCTCAGATAGGATAACTTAACATAACTAGATAGTACAGAGTCGAATTACAGCGGATATGTGCGAATTAGAGGCTGAATCGTGCGAAAATGAGCATAATTCGTTCAAAACGATCAAAATTGTTCATTGTGGTGTTGAATTGTACTCAGTTACGATAACTTAACATGACTAGATAGTACAGAGTCGAATTGCAGCGGATATGTGCGAATTAGAGGCTGAATCGTGCGAAAATGAGCATAATTCGTTCAAAACGAGCAAAATTGTTCATTGTGGTGTTCAATTGTGCTCAGATAGGATAACTTAACATAACTAGATAGTACAGAGTCGAATTACAGCGGATATGTGCGAACTAGAGGCTGAATCGTGCGAAGATGAGCATAATTCGTTCAAAACGAGAAAAATTGTTCATTGTGGTGTTGAATTGTGCTCAGTTACGATAACTTAACATAACTAGATAGTACAGAGTCGAATTACAGCGGATATGTGCGAATTAGAGGATGAATCGTTCGAAAATGAGCAAAATTCGTTCAAAACGAGCAAAATTCGTGCAAAACGAGCAAAATTGTTCATTGTGGTGTTGAATTGTGCTCAGATAGGATAACTTAACATAACTAGATAGTACAGAGTCGAATTACAGCGGATATGTGCGAATTAGAGGCTGAATCGTGCGAAAATGAGCATAATTCGTTCAAAACGATCAAAATTGTTCATTGTGGTGTTGAATTGTGCTCAGTTACGATAACTTAACATGACTAAATAGTACAGAGTCGAATTACAGCGGATATGTGCGAATTAGAGGCTGAATCGTGCGAAAATGAGCATTATTCGTTCAAAACGAGCAAAATTGTTCATTGTGGTGTTGAATTGTGCTCAGCTACGATAACTTAACATAACTAGATAGTACAGAGTCGAATTACAGCGGATATGTGCGAATTAGAGGCTGAATCGTTCGAAAATGAGCAAAATTCGATCAAAACGAGCAAAATTCGTGCAAAACGAGCAAAATTGTTCATTGTGGTGTTGAATTGTGCTCAGATAGGATAACTTAACATAACTAGATAGTACAGAGTCGAATTACAGCGGATATGTGCGAATTAGAGGCTGAATCGTGCGAAAATGAGCATAATTCGTTCAAAACGAGCAAAATTGTTCATTGTGGTGTTGAATTGTGCTCAGATAGGATAACTTAACATGACTAGATAGTACAGAGTCGAATTACAGCGGATATGTGCGAATTAGAGGCTGAATCGTGCGAAAATGAGCATAATTCGTTCAAAACGATCAAAATTGTTCATTGTGGTGTTGAATTGTGCTCAGTTACGATAACCTAACATGACTAGATAGTACAGAGTCGAATTTCAGCGGATATGTGCGAATTAGAGGCTGAATCGTGCGAAAATGAGAATAATTCGTTCAAAACGAGCAAAATTGTTCATTGTGGTGTTGAATTGTGCTCAGATAGGATAACTTAACATAACTAGATAGTACAGAGTCGAATTACAGCGGATATGTGCGAATTAGAGGCTGAATCGTGCGAAAATGAGCATAATTCGTTCAAAACGATCAAAATTGTTCATTGTGGTGTTGAATTGTACTCAGTTACGATAACTTAACATGACTAGATAGTACAGAGTCGAATTGCAGCGGATATGTGCGAATTAGAGGCTGAATCGTGCGAAAATGAGCATAATTCGTTCAAAACGAGCAAAATTGTTCATTGTGGTGTTCAATTGTGCTCAGATAGGATAACTTAACATAACTAGATAGTACAGAGTCGAATTACAGCGGATATGTGCGAACTAGAGGCTGAATCGTGCGAAGATGAGCATAATTCGTTCAAAACGAGAAAAATTGTTCATTGTGGTGTTGAATTGTGCTCAGTTACGATAACTTAACATAACTAGATAGTACAGAGTCGAATTACAGCGGATATGTGCGAATTAGAGGATGAATCGTTCGAAAATGAGCAAAATTCGTTCAAAACGAGCAAAATTCGTGCAAAACGAGCAAAATTGTTCATTGTGGTGTTGAATTGTGCTCAGATAGGATAACTTAACATAACTAGATAGTACAGAGTCGAATTACAGCGGATATGTGCGAATTAGAGGCTGAATCGTGCGAAAATGAGCATAATTCGTTCAAAACGATCAAAATTGTTCATTGTGGTGTTGAATTGTGCTCAGTTACGATAACTTAACATGACTAAATAGTACAGAGTCGAATTACAGCGGATATGTGCGAATTAGAGGCTGAATCGTGCGAAAATGAGCATAATTCGTTCAAAACGAGCAAAATTGTTCATTGTGGTGTTGAATTGTGCTCAGTTACGATAACTTAACATAACTAGATAGTACAGAGTCGAATTACAGCGGATATGTGCGAATTAGAGGCTGAATCGTGCGAAAATGAGCATAATTCGTTCAAAACGAGCAAAATTGTTCATTGTGGTGTTGAATTGTGCTCAGATAGGATAACTTAACATAACTAGATAGTACAGAGTCGAATTACAGCGGATATGTGCGAACCAGAGGCTGAATCGTGCGAAAATGAGCATAATTCGTTCAAAACGAGCAAAATTGTTCATTGTGGTGTTGAATTGTGCTCAGTTACGATAACTTAACATAACTAGATTGTGCAGAGTCGAATTACAGCGGATATGTGCGAATTAGAGGCTGAATCGTTCGAAAATGAGCAAAATTCGATCAAAACGAGCAAAATTCGTGCAAAACGAGCAAAATTGTTCATTGTGGTGTTGAATTGTGCTCAGATAGGATAACTTAACATAACTAGATAGTACAGAGTCGAATTACAGCGGATATGTGCGAATTAGAGGCTGAATCGTGCGAAAATGAGCATAATTCGTGCAAAACGAGCAAAATTGTTCATTGTGTTGTTGAATTGTGCTCAGATAGGATAACTTAACATAACTAGACAGTACAGAGTCGAATTACAGCGGATATGTGCGAACTAGAGGCTGAATCGTGCGAAAATGAGCATAATTCGTTCAAAACGAGCAAAATTGTTCATTGTGGTGTTGAATTGTGCTCAGTTACGATAACTTAACATAACTAGATAGTACAGAGTCGAATTACAGCGGATATGTGCGAATTAGAGGCTGAATCGTGCGAAAATGAGCATAATTCGTTCAAAACGAGCAAAATTGTTCATTGTGGTGTTGAATTGTGCTCAGATAGGATAACTTAACATAACTAGATAGTACAGAGTCGAATTACAGCGGATATGTGCGAATTAGAGGCTGAATCGTGCGAAAATGAGCATAATTCGTGCAAAACGAGCAAAATTGTTCATTGTGGTGTTGAATTGTGCTCAGATAGGATAACTTAACATAACTAGACAGTACAGAGTCGAATTACAGCGGATATGTGCGAACTAGAGGCTGAATCGTGCGAAAATGAGCATAATTCGTTCAAAACGAGCAAAATTGTTCATTGTGGTGTTGAATTGTGCTCAGTTACGATAACTTAACATAACTAGATAGTACAGAGTCGAATTGCAGCGGATATGTGCGAATTAGAGGCTGAATCGTGCGAAAATGAGCATTATTCGTTCAAAACGAGCAAAATTGTTCATTGTGGTGTTGAATTGTGCTCAGCTACGATAACTTAACATAACTAGATAGTACAGAGTCGAATTACAGCGGATATGTGCGAATTAGAGGCTGAATCGTTCGAAAATGAGCAAAATTCGATCAAAACGAGCAAAATTCGTGCAAAACGAGCAAAATTGTTCATTGTGGTGTTGAATTGTGCTCAGATAGGATAACTTAACATAACTAGATAGTACAGAGTCGAATTACAGCGGATATGTGCGAATTAGAGGCTGAATCGTGCGAAAATGAGCATAATTCGTTCAAAACGAGCAAAATTGTTCATTGTGGTGTTGAATTGTGCTCAGATAGGATAACTTAACATGACTAGATAGTACAGAGTCGAATTACAGCGGATATGTGCGAATTAGAGGCTGAATCGTGCGAAAATGAGCATAATTCGTTCAAAACGATCAAAATTGTTCATTGTGGTGTTGAATTGTGCTCAGTTACGATAACCTAACATGACTAGATAGTACAGAGTCGAATTTCAGCGGATATGTGCGAATTAGAGGCTGAATCGTGCGAAAATGAGAATAATTCGTTCAAAACGAGCAAAATTGTTCATTGTGGTGTTGAATTGTGCTCAGATAGGATAACTTAACATAACTAGATAGTACAGAGTCGAATTACAGCGGATATGTGCGAATTAGAGGCTGAATCGTGCGAAAATGAGCATAATTCGTTCAAAACGATCAAAATTGTTCATTGTGGTGTTGAATTGTACTCAGTTACGATAACTTAACATGACTAGATAGTACAGAGTCGAATTGCAGCGGATATGTGCGAATTAGAGGCTGAATCGTGCGAAAATGAGCATAATTCGTTCAAAACGATCAAAATTGTTCATTGTGGTGTTGAATTGTGCTCAGATAGGATAACTTAACATAACTAGATAGTACAGAGTCGAATTACAGCGGATATGGGCGAATTAGAGGCTGAATCGTGCGAAAAGGAGCATAATTCGTTCAAAACGAGCAAAATTGTTCATTGTGGTGTTGAATTGTGCTCAGATAGGATAACTTAACATAACTAGATAGTACAGAGTCGAATTACAGCGGATATGTGCGAATTAGAGGCTGAATCGTGCGAAAATGAGCATAATTCGTGCAAAACGTGCAAAATTGTTCATTGTGGTGTCGAATTGTGCTCAGATAGGATAACTTAACATAACTAGATAGTACAGAGTCGAATTACAGCGGATATGTGCGAATTAGAGGCTGAATCGTGCGAAAATGAGCATAATTCGTTCAAAACGATCAAAATTGTTCATTGTGGTGTTGAATTGTGCTCAGTTACGATAACTTAACATGACTAGATAGTACAGAGTCGAATTACAGCGGATATGTGCGAATTAGAGGCTGAATCGTGCGAAAATGTGCATAATTCGTTCAAAACGAGCAAAATTGTTCATTGTGGTGTTCAATTGTGCTCAGATAGGATAACTTAACATAACTAGATAGTACAGAGTCGAATTACAGCGGATATGTGCGAATTAGAGGCTGAATCGTGCGAAAATGAGCATAATTCGTGCAAAACGTGCAAAATTGTTCATTGTGGTGTCGAATTGTGCTCAGGTAGGATAACTTAACATAAGTAGATAGTACAGAGTTGAATTACAGCGGATATGTGCGAATTAGAGGCTGAATCGTTCGAAAATGAGCAAAATTCGTTCAAAACGAGCAAAATTCGTGCAAAACGAGCAAAATTGTTCATTGTGGTGTTGAATTGTGCTCAGATAGGATAACTTAACATAACTAGATAGTACAGAGTCGAATTACAGCGGATATGTGCGAACTAGAGGCTGAATCGTGCGAAGATGAGCATAATTCGTTCAAAACGAGAAAAATTGTTCATTGTGGTGTTAAATTGTGCTCAGTTACGATAACTTAACATAACTAGATAGTACAGAGTCGAATTACAGCGGATATGTGCGAATTAGAGGATGAATCGTTCGAAAATGAGCAAAATTCGTTCAAAACGAGCAAAATTCGTGCAAAACGAGCAAAATTGTTCATTGTGGTGTTGAATTGTGCTCAGATAGGATAACTTAACATAACTAGATAGTACAGAGTCGAATTACAGCGGATATGTGCGAATTAGAGGCTGAATCGTGCGAAAATGAGCATAATTCGTTCAAAACGATCAAAATTGTTCATTGTGGTGTTGAATTGTGCTCAGTTACGATAACTTAACATGACTAAATAGTACAGAGTCGAATTACAGCGGATATGTGCGAATTAGAGGCTGAATCGTGCGAAAATGAGCATAATTCGTTCAAAACGAGCAAAATTGTTCATTGTGGTGTTGAATTGTGCTCAGTTACGATAACTTAACATAACTAGATAGTACAGAGTCGAATTACAGCGGATATGTGCGAATTAGAGGCTGAATCGTGCGAAAATGAGCATAATTCGTTCAAAACGAGCAAAATTCGTGCAAAACGAGCAAAATTGTTCATCGTGGTGTTGAATTGTGCTCAGCTACGATAACTTAACATAACTAGATAGTACAGAGTCGAATTACAGCGGATATGTGCGAATTAGAGGCTGAATCGTTCGAAAATGAGCAAAATTCGATCAAAACGAGCAAAATTCGTGCAAAACGAGCAAAATTGTTCATTGTGGTGTTGAATTGTGCTCAGATAGGATAACTTAACATAACTAGATAGTACAGAGTCGAATTACTGCGGATATGTGCGAATTAGAGGCTGAATCGTGCGAAAAGGAGCATAATTCGTTCAAAACGAGCAAAATTGTTCATTGTGGTGTTGAATTGTGCTCAGATAGGATAACTTAACATAACTAGATAGTACAGAGTCGAATTACAGCGGATATGTGCGAATTAGAGGCTGAATCGTGCGAAAATGAGCATAATTCGTGCAAAACGTGCAAAATTGTTCATTGTGGTGTCGAATTGTGCTCAGATAGGATAACTTAACATAACTAGATAGTACAGAGTCGAATTACAGCGGATATGTGCGAATTAGAGGCTGAATCGTGCGAAAATGAGCATAATTCGTTCAAAACGATCAAAATTGTTCATTGTGGTGTTGAATTGTGCTCAGTTACGATAACTTAACATGACTAGATAGTACAGAGTCGAATTACAGCGGATATGTGCGAATTAGAGGCTGAATCGTGCGAAAATGTGCATAATTCGTTCAAAACGAGCAAAATTGTTCATTGTGGTGTTCAATTGTGCTCAGATAGGATAACTTAACATAACTAGATAGTACAGAGTCGAATTACAGCGGATATGTGCGAACTAGAGGCTGAATCGTGCGAAGATGAGCATAATTCGTTCAAAACGAGAAAAATTGTTCATTGTGGTGTTGAATTGTGCTCAGTTACGATAACATAACATAACTAGATAGTACAGAGTCGAATTACAGCGGATATGTGCGAATTAGAGGATGAATCGTTCGAAAATGAGCAAAATTCGTTCAAAACGAGCAAAATTCGTGCAAAACGAGCAAAATTGTTCATTGTGGTGTTGAATTGTGCTCAGATAGGATAACTTAACATAACTAGATAGTACAGAGTCGAATTACAGCGGATATGTGCGAATTAGAGGCTGAATCGTGCGAAAATGAGCATAATTCGTTCAAAACGAGCAAAATTGTTCATTGTGGTGTTGAATTGTGCTCAGTTACGATAACTTAACATAACTAGATTGTGCAGAGTCGAATTACAGCGGATATGTGCGAATTAGAGGCTGAATCGTTCGAAAATGAGCAAAATTCGATCAAAACGAGCAAAATTCGTGCAAAACGAGCAAAATTGTTCATTGTGGTGTTGAATTGTGCTCAGATAGGATAACTTAACATAACTAGATAGTACAGAGTCGAATTACAGCGGATATGTGCGAATTAGAGGCTGAATCGTGCGAAAATGAGCATAATTCGTGCAAAACGAGCAAAATTGTTCATTGTGTTGTTGAATTGTGCTCAGATAGGATAACTTAACATAACTAGACAGTACAGAGTCGAATTACAGCGGATATGTGCGAACTAGAGGCTGAATCGTGCGAAAATGAGCATAATTCGTTCAAAACGAGCAAAATTGTTCATTGTGGTGTTGAATTGTGCTCAGTTACGATAACTTAACATAACTAGATAGTACAGAGTCGAATTACAGCGGATATGTGCGAATTAGAGGCTGAATCGTGCGAAAATGAGCATAATTCGTTCAAAACGAGCAAAATTGTTCATTGTGGTGTTGAATTGTGCTCAGATAGGATAACTTAACATAACTAGACAGTACAGAGTCGAATTACAGCGGATATGTGCGAACTAGAGGCTGAATCGTGCGAAAATGAGCATAATTCGTTCAAAACGAGCAAAATTGTTCATTGTGGTGTTGAATTGTGCTCAGTTACGATAACTTAACATAACTAGATTGTGCAGAGTCGAATTACAGCGGATATGTGCGAATTAGAGGCTGAATCGTTCGAAAATGAGCAAAATTCGATCAAAACGAGCAAAATTCGTGCAAAACGAGCAAAATTGTTCATTGTGGTGTTGAATTGTGCTCAGATAGGATAACTTAACATAACTAGATAGTACAGAGTCGAATTACAGCGGATATGTGCGAATTAGAGGCTGAATCGTGCGAAAATGAGCATAATTCGTGCAAAACGAGCAAAATTGTTCATTGTGGTGTTGAATTGTGCTCAGATAGGATAACTTAACATAACTAGACAGTACAGAGTCGAATTACAGCGGATATGTGCGAACTAGAGGCTGAATCGTGCGAAAATGAGCATAATTCGTTCAAAACGAGCAAAATTGTTCATTGTGGTGTTGAATTGTGCTCAGTTACGATAACTTAACATAACTAGATAGTACAGAGTCGAATTGCAGCGGATATGTGCGAATTAGAGGCTGAATCGTGCGAAAATGAGCATTATTCGTTCAAAACGAGCAAAATTGTTCATTGTGGTGTTGAATTGTGCTCAGCTACGATAACTTAACATAACTAGATAGTACAGAGTCGAATTACAGCGGATATGTGCGAATTAGAGGCTGAATCGTTCGAAAATGAGCAAAATTCGATCAAAACGAGCAAAATTCGTGCAAAACGAGCAAAATTGTTCATTGTGGTGTTGAATTGTGCTCAGATAGGATAACTTAACATAACTAGATAGTACAGAGTCGAATTACAGCGGATATGTGCGAATTAGAGGCTGAATCGTGCGAAAATGAGCATAATTCGTTCAAAACGAGCAAAATTGTTCATTGTGGTGTTGAATTGTGCTCAGATAGGATAACTTAACATGACTAGATAGTACAGAGTCGAATTACAGCGGATATGTGCGAATTAGAGGCTGAATCGTGCGAAAATGAGCATAATTCGTTCAAAACGATCAAAATTGTTCATTGTGGTGTTGAATTGTGCTCAGTTACGATAACCTAACATGACTAGATAGTACAGAGTCGAATTTCAGCGGATATGTGCGAATTAGAGGCTGAATCGTGCGAAAATGAGAATAATTCGTTCAAAACGAGCAAAATTGTTCATTGTGGTGTTGAATTGTGCTCAGATAGGATAACTTAACATAACTAGATAGTACAGAGTCGAATTACAGCGGATATGTGCGAATTAGAGGCTGAATCGTGCGAAAATGAGCATAATTCGTTCAAAACGATCAAAATTGTTCATTGTGGTGTTGAATTGTGCTCAGTTACGATAACTTAACATGACTAAATAGTACAGAGTCGAATTGCAGCGGATATGTGCGAATTAGAGGCTGAATCGTGCGAAAATGAGCATAATTCGTGCAAAACGTGCAAAATTGTTCATTGTGGTGTCGAATTGTGCTCAGATAGGACAACTTAACATAACTAGATAGTACAGAGTTGAATTACAGCGGATATGTGCGAATTAGAGGCTGAATCGTTCGAAAATGAGCAAAATTCGTTCAAAACGAGCAAAATTCGTGCAAAACGAGCAAAATTGTTCATCGTGGTGTTGAATTGTGCTCAGCTACGATAACTTAACATAACTAGATAGTACAGAGTCGAATTACAGCGGATATGTGCGAATTAGAGGCTGAATCGTTCGAAAATGAGCAAAATTCGATCAAAACGAGCAAAATTCGTGCAAAACGAGCAAAATTGTTCATTGTGGTGTTGAATTGTGCTCAGATAGGATAACTTAACATAACTAGATAGTACAGAGTCGAATTACAGCGGATATGTGCGAATTAGAGGCTGAATCGTGCGAAAAGGAGCATAATTCGTTCAAAACGAGCAAAATTGTTCATTGTGGTGTTGAATTGTGCTCAGATAGGATAACTTAACATAACTAGATAGTACAGAGTCGAATTACAGCGGATATGTGCGAATTAGAGGCTGAATCGTGCGAAAATGAGCATAATTCGTGCAAAACGTGCAAAATTGTTCATTGTGGTGTCGAATTGTGCTCAGATAGGATAACTTAACATAACTAGATAGTACAGAGTCGAATTACAGCGGATATGTGCGAATTAGAGGCTGAATCGTGCGAAAATGAGCATAATTCGTTCAAAACGATCAAAATTGTTCATTGTGGTGTTGAATTGTGCTCAGTTACGATAACTTAACATGACTAGATAGTACAGAGTCGAATTACAGCGGATATGTGCGAATTAGAGGCTGAATCGTGCGAAAATGTGCATAATTCGTTCAAAACGAGCAAAATTGTTCGTTGTGGTGTTCAATTGTGCTCAGATAGGATAACTTAACATAACTAGATAGTACAGAGTCGAATTACAGCGGATATGTGCGAATTAGAGGCTGAATCGTGCGAAAATGAGCATAATTCGTGCAAAACGTGCAAAATTGTTCATTGTGGTGTCGAATTGTGCTCAGGTAGGATAACTTAACATAAGTAGATAGTACAGAGTTGAATTACAGCGGATATGTGCGAATTAGAGGCTGAATCGTTCGAAAATGAGCAAAATTCGTTCAAAACGAGCAAAATTCGTGCAAAACGAGCAAAATTGTTCATTGTGGTGTTGAATTGTGCTCAGATAGGATAACTTAACATAACTAGATAGTACAGAGTCGAATTACAGCGGATATGTGCGAATTAGAGGCTGAATCGTGCGAAAATGAGCATAATTCGTTCAAAACGATCAAAATTGCTCATTGTGGTGTTGAATTGTGCTCAGTTACGATAACTTAACATAACTAGATAGTACAGAGTCGAATTACAGCGGATATGTGCGAACTAGAGGCTGAATCGTTCGAAAATGAGCAAAATTCGATCAAAACGAGCAAAATTCGTGCAAAACGAGCAAAATTGTTCATTGTGGTGTTGAATTGTGCTCAGATAGGATAACTTAACATAACTAGATAGTACAGAGTCGAATTACAGCGGATACGTGCGAATTAGAGGCTGAATCGTGCGAAAATGAGCATAATTCGTTCAAAACGAGCAAAATTGTTCATTGTGGTGTTGAATTGTGCTCAGATAGGATAACTTAACATAACTAGATAGTACAGAGTCGAATTACAGCGGATATGTGCGAATTAGAGGCTGAATCGTGCGAAAATTAGCATAATTCGAGCAAAACGTGCAAAATTGTTCATTGTGGTGTCGAATTGTGCTCAGTTACGATAACTTAACATGACTAGATAGTACAGAGTCGAATTACAGCGGATATGTGCGAATTAGAGGCTGAATCGTGCGAAAATGAGCATAATTCGTTCAAAACGATCAAAATTGTTCATTGTGGTGTTGAATTGTGCTCAGTTACGATAACCCAACATGACTAGATAGTACAGAGTCGAATTTCAGCGGATATGTGCGAATTAGAGGCTGAATCGTGCGAAAATGAGAATAATTCGTTCAAAACGAGCAAAATTGTTCATTGTGGTGTTGAATTGTGCTCAGATAGGATAACTTAACATAACTAGATAGTACAGAGTCGAATTACAGCGGATATGTGCGAATTAGAGGCTGAATCGTGCGAAAATGAGCATAATTCGTTCAAAACGATCAAAATTGTTCATTGTGGTGTTGAATTGTGCTCAGTTACGATAACTTAACATGACTAGATAGTACAGAGTCGAATTGCAGCGGATATGTGCGAATTAGAGGCTGAATCGTGCGAAAATGAGCATAATTCGTTCAAAACGAGCAAAATTGTTCATTGTGGTGTTGAATTGTGCTCAGATAGGATAACTTAACATAACTAGATAGTACAGAGTCGAATTACAGCGGATATGTGCGAATTAGAGGCTGAATCGTGCGAAAATGAGCATAATTCGTGCAAAACGTGCAAAATTGTTCATTGTGGTGTCGAATTGTGCTCAGATAGGACAACTTAACATAACTAGATAGTACAGAGTCGAATTACAGCGGATATGTGCGAATTAGAGGCTGAATCGTGCGAAAATGAGCATAATTCGTGCAAAACGAGCAAAATTGTTCATTGTGTTGTTGAATTGTGCTCAGATAGGATAACTTAACATAACTAGACAGTACAGAGTCGAATTACAGCGGATATGTGCGAACTAGAGGCTGAATCGTGCGAAAATGAGCATAATTCGTTCAAAACGAGCAAAATTGTTCATTGTGGTGTTGAATTGTGCTCAGTTACGATAACTTAACATAACTAGATAGTACAGAGTCGAATTACAGCGGATATGTGCGAATTAGAGGCTGAATCGTGCGAAAATGAGCATAATTCGTTCCAAACGAGCAAAATTGTTCATTGTGGTGTTGAATTGTGCTCAGATAGGATAACTTAACATAACTAGATAGTACAGAGTCGAATTACAGCGGATATGTGCGAACTAGAGGCTGAATCGTGCGAAAATGAGCATAATTCGTTCAAAACGAGCAAAATTGTTCATTGTGGTGTTGAATTGTGCTCAGTTACGATAACTTAACATAACTAGATTGTGCAGAGTCGAATTACAGCGGATATGTGCGAATTAGAGGCTGAATCGTGCGAAAATGAGCATTATTCGTTCAAAACGAGCAAAATTGTTCATTGTGGTGTTGAATTGTGCTCAGCTACGATAACTTAACATAACTAGATAGTACAGAGTCGAATTACAGCGGATATGTGCGAATTAGAGGCTGAATCGTTCGAAAATGAGCAAAATTCGATCAAAACGAGCAAAATTCGTGCAAAACGAGCAAAATTGTTCATTGTGGTGTTGAATTGTGCTCAGATAGGATAACTTAACATAACTAGATAGTACAGAGTCGAATTACAGCGGATATGTGCGAATTAGAGGCTGAATCGTGCGAAAATGAGCATAATTCGTTCAAAACGAGCAAAATTGTTCATTGTGGTGTTGAATTGTGCTCAGATAGGATAACTTAACATAACTAGATAGTACAGAGTCGAATTACAGCGGATATGTGCGAATTAGAGGCTGAATCGTGCGAAAATGAGCATAATTCGTGCAAAACGTGCAAAATTGTTCATTGTGGTGTCGAATTGTGCTCAGATAGGATAACTTAACATAACTAGATAGTACAGAGTCGAATTACAGCGGATATGTGCGAATTAGAGGCTGAATCGTGCGAAAATGAGCATAATTCGTTCAAAACGATCAAAATTGTTCATTGTGGTGTTGAATTGTGCTCAGTTACGATAACTTAACATGACTAGATAGTACAGAGTCGAATTACAGCGGATATGTGCGAATTAGAGGCTGAATCGTGCGAAAATGTGCATAATTCGTTCAAAACGAGCAAAATTGTTCATTGTGGTGTTCAATTGTGCTCAGATAGGATAACTTAACATAACTAGATAGTACAGAGTCGAATTACAGCGGATATGTGCGAATTAGAGGCTGAATCGTGCGAAAATGAGCATAATTCGTGCAAAACGTGCAAAATTGTTCATTGTGGTGTCGAATTGTGCTCAGGTAGGATAACTTAACATAAGTAGATAGTACAGAGTTGAATTACAGCGGATATGTGCGAATTAGAGGCTGAATCGTTCGAAAATGAGCAAAATTCGTTCAAAACGAGCAAAATTCGTGCAAAACGAGCAAAATTGTTCATTGTGGTGTTGAATTGTGCTCAGATAGGATAACTTAACATAACTAGATAGTACAGAGTCGAATTACAGCGGATATGTGCGAACTAGAGGCTGAATCGTGCGAAGATGAGCATAATTCGTTCAAAACGAGAAAAATTGTTTATTGTGGTGTTGAATTGTGCTCAGTTACGATAACTTAACATAACTAGATAGTACAGAGTCGAATTACAGCGGATATGTGCGAATTAGAGGCTGAATCGTTCGAAAATGAGCAAAATTTGATCAAAACGAGCAAAATTCGTGCAAAACGAGCAAAATTGTTCATTGTGGTGTTGAATTGTGCTCAGATAGCATAACTTAACATAACTAGATAGTACAGAGTCGAATTACAGCGGATATGTGCGAATTAGAGCCTGAATCGTGCGAAAATGAGCATAATTCGTTCAAAACGATCAAAATTGTTCATTGTGGTGTTGAATTGTGCTCAGTTACGATAACTTAACATGACTAAATAGTACAGAGTCGAATTACAGCGGATATGTGCGAATTAGAGGCTGAATCGTGCGAAAATGAGCATAATTCGTTCAAAACGAGCAAAATTGTTCATTGTGGTGTTGAATTGTGCTCAGTTACGATAACTTAACATAACTAGATAGTACAGAGTCGAATTACAGCGGATATGTGCGAATTAGAGGCTGAATCGTGCGAAAATGAGCATAATTCGTTCAAAACGATCAAAATTGTTCATTGTGGTGTTGAATTGTGCTCAGTTACGATAACTTAACATGACTAGATAGTACAGAGTCGAATTGCAGCGGATATGTGCGAATTAGACGCTGAATCGTGCGAAAATGAGCATAATTCGTTCAAAACGAGCAAAATTGTTCATTGTGGTGTTGAATTGTGCTCAGATAGGATAACTTAACATAACTAGATAGTACAGAGTCGAATTACAGCGGATATGTGCGAATTAGAGGCTGAATCGTGCGAAAATGAGCATAATTCGTGCAAAACGTGCAAAATTGTTCATTGTGGTGTCGAATTGTGCTCAGATAGGACAACTTAACATAACTAGATAGTACAGAGTTGAATTACAGCGGATATGTGCGAATTAGAGGCTGAATCGTTCGAAAATGAGCAAAATTCGTGCAAAACGAGCAAAATTGTTCATCGTGGTGTTGAATTGTGCTCAGCTACGATAACTTAACATAACTAGATAGTACAGAGTCGAATTACAGCGGATATGTGCGAATTAGAGGCTGAATCGTTCGAAAATGAGCAAAATTCGATCAAAACGAGCAAAATTCGTGCAAAACGAGCAAAATTGTTCATTGTGGTGTTGAATTGTGCTCAGATAGGATAACTTAACATAACTAGATAGTACAGAGTCGAATTACAGCGGATATGTGCGAATTAGAGGCTGAATCGTGCGAAAAGGAGCATAATTCGTTCAAAACGAGCAAAATTGTTCATTGTGGTGTTGAATTGTGCTCAGATAGGATAACTTAACATAACTAGATAGTACAGAGTCGAATTACAGCGGATATGTGCGAATTAGAGGCTGAATCGTGCGAAAATGAGCATAATTCGTGCAAAACGTGCAAAATTGTTCATTGTGGTGTCGAATTGTGCTCAGATAGGATAACTTAACATAACTAGATAGTACAGAGTCGAATTACAGCGGATATGTGCGAATTAGAGGCTGAATCGTGCGAAAATGAGCATAATTCGTTCAAAACGATCAAAATTGTTCATTGTGGTGTTGAATTGTGCTCAGTTACGATAACTTAACATGACTAGATAGTACAGAGTCGAATTACAGCGGATATGTGCGCATTAGAGGCTGAATCGTGCGAAAATGTGCATAATTCGTTCAAAACGAGCAAAATTGTTCATTGTGGTGTTCAATTGTGCTCAGATAGGATAACTTAACATAACTAGATAGTACAGAGTCGAATTACAGCGGATATGTGCGAATTAGAGGCTGAATCGTGCGAAAATGAGCATAATTCGTTCAAAACGATCAAAATTGTTCATTGTGGTGTTGAATTGTGCTCAGTTACGATAACTTAACATGACTAAATAGTACAGAGTCGAATTACAGCGGATATGTGCGAATTAGAGGCTGAATCGTGCGAAAATGAGCATAATTCGTTCAAAACGAGCAAAATTGTTCATTGTGGTGTTGAATTGTGCTCAGTTACGATAACTTAACATAACTAGATAGTACAGAGTCGAATTACAGCGGATATGTGCGAATTAGAGGCTGAATCGTTCGAAAATGAGCAAAATTCGATCAAAACGAGCAAAATTCGTGCAAAACGAGCAAAATTGTTCATTGTGGTGTTGAATTGTGCTCAGATAGGATAACTTAACATAACTAGATAGTACAGAGTCGAATTACAGCGGATATGTGCGAATTAGAGGCTGAATCGTGCGAAAATGAGCATAATTCGTTCAAAACGATCAAAATTGCTCATTGTGGTGTTGAATTGTGCTCAGATAGGATAACTTAACATAACTAGATAGTACAGAGTCGAATTACAGCGGATATGTGCGAACTAGAGGCTGAATCGTTCGAAAATGAGCAAAATTCGATCAAAACGAGCAAAATTCGTGCAAAACGAGCAAAATTGTTCATTGTTGTGTTGAATTGTGCTCAGATAGGATAACTTAACATAACTAGATAGTACAGAGTCGAATTACAGCGGATATGTGCGAATTAGAGGCTGAATCGTTCGAAAATGAGCAAAATTCGTTCAAAACGAGCAAAATTCGTGCAAAACGAGCAAAATTGTTCATTGTGGTGTTGAATTGTGCTCAGTTACGATAACTTAACATGACGAGATAGTACAGAGTCGAATTACAGCGGATATGTGCGAATTAGAGGCTGAATCGTGCGAAAATGAGCATAATTCGTTCAAAACGAGCAAAATTGTTCATTGTGGTGTTGAATTGTGCTCAGTTACGATAACTTAACATAACTAGATAGTACAGAGTCGAATTACAGCGGATATGTGCGAATTAGAGGCTGAATCGTTCGAAAATGAGCAAAATTCGATCAAAACGAGCAAAATTCGTGCAAAACGAGCAAAATTGTGCATTGTGGTGTTGAATTGTGCTCAGATAGGATAACTTAACATAACTAGATAGTACAGAGTCGAATTACAGCGGATATGTGCGAATTAGAGGCTGAATCGTGCGAAAATGAGCATAATTCGTTCAAAACGATCAAAATTGCTCATTGTGGTGTCGAATTGTGCTCAGTTACGATAACTTAACATGACTAGATAGTACAGAGTCGAATTACAGCGGATATGTGCGAATTAGAGGCTGAATCGTGCGAAAATGAGCATAATTCGTTCAAAACGATCAAAATTGTTCATTGTGGTGTTGAATTGTGCTCAGTTACGATAACTTTACATGACTAGATAGTACAGAGTCGAATTACAGCGGATATGTGCGAATTAGAGGCTGCATCGTGCGAAAATGAGCATAATTCGTGCAAAACGTGCAAAATTGTTCATTGTGGTGTCGAATTGTGCTCAGTTACGATAACTTAACATGACTAGATAGTACAGAGTCGAATTACAGCGGATATGTGCGAATTAGAGGCTGAATCGTGCGAAAATGTGCATAATTCGTTCAAAACGAGCAAAATTGTTCATTGTGGTGTTCAATTGTGCTCAGATAGGATAACTTAACATAACTAGATAGTACAGAGTCGAGTTACAGCGGTTATGTGCGAATTAGAGGCTGAATCGTGCGAAAATGAGCATAATTCGTTCAAAACGAGCAAAATTGTTCATTGTGGTGTTGAATTGTGCTCAGTTACGATAACTTAACATAACTAGATAGTACAGAGTCGAATTACAGCGGATATGTGCGAATTAGAGGCTGAATCGTTCGAAAATGAGCAAAATTCGATCAAAACGAGCAAAATTCGTGCAAAACGAGCAAAATTGTTCATTGTGGTGTTGAATTGTGCTCAGATAGGATAACTTAACATAACTAGATAGTACAGAGTCGAATTACAGCGGATATGTGCGAATTAGAGGCTGAATCGTGCGAAAATGAGCATAATTCGTGCAAAACGTGCAAAATTGTTCATTGTGGTGTCGAATTGTGCTCAGATAGGATAACTTAACATAACTAGATAGTACAGAGTCGAATTACAGCGGATATGTGCGAATTAGAGGCTGAATCGTGCGAAAATGAGCATAATTCGTTCAAAACGATCAAAATTGTTCATTGTGGTGTTGAATTGTGCTCAGTTACGATAACTTGACATGACTAGATAGTACAGAGTCGAATTACAGCGGATATGTGCGAATTAGAGGCTGAATCGTGCGAAAATGAGCATAATTCGTTCAAAACGATCAAAATTGTCCATTGTGGTGTTGTATTGTGCTCAGTTACGATAACTTAACATGACTAGATAGTACAGAGTCGAATTACAGCGGATATGTGCGAATTAGAGGCTGAATCGTTCGAAAATGAGCATAATTCGTTCAAAACGAGCAAAATTGTTCATGGTGGTGTTGAATTGTGCTCAGATAGGATAACTTAACATAACTAGATAGTACAGAGTCGAATTACAGCGGATATGTGCGAATTAGAGGCTGAATCGTTCGAAAATGAGCAAAATTCGTTCAAAACCAGCAAAATTCGTGCAAAACGAGCAAAATTGTATATTGTGGTGTTGAATTGTGCTCAGTTACGATAACTTAACATGACTAGATAGTACAGAGTCGAATTACAGCGGATATGTGCGAATTAGAGGCTGAATCGTGCGAAAATGAGCATAATTCGTTCAAAACGAGCAAAATTGTTCATTGTGGTGTTGAATTGTGCTCAGTTACGATAACTTAACATGACTAGATAGTACAGAGTCGAATTACAGCGGATATGTGCGAATTAGAGGCTGAATCGTGCGAAAATGCGCATAATTCGTTCAAAACGAGCAAAATTGTTCATTGTGGTGTTGAATTGTGCTCAGTTACGATAGCTTAACATAACTAGATAGTACAGAGTCGAATTACAGCGGATATGTGCGAATTAGTGGCTGAATCGTGCGAAAATGAGCATAATTCGTTCAAAACGAGCAAAATTGTTCATTGTCGTGTTGAATTGTGCTCAGATAGGATAACTTAACATAACTAGATAGTACAGAGTCGAATTACAGCGGATATGTGCGAATTAGAGGCTGAATCGTTCGAAAATGAGCTAAATTCGTTCAAAACGAGCAAAATTCGTGCAGAACGAGCAAAATTGTTCATTGTGGTGTTGAATTGTGCTCAGATAGGATAACTTAACATAACTAGATAGTACAGAGTCGAATTACAGCGGATATGTGCGAATTAGAGGCTGAATCGTGCGAAAATGAGCATAATTCGTTCAAAACGAGCAAAATTGTTCATTGTGGTGTTGAATTGTGCTCAGATAGGATAACTTAACATAACTAGATAGTACAGAGTCGAATTACAGCGGATATGTGCGAATTAGAGGCTGAATCGTGCGAAAATGAGCATAATTCGTGCAAAACGTGCAAAATTGTTCATTGTGGTGTCGAATTGTGCTCAGTTACGATAACTTAACATGACTAGATAGTACAGAGTCGAATTACAGCGGATATGTGCGAATTAGAGGCTGAATCGTGCGAAAATGAGCATAATTCGTGCGAAACGAGCAAAATTGTTCATTGTGGTGTTGAATTGTGCTCAGATAGGATAACTTAACATAACTAGATAGTACAGAGTCGAATTACAGCGGATATGTGCGAATTAGAGGCTGAATCGTGCGAAAATGAGCATAATTCGTGCGAAACGTGCAAAATTGTTCATTGTGGTGTCGAATTGTGCTCAGATAGGATAACTTAACATAACTAGATAGTAGAGAGTCGAATTACAGCGGATATGTGCGAATTAGAGGCTGAATCGTGCGAAAATGAGCATAATTCGTGCAAAACGAGCAAAATTGTTCATTGTGGTGTTGAATTGTGCTCAGATAGTATAACTTAACATAACTAGATAGTACAGATTTGAATTACAGCGGATATGTGCGAATTAGAGGCTGAATCGTGCGAAAATGAGCATAATTCGTTCAAAACGATCAAAATTGTCCATTGTGGTGTTGTATTGTGCTCAGTTACGATAACTTAACATGACTAGATAGTACAGAGTCGAATTACAGCGGATATGTGCGAATTAGAGGCTGAATCGTGCGAAAATGAGCATAATTCGTTCAAAACGATCAAAATTGTCCATTGTGGTGTTGTATTGTGCTCAGTTACGATAACTTAACATGACTAGATAGTACAGAGTCGAATTACAGCGGATATGTGCGAATTAGAGGCTGAAACGTGCGAAAATGAGCATAATTCGTTCAAAACGATCAAAATTGTTCATTGTGGTGTTGAATTGTGCTCAGATAGGATAACTTAACATAACTAGATAGTACAGAGTCGAATTACAGCGGATATGTGCGAATTAGAGGCTGAATCGTGCGAAAATGAGCATAATTCGTGCAAAACGAGCAAAATTCGTGCAAAACGAGCAAAATTGTTCATTGTGGTGTTGAATTGTGCTCGGATAGGATAACTTAACATAACTAGATAGTACAGAGTCGAATTACAGCGGATATGTGCGAATTAGAGGCTGAATCGTGCGAAAATGAGCATAATTCGTTCAAAACGATCAAAATTGTTCATTGTGGTGTTGTATTGTGCTCAGTTACGATAACTTAACATGACTAGATAGTACAGAGTCGAATTACAGCGGATATGTGCGAATTAGAGGCTGAATCGTGCGAAAATGAGCATAATTCGTTCAAAACGAGCAAAATTCGTGCAAAACGAGCAAAATTGTTCATTGTGGTGTTGAATTGTGCTCAGATAGGATAACTTAACATAACTAGATAGTACAGAGTCGAATTACAGCGGATATGTGCGAATTAGAGGCTGAATCGTGCGAAAATGAGCATAATTCGTGCGAAACGTGCAAAATTGTTCATTGTGGTGTCGAATTGTGCTCAGATAGGATAACTTAACATAACTAGATAGTACAGAGTCGAATTACAGCGGATATGTACGAATTAGAGGCTGAATCGTGCGAAAATGAGCATAATTCGTGCAAAACGAGCAAAATTGTTCATTGTGGTGTTGAATTGTGCTCAGATAGGATAACTTAACATAACTAGATAGTACAGAGTCGAATTACAGCGGATATGTGCGAATTAGAGGCTGAACCGTGCGAAAATGAGCATAATTCGTCCAAAACGAGCAAAATTGTTCATTGTGGTGTTGAATTGTGCTCAGATAGGATAACTTAACATAAGTAGATAGTACAGAGTCGAATTACAGCGGATATGTGCGAATTAGAGGCTGAATCGTGCGAAAATGAGCATAATTCGTTCAAAACGATCAAAATTGTTCATTGTGGTGTTGAATTGTGCTCAGTTACGATAACTTAACATAACTAGATAGTACAGAGTCGAATTACAGCGGATATGTGCGAATTAGAGGCTGAATCGTGCGAAAATGAGCATAATTCGTTCAAAACGATCAAAATTGTTCATTGTGGTGTTGTATTGTGCTCAGTTACGATAACTTAACATGACTAGATAGTACAGAGTCGAATTACAGCGGATATGTGCGAATTAGAGGCTGAATCGTGCGAAAATGAGCATAATTCGTTCAAAACGAGCAAAATTGTTCATTGTGGTGTTGAATTGTGCTCAGATAGGATAACTTAACATAACTAGATAGTACAGAGTCGAATTACAGCGGATATGTGCGAACCAGAGGCTGAATCGTGCGAAAATGAGCATAATTCGTTCAAAACGAGCAAAATTGTTCATTGTGGTGTTGAATTGTGCTCAGTTACGATAACTTAACATGACTAGATAGTACAGAGTCGAATTACAGCGGATATATGCGAATTAGAGGCTGAATCGTTCGAAAATGAGCAAAACTCGTTCAAAACGAGCAAAATTCGTGCAAAACGAGCAAAATTGTTCATTGTGGTGTTGAATTGTGCTCAGATAGGATAACTTAACATAACTAGATAGTACAGAGTCGAATTACAGCGGATATGTGCGAATTAGAGGCTGAACCGTGCGAAAATGAGCATAATTCGTCCAAAACGAGCAAAATTGTTCATTGTGGTGTTGAATTGTGCTCAGATAGGATAACTTAACATGACTAGATAGTACAGAGTCGAATTACAGCGGATATGTGCGAATTAGAGGCTGAATCGTGCGAAAATGAGCATAATTCGTGCGAAACGTGCAAAATTGTTCATTGTGGTGTCGAATTGTGCTCAGATAGGATAACTTAACATAACTAGATAGTACAGAGTCGAATTACAGCGGATATGTGCGAATTAGAGGCTGAATCGTGCGAAAATGAGCATAATTCGTGCAAAACGAGCAAAATTCGTGCAAAACGAGCAAAATTGTTCATTGTGGTGTTGAATTGTGCTCGGATAGGATAACTTAACATAACTAGATAGTACAGAGTCGAATTACAGCGGATATGTGCGAATTAGAGGCTGAATCGTGCGAAAATGAGCATAATTCGTTCAAAACGATCAAAATTGTTCATTGTGGTGTTGTATTGTGCTCAGTTACGATAACTTAACATGACTAGATAGTACAGAGTCGAATTACAGCGGATATGTGCGAATTAGAGGCTGAATCGTGCGAAAATGAGCATAATTCGTTCAAAACGAGCAAAATTCGTGCAAAACGAGCAAAATTGTTCATTGTGGTGTTGAATTGTGCTCAGATAGGATAACTTAACATAACTAGATAGTACAGAGTCGAATTACAGCGGATATGTGCGAATTAGAGGCTGAATCGTGCGAAAATGAGCATAATTCGTGCGAAACGTGCAAAATTGTTCATTGTGGTGTCGAATTGTGCTCAGATAGGATAACTTAACATAACTAGATAGTACAGAGTCGAATTACAGCGGATATGTACGAATTAGAGGCTGAATCGTGCGAAAATGAGCATAATTCGTGCAAAACGAGCAAAATTGTTCATTGTGGTGTTGAATTGTGCTCAGATAGGATAACTTAACATAACTAGATAGTACAGAGTCGAATTACAGCGGATATGTGCGAATTAGAGGCTGAACCGTGCGAAAATGAGCATAATTCGTCCAAAACGAGCAAAATTGTTCATTGTGGTGTTGAATTGTGCTCAGATAGGATAACTTAACATAAGTAGATAGTACAGAGTCGAATTACAGCGGATATGTGCGAATTAGAGGCTGAATCGTGCGAAAATGAGCATAATTCGTTCAAAACGATCAAAATTGTTCATTGTGGTGTTGAATTGTGCTCAGTTACGATAACTTAACATAACTAGATAGTACAGAGTCGAATTACAGCGGATATGTGCGAATTAGAGGCTGAATCGTGCGAAAATGAGCATAATTCGTTCAAAACGATCAAAATTGTTCATTGTGGTGTTGTATTGTGCTCAGTTACGATAACTTAACATGACTAGATAGTACAGAGTCGAATTACAGCGGATATGTGCGAATTAGAGGCTGAATCGTGCGAAAATGAGCATAATTCGTTCAAAACGAGCAAAATTGTTCATTGTGGTGTTGAATTGTGCTCAGATAGGATAACATAACATAACTAGATAGTACAGAGTCGAATTACAGCGGATATGTGCGAATTAGAGGCTGAATCGTGCGAAAATGAGCATAATTCGTGCAAAACGTGCAAAATTGTTCATTGTGGTGTCGAATTGTGCTCAGATAGGATAACTTAACATAACTAGATAGTACAGAGTCGAATTACAGCGGATATGTGCGAATTAGAGGCTGAATCGTTCGAAAATGAGCAAAATTCGTTCAAAACGAGCAAAATTCGTGCAAAACTGGCAAAATTGTTCATTGTGGTGTTGAATTGTGCTCAGATAGGATAACTTAACATAACTAGATAGTACAGAGTCGAATTACAGCGGATATGTGCGAACTAGAGGCTGAATCGTGCGAAAATGAGCATAATTCGTTCAAAACGAGCAAAATTGTTCATTGTGGTGTCGAATTGTGCTCAGATAGGATAACTTAACATAACTAGATAGTACAGAGTCGAATTACAGCGGATATGTGCGAATTAGAGGTTGAATCGTTCGAAAATGAGCAAAATTCGTTCAAAACGAGCAAAATTCGTGCAAAACGAGCAAAATTGTTCTTTGTGGTGTTGAATTGTGCTCAGATAGGATAACTTAACATAACTAGATAGTACAGAGTCGAATTACAGCAGATATGTGCGAATTAGAGGCTGAATCGTGCGAAAATGAGCAAAATTCGTTCAAAACGAGCAAAATTCGTTCAAAACGATCAAAATTGTTCATTGTGGTGTTGAATTGTGCTCAGTTACGATAACTTAACATGACTAGATAGTACAGAGTCGAATTACAGCAGATATGTGCGAATTAGAGGCTGAATCGTGCGAAAATGAGCATAATTCGTTCAAAACGAGCAAAATTGTTCATTGTGGTGTTGAATTGTGCTCAGATAGGATAACATAACATGACTAGATAGTACAGAGTCGAATTACAGCGGATATGTGCGAATTAGAGGCTGAATCGTGCGGAAATGAGCATAATTCGATCAAAACGATCAAAATTGTTCATTGTGGTGTTGAATTGTGCTCAGTGACGATAACTTAACATGACTAGATAGTACAGAGTCGAATTACAGCGGATATGTGCGAATTAGAGGCTGAATCGTGCGAAAATGAGCAAAATTCGTTCAAAACGAGCAAAATTCGTGCAAAACGAGCAAAATTGTTCATTGTGGTGTTGAATTGTGCTCAGATAGGATAACTTCACATAACTAGATAGTACAGAGTCGAATTACAGCGGATATGTGCGAATTAGAGGCTGAATCGTGCGAAAATGAGCATAATTCGTCCAAAACGAGCAAAATTGTTCATTGTGGTGTTGAATTGTGCTCAGATAGGATAACTTAACATAACTAGATAGTACAGAGTCGAATTACAGCGGATATGTGCGAACTAGAGGCTGAATCGTGCGAAAATGAGCACAATTCGTTCAAAACGAGCAAAATTGTTCATTGTGGTGTCGAATTGTGCTCAGATAGGATAACATAACATAACTAGATAGTACAGAGTCGAATTACAGCGGATATGTGCGAATTAGAGGCTGAATCGTGCGAAAATGAGCATAATTCGTGCAAAACGAGCAAAATTGTTCATTGTGGTGTTGAATTGTGCTCAGATAGGATAACTTAACATAACTAGATAGTACAGAGTCGAATTACAGCGGATATGTGCGAGCTAGAGGCTGAATCGTGCGAAAATGAGCATAATTCGTTCAAAACGAGCAAAATTGTTCATTGTGGTGTTGAATTGTGCTCAGATAGGATAACATAAATTAACTAGATAGTACAGAGTCGAATTACAGCGGATATGTGCGAATTAGAGGCTGAATCGTTCGAAAATGAGCAAAATTCGATCAAAACGAGCAAAATTCGTGCAAAACGAGCAAAATTGTTCATTGTGGTGTTGAATTGTGCTCAGATAGGATAACTTAACATAACTAGATAGTACAGAGTCGAATTACAGCGGATATGTGCGAATTAGAGGCTGAATCGTGCGAAAATGAGCATAATTCGTGCGAAACGTGCAAAATTGTTCATTGTGGTGTCGAATTGTGCTCAGATAGGATAACTTAACATAACTAGATAGTACAGAGTCGAATTACAGCGGATATGTACGAATTAGAGGCTGAATCGTGCGAAAATGAGCATAATTCGTGCAAAACGAGCAAAATTGTTCATTGTGGTGTTGAATTGTGCTCAGATAGGATAACTTAACATAACTAGATAGTACAGAGTCGAATTACAGCGGATATGTGCGAATTAGAGGCTGAACCGTGCGAAAATGAGCATAATTCGTCCAAAACGAGCAAAATTGTTCATTGTGGTGTTGAATTGTGCTCAGATAGGATAACTTAACATAAGTAGATAGTACAGAGTCGAATTACAGCGGATATGTGCGAATTAGAGGCTGAATCGTTCGCAAATGAGCAAAATTCGTTCAAAACGAGCAAAATTCGTGCAAAACTGGCAAAATTGTTCATTGTGGTGTTGAATTGTGCTCAGATAGGATAACTTAACATAACTAGATAGTACAGAGTCGAATTACAGCGGATATGTGCGAACTAGAGGCTGAATCGTGCGAAAATGAGCACAATTCGTTCAAAACGAGCAAAATTGTTCATTGTGGTGTCGAATTGTGCTCAGATAGGATAACATAACATAACTAGATAGTACAGAGTCGAATTACAGCGGATATGTGCGAATTAGAGGCTGAATCGTGCGAAAATGAGCATAATTCGTGCAAAACGAGCAAAATTGTTCATTGTGGTGTTGAATTGTGCTCAGATAGGATAACTTAACATAACTAGATAGTACAGAGTCGAATTACAGCGGATATGTGCGAGCTAGAGGCTGAATCGTGCGAAAATGAGCATAATTCGTTCAAAACGAGCAAAATTGTTCATTGTGGTGTTGAATTGTGCTCAGATAGGATAACATAAATTAACTAGATAGTACAGAGTCGAATTACAGCGGATATGTGCGAATTAGAGGCTGAATCGTTCGAAAATGAGCAAAATTCGTGCAAAACGAGCAAAATTGTTCATTGTGGTGTTGAATTGTGCTCAGATAGGATAACTTAACATAACTAGATAGTACAGAGTCGAATTACAGCGGATATGTGCGAACTAGAGGCTGAATCGTGCGAAGATGAGCATAATTCGTTCAAAACGAGAAAAATTGTTCATTGTGGTGTTGAATTGTGCTCAGTTACGATAACTTAACATAACTAGATAGTACAGAGTCGAATTACAGCGGATATGTGCGAATTAGAGCATGAATCGTTCGAAAATGAGCAAAATTCGTTCAAAACGAGCAAAATTCGTGCAAAACGAGCAAAATTGTTCATTGTGGTGTTGAATTGTGCTCAGATAGGATAACTTAACATAACTAGATAGTACAGAGTCGAATTACAGCGGATATGTGCGAATTAGAGGCTGAATCGTGCGAAAATGAGCATAATTCGTTCAAAACGATCAAAATTGTTCATTGTGGTGTTGAATTGTGCTCAGTTACGATAACTTAACATGACTAAATAGTACAGAGTCGAATTACAGCGGATATGTGCGAATTAGAGGCTGAATCGTGCGAAAATGAGCATAATTCGTTCAAAACGAGCAAAATTGTTCATTGTGGTGTTGAATTGTGCTCAGTTACGATAACTTAACATAACTAGATAGTACAGAGTCGAATTACAGCGGATATGTGCGAATTAGAGGCTGAATCGTGCGAAAATGAGCATAATTCGTTCAAAACGAGCAAAATTGTTCATTGTGGTGTTGAATTGTGCTCAGATAGGATAACTTAACATAACTAGATAGTACAGAGTCGAATTACAGCGGATATGTGCGAACCAGAGGCTGAATCGTGCGAAAATGAGCATAATTCGTTCAAAACGAGCAAAATTGTTCATTGTGGTGTTGAATTGTGCTCAGTTACGATAACTTAACATAACTAGATTGTGCAGAGTCGAATTACAGCGGATATGTGCGAATTAGAGGCTGAATCGTTCGAAAATGAGCAAAATTCGATCAAAACGAGCAAAATTCGTGCAAAACGAGCAAAATTGTTCATTGTGGTGTTGAATTGTGCTCAGATAGGATAACTTAACATAACTAGATAGTACAGAGTCGAATTACAGCGGATATGTGCGAATTAGAGGCTGAATCGTGCGAAAATGAGCATAATTCGTGCGAAACGTGCAAAATTGTTCATTGTGGTGTCGAATTGTGCTCAGATAGGATAACTTAACATAACTAGATAGTACAGAGTCGAATTACAGCGGATATGTACGAATTAGAGGCTGAATCGTGCGAAAATGAGCATAATTCGTGCAAAACGAGCAAAATTGTTCATTGTGGTGTTGAATTGTGCTCAGATAGGATAACTTAACATAACTAGATAGTACAGAGTCGAATTACAGCGGATATGTGCGAATTAGAGGCTGAACCGTGCGAAAATGAGCATAATTCGTCCAAAACGAGCAAAATTGTTCATTGTGGTGTTGAATTGTGCTCAGATAGGATAACTTAACATAAGTAGATAGTACAGAGTCGAATTACAGCGGATATGTGCGAATTAGAGGCTGAATCGTGCGAAAATGAGCATAATTCGTTCAAAACGATCAAAATTGTTCATTGTGGTGTTGAATTGTGCTCAGATAGGATAACTTAACATGACTAGATAGTACAGAGTCGAATTACAGCGGATATGTGCGAATTAGAGGCTGAATCGTGCGAAAATGAGCAAAATTCGTTCAAAACGAGCAAAATTCGTGCAAAACTGGCAAAATTGTTCATTGTGGTGTTGAATTGTGCTCAGATAGGATAACTTAACATAACTAGATAGTACAGAGTCGAATTACAGCGGATATGTGCGAACTAGAGGCTGAATCGTGCGAAAATGGGCATAATTCGTTCAAAACGAGCAAAATTGTTCATTGTGGTGTCGAATTGTGCTCAGATAGGATAACTTAACATAACTAGATAGTACAGAGTCGAATTACAGCGGATATGTGCGAATTAGAGGCTGAATCGTTCGAAAATGAGCAAAATTCGTTCAAAACGAGCAAAATTCGTGCAAAACGAGCAAAATTGTTCTTTGTGGTGTTGAATTGTGCTCAGATAGGATAACTTAACATAACTAGATAGTACAGAGTCGAATTACAGCGGATATGTGCGAATTAGAGGCTGAATCGTGCGAAAATGAGCATAATTCGTGCAAAACGAGCAAAATTGTTCATTGTGGTGTTGAATTGTGCTCAGATAGGATAACTTAACATAACTAGATAGTACAGAGTCGAATTACAGCGGATATGTGCGAACTAGAGGCTGAATCGTGCGAAGATGAGCATAATTCGTTCAAAACGAGAAAAATTGTTCATTGTGGTGTTGAATTGTGCTCAGTTACGATAACTTAACATAACTAGATAGTACAGAGTCGAATTACAGCGGATATGTGCGAATTAGAGCATGAATCGTTCGAAAATGAGCAAAATTCGTTCAAAACGAGCAAAATTCGTGCAAAACGAGCAAAATTGTTCATTGTGGTGTTGAATTGTGCTCAGATAGGATAACTTAACATAACTAGATAGTACAGAGTCGAATTACAGCGGATATGTGCGAATTAGAGGCTGAATCGTGCGAAAATGAGCATAATTCGTTCAAAACGATCAAAATTGTTCATTGTGGTGTTGAATTGTGCTCAGTTACGATAACTTAACATGACTAAATAGTACAGAGTCGAATTACAGCGGATATGTGCGAATTAGAGGCTGAATCGTGCGAAAATGAGCATAATTCGTTCAAAACGAGCAAAATTGTTCATTGTGGTGTTGAATTGTGCTCAGTTACGATAACTTAACATAACTAGATAGTACAGAGTCGAATTACAGCGGATATGTGCGAATTAGAGGCTGAATCGTGCGAAAATGAGCATAATTCGTTCAAAACGAGCAAAATTGTTCATTGTGGTGTTGAATTGTGCTCAGATAGGATAACTTAACATAACTAGATAGTACAGAGTCGAATTACAGCGGATATGTGCGAACCAGAGGCTGAATCGTGCGAAAATGAGCATAATTCGTTCAAAACGAGCAAAATTGTTCATTGTGGTGTTGAATTGTGCTCAGTTACGATAACTTAACATAACTAGATTGTGCAGAGTCGAATTACAGCGGATATGTGCGAATTAGAGGCTGAATCGTTCGAAAATGAGCAAAATTCGATCAAAACGAGCAAAATTCGTGCAAAACGAGCAAAATTGTTCATTGTGGTGTTGAATTGTGCTCAGATAGGATAACTTAACATAACTAGATAGTACAGAGTCGAATTACAGCGGATATGTGCGAATTAGAGGCTGAATCGTGCGAAAATGAGCATAATTCGTGCGAAACGTGCAAAATTGTTCATTGTGGTGTCGAATTGTGCTCAGATAGGATAACTTAACATAACTAGATAGTACAGAGTCGAATTACAGCGGATATGTACGAATTAGAGGCTGAATCGTGCGAAAATGAGCATAATTCGTGCAAAACGAGCAAAATTGTTCATTGTGGTGTTGAATTGTGCTCAGATAGGATAACTTAACATAACTAGATAGTACAGAGTCGAATTACAACGGATATGTGCGAATTAGAGGCTGAACCGTGCGAAAATGAGCATAATTCGTCCAAAACGAGCAAAATTGTTCATTGTGGTGTTGAATTGTGCTCAGATAGGATAACTTAACATAAGTAGATAGTACAGAGTCGAATTACAGCGGATATGTGCGAATTAGAGGCTGAATCGTGCGAAAATGAGCATAATTCGTTCAAAACGATCAAAATTGTTCATTGTGGTGTTGAATTGTGCTCAGATAGGATAACTTAACATGACTAGATAGTACAGAGTCGAATTACAGCGGATATGTGCGAATTAGAGGCTGAATCGTGCGAAAATGAGCAAAATTCGTTCAAAACGAGCAAAATTCGTGCAAAACTGGCAAAATTGTTCATTGTGGTGTTGAATTGTGCTCAGATAGGATAACTTAACATAACTAGATAGTACAGAGTCGAATTACAGCGGATATGTGCGAACTAGAGGCTGAATCGTGCGAAAATGGGCATAATTCGTTCAAAACGAGCAAAATTGTTCATTGTGGTGTCGAATTGTGCTCAGATAGGATAACTTAACATAACTAGATAGTACAGAGTCGAATTACAGCGGATATGTGCGAATTAGAGGCTGAATCGTTCGAAAATGAGCAAAATTCGTTCAAAACGAGCAAAATTCGTGCAAAACGAGCAAAATTGTTCTTTGTGGTGTTGAATTGTGCTCAGATAGGATAACTTAACATAACTAGATAGTACAGAGTCGAATTACAGCGGATATGTGCGAATTAGAGGCTGAATCGTGCGAAAATGAGCATAATTCGTGCAAAACGAGCAAAATTGTTCATTGTGGTGTTGAATTGTGCTCAGATAGGATAACTTAACATAACTAGATAGTACAGAGTCGAATTACAGCGGATATGTGCGAGCTAGAGGCTGAATCGTGCGAAAATGAGCATAATTCGTTCAAAACGAGCAAAATTGTTCATTGTGGTGTTGAATTGTGCTCAGATAGGATAACATAAATTAACTAGATAGTACAGAGTCGAATTACAGCGGATATGTGCGAATTAGAGGCTGAATCGTTCGAAAATGAGCAAAATTCGTGCAAAACGAGCAAAATTGTTCATTGTGGTGTTGAATTGTGCTCAGATAGGATAACTTAACATAACTAGATAGTACAGAGTCGAATTACAGCGGATATGTGCGAACTAGAGGCTGAATCGTGCGAAGATGAGCATAATTCGTTCAAAACGAGAAAAATTGTTCATTGTGGTGTTGAATTGTGCTCAGTTACGATAACTTAACATAACTAGATAGTACAGAGTCGAATTACAGCGGATATGTGCGAATTAGAGCATGAATCGTTCGAAAATGAGCAAAATTCGTTCAAAACGAGCAAAATTCGTGCAAAACGAGCAAAATTGTTCATTGTGGTGTTGAATTGTGCTCAGATAGGATAACTTAACATAACTAGATAGTACAGAGTCGAATTACAGCGGATATGTGCGAATTAGAGGCTGAATCGTGCGAAAATGAGCATAATTCGTTCAAAACGATCAAAATTGTTCATTGTGGTGTTGAATTGTGCTCAGTTACGATAACTTAACATGACTAAATAGTACAGAGTCGAATTACAGCGGATATGTGCGAATTAGAGGCTGAATCGTGCGAAAATGAGCATAATTCGTTCAAAACGAGCAAAATTGTTCATTGTGGTGTTGAATTGTGCTCAGTTACGATAACTTAACATAACTAGATAGTACAGAGTCGAATTACAGCGGATATGTGCGAATTAGAGGCTGAATCGTGCGAAAATGAGCATAATTCGTTCAAAACGAGCAAAATTGTTCATTGTGGTGTTGAATTGTGCTCAGATAGGATAACTTAACATAACTAGATAGTACAGAGTCGAATTACAGCGGATATGTGCGAACCAGAGGCTGAATCGTGCGAAAATGAGCATAATTCGTTCAAAACGAGCAAAATTGTTCATTGTGGTGTTGAATTGTGCTCAGTTACGATAACTTAACATAACTAGATTGTGCAGAGTCGAATTACAGCGGATATGTGCGAATTAGAGGCTGAATCGTTCGAAAATGAGCAAAATTCGATCAAAACGAGCAAAATTCGTGCAAAACGAGCAAAATTGTTCATTGTGGTGTTGAATTGTGCTCAGATAGGATAACTTAACATAACTAGATAGTACAGAGTCGAATTACAGCGGATATGTGCGAATTAGAGGCTGAATCGTGCGAAAATGAGCATAATTCGTGCGAAACGTGCAAAATTGTTCATTGTGGTGTCGAATTGTGCTCAGATAGGATAACTTAACATAACTAGATAGTACAGAGTCGAATTACAGCGGATATGTACGAATTAGAGGCTGAATCGTGCGAAAATGAGCATAATTCGTGCAAAACGAGCAAAATTGTTCATTGTGGTGTTGAATTGTGCTCAGATAGGATAACTTAACATAACTAGATAGTACAGAGTCGAATTACAGCGGATATGTGCGAATTAGAGGCTGAACCGTGCGAAAATGAGCATAATTCGTCCAAAACGAGCAAAATTGTTCATTGTGGTGTTGAATTGTGCTCAGATAGGATAACTTAACATAAGTAGATAGTACAGAGTCGAATTACAGCGGATATGTGCGAATTAGAGGCTGAATCGTGCGAAAATGAGCATAATTCGTTCAAAACGATCAAAATTGTTCATTGTGGTGTTGAATTGTGCTCAGATAGGATAACTTAACATGACTAGATAGTACAGAGTCGAATTACAGCGGATATGTGCGAATTAGAGGCTGAATCGTGCGAAAATGAGCAAAATTCGTTCAAAACGAGCAAAATTCGTGCAAAACTGGCAAAATTGTTCATTGTGGTGTTGAATTGTGCTCAGATAGGATAACTTAACATAACTAGATAGTACAGAGTCGAATTACAGCGGATATGTGCGAACTAGAGGCTGAATCGTGCGAAAATGGGCATAATTCGTTCAAAACGAGCAAAATTGTTCATTGTGGTGTCGAATTGTGCTCAGATAGGATAACTTAACATAACTAGATAGTACAGAGTCGAATTACAGCGGATATGTGCGAATTAGAGGCTGAATCGTTCGAAAATGAGCAAAATTCGTTCAAAACGAGCAAAATTCGTGCAAAACGAGCAAAATTGTTCTTTGTGGTGTTGAATTGTGCTCAGATAGGATAACTTAACATAACTAGATAGTACAGAGTCGAATTACAGCGGATATGTGCGAATTAGAGGCTGAATCGTGCGAAAATGAGCATAATTCGTGCAAAACGAGCAAAATTGTTCATTGTGGTGTTGAATTGTGCTCAGATAGGATAACTTAACATAACTAGATAGTACAGAGTCGAATTACAGCGGATATGTGCGAACTAGAGGCTGAATCGTGCGAAGATGAGCATAATTCGTTCAAAACGAGAAAAATTGTTCATTGTGGTGTTGAATTGTGCTCAGTTACGATAACTTAACATAACTAGATAGTACAGAGTCGAATTACAGCGGATATGTGCGAATTAGAGCATGAATCGTTCGAAAATGAGCAAAATTCGTTCAAAACGAGCAAAATTCGTGCAAAACGAGCAAAATTGTTCATTGTGGTGTTGAATTGTGCTCAGATAGGATAACTTAACATAACTAGATAGTACAGAGTCGAATTACAGCGGATATGTGCGAATTAGAGGCTGAATCGTGCGAAAATGAGCATAATTCGTTCAAAACGATCAAAATTGTTCATTGTGGTGTTGAATTGTGCTCAGTTACGATAACTTAACATGACTAAATAGTACAGAGTCGAATTACAGCGGATATGTGCGAATTAGAGGCTGAATCGTGCGAAAATGAGCATAATTCGTTCAAAACGAGCAAAATTGTTCATTGTGGTGTTGAATTGTGCTCAGTTACGATAACTTAACATAACTAGATAGTACAGAGTCGAATTACAGCGGATATGTGCGAATTAGAGGCTGAATCGTGCGAAAATGAGCATAATTCGTTCAAAACGAGCAAAATTGTTCATTGTGGTGTTGAATTGTGCTCAGATAGGATAACTTAACATAACTAGATAGTACAGAGTCGAATTACAGCGGATATGTGCGAACCAGAGGCTGAATCGTGCGAAAATGAGCATAATTCGTTCAAAACGAGCAAAATTGTTCATTGTGGTGTTGAATTGTGCTCAGTTACGATAACTTAACATAACTAGATTGTGCAGAGTCGAATTACAGCGGATATGTGCGAATTAGAGGCTGAATCGTTCGAAAATGAGCAAAATTCGATCAAAACGAGCAAAATTCGTGCAAAACGAGCAAAATTGTTCATTGTGGTGTTGAATTGTGCTCAGATAGGATAACTTAACATAACTAGATAGTACAGAGTCGAATTACAGCGGATATGTGCGAATTAGAGGCTGAACCGTGCGAAAATGAGCATAATTCGTCCAAAACGAGCAAAATTGTTCATTGTGGTGTTGAATTGTGCTCAGATAGGATAACTTAACATAAGTAGATAGTACAGAGTCGAATTACAGCGGATATGTGCGAATTAGAGGCTGAATCGTGCGAAAATGAGCATAATTCGTTCAAAACGATCAAAATTGTTCATTGTGGTGTTGAATTGTGCTCAGATAGGATAACTTAACATGACTAGATAGTACAGAGTCGAATTACAGCGGATATGTGCGAATTAGAGGCTGAATCGTGCGAAAATGAGCAAAATTCGTTCAAAACGAGCAAAATTCGTGCAAAACTGGCAAAATTGTTCATTGTGGTGTTGAATTGTGCTCAGATAGGATAACTTAACATAACTAGATAGTACAGAGTCGAATTACAGCGGATATGTGCGAACTAGAGGCTGAATCGTGCGAAAATGGGCATAATTCGTTCAAAACGAGCAAAATTGTTCATTGTGGTGTCGAATTGTGCTCAGATAGGATAACTTAACATAACTAGATAGTACAGAGTCGAATTACAGCGGATATGTGCGAATTAGAGGCTGAATCGTTCGAAAATGAGCAAAATTCGTTCAAAACGAGCAAAATTCGTGCAAAACGAGCAAAATTGTTCTTTGTGGTGTTGAATTGTGCTCAGATAGGATAACTTAACATAACTAGATAGTACAGAGTCGAATTACAGCGGATATGTGCGAATTAGAGGCTGAATCGTGCGAAAATGAGCATAATTCGTGCAAAACGAGCAAAATTGTTCATTGTGGTGTTGAATTGTGCTCAGATAGGATAACTTAACATAACTAGATAGTACAGAGTCGAATTACAGCGGATATGTGCGAACCAGAGGCTGAATCGTGCGAAAATGAGCATAATTCGTTCAAAACGAGCAAAATTGTTCATTGTGGTGTTGAATTGTGCTCAGTTACGATAACTTAACATAACTAGATTGTGCAGAGTCGAATTACAGCGGATATGTGCGAATTAGAGGCTGAATCGTTCGAAAATGAGCAAAATTCGATCAAAACGAGCAAAATTCGTGCAAAACGAGCAAAATTGTTCATTGTGGTGTTGAATTGTGCTCAGATAGGATAACTTAACATAACTAGATAGTACAGAGTCGAATTACAGCGGATATGTGCGAATTAGAGGCTGAATCGTGCGAAAATGAGCATAATTCGTGCGAAACGTGCAAAATTGTTCATTGTGGTGTCGAATTGTGCTCAGATAGGATAACTTAACATAACTAGATAGTACAGAGTCGAATTACAGCGGATATGTACGAATTAGAGGCTGAATCGTGCGAAAATGAGCATAATTCGTGCAAAACGAGCAAAATTGTTCATTGTGGTGTTGAATTGTGCTCAGATAGGATAACTTAACATAACTAGATAGTACAGAGTCGAATTACAGCGGATATGTGCGAATTAGAGGCTGAACCGTGCGAAAATGAGCATAATTCGTCCAAAACGAGCAAAATTGTTCATTGTGGTGTTGAATTGTGCTCAGATAGGATAACTTAACATAAGTAGATAGTACAGAGTCGAATTACAGCGGATATGTGCGAATTAGAGGCTGAATCGTGCGAAAATGAGCATAATTCGTTCAAAACGATCAAAATTGTTCATTGTGGTGTTGAATTGTGCTCAGATAGGATAACTTAACATGACTAGATAGTACAGAGTCGAATTACAGCGGATATGTGCGAATTAGAGGCTGAATCGTGCGAAAATGAGCAAAATTCGTTCAAAACGAGCAAAATTCGTGCAAAACTGGCAAAATTGTTCATTGTGGTGTTGAATTGTGCTCAGATAGGATAACTTAACATAACTAGATAGTACAGAGTCGAATTACAGCGGATATGTGCGAACTAGAGGCTGAATCGTGCGAAAATGGGCATAATTCGTTCAAAACGAGCAAAATTGTTCATTGTGGTGTCGAATTGTGCTCAGATAGGATAACTTAACATAACTAGATAGTACAGAGTCGAATTACAGCGGATATGTGCGAATTAGAGGCTGAATCGTTCGAAAATGAGCAAAATTCGTTCAAAACGAGCAAAATTCGTGCAAAACGAGCAAAATTGTTCTTTGTGGTGTTGAATTGTGCTCAGATAGGATAACTTAACATAACTAGATAGTACAGAGTCGAATTACAGCGGATATGTGCGAATTAGAGGCTGAATCGTGCGAAAATGAGCATAATTCGTGCAAAACGAGCAAAATTGTTCATTGTGGTGTTGAATTGTGCTCAGATAGGATAACTTAACATAACTGGATAGTACAGAGTCGAATTACAGCGGATATGTGCGAATTAGAGGCTGAATCGTGCGAAAATGAGCATAATTCGTTCAAAACGATCAAAATTGTTCATTGTGGTGTTGTATTGTGCTCAGTTACGATAACTTAACATGACTAGATAGTACAGAGTCGAATTACAGCGGATATGTGCGAATTAGAGGCTGAATCGTGCGAAAATGAGCATAATTCGTTCAAAACGAGCAAAATTGTTCATTGTGGTGTTGAATTGTGCTCAGATAGGATAACATAACATAACTAGATAGTACAGAGTCGAATTACAGCGGATATGTGCGAATTAGAGGCTGAATCGTGCGAAAATGAGCATAATTCGTTCAAAACGAGCAAAATTGTTCATTGTGGTGTTGAATTGTGCTCAGTTACGATAACTTAACATAACTAGATTGTGCAGAGTCGAATTACAGCGGATATGTGCGAATTAGAGGCTGAATCGTTCGAAAATGAGCAAAATTCGATCAAAACGAGCAAAATTCGTGCAAAACGAGCAAAATTGTTCATTGTGGTGTTGAATTGTGCTCAGATAGGATAACTTAACATAACTAGATAGTACAGAGTCGAATTACAGCGGATATGTGCGAATTAGAGGCTGAATCGTGCGAAAATGAGCATAATTCGTGCGAAACGTGCAAAATTGTTCATTGTGGTGTCGAATTGTGCTCAGATAGGATAACTTAACATAACTAGATAGTACAGAGTCGAATTACAGCGGATATGTACGAATTAGAGGCTGAATCGTGCGAAAATGAGCATAATTCGTGCAAAACGAGCAAAATTGTTCATTGTGGTGTTGAATTGTGCTCAGATAGGATAACTTAACATAACCAGATAGTACAGAGTCGAATTACAGCGGATATGTGCGAATTAGAGGCTGAACCGTGCGAAAATGAGCATAATTCGTCCAAAACGAGCAAAATTGTTCATTGTGGTGTTGAATTGTGCTCAGATAGGATAACTTAACATAAGTAGATAGTACAGAGTCGAATTACAGCGGATATGTGCGAATTAGAGGCTGAATCGTGCGAAAATGAGCATAATTCGTTCAAAACGATCAAAATTGTTCATTGTGGTGTTGAATTGTGCTCAGTTACGATAACTTAACATAACTAGATAGTACAGAGTCGAATTACAGCGGATATGTGCGAATTAGAGGCTGAATCGTGCGAAAATGAGCATAATTCGTTCAAAACGATCAAAATTGTTCATTGTGGTGTTGTATTGTGCTCAGTTACGATAACTTAACATGACTAGATAGTACAGAGTCGAATTACAGCGGATATGTGCGAATTAGAGGCTGAATCGTGCGAAAATGAGCATAATTCGTTCAAAACGAGCAAAATTGTTCATTGTGGTGTTGAATTGTGCTCAGATAGGATAACTTAACATAACTAGATAGTACAGAGTCGAATTACAGCGGATATGTGCGAATTAGAGGCTGAATCGTGCGAAAATGAGCATAATTCGTTCAAAACGATCAAAATTGTTCATTGTGGTGTTGTATTGTGCTCAGTTACGATAACTTAACATGACTAGATAGTACAGAGTCGAATTACAGCGGATATGTGCGAATTAGAGGCTGAATCGTGCGAAAATGAGCAAAATTCGTTCAAAACGAGCAAAATTCGTGCAAAACTGGCAAAATTGTTCATTGTGGTGTTGAATTGTGCTCAGATAGGATAACTTAACATAACTAGATAGTACAGAGTCGAATTACAGCGGATATGTGCGAACTAGAGGCTGAATCGTGCGAAAATGGGCATAATTCGTTCAAAACGAGCAAAATTGTTCATTGTGGTGTCGAATTGTGCTCAGATAGGATAACTTAACATAACTAGATAGTACAGAGTCGAATTACAGCGGATATGTGCGAATTAGAGGCTGAATCGTTCGAAAATGAGCAAAATTCGTTCAAAACGAGCAAAATTCGTGCAAAACGAGCAAAATTGTTCTTTGTGGTGTTGAATTGTGCTCAGATAGGATAACTTAACATAACTAGATAGTACAGAGTCGAATTACAGCGGATATGTGCGAATTAGAGGCTGAATCGTGCGAAAATGAGCATAATTCGTGCAAAACGAGCAAAATTGTTCATTGTGGTGTTGAATTGTGCTCAGATAGGATAACTTAACATAACTAGATAGTACAGAGTCGAATTACAGCGGATATGTGCGAATTAGAGGCTGAATCGTGCGAAAATGAGCATAATTCGTTCAGAACGATCAAAATTGTTCATTGTGGTGTTGTATTGTGCTCAGTTACGATAACTTAACATGACTAGATAGTACAGAGTCGAATTACAGCGGATATGTGCGAATTAGAGGCTGAATCGTGCGAAAATGAGCATAATTCGTTCAAAACGAGCAAAATTGTTCATTGTGGTGTTGAATTGTGCTCAGATAGGATAACATAACATAACTAGATAGTACAGAGTCGAATTGCAGCGGATATGTGCGAATTAGAGGCTGAATCGTGCGAAAATGAGCATAATTCGTGCAAAACGTGCAAAATTGTTCATTGTGGTGTCGAATTGTGCTCAGATAGGATAACTTAACATAACTAGATAGTACAGAGTCGAATTACAGCGGATATGTGCGAATTAGAGGCTGAATCGTTCGAAAATGAGCAAAATTCGTTCAAAACGAGCAAAATTCGTGCAAAACTGGCAAAATTGTTCATTGTGGTGTTGAATTGTGCTCAGATAGGATAACTTAACATAACTAGATAGTACAGAGTCGAATTACAGCGGATATGTGCGAACTAGAGGCTGAATCGTGCGAAAATGAGCATAATTCGTTCAAAACGAGCAAAATTGTTCATTGTGGTGTCGAATTGTGCTCAGATAGGATAACTTAACATAACTAGATAGTACAGAGTCGAATTACAGCGGATATGTGCGAATTAGAGGCTGAATCGTTCGAAAATGAGCAAAATTCGTTCAAAACGAGCAAAATTCGTGCAAAACGAGCAAAATTGTTCTTTGTGGTGTTGAATTGTGCTCAGATAGGATAACTTAACATAACTAGATAGTACAGAGTCGAATTACAGCGGATATGTGCGAATTAGAGGTTGAATCGTGCGAAAATGAGCAAAATTCGTTCAAAACGAGCAAAATTCGTTCAAAACGATCAAAATTGTTCATTGTGGTGTTGAATTGTGCTCAGTTACGATAACTTAACATGACTAGATAGTACAGAGTCGAATTACAGCAGATATGTGCGAATTAGAGGCTGAATCGTGCGAAAATGAGCATAATTCGTGCAAAACGAGCAAAATTGTTCATTGTGGTGTTGAATTGTGCTCAGATAGGATAACTTAACATAACTAGATAGTACAGAGTCGAATTACAGCAGATATGTGCGAATTAGAGGCTGAATCGTGCGAAAATGAGCAAAATTCGTTCAAAACGAGCAAAATTCGTTCAAAACGATCAAAATTGTTCATTGTGGTGTTGAATTGTGCTCAGTTACGATAACTTAACATGACTAGATAGTACAGAGTCGAATTACAGCAGATATGTGCGAATTAGAGGCTGAATCGTGCGAAAATGAGCATAATTCGTTCAAAACGAGCAAATTGTTCATTGTGGTGTTGAATTGTGCTCAGATAGGATAACATAACATGACTAGATAGTACAGAGTCGAATTACAGCGGATATGTGCGAATTAGAGGCTGAATCGTGCGGAAATGAGCATAAATTCGATCAAAACGATCAAAATTGTTCATTGTGGTGTTGAATTGTGCTCAGTTACGATAACTTACATGACTAGATAGTACAGAGTCGAATTACAGCGGATATGTGCGAATTAGAGGCTGAATCGTGCGAAAATGAGCAAAATTCGTTCAAAACGAGCAAAATTCGTGCAAAACGAGCAAAATTGTTCATTGTGGTGTTGAATTGTGCTCAGATAGGATAACTTCACATAACTAGATAGTACAGAGTCGAATTACAGCGGATATGTGCGAATTAGAGGCTGAATCGTGCGAAAATGAGCATAATTCGTCCAAAACGAGCAAAATTGTTCATTGTGGTGTTGAATTGTGCTCAGATAGGATAACTTAACATAAGTAGATAGTACAGAGTCGAATTACAGCGGATATGTGCGAATTAGAGCTGAATCGTTTCGCAAATGAGCAAAATTCGTTCAAAACGAGCAAAATTCGTGCAAAACTGGCAAAATTGTTCATTGTGGTGTTGAAATGTGCTCAGATAGGATACACTTAACATAACTAGATACTACAGAGTCGAATTACAGCGGATTATGTGCGAACTAGAGGCTGAATCGTGCGAAAATGAGCACAATTCGTTCAAAAACGAGCAAAATTGTTCATTGTGGTGTCGAATTGTGCTCAGATAGGATAACATAACATAACTAGATAGTACAGAGTCGAATTACAGCGGATATGTGCGAATTAGAGGCTGAATCGTGCGAAAATGAGCATAATTCGTCCAAAACGAGCAAAATTGTTCATTGTGGTGTTGAATTGTGCTCAGATAGGATAACTTAACATAAGTAGATAGTACAGAGTCGAATTACAGCGGATATGTGCGAATTAGAGGGCTGAATCGTTCGCAAATGAGCAAAATTCGTTCAAAACGAGCAAAATTCGTGCAAAACTGGCAAAATTGTTCATTGTGGTGTTGAATTGTGCCTCAGATAGGATAACTTACATAACTAGATACTACAGAGTCGAATTACAGCGGATATGTGCGAACTAGAGGCTGAATCGTGCGAAAATGAGCACAATTCGTTCAAAACGAGCAAAATGTTCATTGTGGTGTCGAATTGTGCTCAGATAGGATAACATAACATAACTAGATAGGTACAGAGTCGAATTACAGCGGATATGTGCGAATTAGAGGCTGAATCGTGCGAAAATGAGCATAATTCGTGCAAAACGAGCAAAATTGTTCATTGTGGTGTTGGAATTGTGCTCAGATAGGATAACATAAAATTAACTAGATAGTACAGAGTCGAATTACAGCGGATATGTGCGAATTAGAGGCTGAATCGTTCGAAAAATGAGCAAAATTCGTGCAAAACGAGCAAAATTGTTCATTGTGGTGTTGAATTCTGCTCAGATAGGATAACTTAACATAACTAGGATAGTACAGAGTCGAATTACAGCGGATATGTGCGAATTAGAGGCTGAATCGTGCGAAAATGAGCATAATTCGTTCAAAACGAGCAAAATTGTTCATTGTGGTGTTGAATTGTGCTCAGATAGGATAACTTAACATAACTAGATAGTACAGAGTCGAATTACAGCGGATATGTGCGAACCAGAGGCTGAATCGTGCGAAAATGAACATAATTCGTTCAAAACGAGCAAAATTGTTCATTGTGTGTTGAATTGTGCTCAGTTACGATAACTTAACATAACTAGATTGTGCAGAGTCGAATTACAGCGGATATGTGCGAATTAGAGGCTGAATCGTTCGAAAATGAGCAAAATTCGATCAAAACGAGCAAAATTCGTGCAAAACGAGCAAAATTGTTCATTGTGGTGTTGAATTGTGCTCAGATAGGATAACTTAACATAACTAGATAGTACAGGAGTCGAATTACAGCGGATATGTGCGAACTAGAGGCTGAATCGTGCGAAGATGAGCATAATTCGTTCAAAACGAGAAAAATTGTTCATTGTGGTGTTGAATTGTGCTCAGTTACGATAACTTAACATAACTAGATAGTACAGAGTCGAATTACAGCGGATATGTGCGAATTAGAGGCTGAATCGTGCGAAAATGAGCATAATTCGTTCAAAACGAGCAAAATTGTTCATTGTGGTGTTGAATTGTGCTCAGATAGGATAACTTAACATAACTAGATAGTACAGAGTCGAATTACAGCGGATATGTGCGAACCAGAGGCTGAATCGTGCGAAAATGAGCATAATTCGTTCAAAACGAGCAAAATTGTCATTGTGGTGTTGAATTGTGCTCAGTTACGATAAACTTAACATAACTAGATGTGTGCAGAGTCGAATTACAGCGGATATGTGCGAATTAGAGGCTGAATCGTTCGAAAATGAGCAAAATTCGATCAAAACGAGCAAAATTCGTGCAAAACGAGCAAAATTGTTCATTGTGGTGTTGAATTGTGCTCAGATAGGATAACTTAACATAACTAGATAGTACAGAGGTCGAATTACAGCGGATATGTGCGAATTAGAGGCTGAATCGTGCGAAAATGAGCATAATTCGTGCAAAACGAGCAAAATTGTTCATTGTGTTGTTGAATTGTGCTCAGATAGGATAACTTAACATAACTAGACAGGACAGAGTCGAATTACAGCGGATATGTGCGAACTAGAGGCTGAATCGTGCGAAAATGAGCATAATTCGTTCAAAACGAGCAAAATTGTTCATTGTGGTGTTGAATTGTGCTCAGTTACGATAACTAACATAACTAGATAGTACAGAGTCGAATTACAGCGGATATGTGCGAATTAGAGGCTGAATCGTGCGAAAATGAGCATAATTCGTTCAAAACGAGCAAAATTGTTCATTGTGGTGTTGAATTGTTGCTCAGATAGGATAACTTAACATAACTAGATAGTACAGAGTCGAATTACAGCGGATATGTGCGAACTAGAGGCTGAATCGTGCGAAAATGAGCATAATTCGTTCAAAACGAGCAAAATTGTTCATTGTGGTGTTGAATTGTGCTCAGTTACGATAACTTACATAACTAGATTGTGCAGAGTTCGAATTACAGCGGATATGTGCGAATTAGAGGCTGAATCGTTCGAAAATGAGCAAAATTCGATCAAAACGAGCAAAATTCGTGCAAAACGAGCAAAATTGTTCATTGTGGTGTCGAATTGTGCTCAGGTAGGATAACTTAACATAACTAGATAGTACAGAGTCGAATTACAGCGGATATGTGCGAATTAGAGGCTGAATCGTGCGAAAATGAGCATAATTCGTGCAAAACGAGCAAAATTGTTCATTGTGTGTTGAATTGTGCTCAGATAGTATAAACTTAACATAACTAGATAGTACAGATTTGAATTACAGCGGATATGTGCGAATTAGAGGCTGAATCGTGCGCAAATGAGCATAATTCGTTCAAAACGATCAAAATTGTCCATTGTGGTGTTGTATTGTGCTCAGTTACGATAACTTAACATGACTAGATAGTACAGAGTCGAAATTACAGCGGATATGTGCGAATTAGAGGCTGAATCGTGCGAGAATGAGCATAATTTCGTGCAAAACGTGCAAAATTGTTCATTGTGGTGTTGAATTGTGCTCAGTTACGATAACTTAACATGACTAGATAGTACAGAGTCGAATTACAGCGGATATGTGCGAATTAGAGGCTGAATCGTGCGAAAATGAGCATAATTCGTTCAAAACGAGCAAAATTGTTCATTGTGGTGTTGAATTGTGCTCAGATAGGATAACTTAACATAACTAGATAGTACAGAGTCGAATTACAGCGGATATGTGCGAATTAGAGGCTGAATCGTGCGAAAATGAGCATAATTCGTGCAAAACGTGCAAAATTGTTCATTGTGGTGTCGAATTGTGCTCAGATAGGATAACTTAACATAACTAGATAGTACAGAGTTGAATTACAGCGGATATGTGCGAATTAGAGGCTGAATCGTGCGAAAAATAAGCAAAATTCGTTCAAACCGAGCAAAATTCGTGCAAAACGAGCAAAATGTGTTCATTGTGTGTTGAATTGTGCTCAGATAGGATAACTTAACATAACTAGATAGTACAGAGTCGAATTACAGCGGATATGTGCGAATTAGAGGCTGAATCGTGCGAAAATGAGCATAATTCGTGCGAAACGTGCAAAATTGTTCATTGTGGTGTCGAATTGTGCTCAGATAGGATAACTTAACATAACTAGATAGTAGAGAGTCGAATTACAGCGGATATGTGCGAATTAGAGGCTGAATCGTGCGAAAATGAGCATAATTCGTGCAAAACGAGCAAAATTGTTCATTGTGGTGTTGAATTGTGCTCAGATAGTATAACTTAACATAACTAGATAGTACAGATTTGAATTACAGCGGATATGTGCGAATTAGAGGCTGAATCGTGCGAAAATGAGCATAATTCGTGCGAAACGTGCAAAATTGTTCATTGTGGTGTTGAATTGTGCTCAGTTACGATAACTTAACATGACTAGATAGTACAGAGTCGAATTACAGCGGATATGTGCGAATTAGAGGCTGAATCGTGCGAAAATGAGCATAATTCGTTCAAAACGATCAAAATTGTTCATTGTGGTGTTGAATTGTGCTCAGTTACGATAACTTAACATGACTAGATAGTACAGAGTCGAATTACAGCGGATATGTGCGAATTAGAGGCTGAATCGTTCGAAAATGAGCAAAATTCGTTCAAAACCAGCAAAATTCGTGCAAAACGAGCAAAATTGTTCATTGTGGTGTTGAATTGTGCTCAGATAAGATAACTTACATAACTAGATAGTACAGAGTCGAATTACAGCGGATATGTTGCGAATTAGAGGCTGAATCGTGCGAGAATGAGCATAATTCGTGCAAAACGTGCAAAATTGTTCATTGTGGTGTCGAATTGTGCTCAGATAGGATAACTTAACATAACTAGATAGCACAGAGTCGAATTACAGCGGATATGTGCGAATTAGAGGCTGAATCGTGCGAAAATGAGGCATAATTCGTTCAAAACGATCAAAATTGTTCATTGTGGTGTTGAATTGTGCCTCAGTTACGATAACTTAACATGACTAGATAGTACAGAGTCGAATTACAGCGGATATGTGCGAATTAGAGGCTGAATCGTGCGAAAATGAGCATAATTCGTTCAAACGATCAAAATTGTTCATTGTGGTGTTGAATTGTGCTCAGTTACGATAACTTAACATGACTAGATAGTACAGAGTCGAATTACAGCGGATATGTGCGAATTAGAGGCTGAATCGTTCGAAAATGAGCAAATTCGTTCAAAACCAGCAAAATTCGGTGCAAAACGAGCAAAATTGTTCATTGTGGTGTTGAATTGTGCTCAGATAGGATAACTTAACATAACTAGATAGTACAGAGTCGAATTTACAGCGGATATGTGCGAATTAGAGGCTGAATCGTGCGAGAATGAGCATAATTCGTGCAAAACGTGCAAAATTGTTCATTGTGGTGTCGAATTGTTGCTCAGATAGGATAACTTAACATAACTAGATAGCACAGAGTCGAATTACAGCGGATATGTGCGAATTAGAGGCTGAATCGTGCGAAAATGAGCATAATTCGTTCAAAACGATCAAATTGTTCATTGTGGTGTTGAATTGTGCTCAGTTACGATAACTTAACATGACTGGATAGTACAGAGTCGAATTACAGCGGATATGTGCGAATTAGAGGCTGAATCGTGCGAAATGAGCATAATTCGTTCAAAACGATCAAAATTGTTCATTGTGGTGTTGAATTGTGCTCAGTTACGATAACTTAACATGACTAGATAGTACAGAGTCGAATTACAGCGGATATGTGCGAATTAGAGGCTGAATCGTGCGAAAATGAGCATAATTCGTTCAAACGATCAAATTGTTCATTGTGGTGTTGAATTGTGCTCAGTTACGATAACTTAACATGACTAGATAGTACAGAGTCGAATTACTGCGGATATGTGCGAATTAGAGGCTGAATCGTGCGAAAATGAGCATAATTCGTTCAAAACGATCAAATTGTTCATTGTAGTGTTGAATTGTGCTCAGTTACGATAACTTAACATGACTAGATAGTACAGAGTCGAATTACAAGCGGATATGTGCGAATTTAGAGGCTGAATCGTGCGAAAATGAGCATAATTCGTTCAAAACGATCAAAATTGTTCATTGTGGTGTTGAATTGTGCTCAGTTACGATAACTTAACATGACTAGATAGTACAGAGTCGAATTACAGCGGATATGTGCGAATTAGAGGCTGAATCGTGCGAAAATGAGCATAATTCGTTCAAAACGATCAAAATTGTTCATTGTGGTGTTGAATTGTGCTCAGTTACGATAACTTAACATGACTAGATAGTACAGAGTCGAATTACAGCGGATATGTGCGAATTAGAGGCTGAATCGTGCGAAAAATGAGCATAATTCGTTCAAAACGATCAAAATTGTCCATTGTGGTGTTGTATTGTGCTCAGTTACGATAACTTAACATGACTAGATAGTACAGAGTCGAATTACAGCGGATATGTGCGAATTAGAGGCTGAAACGTGCGAAAATGAGCATAATTCGTTCAAAACGATCAAAATTGTTCATTGTGGTGTTGAATTGTGCTCAGATAGGATAACTTAACATAACTAGATAGTACAGAGTCGAATTACAGCGGATATGTGCGATTTAGAGGCTGAATCGTGCGAAAATGAGCATAATTCGTGCAAAACGTGCAAAAATTGTTCATTGTAGTGTCGAATTGTGCTCAGATAGGATAACTTAACATAACTAGATAGTACAGAGTTGAATTACAGCGGATATGTGCGAATTAGAGGCTGAATCGTTCGAAAATGAGCAAAATTCGTTCAAAACGAGCAAAATTCGTGCAAAACGAGCAAAATTGTTCATTGTGGTGTTGAATTGTGCTCAGATAGGATAACTTAAACATAACTAGATAGTACAGAGTCGAATTACAGCGGATATGTGCGAATTAGAGGCTGAATCGTGCGAAAATGAGCATAATTCGTGCGAAACGTGCAAAATTGTTCATTGTGGTGTCGAATTGTGCTCAGATAGGATAACTTAACATAACTAGATAGTAGAGAGTCGAATTACAGCGGATATGTGCGAATTAGAGGCTGAATCGTGCGAAAATGAGCATAATTCGTGCAAAACGAGCAAAATTGTTCATTGTGGTGTTGAATTGTGCTCAGATAGTATAACTTAACATAACTAGATAGTACAGATTTGAATACAGCGGATATGTGCGAATTAGAGGCTGAATCGTGCGAAAATGAGCATAATTCGTTCAAAACGATCAAAATTGTCCATTGTGGTGTTGTATTGTGCTCAGTTACGATAACTTAACATGACTAGATAGTACAGAGTCGAATTACAGCGGATATGTGCGAATTAGAGGCTGAATCGTGCGAAAATGAGCATAATTCGTTCAAACGATCAAAATTGTCCATTGTGGTGTTGTATTGTGCTCAGTTACGATAACTTAACATGACTAGATAGTACAGAGTCGAATTACAGCGGATATGTGCGAATTAGAGGCTGAAACGTGCGAAAATGAGCATAATTCGTTCAAAACGATCAAAATTGTTCATTGTGGTGTTGAATTGTGCTCAGATAGGATAACTTAACATAACTAGATAGTACAGAGTCGAATTACAGCGGATATGTGCGAATTAGAGGCAGAATCGTGCGAAAATGAGCATAATTCGTGCAAAACGTGCAAATTGTTCATTGTGGTGTCGAATTGTGCTCAGATAGGATAACTTAACATAACTAGATAGTACAGAGTTGAATTACAGCGGATATGTGCGAATTAGAGGCTGAATCGTTCGAAAATGAGCAAAAATTCGTTCCAAACGAGCAAAATTCGTGCAAACGAGCAAAATTGTTCATTGTGGTGTTGAATTGTGCTCAGATAGGATAACTTAACATAACTAGATAGTACAGAGTCGAATTACAGCGGATATGTGCGAATTAGAGGCTGAATCGTGCGAAAATGAGCATAATTCGTGCGAAACGTGCAAAATTGTTCATTGTGGTGTCGAATTGTGCTCAGATAGGATAACTTAACATAACTAGATAGTACAGAGTCGAATTACAGCGGATATGTGCGAATTAGAGGCTGAATCGTGCGAAAATGAGCATAATTCGTGCAAAACGAGCAAAATTGTTCATTGTGGTGTTGAATGTGCTCAGATAGGATAACTTAACATAAACTAGATAGTACAGAGTCGAATTACAGCGGATATGTACGAATTAGAGGCTGAATCGTGCGAAAATGAGCATAATTCGTTCAAAACGATCAAAATTGTTCATTGTGGTGTTGTATTGTGCTCAGTTACGATAACTTAACATGACTAGATAGTACAGAGTCGAATTACAGCGGATATATGCGAATTAGAGGCTGAATCGTGCGAAAAATGAGCAAAACTCGTTCAAACGAGCAAAATTCGTGCAAAAACGAGCAAAATTTGTTCATTGTGGTGTTGAATTGTGCTCAGATAGGATAACTTAACATAACTAGATAGTACAGAGTCGAATTACAGCGGATATGTGCGAATTAGAGGCTGAACCGTGCGAAAATGAGCATAATTCGTCCAAAACGAGCAAAATTGTGCATTGTGGTGTTGAATTGTGCTCAGATAGGATAACTTAACATAAGTAGATAGTACAGAGTCGAATTACAGCGGATATGTGCGAATTAGAGGCTGAATCGTGCGAAATGAGCATAATTCGTTCAAAACGATCAAATTGTTCATTGTGGTGTTGTATTGTGCTCAGTTACGATAACTCAACATGACTAGATAGTACAGAGTCGAATTACAGCGGATATGTGCGAATTAGAGGCTGAATCGTGCGAAAAATGAGCATAATTCGTTCAAAACGAGCAAAATTCGTGCAAAACGAGCAAAATTGTCATTGTGGTGTTGAATTGTGCTCAGATAGGATAACTTAACATAACTAGATAGTACAGAGTCGAATTACAGCGGATATGTGCGAATTAGAGGCTGAATCGTGCGAAAATGAGCATAATTCGTGCGAAACGTGCAAAATTGTTCATTGTGGTGTCGAATTGTGCTCAGATAGGATAACTTAACATAACTAGATAGCACAGAGTCGAATTACAGCGGATATGTGCGAATTAGAGGCTGAATCGTGCGAAAATGAGCATAATTCGTTCAAAACGATCAAAATTGTTCATTGTGGTGTTGAATTGTGCTCAGTTACGATAACTTAACATGACTAGATAGTACAGAGTCGAATTACAGCGGATATGTGCGAATTAGAGGCTGAATCGTGCGAAAATGAGCATAATTCGTTCAAACGATCAAAATTGTTCATTGTGGTGTGAATTGTGCTCAGTTACGATAACTTAACATGACTAGATAGTACAGAGTCGAATTACAGCGGATATGTGCGAATTAGAGGCTGAATCGTTCGAAAATGAGCAAAATTCGTTCAAAACCAGCAAAATTCGTGCAAAACGAGCAAAATTGTTCATTGTGGTGTTGAATTGTGCTCAGATAGGATAACTTAACATAACTAGATAGTACAGAGTCGAATTACAGCGGATATGTGCGAATTAGAGGCTGAATCGTGCGAAGAAATGAGCATAATTCGTGCAAAACGTGCAAAATTGTTCATTGTGGTGTCGAATTGTGCTCAGATAGGATAACTTAACATAACTAGATAGCACAGAGTCGAATTACAGCGGATATGTGCGAATTAGAGGCTGAATCGTGCGAAAATGAGCATAATTCGTTCAAAACGATCAAAATTGTTCATTGTGGTGTTGAATTGTGCTCAGTTACGATAACTTAACATGACTGGATAGTACAGAGTCGAATTACAGCGGATATGTGCGAATTAGAGGCTGAATCGTGCGAAAATGAGCATAATTCGTTCAAAACGATCAAAATTGTTCATTGTGGTGTTGAATTGTGCTCAGTTACGATAACTTAACATGACTAGATAGTACAGAGTCGAATTACAGCGGATATGTGCGAATTAGAGGCTGAATCGTGCGAAAATGAGCATAATTCGTTCAAAACGATCAAAATTGTTCATTGTGGTGTTGAATTGTGCTCAGTTACGATAACTTAACATGACTAGATAGTACAGAGTCGAATTACAGCGGATATGTGCGAATTAGAGGCTGAATCGTGCGAAAATGAGCATAATTCGTGCGAAACGTGCAAAATTGTCATTGTGGTGTCGAATTGTGCTCAGATAGGATAACTTAACATAACTAGATAGTACAGAGTCGAATTACAGCGGATATGTGCGAATTAGAGGCTGAATCGTGCGAAAATGAGCATAATTCGTGCAAAACGATCAAAATTGTTCATTGTGGTGTTGTATTGTGCTCAGTTACGATAAATTAACATGACTAGATAGTACAGAGTCGAATTACAGCGGATATGTGCGAATTAGAGGCTGAATCGTGCGAAAATGAGCATAATTCGTGCGAAACGTGCAAAATTGTTCATTGTGTGTGTTGAATTGTGCTCATATAGGATAACTTAACATAACTAGATAGTACAGAGTCGAATTACAGCGGATATGTACGAATTAGAGGCTGAATCGTGCGAAAATGAGCATAATTCGTGCAAAACGAGCAAAATTGTTCATTGTGGTGTTGAAATTGTGCTCAGATAGGATAACTTAACATAACTAGATAGTACAGAGTCGAATTACAGCGGAATATGTGCGAATTAGAGGCTGAACCGTGCGAAAATGAGCATAATTCGTCCAAACGAGCAAAATTGTTCATTGTGGTGTTGAATTGTGCTCAGATAGGATAACTTAACATAAGTAGATAGTACAGAGTCGAATTACAGCGGATATGTGCGAATTAGAGGCTGAATCGTGCGAAAATGAGCATAATTCGTTCAAAACGATCAAAATTGTTCATTGTGGTGTTGAATTGTGCTCAGATAGGATAACTTAACATGACTAGATAGTACAGAGTCGAATTACAGCGGATATGTGCGAATTAGAGGCTGAATCGTGCGAAAATGAGCAAAATTCGTTCAAAACGAGCAAAATTCGTGCAAAACTGGCAAAATTGTTCATTGTGGTGTATGAATTGTGCTCAGATAGGATAACTTAACATAACTAGATAGTACAGAGTCGAATTACAGCGGATATGTGCAAACTAGAGGCTGAATCGTGCGAAAATGGGCATAATTTCGTTCAAAACGAGCAAAATTGTTCATTGTGGTGTCGAATTGTGCTCAGATAGGATAACTTAACATAACTAGATAGTACAGAGTCGAATTACAGCGGATATTGTGCGAATTAGAGGCTGAATCGTTCGAAAATGAGCAAAATTCGTTCAAAACGAGCAAAATTCGTGCAAAACGAGCAAAATTGTTCTTTGTGGTGTTGAATTGTGCTCAGATAGGATAACTTAACATAACTAGATAGTACAGAGTCGAATTACAGCGGATATGTGCGAATTAGAGGCTGAATCGTGCGAAAATGAGCATAATTCGTGCAAAACGAGCAAAATTGTTCATTGTGGTGTTGAATTGTGCTCAGATAGGATAACTTAACATAACTAGATAGTACAGAGTCGAATTACAGCGGATATGTGCGAATTAGAGGCTGAATCGTGCGAAAATGAGCATAATTCGTTCAAAACGATCAAAATTGTTCATTGTGGTGTTGTATTGTGCTCAGTTACGATAACTTAACATGACTAGATAGTACAGAGTCGAATTACAGCGGATATGTGCGAATTAGAGGCTGAATCGTGCGAAAATGAGCATAATTCGTTCAAAACGAGCAAAATTGTTCATTGTGGTGTTGAATTGTGCTCAGATAGGATAACATAACATAACTAGATAGTACAGAGTCGAATTACAGCGGATATGTGCGAATTAGAGGCTGAATCGTGCGAAAATGAGCATAATTCGTGCAAAACGTGCAAAATTGTTCATTGTGGTGTCGAATTGTGCTCAGATAGGATAACTTAACATAACTAGATAGTACAGAGTCGAATTACAGCGGATATGTGCGAATTAGAGGCTGAATCGTTCGAAAATGAGCAAAATTCGTCAAAACGAGCAAAATTCGTGCAAAACTGGCAAAATTGTTCATTGTTGGTGTTGAATTGTGCTCAGATAGGATAACTTAACATAACTAGATAGTACAGAGTCGAATTAAGCGGATATGTGCGAATTAGAGGCTGAATCGTGCGAAAATGGAGCATAATTCGTTCAAAACGAGCAAAATCGTTCATTGTGGTGTTGAATTGTGCTCAGATAGGATAACTTAACATAACTAGATAGTACAGAGTCGAATTACAGCGGATATGTGCGAACCAGAGGCTGAATCGTGCGAAAATGAGCATAATTCGTTCAAAACGAGCAAAATTGTTCATTGTGGTGTTGGAATTGTGCTCAGTTACGATAACTTAACATAACTAGATTGTGCAGAGTCGAATTACAGCGGATATGTGCGAATTAGAGGCTGAATCGTTCGAAAATGAGCAAAATTCGATCAAAACGAGCAAAATTCGTGCAAAACGAGCAAAATTGTTCATTGTGGTGTTGAATTGTGCTCAGATAGGATAACTTAACATAACTAGATAGTACAGAGTCGAATTACAGCGGATATGTGCGAATTTAGAGGCTGAATCGTGCGAAATGAGCATAATTCGTGCGAAACGTGCAAAATTGTTCATTGGTGGTGTCGAATTGTGCTCAGATAGGATAACTTTAACATAACTAGATAGTACAGAGTCGAATTACAGCGGATATGTACGAATTAGAGGCTGAATCGTGCGAAATGAGCATAATTCGTGCAAACGAGCAAATTGTTCATTGTGGTGTTGAATTGTGCTCAGATAGGATAACTTAACATAAGTAGATAGTACAGAGTCGAATTACAGCGGATATGTGCGAATTAGAGGCTGAATCGTGCGAAAATGAGCATAATTCGTTCAAAACGATCAAAATTGTTCATTGTGGTGTTGAATTGTGCTACAGTTACGATAACTTAACATAACTAGATAGTACAGAGTCGAATTACAGCGGATATGTGCGAATTAGAGGCTGAATCGTGCGAAAATGAGCATAATTCGTTCAAAACGATCAAAAATTGTTCATTGTGGTGTTGTATTGTGCTCAGTTACGATAACTTAACATGACTAGATAGTACAGAGTCGAATTACAGCGGATATGTGCGAATTAGAGGCTGAATCGTGCGAAAATGAGCATAATTCGTTCAAAACGAGCAAAATTGTTCATTGTGGTGTTGAATTGTGCTCAGATAGGATAACTTAACATAACTAGATAGTACAGAGTCGAATTACAGCGGATATGTGCGAATTAGAGGCTGAATCGTGCGAAAATGAGCATAATTCGTTCAAAACGATCAAAATTGTTCATTGTGGTGTTGTATTGTGCTCAGTTACGATAACTTAACATGACTAGATAGTACAGAGTCGAATTACAGCGGATATGTGCGAATTAGAGGCTGAATCGTGCGAAATGAGCAAAATTCGTTCAAAACGAGCAAAATTCGTGCAAAACTGGCAAAATTGTTCATTGTGGTGTTGAATTGTGCTCAGATAGGATAACTTAACATAACTAGATAGTACAGAGTCGAATTACAGCGGATATGTGCGAACTAGAGGCTGAATCGTGCGAAAATGGGCATAATTCGTTCAAAACGAGCAAAATTGTTCATTGTGGTGTCGAATTGTGCTCAGATAGGATAACTTAACATAACTAGATAGTACAGAGTCGAATTACAGCGGATATGTGCGAATTAGAGGCTGAATCGTTCGAAAATGAGCAAAATTCGTTCAAAACGAGCAAATTCGTGCAAAACGAGCAAAATTGTTCTTTGTGGTGTTGAATTGTGCTCAGATAGGATAACATTAACATAACTAGATAGTACAGAGTCGAATTACAGCGGATATGTGCGAATTAGAGGCTGAATCGTGCGAAAATGAGCATAATTCGTGCAAAACGAGCAAATTGTTCATTGTGGTGTTGAATTGTGCTCAGATAAGGATAACTTAACATAACTAGATAGTACAGAGTCGAATACAGCGGATATGTGCGAATTAGAGGCGAATCGTGCGAAAATGAGCATAATTCGTTCAGAACGATCAAAATTGTTCATTGTGGTGTTGTATTGTGCTCAGTTACGATAACTTAACATGACTTAGATAGTACAGAGTCGAATTACAGCGGATATGTGCGAATTAGAGGCTGAATCGTGCGAAAATGAGCATTAATTCGTTCAAACGAGCAAAATTGTTCATTGTGGTGTTGAATTGTGCTCAGATAGGATAACATAACATAACTAGATAGTACAGAGTCGAATTGCAGCGGATATGTGCGAATTAGAGGCTGAATCG